>NW_027507696.1:23459287-24933037 GCF_037356315.1 Lithobates pipiens | reverse complement strand
CAAAACAGCTTGAAATTTCAGTGCAGCACAGGCAGAGAGCACCGGACCTTCTTAACTCATTGGATTCCTGGCAATATCTAAAACAGGTATTTTCTGTACTTATTGAAAAGATATACCATACTTTCAATTGTGTTTTTATTAGACCAAAATAAAACAAATCAGAGAAGTGTACATACAAGTTTATGTCATCATTTTAAATAAAATAAATGGCTCTTCTTAAGTGAACATCATAAGACAAGAAATTGTTAAAAACGGTAATTTTAAGTAAATTATGGAGTTGATTTGTTAAAACTGAATAATGCAAAATCTGGTGCAGCTCTGCATAAAAAATCAATCAGCTTCCAGGTTTTTTGTCAAACTTAATTGAGAAAGCTGAACACAGAGGCTGAATAATTACCCTCTTACCGATAGCTCAAAAGATCAATAGTGTCATTGGTAACTTATTTGAGATGGAGAAATTGCTAATTTCTTAAGGAAAACTGCTTGAGAAACCCTGAACTAGACAATGTAAATAAATGGTGACCATTGTAAGGACCCCTGGAAGATTTATCATGTGTCCAAGCCTCCGTCACTGCCACTTGGACATCTTTGCATGCTGTAAATGGGAATAATAAAAAAAAATACATATAACATGAAAAAAAATATTAATACAGTATCTTGAATACTGTTATGAAGTGAATTAACCACACATATTTTAGCCTCAATGTATTATTATTATTATTATTCAGGAATTATATAGCGCCAACAGTTTGCGCAGTGCTCTACAATATAAGGGCAGACAGTACACTTACATTACAAATCAATACAGGAGGGATCAGAGGGCCCTGCTCGTTAGAGCTTACAATCTAGAAGGGAGGGTCAAGTTGAAACAAAAAGGTAATAACTGTGGGGGATGAGCTGATGGAGAAAACGAAAATACAGTTAGGTGTGGGTGTAAGTGTTTTCAGGGATCGTCTAAAAGCTAATAAAATAGGAGATAGGCGGACAAATTGGGGTAGGGCATTCCAAAGAATTGGAGAGGCTTTGGAAAAGTCCTGGAGGCGAGTATGGGAGGAGGTGATGATGGAGCTAGAGAGCAGGAGGTCTTGAGAGGAACAAAGAGAACGAGTAGGTTGATATTTAGAGACTAAGCTAGTGATGTAGCTGGGGGCAGAGTTGTGGATGGCTTTGTACGTAGTTGTTAATATTTTGAATTAAATTCTTTGGCTGAGCGGAAGCCAGTGGAGGGATTGACAGAGAGGAGTAGCAGGCACAGAGCGATTGGTAAGGTGGATGAGTCTGGCAGCGGCATTCATGATGGATTGAAGAGGTCATAGACTATGTAGAGGTAAGCCAATGAGAAGGGAGTTGCAGTAGTCGAGGCGGGAGATGACCAGCAAGTGAATTAAGAGCTTTGTTGTGTCATTGGTTAGAAAGGGGCCTATTTTGGAGATGTTGCATAGGTTGAGGTGGCAGGATTTGGACAGTGATTGGATGTGTTGCTTGAAGGAGAGTTCAGAGTCCAGGACTACACATAGAACCTTGGCGTGAGGACATGGGCTTATGGTTGTGCCATCGATTTTGACAGGGAGACCAGGGGAAGGGGCATATGGGGGAGGAAAAATTATAAGTTTGGTTTTGGATAGATTGAGTTTGAGGAAGTGGTGTGACATCCAGACTGATATATCCGATAGTAAATTAGTGATATGTGAGGAGACAGAGGGAGTGAGCTGAGCGGAAGAGAAATAGATTTGGGTGTCGTCAGCATAGAGGTGGTATTGGAAGCCATGGGAGGCTATCAGTTGACCCAAGAAGGAGGTTTAGATTGAAAATAGGAGTGGTCCAAGAACAGAACCTTGGGGGACCCCAACAGAGAAAGGAAGAGGAGAGGAGGAAGTAGAGTTGTAAGAAATTCTAAAGGTGCGGTTGGATAAATAGGAAGAGAACCATCGTAGAGTACAGTCACGGAGACCAAAGGTGTGGAGTTTTTTGAGGAGGAGGGGGTGGTCAACCGTATCAAAGGCAGCAGAGAGGTCCAGGAGGAGGAGTACAGAATAATGTCGATTGGTTTTGGCCGTTAGTAGATCGTTGTAATGTAAAGAGACACCTTCTTACTCTAACTCAGTGGTCATCAATTCCTGTCCTCAGTAGTGATGGCCGAACGGTTCGCCCGGCGGTCGTTTCGCGGCGAATTTCCGACATTCGCGGTCCGCACGTTCGAACGCCTTTTTCCGTCGTTCGCCGCGGCGGACTTACGTGTTTAATGTATACAAGAACTTTAACCTTTGGTGACACGTTTATCATGTGATACAGGACAGCCAATTGAGACATGACAGCACATGGACACTTGTACATTCCCCCTAACCTATAAATACACCCGATCCGGTGGCCATTTTACATTCTTTCTTCTGTTAAGATAGGGACAGGTTCCTGTGTGGAGTAGGGAGAGATAAACCACTAGCTATTTGGTACACAAAAGTTCTTTTCAGGACTGGTATAGGTGTTAGGTGTTGATAGGTTTGCTGTGCTGCTGATTCTTGCAGCAGCCTGAGTGTCTTTTGTTAGTTTAGAGAAAGGGAAAGGACGGTGTATGCTACAGGGACAGCCAGATTAGTCTTTCATCATCATCATCATCATCATCATCATTAGCTGTTACTATCAAGGTCCACAAAAGAGCTGTTCCAGTAACCACTAATCGTTCTCTTTTTTTGCCAATTTGTATAGGGACAGGAAGGAAGCAGTGTTGTCAGGCAGTGAGGGTAATTTTAAAGACTTGCTGTTATTATTAGTTCCACAAAGGTTCTTTTCAGGACTGGTATCAGTGGTACAGTAATAGGCTTGTACATGTATAATATTCTTTCTTCCAAATATAGAAAGGATATTATACTTGACTGCTGCCCTTCTGCTGCAGTCTGCTAAACATTCACAACTCACTTGTTCCACAAAAGTTCTTATAAGGACTGGTAACTTGGTATAGGGTGCTACGGTACATAGGCTTGAGTGCGGTACAGTCTGCTGTTCTGTAAGGACCGCTATCGGTCCACAATAGATAGGGTTGACGTGCACCACTGCTGACCGCTGCCCTATACTGCAGCAGTCCTTCAGCGGTATAGGGACTGACGTACAGTCTGCTAATCACTAACACACAACCTGCTTGTTCCACAAAAGTTCTTATAAGGACTGGTAACTTGGTATAGGGTGCTACGGTACATAGGCTTGAGTGCGGTACAGTCTGCTGTTCTGTAAGGACCGCTATCGGTCCACAATAGATAGGGTTGACGTGCACCACTGCTGACCGCTGCCCTATACTGCAGCAGTCCTTCAGCGGTATAGGGACTGACGTACAGTCTGCTAAACACTAATACACAACCTGCTTGGTCCACAAAAGTTCTTATAAGGACTGGTAACTTGGTATAGGGTGCTACGGTACATAGGCTTGAGTGCGGTACAGTCTGCTGTTCTGTAAGGACCGCTATCGGTCCACAATAGATAGGGTTGACGTGCACCACTGCTGACCGCTGCCCTATACTGCAGCAGTCCTTCAGCGGTATAGGGACTGACGTACAGTCTGCTAAACACTAATACACAACCTGCTTGGTCCACAAAAGTTCTTATAAGGACTGGTAACTTGGTATAGGGTGCTACGGTACATAGGCTTGAGTGCGGTACAGTCTGCTGTTCTGTAAGGACCGCTATCGGTCCACAATAGATAGGGTTGACGTGCACCACTGCTGACCGCTCACCTATACTGCAGCAGTCCTTCAGCGGTATAGGGACTGACGTACAGTCTGCTAATCACTAACACACAACCTGCTTGTTCCACAAAAGTTCTTATAAGGACTGGTAACTTGGTATAGGGTGCTACGGTACATAGGCTTGAGTGCGGTACAGTCTGCTGTTCTGTAAGGACCGCTATCGGTCCACAATAGATAGGGTTGACGTGCACCACTGCTGACCGCTCACCTATACTGCAGCAGTCCTTCAGCGGTATAGGGACTGACGTACAGTCTGCTAATCACTAACACACAACCTGCTTGTTCCACAAAAGTTCTTATAAGGACTGGTAACTTGGTATAGGGTGCTACGGTACATAGGCTTGAGTGCGGTACAGTCTGCTGTTCTGTAAGGACCGCTATCGGTCCACAATAGATAGGGTTGACGTGCACCACTGCTGACCGCTGCCCTATACTGCAGCAGTCCTTCAGCGGTATAGGGACTGACGTACAGTCTGCTAATCACTAACACACAACCTGCTTGTTCCACAAAAGTTCTTATAAGGACTGGTAACTTGGTATAGGGTGCTACGGTACATAGGCTTGAGTGCGGTACAGTCTGCTGTTCTGTAAGGACCGCTATCGGTCCACAATAGATAGGGTTGACGTGCACCACTGCTGACCGCTGCCCTATACTGCAGCAGTCCTTCAGCGGTATAGGGACTGACGTACAGTCTGCTAAACACTAATACACAACCTGCTTGGTCCACAAAAGTTCTTATAAGGACTGGTAACTTGGTATAGGGTGCTACGGTACATAGGCTTGAGTGCGGTACAGTCTGCTGTTCTGTAAGGACCGCTATCGGTCCACAATAGATAGGGTTGACGTGCACCACTGCTGACCGCTGCCCTATACTGCAGCAGTCCTTCAGCGGTATAGGGACTGACGTACAGTCTGCTAAACACTAATACACAACCTGCTTGGTCCACAAAAGTTCTTATAAGGACTGGTAACTTGGTATAGGGTGCTACGGTACATAGGCTTGAGTGCGGTACAGTCTGCTGTTCTGTAAGGACCGCTATCGGTCCACAATAGATAGGGTTGACGTGCACCACTGCTGACCGCTCACCTATACTGCAGCAGTCCTTCAGCGGTATAGGGACTGACGTACAGTCTGCTAATCACTAACACACAACCTGCTTGTTCCACAAAAGTTCTTATAAGGACTGGTAACTTGGTATAGGGTGCTACGGTACATAGGCTTGAGTGCGGTACAGTCTGCTGTTCTGTAAGGACCGCTATCGGTCCACAATAGATAGGGTTGACGTGCACCACTGCTGACCGCTGCCCTATACTGCAGCAGTCCTTCAGCGGTATAGGGACTGACGTACAGTCTGCTAATCACTAACACACAACCTGCTTGTTCCACAAAAGTTCTTATAAGGACTGGTAACTTGGTATAGGGTGCTACGGTACATAGGCTTGAGTGCGGTACAGTCTGCTGTTCTGTAAGGACCGCTATCGGTCCACAATAGATAGGGTTGACGTGCACCACTGCTGACCGCTGCCCTATACTGCAGCAGTCCTTCAGCGGTATAGGGACTGACGTACAGTCTGCTAAACACTAATACACAACCTGCTTGGTCCACAAAAGTTCTTATAAGGACTGGTAACTTGGTATAGGGTGCTACGGTACATAGGCTTGAGTGCGGTACAGTCTGCTGTTCTGTAAGGACCGCTATCGGTCCACAATAGATAGGGTTGACGTGCACCACTGCTGACCGCTGCCCTATACTGCAGCAGTCCTTCAGCGGTATAGGGACTGACGTACAGTCTGCTAAACACTAATACACAACCTGCTTGGTCCACAAAAGTTCTTATAAGGACTGGTAACTTGGTATAGGGTGCTACGGTACATAGGCTTGAGTGCGGTACAGTCTGCTGTTCTGTAAGGACCGCTATCGGTCCACAATAGATAGGGTTGACGTGCACCACTGCTGACCGCTCACCTATACTGCAGCAGTCCTTCAGCGGTATAGGGACTGACGTACAGTCTGCTAAACACTAACACACAACCTGCTTGTTCCACAAAAGTTCTTATAAGGACTGGTAACTTGGTATAGGGTGCTACGGTACATAGGCTTGAGTGCGGTACAGTCTGCTGTTCTGTAAGGACCGCTATCGGTCCACAATAGATAGGGTTGACGTGCACCACTGCTGACCGCTGCCCTATATTGCAGCAGTCCTTCAGCGGTATAGGGACTGACGTACAGTCTGCTAAACACTAATACACAACCTGCTTGGTCCACAAAAGTTCTTATAAGGACTGGTAACTTGGTATAGGGTGCTACGGTACATAGGCTTGAGTGCGGTACAGTCTGCTGTTCTGTAAGGACCGCTATCGGTCCACAATAGATAGGGTTGACGTGCACCACTGCTGACCGCTCACCTATACTGCAGCAGTCCTTCAGCGGTATAGGGACTGACGTACAGTCTGCTAATCACTAACACACAACCTGCTTGTTCCACAAAAGTTCTTATAAGGACTGGTAACTTGGTATAGGGTGCTACGGTACATAGGCTTGAGTGCGGTACAGTCTGCTGTTCTGTAAGGACCGCTATAGGTCCACAATAGATAGGGTTGACGTGCACCACTGCTGACCGCTCACCTATACTGCAGCAGTCCTTCAGCGGTATAGGGACTAAGAGTTTTGTCACAGGGTCATTTAAAAAATGACATGCAGAGGAAGAGGCAGGCCCTTCCGCAGGGGTGGTAGGGGTAGGGCAGGAGCAACAGGCTTGAGCCAAAGTGGGAAGTTGCAGAAGGTGCGTTCAATTACTTTAAAGGATGCACCAGACTTGGTTGAGTGGCTCGCTCAGCCTTACTCTTCTGCACCCTCCTCATCCTCTCGATCTGCACCCTCTTCTTCACTCTCTGCTATGTGCACCCCCAAAGACACTACCACCAACAACACGACCACCACCACCACCACCACATACCTTCCGCTTGAGTCACTGGAATTATTTTCCGATCCATATCAAGAGGACATTTCTGATGCGCAGCCACTCTTGGTATTGGATCAGGAAGAGGAGGTAGCAACAAGCGCTACTCAGCAGTCTGACGCCAGTACCCAGATCAGCCCAAGGAGGAGGTTGGTCCCCGGTGTTGCTGCCTACTCTACTTATAGCGGTGGGGAAGGTGACGTTGATGATGACGTGTCTAGTGATGTCACGTGGGTGCCCACAAGAGAGGAAGAGGAGGGGAGTTCAGAGGGAGATATGGACCAGCAGATAGGGAGGAGAAGCAGCAATGACTTACATTGCACAGCAGGGACAAAGCAGACTGCAAATGTATCAGGAGCGAGTCATCGACCATGTACGGTCACATCTGGCGCTCCCAGGACACCGGCACATGGCTCCGCAGTGTGGGCTTTTTTTAACGTGTCCGCTGCTGACAATAGCGTTGCCATCTGCAATCTTTGCAGTCAACGCGTTAGTCGCGGTAAGCCCAATACTCACCTAGGGACGACCGCCTTAAGAAGGCACATGAGCAGCCATCACCGAGCCCAGTGGGAGCAACGGAACACACAAAGCCACACTGCAGGCTCTCACCGTCCAGCCTCGTCTTCTACTTCTCCTTCTCCTCTCTCCTCACAATTGTCCTCCACTCCACCTTCCATCACGCCAAGCTCACATTTTTCTGCAAAAAGGCAGGCTTCCGTGGGCCTAATGTTTGAGCGTAAAAAAATGATGACGCCGGATAACCCTCTTGCCCAACGGTTGGCGGCTGGCTTGTCAGAACTCATAGCCCGCCAACTACTGCCATATAAACTGGTGGACTCGGAGGCCTTTCGCAAATTTGTGGCCATTGGAACACCACAATGGAAGGTCCCAGGAAGGAAGTATTTCTCAGAGAAGGGCATCCCAGAGCTATATGGCCATGTTCAGCGGCAAGTGAATGTATCTCTGGCACACAGTGTCGGTGCCAAGATACATCTGACCACAGACACGTGGTCTAGCAAACACGGGCAGGGAAGGTATATCAGTTTTACTGCCCACTGGGTGAACCTTCTGACGGCCGTCAAGCATGTAACCCGTGGCACCCGTGTAGATTTGGTTTTACCGCCACGGATTGCATGCAGGCCTGACTCTTCTTCTCCTCCTCCTACTCCATCCTCCTCCCTCTCCTCCTCAGCTGCCTCCTCCTTTTCCGCTGCTAGCGTCTCTTCCACTGCACCGCCCAAGCTCCCCAGAACCTATTCCACATGCCAGGTGAGACGTTGCCATGCCGTGCTGCGTCTGTTGTGCCTGGAAGCAAAGAGCCACACTGGCCCGGCACTCCTTTCAGCTTTGCGTTCACAGGCAGATGAGTGGCTAACACCGCTCAATTTGACAGTTGGTAAAGTGGTGTGTGACAACGGTGCCAATCTGCTTAGCGCATTGAAACAGGGCAAAATCACGCACGTGCCGTGCATGGCACACGTCTTAAACTTGGTCGTGCAGCGATTCCTTGTCAAATACCCTGGGGTCCAGGACATCTTGCGGCAGGCAAGGAAAATCTCGGCCCATTTCAGAAGATCTTACACGGCCATGGCTCGCCTTGCTGACATTCAGCGGCGACACCATCTGCCGGTCAGACGTCTTATTTGCGATTGCCCGACGCGATGGAACTCAACCTTCTATATGCTTGATAGGCTGCTCCAGCAGAAACGTGCAGTTAACGTCTACCTGTATGAACTCTGCGAAAGAAACGGTTCTGGGGAGCTGGGTTTTTTTTCACCGCGCCAGTGGCTGCTCATGCGCGACACATGCAGACTTCTGCGGCCATTTGAGGAGATCACCAAACTGGTCAGTCGCAGCCATGGCGCCATCAGTGACATGGTACCTTATGCCTTCTTTCTGGAGCGTGCATTGCGTCGTGTCATTGATCAGGCTGTGGAGGAGCAGGAGCGGGAAGATGAGGAAGTCGCAATGCTGGATGAATTCCCAGGGGGGGCTACTCTATCTGAGACAAGTCAACAACAGGAGTCTGATGAGGAGTCAGAGGAGGATGGTGCCGGGGCGGATGAGCAGGAGCAAGAAGAGCATGCTTTAAACCTTTCTGGGATCCCTGTTGTGCGAGGATGGGGAGAGGAGAATGAAGAGGACGACATTATCCTGGATGATGAGCAGGAGCCAGGCCACCACACCGCTTCCACTTTAGTGCAAATGGGGGCTTTCATGCTCCAGTGTTTTAATAGGGACCCCCGTATAAAAAGCATGAGGGTCAAGGACCAGTACTGGGTGGCAACGTACTTAGACCCCCGGTACAAACACAAAATGGCGGAAATGTTACCGCCGTCGCAGAGGGCTGTCAGAATGCAGCACTTCCAGGCCTTGCTTCGAGAAATGCTGCATTCTGCTTTTGCGTGCGCTGGCAGAGGAGCAATTCCCACTCCCAGAGAAGGATTTGCGGGTACCAATCCAACAGCGCCTGCAAGAAGAGGCCGGTTTGAAGATGTGTTGGTGACTTCGGATATGAGGTCATTCTTTCAGCCGACCCATCGACAGGTGTCATCCGGATCCAGCATCAGGGAACGCCTAGACCGTCAGGTGTCCGACTACATTGGGTTAACGGCCGATGTGGACGCTCTGAGGAGTGATGAACCCCTAGACTACTGGGTGGGCAGGCTTGACCTCTGGCCAGAGCTTGCCCAATTTGCAATCGAACTGTTGGCTTGCCCCTCATCCAGTGTCCTGTCCGAAAGGACGTTCAGCGCAGCAGGGGGGATTGTGACCGATAAGCGTACTCGCCTAGCTCACCACAGTGTTAACTACCTCACATTTCTAAAAATGAATGAGGCATGGATCTCGGAGGAATTCAACACATGTGATCAGTAGACCATGTATATGTCTATAAACAATTTTTGGAATCAAGCACACAGACCTTCTTAATTCATTTGGCTCACTTCCCTGACCCAAAAAAGCACACCGTACTATATGCCCCTACCCTCCTCTTTGAAGAGGTTGAGCGGTGTCATATTTCTACTGGGGCTGCTTATTATGAGGGGTTCCCACCATCCCTGTGCTGTGCTGACTTCCTCCTGGGTGTTCTTATTATGAGGGGCTCCCACCATCCCTGTGCTGTGCTGACTTCCTCCTGGGGGTTCTTATTATGAGGGGATCACACCATCCCTGTGCTGTGCTGACTTCCTCCTGGGGCTGCTTACGGTGCTGCTGTCAGCGCTGTATGTCACGGAGCTGCTGTCAGCGCTGTATGTCACGGAGCTGCTGTCAGCGCTGTATGTCACGGAGCTGCTGTCAGCGCTGTATGTCACGGAGCTGCTGTCAGCGCTGTATGTCACGGAGCTGCTGTCAGCGCTGTATGTCACGGAGCTGCTGTCAGCGCTGTATGTCACGGAGCTGCTGTCAGCGCTGTATGTCACGGAGCTGCTGTCAGCGCTGTATGTCACGGAGCTGCTGTCAGCGCTGTATGTCACGGAGCTGCTGTCAGCGCTGTATGTCACGGTGCTGCTGTCAGCGCTGTATGTCACGGAGCTGCTGTCAGCGCTGTATGTCACGGAGCTGCTGTCAGTGCTGTATGTCACGGAGCTGCTGTCAGCGCTGTATGTCACGGAGCTGCTGTCAGCGCTGTATGTCACGGAGCTGCTGTCAGCGCTGTATGTCACGGTGCTGCTGTCAGCGCTGTATGTCACGGAGCTGCTGTCAGCGCTGTATGTCACGGAGCTGCTGTCAGCGCTGTATGTCACGGAGCTGCTGTCAGCGCTGTATGTCACGGAGCTGCTGTCAGCGCTGTATGTCACGGAGCTGCTGTCAGCGCTGTATGTCACGGTGCTGATGTCAGTGCTCTGTATTACGGTGCTGCTGTCAGTGCTCTGTATCTCCTGCACCCTCTTGTTTGCCTACCCTGGTCCCTGACCTTCCCTCTCCTCCATTGCCTTCATTAGCTCCATAGTCCTGAATTGTCAGAACAATTTCCCAAATAAAAAAAAAATGCTTGTAGTTATCGATCCCAAATTCACCTCATACATGTATTATGCTATTGTCCAGGTGGTGGGACTACGTGCTACCCCCTAATAATTACCCCGTGGCCGCAAATTCGACCTAAAGGTTTGCGAAATTCGCCTCCCATTGAAGTCAATGGAGCCCGCGGCGAACGGTCGTTTTCGCGAACGTTTGTGTCCGTTCGCGTTTCGCGTTCGCGAAACGTCCCGTCGGAAGTTCGTCCATCACTAGTCCTCAGGGCCCGCTAACAGGCCAGGTTTGCAAGATAGTTGAAATACATCACAGGTGATAGCATTTGCTCCTCAGTGATTACAGTATTCTAGTCTGTATCTCCACAACGTAATACATAAAACCTGGCCTGTTAATGGGCCCTGAGAACAGGGTTGATGACCACTGCTCTAACTGGCATCTCTCTCACTGACCACCATGTAAGGGGCAGCACTTTGAATATTCCTGAATGCTGCACTTCATTACATTGCATACATCAGTCCTCTGAACTCTATACATTGTGCTGTACTTTACGTATTTTACGTATTTCTGGCCTCTGTACTTTGTAAGTATATTTAAATAAATACTGTAAATAGCTGGATTTAATGTAAGTATTATATAATTGCTTTCACGCTTTAATAGTCAGGACTCCAAGACAATGATCAGTATATTTCAGTCTCATCCCTTTCATACAAGTAGTGTGAGCTTGACAGCATGCGGCGCTCCCATGTGTTACTAATATATACTACGGTAATAATTATTGGTAGACCTTCTTTATCAATACAACCAGCATAATGAAGAAGGCCTATTAACACCTTTACTATTTGAAGGGATTGAAGTGTTCTGGTCTAGGTACTTTGATCCTCATCTTGTTTTATAGGTAGAGCGCACCCTTGATTTTTGCATTACCTTTTGATACGGTAATTGCTCTGCTATAACATACACTGCAGCTGGTGCTAAATACTGTTCAGAGGATGTTTGGCATCAATCTGCCCATTATCAGCCAGTTACTGTACTGCTACTGCTGTCCTGGCCAGGAGGGTAAGAGTTAACGCCTTTTCCAATTCTTTGGTCTTTTTGGCAGGTTCTTTTATGGGTTTGGCCCCCTAATCCTGTGAAATAAATATGGGACAGTGGTCCGGTACGAGAGCCCCCCAATAAAGCCTCTTGAGTGAGCTGGCTAGAATATGAGTTTGAGTTACCTCCAACAGCATGTTCCTGACAAAGGCCTAGTGAAGAGCTAAGACTGATAGCCACAAGGGAGTGAGAGGGGGAATAACATCCGTGAGGAGCAGAAGGATGACGCTTATTATCATCTGGATGTAAAGTCATCAGATTCTGGGGTTCGCCCTAAAGACATCAGCCCTGCAACAATGCCTTTGGTGGACTTTGTTCTACACAAACACTACCTTTGCAGGTATTCCAGGGCAGCACACAGCCTGTAGTTGGAGTAGGGACCTAGGGAAGAATTTTGACTGTGAATGCTTGACTCTGTAATTACCTTTTGCATTTTCCAAGTAAAGCATTTGAAATGTTGTCTTTGTCTGGTCTGAAGTTGCTGAAAGGGGAGTAATGCACCCCTTTCGTCACTCCTCCTGCCAGTGGTCTATCTCCCAGAGCAATGGGAGCAGATTAGCGTCACAGAGGTCCCCGTCCTGTACAGAAATTCAAGTAAGTCAAGTGCACGTGTCGAGCCCATGCAGGAAGCATGGCGGGGCCCATTTCTGCTGCTGAGAATGGTAGTTGAAAGTATTTGACGGGTGGTTGTGGACAGGGCTCAGCATGTCCCTCCTAAATGCAAGTTACTTGAAAGGCATACATTGATGCGGAAAACAGTTCCAGTGCAAGTATACATAGTGTACTTTCATCTCTGAGAGTAGAGGCCCACCTTAAGGTCAAGTATTCCCCCGTGGCAGCCTCAGCCTTGTCCCAGGGCATTGGTGAAAATGGCACAAATTAAAGGTACCCCATGTGAAGTAAAAGTGACCATGTACAAGGTGCCTAGCATAGCCTGGAAGAACCCACCCCAGGGTAGACCTCATTTGTGAGCTGCAATATATTAAATTTTTTATACTGCTTTTTTTATACTGATTTAAGACTAAAATTGATAAGCAGTGTTAGTGGGAACAAGCCCATATATATCTGGGAACTAGGATTGTAAAGGGTGGGATTTAAAAAGGAGCACCACAAAATCCAGTCATCCATATCACGTATCACTTTAATTCTTTGTTTTTACATTAAAGTAAAATAGTTTAATGTTTTTATAATGGAACCCAAAGGCAAATGACACACATTGCATTATAAAACAACAGATTAATACTAAGCAACTGTAGCATCCACACATTTAAACACTTCAACTATTTGCTTCAATGCTGCAAGCCATTTTTTTTTAACCTTAAACAAAAAAATGTGTTTCAAATGACGTGAACCCTAGGGATAAAAAGACTAGACGTCAATTAGTAAGATTGTAGCTTCAATGTAATGCTCACCCACAGTGACCTGTTATGTCAATGACTTTTCCATACCGTCGCTGACATTTGAGAAAGAAATAACTTTATTTCACCAGTCAAACATCTGTGACGTTTAATGTTTTTTTTTTTTCTCTACTTATATATGCTTAAAGTTCACTTTACATC
Source organism: Lithobates pipiens (assembly GCF_037356315.1). Lineage (NCBI taxonomy): Eukaryota > Metazoa > Chordata > Amphibia > Anura > Ranidae > Lithobates > Lithobates pipiens. The sequence goes on along the minus strand of NW_027507696.1, from coordinate 24,919,715 downwards.
ACTCTGACCACAGGTATTTTGCATAGTAAGACAGTAACCTTTTTTTCTGCTTCACTAAAATGGTATGTGGGCTTTCCTCAGAGCTACCTCACCTAAACCACTGATTGTCATGGGTGAAACTGACACTGTATGTCTCATGACTGTGAAACAAGGCAACTCAGGGAGGTTTTCCGAAGATTAAGGCGAGGCACTGCACAGGACAATCCACCCATAAAACTATTCTTGTGTCAATAAGGATCCAGAAACTGCAGAAACGTGTGCAGGCTAAAAACTAGGCAAGTTTTGGGAACTTTCATTATATATGCTGCAAATAAAGAGCGCACTAAAGTGTGGTCTGTGGCCATCTGGCCGAGGTCAGGTAACCCATATAAAGTGTTGTTTTATGTACTGTGTTGTTCTTTCCTCCTATATTGACAGTGGTAGTGCTGCATATAGCACCCGCATGATAGAGTAAAGTCAATGGGCAAAGCTAAGGAAGAAAGGGGCTGGGCATTGCGGTAATGCAGCCATGGCCCAAACTTTTGAGAATTACACAAATATTAATTTTGACAAAGTCTGCTGCTTCAGTGTTTTTAGATCTTTTGTCAGATGTTACTATGGTATACTACAATATAATTACAAGCATTTAATAAGTGCCAAAGGCTTTTATTGACAATTACATGAAGTTTATGCAAACAGTCAATAGTTGCAGTGTTGACCCTTCTTTTTCAAGACCTCTGCAATTCGTCCTGGTATGCTGTCAATCAAATTCTGGGCCATATTCTGACTGATGGCAGCCCATTCTTGCAAAATCAATGCTTGCAGTTTGTCAGAACTTGTGTTTTTTTTTTGTTCATCTGCCTCTTGAGTAGGATGAGCTTGATGTTTGGGTCGAACATAAGTTTGACTTGAACATAGGGTGTTCACAGCAAATTCGAGCGCCACGGAATGCCCCGATCTTGCAGTGCATTGTTGTATGATGATGGCCAAAGCTTGCACCTGACCTGCATGCTTTGGACAATCACAGCATGCTCTGCTAAGAGAGCCATAATTGGCCAAAAGCTGGGTGCCTTCAGTTAGTGGTAGTGTATTTGATAGATATATATTTATATATACAGTCAGTCTAGTATATATATATATATATATATATATATATATATATATATATATATATATAATTCAGGCGGTGTATTATATATATATATATATATATATATATATATATTCTGTATTCAATGTAGCCTATATCTACAGTGCATTCTGTGGTGTACTGTTTCTAATACACTTCAGGCGGTGTAATATATATATATATATATATTTATATGCAAATGAGCTACTGGCAGGTCCTGCATCCAGCGTGCTTTCTGAACGCACATTTAGTGCTGCTAGAGGGTTTGTAATGGATCACATTCATGAAAATGAATCAGTCTTGGATCAGCAGCTATCAAGCACCTGATGCTGATGTAACTGCTTGAATTTGCTATAGATGTGGGATCCCTTGAAGACTGCTTATGCTGACTTATGCGCCCAACAAGAGTATCTGTGAGGGGTTACAGTGTTGTGGCACCACCACCACCCAAGGCCCAATTTTTCTGCCCCTGTTTAGCAGGGGCATGTAATTACAATTTTTGATCTAATATTTCACAGCAGGGCCTGTTTCTGCACCCAACAAGAGTATATGTGAGGTTTTACAGTGTTGTGGCACCTCTACCAACACCCAAGGCCCACTTTTTCTGCCCCTGTTTAAAAGGGGCATGTAATTACAATTTTTTATATAATATTTCAACACAGGGCCCGTTCCTGCGCCCAACAAGAGTATCTGTGAGGGGTTACAGTGGTGTGGCACCACTACCACCACCACCACCAAAGGCCCAATTTTTCTGCCTCTGTTTAACAGGGGCATGTAATTACAATTTTTTATTTAATATTACACAGCTGGGCCCATTCCTGCACCCCCAAGAGTATCTGTGAGGGGTTACAGTGTTGTGGCACCACCACCACTACCAAAGGCCCAATTTTTCTGCCTCTGTTTAACAGGGGCATGTAATTACAATTCTTGATATAATATTTCACAGCAGGGCCCATTCCTGCGCCCACCAAGAGTAACTGTGAGGGCTTACAGTGTTCTGGTACCACCAACACCTAAGGCCCAATTTTCTACAGCGTATTTAGGGCAGGCCGTATAGTATATTTACTGCTGTTCAGGGTATATAGTGCCTGGGGACCTGGGGGATCCCCACACCAGTTTTTTTTTTTTATTTGGGTGCGTTGTACCCCTTAATATTCATACCATACCCAAGGGCCCGGTAATGGACTGGAGGGGGGACCCGTGACGTTTTTTTCAATGAATTTCATATATATTGCTGGGACCCGATAATACATTACTGCTGCAATCAGTTTTGAATGACATTTTTTCCTTTAGAAATTTCAATTTGCTGTGGGGAAAAATGCGCTACTTTACAGGCATACTAAGGACATCCCCAGGCCCTATATATTTCATTTTTATTGTTTCACTTTAAGCATTATTAAAATCACTGCTCCCGAAAAAAAGGCCTTTTTTTTTCTATTGATACATGTCCCCTGGGGCAGGACCCAGTCCCAAAACACTTTTTATAGCAATAACTTGCAAATAAGCCTTTCAAATTAGCACTTTTTATTTTTCACCTTCATGTCCCATAGACTTTAATTGTGTGAGCGTGTTTGAACACATTTTTTACCTGTTTGCATGTTCAGCTGCGAACCGAACCAGGGGGTGTTCAGCTCATCCCTACTCTTGAGGATTGACCACAAGTTCTCAGTGGGCTTAAGGTCTGGGGAGTTTCCTGGCCATGGACCCAAAATGTTGATGTTTTGCCCCTCAAGCCTCTTAGTTATCACTTTTACCTTATGGCAAGGTGCTCCACCATGATGGTAGTATGTGGAAAATAGGGGTGGGTGATTGCACCCATTCCACTGCAGTACTCTGTGTTTGAACAGCAGGCTTTAGCAGCAAGTAGTAAAATAGCATTAGATTGCAGGTCTGCAAGAGAGCAGTCTCCTGTTATGAAAGACATGCCTGAGGTGAGTTATTCTCATGGAGCGCCACCTGGGTCCCTGCTGGAGTTTGGCCAGTTCCTCATAAGATTTATTCCCCCAAAGTGGACTATAAACGGTATAACCCATTGCTTGCTGCAATTGTTTGACCTTCTTCCACACCATCTGAAGGAGTGTGTAAGTGGGCATTTGCTTGTTGGGTCATTGAAACAGCTGTGCTTCCAGGCCCTCTGGCACAGACTCTGCCATCGTGCCAACTAGCAATAGTTTGGCTGACGAACCAGCAGGTCAGGTGCTGCAGGACCTTTTGCTTGTTTGAATGTGTTGTTTAGCTGCAATAATTATTATCCCATACACATGACATGAGCCAAAAGAGTACTGGTAGGTATCAAGACAATCATCTAAAATAAAGAAAAAGATAATTACTATGAAGGAAGACTACAATTAAAATAGTTGTGATAGCTTAGCTCAGGTCACATGAAATTACAGTGTGTCTTTTTCAAAATACTTGTTTATTAATAGTTTCAAAATGGCTGGAACTATAGTAAATATATTTCACATTTTAAAATTTCACTCACTACAGTACCAGGAACTAATGCTGGAGGAGCTGCTATGTACGTAATATCTTCAAGTGATGCAGTTGTGAAAGCTAGTAGTGCACAAAAAACTTGGAACCTTAAAGATAAAAGCTAAACTATTAAAAATACAGCCTTTATAGTATTCTATGTATTCTTTCTTGCAATACACACTCCTCAATACTCCTAGTTGACCACATTATAATGTATTCAAATCTCACATTCATTGCATTAAGTAAATCAATTCTTCTGTGCCAAAACTCACACTGTTCCTTCCTCTTAGAAGTAATGCAATTTTCTAGTATGCATCCAGCTTTACATGAGCATGCTTCATTTCCATCTGTGCGTTCCTTTTTAAAGGAACAACTTCTTCCTTTTGTCTACAGTACTGGTGGAGTATTTAAGCTTTAGACCATGGGTCTCAAACTGGCGGCCCTCCAGCTGTTGCAAAACTACAAGTCCCATGAGGCATTGCAAAGCTGACAGTTACAGGCATGACTCCCACAGTCAGAGGCATGATGGGATTTGTAGTTTTGCAACAGTTGGAGTGCCAACAGTTTGAGACCCCTGATTTAGACCCTTAGTGACCATGCACCACCACAGTCTTTCATCTCTTCCTTATGTCGCCTTGAGCCTCTTCTGCGTGCCTCTCAGTAGCTAGCTGGTGCATAAGGCTAATCTCCACAAAATAACATGCCTTTTATCATTGGGAGTGCATCAGTGGCCAATAAGGAGACTCCTTTTTTTTCCCTCAGTTAACACTAACTGGACACTGCCACGCTGAGTGAACATGTGCATGCCAGCTAACAGATAAGCAATATGGTGATTGGATTTTGCCTAAACATCTAAATGTTTTCATATACTGTATATGTCATATATCCATAATGAGCTTAAAGGAGACGTCTAATGAGAAAATATAGAGATGTTCCTTCTAAAAAGCCTACTTCACTGGCTTTAAAGATCCTAAAGAAAAGCTAATTTCAAACTTCTTATGGGTCGCATCATTGTTAGGTTGTACACTACACTGAGCACAGTTGTGCTTCAAACTAGTTATTGCTCAAATAGCAATAATTTGCTATTTCATTGCAGCAAATACTGATGACCTTTAAGACCATGAAAAAATTAGCTGGACTGGAAACAAATCAGCCCAAACCCTCCTAAATTTAGGTCAGCCCTATTTGCTTTGGTAACTTTTTCAGGCGCAGTGGAGCGTTATTTTGAACTGCACTAAAAGTAAAGTATTGGGGGAAAGCCCAGAATGCGTGAAGGCTGTTCTGAACTTTGCTGTTTTATTAGAGCTAGTGTTATAGGGGCTGAGCAGTCCACATAAGCTCAGACTTACTCATCGGGGATGAGTGAAGCTGCCTGGGCTTGATTCATGGAGAGTTTGGAAAATTTTGATCCAAGTTTGAAATTTGTGAAATTTGTGGTGAATCCTATTGAGGTGAAGGAGATGAATTTTGTTCAAACAGAGCTAAGTGGAGGGCTAACAAGCAAGATATTGTCAATCGAAAAGGAAATGGAAGCCAGGCACTGCAATGTGTGACACGTACCAATGGCATACATTTTTTTATATAATTTCCGTGCAAAAAAAAGCTGTCCCTAACAATAGGGATTGGGTTAATCATTCCTTTAAATTTTGGGTTTTTGTAACTCAGCTGACCAGGTACATAGCTTAAGTATTGCATTATAGGTTGTTTTTTTCTTTCACGTGGCAACCTACTAAGTTTTTCAACCATAGGTCTGTGATTTGCATTTCCTGTGAACACATAGTAGTGGTGAACGCCAACCTCAAACTCTTATTACTAATTATTTCTCTTAGGCTAACCAACCCTTTTGGTAAGTGCCATATTTACGAGATTACTAATCTGGCCCTTGCAGTCACTGAGTGCTTGATCGATCTATCTTCAGTGTCTTGGCCAGTGATGGCAAACCTTTGCACTCCAGATGTTTTGGAACTACATTTACCATGATGCTCAAATACACTGCAGAGTGCATGAGTATCATGGGAAATGTACTTCCAACATATCTAGGGTGCCAAGGTTCGCCATCACTGGTCTAGGCAAACCATATTCTAGCAAAAAATAGGTGGTGTACAGCTAACAATAAAATTATAATTATTTCCCCAGGTAGCTATATAATTACACAATATAGTAGCTAAGCCTCATTCTTCTATTGAGATATTTCCTAAACTGGGTATGAAGCTTTTGCTCTCTGGCACAGTGAACACGAATTCTCATCACAGTGGAATGCTACCTATTGGAAAATTTGATATGAAGCATACCAGAGGTATTTGTCCTTTTAATGTTAGTTAGGGGTGGTTCTTTTCATCTCTGAGAACAGGCACACCTGTTTAGTCTCAGTGCAATCACACAACTATTCTTATGCCATATTTGCATATCATGATGTACTCAGTGATTCATGTCAACAAAAAGCCATAGATGACGGAGTGAGATCATCAGGGAAAGGGCTATAAAAACAAAAGATTACTAATTGACTGAAAAGATCTTCTAAAAAAAGCACATCCTATTAATTGCTTGTAAAAGAAAAGCTAGGAAGTGTTTAAATATAGCACATGCTGAGCTGTAGTGAATAAAGGATCTAATTTACATTATAGGATAAATAAATTATACTGTAAAGTGGATTTAAGTTTATATTACATTAAAAAGCCAGAATGTTTCTCTCCCATTTCTTCATGGTCTGACCTGTATGGGTTGCTTATCTTTTTCCATATAAAAAAATTACAGAGAAACTCATGTTTGCTTTACAAGCTAAGATATGCATATCCAGGGCTTCAGCAAGAACGTGGGGAAACGCAGTTCCGCCACCTCCAGCACTGCTTTATGTGATGGTAAGGGGGGCTGGGTTGTGCTACAGTGTCTATTGATGCTGGCTGCTGGGGGGATCTATTGTTGCTAGAAGGGATCTATTTTTGCAGGGGGAAGGTATATTTTTGTTGTTACCACGAGGGATAGTTTAGTTGTTGCCACGACGGATCTACTGTTGAGGGAACATTCTATTGTAGCTAGCTGCTGGATGGTCTACCTGTGGGGTTATTTGTTGTTGTTGCTGGGGGGGGGGGGGTTGTTGAGGGTGGTCCATTGTTGCTGGGGGATCTATTGTTGCTGGGGGGGGGGGTCTATTGTTGTTTGATGCAGAGGATATATTTTACTGCTTTTCTTGTTATCATTAACAAATTCCTTAGTATTACAAATGCTACTTAGTTCTGTATTCCATAAAAGGAGCAGTACTGGGGGGTGGGTAGGGGGTGGAACCAAGGAATGGTGCTCGGAGGTAGGTAGTGGTAGAGACAAGAGTTAACTCCAAAAAGGGAGAGCTCCTGTACCTATTTTCTGGGAAAAATAAAAAGAATTGATACCTGGCATGAGGCTATCTTGACTATTCAACAATCGCCTGTAATAGCAGAATCAGATGTCAGGTCGTCTGTCTATAGGGTACCACAGATCTCTTCCATAGATACATTTTTTGTTGAGATAATATTTATATATATATATATATATATATATATATATATATATATATATATATATATATATATATAAGATTATTCCAGACCACAAACCTACCCTATTAAGATAGCAGAAATTAATCAGTGTGCAGTATCACCTGTAATTAATTCAGTGCACTGTACATAACTCTCCATATTTAGAATCAATTTTAAAAAGCACTATTACAAGATGTGGCAGAAGGGATGAATGATTTGTAAACACTAATTAGACGTTGCCCTCTGATTACAGGGAGGATGCATAATAAGAGCCGGTTCACACAGGGGCGACTCAGATCCGACTTCAAGTCGCCCCAAGTCACCTCAGGTCGCACAACATGTAGAAATCAAAGTAAGTGAATGAGAGCTGTCTTAATGTACACTACTGAAGTCGCTCTGACTTCAGAAAAGGTTCCTGTACTACTTCAATCCGACTTGTAGGCGACTGGTACCCATTGATTTCAATGGAGGTCGCCTCCAAGTCGGATCTCCGTCTATACGGAGGCGACTCTCAGAGAATTATCAGCTCTCAAAAGGAGTTCCCCCCTGAGAGCTCATTCTCTGATTGGCCACGGCAAGTCGCCTGGCCTGGGGCAACTTAAAGTAGTGTTGTAAGTCGTGTCCAAGTCTGTCCAAGTCACGTCCAAGTCGCGTCCAAGTCGCGTCCAAGTCGCCTCCGAAAGTCCTAAAGGTGCAAATGTCCTGGGTCTATGGGGGGGGGGGGGGGCTTTATCTCTAATGTGATTCATATGCAAGGAAATCTGCAAGCCAGGAGCCTTCAACACGATTGCCATAAATGCAGGACTTTTTGGGACATATGCTGCTATGCACTATATGTTGCAGTAAGCCAGTCTCGTGCAGTGTTGTTGCTAGGCTGTAGTCATCCTGAGCTTTGTTTGTGTTATTTTGGATTGTTAGGGTTCTCCTATGCCCAAGGACATTGTTTGCTTCTGCCTGCTACTGTTGAGTAAGAAGATAGAATGTATTGGGTAATGAATATTTTTTTTTTGGTCATTGACTGAGGGGTTCATGTCAATTGTGTGGGCTAGGGAAGTATATTTAAAATGACCTTCCAGAAGGGTCCTTTTCCATCCAGGCTTTGCAAAGTTCAATCCTTTCCACTCAGGCTGCAGTCTGGGAAGTTTGTAGCTCCAGGAGTTCCATACTTTGCTTCCCAAGCCCTTTTTCTGGGGGAGAAAGCCATAACCAGGAAAGAGTGTTTGTTCTCCTAGGTGGCCATTCAGACATAATGTCTTGAACTGGCTAGTAGCAAATTCCTGAAAAGTCCTAGAAAGTGTGGCAGAGGTTGAAGACTTGAAGAGTTACCGTATGTCTGGGCCTATCAAGCTCTACAGTACCTTGTGGCAAAAGATACAGGAAGACAGCCACTCATCTGGGTCTAAAGATGCCTAAAGTCTGCTGAGTAGAGGGAACTATTGCTGCTGTTTTTGGGTAATCTGTACAACTAAACATCTCTCCCTAAGACAATTGAGGAAATACATTGCACAGAAAGGATTAAAGGATGTGTGACTCTAAAAAGGAACTCTTCTAAAGGAAGCCTGACTCTGTTGGTGGTTTGGTGAATGCCTGGGTGTAGCTACAGGGTAGGTGACCATTACGATAGCTACGAAGGTCTGTTAGAAATCCAGCAGCTCCCAGGGGTAGTTGATGCTATACTAAGAATGTAATTTGTATTGAATATGCTTATGTAATCATTCTACACAATGCAGCACAATCTTGCCTACATTAATAATGAAACATACCCATGAAGCCATGCTCATTTTAATATCCCAAGTTATCACTGTTAAATAGCAATATGTAATTAGTAAGCACGCTTATGTTTAAATAATGATGTTCTATTAAAAGTTTTCCATCATGTGCCAGTCTAATGAACAAGGTGCTGTGTGACTGAGAGTCAGAGTCGTCATTAAGTAATAGTACTTGCCTTGACATGAGCTAATTGGTATAATGTAGGTATCATTAGCTCACTGATGCAAATGCAAGCTGGCGTTACCTTCAGTTTCATACAACTAAGATGAACCCAACCTGACAAAAGCCTATGAGGAAATCTCTTTTTGGTCTGGCAAGCTATTTTCTTCACACATGTTGACTTTTGCATTAGGGAAATGGCTGTAAATCGTGCATGATCAGCTCATATTTAATGGGTCCAAAAGTAACCAGTTCAGAAAAACACTTTTATTTCAGCATTATGGAGCATCTGTTCCTTTTACTTACCGTCAACTGATGATAACCTAACCAAAAATTGAACGTCATTTCTCAATCATTATTTCATCGCCCACCATAGAAGAATCTAAGATGAGCATAAATAATGTTTGTTTAGTACGATTTCTTACATAAATTAGTCAACATTATTTTACCCGTGGGTAAGAATATGAAACATGTAATTGTAGCAGTAAAGAAACATGCATTAAAAAAGACCACTAGAATTTTTTTTTTTTTTTTTTTGTAATTTCTTTATTTAACCAAGGGTGCATTATACAAACCAAGGTAGGAGTAAAGCAAGATACAATGACGTAAGTATGCTGGTAACAAACAGTAAGGCCCCATTCACACCTGAACATAGCATTTTCAGGCACAAAATCGTGAAATTGTACCGCAATTTTGCAACGTTTTTACTGCGATTTTTTTACCAGGTTTTGTCTTGATTTTGTGCAGGGCAAAAGGTCACCAATGTAAAAAGAAGAAAAATGACCAGATCTGCCCGATTTGAGCGACAAAAAAGGGTCCAGAACTTGTTTGAGCTTCAGGCGTAGGGCTTCAGGCGACATGGAGTGGAGATGTGAACCATCTCCATTGAGAATAATAGATTTTTTTTCCCCTCCAGCGTTTTGTAGCTTCAGGCTTCAAGCTACAAAATGCTCAGGTGTGAATGGGGCCTTAACATCAGCATCAGGACTACAAATGCAGCTCAACAATTCGGAGCATACATAATGTGACGAGTTCCAAGTCGGGCAGATACAAACATAACTGAGAAGGCGTAGTGGTAAACATCTCCAAAGTTCCCAGCCTATATAGAAAAGCCCTAACATAGTAATGCAAACTTGTGGGATACAGAGTGAAGAATACTGGGATTGGGAGAGTTCCCCCGTCGGACAACATAACCCAATAAGGGAGCGCGATCTACCAAACACGATCAGGTACATGAGAACAGCAAGGAAACTGCAAGTAAGTGGTGACCAAGCTAAATTTGTAAATACAGAAAGGGAGAGCAACAGAAAAGAAAAGGGGGGTGGGAAAGAATGGACAGAGAATGGGAAAGGGAAGTACACATAGAGAAAAGAGACAAGGACTTAGGGAGACATGAAGAACCAGAAAGATGGATTCTCTCACCTAGGGCGCAACAGTCCTAGAAAAATCAGACATGTTGCGAGACCTCCTGTAAATAGGCACCCATGAAAACAAAATGTTGCCACAAATTGACTCCTCCCCACTAAGAAGGGTAGCTGTAAAGTCTTCCATGTCCCTGAGTTTGTTCATTTTAGAGAACCAAAGAGACCTCGAGGGCAGGTGCACAGACCTCCAACACAGAGGAATGCACGTCTTGGCCCCATTTAAAATCTGGATGGTAAGAGAGGTCTTATATTTTTTAATGGGCCGTTGGGTAAGGTGCAGCAAGGGTTGCTCACTAGGTCAACATTAGGCAGGGCACCTCCACTAGAATTATATTTAAAATTATAATCTTTAATAGAGAAAAAAGCAAGGCTACATGAAGACATCTCACTTCCCATTAATTGTAAGTCAGTATATCCAGGAAAATTAGCTGCTGAAATTACAAACATAACGTAAAACTTGGTGGTGCTAAAATTAAAGGGCCAACAAGGGGTTGAAAGGTAGGCTTATTTTTTAAAGAGAAAAATAGATTTGTATTATACCACTGGATCTAACCTCTGATGATGCATTTACTCATCATGCACAGGATTGACTAAAATACTTTAAAGATTTGAGATTACTTTTCCAAGGAGATTGACAGGGGGTGAGGAGGTGATGGCTTCTCACTGCCTGTTTCAACCCTATTTTTGCTGATTAAACCTGCTGCACCCACTGCATGCAAGCGTTGCCACATTGCACGTGGTTGTGGGGTGTTTACTGTGCTTTACTATTTGCCTGAGTGGGTCGCACATGGCAGGCTTGCCACTCATTGATCACAATATGTTGAATAGCTTTGCACCGGACGCAAAAAAAAAAATTGTGAAAGTGGCATGTAAACACCCCCGTCTGCAGGCCATTGCAGCATAATGGGGGGGGGGGGGGGGTGGTTGTCAACTGTCAGCAGCTCAAATTTTGGAAGCAACCACTGTTCAACTAATCATTTTCTGCCTAGCACCTTCATTCTCTCAAATGAAGGATGTAAGTGAATTTCCAACAGTGGCTAAGTTGATTTCTTCAGCAACACATTCCGTGAGGATGAGGAAATGCTCTCCACTGTGTTATTGTATTCTGACTGCTGGGTTACCCTGCCATAAGAATACACTGATCAGGGCCAACAGGACCATTCTTGAAATGTGGATTGATAGATCGACTTGGCATGCACAGAAACACCCATATATGTGTAGCACTGCCTCCTTGGGGGGTGCATAGAATTGCATGTTCATCTGTGCCAATTTGACCCTGTGAACTCTCCAGCCCTCCTGACACTCTAGGTTCAGACAAGCATGCACCTTTAAATAACACACCGACACAATGCAGATTGATTAGCTCTCTCTGATTTTACTGTTCTAAGGGAGAGTTTTATACCAGGGTATTAGTTAGCTAAGTCTTGGGTAAACAGCCAAAATTCAGTTGAAAGGGTCCCCTGAGGAAAGTAAATAACAACTTGGAATCACAGATATAAAATAGCAATGCACATAGGAACAGACAATAAATGAATGGATATCTAAGGAAAGCTACTAATTGCTGTCGATGCTATCACTGCAAAAAAGGGGAACCCCAGGCTAGCCTATTATACCTCTAATCCCAACGAGAGGCTGGATATTTTAGATTTCAGGGGTGTGTCCCTTGAAATAGCAATAGGATAATAGTGCAAGGCTCATAGAACCAAAATCCTGAGTGTAGCGCAGTGATCTGTAGTCAAAGCAAAACAGCTGTGCCTGGCTAGTTGTAATCCTTAGAGTAATTCCAGGTGTAAGGTGTATGTATACAGTGTTCTGTGAGATAGGATTATGCAAATCCAGATATGCGATGTCTATATACAGTGTTCTGTGAACTATGATAAGGCAGAGATTGCATTGGCGGGCGGATGCCCTCTCACCAAACTGAAGAACAACATAGGAACCAAGTCGATGTGTCATTCTGCAGAACGGGCAGAGATGCCAGACCAGCTGCTGGAACCGAGAATCGTCAGATCTGGCTGGTTACAGCAATGCTGTGGTGATGCCCCTTGTGTAGCAAGCGGCGTTGGACCCCACCTGGGTCAGAGCTGGGATCGCCGTGTTGCCGCGTGGTAGGCCGCAGTCCTCTCGCACAGTAGCGGCGAGGTGTTTACTTGATGGAACCATGAAGAAAGAGAGCTTGGGCCTAGTTAAAGCTTCGCCCAGAGTTCTTTCTTTGGATCAGATGGCATACTTGGATGTGTAGTCCAGGAACAGTTCTGCAGATCTGGGATGTCTGTTCAGAAGACTACAGTCCCCACACTACTCTCTGCTGGGCTCAGGAAGATGATGCAAGTAATTTCAAGCCCAGCACTAGAGGAACACAGGGACGGTCAAAGAAAGGGTGAGGGCAATTCTGAGGTGCCAGATAACTGTAGTCTGCTGTCGGCTACACACGGATGAAAATGTGGATGGTTCCTGCTGAACTGGTGAATTTTGATGCATGAATGGCCAGCTTTAGATGACTAATGGCAACAAAATATTTTGGCTGTCTAGCTTAGGAGTGCTGCAAATGTATATACTAAAAGCCCTCGGAAATTCAGAAAATAATGTTATTTGATTCTGGTTAAAAATTAGCAGAGTGTTGTACATCGATAAAATCAGAAGTTTTGGATCTACAGTAGGGTGATACCATTTATTGGCTAACTAAATAGCTTGTAGTGCAAACCTCCATGCCTATACTTCAGGCAGTTGCACTACAACCTATTTAGGGCTCTTTCAAACAGGGCAGATCCATGATGATTCGCCCCGTGGATATCCGCTTGCTCAGCGGGGATTTCTCTGTCGATCCCAGCTGAGCAGGAAGATGACAGGTCCGTCTCTGCACACTGCGCAGGGATGGACCTGTCAGAGCGCCGCTCTCCCCTATGGGAGATCACATAAGGACGAACCGCAGAGTCCGTCGTCACCTGATCCGATTCGCAAACGGATGGGAAAAGTAGGTTTTTTCCTCCGTCACACTTTTTCGGATCAGAGCGGGGTGGATGTCAATGGACATGTCACCGCTGACATCCGACGCTCCATAGACCTCTATGGAGCATCCATCGTGTGAAAGAGCCCTTAGTTAGTCATTAAACGGTATCACACTATACTGGTGGTTCTCAACCTCAGGCCTCGGATCAGGTCATGTTTTCAGGATTTCCTTCACCTTGCAAGGTGCTTAAATCAACGTAAATGGTTTGGTATTTAGGCCAGATATTTTATCGGAGGAAAATTCCCTAAAACATGGACTGTTGGGGGTACTGAGATTGGGAACTACTGTCCTACTACTTTGGGAACTACTGTTCTAAACTTCTACCTTTGATTCTATTCAAATATTATTTAGAACAGTTTTTCCTTTAGCAAGTCTGCCTCACAACCTGCCACATCAATTTTGGAATCATTCTCCTATTATTAGATGAGTCATGCATGCAGATATGATCTAACAAACAAAATAAATCTCTTATGAAAGTTTTTCCCATAAAAATGCATGCTTGGTGTCAGATCATCCAAGCATAAATGTTTACGTCTATGGATAAAGGAGGGGGGAATACTACCAGAATCTTTTAAAGAAATAAAAAAATGGTGTTCTGCTAGGAACATCCAGTCTGAAGCTGGCTACACACTAGTAACATTTTGTTAAACATTTCAGTTTTCTATGTTTCATTTTGTGATCATTAGTGGGGTCGAATCGACATTTGTTTTTGACCGCAGTGACAGCAAAATTCAATGGGACAAGATGGAAAAAAAATTACGAACGATTGAGAACACACATCACATTTGGTTTTTGTTCTGTAAAGTCCAATCGTTACAAAAACAAATGTTAAAAGTAACAATGTACTACAAATTTTCTTATGAATTTTTGTATGATTGTTTGAAGATGTATTAGTGTATGAACAGCTTAACCTCTTGGGGCGGCAGCTGTACACCAGATCACATACATGATATTTACAGGATCCCTCAGTTCCGGTTAGGGGAAAGGCATCCGTGCAGCCAGCAGTTCGCTTCTTCTGTGATTACGCACACGGAAGCCGATCGGCAAGTGCCGGGTACTCACAGCCCCCGCCAATCGTCAGACAGAGACACTGCAATCTGCCTAGGTAAACAAGGCAGATCACTGTTCTGCCAGGGGGAAGGGATGGAGTTTGTGTCCCCGTAAAACAGGTTAGGCACACAGTTAACCCTTTGATCGCCCCTGATGGTAACCACTTCCCAGCCAGTGTCATTAGTACAGTGACAGTGCATATTTTTAGCACTGATCACTGTAATAGTTTCATTGGTTCCCAAAATATGTCAAAGGTGTCAGTGTCAGAATGTCTGCCGCAATATCACAGTCCTGCTATAAATTGCTGATCACCGCCATTACTAGTAAAAAAGAAAGAAAGAAATATAAATAAATATAAATATTCCATCATTTGTAGACACTGTGGGGGTTATTTACGAAAGGCAAATTCACTTTGCACTGAAAGTGCACTTGGTAGTGCAGTCCCTCTAAATCTAAGGGGTAGATCGGAAATCAGTGGAAGCTCTGCTGATTTATCATCCAATCATGTGCAAGCTAAAATGCTGTTTTTTACTTTCCTTGCAAGTCCCCCTCGGAATTTTCGGCGACTCCACTTCCAAGTGCAATTTCAGTGCAAAGTAGCTTTTCCTTTAGTAAATAACCCTCTATAACTTTTGTGCTAACCATTCAATGTATGCTTATTGGGATTTGTTTTACCAAAAATATGTAGCAGAATACATACTGGGGGTTATTTACTAAAGGCAAATCCACTTTGCACTGCAAGTGCAAACTGCACTTGAAATTGCACTGGAAGTGCACTTGGAAGTATAGTCGCTGTAGATCCGAGGGAGACATGCAAGGAAAATAAAAAAAGGTATTTTAGCTTGCACATGATTGGATGATAAAATTAGCAGAGCTTCCCCTCATGTCAGATCTAACCCTCAGATTTACAGCGACTGCACTTTCAGTGCAATTTGAAGTGCACTTTGCACTTGTAGTCCAAAGCGGATTTGCCTTTCATAAATAACATCCCATTGTCTTACATTTTTTCAATTTTCCTTATTGGATATGTTTTATTTCAGAAAGTAAAAAATATAGTTTTTTTTTTTTTTTGGTCTTTTTTGTTTATAGCGCAAAAATTTAAAAACGCAAAGGTATTCAAATACCGCCAAAAGAAAGAACTATTCGTGGGGAAAAAAAAATCATATACATTTTATTTGGTACAGCTTGCATGGCTGCGCAATTGTCAGTTAAAATAACGCAGTGCTGTATTTCTAAAAATGGCCTGGTCATGAAGGGGGGTAAATCTTCTTGAGATTAAGTGGTTAAAGCCGGCCGTCCCTGCATAACAGAAGTCAAAAGCAATTTAAAAAAAAGTTAAAACGATTGGACATGAAATAGCACAGCTTGTAGAAAATGCCAAATAACTACACTTTTCTGTGAAAAGTGTTCATTATGCAAAATGTCCCACTGTGTTTTGTGCTCTCTGACTGTTTGGCATAAGTAAATAGCTGCTTATTGCCTTATACCTGCACAACTCAATGTGGTATATATCAATTTACCCTGATAAGTGACAGTTTTATTAATATCTGTACTGTATACAGCCTAGATTTCATGAGAAAACAGCTCACTGTTTACAGAGTGCTTGGCCAGTAGGTGATCACCAACAATGGTTGGTAAATAGTGTAAAGACAAACTTAAATAAAGCCTCTTCTCTGAACCATGAATCACTAATGAGAACGATCTTTTAATCAGATTCTCAGGAGACACAACCAGAAATGGATAACAGGATTCCCTTCCTAGATGTACACCGAGCAGTTTCTGTTGAACTACAAAGGGATATTATCTCTTTGTCAATGTAATCCTTACATAAAAGCCTTTTCGTAGAGCCAAAAATAATGAGATTGGTTGGCTTTGAAACTGTGGTTTCAGGATATTATTGAGGACAATTGTTTTCAGGTGCTGTCGATACTATTCAAAGTTTGGAAAAATTAATTTCAACAGCCCCATTGTTGGTAAAAAAAAAAAAAGAAAGAAAAAAGTGCTTTTACAGAAGTGTATTTAAACTTGAGAACAAAAATGTAATACATTACAGCTTACCAGTCCTTTGATGTGGTGGCTGCATTCGTTTTTGTTTTTCAGCGTTTTGTTTTCTCGATTTAGCTTGGAGATCCTGCCAGCAACACACACTTCCAGTCCCTGGGTGACAACGCTCACTTCTCCACTGAACTGCTGTATCTATGGAGCAGCAGTGATATCACCTTAGAGAAGGAAGTGTGTTAGGACTAAAGAAGTAAATCACAGAGGACAAGGGGGCACTCTAACGAGAAAGAAGTGTAAGATAAGACACATACATTATTTAAAAACAAGCTTATAGAATTGAGGGGAGATTACAAAATGGAGATGCAGTTCATCATATAGCTCTATTACAATCCCCTCTTAAGTCATAAATAATGACTTACTTTACTACACTCTTTACTCTTGGAGGAAAAGAGATTTAATCTTGAAATACGGAAAGGCTTCTTCACAGTGAGAGCTGTGAAAATGTGGAATAGACTCCCTCAAGAGGTTCTGGCCAGCTCAGTAGATTGCTTTAAAGAAAGGCCTGGATTATTTCCTAGATGCAAATAAGATAATGGGATACTAATATTGATAGGTAAAATTGATCCAGGGAATATCCAATTGCCTCTTGGGGGATCAGCAAGGATTTTTTTCCTCTGCTGGAGCAAATTGGATCATGCTTTATTGGGGGTTTTTGCCTTCCTCTGGATCAACTATGGGTATAGGATTGTGTGTGTGTATATATATATATATATATATATATATATATATATATATATGCGTGTGTGTGTGTGTGTGTTTTGTTTTTTTCCACTTTTGGTTGAACTGGATGGACTTGTGTCTTTTTTTTGGCTGGACAACTATGTAAATGGGCAGAGGTGATAATATTTGAGATTTTATTGCTGCATTGTAAGCTCGATACAGATAGTTAGGAGCCTACTGAAATTTTGGCAAGGTCAACAAGTATTTTTGTCACTTATGAAACAAATATGACAATGGTATTTTAACAGAATAGGGCCAAATTATCAGACAGAGGATAACTGTAATTTGCAATTTAAACTGTACAAAGTTAAAAGCAATACAGCAAAAGAGGCTATAGGCGGCAAAGAAGATGCATACACTGCAGAATAATAAAAGCTACATAAACATTCATATGAACTCTTCACAGCAATGTCTCTGTGACTCAGTCAGGGTAATATATGGCTGTATAGTGTAGTTTCTATAAGACTCTATTGCAAGAGAAAATTAAGTTGAGATTAACTACTTCAGTAAAACAATTCAGTACACTCCTACTGTACTTGAAATTACCCTCATACATATCACCCTTCTCACCGAAGTTCGGGATAGCTCCGGTAACACTGGAAAACAGCTGGAGGGATCCAAGGCTCAGAGACAAAGGACCACTCCATTGGAACTGCAGTATTCTGGTAGTAATCAGGGTATCTGGGGGTTTTGAAGAAGTTGTGTGTTAGAAGGCGCCTGCACGCCGGTTATGAAAGTAGAGACCCTTCCACCTGGCTGCAGATCATTTTCCCTGATGAAGGAAAGCTGAGGAATTCAAACTCCTTGGATGTGCCCTGAAACACAGAGAGTTGTGAAAAGAAGAGTTTAAATAAAAAACATCACCAGGTGCAGTACCTACAATGATTGAAGTGCATTGTGTTAGGGTGGCTGCACCGTTAGGTTGAAATCTTCAGTCTTTTTATCCCCAGATACCCCTGCAGTGATCATCTTCCTGTGCTGTGGGGGTTAATATGAGCGGTTTCAGCTGTGAAAGGTACTTGTCAAAAGTGTTGACTGTGTCCACCCTTTCTACCCCCGCTTTATCTATTCACAGAAACCATACTATTGGTACCCACAATGAGAAGCACTCTATGAATGGAGGATGGGTGGATGAATGAAAGGTCTGCCTCCTCCATTCATTGTAAGCATCATTTCCTGGTGATGAGTTTTTTTATTCTAAACCTCCAGTTGGGACCTGTGCCTTGCGTCTGAGCATAGTGAGTAAATGGGCATCTAAGGGGGTGGTTTACTCAAACTGGAGAGTGCAAAATCTGGTGCAGCTGTGCACTGTAGCAAATCATCATCTAACTTCAGCTTGTTCAATTAAGTTTTGACAAAAGCTGATTGCTTTCTAAGCAGAGTTGCCCCAGATTTTGTACTCTCCAGTTTTAGTAAATAAGCCCTAATGTCTATAAAAGTATCTTAAATGATATTAAAGTCAAAATAAAAATACAAAAATTAACAAACATGTTATACTTACCTGCTCTGTGCAGTGGTTTTGCACAGAGCAGCCCGGATCTTCCTCTTCTCAGGTTCCCCCACCAGCGCTCCTGACCCCTCCCTTCTGTCCAGTGAACCCAGAGCAAGCATCTTGCAATGGGGACACCCAAGCAGGCATGCTCCTGAGCCACTGCTCGGTGTGTCCATTCACACATGGAGTGTGGCTCGGCCCTGCCCCCTCTCTCTCCTCATTGGCTCACTGGCTGTGATTGACAGCAGCAGGAGCCATTGTCTCAACCAACGAGAAGAGAGAGTCCCGGGGAGCCGATGCTCTTGTGCACATCGCTGGATTGAGAGGGAGCTCAGGTAAGTATTACAGGGGGCTGCTGCTAACAGAAGGTTTTTTACCTGGATAGAAAGTATGAAGGTAAAAAACCTTCAGCCTTTAAAACCAATTTAAAGCGGTTGTAAACCACTGAAGAATAATACAAAAAAACCTGTAAGACAACAGCATAATGTGCTAGTATGCATCACATACTAGCACATTATGAAATACTTACCTTAGAATGAAGGCCTTACTTACCTTAGAACGAAGCCTGCTAACCGCTGAGACGGCTGACATCTTCCCCTGATGTTTCTTCTGGGTTCGTTGGCTCCAGCGCTGTGAGTGGCCAGAGCCGTGATGACGTCCCTCCAGCACATGCACATGGGAGCCGCCGTTTTCGGCATGGGCTCTGATGAGGGTCTGGCACAGTAAGCCAGACCTTCATAGCGCATGCATCGATTATGTCATTGGCTGTATGCACTCTGAATATGTCCTAAATTGTGCTTAGTAGTTATGCACAGTACCTACATGTAAGCCTTATTATAGACTTAGCTGTAGGTACAAGTGGTGTAACAGAGTTTACTACCACAGTAAAGTTCTGAGTTGGTGATGATCTGCTTGTTGTCTTATCTTATGTTCCTTTAACTCATTCATTTATCTGTACATTTCAGAATAGGCCCTATGTACAGGTGCTCCTTTCTAGTTCTTCCATATCACAACATTTGGGATTATTACATATCATTTGGGGTTTCTTCTTCAAGGTGAAACAATGTTGTTGGTTGGATACAGGAATCGTTCGTGGCATTTTTACATTT
The DNA here is from genome assembly GCF_037356315.1 of Lithobates pipiens. NCBI lineage: Eukaryota > Metazoa > Chordata > Amphibia > Anura > Ranidae > Lithobates > Lithobates pipiens. Next base: position 24,899,828 of record NW_027507696.1, on the reverse strand, counting down.
CTTGACTGTGTCCTTGAACTTTGTGTAAATGTTAAGCCAGAGTGTCATTCAATCCTACATTACACTGTTCTCTTGTGTGTACTCTGCTCTTGGATGCCCACTAAGTAAACAGTCTCACCTGCTTGGCAAACAGAATTTTACTTGGCGGCTGCGGTACAGAAATACACATTCACAGTTATTGTAGTGGGAACCCCGATACTGTAAGCTGATACCTCGGTAGGTAAGCCCAAACCATGTTTGCCAAGTTTCACAGAATGACAAAAAGGTACCCACACACATTCCATGCCTACCTTCTGATAGACATTACTGCAAAATGATTGGAAGATAATTGAGCAGTGTATGATGTTTTTGCAATTACAACAAAGTTTTCCTGTCAACGACCATGAACTTTAATGGCATCCCAGTCTTAGTCCGTAGGGTTAAATACTGAATAATGACTGCACACCAGTGCACAAAGCAAGGTCCATAAAGACATGGATGAGCGAGTTTGGGGTGGAGGAACTTGACTTACCTGCACAGAGTCCTGACCACAACCCGATAGAACAGCTTTGGGGTGAATTAGAGCAGAGACTGCGAGCCAGGTCTTCTCGTTAACATAGCCCAACACAAAACATAGCAAAACTGGCATTGATGAGCTTGGATGTGTTGGGACTAGGAGCTGAACCCATGTGTGTGAAACCCTAAGAACGTGTCACCTGTATGTGTCAATCATGTCAATCATCTGCATGCACTTTGTATACATGCAGCAGGGGATGGGAAATGCCCCTGCTGGCCTGTACAGGTGACAGCTTGCTGGTGGGCTTGCACACATGGATCCAGATCCTAGTCCACACTTCCATGAGCCCATCATCACTGGCTAATTATGAGAAATTATTGGGTCAGCCCAGATCTTCAGGCTGTTCCAGCACAGCCTGCATGCAGTGTCCCTCACTTACTGCTCATCTCTGAGAAAGATTAAAGTGGTTGTGAACCTCAGACATGAAGTATGAGTAAAGCATATCCTTTTGTGTGTACTTGTCTTAATTAGGAGCACTAAGGCTGCTTTCACACTGGGGCGGGAGCAGCGTCGGCGGTAAAGTGCCGCTATTTTTAGCGGCGCTTTACCGTCATTTTAGCGGCGGTGTGCGGGCGCTAGCGGGGTGGTTTTAACCCCCGCTAGCGGCCGAAAAGGGGTCAAACCCGCCCGCAAAGCGCCGCTGCAGCGGCGCTTTGCCGGCGGTATTGCCGCGGTGTCCCATTGATTTCAATGGGTAGGAGCGGTTTAGGAGCGGTGAATATACCGCTCCTTCACCGCTGCAAAGATGCGGCTAGCAGGACTTTTTTCACCGCCCTGCCAGCGCATCGCTCCAGTGTGAAAGCCCTCCGGCTTTCACACTGGAGTTAAAGGGGCCGGTTTTTTTCAGGCGTTACACAGGCGCTATTTTTAGCGCTGTAACGCCTGAATACCGCCCCAGTGTGAAAGCAGCCTAAGTGTAATTTCTGTCTGCTGCTTCATTCCTCTGCTACCAGCATGAATTATTTCTGACAAGTTTTCCTGCCACCAAGAGATAAAATGGTGACAGGGGAGGGGCCTCCATCACATTGACAGCTCTGTTTCTGTGTGCTGTGTGTCCCATCCCTCCAATCAGCTCTCAGAGCTCTCTTCACTGAGCTCTGCAGAATGCAATTTCAGCTCCCCTCCCACCCCCGTTTTATGAAAGCTCAGACAAGCTGTATAATTCTGTACTTTGAACAGCTCTGGAGATGAGAGGGCTGCAGATTAACAGGTACAACTTATGTAGGAAGATTTCTTTCATCTCCATGTATATCCCCAGGCCAGTCACTTTACTGGGTAATGTCTAATGGTTTAAATTATGCCCCAGGAGGGCAAAGGAAATGCACAAGCGTGTTCCCCTGGATTTATTTCCAAACTAGTCCTCAGGAACTTCTATGCCCTGATGCACACAGGCTTAAATATGGCCCCTAAGGGCCGGTTCACACAGGGGGCGATGCGAGGCGACACCGACTTGCCTCGCCGCGACCTGCTGCGACCTCAGCGGCGACTTGCAAATGACTTCTGTATAGAAGTCAATGCAAGTCGCCCCGAGGTCGCCCAAAAGTAGTACAGGAACCTTTTTTCTGAGTCGGAGTGACTCGAGTCGCTCCTCTCAGAACGGTTCCATTGTACAGAACGGGGGCGACTTGTCAGGTCGCGGCGAGGCAAGTCGTGTCGCCTCGCATCGCCCCCAGTGTGAACCGGCCCTAACAGGTGTTATTTGATAGAAAAGATGTACCTCTGAAGGTACATTGAAATTCCTGATTGTATTGTGGCAATTTTGGAAGTTTATCATCCGCTTTGGCGGAAAAAAGTTTGCCTGAAACTAAACAGCCCACGACAATAGCTTTTAGGTGACCAGTGATCAAATTTTTCAAAATTGGTTGAAAATCCCATCTGACTGGCATTAAGGTGGCTTAGATTGATGTCCACATCAGTTGTGATTTTTTTGGCTACTTATAAGTGGGAAGAGACTGAAACCATGGATGGTCAATTGCTGGAGACTATTTCGTTCAAACTCCACTAATCATTAGAGAACTGAACGTTACGAAAGTAAAATAGTCAGGTTAAAACAGGTCTAAGCCTCCGTTCACACCAGTGCGACTTGTAATGCAAGTTTACAGTTCCAAATCGCACCCTATTGTCGGCAATGTAACTGTTCAAATCGGTGCCACCAAAGTCCAACTTTGCGGTGCCACACCAGTTTGAAAAAAGGTTTCTGCAGTATTTTTTGTGATTTCAGGTGAGCCTTGCATAGACATCTGTGCAGGAAATCGCATACATGTCAGGCAAGTCGCACCTGAAATTGAACTGACCTGTTGTTTTCAAATCGTGCTACTTCAAGTGAAGTAACACAAGTTCAAAGTCACATTCAGTGTGAACTGGGGCTGAACGAAGTGGGCAAGCAGTAAGCACATTCTCTATCATTTTGATGAGAAAGAGAAGTGAAAGGGCCCTTTCCCACTGGTGCGCTTAAAAAACGCAGTATGTGTTTTGCAAAAAAGTATATTGCTTTTTATGTGTTTTCATTGCGTTTTCTGGATTCTTGAATCTTGAGCATGCACCTGTGAAACCATGGGTGCGTTTTTGATGCATTTTTTTCACTAATTTCAATGGGGAGGTGTGCTTTTTAAACATGCACCAAAAATGCACCATGCGGGATTTTAACCACTTGCTTACTGGGTTAAACCCCCCTCCTGCCCAGACCAATTCTCAGCTTTCAGCACTGTCAAACTTTGAATGACAATTACGTGATCATACAACTCTGTACCCAAATGACATTTTTATCATTTTTTTTCACACAAATAGAGCTTTCTTTTGGTGGTATTTAATCATGGCTGGGGTTTTTATTTTTTGCTAAACAAACTAAAAAAATTGAACATTTTTTTTTGTTTTACAGTAATAATTGCTCTTTATTCATGAAAACAAACAACGTCAAGTGGTGTTTTGAAAAAAAAATTGAACATTTTGAAAAACATGTTTCATGGTAATTTTTCTCCTTCATTGATATGTGCTGATAAGACGGCATTGGTGGGCACTGATAGGCTGCACTGATGGGCACTGATAGGCACAGATAAGGTGGCACTGATGGGGACATATAAGGCGGTACTGATGGGCACAAATAAGGCGGCCCTGATGTCCACTGATAAGATGGCACTGATGGGCCCTGATGGGTGGCACTGATAGGTGTTACTGAAAGGTACCACTAATAGATGGCACCAGGGGCGGACTGACAACTCATGGGGCCCCCAGGCAATAGGAGAAGATTATGGGCCCCCCAGGCAATAGATTATGGGGCTACACAGTATATATATACACACACACACACACACACACACACATACACACACAGAGTATACACACACAGACACACAATATACACACACAGTATACACACATACACACACACTAAAAAAGGTACTGGAGAGGCGGGGCAGCTATAATCTTGGGATTTTTTTTTTTTAAAACACAGCTTTTTACATACTGTCCCTGGTTTTATTCAGGCTGGCAACCCTGATGGGGCCCCTTAGTGGCATGGGGTCCTCGGGCAGTGCCTGAGTGCCCGAATGGTCAGTCTGCCTCTGGATGGCACTGATAGGTTGCACTGATGGGCACTGGTTGGTGACACTGATGGGCAGCACTGTTGACGAGGCACTGATTGGTGACACGGATAGGTGGCACTGTGGGCACGGATAGGTGGCACTGTGGGCACTGATGGGTGGCACTGTGGGCAATGGTAGGTGACACTGTTGTGCACTGGTAGGTGGCACAGGTAGACACAGATGAGCTAGCGGGAGCTCTCCTTGATCGAGACCGATGTCCCTCTGAGAGCCGCCGGTGATCGGCTTTTTTTTTCTCCCCACGCTGTTAGCGCGAGTAGAAAAAATAGCCGATTACCGGCTCTGTTTACATCACATGATCACCTGTCATTGACTGACAGCTGATCACGTGGTAAGGGGTCAGGATCGACCCCTTCCTCTGATCTGTGATCAGCCAAGTCTCATAGACTCGCTGATCACAGAGCATGCAGGGGGCGCGCAGGCTGCTCGGGCAAGGGGGGGGCATTTATTGGCATCCTCCCGGCAAAGTAGGTCAGCGATGCAGCCATCATTCGGCTATAGCGCAGATCTGAAGAAGTTAAAAAATGCTCTGCAATCGCAGTGCATTGGTGTAAAGAGTTCCATAGGATTAAAAGAGATACATTTTTCCTGCAATTTTGTATCGCTTTTTAAACACCAAAAGCGCATCAAAATCTGATGAGTATGAAAGGGCCCTTAGAGAGAGCGTGAGAGAGAAAGCTGATGAACAAACGAATACAGGAGTACATGAAAAACTTCAATGAGAAAGCTCTGATGTATTCTGCCATAGAGCAGCCAAAGGAATGCAAGAGTCTTGGAGTAGTTCTAGTAATCGGCCACACACTTCAAAGCTCTTGGGAAATTGGTGACATAGTAAAAAAAATAAAAAAACCATTACCTAGACTAAAGATGTCAAACGTTCATCATTACAAGATGAGTCATGTGCTTGGTATGGGCGGGAACCAGAGATCAGTAAGTAGGCCTTTTCTTCATGAGAATCCAGCCAACCTAGATGAAAGAGACCTTTGATTTGTGCTTACTGATATAAGGCAGTGATCTCACACTAGTAGTAGTACTGAAGCTTTGTCAGGGATGACTACAACCATATATGGATGGACACCAGACCATCTCATCATGGGAACAAAGTATTGGAAGCACTTCACAAAATCACTCGTTCTCAGTAGTAAAGCTTTATGTAGCTACATAAATATTTACTCACTGAATCAGACATTTTTTTAATACGCACATGTTAAATATTTTTCACATATGTATATGTTGGTAGTTAGGAATAATGCCTTACATTGCTAGGGTCTCTGTCTTCAAGGACTTCAGGGTTGATTTACTAAAGGTACTTCGCAAAGTGCAGTTGCTCCAGAGCTTAGTAAATGAGCAGAAGCTCTGCTGACTTCCATCATCCAATCATGTGCAAGCAAAATTGAAGTTTTTTTTTTCTTGCACATGATTGGGTATTCTTTGCAAAGTGAAGCTTTACGTAATTTACTAAGCTTTGGAGCAACTACACTTTGCAACGTACACATAGGGTAAGGTGACCAGATTTTTAAAATGAAATCTGGGGACATATTTTATTTTTATTTTTTTACTAGTAATGGCAGCAATCAGCGACTCATAGCAGGACTGTGATATTGTGGTGTAAAAATCGGACACTAATGCCGCGTACACATGACCGGTTTTCCCGTCGGAATAAACTCTGAAGGTTTTTCCGACGGAGTTCCGATGAAACTGTTTTGCCTACACACGATCACACCAAAGTCCGACGGTCTAGAACGCGGTGACGTACAACACGTACAACGGGACTAGAGAAGGGAAGTTCAATAGCCAGTAGCCAATAGCTGCCATCTCATACTTGCTTCAGAGCATTCGTTGTTTTTGGTCCATCGGAAAAGCATACAGACGAACGGTATTCCCGATAGGAATTGGTTCCGTCGGAAATATTTGAAAAATGTTCTATTTCTAGGTCCGTCAGAATTTTGCAGAAAAAAAAAAGTCAGACGAGGCCCACAAACGATTGGAATATACGATGAAAAGATTCTGTCAGACTTTTTCTGTCGGAACATTCCGCTCGTGTGTACGTGGCATTAGTGACACTTTTGACACTTTGTGGGAACCAGTGACACTAATACAGTGATCAGTGCTAAAAATATGTACTGTCACTGTACTAATGACACTGGCTGGGAAGGGGATAACATCTAGGGCAATCAATGGGTTAAATGTGTGCCTAACAAGTGTTTTCTCACTGTGGGGCAGGTGATTTTACTAAGCGAATACATGGATCCTTGTACCTGCTTTGCAGGAACACAGGATCAATGTCTTCCACACTGACAGAATGGCGGTCTGCCTTGTTTACGTAGGCAGACCACTAGGCGAGTCCGCCGGATCCGCCGGTTTGGCTCTGATACCCAGAAACAGTGTGTTACATGACATGACTGCTGGGTGCTAATTTTGTTAACTTATGACCAATAAGTGCCCGCTGCCTGTGAGTTCTGATACCGTCCATTATGCCAGAGAGACAGACACAATGCAATGTAGTCTATTCACAGACACTCCCAAAGCACACCTGTGTTGAAGCCTTGAAGGCCCCCCGATTGGATCTGCTTCCCCTCTATTCCTGCTGCTGGACATCATCTTCTGAGCTCAGCTGCCTCTCTCTGCCCGTTGCCTCCGCCACCGGCCTCACAGCCTCTCAGGTCTCACTCTCCGGGCACGGCTACTACTGGGTGGGGAGCGGAGGAAAATGAGGCCGCGTACACACGCGGGGACTGTTCGCCCAACTTTGTCCGTCAAACAGTTTCGGCAAACAGTCCGCTCAAAATTAGCATGGACGGACATGGCCACACACGACGGACGAACAGTTTGCTGAAACCGTGCGCGATGACGTGAACGGCACGTACGACGGGACGAAAAATACGACGTCCTATACACTGCATTATAACTTTCGGCGTGTAAATCCTTTCTGAGCATGCGCGGAACTTAGTTTGACGAACAAGCCTACACACGAGGGGACTGTTCGCTGAAACAAAGTTTCAGCGGACAGTTTTTCGGAATTTCCGAAAAACCTTGTTCAGCGGACTGTTCACTGAAACTGTCCGCTGAAAGCCCACACACGAGCGGACTGTTTGCCGAAACACTGTTCAGCGGACAAAGTTGGGCGAACAGTCCCCGCGTGTGTACGCGGCCTGAGTCTGCTGGGGAAGGGAAGGAGATAAGCAGGCAGGCGGCTGGCTGGGATTTGAGCCAAGGCAGGAGAACATGTGAGCGGAGCTGAATGGGCATGTGCTGGAAACTGAAGAAATAGTCCATCCGCTCCGACCAGCACATCCTCATCAGAAAGGGACACAGATAATGGAAAAAATACACCCCCCTAAGCTAGTAGGAGCGGGGTGTGTAATTCAGATTTTTTTTTTTATTCTGCACTGACTGTCTTTGAAAATTGCCCCAGCTCTTGTTAAAGTCGAATCCGGGGACAAAACCGGGGACAGACTTGGTCCGGGAAGAGTATCCTCAATCCGGGGACTGTCCCCTGAAACCGGGGACATCTTGTCACCCTAACATAGGGTTGCCACTTTCTCTTCAAGCCAAACCCGAACACTTTAGCAGGGCATAGCAATTTTTTTTCTTTTTTAATATACTCTATAGCAGTGGTCTCCAAATGTTCTTGCCTTTATCCAGCCCTTGGAGATCTATTCCTATCATTGATATGAGACATTATTCTGCCAACTGACACCAACAATGGGGCACCATTTCTCCCACTAACACATACACAATGCAATTCCTGCCAATGATACCAATGATGGGGCACTATTCCTCCCCCTAATACCAATTGTGGTGATGTTTACTCCCACTGATGCCAGGCAAATGTCCACACCTGCCACAGTCTGGTCCCCATAAAGTGTGAGGGACAATGTACTGGCCCTTTGTTTAGAAAGTTTGGAGAACCCTGTTCTATAGGATAACAGACCTGGGACACCTTTGGGCACTCCAAAGAGAACAGTAATGTAGTGTACATAGTGCCCCTCACCCTCCTGTCAGGATCTGTTCCAAACTACATTCATGTCTGAAAAAATGTGTCTGGGTTTTGGGGGGGACGGACTGAAACCTGGACACATGATTCAAAACCCAGACTGTCTGGGTGAAACCCAGACAGGTGGCAACCCTAAGTGCACAGTACATTTGCCTTTAGTAAATCAACCTCAATGACTCCATCCTCCTGATCCTCTTAAAAGCATAAGCTTTTGGGTATGTGACCAGCACTGACAGGAGCCTAGAGCAGCATTTTCCCTCAGAAAAAGTGAATTATTTGAGCTAACTTTACGCTACACCTCAAATACCTGCGCTAGCAAGACTGTTAAAAAGGTTTTATATTATTACTTTAGTACATATTTCTGCAGGATTGTTGTGACACAGCAAAGAGCAGCGACTGACAGTCATTGCTGTCCACTGCTAACGGACTGAGAGCTGAGTGATTAGCAGCGATGCGATCACTCAGTTCCGGGTCTTAAGCCGGCCATAGATTACCGTATTTATCGGCGTATAACATGCACTTTTTCCCCCTAAAATCAGGGGGAAATCGGGGGTGCGTGTTATACGCCGATCCCCCACTGTTGCTAGGGCTTTCTGCTGCTATCTGCTGCTTCCGTGTATTTACGACCGCACTCGGCCGTTCGCGGCTATCTTCGGCCGTTCTCGGCTATCTTTGGCCGCACTCGGCCATTCTCGGAAGGCTTTCGGAAAGCCGAAAGCAACCGAGAAAGGCCGAGTGTGGCCGAAAATAGCCGAGAGCGGCCGAAAATACCCGAAAGCCACCGAGAACTACCGGCGCCATTTTTAAATGGCAAATAACTGACAAGGCTGCAAATGCAAGGCTGCAAACGACTGACAAGGCTGCAAATGCAAGGCTGCATACGACTGACAAGGCTGCAAATGCAAGGCTGCATACTACTGACAAGGCTGCATACGACTGACAAGGCTGCAAATGACTGACAAGGCTGCATACGACTGACAAGGCTGCAAATGCAAGGCTGCATACGACTAACAAGGCTGCATATGCAAGGCTGCATATGACTGACAAGGCTGAAAATGACTGACAAGGCTGCAATGCAAGGCTGCAAATGACACTGATAAGGCTGCATTGATGGGCATTTAAATGTAAGTTTTTTTTCCTTAAACTTCTCTCCTAAAAGTTTTTTTCTTTTAAATTCCCTCCTAAACTTGGGGTGTGTGTTATACTCCGGCACGTGTTATACGCCGATAAATATGGTAGTTAAAAACTGAACGTTCTGTAGATCAAAAAATGTAAATAGCTCCTACGATTGTGCCATCATTTGTTTTGTTTTTCTAAAAAAGACCCAGCATGTTGGATCAGGCACTTTTGATTGTGGCACGAAAATTGCATGTTGCAGCTGGCACACTAATGATGGTATCACACAAAGGTTCTAAAGCTGGCCATAGAGGAGTCGAAAACTGAACCAAATTTGTGTAGATTGTTGAATCGTTCACTTTTTGCATCATTAGTATACCTGCTGTGACATGTGATTTTCGTGCCACAATTGAAAGTGCCTGATCCAACTTGCTGTTTTTTTTTTATAAACAAAACACAATGATAACACAATCATATGAGCTATTTTTGTTGTTTGATCGACAGAACCTTTGTTTTTTAACTGAACTATGGCTGGCTTAAAAGTGGGAACTGAGCGATCACATCACTGCTAATCACTCAGCTCTCAGTCTGCTAGTAGTGGACAGCAATGACTTCTCCAGCGCTCACTGAAGTGTCAGGTCAGGGAGCATGTGGCTGAGAGCCAGAGCCAACCCTTAATCAGGTAGCCAGGTGGATTCCAACAATATTGACTGAAACCTTCCCAGGCCTGGCACATCTCTGGTCTGTCACCTGATACCAGGCAATAGCCCACTATCATCTGACTCTAGGTCACAGGAGAAGAAAAGTAAAAGTACTTCTGTGAATCTCAACAGGAGTACACCTACAATTGTTGTCAATACTTCTCTTTTAAAGGATAAGTTCACCTTTGAGAACATGTTACATATTTCACCCATTTTTAGGGTGGAACATGTAACATGCCCCCAATACTGCAGCCGCTGCCCGATCCCCCCACCCTGTGACAGCAATATGGGGAGAACTTCCCAGTACTAGCTGTCACTTTTTTAAGCCACCGATGCCAGTGGACAGCAGGGGAAGGGAGAGCCATCACCGCCGCCGAGAAGCAAGGGAAGCCGCCGGTAAGGCGCTGCATAGATGGGGTAAGGGCACCTAACCCACCCACCAACTAACCGCCGGGGGGGGTGTGTGTTACTGTTTGCCACCCCCCCAGAAAAAAAATTACCACCGGCCGCCACTGAGTATTAGCACAGGACCCAGAAGATAGCCGTTATTGCTGTAGCAGCGGCATCTACTACACTGCAGTATCCTACAGCATGCACAGAGATTACTCAGGTATGGTATATGCATACTTACATTGGTCCAAGCTGGATAATGAAATTCATACGTAAACTTCAGCTTTAACAACACACAACTGGGCAGGGCTGACACTATTCATTACTAATTTCGGTCATAAAAAAAGGCAAGTGTTGTCAGCGCAGAATGGAAAATTGAGAGTGCATTTTTGAATCATTATTATAACTTTAAATGTATTTTTTCCATGCAATTAGTGTAAGTACCCAAAACTGACTTGATATTAGCGATATTAGCCTCTTACAGTCCACTGTACAGCAAAGTTCAGACTGGGGTAAAAAGAAGCAGCACAAGGGACACATCTGCTGTGCTGCAATGCAATGGGTATGCTGACTGGAGGAAAGAGCAGAGCTATAGAGAGATAACCTCATCAGTCTGCAGACCTATAGAAAAATCAGGTCTTCTGTTTCGCCAGACAGGGCTGTGCTGTGGGGTAGAACGCTGTGGGGAAGAGTAAAGCCAGCCATGCACAGTTTGAGTCCTGCTGAACTGGCTGAGATTCAAACTGTTATTGGGCAGGCTGAATGTACCGAGCTGATCGATTGATAAACTTGGATACAACCAGCCTGCCAAATTCTCTTAAGATTATTGCTAGCGGCTGCTATAGCCCCTAGCGATAGTCACCGATTTCTCCCGGGTTCCCCTGCCACCCCCGCCGGGAGCAGACAATTGCCCGGGAGGAGGGATTCCCCTATCAGCACTGTCTGTCTTGATGTGGGAAATGTGTACATTTCTGTGAAATTCCCATCGTGTATGGCCTGCCTTACTAAAACTGGAGCACTGGTGCAGCTGTGTATGGCAGCCAATCAGCTTCTAACTTCAGCTTGATCAATGAAGCTTTAACAATAAAACCTGGAAGCTGATTGGTTTCTATTCAGAGCTGCACCAGATTTTGCACTCTCCAGTTTTAGTAAATCCCCCCCCCGTTCATCTTAGGGCTGTATACGCAGAAATACAAATCCTTTTGCAGATAAAATGGCTCTCATACACATATTTTATCTGTGTATTTAGCGGTTTTCCTGGAGTGTAGCTTTAACAGCGTAAGCTCACGTTTTACATTCTTCCGTTATCTGTTTTAAATCATGAAATTCAAATTAATAAACATAAAATATAATACTTCTAAATATAGAATTGCTAAATTAAAGTTTACTGGCCTGAATTTGAAAAAGTCAAGCACTACCCGCTGTCCTGTGTGTTTACTCAGAAGTGGGTACATGCTGCTAATGCAAGTCAAATTGGGTGGAAAAAATGTGAAAATACATTTCAAGTTAGTGGGCGCTGGCATAAACCTTGAAAAAGGAACCAATAGTAGTCATGGCCGGAATAATAATTATAGAACTATGGGATCAAAAATGTTTTAACCTCCTCGTGACCAGGGGCATTTTCCCTCTTAACCAGAAATACTCCAGTCAGAAGGCTTTAAAGTGATTGTAAAGGTAAAAATGTTTTCTTTTTAAAAATAACATACTTATACTTACCTCCACTGTTCAAAAATTTTTTGCACAGAGTGGCCCCGAACCTGGACTTCTGGGATCCCTCGGCACCTTTCGTGGCTCCTACCCACATCAGATAACCCCCTCAGAGAAGCGCTTCCCTGAGGGGGTAACCTCGCGGGTGCGCTCCCAAGTACAGCATTTGCGTCCATAGAGGCCGAAGGCAGGACTTGGCCCCGCCCCCCTGGCGCTCGCTTCATTGGATTTGATTGATAGCAGCGGGAGCCAATGGCTGCGCTGCTATTAATCTATCCAATCAACAGCCGAGAACCCCAGCCATGCATCCCTGTGGGTCAAGTTTAAGGGGTCAGGTGAGCAAAACGGGGGGGGGGGGTGGGTCAGTCACTGACAGGCATAGGATGCATTAAGGTGAAAAAACACAAATCTTTACAACCACTTTAAGTTTGTGCATAGCATAGCAGCTCTTTTATCGCTGCATTTTGACAGTAAAAAGCTCAGGGAGAATTGTCTTATCAGTTGATCACTATGATTACCTTTTGGGAAAAAGTGGGGACATTTATAAACTAAAGCCTAGTACACATGGGCCGAATGTCGGCTTGTGTGTATAGTAGCCAGTCTGAGAAGCTGTCCGTTCAGCTGGCTTCTGTCAAAGGGGCATGATTGAAAAAGGTCTGCCAATCAGCATCTAATCAGCACTCTCAGCCAATAACTGAGAGCGCTGGCTGGTGTGTTCTGGGGGGAGGGGGCGCCCCCCTGTAAGAACAATAGCACATGAGGGGAGATTGCTGCACTAATATTGCATAGTTAGTACAGTGGCTCCTTCTGAGCTGTCAGTTTTTTTTGTTCAGCCCTTGGATTGAACGAAAAAAAAAATAGTAGTGTGTACCAGACTTAAGGCAGGCCATACACATAGCAATTTTTTTTCCTGCAACACAGGCAGTGTTGACAGGGGAATCCCCCCTGCCAAGCCATTGTATTCTCCTGGCAGGGGGGTGAGGGAAGCACTCCCTGCTGGGAGAAGACAGTGATTATTGGTAGTGGCTATAACAGCCACTAGCAATAATCGCATGCAAAATCCAGCAGCCTGGTTGTAACCAAGTTGATAAATCAATTTTGTACATTCAGCCTGTCTATACATGGTTCATACCATCTATGGCCAGCCTAAGCTGCACCCTGCAGGCTCAATTAAAGAAAAACAAATTACTCCATCTACAATACACAGCGCGGATACGAATCTTGCCGCTATTGTATTTTCACAGCCAACACCACCATCTTTCAAAATACCAAAACAAAGCTTAAAGCGGAGGTCCACCCTAAAGTGGACCTTCCACTCATCGGAACACTCCCCCCCTCCGGCGCCACAATTGGCACCTTTCAGGGGGGAGGGGGGTGCAGGTACCTGTACAGTACAGGTATCTGCACCCAGGGCTGGTGCAAGGATCGTTGACACCCTAGGCGAAACCTAATTTTGCCGCCCCCCCGGCTGCGCACATGACTCCACCTTACCCTGCCCTTGCTACACATGACCTATCTGACCCCTACACTGACCCCTTGACACAAACTAATCCACCTGACTCCTACTTCCTGCACTACTCACATCATGCTGACCCCTACACTGACCTACCTGATAATTACCCCGACCTACCTGGCACCTACACTAACCCACCTGACACCTACACTGCCAATTACACTGACCATCACGCTGACACCTACACTGACCATCACGCTGACACCTACACTGACACCTACACTGACACCTACACTGACACCTACACTGACACATACACTGACACATACACTGACACATACACTGACACCTACACTGACACATACCCTGAAAACACATACACTGACACATCACACTGACACATCACACTGACACATCACACTGACACTGGCACATACACGTACACTGGCATGACATACACTGACACATCACACTGACACATCACACTGACACATCACACTGACACTGGCACATACACGTACACTGGCATGACATACACTGACACATCACACTGACACATCACACTGACACTGGCACATACACGTACACTGGCATGACATACACTGACACATCACACTGACACATCACACTGACACATCACACTGACACTGGCACATACACGTACACTGGCATGACATACACTGACACATCACACTGACACATCACACTGACACTGGCACATACACGTACACTGGCATGACATACACTGACACATCACACTGACACATCACACTGACACTGGCACATACACGTACACTGGCATGACATACACTGACACATCACACTGACACATCACACTGACACTGGCACATACACGTACACTGGCATGACATACACTGACACATCACACTGACACATCACACTGACACATCACACTGACACTGGCACATACACGTACACTGGCATGACATACACTGACACATACACTGACATGACACATACCCTGACATGACACATACCCTGACATGACACATACACTGGCACTGACACATACACTGACCATCATACTGACGCATACACTGACGCATACACTGACCATCACACTGACGCATACACTGACCATCACACTGACACATACACTGACGCATACACTGACGCATACACTGACGCATACACTGACACATACACTGACCATCACACTGACGCATACACTGACACATACACTGACACATACACTGACCATCACACTAACCATCACACTGATGCATACACTGACCATCACACTGACGCATACACTGACGCATACACTGACCATCACACTGACACATACACTGACGCATACACTGACCATCACACTGACCATCACACTGACACATACACTGACGAATACACTGACCATCACACTGACCATCACACTCACGCATACACTGACGCATACACTAACCATCACACTGACACATACACTGACCATCACACTGACACATACACTGACCATCACACTGACACATACACTGACCATCACACTGACACATACACTGACGCATACACTGACCATCACACTGACCATCACACTGACACATACACTGACGAATACACTGACCATCACACTGACCATCACACTCACGCATACACTGACGCATACACTAACCATCACACTGACACATACACTGACCATCACACTGACACATACACTGACCATCACACTGACACATACACTGACCATCACACTGACACATACACTGACACATACACTGACCATCACACTGACGCATACACTGACCATCACACTGACGCATACACTGACCATCACACTGACGCATACACTGACCATCACACTGACCATCACACTGACGCATACACTGACCATCACACTGACGCATACACTGACCTTCACACTGACGCATACACTGACGCATACACTGACGCATACACTGACCATCACACTGACACATACACTGACACATACACTGACACATACACTGACACATACACTGACGAATACACTGACCATCACACTGACACATACACATACACATACCCTGACACTGACCATCACACTGACACATACACATACCCTGACACTGACCATCACACTGACACATACACTGACGAATACACTGACCATCACACTGACACATACACATACCCTGACACTGACACATCACACTGACACATACACTGGCATGACACATACACTTACACATACACTGGCACTGACACACATCGCACTGACACACATCGCACTGACACACATCGCACTGACACACATCACACTGACACACATCACACTGACACACATCACACTGACCTACCTGACTCCTACTTCCTGCATTACTCACACACAAACCCCCTCCATACAGCTCAATGTAGATCGGGGATGATCCATCCTCCTCGGCTCCTCCTTACCTCTGCTCTTTGATGCTGCCTTCAGGGACCATCATCCGGGCCTCTCCGACTCCTCCGCAGAATTTTTCAGGAGTCCACGCCAGCGCCGTCCACCCGCTCCGCCGGGGCCACGCCAGCGCCATGCACCCGCTCCGCCTCCATCATATCCCCGCCGGGACCAGGCCAGCGCCGTCCACCCTCCTCCACGATGTCCCCGCCGGGCAGGAGGTCAGCTGACCGACGTCTCAATGCTCTCACCTCCGCCGAGCCCCGCCCCTCCGCTGCACTCACACAGACACACAGCGCCGCTCCAGAGGGACAGGCTGGAGCAAAGGAGTCCCGGAGCGGCGCTGTGAGATAAACACGTGTGAGCGCTCAGCGGGAAACATGGGGGATTGGTGGCGCCAGCGGCACACCACGGGGGGCGAGAGAACACTGGACAGAGGCCGTGGTTGCGCCCTAGGTGGTAGTGCGCCCTAGGCGGCTGCCTACTTCGCCTAGTGGTTGCGCCGGCCCTGTCTGCACCCACTTCCGGGATAGCTCTCTGCGGAAAGGGGTGTAGATTACGCCCCTTTCCGAAAGTCCCCCGCTGCCTGCTGGGAAACACACAGATCCCAGAGGCAGCGGGGACCGTCCTTATTGCGCAACGCGACTCGCGCATGCGCAGTAGGGAACCGGGAAATGAAGCTGAAAGGCTCCACTTCCTGATTCCCATACCCAAGATGGCGGTGGCAGCACCCGAGAAATCGGTTTCGGGTGCCGACATCGCGGGCGCGCTGGACAGGTAAGTGTCACTATTTTAAAAGTCAGCAGCTGCAGTATTTGTAGCTGCTGGCTTTTAAAGAAAAAAAAAACGCGGAGTCCCGGCGGACTCCCGCTTTAAGATACTTTATAAATAAGTGCATTTGTTCTTTACACTCTACTTAGTATGCCTTAAGCCCCATACACACTATTAGATTTTCTGATGATTATTGTCTTCAGATTTATCAAAACCCTGTAGTGCAAGGGCCTGCCTGATTGCATACAGATTGAAACTCCTAAGGTCTGACCTCATATTATATGGTTTTAGTAAATCTGAAGGAAAAAAATCTGCAGAAAATCTGATAGTGTGTATGGGGGCTTTAAGGAGAACTGGTCACTTTAAAGAGGTTGTAAACCCTTACAAACCACTTTGACCTACAGATAAGCCTAGATTAAGGCTTACCTGTAGGTCCAAGAAATATCTCCTAAACGTATACGGTTTAGGAGATATTTACAAAAAGACAGCGACCGCTGCCTACGGCGCATGCGCCGTAGACAGCGTCGCGCAGGCGCACTGGGCAAGCCGCAGATCGCGGTGATATGCCGCGAGTGTCGGCTCACGTGCGCATGCGCGGGAGTGACATCATCGCTGCTCCGGTGAATCACAGCACCGGAGCAGCGAGACCCGGAAGTCACTCCGGGATCCATGGCAGCGGCGGACATGAAGACGGAGGACCGCTTCGGGGGCTTCGTTCTCAGGTAAGTTATTCATAATGAGCTAGTATGCTATGCATACTAGCTCATTATGCCTTTGCCTTGCAGGTTCCTTTTTTTATTTTATTTTTTCAACTGCCTTTACTTCCTCTTTAATGCAGGAGGGCAAATTTTTGCCAGCGTGCAATGGCACCTTTATGAAGTGGAACTGTTGTCGATAATGACAAATCCCTTTTAAATACTGTATGTGTTAATATCATAACTGTCATTAGAATATAGTTATTCTTTTTTCCTACAGCAAACATGCTTTTGATTTTATATTTACAGTATCTCACAAAAGTGAATACACCCCTGACATTTTTGTAAATATTTTATTATATCTTTTCATGTGACAACACTGAAGAAATTACACTTTGCTACAATGTAAAATAGTGAGTGTACAGCTTGTATAACAGTGTAAATTTGCTGTCCCCTCAAAATTACTCAACACACAGTCATTAATGTCGAAACGGCTGGCAACAAAAGTGAGTACACCCCTAAGTGAAAATGTTCAAATTGTGTCCAATTAGCCATTTTCCCTCCCTGATGTCATGTGTCAGGTATGTTAAATTTAGTGTTATCGCTCTCACTCTCTCATACTGGTCAATGGAAGTTCAACATGGCACCACATAGCAAAGAACTCTCTGAGGATCTGAAAAAAAGAATCATTCCTCTACATAAAGATGACCTAAAGGCTGTAAGAAGACAAGACTCTGAAACTGAGCTGCAGAATGGTGGCCAAAACCATACAGCGGTTTAATAGTACAGGTTCCACTCAGAACAGACCTTGCCGCATCATATCCAGAGGTTGTCTTTGGGAAATAGT
The DNA here is from genome assembly GCF_037356315.1 of Lithobates pipiens. Lineage (NCBI taxonomy): Eukaryota > Metazoa > Chordata > Amphibia > Anura > Ranidae > Lithobates > Lithobates pipiens. The sequence continues at coordinate 24,881,625 of NW_027507696.1, read as the reverse complement.
GTGAAATGAGTGCTGCCAGAATTGCTGCAGAGGTTGAAGTGGTGGGGGGATCAGCCTGTCAGTGCTCAGCGCATACGTTGCACACTGCATGAAATTGGTCTGCATGGCTGTCATCCCAGAAGGAAGCCTCTTCTAAAGATGCTGCACAAGAAGGCCTGCAAACAGTTTGCTGAAGACAAGCAGACTAAGGACATGGATTACTGGAACCATGTCCTGTGGTCTGATGAGACCAAGATAAACCTATGTGGTTCAGATGGTGTCAAGCGTGTTTGGCAGCAACCAGGTGAGGAGTACAAAGACAAGTGTGTCTTGCCTATACAGTCAAGCATGATGGTGGGAGTGTTATAGTCTGGGGCTGCATGAGTGCTGCCGGCACTGGGGGGCTACAGTTCATTGAGGGAACCATGAATGGCAACATGTACTGTGACATACTGAAGCAGAGCATGATCCCCTCCCTTCAGATACTGGGCCGCAGGGCAGTATTCCAAAATGATAACGAGTGATGTCCTCATGGAGAAGTGGAAGAGAACTCCAGTGGCAACCTGTGAAGCTCTGGTGAACTTCATGCCCAAGAGGATTAAAGGGGTTGTAAACCCTCGTGTTTTTTCACCTTAATGCATCCTATGCATTAAGGTGAAAAAACTTCTGATAGTGACCAGCCCCCTAGCCCCCCCATTTTACTCACCTAAGCCCTCCGTTCCCTTGGCAGAGACACACTGGACCTCGCTGCCTGGGGTTCTTGGCTCTTGATTGGATAGCTTGATAGCAGTCCAGCCATTGGCTCCCGCTGCTGTCAATCATATCCAATAAAACGAGCGCCGGGGGGGCGGGGCCAAGTCTTGCATTCGGCCTCTATGGATGGCAAATGCTGGACTCGGGTACATGCCCACAAGGTAACCCCCTAAGGGAAGCGCTTCTCTGGGGGGGTTATCTGATGTGGAGTGGAGCCGCGAGAGACGCCAAAGGAACCCAGAAGACCAGGATCGGGGGCCACTCTGTGCAAAACGAGCTTCACAGTGGAGAGAAGTCGAGTCTGGCATACTGTGTCTATGCATGCAAATGTTGAATGTGAATGTTGGATTCGGGAGCGTTCCCACAATGTAACCCCCTGGGAGTGCACCGATGCGGGGAGGAGCCACGAGCACCGCTGGGGGACCCCAAAAGATGATTATCAGGCCCACACCGCAAAATGAACTGCACCGTAGAGGTAACACACTCTACACCCACTTTAACCACTTTCATACCAGGCCATTGTCATATGACATCTGCAGGAACACTCTGTCCATATGATGTCCTTGGCTTCCTGCCGGCACAGGGGGTGTGCACGCACCATTGCATCACCAAGGAGCCAATGAGCGTGCCCGGCGGACATCCCGACAGAGCAGGAACGTGGATCTGTGTGTAAACACAGATCCACGTCCTGTCAGGGGAGAGGAGACAGATTGTGTCTTCCTAGTATATAGGAATACCGATCGGTCTCCTCCCCTAGTCAGTCTCAACCCCCCAGAGTTAGAACACACAGTCAGGGAACACATTTAACCCCTTGATCGCCCCCTAGTGTAACCCCTTTCCTGCCAGTGACATTTACACAGTAATCAGTGGGTATTTATAGCAAAAAATAAAACATTTAGTGTTTTTTTTTCTAAACAGATTTTTGTTTATAGTGCAAAAAATAAAAACCGCAGAGATGATCAAATACCACCAAAAGAAAGCTCTATTTGTGTGGATAAAATTATCAAAATTTAATTTGGGTACAGTGTCGTATGACCGTGCAATTATCATTCAAAGTGTTACAGCGCTGAAAGCTGAAAATTGGCCTGGGCAGGAAGGGGGTGAAGTGCTCAGTATTGAAGAGGTTAAGGCAGTGCTGGAAAATAATGGTGGCCACACAAAATATTGACACTTTGGGCCCAATTTGGACATTTTCACTAAAGTGTGTACTCACTTTTGTTGCCAGCGGTTTAGACATTAATGGCTGTGTGTTGAGTTATTTTGAGAGGACAGCAAATTTACACTGTTATACAAGCTGTACACTCACTACTCTTTGTAACAAAGTGTAATTTCCTCAGTGTTGTCACAGGAAAAGATATAATAAAATATTTAAAAAAGGGGAGGGGTGTACTCACTCCTGTGAGATACTGTTTATACTGACAACATTGTAGAGTGCACAGAACTATTTACAGACATCAGATATCCTCAGTATTATAATTGGTATCATTAATATCCACTTGAACACCAAGCCTCTTCCGACACTTTTTGTTTACCTGTAAAAATCTGTAATTTTTGCTATAAATTACTTAGAACCCCTAAACATTATATATATTTTTTTAAAAAGAGGCTCTAAAGAATATAATTGTGGTAGTTGCATTTTTTTTTATGTCACAGTATTGGCGAGCAGTTTTCCAAATGCAATTTTTTGTGAAAATTTTTTTTTTTAAAAAATGTTAATGCACAAAAACACAATATAATACCCAATTGTTTTGTAGCATAAAAGATGGCATTACACCAAGTAAAAAGATACTAAAAATGTCACACTTTTAAATTGCGCACACACGCCCAGTGGCGATAAAATTCACTGGTTGTCAAGTGGATACAGTTACACTGTTCATTAGATTGAAGAAAAGACAAATTTCGATCAAGCCCAACCAATATGAAAAAATAAAAAGTGATTTAAAAAAATAGGATTGCACGGATCCTTTATCATCAATGGATTCTTGTGACTTTTTCTGTATGAATTTATGGACTTTTTTCTTCGTTATATTTGAATATATTGTTTATATTGACTTATGGACTTTATAGCACTTTTTGCACTTGAATTTATGAATTTGCACATTTAGCGCTGCACTTTGTTTACTTATGTTTCATGTGCCTGATACCTAGGTATAGTATACAGCTGCTTGTTTTTGATTCTGAGTGCGGATATACACTTTTTGTTTATTTTATTTGCTGTCACAGGAAATATAAATATCCCCTGTGATAGCAATAAGCAGTGACGGGTTCTCGCTACTGAGAGATCTGGGCTTTAAAGATCTCTCATCTGCCCTTTAAAGCTTTGGATCATACTAAGATCATTATGAGCCAATGCTTTTTTAAAACCACTAAGGGTTTGTTTACATCCAATGAAAGTGATGAAATGCTCATTGCTCCTGGTTTCCTAGACCATAGAGCTGATCGGAGCCATTCCGGTCTCCAATGCATGTCATACTGAAAATTAACATACAGTTGTACTCATAAGTTTACACACCCTGGCAGAATTTATGATTTCTTGGCCATTTTTCAGAGAATATGAATGATAACACAAAAACATTTCTTTCACTCATGGTTAGTGTTTGGCTGAAGCCATTTATTATAAACCAACCGTGTTTACTCTTTTTAAATCATAATGACAACAGAAACTACCCAAATGATCCTGATCAAAAGTTTACATACCCCAGTTCTTAATACCATGTATTGCCCCCTTTAATATCAGTGACAATTTGAAGTCTTTTGTGGTATTTGTGGATGAGGCTCTTTATCTTCTCAGATGGTAAAGATGCCCATTCCTCTTGGTAAAAAGCCTCCAGTTCCTGTAAATTCTTGGGCTGTCTTTAGCCGCGTACCGCCAGACTGTCCGTCGGACTTTCCGAACGGGCTACTTGCCCACACACGGCACTTTTTGAGCGGATTAATACGGCGTACTAAGTCCGCCGTACTATCCGCCATACTTTTGAAATGACCGGATCTCGCCCACACACGCGGAGGAAAGTCCGCTCATTTCGAGCGCGTCTCCAGGTAGGCGGGGCCCGCGAAGGATACGTCGCTGGCCCCCCCGCCTGGTACTTAAAGGGGAACCCCAACGCCGAAAAAAATCGGCGTGGGGGTCCCCCCCAAGTCCACAACAGACCCTTGTCTGAGCACGCTACCCGGCCGGCCAGGAAAGGGGGGGCGAGCGAGCGCCCCCCCCCCTCCTGAGCCGTACCAGGCCGCGTGCCCTCAACATGGGGGGTGCCTTGGTGCCATGTGACACCGCCCCTTGTCCCTATATAAGTGGCAGCGCAGCTCGTCCCTGGCATTGCGGCCGGAGAGATCGTCGAGTCAACATCTCCTGGAGAAGAAGAAGAAGAAGAACGGAAGGCGGCGGCGGCGGCGACAGAAGACCGGGCCACCGCCTGTAAAAGAGCTATAAGGAGGCGCGGTGGCCCGGCAGAAGAACCGAAGAGGGGGACAAGACCCCCGAAGTCGGAAGAAGAGGCCGCGGCGGCGAGGAAAAAAGCCGGACTCCTCCGCTAGCAAAAGAGCTACAAGAAGATAGCGGAGGAGTCCGGCGAGATGACCCCCGAAGACGGAAGACCCCCGGAGCTGTGCAATAAAGTATTTTATCTCGTGTGTTGTGTTTTTTTTGTACTTTTATTTTACAGGTGAATGGGTAGGGGTACATTGTACCCCATACTCATTCACATAGGGTGGGGGGCCGGTATCCGGGGCCCCCTTATTAAAGGGGGCTCCCGGATTCCGATAAGCCCCCCGCCCGCAGACCCCGACAACCAACGGCCAGGGTTGTCGGGAAGAGGCCCTTGTCCTCATCAACATGGGGACAAGGTGCTTTGGGGTGGGGGGGCCGCGCGCCCCCCCCTTCCCCAAGGCACCCCCATGTTGAGGGCACGCGGTCTGGTACCGCTCAGGAGGGGGGGCACTCGCTCGCCCCCCCTTTCCTGGCCGGCCGGGTAGCGTGCTCGGACAAGGGTCTGTTGTGGACTTGGGGGGACCCCCCACGCCGATTTTTTTCGGCGTTGGGGTTCCCCTTTAAGTCCATACCAGGCGGCGGGGCCAGCGACGTCTCCTTCGCGGGCCCCGCCTACCTGGAGACCCGCTCAAAATGAGCGGACTTTTCTCCGGGAGGGAAAAGTCCGCTCATTTCAAAAGTACGGCGGACTGGCATACACACGGCCGGATTGTCCGCCGAAATGCGAGTCCGGCGGGAAGATTGGAGTGCAACACGGCATTCTAAGTCCGCCGTACTTTCGGGTCAAAAAAGTATGCCAGAGGCTACACACGGGGGGATTGTTTGGCGGACTTGAGTTTGCCGGACTTTTCCACTGGATTGTTTGATCATGTGTACGCGGCATAAGTCCGCCGTACTTTCGGGTCAAAAAAGTATGCCGGAGGCTACACACGGGGGGATTGTTTGGCGGACTTGAGTTTGCCGGACTTTTCCACCGGATTGTTTGATCGTGTGTACGCGGCATTTCATAAACTGCAGGTTTGAGATCTCCCCAGAGTGGCTCAATGATATTGAGGTCAGGAGACTGAGATGGCCACTCCAGAACCTTCACTTTATTCTGCTATAGCCAATGACCGGTCGACTTGGCCTTGTGTTTTGGATCATTGTCATGTTGGAATCTCCAAGTATGTCCCATGCGCAGCTACCTGGCTGATGAATACAAATGTTCCTACCATCAATTTTGACCAAATTTCCTGTACCTTTGTACTTCACACATCCCAAAACATCAGAGATCCACCTCCGTGTTTCACAGTAGGAATGGTGTATCTTTCATCATAGGCCTTGTTGACTCCTCTCCACATGTAGCATTTATGGTTGTGGCCAAAAAGCTAAATTTTGGTCTCGTCACTCCAAATGACTTTGTGTCTGAAGATTTGAGGCTTGTTGCTGTGCTGTTTGGCGTATTGTAAGCAGGATGCTTTGTGACATTTGCGTAGTAATTTGCGTAGCAATGGCTTTCTTCTGGCGACTTGACCATGCAGCCCATCTTTCTTCAAGTACCTCCTTATTGTGCATCTTGAAACAGACACACCACATGTTTTCAAAGAGTCCTGTATTTCACCCAGTGGCGGAAGGGGGGCCTCTGGGGACCCTGATGTAAGGGGGGTCTCTGTGGCGACCCAGATGTAAGGGAGGGGCTCTCTGGGCACACTGATGTAAGGGATGGGCTCTCTGGGGACTGTGATGAAGGGGGGGCTCTCTGGGGACCCTGATGTAAGGAAGGGACCCTCTGGGTACTCTGATGTAAAGGGGAGGCTCTCTGGGGACCCTGATGTAAGTAGGGGCTTTCTGGGGACACTGATGTAAGGAGGGGCTCTCTGGAGACACTGATGTAAGGAAGGGGCTCTCTGGGGACTTTGATGTAAGGGAGAGGCTCTCTGGGGACACTGATGTAAGGAAGGAGCTCTCTGCGGACCATGATGTAAGGAAGGGCTCTATGGGGACACTGATGTAAGGGGAGGCTCTCTGGGGACACCGATGTAAAGGGGGGGGGGCTCTCTGGGGACTCTGATGTAAGGGAGAGGCTCTCTGGGGACCCTGCTGTGAAGAAGGGGCTCTCTGGGGACCCTGATGTAAGGGAGGGGCTCTCTATGGACTCTGATGTAAGGGATGGGCTCTCTGGGAACTCTGATATAAGGAAGGGGCTCTCTGGGGACTCTGATCTAAGGGAAGGGCTCTCTGGGGACCATGATGTAAGGAAGGGCTCTCTGGGGACCATGATGTAAGGAAGGGCTCTCTGGGGACCCTGATGTAAGGGGAGGCTCTCTGGGGACCCTGATGTAAGGAAGGGGCCCTCTGGGGACCTTGATGTAAGGAGGGGCTCTCTGGGGACCCTGATGTAAGGAGGGGCTCTCTGAGGACATTGATGTATGGGGGGGGGTTCTCTGGGGACTCTGATGTAAGATTTTTTTTGGGGGGGGACTCTGATGTAAGGAAGGGGCTCTCTGGGGACCATGATGTAAGGAAGGGCTCTCTGGATACCCTGATGTAAGGGGAGGCTCTCTGGGGACACTGATGTAAGGAAGGGGCTCTCTGGGGACACTGGTGTAATGAAGGGGCTCTCTGGGGACCCTGATGTAAGGAAGAGGCTCCCTGGGGAACCTGATGTGAGGAGGGGCTCTCTGGGAACCCTGATGTGAGGATGTGAGGAAGGGCTCTCTGAGGACCCTGATGTAAGGAGGGGGGGCTCTCTCGTGACACTGATGTAAGGAAGGGCTCTCTGGGGACATTGATGTAAGGGGGGGGGGGGCTCTCCTAGGTGGATGCAGCATCACTCCGATGCTCCGATGCTTCATGAGTCCCCGACTGGCTCTAACACTAAGAACTGAGCGATCAAACACTGCTGATTGCTCGGTTCTCACAGCTCCCTGAGCAGAGAGCGGTGACTGTCAGTTGCCATCCTCTGCTCTGCCTCCTCCTTGCTCACTGCAGCTCTGGGCTGTGGAGAGGGAATGGGAGCGACCAGCTCAGGCTCTCAGCAGCTCTCTGAGAGAATGAGCTGGGTGCTGGTCCAGACATGTGGGCAGATCCCCGACCATATGGTTGCAAGCTTGGACTGGCTCTCTGACGTCAGCCTGCTGTCTGCTGAGAACGGGTCACAGGAGTTCAGAACGAACTGCACTCCTATGATCCACAGGAGAAGTAAAACCAAGCGAGCTTTGGCTGTACTTCTTTAATGCCTGCATGCTGCAGTACCTTGCAGTAATCTGCATAGTAACATGAGTGCTAGTGCAATGCTATGGTGAGCAACTGGCCTACAACCAAGAAGCTGGGCTTCTCCTATGGGTCACATGAGTGCAATTAGTTTTGCACTCCTTTGACCCATGTTCAGCAGAGAGCAGGCTGAACTCTGCTCTCTGCTGATGTCACGGATATCAGTCCAGGCACTGCATCATCAAGTCAATAAAAAAAAAAACACAAAAAAAGACATCATATCACATGCCTGACGAAGGGGTCCTTGTGTTGTGATCATGCAATAAATAATCCGTTTGGATGCTACTTTCTGTTGTTCCATGGTGTGCTGGCAAATATCTACTTTGTGACTTGAACCAGTATCCAGCTGGTTTTTGCTGCAGCAAACTTTGACAGCTTATCCAGGAATGTGTGGAATGGGAATATGAAGTATCACGACAATAAAGTCTGGATTCGCCAGGTGCCTGGACTGATACCCGTTACAACCTCTCAGTGAGCCGCTGAGAGCCTGAGACGACCACTCCGGCCCCTCCACAGCTCAGCGTTCCAGTGTGAGTGGGGGGAGCAGAGAGGAGAGCTGCTGATTGACAGTCAGCAGCTCTCTGCTCGGGGAGCTGAGAGAACTGAGCCATCGGCGGTGTTGGTCGATCGGTTCTCGGTGTAGAGATGCTGGGGGACAGATGCAGCATCGGACTAATCCACCTAGGTAAGTATGATTCTGGAAAAAAATAAAAAATAAACATACTTCTCTTTAAATTTAGAGGAAGAGAACAATCACTTATAGGACAAGGTCAATATGGTATTATTATTGCTAGAATATTATTATGGACTGCTTAGTCTATAAATTTGCTGCATGATTATATAAGGAACAGAAGACAAAAATACAAAGCAATACATAATTCCTACCCTAGCCCCATCCATGCTCATTTTCTTCTTTAGTTGCATAAATCCATAACATTGTGCTACCCATGTATTAGTTACAAGCATGTGCGTAGATTGTTCAAACAAAAGCCTTTTTTTATCCATTTGTCAAACAACGTCCTCGTAAGACGTGCATCATGGAAAAAAGGCTTGTTTTGCTGTAAGCTACAATAGAGATATGCTGAATAAATCAAGCATGCATCTCAGTGTAGTAGACAATACAAACTTCTTTTGGGTGTTTACTAGTTCTAGAAGCGTACAGCTTTTATAATCTCTTTGCTTTAGGAATTTGCAAAGTGCCTGCCGAAGCTGAGCAACATTATTGTCGTATACCAGAGGAAGTGAAACAATGTGCAACCTCTGGTCGGGCTAAAATGAAAGCCCAGTAACTTTTGTTTCTTGCAAAGAGTAAAGTGAGACTGACCTGACCTTTCTTTTAATAAGAATTCTGCGAAGAGAAAAAAGTGAAGTTTTTACTAACCTTTTCACAGTATTTTCTGCTTTTTACAAGTGGTATGCTAGATAGACGCCCCCCGTGGGTTTTCCCTCCATGGTTGGGCAATCCTGTACCACTCATACCATAAACCCTGGTGTGAAATGTTTCCATTTACAAGCATGTGAAATGTTTCAGTTTACAGTACAGTAATTTTTTAATTACTGGAATAGGTAATATTTAAAGTGGTATTAAACACAAAACCAAAAATGTATTATATTGCAGCTCATTAATTATTGGAAGTGGTGGCTGCATTTCTTTTCTTTTCTTTGCATTTTTTCCCCTCTGTGCTCAACACACCTCCGGTATTAGTGAGACATAACCCTGGATGAATGAGCATAGGACGCACAGCAGACAGCGGCATTGTCAGTCGGGGGGGTGGGGGGTGGAGTGTTAAATGTTTTAGCAGGTCTTTAGAAGAGAAAATTAGGTGCCAGTGGTCACCAATATTTTAGCCCCCCCCCCCCCCCCCCCATTGACGTACTCTCCAAAAAATACCCAGTACTTCTGAGTTTGTCTAACATGCAAGCTACCTGATGTTGTTCCTACCACTGGTTTTCTTTTTGAAAATAATTAAGTGACTGTTAAAGATTCTTTGCATTGCCTGCATAACACATATCACTGACTATTGTATTCAGAGTTTATTCTCCCTTGCAGTGGCGGCTGGTGGCAAACAGTGAATCCACAGACAGCCCCCTGGTCCGGTCGGTCTGGTTAAGTCTATGTCCGGTTCCTTGGTCTTTTTGGTGGGGTTTGCTCTGGGTTCCTCCCACTTGTCCTGTTGCATAGAAATTGGTACAGTACATCAGTCCGGGGAGCAATTGTCCCCCAGAGATAGTTGGGGAAGAAAGAATCTTGGATAGTTACATAGAGTTCCAGCGCAGCCATGGGTTCCGAGACCCATACTGGATGGATGAGGATGATGAGACCCATAGGAGCAGGAGAATGTTGCTCACTATGGCCTACATGTAGAGACTGTTAACTTGGGGTTTGTCCTGAAGATACCAGTACTGGAGAGTGCCTCTGAGGGACTATGATTACTGGACTATACTTTTGCAAGTATGTTGGGGCAGCACACAAGCCTTTAGTTATAGTTAGGAATAGTGATGGACGAACTTCCGACGGGACGTTCCGTGAACGCAAACCGCGAACGTGGCCAAAAGTTTGCGAACCTCAAGGTTCGCGGTGGATCCCATTGACTTTAATGGCAGACGAACCTTAAAAACCTCCAGGTCATATTTTCAGCCACAAAATACTTACTAGCTGTGCACACATAATCCCAAAACATGGACACTGACATAACAAAAGTATTAAGTGAATCTGGGATCAACAACGACAAGCATTCTTTTTTTATCTGTGAAATTTTGACAATTCAGGAGCGCATGAAGGCCATGGAGGAGAGGCAAGGTCAGGGCAGGCTATGAAGGGGTGCAGGAGATGATCAGTGCCACAGTCAGGGCAGCGCAGTCCTGTGCCAGTGTCCCAGTGTGCCAACCTGTGCTTGAGCCCCTCCCTCTGCCCGGCCCTTACCCCTACCTATGCAGTGCTCCACTGCGGAGGTCCAGAGGTGCCAGTCCAGTGCTGATCCTCAGCCATAGTGCTGGCACTGCCTGCTGATTGGCTTCACCGCTGCTATCTCCCTCACTGTCTGAAACCAGCACCGTGATAGAGAGCACTGACACCAGCACCGAGATAGAGAGCACTGACGCCAGCACCGTGATAGAGAGCACTGACACCAGCACCATGATAGAGAGCACTGAGACCACACCAGCACCGAGATAGAGAGCACTGACACCACACCAGCACCAAGATAGAGAGAGAGCACTGACACAGCACTGAGATAGAGAGAGAGCACTGACACCAGCACCGTGATAGAGAGCACTGAGACCAGCACCGTGATAGAGAGCACTGAGACCAGCACCGAGATAGAGAGCACTGACACCAGCACCGTGATAGAGAGCACTGACACCAGCACCGTGAGAGCACTGACACCAGCACCGAGATAGAGAGCACTGACACCACACCAGCACCGAGACAGAGAGCACTGACACCAGCACTGATACCAGCAACTCGCTGTGGGACCCAAAAATATGACACCGCTCAACCTCTTCAAATAGGAGGGTACGGGCATATAGTACGGTGTGCTTTTTTTGTACAAGGAAGTGAGCCAAAGGTAGTAAAAAGGTTTGTGTGCTAGATTAAATAAATTGTTTATAGAGTTATGCATATACATAGTCTACTGGTCACATGTGTTGAATTCCTCTGAGATCCATGCCTCATTCATTTTTATAAATGTGAGGTAGTCAACACTGTCGTGAGCTAGGCGAGTGCGCTTATCGGTCACGATCCCCCCTGCTGCGCTGAATGTCCTTTCGGACAGGACACTGGATGAGGGGCAAGCCAACAGTTCCACTGCAAATTGGGCAAGCTCTGGCCAGAGGTCAAGCCTGCCCACCCAGTAGTCCAGGGGTTCATCAGTTCTCAGAGCATCCACATCGGACACCTGTCGGTCTAGGCGTTCCCTGATGCTGGATCCGGATGACACCTGTCGATGGGTCGGCTGAAAGAATGACCTTATAGCAGAAGTCACCAACACATCTTCAAACCGCCCTCTTCTTGCAGGCACTGTTTAATTGGTACCCGCAACTCTTTCTCTGGGAGTGGGAATTCCTCCCTGCCAGCGCACACAAAAGCAGAATGCAGCATTTCTTGAAGCAAGGCCTGTAAGTGCTCCATTCTGACAGCCCTCTGTGATGGTGGTAACATTTCCGCCATTTTGTGATTTTACCAGGGGTCTAAGTATGTTGCCACCCAGTACTGGTCCTTGACCTTTATGCTTTTTATACGGGGGTCCCTGTTAAAACACTGGAGCACGAAGACCTCCATTTGCACTAAACTGGAAGAGGTGTGGTGGCCTGGCTCCTGCTCATCATCCAGGATAATGTCGTCCTCCTCGTTCTCCTCTCCCCATCCACGCACAACAACAGGGATCCCAGAAAGGTTTAAAGCATGCTCTTCTTGCTCCTCCTCATCAGCCCTGGCACCATCCTCCTCTGACTCCACTTCAGACTCCTGTTGTTGACTTGTCTCAGATAGAGTAGCCCCCCCAGGAATTCATCCAGCATTGCGAATTCCTCATCTTCCTGCTCCTGCTCATCCACGACTTGATCAATGACACGACGCAATGCACGCTCCATAAAGAAGGCATTAGGTACGATGTCACTGATGGCGCCATGGCTGCGACTGACCAGTTTGGTGATCTCATCAAATGGCCTGCAGAAGTCTGCATGCGTTGTGCATGAGCAGCCACTGGCGCGTTGAAAAAAACCAAGCTCCCCAGAACCTGTTCTGCCGCAGAGTTCGTACAGGTAGTCGGTAACTGCACATTTCTGCTGGAGCAGCCTATCAAGCATATAGAAGTTTGATTTCCATTGCGTCAGGCAATCGCAAATAAGATGTCTGACCGGCAGATTGTGTCGCTGCTGAATGTCAGCAAGGCGAGCCATGGCCGTGTAAGATCTTCTGAAATGGGCCGAGATTTTCCTTGCCTGCCACAAGATGTCCTGGACCCCAGGGTATTTGACAAGGAATCGCTGCACGACCAATTTTAAGATGTGTGCCATGTATGGCACGTGTAATTTTGCCCTGTTTCAATGCGCTAAGCAGATTGGCACCGTTATCACACACCACTTTACCAAATGTCAAATTGAGCGGTGTTAGCCCCTGATCTGCCTGTGAACGCAAAGCTGAAAGGAGTGCAGGGCCAGTGTGGTTCTTGGCTTCCAGGCACAACAGATGCAGCACAACATGGCAACGTCTCACCTGGCATGTTGAATAGGTTCTGGGGATCTTGGACAGCGCAGCGGAAGAGACGCTAGCAGCGGAAAAGGAGGAGTCAGCCGAGGAGGAGAGGGAGGAGGATAGAGTAGGAGGAGGAGAAGAAGAGCCAGGCCTGCATGCAATCCGTGGCGGTAAAACCAAATCTACATGGGTGCCACGGGTTACATGCTTGACGGCCATCAGAAGGTTCACCCAGTGGGCAGTAAAAGTTATATACCTTCCCTGGCCGTGTTTGCTAGACCACGTGTCTGTGGTCAGATGTATCTTGGCACCGACACTGTGTGCCAGAGATACAGTCACTTGCCGCTGAACATGGCCATATAGCTCTGGGATGCCCTTCTGTGAGAAATACTTCCTTCCTGGGACCTTCCATTGTGGTGTTCCAATGGCCACAAATTTTCGAAAGGCCTCCGAGTCCACCAGTTTATATGGCAGTAGTTGGCGGGCTATGAGTTCTGACAAGCCAGCCGTCAACCGTTGGGCAAGAGGGTTATTCAGCGTCATCAATTTTTATGATCGAACGTTTGGCCCACGGAAGCCTGCCTTTTTCCAGAAAAACGTGAGGACGGCATGATGGAAGGTGGAGTGGAGGACAATTGTGAGGAGAGAGGAGAAGGAGAAGTAGAAAACAAGGCTGGACTGTGAGAGCATGGAGTGTGGCTTTGTGGGTTCCGTTGCTCCCACTGGGCTTGGTGATGGCAGCTCATGTGGCTTTTTAAGGCGGTCATCCCTAAGTGAGTGTTGGGCTTACCGCGACTTATGCATTGACTGCAAAGATTGCAGATGGCAACAATATTGTCAGCAGCGGACACGTTAAAAAAAGCCCACACCGCGGAGCCATGTGCCGTCCTGGGAGCGCCAGATGAGACCGTACATGGTTGATGCCTCGCTCCTGATAAATTAGCAGTCTGGTTTGTCCCTCCTGTGCAATGTAAGTTCCGCCTGCTTCTCCTCCCTATCTGCTGGTCCATATCTCCCTCTGAACTCCCCTCCTCTTCCTCTCTTGTGGGCACCCACGTGACATCACTAGACACGTCATCATCGACGTCACCTTCACCACTGCTATAATTAGAGATCTCGGAGTAGGCAGCAACACCGGGGATCAACCTCCTCCTTGGGCTAATCTGGGTACTGTCGTCAGACTGCTGAGTGGTGGTTGTTGCTACCTCCTCTTCCTGATCCAATGCCAAGAGTGGCTGCGCATCGGCAATGTCTTGTGATGGATCGGAAAATAATTCCTGTGACTCAAGCGGAGGGTATATGGTGGTGGTGGTGTTGGTGGTAGTGTCTTTGGGGGTGCACACAGCAGAGAGTGATGAAGAGGGTGCAGATCGAGAGGATGAGGAGGGTGCAGAAGAGTAAGGCTGAGTGAGCCGCTCAACCAAGTCTGGTGCATCCTTTGATGTAATCGAACGCACCTTCTGCAATTTGCCACTTTGGCTCAAGCCTGTTGCTCCTGCCCTACCCCTACCACCCCTGCAGAAGGGCCTGCCTCTTCCTCTGCCTGTCATTTTTTAAATGGCCCTGTGACAAAAGTCTCTAGAGAAGTGCAGTATATATGTGGAAGAAGGTATATAGCACCCTGCTTCAATCTGTCGTTTTGGGGGGCCACTGGTCTATCACACCAGTTATAATACTTCTTTTTTAATTGTGTTTGTCACTCTTTGTAGTATCGCTGCAGAACCACTCAGCAGTCACAATGCTGCACAGTAGAAATGCACTATACTATGCTTTCTATATTTGCAAGTATTTTATACGTGTATTACACCCCTATATACTGCACACCAAATAGTACACCTATACCAGTCCTTAAAAGGACCTTTGTGGACCTAATAGTAGCTAGCTAGTAGCTAGTGAATTGCAGACTGTCCCTGCTCCAAACACCAAACTGTCCCTCCCTAAACTAAGAAACAAGCAGTGCAGTGCACTATAATATGCTTTCTATATTTGAAAGAAAGTATATTATATGTGTACGACCCTATATACTGTACACCTATACCAGTCCTTAAAAGGACCTTTGTGGACCTAGTAGCTAGTGATTTGCAGACTGTCCCTGCTCCAAAACACCAAACTGTCCCTCAGTCCCTACACTGATAAAAGACAGCTGCAAAATCGGTCAGCACTCAGCAGCACAGCAGTCAGCAGTGCACCATAATATACTTTGTACGTTTGAAAGAAAGTATATTATACGTGTACAACCCTATATACTGTAAACCTAAACCAGTCCTTAAAAGGACCTTTGTGGACCTAGTAGCTAGTGATTTGCAGACTGTCTCTGCTCCAAAACACCAAACTGTCCCTCAGTCCCTACAGTGATAAAAGACAGTTGCAGAATCGGTCAGCACTCAGCAGCACAGCAGTCAGCAGTGCACCATAATATACTTTGTATATTTGAAAGAAAGTATATTATACGTGTACAACCCAATATACTGTACATCTATACCAGTCCTTAAAGGGACCTTTGTGAACCTAGTAGCTAGTGATTTTCAGACTGTCCCTGCTCCAAAACACCAAACTGTCCCTCAGTCCCTACACTGATAAAAGACAGCTGCAGAATCGGTCAGCACTCAGCAGCACAGCAGTCAGCAGTGCACCATAATATACTTTGTATATTTGAAAGAAAGTATATTATACCTGTACAACCCTATATATTGTACACCTATACCAGTCCTTAAAAGGACCTTTGTGGACCTAATAGTAATAGCTAGTGATTAAACTGACTGTCCCTACTCCACACAGTATCCTTTCCCTACACTGACAAAAGACATCTGCAGAATCGGTCAGCAGCACAGCAGTGCACCATAATATACTTTGTATATTTGAAAGAAAGTATATTCTAAGTGTATTACATCCTTATATACTGTACACCTATACCAGTCCTTAAAAGGACTTTTGTGGACCTAATAGTAATAGCTAGTGATTAAACTGACTGTCCCTGCTCCACACAGCGTCCTTTCCCCACACTGATATAGACAGAATGTAAAATGGCCACCAGATCAGGTCTATTTATAAGGTAGGAGGTATGTCCAATTCTTAATTGGCTGTCCTGTACCCCATGATGGATGTGTCATGGGTCAAAGTTCTTCACAATGTAAACGCATATGTCCGCCGCATGAACAGCGCCAGTTTGTCAAATCGAGAACGACCAAAATTCGCCGCAAACCGACCGCCAGGCGAACCGCAAGGCCATCTCTAGTTAGGAATTAGGAAAGTATCATGTAAGTAAAGTATTGAACTGTTGTCCTTGCCTGGTCTGAAGTTACCAAAGAGGTGTATGGCAAGTAACTCGTACACACATAGTTTACCAAATGGGTCTTAAAACATTGTGATATGAAGGTATTCATGTGAAATGGAGTAATGTAAAGACATAAGTAGTTGCCAAGAGTAGCATGTACCTGTTATATGTGGCAGGGCCTCTAGCAGTGAGGGAGATGTTGTCAGCACTCCTTTCCACCAGCAGTCTGTCTCCCATAGCAACAGGAGTGAATTGAACAGCAGAGGTTCCCCATCCTGTACAAAGGTATGGAAGGTAAAAAGTTAAGTTGAGTACACATGTGGAGCTTTGCGCACAGACTGCATGGCAGGTCCTACTCTGCTACTTGTTAGTTGTAGTGAAAAACGCTGGACAGGTTGATGTGGACATTGGCTTAGCATGTCCCTACTAAATGCAGGTTACAGAGAAGTTTTACACTGACACAAGGGGAACTGAAAGTTAAAGCAGAGCTCTACCCAGAAATGGAAAGCTCCAATTATTTGCCTCCTCCCCCCTCCGCTGCCACATTTGCCACCTTTCGGGGGAGGAGCAGTTATCTTGTTTTGACAGGTACCTGCTCCCACTTCCTGGTTACTTAGCTTCGGCAAGCTCATCCAGAAGTTCGGCCCCCCTCCTTATTCCCCTGCTGCCGGGCCATTCACAAAGCACAGTGCGCAGTAGGGAACCAGCTGTGAAGCCGCAAAGCTTCAATGCCAGTTTTCAATACCCAAAATGGCCGCGGCAGCACCTGAAACAATTGAAAAATGAACTAGGGTGAAGACACCGCTGGATTAGTTGTCAGGTAAGTGTCCTAATATTAAAAGTCAGCAGCTACAGTTTTTGTAGCTGCTGATTTTTAATATTTTCTGACAGGGCCTTGAGCTCCTCTTTTACTGGAGAACAGTTGCAGTGTCAGTGTACATGGTGTACGTTCATGTCTAAGAGTGGAGGCCTGCCTTAAGGTTGAGTATTCCCCTACAGCACCCTCAGCCTTGTCCCAGGGCACTGATGAAAACAGTACAGAAGTAATGTCCACGTTAAGTGGTTTGTCTCATCCATGTAAACTGATACATTCTGCTAAAGAGTTTGAGATTATGAAAAAAAACAGACCGCCAGGGGATACTAGCAGAAAGCCTAAAAAAAAAAAGAAACTAACACAGCCATCACATCTAAGAATTGGTACACTGAAATATAATAAATGTTTGATTTTGGATTTAATACTGCTCTAAGTATTGCAAGGAAAGGTGGAGCAAACTTGTTATTAAAGAAATTTTAATAGAGAAAGAGTAGTTTTGTACAAAATGTACTGATCATCATTATGACAATAAATAAATGCATACATTGAATACAATATCTAAGGTACATATTAAATAAAGCATTTTGCATTCATCTTATGTGCCAGCAGGTGAAAAATATTAGACTGAAGCAAATGATATTTCCATGAGCTATTCAGATTTACTGTATGTTCCATTCTATTTGTGTGTAAAACACTGGTAGATATCACAGTTAGTTTACTACGAATTTCCTGTGTGATCTTACATCAATGATGGTAACAGACTCACTGCAGACACACATATCATACACAGGAAGCTGTGAGAGGAAGCATTCTAAACCACTGATCCTCTTGATTCTGCAGTACATGGAGCCTGAAGCCTGCTAATAATGGAATATTCCACCATACGTACTCTGTTTTGTTTGTTTAAATATGCTTTTATCTATTAATAATATATTTTTTCCTCTTTGTCGAATTTCCCTCTGCATACTGAGCTGCTCAGTTGCATTGTTTTTTCCTCTCTACCCCATCAGTAGGAGACTGCGGGGTCGATTTACTAAAATTCGAGCACTCAGAATATGGTGCAGTTGTGCATGGTAGCCAATCAGCTTCTAACTTCAGCTTGTTCAGTTAAAGGGGTTGTATACTCCGCTTTTACATTTTTACCTACAGGTAGGCCTATAATAAGGCTTATCTGTAGATAAAATAAATATCTCCTAAACTTGTACAGTTTAGGAGATATTCACCTTGCATACAGCTGCTGACGTCAGCGGCGCATTGCGCTCTGAAGGTCCGGCGGATGCTTCCGGAAAATCAGAACTCCTTGCCGGAAAGAGGACTCCCGCGTGCAAGCATGGGAGTGACGTCATCGTGGCTCTGGACACTCACAGTGCCGGAGTCGCGTACCCGGAATAAACACAGAGGGAACATGTCGGCTCCCTCAGAGGTGACTGGGAGTTGATGCCGGCGCATACTAGCTCATTATGCCTTTGCCTTACAGGTTTTGTTTTTTGTTTTTTGTGGGCATACAACCACTTTAAACTTTGACAATTTTGCATGCTCCAGTTTTAGTAAATCAACCCCTGTGGTGGCAAGCAGGACAATTATGAGGCTACATGACTGGAAGTAATAATTATTTTATTTTTATTATTTTATAATTATTATTTAATAATTATACTGGAGATATGGTCAAACTATAAATATCTTATATAGGCTGCCCATGCCACACCATATACTGAGCAAATGTATTTTCTGTAGCCATGGGTTGCAGGAAAGAAATTTGCTAGATTCCCCCATCAAAATTCTCCAGGCAGGGGGTGGGGGAAGCCGTCCCCGCTGGGAGAAGACAGTGATTATCACTAGCGGCTATAGCAGCCGCTTGCGATAATTGTAAGAAAATCCAGCAGGCTGATTGTACCCAAGTTGATTGTTCAATTCAAACCTTGTATGGCCAGCCTAAGACTGGGCTCTCTGTTTAACCACTTAACAACCGGCCCATAGCCGAATGACGGCTACAGGGCGGTTGCTTAACTCTGGGAGGCCGTCATATGACGTCCTCCCAGAATGTTATGACGCCGGTTCCTCCCTCCCCTCTCTGTACCGATCGGTACAGCGGAGGGGGAGAGATCAGTGTCAGCAGCACTGTGGGCTGGATCTGCAGTGCCCAGAGTGCTGCTCACCGACAATTAACCCCTCAATTCCCTGCCAATACTCTGCAATACCCAGCAATGCCCTGCCAATACTCTGCAATACCCTGCCAATACTCTGAAATGCCCTGCCGATACTCTGCAATACCCAGCAATGCCCTGCCGATACTCTGCAATACCCAGCAATACCCTGCCAATACTCTGCAATACTCTGCAATGCCCTGCCAATACTCTGCAATACCTAGCAATGCCCTACCAATACTCTGCAATGCCCCGCCAATACTCTGCAATACCCAGCAATGCCCTGCCAATACTCTGCAATACCCTGCCAATACTCTGAAATACCCAGCAATGCCCTGCCAATATTCTGCAATACCCTGACAATAATTTGCAATACCCAGCAATAACCTGCAATACCCAGCAATACCCTGCCAATACTCTGCCATAAATTGCCATACCCAGCTATACTCGGAGATACCCTGCAATACCCAGCCATACTCTGCAATACTCAGCCATACTCGGTGATACCTTGCAATACCCAGTCATAGTCGGTGATACCCTGCAATAGCCAGCCATACTCAGTGATACCCTGCAATACCCAGCCATACTCTGTGATACCCTGCAATACCCAGCCATACTCGGCCATGCTCAGCCATACTCTGATACCCTGCAATACTCAGCCATACTCTGATACCCTGCAATAACCAGCCATACTCAGCTATACTCAGCCATACTCTGATACCCTGCAATACCCAGCCATACTCGGTAATACCCTGCAATACCCAGCCATACTCGGTAATACCCTGCGATACTCTGTGATACCCGGCCATGCTCGACTGTACTCAGCCTCTGTATGTTGCCAGGCTGTGGAAGTCTCACACATGTGGTATCGCCGTACTCAGGAGTAGGAGAATCTATTTTGGGGTGTCATTTTCGGTATGTACATGCTGTGTGTTAGAAATATTGTATAAATGGACAACTTTGTGTTAAAAAAAAAAAAGCATTTTAACCACTTCCCGCCTGCCGGCCGTCATATGATGTCCTTGACTTTGTGCGGGGATATCTGAATGATGGGTGTAGCTACAGGCATTAATCAGATATCAGCTTTTTCAGCCGGCGATTCCATACACCATTAGAGCAATCATAGCGTCTGTTCCGCTGTTTGATTGTTCTTACAGGAGGGCGAGAATGGACTACCCCCTCATCCCGCCGCCCTCCGGTGCTTCTACCGACTCGCCAATACAATCAAAGCCAGAATCATTTTTTTTTTATTTCAGGCTTCACAGTCTAAAGGTGAGATGTGGGGTCTTATTGACCCCATATCTCACTGTAAAGAGGACCTGTCATGCCATATTCCTATTACAAGGGATGTTTACATTCCTTGTAATAGGCATAAAAGTGATCAAAAAATTAATTTTTGGGGAAAAAAATGTCAAACTAAAATAAATAAAGTTAAATGAACAATAAAAAAAAAAAAAATTTTTAAAGCGCCCCTGTCCCCATGTGCCCGCATGCAGAAACGAACGTATACGTAAGTCCCGCCCACATATGAAAACGGTGAGGTATTGCTGCGAACGTTAGAGCGAGAGCAATACTTTTGGCCCTAGACCTCCTCTGTAACTCAAAACATGTAACCAGTAAAAAAATGGGGATTTTTAAGTAGCGACGCTTGTCGCCATTCCACAAGCGTGTGCAATTTTGAAGGGTGACATGTTAGGTCTCTATTTACTCAGCGGAACTTCATCTTTCACATTATGTAAAAACATTGGCCTAACTTTACTGTTTTTTTTTTTTCAGCTCAAAACTGTTTTTTCCCCAAAAAAACCCATTCGAAAAATTGCGGCGCAAATACCGTGTGAGATAAAAAGTTGCAACGACCACCATTGTATTCTCTAGGGTCTTTGCTAAAAAAACATATATATATAATATTTTGGGGTTCTATGTAATTTTCTAGCAAATAAATGATGATTTTTACATGTAGGAGAGAAATGTCAGAATTGGCCTGGGTGCTCCAGAATGGCTGATGGTGCTTCCTGCATGTTGGGCCTCTGTATGTGGCCACGCTGTGTAAAAGTCTCACAGATGTGGTATCGCCATACTCGGGATTAATATCAGAATGTGTTTTGGGGTGTAATTTGTGGTATGCATATGCTGTGTGTGAGAAATAACCTGATAATATGACAATTTTGTGAAAAAAAAAAAAAGGAAAAAAAAATGTGGATTTTTCAAAGAATTGTGGGAAAAAATGACAACTTCAAAAAACTCATCATGCCTCTTACTAAATAACTTGGAATGTCTTCTTTCCAAAAAGGGGCATTCTAGGGTCTCAAGAAATGAGATAGGCCGTCAGTACTTCAGGTGTGATCAATTTTCCCCGTTCTTTGGAAGGTCCCACCCAAATACTAGGTGAGGCTCCCCCCGTAGGGAGACCCCAACCCTAAGAGAGAAGGCGAACTAAGCCAGAAGGCCATGTCCACCCCAGACTTTCAGGACAGGCCCTGGGACCTGCGACCCTACTCATCTCAGCAAACAGTGAAAGTGACAAACAAAAATGTGGAATCATACAGTTCCAAGCATACAAATAAATTACATTCATCCTGCAGTATGATGCCTGATGTGTTGCGCAGAGTAGTGGTACCCTGAAACATCACATCATGCATGACGCCGCATTACGCTGAAAGTATTACTTCAAAAACATGTCAAAAAAGTCAAGTCATACTGTCAAATCAAATGGCATTTCAATGAGCAACAGGTGTGATGGGGGGGGGGGGGGGAGGGGAAGATGGGGTAGGGAGGGAAGCTTTATTGAACTGCCAAATGATACATAGCGGGGGGGGGGAGGGGAAATCTTCAGACCTCCTCTTCCTCCTTAAAGTCCATCAAGTTATAGTCTCTGAGCAGACTGTGGACCAGTCTGCGACAGTCCTCGATGAACATCCTCTCCCTCTGGTGGATGAGGCGCTTTCTGGCGCACCGGACAGCGTCCTTAAAGCAGCACAGCACCCGCCAGGCACTATCAATGTCCTCCTTTGAATGAGTTCCACAGAAGAGTCCGTTCAACACACCAAAGTGTTTGATAGCAGTCTGTGGTACAAAGTCTTTGAGATCAGGTTCCAGAGCTCTCAACAGGCCCTGTGCAAAGGGACACTCCCAGAAAACATGCAAAGCAGTTTCTTTCCTGGATGATGCAAAATTGTCAGTGTCTGTATCTGCACAGGTTTCTGGCATGCATGAATGTCCTGAGTGGCAACGCCCCTTGGATTGCCATCCATGCAAGATTCCTCCAGACCACTTTGCAAGTGGCTGAAGGGAGGCCTGGAACAGTTTCAACAATGTCCGATGTCCAGCTGTTGCAAAACTACAAATCCCATCATGCCTCTGCCTGTGGGAGTCGTGCTTGTAACTGTCAGCCTTGCATTGCCTCATGGGACTTGTAGTTTCACAACAGCTGGAGGGCCACCAGTTTGAGACCCTTGCTTTTGATTGATACTATATTGTTCTATCTGCTGTAGCTTAGGGAAAGTATGTAAACCTGGGCTCAGTGGCACACCCTCCAATCACCTCCAGCACTGGCAGGATTCAGCACAAATCTAACATTGCACCTACATTTACCAATCAAAATAAGGTTGATTACAATTCGTTTAATATGTTTGACACATTTTCTTGCCTTAAAATGATTTTTTAGCACTCTTAAAGGAAAAAAAGTGAGGCCTTAGATGAACTTTAATGTGACTAACCATCATAATTGTTATGTTTATCATGTATTTATAAAATGGGAACTTATTATGCAGTTCTATACAATATATAATAAAATGGATGGGCTTTACAGACTCCAGAAAAAAACAAGTACAGAAACATAACACAGAAGTACCCTGCTTGCAACAGCTTAGGTATGTGCACGTACAAAGTAAGTAGCAAGTTTCGACTCCCCTGGAAAATATTGCATTCAGTATTCACCTCTCTCCTCTTGGAATGTGGTAAATCAGTATTTAATACACTCATTGCTTACAGCTGTCAGATGTTCTGGGGCTTCAGTTCGCTAACCAGCAGAGTCAAGGTCATGTTTAACTATTTTGGATCCTCAAAATTGACTGTGGGGTCCTTCTGGTCCCCCTATCTATAGGCTGCTCACTCAAGAAGATTGACATTATTAGCTCTTGGTTGGGGACTTTTTTTTAGTGGTGTATTGGGTTGCACAGCTTTCAATAGGAACTGGGAGCCTAGCTGGTAAGAACTTATGCTACTATTCATGTATCTTGCAACACCCAAACTCAATAAAAACCTAACACTTGTGTTCTGTGGACGTCCCAAAGTGCCCTGAACATCTCTGTGATGGGACAGTAGAATGCACTTTGAGGCTATACCTGGCTAAATTAAATGGTAGCTCAAGCTCAATAATGAAGACTTGGGCTGCATTTTTCAACTTGTGTGCTAAATATAAATTTTATATAGTACCATGGTCACTATACCCACAGTTCATGTGGTCGAAAAATGAAAATCAATAAACCAGTCTTGCGTTTTTTTGTAAGTATAAACATGAATTAGTCTAAACAGGTAAAAAGGAGAAATATGTGATGTAAAGTGTTGTCTTCTTGACCACAACTATCACCTGCATTTCTGGCTAAATGAGCAAAAATTCCCACAGATACACTCCAAACTCTTGAGTAAAGTCTTCCTAGAAATGTGGAAGTCTATAGTGATGCTGGTGGTTTTAGAATGAGGTATCCATCAAGCTTATAACAGTGTGATGCTCAGGTGTCTACAAACATTTGACCATATAGTGTAAGGGTCTGCCTAAAAATGACAAATTGATATGTAATCCCAAGGTCCGAGCATATTAATGCCCACTAAAAAGAAAAAAAAAAAAGAAAAGTGCCTCTGAGTGCAAGGTTTAATGTTACAGTAATATGTTATCCAACACTTACATAAAAGTAAGATGACAGGCTCATGGAAGGTGAGATCTCCCGGGTTGGTCTCCAATGTCCTGTGTGAGCAGAATGTCCAGCTGCGGTAACCTCAATGACCCTGGAGGAAGCTGGCTGATCCTCTCGATGGCTATAGGAGATGGAAGTATTCGGCTCTGTGAGCGAGCCAGTGAGTGTGTGATGTCACCAGGGTATGGGAGAAACACAAGGCTTTTCAGAGCATGCACGAGGTTCACATGGAGCATGCACGCTCCTTTTTCAAGTGTCAAACTTGAGAAAGGAGCGCGTATGCTCCGTGTAAGTCTTGCACATGCTCTGAAAAGTGTTGTGTTTCTCCCATACCCCGGTAATATTACACGCTCACTGGAGACCAACCTGGGAGATCTCACCTTCCATGAGCCTGTCATTACTTACTTTTATGCAAGTGTTGGATAGCATATTACTGTAACATTAAACCTTGCACTCAGAAGCGCTTTTCAGTTTTTTTCTTGTGTTGTCTACCAGAGCTGGCTTCGCTCACGTGAAAAGTTGTGCCCTCAGTGCTGGTCCTATCACTGAGATGTCATAACATCCACTTTTAACAAATATCATCTCAATCTACTTGGACATTTTTTTTTAAATCCCTACCCCTGGACTTGTCCTATATTGTTCTATTGCTCCTATTTTAGTTGTGCTTTCCCACTTGTATCCTGAGTTCTAGCATTTGTGTATTTTATATTGAAGTCCATGGTTTTGGAATGAGATATCCATCAAGCTCATAACTGATGGTCAGGTGTCTACAAACATTTGGCCATATAGTGTAAGGGTCTGCTTTAAAATAATGTATTGATTAATACAGTAATCCCAAGGTTCGAGCAAAGGGTTTATGTAAAGAGAAGCGCTGAATGTTTCTTATTGGGCAGCTTAAATAAATGTGTTCTGTGCAAAAATTCACAGGCCCTTATATTCTTCTTCTACAAATTTATCATAAAATTTTGACATTACTTTCTAAAGGTGTGTGAGGTTTTTTAAACTGAAAAGTCAAATTATCACCTCCTCTAAATCTCTGACTCTGTCTAATTAGAGTACCTTTGCCCAGGGAAGTTCTTGCTCTAGCTGCTAAGAGAATTCTGAGAATTATGCAGAGTGGAAGCTTATCACATTGCCTATACAGCATTCCGAGAAAAGAACAAGGGGGGGGGGGGGGGGGGGTGGGAACAAAAAAATGTCTTTACAAGCTTACTAGTGATATGTTCTTTTTGTGAAGTGCCAATGCTGATAAACATGGTACACTTCCCAATGGCACAAATGCCTTTTAGTACTGGAAAAAGCATTAGATCACTGATACAACATAATGAGCAATACCATTTATAGGAAAATAACTTGAAAATCCATTGTGGATGACTCTTGACACTTTACAAAGATAAGTTGGAGAGCTCTTAATTACAAAGTCCAAGAGATTTCTGAGTATTGTTTATACCTGTTCAACTTCAAGGCATTGCAGCGTTCCCTCAGTAGTTATGGCTTTTTCCTGTGAAGTAACTGTTTGTCTTTTTTGCTATATTGACCTGAAAAACATTATTCAAAAAGAAACTTAAGTAAGCAACTTTAGGTGTCAATTTTTTTTTTAATAAACATTTTTTAACAAACTGTTGATTACGATAATGCAATGTGATTGTCCACTTATCAGATTTACTACTAAAAGTCTGTTCTGCTGACTCAGAGCCAGGAATTAATTAGTGCTGCCCTTTCCTCTTTGCCCCCACTCCTGTATTGAAAAAAGGTAGGGAAAAGATGCACAAAGTACATTTTTCTAACTCCTCTCACCATCTCCTGTAATTGGAGCATGCCAAGAAAGATGGTGTTCTCCACAGCCCACACATAGTGCTGACAAGTCGGCAAAGGAGATATTTTCTTTTAATATTCATCCCCATTAGGGGAGTCAATATATTTGCTTGCACCTTGGTGAAATGAGACCTCTTTACTGATATTTACGTCACTCCAACTGGAACTGCAGAAAATATTGGTTAGTGAATTCCAACTGATACTGTCAGCCTGCCATAGAATGATTCTGTCATGGTTATGCAGTGATCTTCCTATGTTTGCTTACCTCCCCTCATGTGTTCTGACTAAGAGGCCAGCCACTTCCACCTGGTGGTTTTTATAACCTCTCCTCTAAGCATGGCTCCACCCCAGGCCCTATCAGGGAACCCTATATTAACCTGTGCACTGCAAGCCAGCGGTGCTGATCAACCATTGTGTATCATTGTGTGTTTGGCTTCCTGTTTCCTGCTTGCCGTGTGCTCTATGTTTGACTCTGTTACCGACCTTGGCGTGTTCTCTATGATTCCTGTCTGCTTGCGACCTTGACCTTTTGCATGTCTCCGACCATCCCTGTCTGCCTGTGACCCTGAACCTTTGGCATGTACTCTGTTGTTCCTGTCTGATAGTTGCCCTTACTTCTGCCATATCCCCTTACTATCCTTTTCATTCCAGCCTGCTGCTTCCTTCTCCTGTAGTCTACTGTGAGCGTGAGCTGTGAGACCCTAGGGGTCGCGACCTGGAGCCCGACTGCAGCGAAGTCCATCCTCACCACTTGAGGCTCTGGCGAACACCCGCTGGCTCTTAGACTCTGTGCCCTGGGGAATCTATGCTCACGCTCCCATTGGGATCTGGGTTAGTGATCCTGTAGACCTGTGTCCTGAAT
The DNA here is from genome assembly GCF_037356315.1 of Lithobates pipiens. Taxonomy (NCBI): domain Eukaryota; kingdom Metazoa; phylum Chordata; class Amphibia; order Anura; family Ranidae; genus Lithobates; species Lithobates pipiens. Next base: position 24,855,135 of record NW_027507696.1, on the reverse strand, counting down.
CTCCCTGGGTACAATCCGCAGCAGTCAGTCCTAAGGTCCACTACCTAGCAGTGCACTTCCGACTCCTACGGAGTGCATCTGTCATCTGTCATCTGGTCTCAGGTGACCTGACAGTTTGATCAGCCATGGACCCAGCTGATGTGCCGCTATCCGCAGATTTCTCTGGGGACTCCAAGGCTTGCAGGGGGTTCCTTAGCCAGTGCACAATTCATTTTGAACTTCAGCCCCAAAACTTCCTGTCCGATCAGGCGAAAGTAGCATATATTATATCCCTCCTGTCCGGCGAGGCGATAGCTTGGGCTGCCCCTCTGTGGGAACGGAATGATCCAGTGGTTTCTAGCCTGTCTGATTTCTTGAAACTTTTTTGGAATATCTTCGAGGAACCGGGTCATGTCTCCTCAGCGGCTAGCGCTCTTTTACGTCTCCGTCAAGAGTCCGCTTCTGTGGGACAGTATGCTCTTCAGTTCCGTATCCTCACAGCTGAATTGAGCTGGAATAACGAGGCCCTAGTTGCAACCTTTTTACATGGCCTCTCTGATAAAGTGAAGGATGAATTAGCAGGAAGATCCCTTCCTGCTGATCTGGACAGTGTCATCACCTTGTGTAACCAGATCGATATTCGCTTTCAGGAGAGGGCCCTGGAAAAAAGACACCAGCACACCCCGTCCTTTAGGCAGCCTGAGCCCCCAGTCCCTTCTCTTCGATCCGAGGAGCGCCCCCTGCCTGCTGAGGAACCTATGCAGTTGGGCTGGACAAAGTTATCTCCCGAAGAACGCGCTAGGCGCAGAACTCTGGGCCTATGCCTCTATTGTGGGGCCAAAGGTCATTTCCGTGACACTTAGGCCGCGTACACACGCGGGGACTGTTCGCTCAACTTTGTCCGCTGAACCGTGTTTCAGCGGACAGTCCGCTCGTGTGTGGGCTTCAGCGGACAGTTTCAGCGGACAGTTTGACGAACAAAGTTTTTCGGAAATCCCGAAAAACTGTCCGCTGAAACTTGGTTTGAGCGGACAGTCCGCTCGTGTGTAGGCTTGTTCGTCAAACAAAGTTCCGCGCATGCTCAGAAAGAATTTATACGCCGAAGGTTGCATTGCAGTGTATAGGACGTCGTTTTCTAGTCCCGTCGTACGTGCCGTTCACGTCATCGCGCACGGTTTCAGCGGACTGTTCGTTCGTCGTGTGTGGCCATGTCCGTCCATGCTAATTTTGAGCGGACTGTCCGCTGAAACTGTTTGACGAACAAAGTTGAGCGAACAGTCCCCGCGTGTGTACGCGGCCTTATTCTCTTCGTCCGCTCAGGGCTAATACATCTGGAAGGTGGAGTATTAGACCCTGAAATATCACCTTCACCTTCTCGTCTTCTCCTTTCTGTGTTGCTTCATGTCAGTGCTTCCTCTCGTTCGGTCTCAGCACATCTGGATTCCGGAGCCGCTGCCAATTTCATGGATTGGGAAACTACATCCTCCATGAAACTTACCCTTTTGCCCCTTACAACGCCATTGGTGGTCTTGGCGATTGATGCCACTGTTCTCCCAGGGGGCCCTATCCGCTTCCAGACCCTTCCTGTTAAGATGTCAGTAGGGACACTCCACCAGGAGTGGATATCCTTCCTTGTCTTACCTTAGGCTTCATCTCCTATCATATTAGGTCTTCCTTGGTTACGGTTCCATTCTCCACACGTTGACTGGTCTGCTGGACAGATCCTGGCTTGGGGTTCCTCCTGTTCCTCTTCCTGCCTACTCAAGGGTACTCCAAAAGAGAAACTTCCTATTGCCACCATCCCAGTATCTTCTGCTCTTCTCACTGTATATAGCGATCTCTGGGATGTGTCCTGCAATAGTCGGACTGGTGCACTCTCTGGGTCATGTGGTCTGCTAGTTGCCCTTACCTCTGCCATATCCCCTTACTATCCTTGTCGTTCCAGCCTGCTGCTTCCTTCTCCTGTAGTCTACTGTGAGCGTGAGCTGTGAGACCCTAGGGGTCGCGACCTGGAGCCAGACTGCAGCGAAGCCCATCCTCACCACTGGAGGCTCTGGCGAAAACCCGCTGGCTCTTAGACTCCGCGCCCTGGGGAATCTATGCTCCAGCTCCCATTGGGATCTGTGTTAGTGATCCTGTAGACCTGTGTCCTGAATCTCCCTGGGTACAATCCGCAGCAGTCAGTCCTAAGGTCCACTACCTAGCGGTACACTTCCGACTCCTGGTCTCAGGTGACCTGACAGATTCCATTTAACAGTGATGGTTATGACATCTAAACTTTACAAATTTGAGGTGACTTTGTCACTTGTAGGTGTGTGTGTTTGAGGAAGCTTTTATTGCATCTCTACATCTTAAAGCTGTGCCATTCTGACCAAACAAAACTCTGGATTTTCTTGGTAGTGACGGAGCTTGTCTTGTCCCTTCCCCCCTCCTAAACATTCTTACTGGCCAGTGAGGCAACCCATCTTAGCCATGAGAAATATGTGTTAGTGTGGGTTGGTGTGCCGGTAATATCACACACTCAGTCCAGATGAAAATAATGGAACTTGTATTGAAGTCAACAGCATGTAGCGGAGCAGATTTCAGCCAAGCTGACTGCATCTGTATTGAGGAGTGGAATGCGGCTTGGCTGGTCCGGGCCCAAGGGGGAAGGTTTCCAAGAAGAGTGGCGGGTTCCTAAGCTTTCCAAACTAGGCTGGAACCTTTCCCTACCGCTATTACTGTCACTGACAGATGGGGGGCCTGTTCCTACACTACCCACATGCTAAATGAGCACTAAATCCAGAAGCCAGGGTCATAAGTAGACTCTGCCTGACCCAAGATGGCCACCAGGGTCACATGGGCTGTCAGCATCCAACCGAATCTCTGCCCCTGTGACCTAGGAAACCATAGAGGAACCAAGTTCCTCCTGACTTCTCCCTCTGCACTGCCGCAGTGGTTGAGTGCCACCTGCAGTGGAGAAAACAGACTGTGCCTGCCTACATAGGTAAACTTTATAGCAGCTAGCAGACTCTGATGCTTAAAATTCTAAACTCATTTAAACATGAATAAAAAGCACAGCTGTCATGTGCTTTTTTTGATTTGGATAAAGTAGAGGAGGGTTAGAACCTATGTTGGGTTTCTATTGCTGCCTGTGTCCCCTTTGGGGTATTTCCACTCAATTCAGCAATGTGAATGTGAAGTTAGATTTTAGTAGACTAATGCCGCGTACACACAATTGAATTGTCTGGCGTACTTAGTCCGACATACAATCCGGCGAATAATCCGGCGGACTTTCTACCGAACGGACTTGGACACACACGGACACACAGAAAGTCCGACGTTCGCTTGCGCGATGACGTACAGCACGTACGACGGGACTAGAAAAAGGAAGTTCAATAGCCAGTAGCCAATAGCTTCCTTTTTCGTACTTGCTTCTGAGCATGCGTTATTCTTAGTCCGTCGTACTAGCATACTGACAAACGTATTGTCCGCTGAAACCCAAGTCCGACGGGAAGATTGGAGTGCAAAAATACTTTCTTAGTCCGCCGGACTTCATGCTGGAAAAGTCTGCTGAAGCCCACACACGATCGAATTGTCCGCTGAAATGCGTTTCGGTGGACTAAGTACGCCGGACAATCTGATCGTGTGTACGCGGCATAAGGGAAGGTCAGAATCCCTGTCGGGTTTCTATTGCAGCCTGTGGTTTCCTCTGGTTTCAAAGTGATAAAATGTCAACAGAAATCATCCTAGAGCCAAAACAAAAAGAAAAACCTGGAAACAGATCTAATGCTTCATGACTTGAATGAAAATGAAAATGAAAAAAAAGTCTGGCAGGAAATTAGCTTACATTCACTTGATAATGGATAACAACTACAACGATATTTACAAGACTTAAAGTACCCCTGGGCTTTCCCCAGGTAAACCAAAGCAATTGGTCTACAAAGTAATGACTGGAGCAAGTCAGAGCTCACACAGTGATGTCTTTATTTGCTCCAATGGCTGAATGAAGGGGCAATAAAATGAAGACAAGTTAAGTAAGGGCAGCTGGGTATTAAAGCAAGCCTGTAGCTTTGCCCTTCTAGACAAACCACAGGCCTACTTACCCAAATATAGTCAGGGTCTTTTGCTACATCTTGACAATTACTAGGACAATGGGTATCATCAGAAGTAAGAAGGCAGTCTCAGGCTGATAATAGTCAGAATTTTCCTAAAAATTACACTTCTAGGAATACACAGAAAGGAATAGTAAAATCTGCATGAAATGCATAGGATGGCACTGACCCAATGTCCCAGACACTTAAGTTACTTAATTCCAGGAGATAGCGGACTATTACAACTTAATGCAATGGCCATGACAACCCAATCTCTTTTAAGCCACCAGGCAGGCCCGTCTTTAACGCAGGGTGGGGGGCCCACCAAAGCAGCTGCCCCTTGAGCCCACGCTGCCCACAAATTGGAGTCCCATGATAACACCACTGAGCGCAGAAATATGGTACATAGCTGTGTTCCCCCGAGGCACAGGGGGCGGGGCCGGGAGCTCCACTGCCACTCTGACCCCACCCCATGCTGTGCTGAGATCGGAGTAGGAGCTATAAGAGCCCTGCCTCCGGACCACTTTGAGTCCCGCCCTCAGATCTTTGCGAGTCCCGCCCCCATACCTTTGTGAGCCCTGCCTCGACCCCTGAGGGCCCCGCACCTGAACCCCTGAAGGCCCCGCACCTGGACCCCTGATGGCCCTGCACCTGGACCCCTGAAGGCCCCACACCTGGACCTCTGAGGGCCCCACACATGGACCTCTGAGAGCACCATCTCAGACTCAATGAGAGTGGGTAGTGAACCGGCTGGATAGGTAGGTCCTTCTCCCCATAGACAGCTTGTTGACTGTTATCCTAGCCCTGACCTGTTTATGAACAGTATAGCTGTATACTGCTGATGGGTAAAATTTTAAAATGGTTACTTAGTTGATCACTACTCTGGTCTCTGGTTATCTCCTGTATTAGATTTGCAATCTCTGGTTATCTCCTGTATTTGATTTTCAGTCTCTGGCTATCTCCTGTATTCGATTTGCAGTCTCTGGTTATCTCCTTTATTCGATTTGCAGTCTCTGGTTATCTTCTCTATTAGATCCACAGTCTCTGGTTATTCCCTGCACTAGATCCACAGTCTCTAGTTATCTCCTGCACTAGATTTGCAGTCTCTGGCTATCTCCTGTACTAGATTTGCAGTCTCTGGTTATCTCCTGTACTAGATTTGCAGTCTCTGGCTATCTCCTGTACTAGATTTGCAGTCTCTGGTTATCTCCTGTACTAGATTTGCAGTCTCTGGCTATCTCCTGTACTAGATTTGCAGTCTCTGGTTATCTCCTGTACTAGAGTTGCAGTCTCTGGCTATCTCCTGTACTAGATTTGCAGTCTCTGGTTATCTCCTGTACTAGATTTGCAGTCTCTGGTTATCTCCTGTACTAGATTTGCAGTCCCTGGTTATCTCCTGCATTAGATTCACAGTCTCTGGTTATCTCCTGTACTAGATTTGCAGTCTCTGGCTATCTCCTGTATTGGTTTGCAGTCTCTGGCTATCTCCTATACTAGATCTGCAGTCTCTGGTTAACTCCTGTACTATATCCGCAGTCTCTGGTTATCTCCTTTATTAGATTTGCAGTTTCTCGTTATCTCCTGTACTAGATTTGCAGTCTCTGGTTATCTCCTGCACTAGATCCGCATTCTCTTGGTGTCTCCTGCACTAGACCTGCAGTCTCTGGTTATCTCCTGCACTAGATTTGCAGTCTCTGGTTGTCTACTGTATTAGATTTGCAGTCTCTGGTTATCTCCTGTACAAGATCCGCAGTCTCTTGTTATCTCCTGTACTGGATTTCAAGTCTCGGGCTATCTCCTAAACTAGAGCCGCAGTCTCTGGCTATCTTCTGTACTAGATTTGCAGTCTTTGGTTATCTCCTGTAGTACATCTCTCAGTGAGCAGTCATGATGTGCAGTAACCTCTATCAATGAATGAGGAAGCAGAAATGATGTGTTGTAACCTCTAACAACCAGTCAATGATCAGTAATAATATGCTCTATCCTCTGGCAACCAATTGCAATTGCTGCCTGATCTACTGCAGTAAACTGATTTTGAGTCTTACTGCTATTTGTTATATATCTAAGAGCGGTTGGGGGGCCCCAAGAAACTGTTTGCCCAGGGCCCAATCGATAGTAAAGATGACCCTCCCACCAGGACACATTTCACACTGCTGATCTTAGAGGTCTTTAGTAGGAAAATATCACAACTGCCACAGATGTCGAACACTTCCCCAAAATTGTTCTGTGTACAACATATAGTCCAGTAGAGAGTACTTTCAAACTCACCTGCCTGCTTGGCACTTTAATATCATCCCACTTAATCCCTTCTTCAACAGCAGTTCCAAACAGTTTAGGGTTGGTTTAATCAAACTGGAGTGTGCAAATTCTGGTGCAGCTGTGCATGGTAGCCAATCAGCTTCTAATGTTAGCTTGTTTAATCGAGCTTTGACAAAATAAAAAACATGGAAGCTGATTGGTTTCTGTGCAGAGTTGCACCAGATTGTGCACTCTCCAGTTTTAGTAAATCAACCATTTTAAGTCTGGGGCCTTGGGAAAAGTAATGCTGCACACTCGTAATTATTTGTTACACACCAGTGTTGGTCATGTGTCCCATGGCCAACCTGCATAGAGGTATCTAGCTTTACTTGCCCTTAACTAATGCCTAAAAAAAGCTTCATTCCAACCTTTTATATGCTCCTTTCTCGTTCAAAATTTTTTTATTTTATGTTAAAATAAATTACATATGCTCCTTTCATTAAGGCATATAATGTCGGGTTTTGACACCTTGCCTGTTTTCCTCACCATATGGAACCATCACACTCAATGTCATAAACAACAACATGGCAATGCTTTCCAACATCTGAAAACATGGGTACCAATTGCTGACAGATTCTTGCATAATTGGAAAGCGGATGCAGATTTCAGTTCTTCTTCCACACTTCATTAATGAAAAGATTGTTCAGCAATCAGATCATTCCACTGCATTGATATCTATAGCCAACTGAAGAGATCAAATTGGTATCATTAATATATGAAGATAAAGAACAGACTACACAGCACATAGAAACCTTTGCACATGAAGACATACTATAACAACTAAAAAAATATAAAGCTGAAAGGACATTCCAAATCCATCCTGGTTATTATCATGCCTATCTCATTTGTTACCTGTGTGACAGACACTCTCTTGGGCCATGGCACTCTGCTGTGTTGCTGTTTTGCAGTTTTCAAACACGTGCTCAACCAGTGAATTTGGAACAGAATGTTTTATAGTCATTTGTATGACACATTTAATTCAAGCTGTGAGCACCTAATAAAAGTTCAGGGTTGTTTACATAGCTGGCTATGATACATTACAGTAATATGCGTATTATAAAGTCAGTAGAATCATTTGAAATCCCAGATCTGGATCATAGCCTGCTACGCCCTTTAGTGATTATCAATTACCTGTCTTTAGGCAGTGCTAAGTCAGAGTTATTTTTGCCATCAGAGTTATGCCATCAAGAAATTATATCATCCCAACATACAGTACATTTTCTTAACTGCAAGCTTTCCCTAAAAATAAACATCTTTAACTTGCCCTCTTTTGGTATGTTAAATATACTAAAGTCTGGTTATTTCTTTTTGATAAGAGCAAAAACCCCTCAAAATGCAAATAGAAAAAATGGTGTATATTGCGCTGACACGCAAAAGTATGTCCAACAGCCAGCACAACACTAGAACAAGATAATGTGAAAACAAAAATCTGTGCAGCGCTTAAAAATTTGTACTGATACAAATTCATGTGTATAGAATCCAATGTATAGTGTGAAATGATTACGGCAATAAAAATAAATAATCAAACCAGTGGAAAGTGATGTGAAGAGCACACTAAAAATATAAGTCCATATGCTATCAGATAGAAGTTAATAAACCGTGAATAGAACAGTCCGTGAATAGACAGTGAAAAAAAGACTCTGTAGCAGGAAACAGTATTCTACGTGCCGTCAGTGTTGAAATGGAAGCACAACAATGAAACCACCACCGGCTGTGTGAAGGCTTACCGGAGTGTAGGGACTCAAATGGGCGTATTTTCAATGAGTCAGCAGGGCTTGTGGTGTAAACACCAGTATATGGGACCTCTACTCTGTACTCCAGATTAGGTAATGGAAATTTGTAGGTTCTGTATATAATTGTATTCTATTTTATATGTATTGCACACTGCCCTCACTGTGCACACGGCAGTACATGTTTTGCATTCTTTCGAGTCCTGATTAGAATAAGCCTGCCTATGTAACGCCCCTTGTTACCATAAATGTACAATTGTAATATTAATGTGATCCATATGTAATCATGTGTATAAAAACCTTCAAATGTGTCATAATAAAGGAGAATGGTTATTTGGAAAGATGCTGAGCGTATCTTTTGTGTCTGTTCCCTACTGCAGTAGTTATTCATTTGGAACCACTAATCAATATGAGGATAGGAGTTGCCTATCTATAAAATATGTATGTCAAAGATGGTCCATTTATTCAGGGGATAACTCAGAGAAGCAGTCCTCAGAAGCAGCCAATATATCAGACCAAGTACTCTCATGTATTCAAAATGATATAACCAAAAAAGAAAATACTCAGCCCTTGCGTCACCTAAACTATATATTTCAAGTTTTTGTGGGACTTTAAATGAAGCACGGGATTAAAATAATGCACAATAGTAGCTATTATAAAAATATTTTTCATTTGTCTGTAGAAATATGATTAAAGAATACATATTATTGATAATATGTATTTTTACAACTGTAATGACTGATAACAACATGATTAAGGATACACATCTCAGTTAAATACAAAAACCATCAGAAAAGATAAAAAAATGAAAAATTAATACAATATGGCAATTGACCATATATTATGAACTATATTTGTTGAATACGTAGTGTAAAAAACAGGGTACCAAGGTACACGAAAGCTGATATCTCGATGCGTTTCGCGGCTTAGTGCCGCTCATCAGGAGCAAGCCAGTTGACTGGTATATGGCCATGCAGTCGAGAGCGTGATACAAAGATTCCCCAGCTGCCCCAACCAGCGGCACGGGAGCTGAGGAGGCACATCAGGCGGCAACAGAGTCCACGGGGTACAACAGCTTATTGATGACAGGGATGGAGGTGCAAGGCCTTAATGGCCATGGCCTCATTTAAAGTCCCAAGCTTTCCCATTCCCCTTTCTCCATTAATTTATTGCCTATATATTTCAAGGGCTTGAACTTCTCCAAGTTATCCCCTGAATAAATGGACTATCTTCAATCCTGGAAGCAGCCAGGAGGGCTGGTGAGTGAGGCACAGTCAGGAGGACTGGGGAGGCATGGCCTGGGAGCTTGCAGTCTAAGATGGGTGCAGAACCAGAAGTGTGGACCTTAGTGGAAGGGGCAGCTGCCCCTATGGGGGTATTGCTATAGGGGCACCCAAACAGAGCTGCAGCTCCCTGTGTCCATTCAGGCACAGAGCCACAGCTCAGCCCCTCCCTCTTTCTCTCCTCATTGGCTGACTGACAATGACAGCAGCGGGAGCCGATGGTCCCGTGCTTCTGTCTCAGCCAAAGACGAGGGGTATCCTGGGCAGTCGAGGCACTCCTACAACATCGCTGTAACTAGATGGGGCTCAGGTAAGTATAATGGGGGCTGCTGCACACTGAAGGTTTTTTATCTTAATGCACAGAATGCATCAACATAAAAAAACCTTCTGCCTTTACAACCACTTTAAAGTGGTTCTAAACCTCAGACATGAAACAAAGCATATCCCTCTATAGTGGTTACTTGTCTCAATTAAGAGCACTAAGGGTAACTTCTGTCTGCTGCTTCATTCCTCTACTATTAGCATGAATAAATTCTGACAAGTTTTCCTGACACCAAGAAAATAATGGTGACAGGGTAGGGACCTTTAGCTGATTTACAGCCTCAGATCTGTTCCTGTGTTCTGTGTGAAGGGGAGTGTGTCTCTTCCCTCCAATCAACTTCAGCTCTCCACTTGCCTTTTTTCTGAACTCTCAGAAAAGCTTTAGACCTCTTTCACACTGAGGCGCTTTACCGGCGCTATAGCGCTAAAAATAGCGCCTGCAAAGCGCCTCTCCTTTCACTCCAATGTGAAAGCCAGAGTGCAAGCATCTTTTAAGCGCTGTAGGAGCGGTGTATACACCGCTTCTACAGCGTCCCTGCCCATTGAGATCAAGTGCGCTTTGTGGGCACTTTTAGCCCTTTTTCAGCCATTAGCGGGGGTTAAAAGTGCCCCGCTAGCGGCCGAAAAGCACTGCAAAAATGACAGTGTGAAAGTGCCCTTAAAATTCAGCACTTTAAACAGGCGTAGAGAAGAAAGGGATGCAGATAGACAGATACAACTTATGTAGGAGGATTTTTTTCATCACTGTGTATCACCTGAGGACAGTTGCTTTACTGGGTAAATGTAAAAGTTTCTAGCAGCAGCTCCCATATTTGAGCATGTCTTCAAAATTTGACATTATATTTTTTGTGAACTTACTGAAAGTCATAAAGAAAAACGGCTAATGCCGCGTACACACGAGCGGAATGTCCAACAGAAAAAGTCAGACGGCAGCTTTTCATCGTATATTCCGATCGTGTGTATGCCCCATTGAACTTTTTTTGTCGAAAATTCTGACGGACCTAGAAATAGAACATGTTCTAAATATTTCTGACGGAATCCAATTCCTTTCGGGAAAACGGCTCGTCTGTATGTTGTTCCAACTGACCAAAAATGACGCATGCTCTGAAGCAAGTACGAGACGGAAGCTATTGGCTACTGGCTATTGCACTTCCTTTTTCTAGTCCCGTCGTACGTGTTGTACGTCACCGCGTTCTTGACGGTCGGAGTTTGGTGTGATCGTGTGTACGCAAGACAGTTTCAGCGCAATTCCTTCGGAACTACATCAGAAAAACCTTCAGAGTTTATTCCGACGGGAAAACCGGTCGTGCGTACAGGGCATAGCAGTTTTAATTTGAGGAAGTAACTGGAAATGAAAAAATATACATGCACTGATTTTGCACCCTTTGTCATCCATCAGATTCAGAATTGAAATGCTGAGTTCAGTACTTCGGGCCACCAGCTGACAATCCACGTGCTGCTAACCTAGGTCTTTATAAGACAAAATTAATGTTAGCGCCATCAGATTTTAATGATTTCTCTTGGACTCAAAATGAAAGGCTGACATAACTGTTTACTGTTATGGTGAAAATATCAGGTGGTCTAGTTCCTTTAATATAATTTGTAATCACTTCTTAAGAAATAAATATTCCCCAGGACGGACATTTGTGAGTTTTGGCTAGCATTTAAAAGACCTAAGATCCCCTCAATGTTGTTTTTGCTTGACAGTGTGCAAAAGCAAAAAAACCACATCCTCTTCTTTCAGCTGTCCCAACTCTGACCGTCTGTAGGTAATAATCCAAAGGGGAAACAATTTCGCCAGGTTTCTGTGAAAATACATTTCCACTTCCAGTTTTAATATTTCTTTTTTTGGCCAATCTTAAGCCTTTATTTCATCTGACTCTCTAATTTAGCCGTGTAAACAGGATCTGAGCATTTTTGACACACAGTGCAAAAAACAATGAGGGAAGTCATCAGATTCTGTGATTTCAACCCAGGTTAAAAATTACCACAGGACCTTTATATTTTTAACATGACCCTTCTTACTATTGTGGGTCCAGTTTCTTCATTTTTGTACTCTATTTAAAGTAGAACGAAACTGCATCTTAGCACCACGAACCAAAACGCATAGTAATAGAAATGGGGTACCCTTCTTAATAAATGAATTATTAATATTAAAGAATTAAAGCAGTAGTAAACAACTGCAATAATAATAAATAAAAAAAGTTCCCCTGCAAAATAATAGCATAACGTGCTAGTAAGCATTGCATACTTGCACTTTATGAAATGCTTACCTTAGAACGAAGCCCTCCCGTGGCGGCTTCCAACGATGAGAGGCAAAACCCTTGTTGGCAATCACAGAGGGCAGACGTTTCTTGTAGTTGGCCACCAGGTTTGCACTCATCTCAGGAGGGATTTTGTCCCACTTCTTTCTGCAGATTCTCTCCAAGTCATTAAGGTTTTGAAGCTGATGTTTGGTAACTTGAACCTTCAGCTCCCTCCACATAATATCTATGGAATTTAGGTCTGGAGACTGGCTAAGCCACTCCAGGACCTTAATGTGCTTCTTCTTGAGCCATTCCTATGTTGTCTTGGCTGTGTGTTTGGGGTCATTGTCATGCTGAAATACCCATCCATGACCCATTTTTAATGTCCTGGCTGATGGAAGGAAGTTCTCACCCAAGATTTAAGGGTACATGGCCCGTCCATCGTCCATTTGATGTGGCAAAGTTATCCTATCCCCTTAGCATAAAACCCTCCCAAAAAATGTTTCCACCTCCATATTTGATGATGGGGATGGTGTTCTTGGGATCATAGGCAGCATTCCTCCTCCTCCAAACAAGGCAAGTTGAGTTGATGCCAAAGAGCTTGATTTTAGTCTCATTTGACCACACCACTTTCACCCAGTTCTCCTCTGAATCATACAGATGTTTATTCGAAAACTTCAGATGGGCCTCTACATGTGCTTTCTTGAGCAGGGGGACCTTGTGGGCGCCACAGGATTTCAGACCTTCACGGTGTAGTTTGTTACCAATTGTTTTCTTGGTGACTATGGTCCCAGCTGCCTAGAGATCATTGACAAGATTCTCCCCTGTAGTTCTGGGCTGATTCCTCACCATTCTCATGATCATTGAAACTCCACGAGGTGAGATCTTGCATGGACCCCAGACCAAGGGTAATTGACAGTTATTGTGTGTTTCTTCCATTTGTGAATAATTGTGTTGTCGCCCTTTCACCAAGCTGCTTGGCGATGGCCAATTCCAGCCTTGAGCGGGTCTACAATCTTGTCCCTGACATCCTTGGACAGCTCTTTGGTCTTGGCCATGGTGGAGAGATTGGAATGTGATTGATTGATTGCTTCTGTGGGCAGGTATCTTTTTATACAGGTAACAAGCTGAGATTAGGAGCACTCCCTTTAAGAGAGTGCTCCTAATCTCAGCTTGTTACCTGTATAGAAGATACCTGGAAGCCAGAAAACTTGCTGATTGATAGAGGATCAAATATTTACTGTATTTCACTTATTAAAATGCAAATCAATTTATAACTTGTTTGAAATGTGTTTTTCAGGATTTTTTTTTGTTATTCTGTCTCTCACTGTTAAAACAAACCTTCCATTAAAATTATAGACTGATCATTTCTCTGTCAGTGGGCAAATGTACAAAATCAGCAGGGGATCAAATACTTTTTTCCCCCTCGCTGTACAGGTAAGCATAGGTGTGTGCAGGGGGTGTGTCAGTTGGGCCTGGTCACACCTTAATCACTCTGTGCCGATTCCCTCTACTGCCCAGAATTCCCCCCATGTTGCGCTCTCCCACCGTAGTGCTGCTATTTTCCTTCCCCTGACTTCTGTGGGGGATGTTTCAGGATGGAGAGTGGTTAGAAGGGGCTAATCAATATGTCACCTATCTGACCCTTCCTTTTCTAAATGAACACAGTGAACATACTCACTCGCTGTGTTCATTCATAGCTGAAGCATAGTAAACATGTGTAAACTGTATTTAACCGTATTTACTATGCTTCAGTTTGTGAATGAACAGGAAGCCAATCAGTATAGAGCCCTTCCCATTCATTCACTGTCTAGTGCAGCTAAGGCTGCAAAGAAAGGCATGTGTGTTTGAGCTCTGGGGGGCACACCCTAATGCAATAGGCTGTGAACACCTTTACAAGTAAGCTATATTATAGGCTTACCTATAGATAAAAATCACACAGTGGGTTTTACTACTGCTTTAAGAAAAAAAAAAAAAAAACGTACAAAATGAAAGGAAAGAAGTCTAATGCCGCGCACACACGACCGGACTTTCCGCCAGAATAAACTCTGACTGTCAATCTGATGGAGTTCCGAATGGACTTGCCTACACACGATCCCACCAAAGTCTGTTTGTTCCTAACGCGATGATGTACAACGTACAATGGGACTAGAAATGGAAGTTCAATAGCCAGTAGCCAATAGCTGCCCTTGTGTCGTATTTGGCCCGTCGGACTAGCATACAGGCAAATGGTTTTCCCGATAGGAATTGATTCCATCGGAAAGATTTAAAACATGTTCTATTTCTAGGTCCGTCAGGCTTTTTGCAAAAAAAAAGTCGGCTGAAGCCCACACACGATCGGAATACCCGGTGAAATGTTTCCGTCTGACCTTTTCTGCCGGAAAGTCTGACCGTGTGTACGTGGCATTACCGTACGTGGTGCAGCTAAAAACTGCAAGGCCTGCTGCCGAATCTGAACATGACTCCCTTATATCTTCTTACAACAATTGTTTTGATAGCCCTGTTTTGTTAGGCATGATATTTTATTTAATAATGTGACTATAGCTTAAACTTTTTTTTAGTAAGTCTGCTAGAGAAAAAAAATGTGTATTAATAGAATAGGAATTGCTGTTTTATTTTACACTAATTGTAGTATGTGCTTAGCTTACACGTGGTGGTGGTGCTTCTTGTCTTATTTTCAATTGGTGATTCTGCCAGTAACACACTTCAAGTTCTAGGATGACAACACTCACTTGCCCTGCTGTAGCATCACAACAGAAACAAGACGAGACCACAGAACCCCATCCCTCTCTTATTATTCACAACATAGAGAGGCATGGTTCTGTAGTACTAAGACAACAATGTATCTATGGTGTATGGTGCCAACAGTCAGAGTATCAACCTTGCCCTATATGGCTGGTTAGCAACAAATCAGGAGACAAAAGTATGTCTGTATGCAAACTGTTCTCAAAATCCATGGTCAAGTATTCTTAGGGGTGGCTTACCTGAGTTGGCTTTTCCAAACAGAACACTATTGTTATTTCACAAGGACGGGCGCCATTATGGAGGTCTGCTGATTGCTCTCCCTCCTACCTCAACAGATGCAAAGATGAAGGTTCACCCAATGCAGGCAGATTTAATTGTAGAATTAAGGGGGTCTTCATGGGAAGGAGCCCTAGTTGATGGGAGCATGATATTAGATTGGGAGGGGTTGCCTAGCTTAATTGATTAATAACTTAGGTTGATGGAAGAGGCTGTTGGCCATCCATGCCTAGGGTTGTAGGTCTTTACATAAAAGGTATTCATAACCAAACTTTTTTTTAAACAGTTTTATGCCTTCTGGGGTCTTTTGGTTAGTCAAGTGTCTGTCTGGAATGTATGATTCTCTTTTTATATGAAAGATTGATTGATGACCACGTTATTCATGCAAAACAGCTACCTTAGGAAGTCCGTATGTAATTTATTTGCATTCCCCTAGATCAGTGGTCCCCAAACTGCGGCTGAGGGCCGTATGTAGCCAGCTTGGACCAATGTAAATGCGTATATATGCCATACTTCCCACTGGAAGCTAGAAATCGTTAGAGCAGGCATCGCTACTACAGTAATAGCCTCAGTCTTTTGGGTGCCAAGCAGCTGCTTACTGAACACAGAAGGTGTCTGGCATGCTGTCTAGTCAGAGAACATTTTGCATTTCCTCAATGAAGGTAGTGTTGCCTGGTTGGATCGAGGTGGAGATTGTGACATCACTGCCTGGCCTCTCCACCTCATCCAATCAGAGAAAGCTTTGCAAATATTGAGAAGATCCAATTGTTCCCTGAATGGTGGCTGTGCCATCGAGTGACCTCCTGCGTTCACTAAGTAGTAGGGCAGCTGCTCAACTTGAAGCTAGTGGAAACCACTGTACTAGTGGTTTTTACTACAGTGATTTACAGCTTCTGTAGGGATCCCACGGGTGTGGCACATACATACTATATCTAAGCTGCACCAATGTAACTATGTAAAAATTGCCATACTTTGTAATTTAGCTATAGTAGGTTTGATTCTTGCTTATCTCAAAAAAAAAAAAAAAGTTACCCTGTTATCACAGTTTCCGACTCTGGAGAAAAAGGCATAACCTATATTCTTTAGAATTCAGGACAAGCAACTGCATGTGATTTGTTTTTGTTGTCTGAGTTCTACTTTTTTGTCCCACTTAAAATATCTTCTGTGCTTCAGTGCAAGGATGTGGAAGGTGGTGAGATTACAGCAAAGAGTTAGTGTAAATTAGGGCGCTTCAAGGAAACATGACATTCTTCTTTTCTTACATGTGTCAGTTACTGAAGAGAGAGTTATGTGGGATACTTTCTTTGGCCCACTTGTTGAGTTGAAGGGTGCGTGTGATACTTAGTGTACTTAGAGGGCTTTCACACCAAGCCACCCATAGCGTCGGCGTTAAAACACCGCCATTTTAGTGGCGTTTTACCGTCTGCTTTGCGGCACATTTCGGCCACTAGTGGGGTGCTTTTATCCCCCACTAGCAGCCGAGAAAGGGTTAAAACCGCCTGCAATACGCTCCACTTGATTTCAATGGGGAGCAGCTGCGGAAGAGCATTAAACACACCGCTCCTTCACCACTCCAAAGAAGCTGCTGTCAGGACTTTTCCTGACGTCCTGCCAGCGCACCGCTCTAGTGTAAAATCCCTCGGGCTTTCACACTGGAGACAACGGAGCAGCATTTTGAGGGTGGATTGCAGTCGCTATTTCTGAAGATATATATTGCCTGCAAAACGCCCTCAGAGTGAAAGGGGTCTTAGTGCCAAGTTTGGATGCTCTGTGTGTTAGCCGTGTGTTGCCGTCTATAGCCAATGGGGCTCATCAAGCAGAGAAACTCCAACAGGGCAGTTGTACAGAAGTCAATCAGTAGATCGACTTCTGTACAACCTACCTGCCCATAAATGGATCAATATTCGGCCAGACCCTGCTGAACTGGACAAATTTCGATCTGTGTATGGCTTTACTGGGAAGATAAAAGCTGCAATTTTATCTTAGTTAGGTATAAAAACAATAAGGTCACCCTAACATATTGCACATTGAGATGATTGAATATATAACATGGCTGATTTGAAAATAGTTTACATGTATTACGCTGTAAGCTCATGTTCTCTATGAAACCATAGGACATATCATTACAGTAAACAAGCATTTCAGCTGTCAGACAAAAGTAACAGCTAGACATTGGGTACATAGTACACTGAGTTTTGCATACCATTATATATAATTTTAACAATATGGATGCATGATTTTCTCAGTTGTATATTCGTTTTTGGTGATTGTGTTTCCAGGCATTTAGGACCAATATAATGCTGCAGGTGACAAAAGTCTAATTGTATATAATTCATCTGTTCATACTTATAAAGATAGACCAGCCAAAGTGTGATATTTCAATTTTGGATGGCTGCTGGTAATTGAACCTCATGTTGGTTTTCTGTATGCCTTGATGACTCTCTCTATCTCAATCTCTCTAATGCATGATCCATATAGAAGCATAAATGATAACCTGGAGAGTCCAGCAGGTAGAGATGCCAACACCTTGATATACTATAAAAGGAAAGGTGGTGTGTGGGATCCCTCACATCCAGTTGTAGCTACGTGACAATGACGTTGCGAAACGCGTCGACGTAACAACGGACGTATGCCCTCACAACACCATTGCCATCAGGGAGAGTGAAGGTCTGCTTGACCTGGAGACCATTTGACCTTTGAATTGCTGAGTTAGCTCTGTAATATGTCTGGTGCTTGCATTGGAATAACACAGGCTGCTCGATTGTGGAACGACACAGCTTCAAAAACAAGCTATATCGAAGCCGATAACGACCGACCTAGACATTGCCACTTGGATTACTAGCCAGGCTAATATATATCCTGTTCAATGAGCGGAGCGTTGATTTAATTGGCTGATGAGTGGATCTGCGTATGATCACGGACTGCAAGCGGTATTGTACACGAGAAAGGTCGGCTATCGGGATAACACCGATTGATTCACATCATTGAGGTGAAGCGGTCTGTAAGGAACTTAGCCATCTTTGAAATCTGCAAGCAGCCTTTGGAAAATCATCTGAAAGCTAAGTACAAAAAATCGATGAACATTGATAAATTCAGTTGCGTATGGTATGCCAAATGAAACATTGAGTCACATGCTAATTGCCTTGTTAGCGGTGCAAAAGGGTGTTTTCAGAAGTACTTCAGTGTGCTACCTTGACAATTAAAGAAAATATTTATTGACTGTGGAAAATCAGCATTTGTTTCGAGCAGTGGACTTGGGTTAAATTGGAGATCTTTGTAAAGTGCACTCAACGTTCTGAAAAATTGTAAACCAACTGACACCTGAAGAGTATCTAAAACTAAATTTAAATTTAAATAAGAAACTAGCTTTCAATAGAGCATCTATTCCCTTCTTTCAAGAAGAAGTAAAGTAGTTGATCTAGCGCTCCTTCCCATGAAGACCCCCTGAATTCTACATACTTATAAAGATAGGCCAGCCAAAGTGTGATATTTAAATTTTGGATGGCTGCTGGTAATTGAACCTCATGTTTGTTTTCTGTATGCCTTGATGACTCTCTCTATCTCAATCTCTCTAATGCATGATCCATATAGAAGCATAAATGATAACCTGGAGAGTCCAGCAGGTAGAGATGCCAACACCTTGATATACTATAAAAGGAAAGGTGGTGTGTGGGATCCCTCACATCCAGTTGTAGCTACGTGACAATGACGTTGCGAAACGCGTCGACGTAACAACGGACGTATGCCCTCACAACACCATTGCCATCAGGGAGAGTGAAGGTCTGCTTGACCTGGAGACCATTTGGCCTTTGAATTGCTGAGTTAGCTCTGTAATATGTCTGGTGCTTGCATTGGAATAACACAGGCTGCTCGATTGTGGAACGACACAGCTTCAAAAACAAGCTATATCGAAGCCGATAACGACCGACCTAGACATTGCCACTTGGATTACTAGCCAGGCTAATATATATCCTGTTCAATGAGCGGAGCGTTGATTTAATTGGCTGATGAGTGGATCTGCGTATGATCACGGACTGCAAGCGGTATTGTACACGAGAAAGGTCGGCTATCGGGATAACACCGATTGATTCACATCATTGAGGTGAAGCGGTCTGTAAGGAACTTAGCCATCTTTGAAATCTGCAAGCAGCCTTTGGAAAATCATCTGAAAGCTAAGTACAAAAAATCGATGAACATTGATAAATTCAGTTGCGTATGGTATGCCAAATGAAACATTGAGTCACATGCTAATTGCCTTGTTAGCGGTGCAAAAGGGTGTTTTCAGAAGTACTTCAGTGTGCTACCTTGACAATTAAAGAAAATATTTATTGACTGTGGAAAATCAGCATTTGTTTCGAGCAGTGGACTTGGGTTAAATTGGAGATCTTTGTAAAGTGCACTCAACGTTCTGAAAAATTGTAAACCAACTGACACCTGAAGAGTATCTAAAACTAAATTTAAATTTAAATAAGAAACTAGCTTTCAATAGAGCATCTATTCCCTTCTTTCAAGAAGAAGTAAACTAGTTGATCTAGCTCAGGGGAATTAATAGATACATGTTTTGACATCTACTATCCCAGGGAAATCCACATGCCAAGACTCCAATCATACTGAACTTTTAAATTATTTTTATATCCACAAAATGACTATTGTCCCTCTTGGAGTCTCTGTATATAGTTGGTGTGTGAGGTACCTCCGTCTGTGTATATGTTTTATGTTGGTCTATTGTTTTTATGTGTCGTTTTAATATTGGTTGTAGGTTTATGAAATTCTTGAATAGTCACATAGGTGGTGTTATATATATTATTGTATATCAAACATATTAGGATTACTCATGAATTAGTTATTGTACTTAATGATTTTTTGCAATTATGGTATTTTTCGCTTTTTAAGCCGCAATCCCAACCGTATGCTACTCTCTTGCTCTTGGATAGACCCTCAGACAGCCTAGGAGCCAGACGCCCCCCCCCCCCCCCCCGGAGAGGTCCAATCTCCGGCCTAGCAGCCCGGGCGACACGACACACGTCCACCCAGACAGCTATCCAGGTGGCACAGAACATGGATCACCTCACTACACCCGAATATATAGGGTCTCCCAGCAGGCCAAGGGATTCAAGAAAACCCCTGCCCATTGGCTGAGATAACCCATATACCCATAACCTGACCTTGGGTTGTCCTTCTCATATCTAGTACTGCCAAGTACCCGGCCACCTAGTGGTAGAAGAGAAAAGTGCAACAAGGCCAAACTTAGGGAAAAATCAATGGATCTCTAATAATCAACTAGGAAAACCACTCCTGGTAAGTAAATTTGTGAGGAGCCTCCCTGCCTAAACTCCAGGGTGCTACAGATACTGTAGACATTTTTAAGATTGACATAGATATAGAATAATGATTGTTCAACCTAAAAGGAGGCCACGATTTGTTAATGAAAATAAATCATTCTTGAAACATCACAGATAGACGTAATTACAGCTGACTCTTATATACAAATTGGATAAAAACAGGCCTTGGGCCTAATTTCCTGTCAGGCCACTTTTTTCCCTTTTTTTCCTGGCACATGTTCTCTTCAACTCATTATCTCCCAATTTCATATGAAATATTAGAGTATATTTTAGAAAACAAAAATACTTAACATGGACAGTGCATGAATAAGTCAACACGCTACCGTGTATTAAGGCAGCTTAGAGATCTAAGGATATGAGAAGAATCAACCAATATCGTAACAGACTGAGTGGCGGAAAAGGACACCTGAACATTTGTTTTCTACATTTGTATACCAAGGTCATCTGAAATGATCGAAAGATTAAATCTGGCCATTAATGGATCAAAATGAAGCCAGTTCAACAAGAATCAGGTGAATATCGATCACTGTGTGTCTATGCCTGTTCGAAAGATGTTGAAGTTGGACAACTTGAAAAACTTTTGTTGATCAGTGTCAGGTGCAATTTTTCAAGGGGGGATTCCTCCATCCGCATTTTTTTAGGTAAAAGGAGAAATTTGTATTTTTTGTTTTTTTGTTTTTTTGTTTAGCCTACTGACTGAAAAAAACACAAATCAATGGCCAACTTAAAGCGGAGTTCCACATATGAAAAAAAAGAAAAGTCAGCAGCTACAAATACTGCAGCTGCTGACTTTTAATAATCAGACACTTACCTGTACCAGGGTCCAGCGATGCTCCTCCTCCTCTCTGCGGCACCGGAATTGTCACTGTAGGCGCCCGGTTGTAGTTTTAAAGCCGGACACGTACGGCGCATGTGTGAGCCATGCGGCACACTGTGACTGGCCCAGGCAATCATCTGGGAGTTGATTTACCTTCCGGCGCGGCTGTGCGCCAGGTGGAAGTGGGAGGTGGAACCCTCTGAAAAGAGGGTTTCCACCCCCCCCCAAAAAAATTACATGCCTAATGTGGCATGTCAGGGGGTCACTTTCGTTTAAAGTAGAAGTTCAATTTTTGGGTGGAACTCTGCTTTAAGTCTAAATCCTGAATAGCAAAAAAGCCAAACTCCAGTTAACACTTTATCGGCAGGTATAGCAAACCGTTGTTTTCCTTTTGGAAGAGAGGCCTTACATAAATACATAAAATCTGATCATTGTAAGCACCCTTGTCATTGTTAAATGGTTTGTCTAAACCCGCTAACTGCTACATCTGCAGGAAAGCTGGTTCTGTTGCAAAACAGACTTACTGGCAGTGGCAGGATTACCAAGTGAAAATAAAAGAAAGAAAGTCTAAACAAGAAAATGAATGCAGCCACATCTAAGAATTGGTAAGCTGCATTATAATAAATGTTTGCTTTTGGGTTTAATACCACTTTAATGATAATTTTGTGATTTTATAAAGTGCAGAGAATGCAGTAGTACTGTTCAATGTTGTGTTTATCGCATCAGTACTAGGCAACGGTAATAGGCTTCGGTTCAGCATAGAACAAATTAATGCACTGTGACCGAGGATAGTCTAAGCGTACATGGTGTAAAAACTATTGTAGCAGGAAACCATTTGTACAGCCAGTGCCATCCTGCAAAAAGAATCAGGGCTTGGCAAGTTTTATCAGATTCTGCATTGTCTACTGTCTAACATTTAAGCCTGGTACACACTATCAGTTTTTTTTTTCAACTCAGCGGGCTGAACGAAAAAAACCCAGAGGAACTCTGGAGGAGTTTGTTGTATTAATAATCCGATGTTAGTCCAGTGATCTCCCCCGCTGAGCTATTGTGTTCTGATGAGGGGACTGCCCCCCACCAGAACACAGGTCAGTGCTCGCAGCTATTGGCTGATCAGATGGCAATTGGCATATGTTTTTCTGGCATGTCCCTTTGACAGAAGCTGGACGTTCAGTCACCTTTTGTTGGACAGGCTGCAATAAACATGGGCCAAATGTTGACTGATTTCTGTTGAGGGCATCTCCTGTGCACAGCCTTCTTCAGTTCACCCCACAGATTTTCAATGCAACTCAGGTCTGGGCTCTGGCTGGGCCATTTCAAAACTTTAATCTTCTTCTGGTGAAGCCATTCCTTTGTTAATTTGGATGTATGCTTTGGGTCATTGTCATGCTGAAAGATGAAGTTCATCTTCATGTTCAGCGTTCTAGCAGAAGCCTGAAGGTTTTGTGCCAATATTGACTGGTATTTGGAACTGTCTGTTCATAATTCCCTCTACCTTGACTAAGGCCCCTGTTCCAGCTGGATAAAAACAGCCCCAAAGCATGTTGCTGCCACCACCATGCTTCACTGTGTTCTTTTGGTGATGTGCGATGTTGTGCGATGTGGTGATGTGCGATGTTGCTCTTAGCAGCCTCTCTGACCAGTTTTCTTGTCTTCTTTTCATAAATTTTGGAGGGGAATCCAGTTCTTGGTAATGTCACTGTTGTGCCATATTTTCTCCATTTGATGATGATTGTTTTCACTGTGTTTTATGGTACATCTATACCTTGGAAATTCTTTTGTACCCTTCTCCTGACTGATACATTTTAACAATGAGATCCCTCTGGCTCTCTGCGGACCATGGCTTTTGCTGTAGGATGCGACTAAGAAAATGTCAAGAAAGACTTACGATGGGCTATTTTCTTATCAAGTTTCAATTACAGTGTGTCATTCTTACCCAGTATCAAGAATGTAAGGGCTGGCGCCTTGTCACGACAATTTTCCTCCACTTCCAAGTTGGAGTCGGTTCCGGTTCCTGTGATTCCTCCTGATCTTATTCTGGCTATGGTTCGCACCAGTCTCACTCCTCCTTTGGGTGACAAAATTCTTACTGCTCAGGTTCATGCTCGGCCTGAGAAACCTTGTGACCGCTGCTTTGTCTCAGAGAGCCTCCGTACTGCCGTGCTACAGACTTACCGTTCTCCCAAGGCTGCTGGCCACCCTGGGAAGAATCAACTTGTTTTGGTCATTTCCCAACAATTCTGGTGGCCTAGTCTACGGGCTGATTTAACTACCTTCGCAGCTGCCTGTTCCGTGTGTGCTCAGAGTGAGACTCCACGACACCTTCCAGTGGGCCTCCTAGAACCCATACCCAATGGAGAGAGGCCCTGGACTCACCTGTTTATGGATTTCATTGTGGAGTTACACAGTCTAATGGGGCCGCAGAACGAGCCAACAAGTCCTTGGAGCAATTCCTACGTTGCTATATTTCTGACCATCATAACAACTGTTATGGGCAGAGTTTGCTCACAACAGTGCTTTGAATTCTGCTTCCCGATTGTCCCTGTTTATGAAGAACTATGGTTTCCGACCTTCCATGTTGCCTGACTCATTTGTTCCGCAGAGTATTCCTGCATTAGAGGAGCATCTCCGTGGTTTTCGTTCCACTTGGGCACAAGTCCAGGAGGTTTTGCGACATTCTAATCATAGGTACAGACTCCCTGCTGACCGCAGACGCCTGCCTGCGCCTTCCTACCAGGTTGGGGACAGGGTCTGGCTGTCATCTCACAAACTCCTACTTTGTGTTCCCTCACTGAAATTGGAACCTCGGTTTATTGGACCTTTCCGTATTCTTCGCGGGATTAACCCAGTGGCTTATGCATTAGACCTTCCTTTATAATATGCGTATTTCGAATGTATTTCATGTCTCCTTATTAAAACCTTTGGTCTGCAACTGCTTTACCACCTCGGTGCCATGTCTTCACACTGTAGAGGTTGAGAACCATGAGGAGTATGAAGTACAGTCCATTGTTGACTCCCATAGGTTCCGTGGGTGCATACAGTACCTGGTGCATTGGAAAGGGTACAGACCAGAGGAACGCTCTTGAGTCTCATCCTCAGATGTACATGCCCCTGTCCTCCTCCGTGATTTCCATAGGCATTTTGCCCTCAAGCCTGGTGGTCCTCTGAGGGGGAGGGGTCATTGAGGAGGGGGTACTGTCAGGTCTGGGCTCAGCCCTTCCTTCTCTGAGCTGGCCACTCAGCTGTCAGCTAATTGCCAACTCCCATCCCTCTCCACAGTTTTTCAGCTGTTGATGATATCCTGCTCATCAGTCCTGCCTACTTAAGCCGTCCAGCCCAGAGGAACTCTGCCTTCACCTTGGTCAACCTCACCAAAACTTTCTCCTGCGATCCTGTTCAAGACTGACTTTGCTGACATCCCTTCTGGCTGCAGATTCTGCTTGCTTTTCCACTACATTGAACCCTGACTTCTGTCTTGGCTGACTGTCCATTCCGGTTACTGAACTTTGGCTATGTTTTGACTACGTTTGTTCTTTTTACTTTTCTTATTAAACAAGTGTGATTTAACTGTACTTCTGTCTCGGCCGGATTTCATGGTTTCTGACAGATGTGAACTAGAGAAGAATTCAGACTTGTAACTATTGATTAGGCTTCATGCACACTGTAGTCTATAAACTTATTTTTTTTCTCCCACAAGAGTTTAACAGCAGCAAAAATGCAGTAAAAAGCTATGTTTTTTGCATGCACGTTCATGTACAGCCTCACGCATTTGTGCATGTTCCTGCGTCTGGCATTAATACATTCTGTTGGGCACAATTCTGGCCATTAATATGCATTAACACAAAAACACGCCTAAATGTGCCAGCGTTTATGCACAGTTATGTGTGTTTAGGCTCTTTTGATCGCTTTTTATGCTCAAAAATCCTTCCCTGAATGCACAAGTGATGGGTTTTATTTTCTGCCTCTAAACGCCCCTGCCTCTAAACTTCTATGTGTGCATAGACACATAGGTTAACACAGAGGGACCACGGCCAGCCCCACCATGGGTCCCAGTGGGTCCAGTGGACCCAGGCAGCACTTTGAGAGAGGCAGCAAATTGAATCAAGGCCACCTCTCCACTACTATTTAG
Organism: Lithobates pipiens; assembly: GCF_037356315.1. Lineage (NCBI taxonomy): Eukaryota > Metazoa > Chordata > Amphibia > Anura > Ranidae > Lithobates > Lithobates pipiens. The sequence goes on along the minus strand of NW_027507696.1, from coordinate 24,829,896 downwards.
CCAGCAAATTGATGACCAATTTTTTTCTCCAGCTGTTTTGTTTGTCAGGATGACAACTGCCCCCTGGCTGCTCCGCCTGCCCCTATACCACCGTAGACCACCCCTATACTGCCCTAGCCTGTGTATATACTATCCTAGCCTGTGTATATACTACAGCAGCCTGCCCCTATACTGCCCTAGCCTGTCCATATACTACCCTACCCTGTCCATATACTACCCTAGCCTGCCCCCTATACTGCTCTAGCGTGCCCCTTGGAATTGAACATAATGGTATGTCATATAAGGTAGACAAGGTGATGTTGCATTTAAATCTGACTTCCTGATTAATTTAATTTTAGTTTTAATTAGCATGATTGAAAATAATGGATGTGGGGGTGTTGTGGAAATTTTATTAAGATGTATTTAATATGTATTGTCACAGTGTCTCCCAGTGTTAGTTCTCCCGCAGCCCGCACTAAAGAGCGGACTGGGGCAGACTGACGCTGGTTGAGATCTGTCTGGTAGTGAAAAGCTTCTTGAGGATGCAGAGAAGTATTTGCAGAGTCGGGATTTGTCCACCAGCGATGGGCCCCTTGTGCAATGCTCGGACGATCGTCTGAGGGTGATGTGTTCACTCTGCGAGGACATTATCGGTTATGGGGGGATGCGTGCTTTTGTCTTTCGGTGTGTCTGATCAGCACATGGGGGGACCATGGAGTGCCCCTGCAGATAATCTCCCATCCACAGGAATGGTAGTATAATCTGTGTATGCATTGTTCTCTGAACAATGTAGAATAAGGATTCACGGCAAACGGTAAATACGGGAGTATTTGAATTGTTATGGTCGGACAGTGTCCATGATTTCAACACCAGCCATGTGGTTTCTTTTGTCTTACTGGAGAGCATGGCTTACAAGTACAGGAGGCGGGAAATCATACACACTGCCTCTGCCCAGACACGCCCATAAGACTCCCCTAGTCATTGTTCATTGGTTGACATTTGTATAACTCCTCCTGTTTGAAGGAATGCCTGTGCTTGATTGGCTGATTGTGAAACCATCAAGCTCTATTTGTTAAGTACTATAAATTAACAGAACACAGGGTCTCCAGGGACAGTCGAGCTGTGGAGGTAAGGATGTAAGAATGCTGGTCATGTCTGTGTTACTTGGGAAGATATGGGAAACAGGGTCGTACTAAGATGCATTATATCAAAAGGCTGAAAGTGACATGCATTATGCACAGTGTAGAGCGAAACTTCCATGTCAGGGGGCCTTTTGGTAGGCATGATTTTTTTTTTATTCTTGGACCCAGGCAGCACAATGTCTTGGGCCAGTGTTCTGAAGAGAAGTGTCCCCCCACTGGATAGTGTCCGCCCTATACTGCACAGGCACAGCGCTTGCGCAGTACAGAGGACAAAGGAGACCCCGAAAGTCTCAGAAGATGAACGGCGCCTGCGCACTCAATAGTACCTTCCTTTCACACGCTCCCGATGTTGCAAGCGCAGTATAGGGTGGACACTATCTGATGGGGGACATTTTTTGACAGGACACCGGCCCTGAGAGGGGCGTTTAGAGACAGGAAAAAAAAGCTTAAACACTTGGAAAAGCAGTCTGAATGAGGCCTTATAGAAAAAGTCTAGTACAAAGAAGTTGTGTCGCCTGTTCCTTTGTAACCTCTGCCACACAGTAAACACCCTCCACACTGGGATAAATTGTATGAAAACTAGAATACTTTTATGTCTAGAGATATAAATTCCCATTGCAGCTTTAGACATGCTATATTTTTAGCATATTTTCAATGTAACTCTAGCCTTTGATTAGAGGAAAGCATTTCCGCTCCAAGAAAATCTTACGACAGTCTGTTGATTTAAAGAACCACTTACAATGCAATAACGTGACTTGCAGGCTAGAGATAAAAATATACTATGCGTGTTCTTTTTATAGCTCGCATCCATGCTAAATATAGACTTCTGTTACTATTCTGCATCAATGGACAAAATAAATAGATAAAAAATATCTGGGTCTTTGTGAGTTAACAGCTTTAGAACATCAAACATCTGTGTCCTTACTCTTTGACGTGCTGACTCTTTTCAAATTTTCATGTTTTCAAAAACAAGAGCGATACTCATGTTTTTTTTTTCTTCTTTTTGCTAGCTGGCACTTCTTCACAAATCTCTCACCCACATGAGAGGCAGATTAGACTTGTGGTTGCTCTATAAAGATTTTTTGGGGCTGTTTTTGTTTAGATGCCTGTGTTTGTTCTTTTAAAGTCTGCGGATTGTTTTTTTACCTCCGCAGTATGCAGGTGTTTAGGAAAAGTCCATAGAAGGGCCAGCACTTTCATGTTTCTGTGTGTTTCTGATGAAAGGGGAATTAGGGATCCTGTCCTGACAGTAACTATTTCTTTTTTTTTTTTAAATAAAAGGAAAGAGTTCAAAAGATGTAAAGAAGACATGAAAGTAAGTTTGTTGTTACCCCAGGTGTCCACATCGTATAAACTTATAAGGCTGCCCATTTTTGTCATATGTAAACATTTCCAGTTAATATAACACATTATTTATGGCTGCAGGTGTACCGAGCACGATGACATGCACGCATAGTACTGTACCCCAGTAATCTGATCGTATAAAACAGGGACACACAACTCAGGACTAATAGAAAGGAAGCATGTTCTGCAGGACTGAACGAGTGTTGGTAAAATGACTTAGTCTAACATTATAACTGTAATAATGTCATAGATTGTGTTTTAAAGTAGACGTTAATAAAATGGCCGTTACTGCTCCAACATATCCCCCAATGTCAGCATGGTTAAGCCTATAGTAACAATGCTGCAGCTTCAGTGCAAGAGTTCCTGCTTCCATAGGGACATTCATTGCACAGTCCCAATGTGCTGCTGCTTCAGTCCTAGTGTCACAGCTCTTATAGGGCAAGTCATTGCACAGTGCAGATGCTTCAGTGCTAGTGTCACCTCTTCCGTAGGGCAAGCCATTGCACAGTGCAGCTGCTTCAGTGCTAGTGTCATCGCTTCCATAGGGGAAGTCATTGCACAGTGCAGCTACTTCAGTGCTACTGTCACCGCTGCCATAGGGTAAGTCATTGCACAGTGCTGCTGCTTCAGTGCTGATGTAGCACCCTGATGTTTAGGCAGGGCTGCTAGTAAATGTATTTGCCAAGTAATAGTTGCCTTGGCCAATTGATAGGAGGTCAATTCATTTCACCTTAATTCTGGAATTGCTGCACTTCTCTCTTCTGTCACTAGATGGCCGGGTATCCTATGGCATTAGATAAGACAAGGGCATTGCAAGGACAGATTAGTAATGAATGGGGTGTCTCAGCCAATGGACAGGGATTTTCTTGGGTACCTTGGGAGAGCCTATTGATTTGGGTGGAATCAGGTGAGGTGGAGGGGGCAAGTGGAAGCCAGGAGGTGGCTGGGCCCAGTAGCCTGACCGAATCCCAGGTCCCTCCCCTCCGCCTTCAACAAAAAAGGCCCAGGAACGGGAGGAGCATGAAGCAGTCAGCACTTGGATTAATTCAGTAGGCTTCTGCGACCCTCAGAACCCCCCCCCCCAGTCTTCTTGATGCCTATGCCTGCATGGCTGCCAACAAAATGCAGGAAATGGAGGTGGGCCAACGCCTTTTTTGTGAGGAAGTGATATATATGGCCCTAAATAAGAGGTTGAGGGGCGAACTCAAAAGCAAAACCCGCCTGTGTGAGTTGGACAATTCTCCTCCTCCTCCTCCACCTCATGCCACAACTCCAACACCAGAGCCACAGCCTGGAAGCAAGTGTGGAAGGAAGCATGGAAGGAAGACAAGAGTCTGATGGCCTGGGTTCGGTCTGGTCTGGCAAAAGACAAGGGTCAGCCTCAGGACACATGCCACCTGCTGCTGTTCCTGATCTCTCGGAGTCCTGGACCGGTTTGTGCTCCCTATTAAATGGACTCCTCAGTCTCCCAATTTTTCCTGTCAAATAGTTGATGTGTGCCCTGGGGTACAAAGGCTTCGCCAATTTCACCAGTTTATCTAGCGTTGCCTTCCTCTTTATTTTGTTATTACCCATAATAAATGTATATTTTTTTATCACAAATACTTGCCTATGTGTTTTAGTTCAAAAAGGACAGTTTGTTTGTGAGTAGGCAGGTACATTTCAAAAATACAATGTCAAATTAACAAGGGACACCTACACCAACCTACCTCCTTGAGGTTAAAAAATACAAGATAATAATGGTGTTGTGGTAACGTGACACACAAAACGAGAAAAAATATTATGGAGATCACAAAAAAAACAGGAGATCTTGATTTCCCCCCAAAAAAGGAGATCACTATAAACAAAAATTATAAACATTATTCTGGAGAGCTGGCAAAAAAATAAAAAAGATTATTCATGAGATCACAAGAAATAATAAATAAATCAGATTGTCAGAACTCTGTGTGAATATCAGCAGCAAAACAACTTCATAATTATAGAATTATAAAGAGGAAGAGAATGCGCTGCATTAAAAGATTTAAAAATGTGAAGCATTACGAATGTGCTATCTCCTTTACGAACGCTCGTTTTACCAGACTGAGCACTTCCGTCTCCTACTTGATTCAGAGCATGCGTGGAATTTTGTGTGTCGAAAATTGAGTACACACACTCGGAATTTAGGACAACGGATTTTGTTATTGGAAAATTTGAAAACTAGCTCTCAAAAAATGTCCGATGGAGCCTACACACGGTCGGAATTTGCGACAACAAGAGCCCATCGTTGTCAGAAATTCCGATCGTGTGTACGCGGCATAAGAGGTGTGTTCCTCTGAATTGAATAGTAGTATATAGAAAAAAGTGGAGTTCCCAAGAAATTCATCAACGTGCAACGCCCGGTATTTAGTCAAAGTTGGTTAAATGTTTATTAAGCAATTCCACATAGACACTAGAAACAATAAAAAGTTGTATTTAAATAACCTCCACCACATTCAATTTAAAATTTGACAACATTGTCAGAGGACACAGGTAACCACCACAGAGACTCATACCACACATATACTCTAATAGCCACTAATTCCACATTGTTATGTGCTGAGTCTGTGATTAATTGGCATCTGGAATTCCATATAATGCTCCACACGGGAGAATTACAACTTCACAGATAACTTCATTAGTAATCTAAATAGCGGTCCATATGAGGCATGTTCCCCGGATTGAAGGGAATAAGCCCAGATGATACGGTGGGTGAAAGTGGAAATGGGAGGGGGCGGACAGGACAGAACCGGAGATAGTGAGTCCCGAATCGAAAGAAAAGAAGAGACAACTAAAGACGGGCCGCGCATGACAGTGTGAAAAGGGGAGGCAGCAAAGGGTTAAAAAGAAGGGAAGTTTTGCAAGGAAGGGGAGGAAAGGATTGCTGTAGAAGATCAGAGTGGGAGGGTTTTTGTTTATTGAAGGGGGAGGTGGGGCTACCAGGCAGCAGTGGTAGGGGCAGAAGAGTAGGAAGCAGTTTCCCACAAACCCCCCCTGTTTGTTTTAGTCTGTTTGCTTGTTTTCTCTATTTACAGGCGCAGTGCAAGCAGGTTTAGTCATAGCAGCTGAGCGGTGTTTTGGTCTTTGATGGTGTAAGAAAAACATATGAGATGGAAGTGTTGGGGACTCATCGGTAGTCGGTGTATTCCAGTTGGAATGGTTAGCTGGAATACGGTAATGGTTGCACTGTGGGTAGTGGCTTGTCTCTGAGCTGGTGTGTTACGGCTGGAGGCCTATCATGGAAAAAGGCCCGCAGTGTAGAGGTGGAATATGTGATAATTTTGGGGTGTCATCAAAGACCAACAGACTGAGTGTTTTGTTTACAGATGTTTATGTGTTAAAGGTTGTGAAATTTTAATATTTTGTTAATAAAAAGGCTGCTATGGCCATTTGTACTTTAATTCCAGGTGTGGTCTCGTTAATTTAGGTAACGGTAAGGGGAAAGGTGGAATATGAGTGGTTTGGCAGATATCAAGAAGGTTGGGGACATCTGGGCTACACTGGTCAAGTACACAGTAGTTGGGGAGCAAGTAGAACAGCCGGTTAATGACAAAGGACAGTCTGAGCCCGGGTTGGGTATCCCGCTGGGGCTAGAGGAACAGCTACTAGGTGTATGTAGAGGACATGAGTGTATTTTTAAAGTTCAATACCCAGCCGGGTGTAATTAATATTGATACAGCTCACCACTCTCCTGGTAGTCCATTCAAGGTTGTCCTGCAAACAGACCGCCCGATCATCCAGTCACTGTAGAGATGGAAGTTCCGCTCATTTCTCCACGTGTGTAACTGGCGTCTTGTGCTGTCACTGCAGACGTCCGGGGATCACTTCTGCATTCCAAGCATACTTCCAGGGGAGTCTAGTGAGGAGTGTCTGTCATCAGCAAACCGTGCCCTAAGAGCATAGGGCGTGATGGCATCATGCTGACCTGTTTCACTTGTGACATGAGTTTCCTCTGACAACATTGTCAAATTTTAAATTGAATGTGGTGGAGGTTATTTAAATAAAAAAATTTATTGTTTCTAGTGTCTATGTGGAATTGCTTTATAAACAAATTTACCAACTTTGACTAAATACCGCCTGTTTCTTGTGAATTTCTTGGGAACTCTTCCCCTTTTTTCTATTCCATAGTAACATTGGTCGTACTGTACCAGTCCGCAAAAACAATTCTGGAACATTTTGCAGATTATCACCATTGAGTAAACAATTTATCCCACAGGGCATCTGCCTTAGATAAGTGTCAGTTTTCAGTAGACTGTAAGGATTTAGGCCTCATACACATGGGCCTACCCATCCGTACATCTGTGCGAAAAGGCCGTCTTTGCCTGCATGGGATGCACAGGTGTTCTGCGTGCAGGTGTTCTGTCAAAAGAGCCAACTTGTCAAAATTCCAATTACGTCACTTCTGGTGACTCTCCAGCAGCAGTAATTGCAGAGTTCTGCGACTTGGCTGTTTTCACAGAAGCTCCCAACTGCCCCTGATTTCAATGGACTGTCCCTGATTTGGTACAAAGTCCCTCTGTCCCCCCTTCCTCCTCATTTCTCCTTTATTTTGGTCTGATGCATATACTTGTATATAAAATGCACTATTTATCTATCAAAATGTGTTTTACAATGATAAACCTTTCATCCAGTTTCTAAATTGTTGCATTTGTACATATCATAGGCCAGTATGATGGAATAGAAGTGGTAAAAAAGCACTTGTGGGTTTAACTAAAACTCTTTTTGTATTATTCTCCTTCTCTAAAGAGGGCGTGGCAGGGGTGTGTGTCCTATGCCTACATACTTTTGCTAACAGGTGTCCCTCATTCCCATCTCAAAAAGTTGGAAGGTACATACACTACGGTACATGACGATAAATAAATAAACCATACCTCCCAACTTTTTGAGATGGAAATGTGGGACACCTATCAGCAAAAGTATGCAGGCATAGGACACACCCCTTGCCACGCCCCCTTGAAGGAAAATTGTACAAAAAAACAAGATTGGTTAAACTCACAACTGCTTTTTTTACCACTACTATTCCCCATTGACAACGTCTGCTGATGACGAAATGCGTCTGACGGAAGGCATGTAGTGGCGTCACCACACGATTGGAGTAGGAGGACGGGCTCCGTGTATTTGTGCCGGCTGGCATTTCTTTTTATGCATATTTATTTCTTCCTAAATTTCAGTGCATTACTTCGTTTTTAATAAATTTATATCTAGACTATAATTCACTATGGCCAGTTTTCTCTCTTTTTGGGCATTCATTTGAGTTTAAGACCCCTTTCACACCAGGGCGTTTTGCAGGCGCTATAGCATTAGAAATAGCGCCTGCAATCCGCCCAAAAGAAGCTGCACCATTGTGTGCAGTGTGCAAGCCCTCGGACTTTCACACTATAGCGGTGCGCTGGCAGGATGTCAGGGAAAAGTCCTGCCAGCAGCTTCTTTGGAGCGGTGAAGGAGCGGTGTGTTTACCGCTCCTTCACTGCTGCTCCCCATTGAAATCAATGGGGCAGCGCTGTAATACCGCCGGCAAAACGCCGCTATTGGGGCGTATTGCCGGCGGTTTTAACCCTTTCTCAGCCGCTAGCGGGGGGGTAAAAGTGCCCCACTAGCAGCCAAAATGCGACGCAAATCCGCTGCAAGTCCAGCGGTAAAACGCCGCTAAAAATAGAGCACCACACTCTATGGGCGGTGTGGTGTGAAAGGGGTCTAAACGGACACTCTACCTGGATAAAGGGAGCGATCTGCTCAATCCGGCTTACCGCTACCACTGTGGTCACCTGCAAGCTAAAGGCCTAGGCTGGGTTATAGCCATCCGCCCTTTATGCTTGCCATCTGGTAAGCAGATTCTACAGCTATGGTGGTCGGGCACTTTCTTGTTTGTGTGTGCGGTGGTATCAAGAATTCCAAGTGGCCTATATTGATTTTCTTGTCTTTTTGCAAAGTTTCTTTGGACTCATTGATTGAGACGTTCTTAGCGCAGCTTTTTTAATTTTAATTTTAGTTTATTCCTTTATATTGGCTTTTGGAATTTACAAATGTAGCAATTTAGAAATTGGATGAAATGTGTAGCGCTGGAAAACACTTTTTGATAGATAAAAAGTGTATTTTATATACATCTATATAGATCAGACCAAAATGAGGGACAAATGAGGAGGAATGAGGGACAATGCTCCAAATCAGGGACAGTCCCTCGAAATCAGGGACAGTTGGGAGCTATGACTAAACATGAATGGGACTGCCTGCACGTGGACGCACAGAACACCTGTGCATTTTGTGTGAGAAAAGATGGTCCTTTGCGTGGGTGTACAGATAGGTATGCCCATTGGGATAAGGCCCTAAAGTTTTAAGATAAATGTTCTGTCGGCAGGTAATACAAAGTGCCTGCTACTACCTTTGTTAGCCAGAAAAGGTTTGTTTGTATGCCTTTTACTAGGGGCCTGGGTGGGTCAGGAAATTCCAAAAAGCAAAGTGACATGAATTCGGTGGGGCACAGTATTTTCCGAAATATACAGTGTTTCATCAATAAACATTTTTCAAGTAGTATAACCATTATTTAATATCTGAAGATCTCTTTTATCTGTTAGTAGTTGTGTGCTGGTATTCCGACCCTGAAGGAAATCAGTTGTACACCGTTACAGTGCTCCCGTGCACTCAGCCTTACCTTTGTTCCAGCAGCTCTCACCTCAGGTAACCTTGCACGCCATATCAACAAAGTTTAATCCTGTGGTTGTGTCTGAGAAGAGTGTGCATAATCAGCAACTCTGTGTTTGTGATTATGTACAACATTCATTAAAAATAAGAAAACATTCATTGCAAATAACATGTTGTGCGAGCTACAGGTTTATCATGTCTACTCACTCAAATAAACGTGGTCGTAAATAAAACAAACACATGAACCGCATTTTTCTTTTTTTTGACAAAATCCTTGTGGAATAAACAGATGACTGAGAGACTGATAGCATTTAGAGCAGAACTACAGGAAATATTGTCTATCTTGCACAATACATCATTTTTTGCATCAAACAAAACCTTGCTTTGCAGCTCTTGCATGTCATTTAATACTGCAATTTGCGTAAAACATCCTCACTTTCTATTATGCTTACATGTGTTAACGGTGCGTTTGAAATAAAATGCTTTTCAGTGATGCTACAACTCAGCACAGAGAAACAGTAGAGCAAACAGTTGAGATAATTTTCAATGTATGTGTATATATACATATATATATATATATATATATATATATATATATATATACACATATATATATATATATATATATATATACATATATATGCAGTTGTGATCATAAGTTTACATACCCTGGCAGAATTTATGATTTCTTGGCCATTTTTTAGAGAATATGAATGATAACACAAAAACTTTTCCTTCACTCATGGTTAGTGTTTGGCTGAAACCATTTATTATCAATCAACTATGTTTAATCTTTTTTAAATTATAATGGCAACGGAAAGTACCCGAATTACCCTGATCAAAAGTTTACATACGCCAGTCAATACCATGTATTGCCCCCTTTAACATCAATGACAGCTTGAAGTCTTTTGTGGTATTTGTGGATGAGGCTCTTTATCTTCTCAGATGGTAAAGCTGCCCATTCCTCTTGGCAAAAAGTGTCCCGTTCCTGTAAATTCTTGGGCTGTGTTGCATGAACTGCATGCTTGAGATCTCCCCAGAGTGGCTCAATGATATTGAGGTCAGGAGACTGAGATGGCCAATCCAGAACCTTCATTTTATTCTGCTGTAGTCAATGACAGGTCTACTTGGCCTTGTGTTTTGGATCATTGTCATGTTGGAATGTCCAAGTATGTCCCATGTGCAGCTTCCTGGCTGATGAATGCAAATGTTCCTCCAGTAATTTTTGATAACATACTGCCTTCATCTTGCCATCAATGTTGACCAAATTTCCTGTACCTTTGTAGATCAATCATCCCGAAAACATCAGAGATCCACCTCCGTGTTTCACAGTAGGAATGGTGTACCTCTCATCATAGGCCTTGTTGACTCCTCTCCAAATGTAGCATTTATGGTTGTGACCAAAAAGCACAATTTTGGTTTCATCACTCCAAATGACTTTGTGCCAGAAGGTTTGAGGCTTGTCTCTGTGCTGTTTGGCATATTGTAGTCGGGATAATTTGTGGCATTTGTGTGGTAATGGCTTTCTTCTGGTGACTCGACCATGCAATCCATCTTTCTTCAAGTGCCTCCTTATTGTGCATCTTGAAACAGCCACACCAAATGTTTTCAGACACAGTCCTGTATTTTACCTGAAGTTATTTGTGTGTTTTTCTTTGTAACCTGAACAATTTTCCTGGCGGTTGTGGCTGAAATCTTATTTGGTCTACCTGACCGTGGTTTGGTTTCAACAAAACCCCTCATTTTACACTTCTTGATTAGAGTTTGAACACTGCTGATTGGCATTATCAATTCCTTGGATATCGTTCTATATCCCTTTGCTGTTTTATACAGTTCAACGACCTTTTCCCGCAGTTCAACTACCTTTTGCCTTCAGAACTGTTTTAAGTATTCGTGGCATAGATTCAACCAGCTGTTGGAAACATTCCACAGAGATTTTGGTTCATATTGACATGATAGCATCACGCAGTTGCTGCACATTTGTTGGCTACACATCCGTGATGCAAATCTCCCATTCCACCACATCCCAAAGGTGCTCTATTAGATTGATATCTGGTGACACACACTAAAGGCCATTGGAGTACAGTAAACTCATTGTCATGTTCAAGAAACCAGTTTTAGATGATTTGAGCTTTGTGACATGGTGCATTATCCTGCTGGAAGTAGCCATCAGATGATGGGTACACTGTAGTCGTAAAGAGATAGACTTGGTCAGCGACAATACTAAGGTAGGCTGTGGCATTCAAACAATGCTCAATTGGTACTAAGGGACCCAAAGTGTGCCAAGAAAATATCCCCCACACCATTACACCACCACCACCAGTTTGAATCATTGATACAAGGCAGGATGGATCCATGTTTTCATGTTTACTGCCAAATTCTGACCCTACCATCTGAATGCTGCAGCTGAAATCAAGACTCATCAGACCAGGCAACATTTTTCCAATCTTCTATTGTCCAATTTTGGTGAGCCTGTGAGAATTATAACCTCAGTGCCATTCTTAGCTGACAGGAGTGGACAGGAGTGGATTCAGAAATGGTATTCTGCAGACCATGGTTGTAACGAGTGGTTATTTGAGTTACTGTTGCCTTTCTATAATCTCAAACCATTTTGCCCATTCTCCTCTGACGTCAACAAGGCATTTTCGCCCACACAACTGCCGCTCACTGGATATTTTCTTCTTTTTTGGACCATTCTCTGTAAACCCTAGAGATGGTTGTACGTGAAAATCCCAGTAGGTCATCAGTTTTTGAAATATTCAAACCAGACCGTTTGGCACCAACAACAATTCCACATTCAAAGTCACTTAAATCTTCTTTCTTCCCCATTCTGATGCTCTGTTTGAACTTCAGCAAGTTGTATTCACCACATCTAGATGCTGAAATGCATTGAGTTGCTTTTTTGGACCATTCTCTGTAAACCCTAGAGATGGTTGTACATGAAAATCCCAGTAGATCAGCAGTTTTTGAAATACTCAGACCAGCCCGTCTGGCACCAACAACCATGCCACATTCAAAGTCACTTACCGTAAATCTCCTTTCTTCCCCATTCTGATGCTAGGTTTGAACTTGCCTAGATGCATTGAGTTGCTGCCATGTGATTGGCTGACTAGTGATTTGCGTTAACACGCAATTGAACAGGTGTATCTAATAAAGTGGCCGGGGGTCATTATATATATATATATATAAATATATATATATATATATATATATATATATTGCACATTCTAATTGACAGACCCTGCTGGTGTAAGATTTTGCTCAAAAAGACAGAGAGACTGCACAACCCAAGCTGGGCAAATTCATAAAGAAAAGGAAACCACCGCTCCAAGATAGCCCTCCAGGGCAAATGCTCTTCCTCCTATCAGTGAGCCCCAGGTGCTGGCTGATACATACACAATAGGCAGGACAAAACTCTGGATGGCCGCACACCGGAAAAATACTTAAAATCCTGTATTTTATTGAAAATCGTAGGACACATCACATCAAATGGTCCATTTGATGTGATGTGGCCTAGGATTTTCAATAAAATACAGGATTTTCAGTCTTTTTCCAGTGTGCGGCCATCCAGAGTTTTGTCCTACCTACCTGCCTATTGGACAAATTCATAGCCAGGAAGCTGAATATTGTTTTTACCGCTTTGATGCTGAAAAACCTCTTTTGGGGTAAACCAGATGTAAAGATAATTTTGCCGAGGAACACCTACCCATGTGGAACTTCCAGCTGTTGGGCTTCATCAGCCAGTAGGTTGGTGGCTCTAGTCACCTTGTAAGACTTAATAACATTACACGTAACATAGAAGTGACGTTTTTGGCAATGAACTGTATGCAACTTTTCCTCCCTAAAGTATAAAGGACTCCTAAATAATGTTGTTATTCTACATGGAGGGCCTGTCAATAATGAAATATTGAAACAGTAGTTTTAGAATTAAATGATACGTTGAGGAATCAATATTGAATTTGACTGCTAACAAACCACAACTTTTTTCAGATTGGTTTTACTAGTGAGTATTAAACATGGCTTCTTTTGCAGCACATGTTCAATTAACATGCTACTATTTGTTTCGTTCCAGATTTCATATACAAAAACATACATTCTCTGTAGAACCTTCTGCACATGTTCCAATCTGTCACACGGCCAAGTCAGACATACTATTTAGTGCCTCCCTGCCAGCTATCTGGGTGTCCTGCTATACACTTGACCACAATTACCACCCGCTTAGAATAAACGATACTACTTGCAAGGCAGTCTTTTAAGTTTTATCAAGCTGCTTCTGTAATAGACGCTTAAAATGTTTTTATTATTAAAATAGTATGTCACAGAAAACTATTTCCTGCAACATACATTATCCTTGTGTGTGAGAAGGCGTGTGTCCTTAAATGACATTCCTAAAAATATGATGTAAAATATCGATTTTTTTCTGCTGAAATTCCCTTATTGAATAGCAAACATACCAATGCCTACATTTTTGGTCACTGTATCCATTATATAGGACTAAGGATGAGCCGAACACCCCCCTGTTCGGTTAGCACCAGAACCTGCGAACAGACCTAAACTTCATGTGAACTTTAGAACCCTATTAAAGTCTATGGGACTCGAACGTTCACAATCTAAAGTGCTAATTTTAAAGGCTAATATGCAAGTTACTGTCCTAAAAAGTGTTTGGGGACCTGGGTCCTGTTCCAGGGGACATGGATCAATGCAAAAAAAAGTTTTAAAAACTGCCGTTTTTTCAGGAGCAGTGATTTTAATAATGATTAAAGTGAAACAATAAAAGTGTAATATTCCTTTAAATGTCGTACCTGGGGGGTGTCTATAGTATGCCTGTGAAGGGGCACGTTTCCTGTGCTTAGAACTGTCCCTGCACAAAGTGTCATTTCGCAAGGAAAAAAAGGCTTTTAAATCACTTTCAATTGTCGGCTCCCGTAATACAGAGAACACTCAATGAGTGTTCTCTGTATTACGGAGCACAATTCATTCATTGATAAAAAAAAAAGCGTGGGGGTTCCCCTAGATTCAATTACCAGGCCCTTCAGGTCTGGTATGGATATTAAGGGGAACCCTGCATCATATTTTTTTTTTAAATTGACGTGGGGGTCCCCCTAAATATCCATACCAGACCCTTTATACGAGCACGCAACCTGGCAGGCCGCAGGAAAAGAACCGTACCAGGCCACATGCCCTCAACATTGGGAGGATGCTTTGGGGGTCTGTGACCCCTCAAAGCACCATGTCCCCATGTTGATGTGGACAAGGGCCTCATCCCCACAACCCTGGCCGGTGGTTGTGGGGGTCTGTGGGCAGGGGCTTATCAGAATCTGGAAGCCCCCTTTAACAAGGGGACCCCCAGATCCCAGCCCCCCCATTTGAAATGGTAAGGGGGTACAAAAGTACCCCTACCATTTCACAAAGAAAGTGTAAAAATGGTTAAATAAGACAAACACACTTTTGAAAAATTCCTTTATTAAAAAAAAAAATAATAAAAAAAAAGATTCCAGCGGTGCTAATCCACTCTTGCTATCCAGCGATGGATGATCATCTCTCCGGGGTTCAGCGATGGCTGATCTGATCCTGCGATGGGTGATTTTCAGTCCAGCGCTGTCCATACGTCCGTCTTCTCTCTCCACTGCGGAGACACTGCGGGGATTCCAGCACTGACGTTTTATATATTAGGAGGGCGTGGCCACCCGTCACCTGACCCCGCCCCCTCTGACGCTGGGAGGGAAGCCATGGGGTTCCCCAGTGACGTTTGGGTGACCCCGCCCCCTCTGATGTAACGCAGTTCTAAGCACGTGAAACATGCGCCCCTTCACAGGCATACTATAGACACCCCCCAGGTACGAAATTTAAAGGAATATTATGCTTTTATTGTTTCAATTTAATCATTATTAAAATCACTGCTCCCGAAAAAACGGCAGTTTTTAAAACTTTTTTTTGCATTGATCCATGTCTCCTGGGGCAGGACTCGGGTCCCCAAACACTTTTTAGGACAGTAACTTGCATATTAGCCTTTAAAATTAGCACTTTAGATTTCTCCCATAGACTTGAATAGGCTTTTCGAATTTGCCGCGAGCAGCCCAAATTGTTCACTGTTCGCTGAACAGGCGAACAGGCAATGTTCGAGTCGAACATGAGTTTGACTCGAACTCGAAGCTCATCCCTATATAGGACATTCGGACCCTTAGGAAACCTGGATCTCTGGACTTTACCCTCTGAAACCTCATGTATTTTGCCTGCTAGATATTTCTAAATATTGTTTTAATGCAAATGATATACATATGCACATTTGTCTATTGTCGACTTTTTGATAAGTTGACTCCTTACATGATTATTTTAAGGAATACCCATGCTTCCTTGTTATGATTCAGTGATGCAAGGGAGGAATTTCTGTCATGCAAGCTGCAAGGGGTAACTTCACTACAGTGAAGAAGAAGCCATGTCCACCATTTGGATGTCCTGGGGTTTGTGGATGATGGTGATATTGGTAGTGGCTAGTGGACAGCACCCATGCTTTGCATGCCTGAAGCACCTGAGGAATATTCCGAAGTTCAGCTCCAATGACGGCAAAGATTTTTTTTACCTGTAACAGTATTAATTCAATATACCTGTTGGAATGTGGGTGCAGACAACAATAAGTGGATTTAGAGCCATACAGAGAGTTTCAGCCAAATGGTGAGGAGGTGATGCCATTGTGAGGGAGAATTGATCTACCGCTTGTGAGCCCTAGCCCCTACAGGTCTTAATGTTGAAGGTAACATACATTTTTTTTATGAAATATTTTTTTAGCAATTAAGTTTTTTTAATAAAATTTTATGATAACAGAGCTATATCATTTTTATCATCTTATTAATTTGGGAATTATGGGAATATAAACGATTGAGAAATGGTTTATATTTAGTCTGTAGGACGGGAAGGGCTAATGGATGATGCCCTAAAACGAGGCTAGTCCAGGGCCTCCTCTGCACTCCCTTGCTAGTCCCTAGTTAAAGGCCTCCTCTGCACTCCCATGCTATTCCATGGCCTTCTCTGCACCTCCCAGTCCAAGGCCTCCTGTGTACTCCTCTCCTAGTCCAGGGCCTCCTCTCCTAATCCAGGGTCTTTGCCACACCAACCCTTTTCTAGTCCATCGCCTTCTTTGCACCCTCCCCCCCACTAAAGAGCCTCCTCTGCACCTCCCCTGTCCAGGGCCACCTCTGCACCCCCTCTCCCAGCCCAGGGCCTCCTTCGCACCCCCCATCACAGGGTCTTCTTTGCCTCCCCCAGGTCAGTATCTCCTCTGCACCAGCCTTAACCCAGGGCCTCCTCTGCACCCCCCAGTCCAGTGTCTCCTCTGCACCCCCCATCAGCCCAAGGCCCCCTCTGTACCCCCAGTCCGGGGCCTCATATGACCCCCCTACCCCAGTCCAGGGTCTCCTTTGCACCCCCCATCTCAGGGTCTCCTTTGCCCCCCCAGGTCAGTGTCTGCTCTGTACCCCCCTTAACCCAGGGCCTCCTCCGCACCCCCCAGCCCAGTGTCTTCTCTGCACCCCCCATCAGCCCAAGGCCACCACTGCACCCCCAGTCCAGGGCCTCATATGAGCCTCCTACCCTAGTCCAGGGCCTCCTCCGCACCCCCCCTCCACTGTTCCCTCCAGTCTAGGGTCTTCTGCACACACTCGTCTTGTCTTAATAAATGTCTTCCAGTTAGACAAAGGCTCTCCAATGCTGAAGCGTTGCTCTCGGATGCCTTTCTATAGTGCTGGCAGGCAGGAAGAGCAGAGTATTCAGTGCTAGTGTGCCTGTCCAGTCTCCCTCCTATTTGGTTCTCAGGTGTTTGACAAACTATGTACACTTGATCGGGCGGCAGTGACACCCTTAGAGCAGTGCTTTCCAGTGTGGGTGGAGGTGGCAGAACCCCTGGCGACGCCCCCCTAGATCCCCCTAGTTTCAGCCCTGATTCGAGATGATGGCTTGCTGCAATGATATACAGTGATATCAGAGCAGCCAGATATTGTACTCGACCAACGCCACAGCAGTACAGTGTCCTCACCCTGCACTTGCTCTTGTGACAGTATATGTTTTTTTTTCTTTTTTCACATACTGTCACCAGAGCAGTGCAATGTCACTATGGTGATATTATGATGTTGTGGTTATTGATCAGCAACACTGGCCTCAGTGCAGCAGCCAATGTCTCTGGTCAATAAACAGAGCAGTACATAGTGACTCAGTACTTCTCTGGGTAGGGGGGTGGCATCTGCTCTGATGTGCTTACTACAGTCCCAGTGACTGTGGAAAATACTCAGTTTGCTCTCATATCCGACCGCTGTGAGAGAAAATTATTGAAAGGTAGCTTTTGTTTACAAGTGTGGTCCCTATGATTGGTCACAGCAATCATATTGTACAGAGGCATTTTCACTGGCCCTGTACCCCAATCTGTAATCTGCTATGTCCAAGGGACACAGTGATCACAAAGTTTGGTGCTGCCCTCTAGAAGCCACACATGGCGACCAATGTGGGAGGATATATCTATCCATATTGCCCAAATGATGTTGAATCAGACACTTAGTCCTTTTTTTAACATTTATTCAGGATAAACACAAAAGTCCTTCAATAGAGGGTCAAAGGATAAAGGGGAAGTTCAGGCACACAGTAATTGTGGGTTAGAGGTATTGGTCAGATCCAGAGGACAAACAGCTCCACAGACTCGATCCAGCAACCATCGGATAGGCCCTTCTCACTTGACCTAGCAGCCGATGAGATGCTCTACAAAGTCTCTGCCACAGACTTGTCAATTAAAATTAAGAAATCTTGAGGGTTTTGAAGAACTACCATACAGTACCAGATTCTTTCAGCTGACCCGTCGATACTGTATGGGTGTTAAACTGGGTTGCGTCCTCTAACTGAGTTTCCAGGCTTCTCCAGAGACACCAGTCTTGCGCACCGTCCTCTACTAGAAAAGTCCTCCCCTGGATCCTCCAGTTTTCTTGGCTTCTCCCCGCAGGTGAGAAAGCACAGGACCACCCCTGGATCAGTCAGCTGGCCCCGAGGCGCAGAACCATGGGACACAGACCCCAGGCCAGGAGGGCCATGAGGTCGGGATAGCGGACCGCACAATAGAACCACCAAAAATGGTGTCTGTACCTTAAATACCCTCTCCCAGAATGCACAGCAGGGAAGACACTCCCACGGAGCTATTTCTGAGCAAGAGGAAGTATTCAATACATCCAGCCTGCTGCATTTCCACACCTACAGGCGGTGACAGCGACACCTACGGTCAAGTGGGAACCAGTGCATCCTAGCTGGACTGGCACAGAAACCAGAACTTTCAGGAAAAATTAGCCTGAGTCAAACTACAGCTTCAGACAACTAAATTTGAAAAGATAATAGCGTCTGCCCATTAGGAGCAGGGCGCTACATATATATATATATATATATATATATATATATATATATATATATATATATATATATATATGTATATATATATATATATATATATATATATATATATATATATATATATATATATATAGTATATGCTCTCCTGCATCCAAAGCTCCTGTTTATTTACATGGGCCAGATGGGAGGGTCTCAATACATGCTTTATTTTTTTTAATTCAGGCTGTGTAAGTACCTGTATTTCACTTGGCATCAGCCCATTTTAGTTCCTGTACAGAAGAGTAAAGATTGGGGGAGGGAGATGGCAAATTAAGCCAATCAGTTGTGCTACAGTGCTAGGAGGATGCTGATAGGATGAGAGAACAGAGTGACAAAGAGATGAGATCATTCTGCTTCTACTTTTAGGCCACTTTCACACTGAGGCACTTTACAGGCGTTTTTGCGCTAAAAATATCGCCTGTAAAGCACCCCTACAACTGCCTCTTCTGCAGCCGCAGTGCAAAAGCCAAAGTGCTTTCACAGTTCCTCCACCGCCCCTGCCCATTGAAAAAAAGCGCCTTAAAAGAGATTTGAAAGCAGCGCTAAGCGGGTGCTTTTAACCCCTTCTGGCGGATTAAGAGCACCCTGTTAGCAGCCCCAAAGCCTCGCTATAACAGCGGTAAGCTTTACTGATAGCGCACCTGCTGCTTCAATGTGAGAGTGGCCTAACTGTTCTGTCACAGGGTGGGGAGGAGAACTGTTGTAAGGCAGCATTGGGCTGCATTGTCCAATGTGGTGTTAATGCACAGGCAAGGCAAAAAGCCCTTTTTTTTCCTGAGGGGTCAGTTCACACTAATGCACTGTTGTTGTTGCATTTTTGCACAGTGGGTTGTGGTGCACTGCAAAGCTTCACAATGCATGCAAAACATGGCAAAACCATAAAAGTCAAAGAAGAAAAAAATAAAATAATGCACTGCAACGGGTGTGGAAAAAACATCAGCTTGTGCGTGTTATGTTCTCGCTAATAAGGATGAGCTCAGGCCTGTTCGCAAACAGCACGTGCAGAGCCCCGCCAGGAAGTTGGCACTGCACAGCACTAACCACAGTGCCGCTGTCCTGGCGGGCTCTGCACGTGCTGTTTGCGTACAGGCCTGAGCTCATCCTTACTCGCTAACATACGTACTATGGTGTGAATAAGCCCTAACTGCAGCAGACAAAAATAAGGTCTTCTGCCCTGCCAGACAGGGCTGTGTGGTGTGGCACAGCTGTGTCAATTTTAGGACTGAACAGAAATACAAATCCTTCAGCAAGTTAAACAGTTCTTATATATGGCATGTATTTAATCTGTGTATTTAGCTGTCTGCCTGGAGTTCAGATTTGAATGATTTGGTTTGCTTCTACTTATATACAGATATAGTCTATATATATATATATATATATATATATACACATACATATATATATATATATAGTGCAACATGCACTAATAAGAAAGTAAAAGTACCATCAAAGGTCCTTTTACAGACAAACATGCTAATGCTAATGTTTTTGGTAAATCAGCACGGAAAAATGCATTCTTGAAACCCAAATTATGAAAATGAAAAACGGCATAAACATGTAAGTAGTCAGTGAACATATCTCAGGAATTAAAAGAATGTGAATGAGATCAAGCATTCTTTCTTTTCCAGTTAATGTTAAAAAAAAAAATTGTATTACTGGCACCCACACACTTTCAGGCCAGACCTGCATATTTGGAAAGTCCAAAGAGGAATGCTGGATAGTGGCCAATACCATGGAATTTACATCAGCCAGCTTCACAGCCTGCTTCTTGATACACCCTGCCTTTTCCTGCCTTTTCCAACAGCATATTTACCATGCAGAGTTTATTGGAACTGCCAAGGCGTTTCAAAGCGGAGCTTAGGAAGTCATGAACGATCACCGCTCACTGATGAACTTTCCTAAATTAAATTTGTTTTTATATAGGTGTATCAGATAAATGCAGCCAAATAGCTGACTTTATTTGGACATGGAGATAGCTTACAAAATCCAAACAGTACACTTGGTAGTTTATGCAAATAACGCCTTGTATGTTACAAACCACTACATTCTTAAAGAGGAACTGCAGCCTGCCCACATAATTTATAATAAAAACATCTTTGCCATTCTGAAACTTCCCTCCAACCACTTTGCATAATATTTTATATATACTGTGATTCTGTACTTGCCAAATATGCTTCAGAAATCTCCCTCCACTGAGTCTGGCTGTAGCCATTTTTAACTGTGGGCAGCTGAAGCTGCTGTCTGTTCACTTCCTGAATTTACACAGAGGCACAACTCCATCTCTGCAGCTCGCATTGGCCCTCTTATGACTCACCCCCCCCCCCCCCCCCTCCTAGAAAACGGAGAGAGAGAGAGCTGGACATGATGTCATAAGCCTAGGCTAATGACCAGACAAGAAGCAGGAAGTGGTCTGTATAAGGTATTCATTGGCTAAAAAAAAATGTTTTACTATCCAAAGTTAAAATAACAAGGGCAGAAGATTTAATAGATGGAATGATAAAAAAAAAATGACTGAAGTTCCGCTTTAACTAGCTCAAAATTTTCTGCTAGGAACTATCTGCAGGGCACATTTCTTTCAGGTTCTGATTGAGATCCCACAACTAGACCATTGCGACCCTACTAATAATATTGTGACTGTCAGGCACCAGTAAGCCCCTGTACACACGGTCGGAGATTTACACAACCAAATCCGTCGGATTTTGTCCGTCGGATTTAGTCCGACGGATTGTGTCCGAAACTGTTGCATACACACGGTCGGACTAAGTTGTAGAAAAATCCGATCTTTCAGAACGTGATGACGTAATTTCGTTACGATGGGACTAGATTCAGGCTAGTAGCCAATAGCTTTGATGTAGGAATTTGATCTGAGCATGCGTGGCACTTGGTCCGATCAAAATTCTCTACACATGATCGGATTACGTCCGACCGGCCCAGTTGGTCGGGAAATATTTCCAACATGTTGGAAAATTGGGTCCGACGGAGATTCAGACGGAATCAGTCTGATGCATACCACACACAGTCGGATTATCTGACGACACGGTCCTATAAGACGCATTCCGACGGATTCTCCGACTGTGTGTACGCGGCATAACATTGCTCAAGTCATTCATAAAGAAGCTGGCCCAGATCTTAACAAGAGAGCCTGCTCCAAGGATTACAGTACTGTCCAGATAATCCCTCACATACATTGCTGGCACTGTTGTGCGGTACTTTCCTGTCCCGGTATTTTTAACAGATGCCTTACTCAAACTCTATCACCTTGTTTTAAAGCCCGCTTCAAAAGGCATTTTTTTTTTAGTTTTGTACAGAGTAGAGAGGAATTAGAACTTTTTGGGGGGGTTTTTTTTGTTGCTGCCTCTGCCCCCGTTAGGGAGATTCACCCTCTCTATTTGTCCTGTTTACCATTATTATTGAAAGTGAAAGTAAAAGAAAATATTACATTTCGGGTTGTCCCCAGAAAAGTAAGAGAAGGGACATTTTGCAGCGGGGACACTAATTCTGGTGACCTGGCGATTATGGGACAGTAAGTGAATTTCCCCAATGGGAAACAGATAGCAAACAAAAAAAACTTGACAGGGGTTATAATCCTCCCTTACTCTCAAATTAAAAAAGTTAAAAAGTTCTGCTTTAAAGAGTTTATCCACTTGTGTTGGGGAAAAAATAATCTCATCTGGATAATGTTCTACGTGTTTCTGCTCTGGAGAAGTAGCTCTTTGTTGTTTGTCAATGTGCTTTGTGCAGAGTGAATGGGAATGGGAGTGACTTTTTCATAAATACTCAGTTGATGCACTTGCAGTGTTCTAATGAGAAAAGTTGCAGGGTCTACATTCCTTTGGAAGTAATAAAACCTTTGCGAATATCTCACCACAAATGAAAGTTTTGTTGCAGAGGATGCCTAAAATCTGACTTGTATCTAGGAAAATCAATGAGCCAATCACCCAAATAGGAAATTATCTTTCTAGGGAAGTTCTGCACACCCTCAGTGAACATAAAAGTCAGAAATTCAGATTTGAAAGTCAGTGGTTTAAAAGTATTGAAGTCACTGGATCATCATGGAAGCTAGTTAATCCACATTTTTGAAAGGAAACAAGGGCAGCTCCTGTATTTCTCTCACCACAGACAACCTACATACATCAACAGAGTTAAAGTGATTGTAAAGTCTCAAGGTTTTTCTCCTTAATGCATTCTATTCATTAGGGTGAAAAACCTTCTTTGCTCCAGCAGCCCCCCCCAAAGCCCCCTTTTTCTTACCTGAGCCAGATCCGATCCAGCGATGTGCACAAGCCCAACAACTCCAGCCGCCCGCACAGGTGCCCCCATGGAAAGCAGCTTTACGTAGGGGCACCCAATGAAGGAGAGGACCCAGGATCCCCAGCGGGGCACCCCAGAAGAGGAGGATCAGGGATTCTCTGTGCAAAACCCTTGCACAGAGCAGGTAAGTGTAACATTTTTGTTATTATTATTATTTTTTTTAAACAAACCTTTACAACCACTTTAAGTATGTCCTAGCTTTCATACATTCTCAGTTAAGGTGCTGATACCCTGTTCAGTCATTGCAAGTAAAACAGATGTGAGCACTGGCTGCATCAGGCCAGGTGGGTATTCTTTATGCAGGCCATACATGGTCGAATTTCGAACTAATTTTCTTTTCAAAATCAGAAATTTCTTTTTTTTTTGTGATCCAATGGTGCCACCATTGATTTTCGAAATTCGGCCGACCAAGCCTTCAATATCACCCCATGTTGCTACAGAAAAGAATTTTCATGGCCGGGAATCTTCTTTTCTCTCCGTAAATGTTCTTTTCTTATTACATTTCTTGCACGATTCTCCCATCATTGATTAGAAAATCGTTAGTTTTTCAAAAAATTTCCAACATGTCCGATTCCTCAAACTTGATTTCCGCATAAAAATCGGCCATTGCTGCAAAAATTCATACGAAAATTCTTAGATACGATTTTTCGAACCGTGTATGGCCAGCATTAGGGGGCAATAACAAATCTCTGTAACATTCCAATCTTCAAAGGTGATAGAAACATAGAAAAGTGATGGCAGAAAAAAGACAAGGTGGTCCATTGGGTCTGTCCTATTTTTTATTTTTTTTGAGCAATGTATCATTTTTTTCATATCTATGTTTGCCCCAAGCCTGTCTGAATCCACTTAATGTTGATTCCTTCACTAACTGAGGGTTGTCTACATCCTATAGAAAAATACAACAGAGGAACCAAGAAAAAAATTACCTGGGACTTTACCAGCCATCCAGTTGTGGATATCCTTTACATTCCTGAATAATTTTGATTCTTTGGAAACCCCTGCCGCAGAACAAGTGCTCATTATTGTATGTATACATCCCATCCTATCTTTTTTTTATGAAGAACATGGAACAAAGCTTGTGCATGTACCAAATACACCCATTGGCTACATTGAACAGGGTTCAATGGCACTTCAAAAGGATTGAGGTTAGGCAGTAGCCTCATTTCCGGTTGTCCTTGGTGACATACCTACAAATCAATAACTAATCTTTAGTTGTCAAGGGTTCATTGAATGATCTTGGCTCTGTCTATACCAATCACGTTTTTCAGGAATTATTCAAATTACACAGTTCCTGGAATGCAGAGCAATTAACAAGAATCCAACCTTTTATGGAAAAAAAACTCTACTTTGTAATTTCATATTTAATGAAACATAGGTATTCCGTATGAATTATATATTTACATGCATATGTGCGTCTAGTTAATTGTAGGGTGTTTTTCTCACATTCACCATGGTGTAAAAGACTGTGAGTTCACAAGGAAACACTGATAAGGTGTACTGTATGGCAATAAATGCACAGGTAGCAGTTCCAACCTGGTATCTCTGCATATCCCAAAATGAATTGCATTTCTGTGAGCCATTGTGGTTTGTTGTGAGCATATGTGGGCTACTCAGTCCTCAACATAATTCAATAAACAAATAAGCTCAGTGTACATGCGTTTTGCAGCTGGTCATCATTCTTGCACAATAGGTATTACCAGTGTCTACTGTACACCGAAGCACTATTTCTTCATTGGGTCTCATAAATATTGGCCATGCGGCTTTAAGTGGCCAAGTGTGTTTTATGTGGATATGCCAAGTGTACCACTGGGCTTTGAAGCATACAGTGGTGTGAAAAAGTATTTGCCCCCTTCCTCATTTCCTGTTCCTTTGCATGTTTGTCACACTTAAGTGTTTCGGAACATCAAACCAATTTAAACAATAGTCAAGGACAACACAAGTAAACACAAAATGCAATTTGTAAATGAAGGTGTTTATTATTAAAGGTGAAAAAAAATCCAAACCATCATGGCCCTGTGTGAAAAAGTGATTGCCCCCTAAACCTAATAACTGGTTGGGCCACCCTTAGCAGCAACAACTGCAACCAAGCGTTTGCGATAACGTGCAATGAGGCTTTTACAGCGTCCTGGAGGAATTTTGGCCCACTCATCTTTGCAGAATTGTCCTAATTCAGTTACATTAGAGGGTTTTCGAGCATGAACGGACTTTTTAAGGTCATACCACAACATCTCAATAGGATTCAGGTCAGGACTTTGGCTAGGCCACTCCAAAGTCTTCATTTTGTTTTTCTTCAGCCATTCGGTGGTGGACTTGCTGGTGTGTTTAGGATCATTGTCCTGCTGCAGAACCCAAGTTCGTTTCAGCTTGAGTACACGAACAGATGGTCGGACATTCTCCTTCAGGATCTCTTGGTAGACAGCAGAATTCATAGTTCCTTTTATCACGGCAAGTCTTCCAGGTCCTGAAGCAGCAAAACAGCCCCAGACCATCACACTACCACCACCATATTTTACTGTTGGTATAATGTTCTTTTTATGAAATGCAGTGTTCCTTCTACGCCAGATATACTTGGACACACACCTTCCAAAGAGTTCCACTTTTGTCTCATCGGTCCACAGAATGTTGTCCCAAAAGTCTTGGGGATCATCAAGATGTGTTGTGGAGAAATTGAGACGAGCTTTGATGTTCTTTTTGCTCAGCAGTGGTTTTCTCCTTGGAACTCTGCCATGCAGGCCATTTTTGCCCAGTCTTTTCCTGATGGTGGAGGCATGAACGCTGACCTTAACTGAGGCAAGTGAGGCCTGCAGTTCCTTGGACGTTGTTGTGGGGTCTTTTGTGACCTCTTGGATGAGTCGTCGCTGCGCTCTTGGGGTAATATTGGGCGGCCGGCCACTCCTGGGAAGGTTCACCACTGTTCCATGTCTTCGCCATTTGTGGATAATGGCTCTCACTGTGGTTCGCTGGATTCCCAAAGCTTTGGAAATGGCTTTATAACCCTTTCCAGACTGATAGATCTCAGTTACTTTCTTTCTCAATTGTTCCTGAATTTCTTTGGGTCTCGGCATGATGTGTAGCTTTTAAGGGTCTTCTGGTGGACCTTACTGTGTCAAGCAGCTCCTATTTAAGTGATGCCTTGATTGTGAACAGGTGTGGCAATAATCAGGCCTGGGTGTGGCTAGAGAAATTGAACTCAGGTGTGGACAACCACAGTTATAGTATGTTTTAACAAGGGGGGCAATCACTTTTTCACACAGGGCCATGATGGTTTGGATTTTTTTTCACCTTTAATAATAAACACCTTCATTTACAAATTGCATTTTGTGTTTACTTGTCTTGTCCTTGACTATTGTTTAAATTGGTTTGATGTTCCGAAACACTTAAGTGTGACAAACATGCAAAGGAACAGGAAATTAGGAAGGGGGCAAACACTTTTTCACACCACTGTATTTATAGCTGAAGCTTCTTTTTTTTTCTTGCTGAAGTCCCATAGCTTTTTTTTTATTGAAGCATGCCCCATGACTGATAGTTCTCGTAGAAACCTTTTTTCCAGTAATGACCAGTGTGTCTTCTTCAGAGCACTGAACTTTTGGGGCTCTGGGAGTTATTAGCTTTGGGTCTAACACTGAAGTACAGTGAAGAAGATATCTATCTGCCAGAATGGGGGGAGGCACAAGCGAGTGTGGAATTTCACACAGCCCACTCTACTCACACAGCGGGAAGTGAAGGGTAAGAAGAACACAGTCCACTCTGCTCACACGGCGGGGAAGTGAAGGGCGAGGAGAACACAGCCATCCTTGTTCACACAGCAGGGAAGTGAAGGGTGAGAAGAACACAGCCCACTCTGCACACAGCAGGGAAGTGAAGGGTGAGAAGAACACAGCCTGCTCTGCACACAGCAGGGAAGTGAAGGGGGAGGAGAACACAACCATCCTTGTTCACACAGCGGGGAAGTGAAGGGTGAGGAGAACACAACCATCCTTGTTCACACAGCGGGGAAGTGAAGGGTGAGAAGAACACAGCCCACTCTGCACACAGCAGGGAAGTGAAGGGTGAGGAGAACACAGCCTGCTCTGCACACACAGCGGGGAAGTGAAGGGTGATAAGAACACAGCCCACTCTGCTCATACAGTGGGAAGTGAAGGGTGAGAAGAACACAGCCTGCTCTGCACACACAGCGGGGAAGTGAAGGGTGAGAGGAAAAAAGCCCGCTTTGCAAGCACAGCGGGGAAGTGAAGGTTGAGAAGAACACAACCCACTCTGTTCATACAATGGGGAAGTGAAGGGTGAGAAGAACACAGCCCACTCTGTTCATACAATGGGGAAGTGAAGGGTGAAAAGAACACAGCCTGCTCTGCACACACAGTGGGGAAGTGAAGGGTGATAAGTACACAGCCCACTCTGCATGCACAGCAAGGAAGTGAAGGGTGATAAGTACACAGCCCACTCTGCATGCACAGCGAGGAAGTGAAGGGTGATAAGAACACAGCCCGCTCTGCATGCACAGCAGGGAAATGAAGGGTGAGGATAACACAGCCTGCTCTGCACACACAGTTCATATTCTTTTACTAGATTTAGTTGGAGCTTAACATCTGAAATATTAGGGATTAATGAGCTTTATTTGTGCATGAGCAGTCTTGCGGCAAATAGTAAATGCATTACCATGGATCTGAGTTTGTGTGGATAGGATTCTATTCTTATGCTAAGGATGGCCAATGAAGGGGAGGGTTTGGTCCAGGGATTTCTAAAAATAAAGGAAAATATTTATTCCCAGAAGGGGTAAATGTGGGGACATTCTCAAAGTATATGGACATGGGCTTCCGCAGAACTTTTTTCAGGGGGAGGCATAATTTTAGTGTCACCCATGCGCCGCCCCTTTTCAACAATGACATTATCCCATTATCATGGTCAGAGACTGCAGACGTATTACAGTCCCTAGGATAAGTAATGGATAATGGCCAACCTTACCAGACCAGCGAAACAACAGTAGTGATCCCTCCGGCTGGATGATCGCTCACTCTGGGTTCCCCCGGGGGCAACTCTGGTCAGTAGTGTAGCATGTCTGTACCCTGGTAGTGGCTCATCCCCTCCAGCATTGATCATCATCTAATATTTCAAATTTACACATTTGAATGGGGGTAAGGTACCATTTATGACAGCATTTTTGAGAAAGTTCCCAGTAGTTGATACAGTTGGAAGCTTTGTGGTTGTAATGAATGGCATTCTGCCACTGAAGATCAGAAAATTAGGTTTTCAAATATCTTTCCCACCTCTTAAGTGCTGGTGATTTAACAAAGGTCTTTTTGTTGTGTAAGAGGTTATATATAATGGAGATCCCTTTTAGTTAAGGGGAGTTAGATGTCCAAAAGGCCCACGTTTTATTAGGCACATGAACATTTGGATGCGCTGCACTTTTTAAATGGTCCTGAAATCCTCTGGGGCACACAAAGGCCCCAGAAGGCAGCGGGGGGGGGGGGGGGGGGGAGGAGGAGGGGCCAGACATGACGTAGATTGCTGTGCGGCGAACTTACCAGGAAGTGGGAGTGGGTAAATGTCAAAACCAGGTACCCCCCCAAAAGTGCCAGGGGGGTGCAAACAAGTGGAGCTTCCCCTTTTGGGTGGAACGCCACTGTAAGGTAAAAAATATTTAGGCTTTACAACCACTTTAACACCTGACCAAGAATGCTGGAGATTTAAGGAGTTCCAGGCTTTTTTTCATTTATTAAAAGTCAGCAGCTACAAAAAGTGTAGCTGCTGACTTTTAATAAACAGACACTCACCTGTCCCACGGTTCAGCGGCGATGCAGCTGCATGGAGCCTCGCTTCTCTCCCCCTCCTCTCCGCAGCACCTCCATTGAAACTGAGGTCACCCAGCTGTGACAGCTTGTGGCTTAAAGGGGAGAGGAGGAGTCACCTAGGCGGCCCGTAGTCGGATGCAGGAAGTGGGACAGGAAGTCCCACTCAAAGCTAGGCACCCACTCCCCTCCAAAAAAAAGACATGCCAGATGTGGCATGTAAGAGGGTGAGGAGAGCTTAAAGCGGAAGTTCCACTTTTGGGTGGAACGCCGCTTTAAAGTGGTATTAAACTCAAAACCAAAAATCAGACATTTTTCCTTAATTTTCACCTGGTAATCCTACCAGTACCACTTTTCCTGTCTTATGCTGCGTACACACAATCGGAATTCTTGTCGGAAAAGCCTTGGATGGTTTTTCCGAAGGAATTTCGACGGAATTCCGCTCAAGCTTGTGTTGCCTACACACGGTCACACCAAATTCCGACAGTCAAGAACGCGGTGACGTACAACATTACAACAAGCCGAGAAAATTACGTTCAATGCTTCCGAGCATGCGTCAAATTGTTTTTGAACAAGTGTAGGAATTTTGCACGTTGGAATTGCTACAGACGATCGGAATTTCCAATCGAAACTTTTTTCGTCGGAAAAATTGAGAACATGCTCTCAATCTTTTGCTGGCCGAAATTCCGCCAGCAAAAGTCTGATGGAGTATACACACAGTTGCATTTTCCGATGAAAAGCTCTCATTGGTCTTTTGCTGGCCGAATTTTCGATCGTGTATATGGGGCTTTAGGCCTGGTTCACACCTATGCATTTTTTAGTGCATTTTGAGTTTTGCAGAAACACACTGCAGTCCATTTAACATGATTTCCTATGGGTCATATTAACATCTATGCATTTTAAGGTAAGGGCCAGGCACTTTTTTCGGGTTTTTGGTTCCATAGACTTCAATGGATCAAAAACATGTTCTGAAAAGCACAAAATGCACCCGGAATATGCAAACTGCAACCCACATAGGTGTGAACCGGGCCTTAGGCTGCTTTGACACTGAGCAGTTTTTGAAGCTCTTTTGCGTTAAAAAAAGCGCAAGAAAAGTTGAAGATAAATACATTCTTTTTATGCATGTCTTTACACTGGTCCGTTGCGCTTCTGTTGCGGTGTAAAAAATCCTGCTTCCCACATTTTTGGTGCATATTTGATCAGTTAAAAAAATGCACCAAAATGCACCTCTCTATTGAAATGCATTAAAAACGCACCCATGTTGCATTTGTTTAATGCCGTTTTTGAGTTATATGCCCTGTTAAAAAAAACACTGTAGAATCACGGCAGAATCACTGTAAAAATGCATATGTGTTTTAACCATGTTTTTGCAACAGATCAGTGTGAAAGTAGCCATAGGGTGACTGCACTTTGGATGGAGGAGCACTGGAGCCACACTTGGACAGCAGAATTGTCATTCTGGGAAAAAAACAATGTTAGATGCAATAGCAGATTTAGGATTGAACTAAATTTAAAGCCAAACTTCATCTAACACATTTTTTTAAATATGTTACATACATGAGTTACAAGTGACAAATGTAAGTGCATGTGTCAATATTAAAGTGGTTTTAAACTCAAAAGCAAACATTAATTATATTGCAGTTCACTCATTCTTATATTAGATGGCTGCATTCATTTTTTTTTTTTTTTTTTTTTAGGCTTTCTTTTCTTTATTTTCACCTGGTGATTTAGCCAGTAATTCTGTTATCTTTTAAGAGATCATGCTGTTCTGCAGATGTAGCAGTTACATGGTTGAGACAAACCTTTTTACTACCAACAAAAGTGTTTGCTAGGGGTGAGCCGAACACCCCCCAGTTCGGTTCGCACCAGAACCTTTGAAAGGACCAAAAATTCGTACAAACTTTAGAACCCTATTAAAGTCTATGTGACTCGAACGTTCAAAATCAAAAGTGCTAATTTTAAAGGCTAATATGCAAGATATGTAACAGACAACACCAGCAATAAGGGGTATCTTCAGGTGTATACTGTGCTGGAGGCACACAGCACCCACTTTAAGGCCTGCAGATGCCTGTATTACAGAACACCAGCAATAAAGGGTAGATACAGGTGTATACTGTGTTGTGCTGGAGGCACACAACACCCACTAGCTCCTGCAGATGCCTGTATTAGAGAACACCAGCAATAAAAGGGTAAATACAGGTGTATACTGTGCTGGAGGCACACAACACCCACTAACTCCTACAGATGGCTGTATTAGAGAACACCAGCAATAAAGGGTAGATACAGGTATATACTGTGATGGAGGCACACAACATCCACTAACTCCTACAGATGGCTGTATTAGAGAACACCAGCAATAAAGGGTAGATACAGGTGTATATTGTGATGGAGGCACACAACACCCACTAACTCCTGCAGATGCCTGAGAAAAGAACACTGTCCCTGTCTATCTTGCTCTTTCCCTGCATGCCAGAACACACTAAACAAGGCCACCGCTGTGATTGGCCAAGCATGCGGGGTCACAGTGCATGCTTGGCCAATCATGAGCCAGCAATGCACTGCGATGGCGTAGTGCATTGTGGGCCATTCGTGCCACACGAATTTGGTGCGAACGGTGCACAAAGTTCTGAATTCGCCGAACAGACGAACGGCCGATGTTTGAGTCAAACATGCTTGCATTTGAGTCGAACACCGAGCTCATCCCTAGTGTTTGCAATGATCAGCTTTTATTTATTTATTTAAATCTTTTATCCCAAAATGATCAAAAATGCTTGCTGTAACTGTCTATAAAGTGTTAGCTGCAGCTTCATTTTCTTAGTTTATCTAAATCTACTAGTACATCTAACAATACTCCCTCCCCCAGATGAATAGCGCTGCTGTCCAAAGGTACCCCTGTGCTCCTTTGTGCTCTAATACAGGAGCTGAATTACTGGTCAGATGCCCAGGTGAAAACCGAGGAAAAATAAAATGAATGCAGCCACCATATCTAATGATTGGTATTTCTGCAATATATTACATTTTTGATTTTGGGTTTAATACTGCTTT
This sequence comes from Lithobates pipiens, assembly GCF_037356315.1. Classification (NCBI taxonomy): domain Eukaryota; kingdom Metazoa; phylum Chordata; class Amphibia; order Anura; family Ranidae; genus Lithobates; species Lithobates pipiens. The sequence goes on along the minus strand of NW_027507696.1, from coordinate 24,798,212 downwards.
GGTCAACGCCCACCCTGCCAATTTTGCTGGATAGCTTGGTCTGTTACATGAAAAAAAACAGCCTAAAAATATATGCAGGCACCCCATCTAAGAACTGGGTGGCACAGTGGTGTAGTGGTTAGCACTCTCACCTAGCAGTAAAAAGGGTCACTGGTTCAAATACCCATCACAGCACTACCTGCCTGGAGCTTGCATGTTCTCCCTGTGCCTGCGTGGGTTTCCTCCAGGTACTCCAGCTTCCTCCCACACTCCAAAGACATGCTGGTAGGCTAATTGGCTTTTGTCCAAAAAAATTGGCCCTAGTATATGAATGGGGACCTTGGATTGTGGGCTGAGGGGAGGGACCAATGTGAGTGTGCAATGTACAGGGATAGGGACAATTGTAGACACTCACTCAGGCTGAACTGGATGGGCTGGTGTCTTTATTCAACCTTACTATGAATTGGTAAGATACAATACATTATTATTTTTTAGGATCAGCATTCTTTGTTTCTCTCTAATTTAAATAAAACAAAGTTATTATATATTGGGTTAAGTGGTGTATACTGTACTACTGAACGAAGAACACATTTAAAAATGCTCTCCAAAGTTATTTTTAAAAGTTTCTGCGTTAATGCCTACACTGCATGCCATGAGTATTTGACAAACACTGCTAGAGAGTCCAAAAATAATCAAAAAGCACGAATAGAAAGTATGTTTCCAAATATGAGATTCACTCTGTAATTGTGTGCCCACCCAACACCATCTGCAGGACTAACATTTATCATCCAAAATAGCAGCTTCAAAAGACAAACAGGGAGACAGGCGTGCTTCTCCATGGCAGAATCACACTGTTGTAGGTGGATCAGATATTTGTATGGATGGGCTCAAATGGATGGATTTCCTACACCAAAATCTGACATTCTATGTTAATCAGTGAAGCTGAGGCATTCAACTGATCTGTTCAAGCTATAAAAAGCACACAGTAGCAAGATGTACAAGTGATTTAACTTTGCTCTTGTTGCAATAATTGTATACTAATTCATTCACTAAACTTTTATTGCAAAGGTTGGGCCCTTATTAAAGAGAAACTGCAGTCTGCTCACATAATTTGTAATAAAAACATATTTGCTATTCTGAAGCTTCCCTCCAACCACTGTGCATATTTTATATATACTGGGATTCTGTACTTGCCAAATATGCTGCAGAAATCTCTCTCCACTGAGTCTGGCTGTAGCCATTTTTAACTGTGGGCAGCTGAAGCTGCTGTCTGTTCACTTCCTGAATTTACACAGAGGCACAACTCCATCTCTGCAGCTCGCATTGGCCCTCTTATGACTCACCCCCCCCCCTCCTAGAAAACGGAGAGAGAGAGAGCTGGACATGATGTCATAAGCCTAGGCTAATGACCAGACACATAGAGGCACACCTCCAGCTCTACAGCTCTCATTAGCCCTCTTATGACTCATCCCCCCTCCCTTCCTGGCAAACTCACATGAGAGTAAGGGAGAGAGCTAGGCATGATGTCATAAGCCTAGTTTTTTTTTACCAGACAAGAAACAGGAGATGGGCTGTATAAGGTATTTACTGGCAGAAAAAAAATGTTTTACTATTCAAAGTTAAAACAAAAAGGGCAGAAGATTTAATAGATGTAAAGTTGAAAAATGACCGAAGTGCAGCTTTAAGATCACTCACTGCTTACTGCTATGTATTTCACCTTTAGTTTAGAAGCCACCTCATGGTAACACTTTTATGTGGTTCAGTAGTTGGGGAATGCTAAGCATTTAAGTGCCAGATTATCTGGTCTTAACAAAAGTTGATATCAAACAGGTAGACATTGCTTGGGAAACTAGACAAAACATGGTCGTAGACAAGCCAAAGTCATAGCTAGATATGCAGAGTTGAACCAAAAAAGAGCAGGGAGAGATTCCATTCACACTTGTGCGACTTTAAAAATTGTGTGATTTCCATTGCAACTTTACCGTGCAACTGGATGTGACCAATGTGATCTTTTGTTTGTGCTCTACAAAGTAATTAGACATGTGCACAATGGAAAATTTTGTTTAATTTTCTTTGGTTTCTTTATTCTCTAACGAATTCCAAATTTTCAGAACAATTTGAATTTGAATCGGTCGAAAATTGTGAATCTGTTTGAAGAACAGCTGGTTGTTAAGGAGCAGCCAGAGAAGCTGCCCCCCACGTCCCTAACAACCGATGACTCATCAGCTGTCTGTGGGTTTCCCCACTGGCAGCTGAATATAAACAAAAGAATGCCATCCATCAAAAAAACAAAAAACAGTGTGGGGTCCCCCCTATCCATACCAGGCCATTGGGGCCCCTCCTGCCCCAAAGCACCCCCCATGTTGAGGGCATGTGTGACCTGGTATGGTTCAGGAGGGTGGGGGGGGGGCTTGTTTGCCCTCCCCCTTTCCTGACCTGCCAGGCTCCATGCTCAGATAAGGGTTTTGCTATAGATTTTGGTGGGGTCCTATGCAGTTTTCTTTTTTCTTACATTTTGGCGTGGGATTGCCCCCCTTAAAATCCATACCAGACCCAAAGGGCCTGGTGTGGTTAGGGGGGACCCCACACTGTTTTTTTAATTGCCGGCAATTCTTTTCACATGTCACACCCAAGTCACATCTATATCACGCAGGTGCGACTTTCATGTGACTTTTGAGGGTTTACATTTTGGTCTTTGGCCCTCAAGTCATATGAAAGTTAGACCAAAGTAGTGCAGGAACTACTTTAAAGTTGCTGCGACTTGAAGTTGCACAGATATGAACAATTATCTTTGGGAAACATGGGGTGCAACTTGCCATGTGACTTTGGGGTCCAAATTCGCATGGCAAGTTGTACAAGTGTGAATGGACTCTTATAGTTATGAGTTAAACCAGCACTCAGGTCTGGTGAAGTCAACAGGTTAGAAGTTGGAAGGAAGCAGATATACAATGGTTAGGGGCATGAAGGGAGCATGGCCAAGGCAGAAGAATGGAAAGAAATAAGCAGAGTGGAGCCAGACAGGCAAGGTGGTAGACCTAGATAAACTTATAATAGTAGGATTTAACAACAGCAATTTTAAAGCTACAATTAGCAAACATAGGGGGTTATTTACAAAAGGCAAATCCACTTTGCACTGAAAGTGCACTTGGAAGTGCAGTCGCTCTAAATCTAAGGGGTAGATCTGAAATGAGGGGAAGCACTGCTGATTTTATCATCCAATCATGTGCAAGCTAAAATGCTCTTTTTTTATTTTCCTTGCATGTTCTCCTCGGATCTACAGCGACTTTACTTCCAAATGCCCTTGCAGTGCAAAGTGGATTTTCCTTTAGTAAATAACCCCCATAGTGTAGGTGTTGGTGTCCTCTTAAGGTACTATGATCTAATTAAGAGGCTCATTAAGGAAAAATAGAGACTAAAATTAAGAGGCACATTAAGGAAAAATGGAGACTAAAATTAGGAGAGGCGCATTAAGGAAAAATGGAGACTAAAATTAGGAGAGGCACATTAACCTCCTTAGCGGTAATCCCGAGTCTGGCTCGGGTTGGAATTTTAATTACAATAGCGGTAACCCCGAGCCAGACTCGGGCTTGCACCGCTCGATGCAGGGGAGGACACAGGTAACGTTACTTACCTTGTCCCCTGGATCCAGCGATGTCCTCCGCGCTGTGTGATCGAGCTGTCCTCCGCTCGATTCACAGTGCCGAATGCCGCCGAGCTCCGTTCCCTGCGACGTTACGACGCACGGGAGCGGAGAACGGCGGCAAATTCAAAAATGTAAAAAGACACAAAACACACACAGCACTGTAATCTTACAGATTACAGTGCTGTAGTAAAAAATACACACCCCCTTTGTCCCTAGTGGTTTGTGCAATGCCCTGCATGCACTTTTATATTATAAATACTGTTTTTTACTGCTTGGAATTAGGAGATTGTCCATAGCAACCAAAACATGTCCCTTTTTCATTTTTTTTGGGATTTGATTACATTATTGAATAATTTTTATTATTCTTTATTATATTATAAACTTTATCATACCCGGGATGTCCGCTAGACTCTGGTTTGAAGAGATTTCAGAGCGTTATTCCTAAGAATTACAGGACTTCAAAATAAAAGCCAGATTTCCATGCAAAATAATTGTACCGCTTTCAGCACCTTATTCCAGACTGAATCATACCGCCAGGGAGGTTAAGGAAAAACGGAGACTAAAGAAATAAATATTTTGGCTTGAGTACACAACTGCTATATAAATATATGTTGCCTAATGCACATTAATGCATGCCAAGAGCTTTGCAATTGTTTTCAATAGGGCCAATTCACACCTGAGCACTGCATAGCCTTGCGTTGTGCACAACAGTACAGGATTATTTTTAGTAATATTTTGGCCCCATTAATTTAAATGGTATTGCAAGAAAATGCACATAACGTGCATTGTAGCACTAAAGCATACAAGTACCACATATTGTATTAAACTCTAGTGTGAAGTAAATTAAGTAAATGAAAGACAGGCTTCAGCTCAAATGGCCGCCCATTGGTCATGCCACTCTGACATGCTTCACTCACATTGGGCTTAATTATAGAGGTCCTATACAATTGGAGAGGCGCTGATCTGTTATGGTATGTATGCATTGTAGCACGATTTGCACATAACAAGCAGTCCCCTACCCCTAGCACCGTGAACGTCAACCTATACTTCCCGCAAACATGGGAGAAACAGACCACAGCATGCTATATGTGGAGCAACTAGAAAGGGCAGGCGATGCCAGGTGATCTATGTGCCCAGTCACCCCCACCCAAGCAGTACTGTGACAAGTGCAATAGGGCCTGGGTTGATGTGTGCAGTGTTTGTTGGACCACCCACCAGCATCTTGTACCTCTAAGGACATACAAGTGATGGGTGCACAGTGCATCTAATGTTTATTGGGTTCTGGAACCTGTTTTGCCCTTTGGCTTAATACACCCTTTAGGTCCATGCATCAAGGCAGGTTTAAGTGAATGTTAGCAACCTACCAACCCACCTAGTAGTTTAGGTTTCCACATCTGAGTCATGTCAATAAAGACATAATTAAGGTCTCTATTTTGTAAGCATGAATTCCCAATTACTAGGTCGGAGAATTCTTCATCCGAGAGTGACAATGTTATTTGGCGTTGTACTGCCCGTAATACTTGGACAGAACTGATTCTGGCTCAGATAGGTCATTATGAAAATCTCCAAGAGATACAAATAACCTAAACATGTGAACCCGCTTGCCAGAAACTGCCCATGACTGAAGTAGACTGAAAAAGTTTTGTGATTTAGTCTTTAAAGTTAAGATTCATTTGTGTAGCATCAAACAATTATGTGATCATTTTGTTTAAAATTCTGTTTTCAAAATTTTAGAGTGGCACTATAGTGTGACAAATTCTAGTTATTAGTAACCTCATGGCCACTGTATGCACCCTTCTGTATTTTTCTGTAACTCTGCATACCCTTCTTCTTGCACCTGGAGAAATTTCTTTAACTTACATTTATATATATATATAACAGTAAGCTCTTTATTGCCAAGTTACAGCCATACCTGTAGGGATGTCAGAAAATATCAGCACTCACAATTACACCAACTGTCAGCACTGTTTATTAACAAGTAAATGGGGATGTGCAATATGATTTCAAAAGCTTGAGAATTCATTAGGTTTTGGTTTAGATGGTAATTAACAGTGCCCACCTTTATAAGGAATAAAAGTCGGCTCTAAATTGAGAAGCAGATAAATATCATGAATGGATAATCCTGACATCTCTGACGCAATTTGTAGGCATGAACTTAAGCAACAAAACAATTAGTGCACATATGCTTCATGTCAAGCAAGGCAATTGCATTTGCTAGTGGTTAGGGAATTTGGTTCTTAGGTTCTATGGTGGTTTGATTCACGGGCTGGAGAGTGTGCACGATGGACGTCAATTCTCTTTTTCATAATATTTCCAACATCTAGACTTTATATCTCTATATGAGCTTGTTGGACATTCGCTTCCAAAACCATGGACATGGATTTACAGAAGGAATTACAGTGGTGGTGCGTCCATAAGGACGCACAGGCACTGCCCCCACTCTCCAGCCACCCCCTCTATGACCAATGGATAGATTCAGGCATCATCCATGGCTGCCGCTGCCACCCCCTATCCAGGCACCAAGCCCCCTTTTGGGTGCCGGGCGCCTGAATTACAGCGGCGGGGGGGGGGGGGGGTTTGAAGCACCTGATTAGAGCCATAGGCTCTAATAGGATTCAAAAAAGGTGACCTGCGAGCGCTATGCTTGGCGCTCGCAGTTCACCCAGGTGTGTTAGAACAGAGAATGAATATTCGCTGTCCTAACACTGAATCGCCTCTCTTTGCCAATCAGGTGATCGGGTCTGTTACCCATCACCTGATTGGTTGAAACAACAGGCGCTGTGATTGGACACCTGATAGGAGGAGAGGATGGGAAGAGACACATGAAGACACCGCTTGGAGGACACCGCTCGGAGGACACCACTCACCACCATCATCCGCTGCCCCACCGAGACAGGGTAAGTGCCGGGCAGACGATGAGCGGGCGGGAGGGATCATAGTGACAGCATTGGATGGCACAGTGGCAGCATTTGATGGCACAGTGAGAGCATTTGATGGCACAGTGGCAGCGTTTGATGGGCACAGTGGCAGCTTTTGATGGGCACAGTGGCAGCATTTGATGGGCATAGTAGGAGAATTTGATGGCACAGTGGCAGCATTTGATGGGCACAGTGGTAGCATTTGGTGGCACAGTGGCAGCGTTTAATGGGCACAGTGGCTGCATTTTATGGCACAGTGGCAGCGTTTGATAGGCACAGTGGCATCATTTGATGGCACAGTGGCAGCCTTTAAAGGGCACAGTGGCGGCAATTGATGGGCTCAGTGGTGGCAATTGATGGGCACAGTGGCGGCATTTGATGGGCACAGTGGCTGCATTTGATGGCACAGTGGCTGCAATTGATGTTTTTTTTTCAGTATTTTTCAGTTTGTTTGTGCCCCCTAAAAATTTTGAGCACTACTGAATTACACCCTTCTCTCTTTAACAGCTTTCACAGCTAGCTAGCAATAAACATTACAATTCATCCTAAAGGTGGTTAATAAAGTAAGGCTCCATGCACACTGTGCTTAAAAAAAACCACTAGTTTCCTTGACAGAAAAACGCGTTTATTGAGCGTTTTTGTACACAATTTAGGTACGTTTCTGAGAGTTTAGAATTTTTTATGCCAGAAAGTTCCTGCCTCTAAACACTGAGCTCAAAATGTGCCTTGAATCGTCCTAATGTACATGGACACATAGGATAACATTGAGATGCTTCTACAGGCACATCACAAACTCCTGTAAAAGCAGCAACTTTTAAACCAGTGTGCATGGAGCCTTAAATTCAGAGTTGAAGTCAGGGTTCTTTGCACGCCATTGAAGTTCCTTTCTCAACAGACATGGTAGATTGTATACTCGTGTATTGGGTAAGCCCATTCACCCCTCTGAATAGTAAATAACGTTTTTAAGACACAATCCAAGGTTTCTTTCCCTGTCAGATAATTTTACAAAATTCTGAATTTAACACCTTGACATCTTTATGTTACATAGTTACATAGTAGGTGAGGCTGAAAAAAGACACAAGCCCATCAAGTCCAACCTATGTGTGTGATTATATGTCAGTATTACATTATATATCCCTGTATGTTGTGGTCGTTCAGGTGCTTATCTAATCGTTTTTTTTTTTAAACTATTGTTGCTCCCTGCTGAGACCACCGCCAGTGGAAGGGGATTCCAAATCCTTGCCACTCTTACAGTAAAGAACCCTCTACGTTGTTTAAGGTTAAACCTATTTTCTTCTCATTTTAATGAGTGGCCACGAGTCTTGTTAAACTCCCTTCCGCAAAAAAGTTTTATCCCTATTGTGGGGTCACCAGTACGGTATTTGTAAATTTAAATCATATCCCCTCTCAAGCATCTCTTCTCCAGAGAGAATACGTTCAGTGCTTGCAACCTTTCCTCATAACTAATATCCTCCAGACTTTTTATTAGGTTTGTTGCCCTTATTCTTTGTAGTCGCTCCATCTCCAGTACATCTAGTACTTCCTGAGGACTGGTGCCCAGAACTAGACAGCATACTCTAGGTATGGCCGGACCAGAGTCTTATAGAGCAGGAGAATTATCATGTTATCTCTGGAGTTGATCCCCTTTTTAATGCATGCCAATATTCTGTTTGCTTTGTTAGCAGCAGCTTGGCATTGCATGCTGTTGCTGAGCCTATCATCTACTAGGACCGCCAGGTCATTTTCCATCCTAGATTCCCTCAGAGGTTCTCCCCCCAGCGTATAGATTGCATTCATATTTTTGCCACCCAAATGCATTATTTTACATTTTTCTATATTAAACCTCATTTGCCATGTAGTTGCCCACCCCATTCATTTGTTCAGATCCTTTTGCAAGGTTCCCATATCCTGCAGAGAAGTTATTGCCCTGCTTAGGTTAGTATCCTCCACAGATACAGAAATTGAACTGTTTACCCCACCCACCAGGTCGTTTATGAACAAAATAAATAGAATTGGTCCCAGCATAGATCCCTGGGGGACCCCACTACTCACCCCTGACCATTCCGAGTACTCCCCATTTATCACCACCCTCTGAACTCACCCTTGTAGCCAGTTTTTAATCCATGTACTCACCCTATGGTCCATGCCAATGGGCCTTATTTTGTACAGTATATTTTTATGGGAAACTGTGTCAAATGCTTTGGAAAATCCATATACACCATGTCTACGGGCCTTCCTTTATCTACAGTAGATGGCAACTCACCTCCTCAGAGAAGGTTAATAGATTGGTTTGGCAAGAAAGATTCTTTATGAATCCATGCTGATCACTGCTATACCGTTCTTATTACTAAAATCTTGTATATAGTCCCTTATCATCCCCTCCAAGAGCTTGCATACTATTGATATTAGACTAACTGGTCTGTAATTCCCAGGGATGTATTTTGGGTCTTTTTTAAATATTGGTGCTACATTTGCTTTTCTCCAATCAGCTGGTACCATTCCAGCCAGTAGACTGTATGTAAAAATTAGGAACAATGGTCTGGCAATTACATGACTGAGTTCCCTAAGTACCCTCGGGTGCAAGCCATCTGGTTCCGGTAATTTATTAATGTTAATTTTCCCTAGTCTAATTTTAATTCTGTCTTCTGTTAACCATGGAGGTCCTTCCTGTGATGTGTTATAGGGATAAACACTGCAGTTTTGGTTACTGAAGCCCCCTGATTCCCTCATGAAGACTGAGGAGAAGAATAAATTCAATACCTTGGCCAGTCATTATTACATTGTACATCCCTGTATGTTGTGGTCGTTCAGGTGCTTATCTAATAGTTTTTTTAAACTATTGATGCTCCCCTCTGAGACCACTGCCTATGAAAGGGAATTCCACATCCTTGCTGCTCTTACAGTAAAGAACCCTCTACGTAGTTTAACCTCCCTGGCGGTACGATTATTTCGGATTTTAGGTGCTAAAAGCGGTACCATTATTTTGCATGAAAATTTGGCGTTTTATATTGTAGTCCTGCAATTCTTAGGAATAACTCACTTAAATCTGTCCAAACCAGAGTCTAGCAGACATCCCCGGTATAATAAAGTTTGAAAAATGAAATCATAAATTATAATATAATAAATAATTATAAATAATTGTACCAAATAATAATATAACAATAATAAAAATTATTCAATAATGTAATCAAATCAAAAACACTGAAATTTGCTCAGTTGCAGAATTGTCACTGTCATTACTTTTCAGTATTTGATGACGGGTCTCCCCACAAATCGCTATCGCTCAATTCTGCGAGTGATTCCAATTTATTATCGCTGTTTTCTAGCTGGTCTAAAACCATTTTTGATGTAAAGGGACAGTTTTGGTAGCTATAGACAATCTCCAGTTTCCAGGCATAAAGAACAGTTTTTATTACATAAAACTGCATGCAGGACACTGGGCAGACCACTAGGGACAACGGGGATGTGAAATATTTACATACAGCAATGTAATCTATAAGATTACATTATACTGTATGTTTACTGTTTGTTTCACTTTTTGAATTTGGCGCCGATCTCCGTCCCCGTGCGTCGCAACGCTCGCAGGGCACGGAGATCGGCGATGTGATAGATCGAGCGAGACACGGCTCGCTCGTACAGCGGGGAGACAACGCTGGATCCGAGGGAGAAGGTAAGTAAACCTCCTCCTGGATCCAGCGATGCAGTCCCGAGTCTGGCTCGGGGATACCGCTTTTGGTATGAAAATTCCACCCCGAGCCAGACTCGGGAATACCGTCAGGGGGGTTAAGGTTAAACCTATTTTCTTCTCGTTTTAATGAATGACCATGAGTCTTGTTAAGTTCCCTTCTGCAAAAAAGTTTTATCCCTATTGTGGGGTCACCAGTACAGTATTTGTAAATTTAAATCATATACCCTCTCAAGCATCTCTTCTCCAGAGAGAATAAGTTCAGTGCTTGCAACCTTTCCTCATAACTAATATGCTCCAGACCTTTTATTAGCTTTGTTGCCCTTATTCTTTGTACTCCATCTCCAGTACATATAGTACTTCCTGAGGATTGGTGCCCAGAACTGGACAGCATACCAGATGTCCTTCCTCATTCTTTATGGGGCCAATATGGTTTGTCCAGTTTTTTTTTTTTTTACTGTTTACATGTCTAAGAATTTCTTGGGATTTTTTTTGCTCTTCTCCGCTATGTGTCTTTCGTGTTCTATTTTAGCTGCCCTAATTGCACCTTTATATTTCTTGTTGCATTCTTTATCAATTCTGAATGCTGATTATGACCCCTTAACCTTGTATTTTTTGAAGGCCTTCTCCTTTGCTTTTATATGCATTTTTACATTGGAGTTAAGCCATCCAGGACTTTTGTTCGCTCTTTTAAATGTATTAGTCAATGTAATGCATTGGCTAATGCCCTTATTTAATATGCTCTTAAAGCAAACCCATCTCTCCTCCATGTTCTTTGTTCTTAAGATTTTATCTCAATTCATTCCTTCTAGCAAGGTTCATAGTTTAGGGAAGTTGGCTCTTTTGAAATTCAGTGTCTTTGCATTCCCCTTATGTTTGCTATTTGTGTGATTTATACTGAAGGCAATTGACCTATGCTTACTGCTTCTTAAATTGCCCTGTATTTCCACATCCGTGATCAGGTCTGTATTGTTGATAATCAGTAGATCCAGTAACACTTTATTTCTAGTTGGTGCGTCTACCATCTGTACCATGGAATTGTCCTGCGAGACATTTAGGAACTGGCGAGCCTTAGATCAATGTGTGGTTCCCTCTGTCCAGTCTATCTGTAGAATTAAAATCCACCATTATGATAACACTTCCCATCCTTGCTGCTAATCCAACTTGTGATAGGAGATCCGTCTCCCCCTCCTCCCTCAGGTTAGGGGGCCTATAGCATACTTCCAGTATTATTTTCCCCATAGCTCCATCCATTTGGAGCTCTACCCATAAGGATTACACCTCTTCCCTAGCTCCCTTAGTGATGTCCACTCTCACGTTTACTTGTACATTATTCTTGGATAGAGGCATACCCCTCCCCCCTTTTTACCCTCTCTATACCTGCAATAAAGAGTATACCCTTGAATGGTTGTCAACCAATCATGAGAGCTGTTGAACCAGGTCTCTGAAATTCCCACAAAATCCAAAATCCTCCTCGTACAACAGTATCTCTAGTTCACCCATCTTGTCCACCAGGCTCTTGGCGTTGGTGAACATGCCACATAGTTTAGACCAGTTGCATACTATCCTCTTATTGGGTGTTCCCAGATTGCAACTAAGACGTGTTACTATACTTACCTTGGGTTTATGTGCTTTAGTCAACCTACCACTAATGCCCCCAATCCTACCCTCTGAAATATGTTCAGCGCTGACTATCTCTTTCTCTGGGCCCTTCCCCCTACGCCTAGTTTAAAAACTCCTCTAACTTTCTGGCCATCTTTACTCCCAGCTGATCTGCACCCTCCTCATTTAGGTGCAGTCCATCCCTTCTATAGTACTGGTGATCGACTGAGAAGTAGGTCCAGTCCTCCAGGAACCCAAACCCCTCCTTACTACACTAGCTCCTCAGTCACTTGTTTACTTCCCTAACCTCCCTCACATGGCTCAATGTACTGGTGGTATTCCTGGGAATACTACTTTGGAGGTCCTTTTCCTCAATTTAGCTCCCAAGTCCCTAAAATCGTTCTTTAGGACATTCCATCTGCCTCTGACTTTGTCATTGGTGCCTACGTGCACCATGACAGCTGGGGCTTCCCCAGCTCCTCCCAGTAATCTGTCCACCAGATCCGTGATGTGCCACACCCGATCGCCCAGTAGACAACATACAGTTCAGCGCTTCAGGTCTTTGTTACAGATTGCCCTCTCTGTCCTTCTAAGAACTGAGTCCCCTACCACCAGAATCTGTCTTTCCTTTCCTCTCCGCTTCCCCCCCACTCTCACTTGAGGAGTTTGAGGAGGTAGCTAGGAGAGTCCCTCAGCTCCAGCAGTGCTGGCCCCTGACTGGTTTCCCCAATGTCACTCAATAGAGCTTACTTATTGGGATGCTCCAGCCCTGGATCGGCCTCCCTGGCACTTCCCTCTCTACCCTTCCTGACTTTCACCCATCTACACTTTCCTAGTGCCCGCACCTCTTTGTCTCCACCAAGGAAGCTACTTTTTTGACATATGCCTTCCCATGGGCTGTGCAATTTTTTGTTATTTCTTTGAACTCTTCAGTAGCTTCCTTGAATGGGTAGTTGTCCAGGTGGCTGGTTTCCATTCCATATTACATTACTTAGAATACTTCCTCTTCATAGGCCCAGCTGACAGTGTCAGCGGCTCCTTTCTTTCCTTTTTTTCAGGACACCTGCGAGCAGTTTGCCATTCCGCTGTCAGCTGACAAGACCGAGGGCTCCGCAACGATTTTAGCCTTTTTGGGCATAACAATAGACACGACGGCGATGGTTTTTCGGCTGCCCAGTGACAAGTTGGCCAGGCTCCTCTCCCTGGTCCGTTTGGCAAAAGAGGTAAAAAAACTGCAGTTAAAACAGCTTCAGTTCTTGCTGGGTCATTTGTCTTTGCCTGTAGAGTCATCCGCATGGGGAGGGCTTTCTGTTTGGCGTAGGACATGAAGGGGTTGGCTGCCCCCCACTATTATGTCTGTATAACCAAGCCCGTGCGGGGTGACTTGGGGATATGGCTAAGCTTTTTCCAGTCCTTCAATGGGCAGTCTTGTTGGCTGCTGGAGGGGGTACTGAACTCACAGCTGGAGCTATACACTGATGCGGCAGGCTCCTGTGGTTTCGGTGCCTTTTTCCAAGGGGAGTGGTCTACCAAGTGTTGGCTAGCCTCATGGACCCGCATGGATTTTCTGCACAACCTCACCCTGCTGGAGCTCTTTCCGATCATTGTCGCCATTGAGTTGTGGGGAGAGCGGTTGCGCAATCGCCAGGTGGTTATCTGGTCCAATAACATGAGCGTGGTGCAGGTGGTTAATCAACAAGTTAATCTGCGAGATCCCCTCCAGTGGTATCGTTACTGCGTTATTTGGTTCTAAAATGCCTGCCTACATATGTTTTAGAGCTAGGCATATTCCTGGGACTGCTATCGATATCTCTGATACTCTATGGTTTACAACTTGATTGCTTTCACTCTCTGGCTCCACGGCTTCCCTGGAGGGCCTCCCCTGTCTGGCCTTCTTGTGGAACCTCATTTCCAATGTTTGCTAGACCTCCTCCAGGCATCACTGTCCCCGCATACATGGGCAACATACTGTCGAGCATGAAATGAATGGGTCCAAGTGTCAGGCGGTGAGTTTTTAATCTCATCTCAACATGACAGATGCATGGCTCTGTTTTCTTACCATGTTTATTTACTTCAGAAATTCGGGTTCCACGGTTTCTTCATCTATTTCTGCATTGTCCTTTTGGTTTCAGCTCCTGGGGTGGGAGGACATTACGAAAGCATTCCCTGTACGACGGGTCCTGTGGGGTTGGAGACACGCTACCCATTCTCTCGATTCCTGGTGCCCGGTTTCCCTTCATATCCTTTCCAGTATCCTTTCCCTGTTGCCGTCCGTGTGCTCCTCTACATTTGAGACCATACTTTTTCAAGTGGCCTTCTCTTGGGCATTCTTTGGTGATTTTTGCATCGCCGAATTGGTTTCCAAATCCACATTCTCGGCGGGAGGCGTCCTGACGGAGGATGTGACCTTCTCGGATCACTGCGTGTCGGTTGTGTTACATACACCAAACAGCTTTGGCAAGGGAAGAAGGGTTGTTATGTACCCTCGTGGGGGCCCCTTTTGCCCTGTTTCGCTGGCCTCCCCCTTCTTTGTCCATTCCTCCTCCTTGAGCAGGTTCCAATTTTTTATTTTTCCATCGTCATCCGATCTCCCATAGGGGAGAGCGGCGCTCTGACAGGTCCGTCCCAGAGACAAATCTGTCATCTTCCTGCTCAACAGGGATCGATGGAGCAATCCCCGCTGAGAAAGCGGATGTCCACAGGGTGCATCATCATGGATTTGTCCCCTGTGAAAGAGGCCTTAGGGTCTCAAGAAATGAGATAGGCCGTCAGTACTTCAAGCGGGATTCCGCTCTTTTTTTTTTTTTTTCTTACCTGTGTCACAGGTGGGCGACTGCTACCTTCGCTTAGCATCCACGTCCGGCGTTTTTTTGACCCCCGGCGCGACGATTCTTTTCCTCGGGATGACTTTTAAAAAAGTGCTCTGGCATTTTCCATTTTAAGTGTGGGCGTCTAAAGCCCACAGGCATTTACTTCCTGTATATCGATGACGCTCGGCTCCCAGCATGCTCCGCTCCATCTCGCGCATGCTCAGTGATAGCAGTGGTAATGGCAGATACAGCTGCCTGCCCACTTTAAAAATGGCAAATTCGGACACGCCTTCGTCACGTGACCGGCGTCCTAACGAAATCTCACGAGATTTTGCAATTTCATTGTCCCCCCATGGATTCTTGGGAAATAGCTTAGAAATTTCCCAGGGACCATTGCGAGGACGATAACCACGCCTACTCCCACGGGAAGAACAACACGCAAGTCAGCAGAAACATCTGAAATAAAAGGTAAGTAAAGAATATTTTTTTTTTCAGGGTTCATTTAGGTAAGTATTCGATCTGGTGATTTTAATAATATGAAGTTTCATTTTTAGGTACCAAACCGCTTTCAGGTGTGATCAATTTTCAGAGATTGGCACCATAGCTTGTGGACTCTAACTTTCACAAAGACCAAATAATATACACCGATTTGGGTTACCATTTTTACCAAAGATATGTAGCGGTATAAATTTTGGGCAAATTATATGAAAAAAATTACTAATTTGCTAAATTTTATAACAGAAACGAAGAAAATTTTATTTTTTTACAGAATTTTCAGTCTTTTTTCTTTTATAGCGCAAAAAAATAAAAAAAAACAGCAGACATTAAATACCACCAAAAGAAAGTAATTGTCATTCAAAATGTGAGAGCACCGAAAGCTAAAAATTGGTCTGGTTAGGAAGGAGGTTTAAGTGCCCAGTGGTCAAGTGGTTAAATGAGCAGAAGCTCTACTGATTTCCATCATCCAATGTGCAAGCAAAAATGCTGTTTTTATTTTTATTTTCCATGCACGTGTTTGGGTATTCTTTACAAAGGGAAGCTTTACCTAAATTACTAAACTCTGGAGCAATTGCACTTTGCAAAGTGCACAGCCTATTTCCCCTTTAGTAAATCAGCCCCAAAATGTCTTTATATGCTGTAGCATTAATAGAAAATTCAAACCTTTTATAGCTCCTATGTCCCTTTGTAAAAAGATTGTCGCACCAACTCACAGACCACCATGTTTTGTAAATTGACTGTTATAGGAAATTTTGTACATTTAATATTATAATAAATACATTCATAGAGATACTAGCACAGGTGACGGGTTGGTGTCTTTGTGGGGGGGCTGCATATTATTTTTTAATAGAAAAATATATTTAAAAAATGGAGACAGCGAGCAGTATTGAATTCTGGTGCGCCTGCAAAGTAAAACCTAGCAAACCGGATTATGGGAGCAGATAAGAAGAATCACCAGAATGGATTTTTCATTATGTGCTCACCTCTGTTCTCAACCATACTGAAGATTAGTGATGGCCGAACGGTTCGCCCGGCGGTCGTTTCGCGGCGAATTTCCGACTTTCGCCGTCCGCGGGTTCGAACGCCTTTTTCCGTCGTTCGCCCCGGCGGACTTACGTGTTTAATGTATACAAGAACTTTAACCTTTCGTGACACGTTTATCATGTGTTACAGGACAACCAATTGAGACATGACAGCTCATGGACACTTGGACATTCCCCCTAACCTATAAATACACCCGATCCGGTGGCCATTTTACATTCTTTCTTCTGTCACTGTAGGGAAAGGATCCTGTGTGGAGTAGGGACAGAGAAAACGCTAGCTATTTGGTACACAAAAGTTCTTTTCAGGACTGGTATAGGTGTTAGGTCAGCAGCCTGAGTTTCTTTTGTCAGTTTAGATAAAGGGACAGAGCGCTGTATGCTGCTATTTTAGGGACAGCTCAGCCAGATTAGTCTTTCTTCATCATCATCATCATCATCATCATTAGCTGTTACTATCAGGTCCACAAAAGAGCTGTTCCAGCTAATCGTTCCAGCCTACTCTTTTTTGCCAATTTGTATAGGGACAGGCAGGAAGCAGTGTGTCAGGCAGTGAGGATAATTTTAAAGACTTGCTGTTACTATTAGTTCCACAAAGGTTCTTTTCAGGACTGGTATCAGTGGTACGGTAATAGGCTTGTACACGTATAATATTCTTTCTTCCAAATATAGAAAGAATATTATACTTGACTGCTGCCCTTCTGCTGCAGTCTGCTAATCATTCACAACTCACTTGTTCCACAAAGCTCTTTATCAGGACTGGTAACTTGGTCTGTCTAGGGTGCTACGGTACATAGGCTTGGGTGCGGTACAGTCTGCTGTTCTGTAAGGACCGCTATCGGTCCACAATACATAGGGTTGCCGTGCACTACTGCTGACCGCTGCCCTATACTGCAGCAGTCCTTCAGCGGTATAGGGACTGACGCACAGTCTGCTAAACACTAATACACAACCTGCTTGGTCCACAAAAGTTCTTATAAGGACTGGTAACTTGGTATAGGGTGCTACGGTACATAGGCCTGAGTGCAGTACAGTCTGCTGTTCTGTAAGGACCGCTATCGGTCCACAATACATAGGGTTGCCGTGCACTACTGCTGACCGCTGCCCTATACTGCAGCAGTCCTTCATTGGTATAGGGACTGACGTACAGTCTGCTAATCACTAACACACAACCTGCTTGGTCCACAAAAGTTCTTATAAGGACTGGTAACTTGGTATAGGGTGCTACGGTACATAGGCCTGAGTGCGTTACAGTCTGCTGTTCTGTAAGGACCGCTATCGGTCCACAATACATAGGGTTGCCGTGCACTACTGCTGACCGCTGCCCTATACTGCAGCAGTCCTTCATTGGTATAGGGACTGACGTACAGTCTGCTAATCACTAACACACAACCTGCTTGGTCCACAAAAGTTCTTA
The DNA here is from genome assembly GCF_037356315.1 of Lithobates pipiens. Lineage (NCBI taxonomy): Eukaryota > Metazoa > Chordata > Amphibia > Anura > Ranidae > Lithobates > Lithobates pipiens. Next base: position 24,780,620 of record NW_027507696.1, on the reverse strand, counting down.
TAAGGACTGGTAACTTGGTATAGGGTGCTACGGTACATAGGCCTGAGTGCGTTACAGTCTGCTGTTCTGTAAGGACCGCTATCGGTCCACAATACATAGGGTTGCCGTGCACTACTGCTGACCGCTGCCCTATACTGCAGCAGTCCTTCATTGGTATAGGGACTGACGTACAGTCTGCTAATCACTAACACACAACCTGCTTGGTCCACAAAAGTTCTTATAAGGACTGGTAACTTGGTATAGGGTGCTACGGTACATAGGCCTGAGTGCGTTACAGTCTGCTGTTCTGTAAGGACCGCTATCGGTCCACAATACATAGGGTTGCCGTGCACTACTGCTGACCGCTGCCCTATACTGCAGCAGTCCTTCAGCGGTATAGGGACTGACGCACAGTCTGCTAAACACTAACACACAACCTGCTTGGTCCACAAAAGTTTTTATAAGGACTGGTAACTTGGTATAGGGTGCTACGGTACATAGGCCTGAGTGCAGTACAGTCTGCTGTTCTGTAAGGACCGCTATCGGTCCACAATACATAGGGTTGCCGTGCACTACTGCTGACCGCTGCCCTATACTGCAGCAGTCCTTCATTGGTATAGGGACTGACGTACAGTCTGCTAATCACTAACACACAACCTGCTTGGTCCACAAAAGTTCTTATAAGGACTGGTAACTTGGTATAGGGTGCTACGGTACATAGGCCTGAGTGCGTTACAGTCTGCTGTTCTGTAAGGACCGCTATCGGTCCACAATACATAGGGTTGCCGTGCACTACTGCTGACCGCTGCCCTATACTGCAGCAGTCCTTCATTGGTATAGGGACTGACGTACAGTCTGCTAATCACTAACACACAACCTGCTTGTTCCACAAAAGTTCTTATAAGGACTGGTAACTTGGTATAGGGTGCTACGGTACATAGGCTTGAGTGCGGTACAGTCTGCTGTTCTGTAAGGACCGCTATCGGTCCACAATAGATAGGGTTGACGTGCACCACTGCTGACCGCTGCCCTATACTGCAGCAGTCCTTCAGCGGTATAGGGACTGACGTACAGTCTGCTAAACACTAATACACAACCTGCTTGGTCCACAAAAGTTCTTATAAGGACTGGTAACTTGGTATAGGGTGCTACGGTACATAGGCTTGAGTGCGGTACAGTCTGCTGTTCTGTAAGGACCGCTATAGGTCCACAATAGATAGGGTTGACGTGCACCACTGCTGACCGCTGCCCTATACTGCAGCAGTCCTTCAGCGGTATAGGGACTGACGTACAGTCTGCTAAACACTAATACACAACCTGCTTGGTCCACAAAAGTTCTTATAAGGACTGGTAACTTGGTATAGGGTGCTACGGTACATAGGCTTGAGTGCGGTACAGTCTGCTGTTCTGTAAGGACCGCTATAGGTCCACAATAGATAGGGTTGACGTGCACCACTGCTGACCGCTCACCTATACTGCAGCAGTCCTTCAGCGGTATAGGGACTAAGAGTTTTGTCACAGGGTCATTTAAAAAATGACATGCAGAGGAAGAGGCAGGCCCTTCCGCAGGGGTGGTAGGGGTAGGGCAGGAGCAACAGGCTTGAGCCAAAGTGGGAAGTTGCAGAAGGTGCGTTCAATTACTTTAAAGGATGCACCAGACTTGGTTGAGTGGCTCGCTCAGCCTTACTCTTCTGCACCCTCCTCATCCTCTCGATCTGCACCCTCTTCTTCACTCTCTGCTATGTGCACCCCCAAAGACACTACCACCAACAACACGACCACCACCACCACCACCACATACCTTCCGCTTGAGTCACTGGAATTATTTTCCGATCCATATCAAGAGGACATTTCTGATGCGCAGCCACTCTTGGTATTGGATCAGGAAGAGGAGGTAGCAACAAGCGCTACTCAGCAGTCTGACGCCAGTACCCAGATCAGCCCAAGGAGGAGGTTGGTCCCCGGTGTTGCTGCCTACTCTACTTATAGCGGTGGGGAAGGTGACGTTGATGATGACGTGTCTAGTGATGTCACGTGGGTGCCCACAAGAGAGGAAGAGGAGGGGAGTTCAGAGGGAGATATGGACCAGCAGATAGGGAGGAGAAGCAGCAATGACTTACATTGCACAGCAGGGACAAAGCAGACTGCAAATGTATCAGGAGCGAGTCATCGACCATGTACGGTCACATCTGGCGCTCCCAGGACACCGGCACATGGCTCCGCAGTGTGGGCTTTTTTTAACGTGTCCGCTGCTGACAATAGCGTTGCCATCTGCAATCTTTGCAGTCAACGCGTTAGTCGCGGTAAGCCCAATACTCACCTAGGGACGACCGCCTTAAGAAGGCACATGAGCAGCCATCACCGAGCCCAGTGGGAGCAACGGAACACACAAAGCCACACTGCAGGCTCTCACCGTCCAGCCTCGTCTTCTACTTCTCCTTCTCCTCTCTCCTCACAATTGTCCTCCACTCCACCTTCCATCACGCCAAGCTCACATTTTTCTGCAAAAAGGCAGGCTTCCGTGGGCCTAATGTTTGAGCGTAAAAAAATGATGACGCCGGATAACCCTCTTGCCCAACGGTTGGCGGCTGGCTTGTCAGAACTCATAGCCCGCCAACTACTGCCATATAAACTGGTGGACTCGGAGGCCTTTCGCAAATTTGTGGCCATTGGAACACCACAATGGAAGGTCCCAGGAAGGAAGTATTTCTCAGAGAAGGGCATCCCAGAGCTATATGGCCATGTTCAGCGGCAAGTGAATGTATCTCTGGCACACAGTGTCGGTGCCAAGATACATCTGACCACAGACACGTGGTCTAGCAAACACGGGCAGGGAAGGTATATCAGTTTTACTGCCCACTGGGTGAACCTTCTGACGGCCGTCAAGCATGTAACCCGTGGCACCCGTGTAGATTTGGTTTTACCGCCACGGATTGCATGCAGGCCTGACTCTTCTTCTCCTCCTCCTACTCCATCCTCCTCCCTCTCCTCCTCAGCTGCCTCCTCCTTTTCCGCTGCTAGCGTCTCTTCCACTGCACCGCCCAAGCTCCCCAGAACCTATTCCACATGCCAGGTGAGACGTTGCCATGCCGTGCTGCGTCTGTTGTGCCTGGAAGCAAAGAGCCACACTGGCCCGGCACTCCTTTCAGCTTTGCGTTCACAGGCAGATGAGTGGCTAACACCGCTCAATTTGACAGTTGGTAAAGTGGTGTGTGACAACGGTGCCAATCTGCTTAGCGCATTGAAACAGGGCAAAATCACGCACGTGCCGTGCATGGCACACGTCTTAAACTTGGTCGTGCAGCGATTCCTTGTCAAATACCCTGGGGTCCAGGACATCTTGCGGCAGGCAAGGAAAATCTCGGCCCATTTCAGAAGATCTTACACGGCCATGGCTCGCCTTGCTGACATTCAGCGGCGACACCATCTGCCGGTCAGACGTCTTATTTGCGATTGCCCGACGCGATGGAACTCAACCTTCTATATGCTTGATAGGCTGCTCCAGCAGAAACGTGCAGTTAACGTCTACCTGTATGAACTCTGCGAAAGAAACGGTTCTGGGGAGCTGGGTTTTTTTTCACCGCGCCAGTGGCTGCTCATGCGCGACACATGCAGACTTCTGCGGCCATTTGAGGAGATCACCAAACTGGTCAGTCGCAGCCATGGCGCCATCAGTGACATGGTACCTTATGCCTTCTTTCTGGAGCGTGCATTGCGTCGTGTCATTGATCAGGCTGTGGAGGAGCAGGAGCGGGAAGATGAGGAAGTCGCAATGCTGGATGAATTCCCAGGGGGGGCTACTCTATCTGAGACAAGTCAACAACAGGAGTCTGATGAGGAGTCAGAGGAGGATGGTGCCGGGGCGGATGAGCAGGAGCAAGAAGAGCATGCTTTAAACCTTTCTGGGATCCCTGTTGTGCGAGGATGGGGAGAGGAGAATGAAGAGGACGACATTATCCTGGATGATGAGCAGGAGCCAGGCCACCACACCGCTTCCACTTTAGTGCAAATGGGGGCCTTCATGCTCCAGTGTTTTAATAGGGACCCCCGTATAAAAAGCATGAGGGTCAAGGACCAGTACTGGGTGGCAACGTACTTAGACCCCCGGTACAAACACAAAATGGCGGAAATGTTACCGCCGTCGCAGAGGGCTGTCAGAATGCAGCACTTCCAGGCCTTGCTTCGAGAAATGCTGCATTCTGCTTTTGCGTGCGCTGGCAGAGGAGCAATTCCCACTCCCAGAGAAGGATTTGCGGGTACCAATCCAACAGCGCCTGCAAGAAGAGGCCGGTTTGAAGATGTGTTGGTGACTTCGGATATGAGGTCATTCTTTCAGCCGACCCATCGACAGGTGTCATCCGGATCCAGCATCAGGGAACGCCTAGACCGTCAGGTGTCCGACTACATTGGGTTAACGGCCGATGTGGACGCTCTGAGGAGTGATGAACCCCTAGACTACTGGGTGGGCAGGCTTGACCTCTGGCCAGAGCTTGCCCAATTTGCAATCGAACTGTTGGCTTGCCCCTCATCCAGTGTCCTGTCCGAAAGGACGTTCAGCGCAGCAGGGGGGATTGTGACCGATAAGCGTACTCGCCTAGCTCACCACAGTGTTAACTACCTCACATTTCTAAAAATGAATGAGGCATGGATCTCGGAGGAATTCAACACATGTGATCAGTAGACCATGTATATGTCTATAAACAATTTTTGGAATCAAGCACACAGACCTTCTTAATTCATTTGGCTCACTTCCCTGACCCAAAAAAGCACACCGTACTATATGCCCCTACCCTCCTCTTTGAAGAGGTTGAGCGGTGTCATATTTCTACTGGGGCTGCTTATTATGAGGGGTTCCCACCATCCCTGTGCTGTGCTGACTTCCTCCTGGGTGTTCTTATTATGAGGGGCTCCCACCATCCCTGTGCTGTGCTGACTTCCTCCTGGGGGTTCTTATTATGAGGGGATCACACCATCCCTGTGCTGTGCTGACTTCCTCCTGGGGCTGCTTACGGTGCTGCTGTCAGCGCTGTATGTCACGGAGCTGCTGTCAGCGCTGTATGTCACGGAGCTGCTGTCAGCGCTGTATGTCACGGAGCTGCTGTCAGCGCTGTATGTCACGGAGCTGCTGTCAGCGCTGTATGTCACGGAGCTGCTGTCAGCGCTGTATGTCACGGAGCTGCTGTCAGCGCTGTATGTCACGGAGCTGCTGTCAGCGCTGTATGTCACGGAGCTGCTGTCAGCGCTGTATGTCACGGAGCTGCTGTCAGCGCTGTATGTCACGGAGCTGCTGTCAGCGCTGTATGTCACGGAGCTGCTGTCAGCGCTGTATGTCACGGAGCTGCTGTCAGCGCTGTATGTCACGGTGCTGCTGTCAGCGCTGTATGTCACGGAGCTGCTGTCAGCGCTGTATGTCACGGAGCTGCTGTCAGCGCTGTATGTCACGGAGCTGCTGTCAGCGCTGTATGTCACGGAGCTGCTGTCAGCGCTGTATGTCACGGAGCTGCTGTCAGCGCTGTATGTCACGGTGCTGCTGTCAGCGCTGTATGTCACGGAGCTGCTGTCAGCGCTGTATGTCACGGAGCTGCTGTCAGCGCTGTATGTCACGGAGCTGCTGTCAGCGCTGTATGTCACGGAGCTGCTGTCAGCGCTGTATGTCACGGAGCTGCTGTCAGCGCTGTATGTCACGGTGCTGATGTCAGTGCTCTGTATTACGGTGCTGCTGTCAGTGCTCTGTATCTCCTGCACCCTCTTGTTTGCCTACCCTGGTCCCTGACCTTCCCTCTCCTCCATTGCCTTCATTAGCTCCATAGTCCTGAATTGTCAGAACAATTTCCCAAATAAAAAAAAAATGCTTGTAGTTATCGATCCCAAATTCACCTCATACATGTATTATGCTATTGTCCAGGTGGTGGGACTACGTGCTACCCCCTAATAATTACCCCGTGGCCGCAAATTCGACCTAAAGGTTTGCGAAATTCGCCTCCCATTGAAGTCAATGGAGCCCGCGGCGAACGGTCGTTTTCGCGAACGTTTGTGCCCGTTCGCGTTTCGCGTTCGCGAAACGTCCCGTCGGAAGTTCGTCCATCACTACTGAAGATAACTGTAAAGATTATGTTGGAACACAAAACAGGAGTTAACACATAAGCCCTGTCTTTTTTTTTGCAGCTTTTGTGATGGGTCTTATGTGGGCAGCAGAAATCTAATATGCTGTCTAGTGAAAGTTTATGCCTCACACTCATCGAGCATGTGACAGCAATGCTGTTATGTAAACGTGAGCATGGCTATGCGTACAGCCCGCAAAGCAAGCTTCCCGCTATCAGTCTTTCATCACAGGGCTCTGGTTAACTAATTAGCAAAGTGCATACTGCATAACTGCCACATTTATATTGCATGGATTTCTGGGCTGCAAAGTTGGTAAGAGACACAACACCAGTGGATACCTTCATTTGGTTACAGAATCAGTATTATGACAATTTTAGTTGTCACATGGAATTGGTGTATCTGAATAATTCCTTTGCTATGCCCAGGAGTAAAACTGAGTTTACAGATCCCAAAGAATTCTTGGTGCCCTTCAAACCCCATTTGGGTTAAATGTAGACCAATTTCAACAAATAATTGCGAAAGGACTGTGGATGTTCAGCACTGACTACAAAATGCTTTTGCTAGAAGGTGAACCATGATGGTGATCTGATCACTATGTTGCCTATTCATTTACAGGCATACACCACTTTTAAGTACACAATGGGGTTTATTTACTAAAGCTGGAAAGTGCAAAATCAGGTTCACTTCTGCATAGATACCAATGAACTCCTAACCTTGGCTTGTTCAATTAAGCTTGGGTAATAAAACCTGGAAGCTCATTGGTTTCTATGCAGAAGTGAGCCTGATTTTGCACTTTTCAGCTTTAGTAAATACACCCCATTGTACACTTAAAAGTGGGGTATGTCTGTATAGCTCTTTGTATATCTAAAGGAGATTGTACAGTCACATTGTAATGTCTGGTGACCCCCACAACCACCGGCCAGAGTTGTGGGGATGAGGCCCTTGTCCCCATCAACATGGGGATATGGTGCTTTGAGGGGTCACAGACCCCCAAAGCATCCTCCCAATGTTGAGGGCATGTGGCCTGGTATGGTTTAGGTTTCTTTTCCTGCGGCCTGCCAGGTTGCGTGCTCGGAAAAAGGGTCTGGTATGGATTTTTAGGGGGACCCCACGTCAATTTTTTTTTAAATTTGACGCGGGGTTCCCCTTAATATCCATACCAGACCTGAAGGGCCTGGTAATTGAATTTAGGGGAACCCCACGCTTTTTTATTTTTTATTTTTATCAATGAATGAATTGTCGGCTCCGTAATACAGAGAACACTCATTGAGTGTTCTCTGTTTTACGGGAGCCAACAATTGAAAGTGATTTTAAAATACTTTTTTTCCTTGCTAAATGACACTTTGTGCAGGGACAGTTCTAAGCACGGGAAACATGCGCCCCTTCACAGGCATACTATAGACACCCCCAGGCACGAAATTTAAAGGAATATTACACTTTTATTGTTTCACTTTAATCATTATTAACCCTTTCCCGCCGAGCGTACGCAGATATGCGTACTCGGCTTCCGGGGGTTATACCGGGATGATGCCCGCACCTGCAGGTTTTTTGCAGCAGGCGATTGGCTATCCAGGCATAACAACCGATGCGGCTAAAAGCCGCTCGGCTGTTATGCCGGAGGAGCGGGAGGGGACGTCCCCCCCTCCCGCCGCCTCTCGCCGCTGTTACCGGTGCTCCCGCTCGATCGGGAGCCCCGATCAGAGATCCGACGCCTCCGGCTGCTGCGGAGGAACTGGAACGAAGCCGTAATCGGCTTCGTTCCAGTCTCCTCATCGTAAACACGGAAGCGATGTCATGACGTCACTTCCCGTTTACTCGGTTGCCAATGGCGCCGGTTTTAAAAAAATATCCGGTATTCTGAATCGCCGTTTTCGGCGATCTGAATACATTGAAGTGTAAAGGAGGGGTGGGGGGTCTTTTAGACCCCCGATCCCTCCATAAAGAGTACCTGTCACCACCTATTACTGTCACAAGGGATGTTTACATTCCTTGTGACAGCAATAAAAGTGATCAATTTTTATTTTTTTTTTAAAACAATTTAGTCATTTTAAAATAAATAAAATAAATTAAAAAATAAAACATTTTTTTTTTAAAGCGCCCGCCGTCCCCGAGAGCTCGCGAAGCAAAGAAAACACATACGGAAGTCGCGCCCGCGTATGTAAACGGTGTTCAAATTACACATGTGAGGTATCGCCGCGATCGTCAGAGCGAGAGCAATAATTCTAGCACTAGACCTCCTCTGTAACGCTAACCTGGTAACCGTAAAAAAATTTTAAAACGTCGCCTATTGAGATTTTTAGGTACCGTACTTTGTCATCAATCTACAAGTGCGCGCAATTCTAAAGTGTGACATGTTTGGTATCTATTTACTCGGCGTAACATTATCTTTCACATTACGCAAAAAAATTGGGCTAATTTTACTGTTTTGTTTTTTTTTTATTCATGAAAGTGTCCCTTTTCCCAAAAAGTTGCGTTTAAAACACCACTGCGCAAATACCGTGTGACATAAAATATTGCAACAATCGCCGTTTTATTCTCTAGAGTCTCTGCTAAAAAAATATATATAATCTTTGGGGGTTCCAAGTAATTTTCTAGCAAAAAATATGGATTTTAACTTGTAAACACCAAATTCCAAAAATAGGCTTAGTCATGAAAGAGTTAAAATCACTGCTCCTGAAAAAACGTCTGTTTTTAAAACTTTTTTTTGCATTGATCCATGTCCCCTGGGGCGGAACCCAGGTCCCCAAACACTTTTTAGGACAGTAACTTGCATATTAGCCTTTAAAATTAGCACTTTAGATTTTGAACATTCGAGTCCCATAGACTTTAATAGGGTTCTAAAGTTCACACGAAGTTTAGGTCTGTTTATAGGTTCTGGTGCGAACCGCACAGGGGGGTGTTCGGCTCATCCTTAATTGTAACAGTGGGGACTCCACTGTTAGAATGCACTGATCAGCACTGCCCTTGATTGGCTGCGGCATTGATATAATTTTTTTTCTAACAAGCCCATTTGTGAGAAGTCAATCATTAGATCAATCGGGCAGGTCCAAAATAAACTGTAAAACACAAAAGAGAGCAGCGCCATCTAAGTGCAGCATGGTAAAAAAATTAAATATAATATAATATAATAATATATATATATATATATATATATATATATATATATATATATATATATATATATATATATATATATATATATATATAATATGTAGCGCCCTGCTCCTAATGAGTTGTTCATTAAACAAAGCTAACCTGCAATCTTTATAGAAGGGACTATCAGTATCTATGGAGTAAGCTGTGGACTGTGTCTTATTGTCTTTTTAATTATCTGTGGTCTATACCTGCAGTGGTTTCTGTTTTGTTGTGTTATTTTTCATTGATGTGGTTTTCTGTTATTAAATAAAATGTACTTATTAATTAATCACAGTATCCTCATCGCCCTTCTTGGGAGAACTCTTTTTTTCTCTCCGTTTTGGTTATTGTGCCGTAAGGTTGGGAGGATTACTTTTTTGGTGGGTATGCCCCAGAATTAAGTGATTGATTATCGTAATTAGTTTATTTTTCTGATAATTAATATTTTTGGTTGATCCAGGCATCCAATCAATTTTTTCAAAAACATTTTACTATAGGACAGAAAATTTTAAACTCACAAGATCGTAGAGATCACAGCGCATGTAGGAAGGTATAAGAGGTAGAAGAGGTTCATCCATTCCTGGGGGAAGGTGGTTGGCTCACAGATGGAGAGGCAGCTGATGTTCCTGGATGTGCTGGTTGCTCCCAATGCAGCTACTGCGCCAGTCCTATATTAAAATGTTTTTACCATGCTGCACTTAGATGGCGCTGCTCTCATTTGTGTTTTACTGTCTACAGAGCCCCTTATAGCTTGTTATGAGCCGGCAGTAGGGATGAGCCGAACACCCCCCGGTTCGGTTCGCACCAGAACTTGCGAACGACCCCCGCGTTCGGTACGAACGTTAGAACCCCATTGAAGTCTATGGGACTCGAACGTTCGAATTGGAAAGTGCTAATTTTAACGGATAATATGCAAGATAGTGTCCTAAAAAGGGTTTGGCGACCTGCCTCCTGCCTCAGGGGACATGGGTCACTGCAAAAAAAAGTTTTAAAAACTACCGTTTTGGTGGGAGCACTGATTTTAATGACGATTAAAGTGAAAAAAAAAAGTGAAATATTCCTTTAAATATGGTGCCTGGTGGGTGTCTGTAGTATGCCTGTGAAGTGCCACGTGTTTCCCGTGTTTAGAACAGTCCCTGCACAAAATGACATTAAGCGGAAATAACACCATTTAAAACTGCTTGCGGTTTTAATGTTATATCTGGTTCCTGCAATATGGTTGAAAATCATTCAGAAAAATGGCATGGGTAGCCCTCCCTGCCCATTACCAGCCTATTTGGGTCTTGTACGCATATTAAGGGGAACCCTGTACCCATATTAAAAAAAGGAAATGCGTGTGGCCCCCAGGCCCTATATACTCAGAACAGCAGTATACAGGCGGTGCAAACAAGACTGGGACTGTGTAGGTTTGTTGTGTTAAGTTGAATCTGTTTGTAATTTTCAACTGGTACATTTTTAAAGTGTAGCTCCAGTCAAAAAAAATATTTTTAAGCTTTTTGGAAAACATAGGGAAGGGTTATCACCCCTGTATAATTTGTTTTGTCGTCCATCTTTTTTCATCTCACTTGCTGTTGTCTCCTTCCGTTTGCAAGTAGATGTTTGTAAGTTGGATGTTTGAAAGTAGGGGCCTGTCCTATATGCTCTGCAGAAATGGCGGAACAAGGTGTTGGTTTTGCAACAACATTGTAAGCCCTCAAAGTGACTCTTGGTGGGCGCTGGAGCGCCCTGCTGTGAACGATTATATCAAGAATTGTAATTACATGCCATTGTTGAACAGTGGTAGAAAAATTGACCTTTGGTGGTTGTGGTGCTGGTGCCACAACACTATAAGTCCTCACAGTTACTCTGGGTGGGCACAGGAAGGGGCCCTCCTGTGAAATATTATATCAAGAATTGTAATTACATGTCCCTGTTAAACAGGGGCAGAAAAATTGGGCCTTAGGCACTGGTGCCATCACACTGCAACCTCTGCCATACACTCTAGTTTTTTTTGCAGGAATTAGCCCTGCTGCAAAGCATTGCATCAAAAATTGTACTTAAACGCCCCTGTTAAACAGGGGCAGAAAAATTGGGCCTTAGGCACTGGTGCCATCACACTGCAACCTCTGCCATACACTCTAGTTTTTTTGCAGGAATTAGCCCTGCTGCAAAGCATTGCATCAAAAATTGTACTTAAACGCCCCTGTTAAACAGGGGCAGAAAAATTGGGCCTTAGGCACTGGTGCCATCACACTGCAACCTCTGCCATACACTCTAGTTTTTTTGCAGGAATTAGCCCTGCTGCAAAGCATTGCATCAAAAATTGTACTTAAACGCCCCTGTTAAACAGGGGCAGAAAAATTGGGCCTTAGGCACTGGTGCCATCACACTGCAACCTCTGCCATACACTCTAGTTTTTTTGCAGGAATTAGCCCTGCTGCAAAGCATTGCATCAAAAATTGTACTTAAACGCCCCTGTTAAACAGGGGCAGAAAAATTGGGCCTTAGGCACTGGTGCCATCACACTGCAACCTCTGCCATACACTCTAGTTTTTTTGCAGGAATTAGCCCTGCTGCAAAGCATTGCATCAAAAATTGTACTTAAACGCCCCTGTTAAACAGGGGCAGAAAAATTGGGCCTTAGGCACTGGTGCCATCACACTGCAACCTCTGCCATACACTCTAGTTTTTTTGCAGGAATTAGCCCTGCTGCAAAGCATTGCATCAAAAATTGTACTTAAACGCCCCTGTTAAACAGGGGCAGAAAAATTGGGCCTTAGGCACTGGTGCCATCACACTGCAACCTCTGCCATACACTAGTTTTTTTGCAGGAATTAGCCCTGCTGCAAAGCATTGCATCAAAAATTGTACTTAAACGCCCCTGTTAAACAGGGGCAGAAAAATTGGGCCTTAGGCACTGGTGCCATCACACTGCAACCTCTGCCATACACTCTAGTTTTTTTGCAGGAATTAGCCCTGCTGCAAAGCATTGCATCAAAAATTGTACTTAAACGCCCCTGTTAAACAGGGGCAGAAAAATTGGGCTGCTGGCATCACCCAGAACCAAAAATGTTCTTCCAACATATCAGCGGAGGAGGAAGAGGATAGACAATCAACATAACAGGACAGTCACTCAGCATCAGCATAGGCAGTCTTGAAGGGATGTGGTATTTCAAAAAAAATTATTCGGTTACATCAGCTTCAGGTGCTTGGTAGCTGTGGGTGATCCAAGACTGATTCATCTTGATGAAGGTCAGTCGATCAACTGATTCGGTGGACAGGCGCACCCTGTGATCGGTAACAAAGCCACCAGCAGCACTGAAGGTGCGTTCCGAAAGAACGCTGGATGCAGGACAGGCCAGTAGCTCAATTGCATACTGTGCAAGCTCTGGCCAGTGATCCATCCTCAAGACCCAGTAAGCCAGAGGATTTTCAGTGGGAAAGGTGTCCAAGTCTGACCTTGCCCCTAGGTATTCCTGCACCATGTAAATTAGACGCTGGCGATGGGTGCTGGAACCAATCATACCTTGGGGCTGCGGACTAAAAAATTGTCTGAAAGCATCAGTCAGACGGCCACCTTCTCCACCGCTCCTTCTGACTGATGCCTCAGCAACACGTTGTCCAGGACCAGGAGTTTGTGACCTCCCAGTCTCTGGGAACGCGTTGCACAGAGCTTTCTGCAAGGCCTCCCGGAGATGTCTCATCCTCTGCTCCCTCTGCGATGGCAAGATAAGGTCGGCAACCTTACCCTTGTACCGTGGATCAAGGAGAGTGGCCAGCCAGTAATGGTCCCTCTCCTTGATCCGAAGAATACGAGGATCCTTCCGCAGGCTTTGCAGGATCAGGGAGGCCATGCAGCGTAGGTTAGCTGAGGCATTCGGTCCGGAGTCCTCTGGGTCACTAAGGACAACATGATCACTAAGGACGCAGCTACCTCCTCCCAGCCACGTACAAGTCCACGTGTTTCTTGGGACTGTAAATCATCCCTATAAGACTGCTGCTGCTGATGCTGAGTGCCAGCCTCCACCTCCATGCTGACACAATCATCCTCCTCCTCCTCTTCCTCCTCCTCACCCTCTTCCTGTGTGATGGGTGGCACAGCAGGAACACTGTCTGGATAAAGAGGGCCTTGAGAGGCAAGGAAGTCCTCCTCTTCCTGCCTCTGTTCTGCCTCAAGTGCCCTGTCCATTATTCCACGCAGTGTATGCTCCAAGAGGTGGACAAGAGGTATAGTGTCACTGATGCATGCACTGTCACTGCTCACCATCCTTGTGGCCTCCTCAAACGGTGACAGGACAGTGCATGCATCCCTGATCATGCCCCACTGGCGTGGTGAGAAAAAACCAAGCTCTCCTGACCCTGTCCTGGTGCCGTAGTCGCACAGGTACTCATTGATGGCCCTCTGCTGCGTGTGCAGCCGCTGCAGCATGGCCAATGTTGAGTTCCATCTGGTGGGCATGTCACATATAAGGCGGTTCTTGGGCAGGTTCAACTCCTTTTGGAGCTCAGCCAGCCGAGCACAGGCATTAAATGATCGGTGGAAATGCACACAGACTCTCCTGGCCTGTTTCAGGACATCCTGTAAGCCGGGGTACCTGCCCAAGAACCGCTGCACCACCAGGTTAAGGACGTGAGCTACACAGGGCACATGGGTCAGTTGTCCCTGTCGGAGGGCGGAGAGGAGGTTGGTGCCATTGTCGCAAACCACCATTCCTGGCTTAAGCTGGCGTGGCGTCAACCACCTCTCGGCCTGCCCCTGCAGAGCTGACAAAACATCCGCCCCAGTGTGGCTCCTGTCCCCCAAACAAACCAGCGCAAGCACGGCATGGCATCGTTTTGCCTGCGTACTTGCGTAGCCCCTGCAACGCCTACGGAGCACCGCTGGTTCTGAGGACAGAGCACTGGAAGAGGCCATGGAGGAAGAAGAAGAGGAGGGGGTGGAGGAGAGAGGTGTGTCACAACCAATAGTAGCATTTTGGAGGCGTGGTGGCGGAACAACCTCCAATACTACTGCACCTTGTCCTGCATCCTTCCCAGCAGCCAGAAGAGTGACCCAATGGGCCGTGAAAGACAGGTAACGTCCCTGTCCATGCCTGCTGGACCATGAGTCAGCGGTAATATGCACCTTACCGCTGACCGCCCTGTCCAGCGAGGCAAGGACATTGCCTTCCACATGCCGGTAGAGAGCCGGAATTGCCTTCCGTGAGAAAAAGTGGCGTTTGGGGACCTGCCACTGAGGAACCGCACATTGTACAAACTCACGGAAGGGGGCCGAGTCTACCAACTGAAAAGGCAGCAGTTGAAGTGCTAGCAATTTAGCCAAGCTAGCATTCAACCGCTGGGCATGTGGATGGCTGGGAGTAAATTTCTTCCGCCGGTCCAGCAGCTGGGGCAGGGACATTTGTCTGCTATAATCGGACGTGGATGTACCACTAGCAGAGTTCCCGGAAGCACTTGGCTGTGACACACCTAATTCTACACCTTCATTCCTCTCAGAGCAGGTTTCAGAGAGGACTGAAGGTCTAGTGGGGTTGGAGATGCCAGCTGATGAGGAGCAAGGAGAGGTCCGCTTTGTTCTTTGGTGTGGGTCTTTGAGGTATGCTTGCCAACGAGCTGCATGGCAGGTCAACATATGTCTGGTCAAGCATGTGGTGCCCAAGCGGCTGATGTTTTGGCCACGTGAGATACGCTTGAGACATATGTTGCAAATAGCAGCGGTGCGATCTGATGCACTCGTCTCAAAAAAGGCCCACACCAAAGAACTTTTAGAATAACGCGCAGAGGAAGTGCTCTGCGCAGAGGAAGCGCTCTGCGCAGGCGGAGCTCTGCGGTGTGATTCAGTCGGTGTGCTGCCCCTAAGCTGGCCCCCGGAGGGCATCCTGCCTCGTTGGACATGTGCCTCCTCCTCCTCCTCCTCCCTCCTTCCAGGCACCCACGTGGAGTCAGTGCCCTCATCATCCCCTCCCTCTTCATCGCTGTAGCAAACCTGGCAGTATGCTGCAGCTTGTGGAACATGACTGCCAGATTGCTGTCCTTCTTGAGCATCCCCTCTCTCTGTGCTCACGCTACTGCCTTCCTCTAGCTGAGTGTCATCATCAGAGCCCACCAAACACTGGGCATCCTCCTGGAGCATGTACCCAACACTGTGCTCAAAGAGTTCAGGAGACTCCTCAGGAGGACGTGGTGGGTCTAGGGAAGGAGTCACTGATGATGACATTGAGAGGAGGGACGACGATGTGTTGGCAGCTGCTTTTCTACTACCCTGAGACTGGGTGAGAGAGGATGAGGAGGATGAAGAGGGCTTGGTCATCCACTCTACCAAGTCGTTGGCATGTTGCGGTTCAACATGTCCAGCTGCAGAAAAGAAGGACAAGCATGTCCCATGGCCACGTGCTGATGACAATGCACCGCGTCCACGACCAGCACTGTTGTCTCTAGACACAGAGCCTGCTTGCCCTCTTTTATCGGCTCGCACCTGTCTGCCTCTCCTTGCTGGCCTTCCAGACATGGTAATGGCCTGAAGGGAGTTGGGTAAAACAGTAGTTGGGTAGTTTATATTGTGCTGGAGGCACACAACACCCACTAACTCCTGCAGATGCCTTTTTTATAGAACAGCAGAGTTAAAGGGGTATATACAGATGTATACTGTGCTGTGCTGGAAGCACACACAACTTCCAATAACTCCAGCAGATGTCAATCGGGCCCAAATAGAGAACAGCTATGTAGGTGGATAATAGCGGTATGTACTGGGTACAGAGCAGGCACACAGCACGCACTATCTCCTGAGTGACACTGCTGACTGCAAGCTCTATTGTTAAAGATGGACCACTAGCTATATAGGTGAGGTGAATATCACGGTGTATACTGCGGTCAGGGCACGCAGACAATAACAAGAAAACAGCAGAGTTAAAGGGGTATATACAGATGTATACTGTGCTGTGCTGGAAGCACACACAACTTCCAATAACTCCAGCAGATGTCAATCGGGCCCAAATAGAGAACAGCTATGTAGGTGGATAATAGCGGTATGTACTGGGTACAGAGCAGGCACACAGCACGCACTATCTCCTGAGTGACACTACTGACTGCAAGCTCTATTGTTAAAGATGGACCACTAGCTATATAGGTGAGGTGAATATCACGGTGTATACTGCGGTCAAGGCACGCAGACAATAACAAGAAAACAGCAGAGTTAAAGGGGTATATACAGATGTATACTGTGCTGTGCTGGAAGCACACACAACTTCCAATAACTCCAGCAGATGTCAATCGGGCCCAAATAGAGAACAGCTATGTAGGTGGATAATAGCGGTATGTACTGGGTACAGAGCAGGCACACAGCACGCACTATCTCCTGAGTGACACTGCTGACTGCAAGCTCTATTGTTAAAGATGGACCACTAGCTATATAGGTGAGGTGAATATCACGGTGTATACTGCGGTCAGGGCACGCAGACAATAACAAGAAAACAGCAGAGTTAAAGGGGTATATACAGATGTATACTGTGCTGTGCTGGAGGCACACACAACTTCCAATAACTCCAGCAAATGACAATCGGGCTCAAATAGAGAACAGCTTTGTAGGTGTATATAGTGGTATGTACTGGGTACAGAGCACGCAGACAGCACGCACTAACACTACTGACTGCAAGCTCTATTATTAAAGCTAGATCACTAGCTATATAGGTGAGGTGAATATAGTGGTGTATACTGCGGTCAGGGCACAGACAGTAACCACTACACAAGAGCAAAATAGTAAATCAGCCAAAAACGATTGGTGTGTAACTGTGTTGAAGGTACACAGAACACCCACTGCTTCAGATGCTAACAAACACTACACGAGGCCGCCTGAAAGGCAGCTTTATATAGTGTGGGGCGTGCACTACACAGTCTGAGCTATGATTGGCCACAGGCAGGATGCCTGTGGCCAACCATTGCTCTCCTCGCTACTGGCGCTGCGATTGGCCAAGCATGCGGGGTCACAGTGCATGCTTGGCCAATCGTGAGACAGCAATGCATTGCGCCATCGCAGTGCATTGTGGGCCACACGAATTTTGCCGCGAACGGCCCAAACGTTCGGAATTCGGCGAACGCACGAACGACCGATGTTCGAGTCGAACATGCGTTCGACTCGAACACGAAGCTCATCCCTAGCCGGCAGCCACCCAGAGTCAGGCCTATCTGTGACCACCAACACACCTCCTGCTGCATTTGAACTTTCATGCATGGACTCCCCACTATAGGGAGCAGTTTAATTGCCCATTTCTCTCTATTTGAGCTGACAGAGCGCACATGAGCATATGTATATAATATATGCAATAAATTGGCCAAAGTTCATTAAATCTATGGCCAGCTTTAGAGTCTGGCTGCTTGGATTTGGAATGATTGTGTAGTTTAGATTCGTCCCCATATTGCAAAAGTTTTGTCTTACTATTGCCCAAGGATTTTAAAGTCGGGTTGTAATATATATGGAGGCATTAATGATAATCATTTACACCCCCTTCATATTATCCCATGTTGATATTTTACATATTAACATGCATTGCAATAAAGCAACCCATTAATTTAGAATGACTTTCAAAACAAAGCACACCACAACACATAGCAGGTGCATTGTGGTACTCTGCAATGTGGTCCGTCATCACCTACTGCAATGTTGTTCATTTAGAGTGCCATGCACTAAGGTAACACATGGTGAAAAGCTCATTCTACCATAGTGTGGCGCTAGCCCTTAAGGTTTTATATGAATAATAGACCTTTTTATATGCATAATCCAAACACATTAGACTACTAAGCAAACACGATTTTATTTATGTGGGTGGTGAGTACTAAGAATTGGACAACAAAAAGTGTACTTAATAAATATGAAAGCACATTTTGTTTCGATAAGCTAAAAATATAAACCCGATATTTATATCTGCAGCATTCTGTATTTTTTAAGGTTTTGGCTAAATGTTGAAAAAATATCAGTGGTGTTAGGTCCAATTATTATAAAACAGATATAAAGACACAGACAATTTTTATGAAGAAGCTATGTTTTGTGGCCACTTACTAAAATATATCAGAAGCATTTTCAGCTTCCTTTGAAAAAGCCAAGTTACCTGGTTTTCATCTAGTTCCAATAGCAATACATGGTCATTGGATTTATCTCAATGACAGCCATCCTGAACAGTGCTGGGATAGGGTCCTCTGGTACCCGAGGTGAGGATGTCAAATTGGCCTCAACCCCCACCCTGAACTTAGATGGAAGGAGATTACTGCTAGCCCCTGTCCACCAGTTCTAAGGTTGCCAAATTTTGGTATATGGAAAACCAAGATGAATGGGGAAAATTGTTGTGACATAGGTAAACCAGTGTGATCTATTCATAATGAGCATGCTAAAACAAAGCCATTAAAGAGGAAGGAAACTCTCCCACTCTGATGCTTCTTTTCATTTAGTCCATTATAATAAGTAATTATCAGACTATAGCCACTGTAATCCAGCCCAAATCGCATATTACTTACTGTTTAAAGAAACTTTATAAAACGTGTTTTCAGGGGTTAGGCAGCGCCATCTTAAGTATTGTTTTCTGAGTCCATAGTGAAGTGTATTTCTGCCTTAACATTGAGTACTTCCTGTACTGTTAACCAAGCCTCCTTCTCAACCCAACGTTTCTATGGCAACCCTGCTTCCCTGTTCATAGCTGACTTGTTTTATTTCATAATATTTACTTGTGCCGATGTCTAATTTTTCCCTTTGTCAGTCTTATCAGCTTCAGCTGATAAGACTGCAATAATGGCCATGTTTACACTGCATGTCATGTCACATGGTCACATGGTGTGTAGGAGGAAGCTTTGAATGATTCTGAAGTCTCCTGGGAGTTCAGTGTTGTGCCGTAGGAAGTCCTGATAACAGATAGATAAGCACATAGAGAGTGTGCCGTAAATCAGGGGAGATCTGGGCATGCTCAGTGACTTTATTCTAAAGAACAAAAAGGATTACAACAATACTAAGCAAGTAAGGAGATATCTACAAGCAGTGTTCATTAGGGTTTTTTATGCTGATTTACATGGGACAAAGTTGTGGGGGAGGGTTTACAACCACTTTAAAGTGATACTAAACTCTCATTTATTTTCATTTAAAAATAAGAAACGTGGTATACTTAACTGCTATATGCAGTGGTTTTACACAGAGCAGCCCAGAATCTTCTCTTCTCGGGTTCCTCGTCGGCGCTCCTGGCCCCTCCCTCCTGCCTTTCCACCCCCACAGCAAGCAGCTTGCTATGGGGGCACCCGAGCCAAGCCGCTGCTCTGTGTGTTCATTCAGACATGGAGCCGTGGTTTTACCCTGTCCTCTCTCTCTCCTTATTGGCTCACTGACTTTGATTGACAGCAGTGGGAGCTAATGAGACCCTGCTGCTATCTCAGCCAATGAGGAGGGAGAGTCCCGGGCAGCCCAGACTCTCGTGCAACATTTTTGGATAGAGATGAGGCTCAGGTAAGTATTAGGAGGGCTGAGGGGGGCTGCTGCACACAGAAGGTTTTTTTTATCTTAAAGGGGTTCTGCACTCAGAATAAAACATTTGCCCATTCTCTTGCCTCTAGTTAATATATTTCATAATGCCACCTGTTTTTTTTTTTGCATTCACCTACCTTTTGTAATCTTTAGTAGTTTATTTTAAACCCCTGCGGCGATGGGCGGTCTCTTGCGGGGATCAGCGTCATTTCCCGCTGAAGCCCGCACTGTCTCCTGGGATCTCGTTCGTGTAATCCCAGGAGACATTGCGGCTAATGCACCCGACATCTCGCGAGATCTCGGGTGCTACAGCCGACATCTCGCGTGATTTCGGTAATTACAGCCTGTAATTACCGAAATCACGCGAGATGTCGGCTGTAGCACCCGAGATCTCGCGAGATGTCGGGTGCATTAGCCACAATGTCTCCTGGGATTACACGAACGAGATCCCAGGAGACAGTGCGGGCTTCAGCGGGAAATGACGCTGATCCCCGCAAGAGACCGCCCATCGCCGCAGGGGTTTAAAATAAACTACTAAAGATTACAAAAGGTAGGTGAATGCAAAAAAAAAAACAGGTGGCATTATGAAATATATTAACTAGAGGCAAGAGAATGGGCAAATGTTTTATTCTGAGTGCAGAACCCCTTTAATGCATAGAATGCATTAAGATAAAAAAACCTTCTGACTTTAGAACCACTTTAACATTATCGTAAACAAAATGTGTTCTTCGCTCTGGGAAGTAAAGTATTTTAAAGCTCATCAAATATATAGATGTTATTCTGTGTTTTTTATTTATATACACAGCATTTAAAAATATAAGGCATTCACTGAATGGCAACAGTGCCAAACAAGCAACCTCCTATGGTTACTAAGCAGAAGGCTGACTGCTCAGTACTGGACCTGGAAAACCTCTGATATCCCTGTAGTAGCAGTGACTACTACAGTGATTTGCAGGGATCAGTTATGTATGAGATATGCACAAGCTGGGCAAATGTAATTATGCAATACAAATCATACTTAAAGCGGAGGTCCACCCTAAAATGGACCTCCGCTCATCGGAATCCCCCCCCCTCCGGCGCCACAATCGGCACCTTTCAGGGGGGAGGGGGGTGCAGTTACCTGGATAATCCAGGTAACTGCACCCACTTCCGGGCTAGCTCTCTGCGGAACGGGGCGTACGTTACGCCCCGTTCCGCAAGCGCCCGCCCCCTTCAGCAAGTGCCCCGCTGCCTGCTGGGAAACACACAGCTCCCAGAGGCAGCGGGGACCGTCCGAATTGCGCCGCGCGGCTCGCGCATGCGCAGTAGGGAACCGGGAAATGAAGCCGAAAGGCTCCATTTCCTGATTCCCATACCCAAGATGGCGGCGGGACCCGGCAGCCGAGCGAGCGATCGGCTTCGGGTGCCGACATCGCGGGCGCGCTGGACAGGTAAGTGTCACTATTTAAAAGTCAGCAGCTGCAGTATTTGTAGCTGCTGGCTTTTAAAAAAAAAAAAAAAAACGCGGAGTCCCGGTGGACTCCCGCTTTAAACTTCAGCTTTAAAATGGTTCTACAGACTGAAGGTTTTTTTTTACCTTCATGCATTCTCTGCATGGGAGTTAAAAAACTTTCATTATGCAGCTCCTCCTCCAAATACTTACCTGAGCCTGATTGCAATCCAGCAATGTGGTATGAAAGCAACTGCTCTCCCGGGTCTCTGCCTGCTCATTGGCAGAGACTCAGTGGCTCCCACTGCTTTCAATCACAGCCAGTGAGGAAGGAGCGAGGGGTGGGGTTGAGCCTTGTTCTGTGTGTCTTATGGACATACAGAGTGGGGCTCAGGAGCAAGCACGTGTGAGTACCCCAATAGCAAGCGGTTTCCTATTGGGGTACTTGGAGAAGAGGAGGAGCCAGTAGCACCGCCGGCGGACCCGAGAAGAGGCTCTCTGCAAAACCATTTTTTTTTTAATTACCTTTACTATCACTTTAAGTGTAAATTAGGGTCAGCTACTTACACATAAGTAATGCTGCAAAGTTGTTAATGTGGTAAAGTCAGTTACTCACCTTCCCATAGATGCATCATAAGAACTGTTGCTGGTCACTGAGCCATGGTTGATAAATAAATATATACAATGAAGCTTACTCATAACCACATAAAAAATAATCCATGTTTTTTTTTTTTTTTTACTCAGTATTACCCCAGAGACTTCTGCTACATCATGGATCTTTACATCTTGCAGACATTACTAACCCGTTAAGTCATGTTCACTGCTGACCAGACAGGGAGACCTCCCAAACTTGTACACTGGTAAATTCCACTTGGAAGGATCATCAGCTGCATTTTTATCCACAGAGATCACAGGATCCTGGGGGCATTGCAGATTCCATGAAAGATGAACTAACCTATTAAAAAAGGAAAACAGCCAGACATGTATCTGCAAGGATGATGCACATATTTAGCTGGGATGTACTGTATGTATGCAATATATATATATTTTTTTGTTATCAGTTCATTAAAATGATAATATGGCTACCAATTTACTGGTAATAACTACAGTAGTAGTTGTAATTACAAGATCAGTAGATTTAATTGTTTGCATACTTTGCTAACAGAGTCATTATTTCCATAGAAGAGATGCAAATACAAATGTTTTAACTTAGTCCTGGGTGCTGGAATGCATTGATCATACACAAAAAGGCTTGGAGCAGGCCCCAAAGCATGCTGCTTTCAGCATTTTTCTTAGAAGCTTCTCTGTAGTCATTTACTATAACCCCTATAACTACATTTCATCTAATCCTGTAGGGAGAACCAGGAGCTCCCGTATAAAGAATTACAGATGTCCCATTTGTCCCAGTAACTTTATCTCATATTTTTGGGGAAGAGACTGAAGACATGACTGACGGTCATAAAGGAACTGCCAGTGCTATGCATAAGGAATTAGTACCTGCCGAGATAACTGATTTTGTACAGCAAGAACAGTTGGGATGGAAGAGGGCACATTAGCAACAGTTTCAGACAACTGGCTGCTCTGTGCCTGCTAGAAGGAAAAGATGAAGGCTTTGTCAGCCACATGCTGTGGCTGTATAGCATGTCTATTCTGAGATACAAAAGGCAGATGAGCCCTACCTTTAGATGGTGCAGCCTGATGATTACTTTGTGCTGCAAGAGGAGCTTTCTCCCTACTATTTATTACAGGTACTTGTATAGGATCACCATTTGCATGTGTATTATACATTTACATCAGGCCCTAACCCCCAAGGAGCTTACAATCTAAGGTTCCTAACTCACATTCATATGTATACTTACTAGGGTCAATTTAGAAAGGAGCCAATTAACCTACCAGTATGTCTTTGGCATGTGGAAATAAACCCACGCAGGCACAGGGAGAACATGCAAACTCCATGCAGGTAGTGTTGTGCTTGAGATTCGAACCAACGACCATAGTGCTGTTAGGCAGAAGTGCTAACTACTTAGCCACTGTGCTGCCCGCATGTAGAACCTCTGCCTCTCCCTTTGGGCCTGCCTGGCATTTTGAATGTAATATCTCATTAGGTTGTACTTTTTATTTAAAATATAAATATCCCACTAACACCAACGATGGGGCACTATTCCTCCCACTAACACCAACGATGGGGCACTATTCCTCTCCCTAATGCCAACGATGCACTGTTTACTCCCACTGACATCAGGACTTCTCTCTTTAGACACATCCTGGTCCCCCTGAAGCTTGAAGGACAGAAAACTGATCCTTTGCTATAAAGTTTGGAGGCCCCTGTTCTAGAGCATCTTCTCCTGGTTTCAAATATTCAAAAAGTCCAAAAAAGGAACAATCTGGACTCTCTCTAAGCTCGCCATACAGTGATCTAAATTTTGTTTGGGATTTGTCACTTGTGTGGATGGAGGAATCTGTTAGGCTGGCCATACATTACATAATTGTCTTGTACAATTTCCCTTTAGATTTACCATATAATATGAGGTCAAACCTAAATACTTTAAATTTGTATACAACGAGCCAGCTCTTGCTCTACATAGTTGGAGGTAAATCTAAAGGATATTGAATAGGAAAATTGTATAATGTATGGGCAGCTTAAATTGGTTAAACAAAAAACAAAATTAAGTGTATGACTGGCTTTAGGCCTTTTTTGCATGTGAGTTTCGCCATTAAAATGATCTGCCAGAGATCCCAACCAACCAGATTTGTAGTGGTCAATTTCTTGGCAGATGATGCACCATCGCAGTTGCAAATTTATAACAAAAACAGGAAATTGTTCGTTCTTTGACACAGGCTCACATTACAAAAAATACATTTTCATAGGTATCCTAGAATGAATACAATTAAACTTTAAGACCCATAACAACATAAAGCTAATGTGCTTTTATCATTTGTTTAACATTTACCATATAAAGTAATAATTTGTACCACGTCTAGAGATGCACTTTGTATTTTTTTCACCACAGACACTGTAAACTCCAGTCTACTGACTGATAGTGGATAGTAGTAGTTCATCTGACTGTTGTAGAAGAGTGATTGACAGATCTGTTATGTTTCACGCATGCAATGACTCAAAGACTTGAAGCCCGGGGCCTGAGAGCTGAGGCCAGACAGGAAAGTCAGATGAATAGACAGGAAAGTAAAAGGAATATCCCAGTAAAAACAATGTTGCCTTAACTCCATATTTAGTCTGGAGACCTATTCTGGCTCTTGACCTTTTTACACAATAGCACCAGTGATGTTTCCAGCAAGTTATTTCTAACCTGTGGGATATTACAAGTCTCTGTCTAGTTAGCAGACAGCATAGTGTTGTCTACTAGGACAAATCGCTCACAGACAGTAGTCATCACTGGGTCACTAGCAGAGTTTTCCACAGTCCTGAAAGGGAAATTATTGTGGTTTTGTAGGGATATGCTGACTCAAACAAGGTCTCCCTTTTGATATGTGGGAAAAGACTCATTGAAATTATAGTTAAAAATAGTCATAAAGATACCATGACTAAAACTGGACGATTGTATCTTGGTAACAAAAGAGAATTTCAGATATAAATACCCTTTTATTAGAAGCATAAATACATGAAGTCATAAGCTTATGTCACTCTAGCCATGATTTGTTGACAACTCACCAGTGACGAAGTAGCGAAAACCAACTCACCTAATCTTATTATCTCACTACCCTTCCAGCTAAATCAGTTAGATGTTGCTCCATTGCTGCAACCCCATTGCAGAATATTCTTATTTTTTTAGCCAGTGAGGCTTTGACATCCATTAGATAGAAGCTGCACCCCTGGCAGATTTTGAAAATGCCTTGCCGCTTTCCGATTTACAAGTGTAGTAGTAAGAACTCTTGCCTGGCAATTCTGGGCTCCGTTACATACTATCCTAGTCTTTTCATGGATGGTCTGGTTTCTTCCCTCAATCCACAACATAAAGGTTGGTTGACCACCTCTAAAGTAAACTTGTAATAAACTGAGCAATTCAAACTGACCTCATAAAAACGAAAACCATAAACAGAGGTTACAATTTGAAAAAAACTGCCCATCCATATGAGAGGTATATATAGGCCCATGTTATATGCAAATCCTACATTTTCCTGTAATAGTTAAGCATAGCCTCTTCCCTCTTTCTTCATAGCAGTCAAGTACGCAGTTTTTCACATTAAAGAACCAATAGAGAGGCGTAGGAGGTAGGAAGAGGTGGTTCCAAGCTTGACTTATACTATGCCAATCTATTGCTTATACATTCAGCTGTCTATATCTCTGGATCTACTAATTCTTTACCAAATCTTAGTGAACTAACTGAGGAGGATTTGACTACAGTGGCACAGGCGGCAGCCAGACAGAGAGCCCATGCACCAGCCCCTCTATAAGTCTCTGCTCCTGGACCTAGTCCACAGGGAACATCATGGTGTCCTGCCATAATAACTAATAATTTACCTTTTCAGTTTTTGTTGAAGATAACTTCTTATTTGGGATACTAATAAATAAGCTCCTTTGGGGACAGTGATGTGAATAGTTTTTATTCTTCATAATGAATGATTTAAATTCAAATGATCCAACAAATTGAACAATTCCAATATTGTTTTCCATGACAGGTTAGGGGTGTTGTAAATACATTGATGGAAAAATTTTCAAATTGAATTGCTTTCAGTTACAGGGAATCTGTACCCATTCAAGGCAAAGTGACATGTTCTTGTGTAAGAAGAACCCTGCCCACCCACCAATACTCACCTTCAACATACTACCCTGCCGCTGCATTTGATCTCTTGGTAATTACTGATCTCCTTCCACGTAAGGAGGACTATGTGCCTTCATCCTAGGATACACTGCTGTGGTCCAAACACTATTACATAAGAAGGAAGAGGAAAAAGTTAATCCTGCGTAAGTTATGAAGCATCCAACATGAAGTACACTCAAGGTTAATCTGGCCATACATTGTTAGAATTTTGGCAAATACTGAGTAAACGGCTAATATTCCAACATTGGGTGGTCCTGTCAACTCAACAAAAGTCAATTACACAATTGATTTTTGTTGAAGGAGCCAGGACAAAAATTGTTGGATGAATAATGTCTGACACACACGGCTGCTAGAATACAATAGCCCTAGGGGGTTGACCATTTATGCCATTTATGTAGATGCAGGATTATTAGATTTCTTTAGTTCAGCCTTCAGGTTAGATGATGAAAATCTGTTAGTGTATGGCCATATTAGGATTCAGGAAAGGACCAGTAAGTGGAAAGTTATTTTTACAAGAGAGATTATCAGCTTGCCCTTAATAGACAAAGCTGGGTTGATTTACTATAACCGTAGAATGCAAAATCTGGTGCAGCTCTGCATAGAAACTTCCATTTTTTTTGTCAAATCTTAATTGAATAAGCTAAAAGTTAGAAGCTGTTTGGCTAACATACACAGCTGCACCAGATTTTGCACTCTCCAGTTTTAGTAAGTCAACCCCAGTGAGTCTTTTTACCCACTTTAAGGCCCCTTTCACACTGAGGCGGTTTTCAGGCGCTACAGCACTAAAAATAGCGCCTGTATAGCGCCTGAAAAAAAAAGGCTCCTTTCACGCCAGTGTGAAAGCCTGAGGGCTTTCACACTGGAGCGGTGCACTAGCAGGACGGTGAAAAAAGTCCTGCTAGCCGCATCTTTGGAGCGGTGAAGGAGCGGTGTATTCACCGCTCCTAAACCGCTCCTACCCATTGAAATCAATGGGGCAGTGCGGCATACCGCCGGCAAAGTGCCACTGCAGTGGTGCTTTGCGGCAGTTTTAACCCTTTTTCGGCCACTAGCGAGGGTTAAAACTGCCCCGCTAGCGGCCGCATACCGCTGCTAAAAGAGCGGTAAAGGGCTGCTAAAAATAGCGGCGCTTTACCGCCGACGCCCGCATCACCCCAGTGTGAAAGGGGCCTTAGGAAAAACTTAGGTGAAGTATTGGAGGATGCTGCTGGAGAATGGATGTGTAAAGTCAAGTAAGTAGGTTTAGTTATGCATTAGGAACTTTACTGAATTACATAATGCAAAGAACAATAGTGTAATGCACAGAAACCAGTTATGTAAAGCTATCTTATTTAGCAATGGAATCCCCTTATAAAGTCCATAGGGTCATTCCCACGAGTCCTTTTATCCATACACAATTATTCACTAGCAGCATTTTTTTTTAGTTGACAGTTAACCTCCCAATATGTTTTGTGGGGGGATAAAGCCCCTTCAATATAAACTGCCTGCAGATGTTGTCCCTAATAAAAGCTGAAAGTATTGCACAATCTTACTGAGTGCAATTTCTTTGCTTTTTTTATTAGGTAAGAAATTCTAAGAAATTTGCAGTGTTGCTTCTCAGCCAGAAATCATCTTTATTAACTATGTGGCCTAAGATGCTGAATTTGTTTTGCATATTCGTGATATTGGCACAAAGGTATTAAATACTTGAGTTATTTTTTAAATATCTATTCGTATGACTACTTACATTCTGATATCATCATTGAGGAATTGGTGATATATAGATCTTTTAAGGCCTAGTAGATCCTGTGGGCTGAGGTGTAAAATCCCTGGCGATTTCTGGCACCCCGGGGAGCTGCACATGCCGCATACAGCCCTCAATACAAGAGTACTGTATGCAACCATGCTCAGCTAAATGCCAAAGACTTCGGCCACTTTTGTGTTTGGGAACAAGCACCATTGGCGGTTTACTCAAGAATGGCCTCATATAGCCATTCTCTTGTATTGGTGGATGAACACAGCATGTGAGCTATTCAACTGACACATTAATTAATTGATCAATTAATTAATGATCTAGTCACATGGTATGTAACAAAAAGTATTTATTTAATTTTCATCATTGTGATTGTTAGCTATGATTAAGCACTATTTATAGTGTGAAACGCGTCAACTCTTCTGTCCGTTGCTGTGGCGTGCAATTTTGATCTTGCATTTTGAATAAAAGGCAATTATTTTTTTTTTTTTTGGAGTGCGGCAGTCCAGAATTACTTTCTATCCATTTCTAGATGCATTGCCAGCACCTGTGGCTTCTAAACTGATGAAGATGTTTACTTTCGCTAGACCCACCTGGAGCGGTGACACCCTTTTCTTCCCTAGCATGTGAGGCTCCTCAGGTGCCAGAAAGTGCTGGTGATTGTTTGCTTCGGCACGCAGGAGCTGCTAAGTGTCCTTGTATGTAAGACCTTATAATGTATTCTTCTGTAGCTCTATTTGGGTACGCTGTAAGAAAAAAAACAGGGAACTCAGTGCAGCATGCTGACATTAGGTCATAAAACAAGTCTAGCCGTCCACATCAAGATGGCTGTGAATACTGCTGTGTACGCGTCTTGATTGTATGCAGATGACTAAGGCTTATGAAAGAGGCAGGTAGCTGAACATTTCTCAAAGACTTGTCATCATATAACACCTGTCTGGAAGCCTGGGTGGCTGACAAGTATCTGGGAACTAATTACACTGTGTAGTGTCTGTTTTTCTGTCTGTGCAACTTTCCCTGGATGTTTCACATACCATTAACCTTTGTTCATCATGTTTCTCATATAGCAGTTCATACTCTATACCCTAAGCTGTTCACATTCCTGGCCCCTATTAATAGAGATATCTCTTTAACACAAGGAGGTAAATAAGTTGGTCCTGGCGTCATTACTAATAATATCAATTATGTAATAATGCCAGTAAGCCCTTGTACACAAGGTCGGACATTCCGACAACAAAATCCGTTGGATATTGTCCGGTGGATTTTGTCCGAAACTGGTGTTGCATACACACGGTCGGACAAAGTTGTCGGAAAATCCGATCGTTCGTAACGTGATGGCGTTATTTAGTTACGACGGGACTACATTCAGGCTAGAAGCCAATAGCTTTGGTCTAGGAATTTGATCTGAGCATGCGTGGCACGTTGTCCGATCGGAATTCTATACAAATCATGTTGTCGGAAGATTTTTGTATCCAGCTCTCAAACGTTGTTGGTCGGACATTCCGACAGAAAAAGTCAGATGAAGCCCACACACGGTCGGATTATCCGACAACACGATCCGATCGGACATTTTCCGACCGTGTGTACAAGGGCTAAGACCTCCACTGCACAAGCCTCATTTCAGCAAGAAGTACTGTGCCATACCGGATATATATAGGAATTGGTCTTTAACCACTTCCCGACCAGCGCACGACGATGTACGTCGACAGAATGGCACGGGCAGGCATATTGGTGTACATGTACGTCCAATATTCGTTGCCGCCGTGCCATCGGGAGCTCGCCGCCGGCGGCGCGCTCCCGCGCTGGTCGGGACCCCCGTGAGTCCGGTCGCGGGACCCGCGAACTCGATCGCCGCGGGCATCCCCGCGATCGTCTCACGGAGCGGCCGAATGGAGGAAATGCTGTATAAACAACATTTTTCCATTCTGCCTAGCAACTAGTGACGCTGATCTCTGCTCCATGTGATTGGAGCAGAGATCAGTGTACACTAAATGAAAGCCCAACCCCCCCACAGTTAGTAACACACCCCTAGGAACACTTAACCCCTACACTGCCACCCACTGGTTAACCCTTTCACTGCCAGTGTCATTTACACAGGAATCACTGCATTTATATAGCAGTGATTACTGTATAAATGACAATGGTCCCAAAAATGTGTCAAAAATGTCCACAGGGTCCCCCACAATGTCGCAGTCACAATAAAAATCGCAGATCGCCGCCATTACTAGTAAAAAAAATAATAATAAAAAATTATTAATAAAAATGCTATAAAACTATCCCTATTTTGTAAACGCTATAACTTTTGCGCAAACCAATCAATAATCGCTTATTGCGTTTTTTTTAACCAAAAATATGTAGAAGAATACGTATCGGCCTAAACTGAGGGAAAAAAATGTTTTTTTATATATTTTTGGGGGATATTTATTATTACAAAAAGTAAAAAAGAATGCGTTTTTTTCAAAATTATCGCTCTATTTTTGTTTATAGCGCAAAAAATAAAAACTGCAGAGGTGATCAAATACCACCAAAAGAAAGCTCTATTTGTGGGAAAAAAAGGACATTAATTTTGTTTGGGAGCCACGTCGCACGACCGCGCAATTGTCAGTTAAAGCGACGCAGTGCCGAATCGCAAAAAGTGGTCTGGTCTTTGACCAGCAAATTGGTCCGGTTTGAAAGTGGTTAAAGTTTGCTAAAAGTATAATAACAAGGGTTTCAAATCCTTTACAAGCAACTGCAGGTCACATTGCTATCTAGGAAACAGCCACCATGTTTTATTAAGAAGATTGCTTCATTTACATTTATTTTAATGTTATAAATAATTCCTATTATCCACTGCAACTTCATTCAATAGGGTTTTCCGAGTGCTGCTGTCTGGATGTGCAGGTTGTCGTTGGTTTTTTAAGGTGATATCTACTGTCCACAGAACTTTAATTTCACCTTGAGCAACAGCTGTAAAGTAGAGGCAAGAACAGTTTTTCTTCCTTTGTCAGACTCTGTATAATTAGAATTGAGAGGCTGCAGGCTATGCATAATTAAAATGGTAGTCCATCTATTATTTGTTATTGGAAATCAGTCAGGATTCTGAGAAAGGTTTTTGCACCCCAAAACACATCAACAGTATATCTTCCAGATAAATGGATCTGCAGTGCAGTTTGAAGTGCTCCTCGTAGGCCGGCCAAATAGGGGTAGAGTGTGGGTGGGGTTAACTGAGTGAAAGTGATTTAAAGTTACCAGATGAGACAACTTCTTAGAATTCTCTGGTTTATGTAGTGAATCGTAAATAATACAGCAAAGTGATAGTTATCCCAAAATCTCCATAAGAACAGTTAAGCCGCGTACACGTGACCAGATTTTCCGACATGAATTGTATGACAGGCTGTTGGCGGAAAATCCGACCGTTTGTACGCTCCATCAGACAATTGTTGTCAGATTTTCTGTGGACAAATGTTGGATAGCAGGTTTTAAAAATTTTCACAAGTCCGTCGGACAAAAGTCCAAAGTACAAACACGCATGCTCAGAAGCAAGGACGAGCCAGAAGCGGTCAGTCTTGTAATCTAGCGTTTGTAACAGATAATTAACAGTCGTGACGTGGCAAATTATGAAATCTCAAAATGCAGAGCACATTCTCTTCTTTAATGGGATAATAATGAAGCTGCTTTGCTGGTGATACTGATGGAGTTATTGCAAACGAATTTTCAAAGGCTTTTTTTTCTAGTGATATCAAGAATAATATTATTATGCTTTTTTTTTTTTTGGCAAGTTATCACAACACCATTATCCCGTAGTTTTTAAGATCAAAGATACAACTATGTTGGCGTCCCTTGTCAATTTTATATTGTATTTTTTTAAATGTAACTACCTACTCCCAAACTGTCATTTAATGCACAATAAAAGAAATAGCGGA
Source organism: Lithobates pipiens (assembly GCF_037356315.1). Taxonomy (NCBI): domain Eukaryota; kingdom Metazoa; phylum Chordata; class Amphibia; order Anura; family Ranidae; genus Lithobates; species Lithobates pipiens. The sequence goes on along the minus strand of NW_027507696.1, from coordinate 24,749,083 downwards.
GAACAATACTTGGCAATGTGTTTCAACATTGCCGAGTATTGTTCTCCACAATTTTTTTATTGTGCATTAAAAAAATTAAAAAAATAAAATTAGACATGCTATCTGCCAATAGAACTTAACCGAAAAGTGCATTCTATTCATTCAAAAATATAGAAAATATAACAAATCAAATCATTATTATTCAACCAAAAAATAAAATAAAAGTCTCATGCATGTGTCCTGCTTCTTAATATAGGGGGTCAGCAATGCCAAGAGTTGGTGAAAGCAGGGGTCCGTCATCCAGAGATAATTCCAAAAAGCATCTGGATTATTCTCCTGGAGCTCCCCCAGCAAAGGCATATGACAGAATTGGTCACGATTAATAAGGCAACCAATTTTTGGTCCAAGAACTCCTCTTCCTCCTGTTCCTGGACTGGACTTGGGTCAAAGCAATAACTCCAAGGTCACGTTATCTCACAGGTTCCGCAACATGACCGGTTGACAAACGGCCGTTCAGAAATTAACTGAAAAGCATGAAATGAAAAGTACTAATTGAAAAGCGCAAAATGAAAAGCATGAATCAACACTCACCAAACTTCCAATAACACAAAATTAGCAGAAGTTGCCCAAAGGGTAGCGCTAAAGAGCTGAAAAACCACATAGTATGACACTACTTTTGTGTTTGTTGGCCGTCAATTCCTTGCCGTTTGTATTCACGACAAAATCCAGGCACATGCCTTCGGACAAAAGTCAGAGGTTTTGTCTGCAGAAAATCCGGTTGTGTGTACGAGGCTTAAGGTTTTTTTACAGTTTTCTGGCAAGACTTATATGCAGCAGTATGCTCCTTTAAACAGGTACACTTTGGCTTTACAGTGGGCCTCCAAGGTAGGGTGCTGTGCTGCCGTATAGAGTGCAAGGATGCTCCAGACTATACCAGTTCTGTCCCTGATTCTCATGAAACTTTCCCTGTACTAGGCTTATCTCTTACTTGCAAGTGTATACCTTTTACACAGCAAGGTGCACCAAAAATAACTCTTTGGGTAAATATGGTGGTTTAAATCTCAGACACAGGCTCCACCAAGCTGGCTGCTGGGAGCCCATGACAAGTCATCCTCTGCGGGGTTTCCCCAAGTGCCAGAGGTCAGCAGCGATCATGTGATGGCTGTGTTTACTTCTGGCAGGCTAACTAGGAAATGAATGGGTGATCTGCTTATCGCTGCCTCACTTCCCATGCTGACACCCACTTGAGTGGCAACAGCGCTCAGTAGAATACCAGAGGCTGCTGGCAACACCTTACTACAGGATTGCTTCTATTACATCCAACATGAAACAGACTCCATTTATGACACTGTGATAAGCCTAACCCAAATGGGATTATGCAAGTTTATTATCCCCTTTTTATAAATGTCTTATTAAATAATGTTCTGCACTACCCAATGCACTTTGGCTTTCATGTTTTAGTAAAAAAAAGGTTGATTGGAGGTTGATAGGCAAGCCATTGTCACCCAAATGGTATGGAACCAGATGAGAACAGCTGGGGGATCTTTGCCAATGCAACAAAAAAAAAGATTTAAAAGCCTTCTTGTATGGCTTTGAGGTCAACATGGATAATTCACAAATCCTTTTAATTGCAGGTTTTGGGGAAGCCTTAAAGCTGTATGAGTGCACCCACCACTAAAATATACAACTCAAGCACAGTTATCCAGTCCCTACACCCTATTAGCTGCTGTGAGGCTCTAATGCCCTGTACACATGACCGGTTTTCCCGTTGGAATAAACTCTGAAGGTTTTTCCGAAGGAGTTCCGATGGAATTCTGCTGAAACTGTCGTGCCTACACATGATCACACCAAAGTTCGACTGTCAAGAACGCAGTGACGTACAACACATACAACGGGACTAGAAAAAGGAAGTTCAATAGCCAGTAGCCAATAGCTTCCGTCTCGTACTTGCTTCAGAGCATGCGTCGTTTTTGGTACGTCGGAACAGCATACTGGTCAGCGGTTTTCCCGATAGGAATTGGTTCCATCAGAAATATTTAGAACATGTTCTATTTCTAGGTCCGTCAGAATTTTCACATAAAAAGTCCGATGGGGCATACACACGATCGGAATATACGATGAAAAGCTCCCATCTGACTTTTTCTGTCGGACATTCCGCTCGTGTGAACACGGCATAAGAAGTGTCAAAGGCTGTGCTTTGCATTATAGGCTATAATTAGCCAAAGGCAAACTTGATGGACATTGTCTATTTCGAATCCTAGAAATGTAATGCAAATTAAAATTCATTCATAATCTTATCCTTGGTAAGGAACAGTTCAGATTGTAATATTTGACTAATATACTATCCTTGTTAAAGTTCATTTGACATTTCCAATTAATATTAAGATATTGAATACTAAGCAAAGAGCCCCCCCACCTTTACCCCAACCCCCATTTCAAGAAATTAAATAGAGAAGCATGGTCAAAGCTTTTTTGGCCATACTTCTCATGTGGATCACAGAAGTGTACATATCTTGTGCTCTTCTGTGCCCCAGAATCAGAATCAGATGATATTGGGCTACAACCTGCCGTCAGCTGACATCACAGAACTGCTCCAGGCTCTGAAAGGATGCCGACCATATTGTTGGGAAGCTGAGCCTTCCCCTTTTCCTGGGGAAAAGAAACGGACAGTCACTACACTCTAATTAGAGCTGACTGTGAATGGAGCGATCAGCCATCATGTAATCACTCAGTTCTCTGACTTTTAGCTGGTGGAGGACAGCTGTAGCATTAGACTTATGCTGCAGCATGGAGGTGAGTATGTATGCTTGTTTTTTTACAACCCCAAACTTCTCCTTTAAACATATAAATATAAATTTTTTGGTTTAAAGTGGAAGTAAACCCATCGATTTAAACAGTTAAAAAAAAAAAAAAGGCATGCCTGGAATGCTAACTGCACATTGGCTGTGCTCTCAGCCAAACTATCAAACCATCCAATGGCTGGTGTCATAACGAATCACATGTGCAGCACCATAGCAGTTGAAGATTAAACAGAGGCAAAGATGGCAGCTTCCTTGGCTGAAAACGATAGGGTAGTTTACTTCCACTTTAATTTCTTGCTGTCCCATTGTGAACTGGAGCAGACAGAATCTGGAGAAGCTTTGCATAGTAACCAGGTTGTGCAGTTAAGCTTCAAAAATGAAAGAGAGAAGCTGAGTGATTGCCATGCACAGCGACTCCAGATTCTGGCGGCTCCAGTCTTAGTAAATTGCCCTTACAAACTGCTGTCATTCGCATTCAAAGTGAATGTGCTTTAACATTGCTACTGCCTACAATGCACTTGTCTGCAGCTCAGTAGTTGTGACTATCCATAATAAACATGACATCAGCAAGCAGGGTCTTGTGACTTGTCCCCTTGCCAAAGAAGGCATGTGCCCTGTATTTTGCAGCTGCAGTCACTGACCAAAGGCAGAATGTGGCCTTTGTCTGTGCACTATGTGCCATTCCTGGTATGTGTGACTAAGTCGGATTATCAATTTGCTGTCACATGCTGCTTGAACTGAGTAAAATGATCACATGCTGGTTGTACCAAGTTAAATGATCTTTAATTTTAGAATGCTGATTTGGGTGTAATATGTTTATATTAAATATTAGCATATTTTTCTAATAACTATAACCCTGACTGTTGTAGTTAAAGTGGTACTAAAGTCATGATATTTAAAAACCGCCATACTGTGATTTGAGCACCACACATTAAAGTGATACTAAAGGCTCATTTTGTTTTACCTAAAATCACAGAAGAGGGTTATACTTACCTGCTCTGTGCAATGGTATCGCACAGAGAGGCCACTCACCTCTTCTTCTGAGATCCCCAGTCGGCGCTCTCTGATTGTCCTCTTCTCCGTGTGCCCCCATAGCCCCTATAGCAAGCATTCAGGTGTAACCCCAGATTTCCCGCTTGATATGGGAGCACATGAGCGGGCATGCTCCCGTGCCAGGCCATGTGAGTCCTTAGACACACGCACCATGACTTGCCCCCCCACCCAGTTCCCTGCTGTCACTCAAATCCTGTGACGAGGGTACTGTGGTGGGGAGGCGATCCATGTTGTGTGTGTCTATGGAGTCACACGGCCCGGCTTGGGAGCATGCCCACACGTGTGCTCCCATAGCAAGCAGGGAAGGTCCATAAAGAAATTGATTAGCGAGTTTGGGGTGGAGGAATCTTGACCTCAACCTGATAGAACACCTCTGGAATGAATTAGAGCGGAGACTGCAAACCAGGCCTTCTTGTCCAACATCAGTGCCCGACCTCACAAACGTGCTTCTGGAAGAATGGTCAAACATTTCCATAGACTCACTCCTAAACCTTGTGGAAAGCCTTCCCAGAAGAGTTGAAGCTGTTATACCTGCAAAGGGTGGGCCAACTGAATATTGAACCCTACAGACTAAGACTGGAATGCCATTAAAGTTCATGTATGTGTAAAGGCAGCCATCCCAATACAACAGCGTGTATGGTGTCATGTGGGTGAGCATTTTGCTGATGTCAATGTTGTGGATCGAGTGGCCCATGGTGGCTGGGGGGTTATGCTGAGGATAGGCGTATGCTATGGACAACGAACACAGGTCCCTTTTATTGATGGCATTCTGAATGCACAGCGATACCGTGACGAGATCCTGATGCCCATTGTTGTGCCATTCATCCACGACCAACACCTCATGTTACAGCATGATAATGAACGGCCCCATGTTGCAAGGATCTGTACACAATTCCTGGAAGCTGAAAACATCCCAGTTCTTGCATGACCAGCATACTCACTGGACACGTCACCCATTGAGCATGGTTGGGATGCTCCGGATCGACGTATAAGACAGGGTGTTCCAGTTCCTGCCAGTATCCAGCAACTTCGCACAGCCATTGAAGAGAAATGGACCCAAATTCCACAGGCCACAATCAACAACCTAAACAACTCTATGCGAAGGAGATGTGCTGCACTGTGAGGCAAATGGTGGTCACTCCAGATACTGACTGGTTTTCAGACCCCCTGGACCCCCCCCCCCCCCCCCCCCAATACAGTAAAACTGCACATTTTAGAGTGGCCTTTTAGTGGGGCCAGCTAAGGCACACCTGAGCAATAATCCTGCTGACTATTTAACATCTTGATTTGCCACGCCTGTGAGGTGGATGTATTATCTCTGCAAAGGAGAAGTGCTCACTAACACAGATTTAGACAGATTTGTGAACAATATTTGAGAGAAATAGGCCTTTTGCTTACATAGAAAAAGTCATAGATCTTTAAGTTCAGCTCATGATAAATAGTATTGCGTTTATAATTTTGCTCAGTGTATATGCTGTATACAGTCTCTCGAGTATTTAAAAAAAAAAATCTCAGGTACCTTTCATTTCCCAGAAAGCTAGCAATGTACAGTCACTTACAAACTTATTCTCAGAATAAATGCTCAGCTTATAGGGATCAGAAACAAAAATGGGATGTCAGCTCTTTTACATCATTTACTAAATAGACCGACTGAAAACAGAGGCAAGATGGGTGGCATGAAGGTACCCAAAAGTGCTTGCAGAGCACCCTAGTATAGCTGACTTTTCCAAAGCCTTCTCACAGTCCTGTAGAATGATCAGTTCCAAAACATAGGTTCCTGTGTTTCTTTGTACTTAACTTTAGGATTATCCTATGGAAAAACCTGTGTATACTTCCTTTGTCAACAATCCTATGACCACCACCAAGACAAGGTGGGCATCTGGTTTGGCATACTTTACATATCTGCAATGTCACCCTTTGAGAATCCTTACAAAAATCCCAAATCCCAAATGTCCAGCACTGACCATCCAATCTGATTATACAAACTTCTACAGACCTACCAACAACTATGTTGTGCCTGGGCCTGCTTGATTGGATATCAACTGAATTAACTAATTAGATAGGCCTTCACACTTCGGTTATGATAGATCTAAAGGAAATTGTACAAAAAAAAAGTCAGATTGAATTGTGTGTGATCATCTTAACAAGTGTAATGCCTGGCCCAATGACCCAGATTTATCAGGGATGGGCTTAGCCAAAACAAAATTCATAACATGACATCATAATTCTGCCAGCACCAGACCAATCAACAGCAACTGGTAGGAAAAGCGAAACGCAAATGTCAAGATTTTCCCTGCCAGTCTGGCCTGAAAGAACCCCGGAAAATTAGCTCATAACTAGAAAAGCCTTTGAAAAGTAAAAGTAGAACTATAGGCAAAACTTTTTTAATCATTTTGGATAGAGGAAGAAAGGGTCATATGTTGGATTTGTTTCTGCCATCTGTGTCCCATTGTAGAGATTTCAGTTACCTCCTGTCCCATAGCCTAACAGGAAGTGAGAGGAAATCTCTGCAAACTAAGGGAATTCCTCGGGGACCCCCAGGTCAGCAGAACTAGTGTCCCCATTGGAAGGTTTCCCCTCTATTACTTTTCTGGGGACAACCCAAAATTTAGAATTTTCTTTTACTTTAACTTTCTATGCTAATAGTAAACAGGATACATAGAGAGGGTGAATCTCCTTAACGGAACATAGACCGCAAATAAAAATTGACAAGCGTTCTAAACCCTCTCCATTCTATCCTAAATTAAAAAAAAAATGTTTGGCTTTTGGTTATACTTTAAGTAAGCCATGTGTTTTGAATCATATTATTTTTGAGTATTCTCATTATTAAGCACCCTTTGTGACTTTCTACTGATCTGACGAGCATGCGCTATGTGTTTTTGAAATATATTATTCCTGAAATATATATGAAATATAATATTCCTGAAGCCACAGTTGGGTTTTGGGGCTAATTTTACTAAATTATGGTTTCAGTGCCAGTCCAGCTGGTTTGCACTGGGTTCTCCTTGGCCACAGGTGTCGCTGTCACCGCCGGCAAGTGAGAGAACGCAGTATAGCTGGGTGTATTGAATGCCATGTTTCTTTTGGAGCCAACCCAGTGGGAGTGTTCTCCTTTTGTGCATTCTGGGAGGTAGTATTTAAGGTACTGACATGACATGCTTCGGGGTTCCGTGCCAGAAGATATTTTCTGTCTGTTTGGTTACGGTCCTCCTGACAAGCCCCCATGGCCCTCCTGGCCTGGGGTGTGGATCCATGTAGGAGTGTAAAATCTTAGATGATGAGAACCTTCTTCAGCCAGAACACTGTAGATGGGTCATGGATGGGTCTTTCAGCATGACAATGACCCAAAACATACCATCAGGGCAACAAAGGAGTGGCTCAAGAAGAAGCACATTAACCCCCCTGACGGTATTCCCGAGTCTGGCTCGGGGTGGAATTTTTATGCCAAAAGCGGTAACCCCGAGCCAGACTCGGGACCGCATCGCTGGATCCAGGAGGACACTTACCTTCTCCCTTGGATCCAGCGATGTCCCCCCGCTGTTCGAGCGAGCCGTGTCTCGCTCGATTCATCACATTGCCGATCTCATCACATTGCCGATCTCCGTGCCCTGCCAGCGTTGCAACGCACGGGGACGGAGATCGGCGCCAAATTCAAAAAGTGAAACACACACATTACATACAGTATAATGTAATCTTACAGATTACATTGCTGTATGTAATCATTCCACATGCCCTTTGTCCCTAGTGGTCTGCCTAGTGCCCTGCAGTTTTATATTATAAAAACTGTTCTATGCCTGGAAACTGGAGATTGTCCATAGCAACCAAAACTGTCCCTTTACATCAAAAATGATTTTAGGCCAGCTAGAAAACAGCGATAATAAATTAGAATCACTCGCAGAATTGAGGGATAGCGATTTGTGGGGAGATCCGTCATCAAATACTGAAAAGTAATGACAGTGACAATTCTGCAACTGAGCAAATTTCAATGTTTTTGTTTTGATTACATTATTGAATATTTTTTATTATTGTTATATTATTATTTGGTACAATTATTTATAATTATTTATTATATTATAATTTATGATTTCATTTTTCAAACTTTATCATACCCGGGATGTCTACCAGACTCTGGTTTGGACAGATTTAAGTGAGTTATTGCTAAGAATTACAGGACTACAATATAAAACGCCAAATTTTCATGCAAAATAATTGTACTGCTTTCAGCACCTAAAATCCAAAATAATCTTACTGCCAGGGAGGTTAAGGTCATGGAGTGGCCTAACCAGTCTCCAGACCTTAATCCACTGTTTATCAACCTTTTTTACCTTTGAGGAACCCCTGGCAAAAAGTTTGAGATCTTGAAAAACCCCTGAAATAATGTTCACATATACAGCTCATGGAACATTGGTATGATCATTCTTGCCACTCTTCAGTCTATCATGAATTCTGCTGCCAACTTATCCATCTTACCAACCGCTCAGTGTCTGCCAACCCTCTCCTCCAATCCCTACACTGGCTCCCAATCACTCAGCGAATTAAATTCAAAATACTAACCACAACATACAAAGCAATTCACAACTCTGCCCCGGGCTACATCACCAATCTTGTCTCCAAATATCACCCAAATCGTCCTCTCCGTTCTTCTCAAGATCTCCTACTCTCAAGCTCTCTCGTCTCCTCCTCCCATGCTCGTCTCCAGGATTTCTACAGAGCCTCTCCAATCCTCTGGAACTCGCTACCTCCACTGGTCCTGCTATCCCCTACTCTTGCTACCTTCAGGCGATCCCTGAAAACTCATCTATTCAGGGAAGCCTATCACATCTCAAACGAATCTCCTACCACTTCCATCAGCTCATCCCTGACAGTTATAAACTTTTGTACCACCTGCCCCACCCTATTAGATTGTAAACTCTTCTGAGCAGGGCCCTCTTAATCCTCTTGTATTTTATTGTATTGTAACTGTATTGTCTCCTTTTTATATTGTAAAGCACTGCGTAAAATTGCTGGCGCTATAGAAATCTTGAATAATAATAATAATAATAATCAGCAAGCTGTTGATAACAAAAAATATTTGTAGAAATAGCACTAAATAAAATAATAAATATTAAAGAGGCGAAGCAAAGCAACTGCAGGGACAGGCCTGAATGGATATCATGGCCTAATGATTTAAAGGTGGTCTGGTGCCCTCTCATCTAAGGAGAGGCCCAGCAACTGGAGAAGCATCCAGGGGAGGACTCTTCAGGAGAAGGCCATGCGCAAGGCTGGCTTCTCTGAAGGAGCCTGGAGGCTCAGTTGAAGGACACTTCATGGATCTACACTCATATGGTATCGCCAGACCGGCTGAGAGATACCTCTTTATATTTATCTATGTCCCTCAGTTACGCTCAAGTCTGTGGCAGAGACTTTTCCTAGTATTCTACATTCAAGTCTGTGGCAGAGACTTTTCTCAATATTCTACATCCAAGTCTATGGCAGAGACTTTGCTTTACTTAACACCCTACCGGCTGTTAGGCCTAGTGAGAGGAGGTCTATCCGGGGGTTGTGAAATCCAGCTGTGAAACGGTTAGTCTCTGGATTTCTTCTATAAGAGACTTACCATTTTTGCAGTCCAAAGTACCTGAACTTCTTCCTAACCCTCTACCCTAAACTGAGAGACTCTGTTTCTATTTCAAATAAATAACCCAAAAGAAGATTCAGACTCAGAGAGATACCAAACACATTAACGGACAGTTTCTGGTGACCCTGACGCTATTAATAAGTAACCACATGGACATTACCCCTCCTCTTCCTAGACTAGGAAGGTTTGGGATCTACTAGATCCCATTCACGGCGCAAACAATACAGAGACCCAGATAAACTGGGCCCACACATCGCGGGCGGCGGAAGCCGGAGAGGCAATCATATTCCCTACACCCTTTCCCCTTCCTTTACCCCTTTGTTTCTTTACCCCCCCCCCCTCCCCTCTTCTACCTGTGTAGATAACCCTTCATACGTACTCAACTACTCATTTTTCACTACCAATAGACTACATTCATTTGGACGGTCTACCAATTTGCCCACAAATGACTACGTGTGAGATAACCGACTTGCTCGGGTACAGAACCCTACTTTATTTCTTAGACTAAACAGACGTTCCCCTACTTAGACCGTTCCAATGCGACCTGTTGAACGCATTACGACAGCTGTTTGGAAGGAATGGCAAGAGATGTTTATTTCATGATAGCGGGAGGTTTAACCTTCCCATGTTGTGAGTAGGTTCTGCATCGGAATTTCAGCATGGAAATATGTTATACTCAGACGCAGATTAATTGTACTATGTTCTAATATGTACTACGTGTTGGACTGTACTGATTTTGCACGCACGTTACGTGCCCTGTTATTGTAACCATTTTCTTTTCCTAATAAAATTTTGAATGGAAAAAAAAAAAAAAAAAAAAAAAAAAAAAGAAGATTCAGTGTCAGTTTCCATGTTTCTTTGGGCCATCTACCATGGGAAACCCTAGATGGAGAGGAGGTCAAGAAGGTAACGGTAAGCCCAATAAAACCAGCAGCTCATTCGGGGGTTAGTGCTACACTTCTTTATAGATCTTCTTTAAATCCTTAAAGTGAATGTAAACCTGATTCATGAAATTTGAGCTGGGCACATGCGTGACAAGTTCTCTTGCACATATGATAAAAGCAGCTGGAGTATTGTGTTGGGGAGGATGCTATAGAAAGATAAGCAGAGCGCTGAACTATTCAATGATCAACTCTGAAAGTCTCTACCTATGAGGAGAGGGGATGTGTGCCTTTCCTCCAATCAGCTGTTTTGGCTGTCTGCCCAAGTTTCACTGCAGTGCTAACCAGGAAGAGAAATTCTCCTAACATGATCTGAACTTTATAAAGCTAAAGACCGCAGATATACATGTAAAACTTATGTAGGGAGATTTGTTTAATCTCTGTGTATCATTTGAGGCTGTTCACTTCACTGGGTATTTGTGAGGGTGTATATCCATTTTCTTGGCTGTCTCTTGGCAACTCCAAGTTTCAGCTCCCTCCTCACATTTTCTATAGGATTAAGGCAGTGGTTCTCAACGTAATGTTGGGTAAGAGGTCCCCAGGGGTTCTGCGGCGATCTGACTGTCAGTCACAGGCAGCTGACAGGAGGATAGCACAGACAAAGGCAGAGATAGGCAGGGAAGCAGCTGGCATCCTATTGGATGTAGCGCGCTGTTACCCGCCTGGCCCCTTCTCCCCTCCTGTCCTTCCCGAGTGGTTGTATGTGACATCATCTGGGGTGGGCAGGATAGAAGGAGGAGGGGCCAAAGGGGGAACAGCACACCACTGGAGGAGATATGAAATGAGTTCTGAAGCCAGAAGAAGAAAGTCAGTACTGAAGTGTGCCCAGCTGTGTCCCCCCACAATGTGCCCAACAGTCTGTCCCATGTAATGTCCCCTGTCATGTCCCCTACCCCAATGTAATGTGGCCTGCCCCATGTAATGTCCCCTGTCATGTACTCTGTCCCCTGTCATGTGTCCCGTCCCATGTATGTAATGTGCTGTGCTCCATATAATGTCCCCTGTCATGTGCTCTGCCCCATGTAATGTCCCCTACCCCATGTAATGTTGCCTGCCCCATGTAATGTCCCCTGTCATGTGCCCTGTCCCATGTAATGTCCCCTGTCATGTCCCCTACCCCATGTAATGTGCTCTGCCCCATGTAATGTGCCCTGCCCCATGTAATGTCCCCTGACCCATGTAATGTGCTCTGTCCCATGTAATGTGTCCTGCCCCATGTAATTTTGCCTGTCCCATGCAATGTCCCCTGGAATGTGCCCTGTCCCATGTAATGTACTCTGCCCCATGTAACATTAAGGTCATGGAGTGGTCTAGCCAGTCTCCAGACTTTAATCCTATAGAAAATGTATAGGAAACTTCAACAGCCAAGAATCCTTAAGGATTTAGAGAAGATCTGTAAAGAAGCGTGGACTAAATTTCCTCCTGAAATGTGTGCAAACCTTGCCAACAAGGGTTTCTCCACCAAGTACTAATTATGTTTTGCTTGGGGATCAAATGCTTATTTTACTCGCTGAACTGTTAACTAATTTATAGCATTTGTTTGTCCCAAACAAAGCATTTTTTTTAATTGTAAAAAACTTAAGTTACACCCAAGCACATAAAATTCCCCTCCCCCACCCCCCCCCCCAAAAAAAAAACGTTGAGACCCTACCCCCACATATACACATGTACAAACATAAACGAACGTGGTGCCTGAAAACGTTGATTGCAAAACACATGTTACATCCCCGCACAATTTGGAAGGAGAGCATTCATTCTCACACCAGACCTCCATTGTAATGATAAACTGATGACCTATAAGGAGCTTTTATGCCATGTACACACAACCGGACTTTTCAACAGCAAAGTTCCGACGGAACAAATCCATCGGACAATTCGATCGTGTGTGGGCTTCATCAGACCTTTTCTGTCGAAAAATCTGACGGCTTTTAGAAATGGAACATGTTTCAAATCTTTCCGCTGGAACCAGTTCCTATCGAGAAAACTGCTCGTCTGTATGCAGGTCCGACAGACCAACAACGACGCAAGGGTAGCTATTGGCTACTGGCTATTGAACTTCCTTTGTCTAGTCCCGTTGAATGTCATCGCGTTAAAGGATCGGACTTTGGTGCGATCGTTTGTAGTCAAGTCTGTTTCAGCGTAACTCCTTCGAAACTCTGTCAAAAAGTCCGTCAGAGTTCATTCCGATGGAAAGTCCGGTCATGTGTACGCGGCATTAAAGCGTTGCCTATGGAGAATATGGGGTACTGACATGTTTAAGGTTTGACATGTTGGATATCCATTTACTCGGTGCAACCTCAGCTTTTATATTTTACAACAAAATTGGGTTTGTGGTAATAATCGTGTCACATAAAAAATTAGATCTACCCCTATTTTATTCTCTAGGGCAGGGGTAGGGAACCTATGGCTCGCGAGCCAGATGTTGCTCTTTTGATAGCTGCATCTGGCTCTCACCTCTCAATCTGCGGATCGTGTGGTGTACCGATCTGTGGATTGAGCCCATAGGAAAGGCTGCAGCTTCGGCCTAGCTCCAGAGCTGCGGCTATCTTGGTACACCCGGCGGCGGCCTAGGTGAGCGGCGCGCTGACGTCATCATCACCCGCCTCAACTGCTCGTGGATTTGCCTGCCTGTGTAGTGGTAAGCAAGCAGACAATCGTAGGGGAGATTTGGATATTACAGTGGGTGAGATGACGTAGATATTACAGTTATAATTGAAATTAGTCGATTAATCAATTAAAAAAAATAAAATAATTAGTTTTAAACATATTGTATGGCTCTCGCGGAATTACATTTTAAAATATGTGGCGTTCATGGCTCTCTCAGCCAAAAAGGTTCCCTACCCCTGCTCTAGGGTGTCCACTTTCAGAAAATATATAATGTTTGGGGGTTTTATGTATTATTATTATTATAATACAGGATTTATATAGTGCCAACAGTTTACACAGCGCTTTACAACATTAGGGCAGACATTACAATACAATACAATTCAAAACAGGGGGAATCAGAGGGCCCTGCTCATTAGAGCTTACAATCTAGGAAGCCAAAAATAATTTTTTAAACAAGTGCAAAAAAACGCAAAAATGGTTCTGGCTGTGAAAGGTTTAAAGGATAAGTTCACCTTCAGGAACATGTTGCATAAGATTTGTTAGTTGAAAAAAACTGGCTCCTAATTTTTAGCTAGCTCCTAGATTCAAAGCAATTTTGTCAAGCCCTAATATAATAGAGAGAGAGGGTCCAACCTAGATTCAAATGTGCATTGTTATTTGTTTAAGACATGATACACTTGCATTGTTTGTAATGTCATGTTTTTGTTGCTTTTTTTTTTGCAATAAAATATTTTATTGAATTAAAAGTATGGTAATACAAATTCATAGAATACAAATGATAAATAACAGACAATCATACAGTGATGTGAAAAAGTGTTTGCCCCCTTCCTCATTTCCTGTTCCTTTGCATGTTTGTCACACTTAAGTGTTTCGGAACATCAAACCAATTTAAACAATAGTCAAGGACAACACAAGTAAACACAAAATGCAATTTGTAAATGAAGGTGTTTATTATTAAAGGTGAAAAAAAATCCAAACCATCATGGCCCTGTGTGAAAAAGTGATTGCCCCCTAAACCTAATAACTGGTTGGGCCACCCTTAGCAGCAACAACTGCAACCAAGCGTTTGCGATAACGTGCAATGAGGCTTTTACAGCGTCCTGGAGGAATTTTGGCCCACTCATCTTTGCAGAATTGTCCTAATTCAGTTACATTAGAGGGTTTTCGAGCATGAACGGCCTTTTTAAGGTCATACCACAACATCTCAATAGGATTCAGGTCAGGACTTTGGCTAGGCCACTCCAAAGTCTTCATTTTGTTTTTCTTCAGCCATTCGGTGGTGGACTTGCTGGTGTGTTTAGGATCATTGTCCTGCTGCAGAACCCAAGTTCGTTTCAGCTTGAGTACACGAACAGATGGTCGGACATTCTCCTTCAGGATCTCTTGGTAGACAGCAGAATTCATAGTTCCTTTTATCACGGCAAGTCTTCCAGGTCCTGAAGCAGCAAAACAGCCCCAGACCATCACACTACCACCACCATATTTTACTGTTGGTATAATGTTCTTTTTATGAAATGCAGTGTTCCTTCTACGCCAGATATACTTGGACACACACCTTCCAAAGAGTTCCACTTTTGTCTCATCGGTCCACAGAATGTTGTCCCAAAAGTCTTGGGGATCATCAAGATGTGTTGTGGAGAAATTGAGACGAGCTTTGATGTTCTTTTTGCTCAGCAGTGGTTTTCTCCTTGGAACTCTGCCATGCAGGCCATTTTTGCCCAGTCTTTTCCTGATGGTGGAGGCATGAACGCTGACCTTAACTGAGGCAAGTGAGGCCTGCAGTTCCTTGGACGTTGTTGTGGGTTCTTTTGTGACCTCTTGGATGAGTCGTCGCTGCGCTCTTGGGGTAATTTTGGGCGGCCGGCCACTCCTGGGAAGGTTCCCCACTGTTCCATGTCTTCGCCATTTGTGGATAATGGCTCTCACTGTGGTTTGCTGGATTCCCAAAGCTTTGGAAATGGCTTTATAACCCTTTCCAGACTGATAGATCTCAATTACTTTCTTTCTCAATTGTTCCTGAATTTCTTTGGGTCTCGGCATGATGTGTAGCTTTTAAGGATCTTCTGGTGGACCTTACTGTGTCAAGCAGCTCCTATTTAAGTGATGCCTTGATTGTGAACAGGTGTGGCAATAATCAGGCCTGGGTGTGGCTAGAGAAATTGAACTCAGGTGTGGACAACCACAGTTATAGTATGTTTTAACAAGGGGGGCATCCACTTTTTCACACAGGGCCATGATGGTTTGGATTTTTTTTCACCTTTAATAATAAACACCTTCATTTACAAATTGCATTTTGTGTTTACTTGTGTTGTCCTTGACTATTGTTTAAATTGGTTTGATGTTCCGAAACACTTAAGTGTGACAAACATGCAAAGGAACAGGAAATGAGGAAGGGGGCAAACACTTTTTCACACCACTGTAAATAGAAAACATCAAATAATTAGACAAAATAAAATTAAAAATGACAGGGGAAGATAAGATACAATAAAGAAGAAATTTCATAACCACTGACATGACTGAATGTGAAATATAATAATATGAAGTATATAATCGAGGATATTCATCAGAAGATTGAAAGTTGTGCCAACAAGACCAAACATTTAGAAATTTATCAGGTGAATCTTTAGATTGATGAATGAGTTCTCCCATGTGTTTCTTAATGTGTTTAACCACTTGCCGACCGCCGCACGACGATATACGTCGGCAGAATGGCACGGGCAGGCATATGGGCGTATATATAAGTCCCTGCCTGCCCGCGGGTGGGGGGCCCGATCGGGCCCCCCCCGGTGCCTGCGGCGGTCGGCATTTCTTCGAGAGCGATCCGGGATGAGGGGGCGGCCATTCATTCATGGCCACCCCCTCGCGATCGCTCTCGACGAATGGAAATCCCCCGTGACATCACTTCCTCTCCTGTAATGTAAACACAGGAGAGGAAGTGATGTATTCTCTCCTCCGTGTCGGTATTTTCCATTCCGACACGGAGGAGAGCGGATCGGTGAGTTGCACCAACACTCTACACACACAGTAGAACATGCCAGGCACACTCACACCCCCCCTTTACCCCCCGATCACCCCCCCAATTACCCCTGCCCCCCAGTCACAGTGACACCAATGTAATTTTTTTTTATTTTTTTTTGCATTGGTGTCATTTGTGACTGTAATAACTGTTAGGGCAGTTAGAGTTAGCCCCCTTTAGTTCTAATGTACCCCCCTAACCCCCCCAATAAAGGTTTAACCCCGTGATCACCCCCCGTCGCCAGTGTCACTAAGGCTGGGTTCACATTGCAGCGGTTTATGAGAACGAATGTGATTCGCACCGCACTGCAGTGCAAATCACATCCGATCTCTGTGCGATTCGAGTTCAGCCATTCGCCGCACGCCGCACCCGCCGCAAATTCGCACGGGACCCTTTTTTTGGCCCGCAGCAGAATCGGATCGCATGGGTGTTCACACCATGCGATCCGAGTTTGCAGATCGCACTGCGATATGCGAACTGATCTGGGGGTGTCAGTAACATTTCACTGACACTCCCAGCAGTTCGCATAGGGCAGTGTGAACTGCCGCCGGGAGGCATGCGATGCGGGAACCCGCCGCGGATTCGCGGCGTTTCCGCATCGCTCCAGTGTGAACCCAGCCTAATAAGCGATCATTTTTCTGATCGCCGTATTAGTGTCACAGGTGACGCTAGTTAGGCAGGTAGGTATTTAGGTTCGCCGCAGCTTTTTATAGCGCCAGGGACCCCCATATACTACCGCATAAAGCCCCCTGATTGCCCCCTAGTTAACCCTTTCACCAGTGATCACCATATAACTGTTACAGGTGACGCTGGTTGGTTAGTTATTTTTTTATAGTTTCAGGGCACCCGCCATTTATTACCTAATAAAGGTTTAACCCCCTGATCACCCGGCGGGTGTCATTTGTGACTAATAACTGTTAGGGCAGTTAGGGTTAGCCCCCTTTAGTTCTAAGGTACCCCCCTAACCCCCCCAATAAAGGTTTAACCCCGTGATCACCCCCCGTCGCCAGTGTCACTAAGGCTGGGTTCAGATTGCAGCGGTTTGAGAACGGATGTGATTCGCACCGCACTGCAGTGCAAATCACATCCGATCTCTGTGCGATTCGAGTTCAGCCATTCGCCGCACCCGCCGCACCCGCCACACCCGCCGCACCCGCCGCAAATTCGCACGGGACCCTTTTTTTGGCCCGCAGCAGAATCGGATCGCATGGGTGTTCACACCATGCGATCCGAGTTTGCAGATCGCACTGCGATATGCGAACTGATCTGGGGGTGTCAGTAACATTTCACTGACACTCCCAGCAGTTCGCATAGGGCAGTGTGAACTGCCGCCGGGAGGCATGCGATGCGGGAACCCGCCGCGCATTCGTGGCTTCCCCGCATCGCTCCAGTGTGAACCCAGCCTAATAAGCGATCGTTTTTCTGATCGCTGTATTAGTGTCACAGGTGACGCTAGTTAGGCAGGTAGGTATTTAGGTTCGCCGCAGCTTTTTATAGCGCCAGGGACCCCCATATACTACCGCATAAAGCCCCCTGATTGCCCCCTAGTTAACCCTTTCACCAGTGATCACCATATAACTGTTACAGGTGACGCTGGTTGGTTAGTTATTTTTTTATAGTTTCAGGGCACCCGCCATTTATTACCTAGTCTCACTAGTGTACCCCTAAATTTAGGGGTGTCTACTTTCCAAAATGGGGTCATTTGGGGGGGGTTTGTGCCATCTTGGCATTTTATGGCCTTCAAAACTGTAACGCCCTTAGAAAGCCTGAAGGCGGTGCTTGGTTTTCGGGGCCCCCGTACGCGGCTAGGCTCCCAAAAAGTCCCACATATGTGGTATCCCCGTACTCAGGAGAAGCAGCAGAATTTATTTTGGGGTGTCATTTCACATATGCCCATGGCATGCGTGAGCAATATATCATTTAGTGACAACTTTGTGAAAAAAAAAAAAAAAAAAAAAAAGTTTGTAATTTTCCCGCAACTTGTGGCAAAATATAAAATATTCCATGGACTCAACATGCCTCTCAGCAAATAGCTTGGGGTGTCTACTTTCTAAAATGGGGTCATTTGTGGGGGTTTTGTGCCATCTTGGCATTTTATGGCCTTCAAAACTGTAATAGGTAGTGAGGAGTGAAGTCAAATATTTACGCCCTTAGAAAGCCTGAAGGCGGTGCTTGGTTTTCGGGGCCCCGTACGCGGCTAGGCTCCCAAAAAGTCCCACATATGTGGTATCCCCGTACTCAGGAGAAGCAGCAGAATTTATTTTGGGGTGTCATTTCACATATGCCCATGGCATGTGTGAGCAATATATCATTTAGTGACAACTTTGTGAAAAAAAAAAAAAAAAAAAAAAGTTTGTAATTTTCCCGCAACTTGTGGCAAAATATAAAATATTCCATGAACTCAACATGCCTCTCAGCAAATAGCTTGGGGTGTCTACTTTCTAAAATGGGGTCATTTGTGGGGGTTTTGTGCCATCTTGGCATTTTATGGCCTTCAAAACTGTAATAGGTAGTGAGAAGTGAACTCAAAAATTTACGCCCTTAGAAAGCCTGAAGGCGGTGCTTGGTTTTCGGGGCCCCGTACGCAGCTAGGCTCCCAAAAAGTCCCACATATGTGGTATCCCCGTACTCAGGAGAAGCAGCAGAATTTATTTTGGGGTGTCATTTCACATACGCCCATAGCATGTGTGAGCAATATATCATTTAGTGACAACTTTGTGTAAAAAAAAAAAAAAAATTTTTTTTTTGTCATTATTCAATCGCTTGAGGCAAAAAAATAAAATATTCAATGGGCTCAACATGCCTCTTATCAATTTCCTTAGGGGGTCTACTTTCCAAAATGGGGTCATTTGGGGGGGTTTTGTACTGCCCTGCCATTTTAGCACCTCAAGAAATGAGATAGGCAGTCGTAAACTAAAAGCTGCGTAAATTCCAGAAAACGTACCTTAGTTTGTAGATGTGACAACTTTTGCGCAAACCAATAAATATACAATTATTGACTTTTTTTTTACCAAAGACATGTGGCTGAATACATTTTGGCCTAAATGTATGACTAAAATTGAGTTTATTGGATTTTTCTAATAACAAAAAGTAGAAAATATCATTTTTTTTCAAAATTTGCGGTCTTTTTACGTTTATATCGCAAAAAATAAAAATCGCAGAGGCAATCAAATACCATCAAAAGAAAGCTCTATTTGTGGGAAGAAAAGGACGCAAATTTTGTTTGGGTACAACATTGCATGACCGCGCAATTACCAGTTAAAGCAGCGCAGTGCCAAAGTGTAAAAAGACCTCTGGTCATTTACCAGCAAAATGGTCCGGTCTGAAAGTGGTTAAACCATTCTGTAATGGTGATGGTGTGATGGTGGAATAATAGATTTCCAATGTGCTGGGATACACATTTTCGCAGCACTTAATAATTTTAAAGTGAAGGATTTCTTATATATCGATTTGGGAGTAGAAGAATGGTGTAAAAGCAATTGGGCAGGAGAAAAATCCAAAGGTTATGTCATAATTAGAGATGTTAAACGGTGAACTTCTGTCCAAAATGGTTGAATCAAGGGGCAGGGCCATAAGATATGCAGCAGTGAGCCATTGATATCTGCACATCACCAACAGTTAGGAGGTAAAACAGAGGACATCTTATGTAACCTAACATTAGTTTGATACCATCTAGAAAGAATGTTGAAACCATTTTCCTGAGCAGAAACGTTGGGAGAGCCTTTGTGAATATAAGAATAAATATTTTCCCATTCTTCAGCCGATAGGTTAATAGCAAGATCATTCTCCCAATGTTTACATGCTAAATTGGATTTAGGACAGTGATTGGAAAAAAAAAGTGAATACATATTAGAAATGAAATGTTTTTGAGGTTCCATTTTAGTACAAAAATTTTCAAAGGGAGTACGTTTTCTAGCATACGTACTATGACTGTGAGGATTATTAAAAAAATTCTAATTTGAATATATGACCAAAATGGAAACGGACGATCTGGTGAAAGTAAATGAAGATCGTTCAAAGTAAGAAAAGAATCAGTATGGAAAAACTTGTCAGCTCTTATAACATCATGAGACCAAATACCTTTGAGAAATTAATCTACAAGGCCCGGCTGAAAATCAGGATTTTTACGGATAGGTGTAAGAGGACCTGAAGTGGAAGAAATATTAAAGGTGTCACACATTTTGAAAATTCGTAATGTATTATCAATTAAAAGATGTTGTTTACATGTTAATGGTACATGAGATGCAGAAATCCATGGTAATTGATGAAGAGGTATATTAGAAAATGCATGCTCATGTTTTTGTTGTTTTATACATTTACTGTATGTACATTATACATTTAATGTATATACAGCTACAGCATAATGTGAATATATATATATATATATATATATATATATATATATATATATATATATATATATATATATATATATATATATAGGTATAAAGATAGCTATATCTATATATATACTGTAGATATATATATATATATATATATATATATATATATATATATATATATGTATATATATATATATATATATATATATGTATATATATACATACATACACACATGTCCTGCATTAGTTCTTTGTTCTTTCACTAACCTCTTCTAGTCATACATGATAAATAAAGCAGCATATCACTTTTACCAAACTGGTGCTCAGACGTCACAGTCATTCCTTTTGTCAGGTTGTCATTTAGCGTTATTCTTGTTCATAGTGCAAAAGGCATGTTTTCCGGGCCTGACCTGAAATCAAGGTGTACCAGGCACTATGACCATTACCGTTTAATAGTATATCCGGAATGTTTCTGCAAACACACTGACGTTCAGACAGAATTACACCATTTAGTGTCCACAACTGGCCTGGGAGAAACCAAATCATTTCATAACAAGCAAACTTGGGATATAAAGCCTAGACTGCTGGTATTCCTTGTATGAAAAGTCTTTTAGGTTTATTTTGCTATTTGGAAGAGTAAGAAATTAAAAATGACCATATTCTCCTTAAAGCTGTTTTGTTTGGGATTGGGGGGGGGGGGGATGGGTGGAGGCCATGTCAGCTTCCTTTTTGCTGGGGTCATTGTGGTGACTGAATTTTCTGATTGGGTAGATCTTGATTGGTGTGTTAGAACCTGATCCTACATGCTTTTCTATGTATCCAGAGATGTCACTCAAGGCTGGATATAGGAAATGCTGTCTCTTTTCCATTGTATCAGGTCATGATCTGCATATCCAGGTCTGAGAATATCCTCTTCGCTACCCTGGTAACAACCTTGTCCTGATCTCCGCTCTGTTGTCCATCTGTCACCTGTCATTACTTGTTTGTCTAAAGACTACACTTCAGCCTGATGCTTCTGTACTCTATATTGGTTTATTTGTTATATGTCACCATTGTGGCCAACCCAAGTGCTACATTGTGACAGTGAAAAGCAGTCCAGTCTATATCTCCTCCAGGGGTTCCCCAGTAAATACCAGGCATTCCTTGAACATCCACCATGCTTAATACTGGTGCATCTCAGAGAATCTTCTTCTGTCTGCATACCAAACCATGCTTCTGTTTAAATCCCCTAAACATAATAGGAGCACCCTGCTGTTTGTTTCAAACCAGTAAAATCCCACGCAGACACATGGAAAAACATACAATATATAATGGTGGACCACAAATGAGAAACATTGAGTTCTCAAAAAATGTTGCCAACATCAACATGGTTATTGAAAAAATCCTTAAAAAAGGGACAACAGTACCCCCGGTACAGTGGGACTTTTAAGGCGAACGGACACATTTTATGTCATAAAAGTATTATTTAGTTGAAAAATCTTTAAAAAGACATGTATAAAAACATGGTAATGATCTATACAAAGCATCAATACAAAGATGCATAATACATTCTTTACAGATTCAGATATGAATACATAATTACACAAGTTTATTCCATTAGCCTGACATGTTTCAGGAAAACTTCCTATCTTCAGAGGCGTGATTTCGGAGAAAGTGTATAGATATAGTCAATGTTAATTCCTGTAAAGAAATTGGGTATAAACATATACAACAATCATTTTTCTTAGGCGTCTAAAAATACTTTGCAAGTGTTTATCCACCAAAGGGTAGTAAGTCACGTCCGGGCATAGACCAGCCCCCACCAAGGTGCCACAAAAAACGACCAGAACCCCACAGCCATAGGTGAATCTTACTTTGCTCAAAAATAGAGGAACAAGCGGCTGGAAGTGTGTTCCTTCCGTCAGGCATAGTTCTTTAATGCAGCCTTTCAGTTCACTAGGAGATAAGCTGGCCACATACCAGTAGAATTTTGTTAAACATTTTTTTATTTTTGGATAGATGGTTCAATTTTCTAATGTGTTCTTGGCCAAAAATAGAATCAAATAATAACATACTTTTAAAATAACGCTACTCTGTAACCCTTATGCCCCATGCACACGATCGGACATTCCGACAACAAAACCCTTGATGTTTTTCTGACAGATGTCGGCTCAAACTTGTCTCACATACACACGGTCACACAAATGTTCTCAGAAATTCCGAATGTCAAGAACGCGGTGACGTAAAACACGTACGATGAGCCGAGAAAAATTAAGTTCAATAGCCGGTAAGGCTCTTTTGCTTTATTTTGAGCATGCGTGGACTTTTTTGCGTCGGAATTGTGACAAGTTTTGTTGTTGGAAAATTTGAGAACCTGCTCTCAAGCATTTGTTGGTGGAAATTCCGACAACAAATGTTCTATGGAGCATACATGTGGTCGGACTTTTTGACATCAATCTCACATCCAACATTTGTTGTTGAAAAATCCGATTGTGTGTATTGGGCATAATTTCATATCCTTGCATTTTTGCGGCCCACGTTTGCACGGACATGGCAGCTCATTCATTTAAATAGGCTGCCGTGCACCATTTTTCAAAACGCTGCTCGCAGGGAAATCACATGGGCATTTTGACCATGCCATTTCCCTGTGGTTCCTGCAAATGCACTGTGTTTTCAAATGAGTGGGGGAGCCATTTAGAACAAATGGGAGCCCCGCGCGGTTTTACATAGCAGCACATTTTCACTGTGTGTGGGTATGGGTTTGGGAATCACTGCCACATGAATAGGTGTGAACTAAGCCTCAGGGCTCGTTCATGGTTGGAAAGCAGTTGAGCCCCATATACCGTAGCCACATTTCTTCATGGCTGTGGCAGGAATTAGACCCCATGTTACTTTTGGCAGGTGTAGCGGCTGCCGACTGTGACCTATTCAAGTGAATGGGGCCGTTCTGCAAGTGTCCTGCTACACGTGGTTGTGGCACGCTGGTGCGGCAAACAAGGGGTTTAAGAAGGTTGCGAGGAAGCTATACAATGCCTCCTCACCGCCTGTCAAATGTTCTGTGAAGAGCAATCTGAATGAGAGTACGCTTTTCAGAAAGCACCGCTAGTGTGAACGAGCCCTTAGTGCAATGCATTTGTAAATAATGCCTGCATCTGTACAATGTGCAGCAAATAACTCCAGTATTACATCTATTGCCTCTATACAGGCCCTTTCAGATTTGTTCTTTAAACATGCAAGTTATTTACATAAATGGCACAAATCTAAATTACTAGATGAAGAAACACGCATACATTTGTTGGTTGCGCAAATTAATGCGTTGCCAATGATCCCACACCTCAAAGACATGCTGGTAGGTTAATTGGCTTATATCCAAAATTGGCCCTAGTATATGAATATGAGTTGGGGACCTTGGATTGTGGGCTCCTTGAGGGTAGGGATCGATGTGAGTGTGTGATATATGTGTGGAGCCCTGCCTAAATTGACGGCGCTATAAGGGGACCTTAAATAAATAATATATAACAGAGGAGCATCTTAATGAGACACAACATACAAGGATAGGGACAATTGTAGACATGCATATTTACTCAGGTTGGACTGGTGTCTTTATTCAACGTTACTAACTATGTAATTAGGTATGTAAAGAAATACAGTATATACCGTACTGTATATTTTAAAATGTATTTTCTAAAATCTATGTTTTTGCTGCAGATATAATTGATTTAATTTTTACTAACTTCTGCATTTTTGCATGTTTCAATGATTTCATTTTAATTCGTTTGTATGTACATATATTGGAGATTGTTTTATCTACTCTGTCCTGCTCTGTCAATTCAGGTTAATTGTGGTTTACGCTCAATCCCACAGGAAGAATCAACGCCCCAGTCTCCTCACTTGTACCACTGAGGTTAAGCTGGGTCAATCCTTAGGAAACAACTGATCATAAAACTGTCTACTTTGCAGAATCTTGGTATAAAATCTTGATTAGCGTCTAGAATAGTGGGTTTTCAAGCAGATTATTGTTGCTCATTTACAAACAGCAACAGCATCACTTTAAATAGCTTCAAAAAAAAAATATGTTACCAACAAATCTACTCCTTTTTGAAGATTAACACTGTGGGGTTGATTTACTAAAGCCGGAGAATGCAAACTCTGGTGCAGCTCTGCATATAAACCAATCAGCTTCCAGGTTTTATTGTCAAAGGTTAACTGACCAAGCTGAAGTTAAAAGCTGATTGGCTACGATGCACAGCTGTAACAGATTTGCGCTCTCCAGTTTTAGTAAATCAACCCTTGTGTCCCCCTCTAGGCTTTAGTCAGTAACTGACTTCTCATGACAATGTATAATCTACATTGAGTAATATTGTTGTATTGCAGTGTAATAGTCATAAGTACAAGCATACCCCACTTTTAAGTACACAATGGGGTTTATTTACTAAAGCTGGAAAGTGCAAAATCAGGTTTACTTCTGCATAGAAACCAATGAGCTTCCAGGTTTTATTACCAAAGCTTAATTGAACAAGCCAAGGTTAAGAGCTCATTGGTTTCCATGCAGAAGTGATCCTGATTTTGCACTTTCCAGCTTTAGTAAATAAACCCCATTGTGTACTTAAAAGTGGGGTATGCCTGTATAGTGCAGTTAAATTGAGCTATGCACTTATATCTAGGTAAGAAGGTAACCATTTTTTCATGTCATAATGTGCTCTGATATCAGTGGTTAGTTTTCCTTGTATTTTTAACATGCTTTGTAAAAATACATAGCTATAGCAGGAAAATATTGGATCGGCTAGACAGGGCAATGCATCAGTATTTTTCACACAGATTAATTTACTACTGCAGAGGAGCTAGAAGACATTTGAACTTTTATCCTTGTATTTGCCTTGAGGCGGGAATCTATGGTAAACCTGGATTTACTAATGACTCAATGTCAAAAATGTGTGCAGTTCACTAAGTTATTTGTGAGATCACATACACCTGGCTGAAGACAAGGAGATGTCTGGGACATGATATACTCTTCAAATATGTGCAAAATGTTTGCCCCTGCAATATTCTGATGTCTTCAGTACAGATAATTAAAAGCAAGGTGTCCTTATATTTTGATGCTTTATAGCAGGGATATGCAATTAGAGGACCTCCAACTGTTGCAGAACTACAAGTCCCATGAGGCATAGCAAGTCTCTGACAACCACAAGCATGACACCCAGAGGCTGGAGGTCCGCTAATTGCATATCCCTGCTTTGTAGAAACATTACATAGTGCAGCTGCTGTATGGTGTCAATAACTGGCCAATGGAGGAGAATAAAATGACTCCTGCTATAGACAACCATCTTGCACCTAAGAGATTTTGAACAGCAAGGATAGTAACGTCTGTCTAGGTATTATATATGGTTATTTTTAAGCTGGCCATAGATGGTTAATTGTTCTATTGTTCAGGCAGCAGTCTGAATTATTAAAAACAGGTTCCTCCATCCACACAAGTAATGATTCCCCCCCCCCCCATTATTCATTCCTAATTCCCTAACTATAACTACAGGCTTCTGTGCTCCCTCAGGCATACCTGCAAAAGTGTATTCCAACAATCATAGCCCTTCCAAGTCTCTCCCACACAAGTGCAAATCCTTATGAGGTATATTCCAGCACAGGTTTATTTGTGGTGAACCCCGGATACCAATAGGTTTGCATCTCCAAAGAAATAAACAGCCTCCTTCTAGCTCCACGGAGAGCTTCCACTTGCACTGACAAATTTCAGGTTGTGCACGCTGGTCTCTGGACCACGGTCCCTTTATGCCACACGACTAGTGGGTTGGACCCAACAAAATGACCCACACAAAAAAAAAAAACAGAAAAGGTCCTAATGCCTACACTCCTGGCCTCCTGGCCATAACAGCACTAAACTAACTGGCTAAAGCTTCCAAGCAAAGGTCTTAATGCCTACACTCCTGACCGTGACAGCACCAAACTAACTGGCTAAAGCTTCCAAGCAAAGGTCTTAATGCCAACACTCCTGGCCGTGACAGCACCAAACTAACTGGCTAAAGCTTCCAAGCAAAGGTCTTAATGCCTACACTCCTGGCCGTGACAGCACCAAACTAACTGGCTAAAGCTTCCAACCTGCTTTCAGGTGTAAGTGGCCATGTAAATGAGGCATATGAGTTGCATGTATTTTGTGTGCTAAGGGCTGCTAGTGCACCGTAATGCACAAAAAACATAATTGCACCATTTTTGCTGTAGCGAATATGTGCTTAGTGTTTCTATTCACTATAAATAACATAGATATAAGCAGAAAAGAAGCACAAAATTGAGCATTTTGCATGTGCTTTCTGACATGAATCGACACTCTGCGTCACTCTATCCATAACTGCATGTTTGCTTTGTCCCCCTCAATGATTTGAATACAGTAGCTGTCCACTTGGGCTTTTCATTAGGGAAATGATCAATACTGTTACAAAGCATAACAAAGAACGAATGAAAGTTCTAAACCTTTGTGTTTCAAGAAGTAACAACATGTTCCCAGAGTAAATAGAGTTAAGAGTAATGCTTATAAATTGTAACTGTAGTAGACTTCCTAGCATGAACTATTATATACTACACTCATTTGGGTTATTTTTTCTTGTGACTTTTTTATTGATGAGAATCATTGTACAAATACATTTTCAAAAGAAGCTGAATTAGAAATTCAAACAAATATTTGTTGGACAAAATGTTATTCATCAAAGGGAAATATACTTTAAAGTATACTAGTGGGCTTTTTCTAACCATGTTAAATGGTTTGCATATTGTTCTTTGCAGAGTGTACCCGAGAACCTCAACTCCACACATGTTTTATAAAAGGAACTGTGACCACAGCCATCAAAGGCACTTAGTACTCCAGAAGGGAGCAAGCAAAAGGGCAGCCTTGTAGGCTGTCATCACAAGTTTCAGGACTGAGCGTCCTTGCTCCTTGGTTGCCAAAAAGAGAATAGGTATGCAAGCACATCGAGATACTGCCTTCTATCCAGACTATAAACCTGTATAGCAGAGTCAAGGAATGCACAACTATGCTTAAAACCATGGGTGTTATTAGTGTTGGGGAACCGGGCTTGTGCCTCACATCTTGTGTGGTGCGCCTTGGGTGCTGAGGCCACAACTGCCTGCCATTTGTTTCTGTTACAATTTAGGCACTGTAGTGCCTTCACCAGTTGTAATGCACTGCCACTTTCTTACTCTTTCAGACCTCAAATACAGCGACAGTTCAGAGTAGAAAGCGGGATTTGTTAGGTTCCCCCTTGGCTTTGATCACATGACCCAGTTGAGGGGAGGCCTTCCCCTCACAATGCTGTATCTTTGTTCTGATAAGTGGATGGAGGAAGGGAGAGCTCTGTATTGGGGAAGGGAGAGGTGGTTTGGGGGTTGGGGAGATAGATTGGGGTAGGGGTTAAGGTGGCAGGAGAGAGCTCTGGAGGAGAGATTTGGGGGGAGAGATCGGTACTTGAGGTATTTTTGGTTTTACACTGACCTATGTGTTACCTACTCCTGAGCCTTGCATCTTGTGTGTTACACACTAATGAGCACAGCATGATATAAACTCTTGAGCCTTGCCCCCTTTGCAACACACAAAGCTCTGTAGGACAAGCACTCCTAAACCCTGCAGGAATATGTATTCCTATGCACTGTTAAATTCATATTCCTGAGTCCTGTAAGATACATACTCCTGAGCCCTGGCCCTATGCAATACAAACTCTTGAGCTCACATTTAAAGTGGAAGTAAACCCATTGATTTAAACAGTTTCAAAAAACGGCATGCCGGGAATGCTAACTGCACATTGGCTGTGCTCTCAACCAAACTGTCAAACCACCCAATGGCTGGTGTCATAATGGATCACATGTGCAGCACTGTGGCAGCTGAAGATTAAACAGAGGCAAAGATGGCAGCTTCCGTGGATGAAAACGATAGGGGAGTTTACTTCCACGTTAAGCCCTTCTTTCTCTGCTGTATGCCCCCATGAGAGAAACACATTCCTAAACCCTGCGCTGTATGTGTTCAAGTACCTTAGCTGGGAGCCGAGTTGACGAGAGGGCTTTCCTTACAAAACCTGGAGGCACCCTGGTTGAAAAGGCTGCACTAGACAATCTATACCAATAGCAATTGCCCTGTGCTGTTTTTACTCCTCCTGGCTCACTCCACAGCTTCACAGCAGCACAGTTAAACTGTCCCCAGTACTGGGCTTGGCCATCTTGGGGGAGCCAGTGTCTGATTGAACGCTGACTTCTCCTGGCATTTGGCCAGCCATTTTTGGATTTATATATATAGTCCTTGTTGGGTTAGTTTGGTGTGTCTGCAGAGTGGGAAGTAGTGATATATGAAAGGTGCACACAAAAGTTAGGGGAAGTTCAGGGAAAGATTTCTGATGAGTAGGGACAGTGTAGGGATTATTCAGATAACCCCTTCTGGACACTATTGCTTGCATGGGGAAAGATGCTGTTCTAGCCTTCAACTGCCATCTGTGTGTCCTGTATCATCAGTAGAGAACCCTACTGAGATGCAACTTTATGCCAGCCAACAGAACCCGTTTAGGGAGCATCTCTTGAGCACACTACTACTCATAAGTTCTGCATACTTACTACTTTCTGATAAACTCTGCCACCTTGTTATCCCTGCCCACAAGTAGCCTCCTTCACTGTCCTACAGATTCCAGCATTGTGTACCCCCTGCTGAAGGATCAATCAACAGATTTTAGCAAATGCCAATGACACTGCTAGTACCCTGGATCAAACCATGCCCCCTGGATCACTTGATCACTGTTCCTGGGAGACCACACGCAGCAAATATTAATTTTCTCGCAGCCTGCAAGCCACAGGAGGATTTGAGCATCAACCCCCATTGGGCCAGGGGCTCCTTACCTGGCACCTGACCCAGTTTAGACCCTAGTCACACTACTTTTGCTCCATAGGTAGCGTGACCAGCATCTGAGTCAGATCAGGTGCTGGGAATCCTTTGATCCAGGGGGATTTATGCTCACTTTTATGTGTTCAAAAATGTCCTCTAATGCTGGACATACACTGATCAAAATTGAAATAGTTTAACAAGGAATTTCAATAAGTGTGTGGGCTCTCCTGCTAATTTGCAGAAGTAGATTGTTTAACCAGTTGCCAACCAGCTGCTATCATTATACTGCGGCACATTGGCTCGTTCCTGTAAATCGCCGTAGCTGTACATCAGTCCCTTTAACACTCTATAGCAGGACCGTGCCCGCTGCACAGAGGGTAGGCTGATGCGCATGGCCGGCGGCCGTGATGTCCCCAGGCCACCTGCGATCGCTCCACAGAGAGCCAGCTCGGGGATCTGTCAACGTAAACAAACAGATCCCCGTTCTGACAGGGGAGTTCAGAGTGATCGTCTGTTCCTAGTGATCAGGAACAGCGATCTCTCTATACTCCCAGTCAGTCCACTCCCCCTACAGTTAGAAACACCTCCCAGGGAACACATTTAACCCCTTGATCACCCCTAGTGTTAACCCCTTCCCTGCCAGTGTAATTTATACAGTAATCAGTGTATTTTCATAGCGCTGATCGCTGTATAAATGTCACTGGTCCCAAAAAACTCTCAAAAGCGCCCGACCTCTCCGCCACAATATCGTAATCCCGCTAAAAATTGCTGATCACTGCCATTGCTAGTAACAAAAATGCCATAAATCTATCCCCTATTTTGTAGACGCTATACCTTTTTGCACAAACCAATCAATATACGCTTATTGTGATTATTTTTCAAAAAAATATGTAGAAGAATATATATTGGCCTAAACTGAGGAAGAAATTTGATTTTTATATTTTTTGGGGGGATATTTATTATAGCAAAATTTACGCAGTTTTTTTGTTTATAGTGCAAAAAAAAACAAGAAAAAGAAGAGGTGATCAAATACCACCAAAGGAAAGCTCCATTTGTGGGAAATTTTTTTATTTTGTTTGGGTACAGCATTGCATGAACACGCAATTGTCAGTTAAAGTAATGCAGTGCCGAATCACAAAAAAATGGTCTGGTCATTAAGGGGGTAAATCCTTCTGCTCCTTAAGTGGTTAAGTGACTACTGCTGAAGGCACATGTTGAAAAATGTCTGGAAGTTAAGGATGAGCTCAGGTGTGTTCGCAAACAGCACGTGCAGAGCCTGCCAGGAAGTCGGCAGTGAACAGCGCTAATCACAGACAGTGAGACATTTCCCGATCTCTGCAGCCGCGCATCGGAACAATGTCTCACTGCCTGTGATTAGTGCTGTGCAGTGCCGACTTCCTGGCAGGCTCTGCACGTGCCGTTTGCGAACACACCGGAGCTCATCCTTACTGGAGGGGTTGATTCCTCCATTCAACTCGTTTGTGTGGAGAAAATCTGTTCAATTTTTTATTTTTTTTGTTCCACTCTCTGAATTATTAAAAGCTAACGGTGAGGTTGCAAATGTCAGTACTATCTTAGAGAAAGTTTACATTTATCATAATGTGTGATGCTGTAAATGTCACCATGAAACCTTTTGCATACTTTGTACTTTTATTTACTATAGAAAATGTGAAAACTTGAAATAAAAACCAGTGAAACACAAAAGCTAACAGTGTATGGCCAGCTTAAAACCCCTTTCACACTGGGGTGTTTTGCAGGCGCTATAGCGTTAAAAATGGCACTTGCAAACCACCCTAAAACAGCTACTCCATTCACTCCAGTGTGAAAACCCTCAGGAGCAGTGCGCTGGCAGGGCGTCAGAAAAAGTCCTGTCAGCAGCTTTTTTGGAGCAGTGGAGCTCCTTCCCATTGAAATCAATGGGGCAGCAGCAGAGTTTTGCGGGCGGATTTAACCCCTTTTCGGCCACTAGTGGGGGAATAACGGTGCTAAAATGATGGTAAAGCAGGGCTAAAAATAGTGCCGCTTTACCACTGACGCTGGTGGCGGCTCAGTGTGTAAGGGGTCTTATACAGCTACCTGGAATAGGGGTCCCCAAAGGAAGACCCCCTTCAGCCCATGTTCAAGTGACTTTATGATATTATAAATTTCCCTTCGCTTTGTGTTCCCAGTGAAAACAAAGACAGAAACAAGCCTGACAGGGAATCGAACCCTTCTCCATTAAAATCTAAAAGAAAAAAAAAGTGTTGGCTAGAGATACCAGATACGCTTTAATTCAATTAGACAAGCAAGGAGGAGTGTGGAAGATGAACACTGTGTCACTGTGACTTATGGTATAAAGTATGTAATAGAATTAAAACTGCATATTTTTTTCTTCAAAAGAACAAAGTCCTAGTCATTAAAGTGATTTATTTTTATTTTTTTGCTTTTGAAGCAAAGAAGCTGGAGCGAGTGTGGTCACACACATGAAACAAGGCCAAACTTTCCGTGCTGGAGAACAAAGTAGCGCGAGGATATCAAAGCGTGCGGCTGAGGGAAACTCACCTGCGGGATTGATGTGGCTTATTTAGCATGAAATAGTTGGTGTGACAGGTTAGAATAGGAAAGTAACATATACCTGACAGACAGCACTTGTAACCTGAAGCTCAGGGCACAGGTAAAGCAGCTAACAGCTGTCTTGTCAACAAAGCCATTGCTGGCCCATCTGCATTGTATAGCTCTCCACATAAAAGACTCTTTGTGAACTTTTATATTTTCACAAGTTTTGTGACCTGCTGGCCTTAAAAGCTTAAAAAAAAAAAAATCCAGCCATAATGAATCATTTTGTTTATTAATAGTTTCAAAGCCTGGCCTCACATAGCAGCGCAACAGCACTTTAAGCTTGTGCGCTGTAGTACTAAGTTCCTAGGCGAATAATAATAGGTCAGCGTGTCATGATGACTTCTTATTTAAATCTCGTATAACAAGCGAATGCTGCTTAGGCCGCGTACACACGGGCGGACTGTTCGCCCAACTTTGTCTGCTGAACAGTGTTTGGGCGGACAGTCCGCTCGTGTGTGGGCTTTCAGCGGACAGTTTCAGCGGACAGTTGGACGGACAAGGTTTTTCGGAATTTCCGAAAAACTGTCCGCTGAAACCTTGTTTGAGCGAACAGTCCGCCCGTGTGTAGGCTTGTTCGTCAAACAAAGTTGCGCGCATGCTCAGAAAGGATTTTCACGCCGAAAGTTATAATGCAGTGTATAGGACGTCGTATTTTTCGTCCCGTCGTACGTGCCGTTCACGTCATCGCGCACGGTTTCAGCAAACTGTTCGTCCGTCGTGTGTGGCCATGTCCGTCCATGCTAAGTTTGAGCGGACTGTTTGCCGAAACTGTTGGACGGACAAAGTTGGGCGAAAAGTCCGCGCGTGTGTACGCGGCCTTACTGGAATCACAAAATTAAGGGTAGCTTAATGTTCATGTCAGGAGACTGAAAAAACAAAAAGAAAAAAAAAAAAACCCTCAATCAAAGCGACTACGGGGCACTTATACACCTTCCTGCCCAGACCAATTTTCAGCTTTCTGGGCTGTCCGCACTTTGAATGACAATTGCACGGTCATGCTACACTGTACCCAAACTACATTTTTATCATTTTGTTCCCACAAATAGAGCTTTCTTTTGGTGGTATTTGATCACCTCTGGTATTTTTTATTTTCTGCTAAACAAATAAAAAATATATCTTTGTAAGTTTTCTCCTTCACTGATGGGCACTGATGAGCACTGATAATGGGCACTAATATGCGGCACTGATAGGCAGCACTGATAAGTGGCACTGATATGCAACACTGATAGGCACTGAAAGGCGGCACTGATGAGGACTGAAAGGTGGCACGGATGGGCACTGATAGGTGAGGTGACACTTATGTACACTAATGCAGTGGTCATCAACCCTGTCCTCAGGGCCTACTAACAGGCCAGGTTTTATGTATTACCTTGAGGAGATGCAGACTAGAATACTGCAATCACCGAGCGGCAAATTATATCACCTGTGATGTATTTCAGTTATCTTACAAACCTGGCCTGTTAGTGGGCCCTGAGGACAGGGTTGATGACCACTGCACTAATGGATGGTACTGATGGGCATCACTGATTGATAGGCATTATTGTTTGGCACTGATTGGCATCCATTATGGGCACTGATTGGTATCCATTGTGATAATCAATCAGCACAGACCCCCCCCCCCCCGTCAGAGGAATAGCCGATCGGTTCTCCTCTACTCGCGTCTGACAACGGCTCTTCCTGTTTACACTGTGATCAGCCGTGATTGGACATATGACGTCTGGTCAGGATATCACAACCACTTTGCTGATGTCATGTTGCTATATGGCAGGCGGCAAGTGGTTAAAGTTTGCTTGTTATGAAAGAAGCATGTGGGAAACAACAGTACGCGTATGCAGAGCACGTTCAGGTAGATCTCTAAGTAAGTAAAATAGGTTACACAGTTGTGTATTTATTTTTGTTATCATTTTTATTAGACTATGCATATCTTTATATATATATCTAAGTAACAATATGCAGCGTAAATATCTGAATCTGTCATGATATCAGATTATCCGCTCCCTGTAGTCACTGACGCTACTAGAAAATCAGACGAACGATTGTCCGGTTTTCCTCAATGTTTCACAGCAAGTCAAAACTGAATATGATACTAATAGTATGAAAAGTCTCATACCACAAAGGCTTCTTTTACATTTTTATTGTCTCTGATCATGTGTCTTTCGAATCCAATTTTTCTTGTATGAAAACAGTACACATTAAACAAAAATCGTTAGTTCTGTTCACGTACGTGAACAGTTTTGAAGTTTGTCCCTTCAGGAAATTTCTTTTGGAAAGTCGGAATCGGATGTCGAAAGTGGTGTACATGTTAAAGGCATACCCCACTTTTAAGTACACAAGGGGGTTTATTTACTAAAGCTGTAAAGTGCAAAATCAGGCTCACTTCTGCAAAGAAACCAATGATCTTCTAACCCCAGCTTGTTCAATTAAGCTTCGGTAATAAAACCTGGAAGCTCATTGGTTTCTATGCAGAAGTGAGCCTGATTTTGCACTTTCCAGCTTTAGTAAATAAACCCCATTGCATACTTAAAAGTGGGGTATGCCTGTAAACAAAAATTGAACAATCTTTCCTCATACAGAATTTTTCTTCTGATTTTCTCATAGTGTGTACCCCCCTTTACTGTAGGGAAGAATGCTGTGATGACCATATCAGTGCTCTGCTCATAGGTGTGCGCAGCCTATTGCATTAGGGTGTGCACCCCAAAACTTAAACACACACACACACCCTTGTCTGCAGCCTCATCTGCATTGGACTCTGTGTTTCATGTTCATTCACAAACTGAAGCATAGTAAACATAGTGTACTATGCTTCGGTTATGACTGAACAATGTCAGTGAGTGTGTTCACTGTGTTCATTTAGAAAAGGAAATTACTGATAAATTACATATTTACTAGCCCCTTCCTCCACTGTCCATCTTGAAACATCCCCCGCAGCAGATGGGAGCAGAGGAGGGAAGCCAGCAGCACTGTAGGGTCAACATGGGGGAAGCCCAGGGAATTTACAATGCACGCAGTGATTGAGGTGTGCCTAGGCACACCTGCCACACCCCCTTGCGCATGCCTATGGCTCTGCTGTTCCTTTAATGACCAGTCACAGGCTGGACCAGGATGAATTGCTTATCTGCAGTATATTCTGGAAGGAGGTCCAGGACCTGCCTGTGCTGTCTGGAAGTGGTGGCTGTATGCAGCTCTGGAACGGGTCCCCCCAGTGCCCAGGGTAAAGATGAGGAACTCCGACCCACCCCATTGCTAATGCAGGACTTCAATGGGTATACCACTCTGTAGGCTCTGCCACCATCGTTCTCTGCCCATCTTCCAGCTGCCCATAGTTATCATGGAGTTTGCACTGCCCATGTTTGGCTATTTGCTTTCTTTCTAGCAACAGGGTGGATGGACAGATGCACATGCACAGTTTGCCCAAGGGCTGTGAGCAGTTGGGGCAAAGGGAGCATAGTGTGAAGGCAGTAGCAGATCTGTAGAAGGGAGGCCAGGATATGTTGGTTGCCCACCATCAATTTGGAGTGTGCATGCAATATTTTACAGCATTGTGCCCTCACCTTCTTTATAGGACACTACACCTGGGGTGTCTGTCCCTCCTGCCCACCTCTTGTTCCAGCCCTGGTTGCATGGCAAAACTGGCCAATTAGAATAACAACCTTTGGCAGGAATAGGGACTTTCCATTGTGAAAATGCATTAACAAGGCAAAAAATTGCATGCTATACACAATTTTTTTGTATTTAACTTTCATTTTATGGGGCTCTGCATAAAGAAGGTGAAAGCACAAATAACACAGCATGTTTTATGTTTAAAAGAATGCACTAAGCGGGATCGCACAGATGCGAGTTAAACACTTTAGAATGAATTGGATTTCTATCTGCCATTTATTTTCATTCAGTAAAATGTATTCAATCTACTGCAGGAAAACAAACAAGTCGATGATTCATGTTGTCAGCATTGTGTCTGTTTTCCTGCAATGAAACACATAAGAAATCCCATTGTTTGCTTTGTGGCTACTTCACATCTACATACAGTAACAGGTATTTTATCGTCCATACGGAACTATATGTGTGCATTACCGCTTGTACTGCAATGTCCACTCATAGGTGAAATAGACCCTAAGGCCGCATTCATATCTGTCATTTTCGGATCTTGCAGTGATTCTGCCCGCAATCCCATATCACACTGCAGTAGTGGCAAAACGCACCATGTGTGTTTGAGTGCCGTTCATTTTTAATGGCACCAAAACGCTGTGAGGTTTGGGCGCGATCAATCGCGACATTGAACAAAGCTTGTCGTCCAAAAAGCAGTAGGAGCTTCTTTTATGTAACAAGCTTCACGTGATGCGGTTTTCCGCAATTGCAGTGCGATTCATCGCCGCAAAACTGCTCCATGTTTAGGTGTCATTAAAAATGAATGGATTGTGCGTTTTGCCACTATTGTAGTTTGATTTGGGCTCGCAGGCAGAATCGCAGCAATTCTGACTGAGATCCCAAAATACCAGATGTGAACGGGGCCTATTCTTAAAGTAAAATGTAGGCTGCCATTCTTGATCTTTTGAGAGTTTTCCTGGCTGCCATGCTTATCCATTTGCTTTGGTATTTTTTTGTACACCCTAATCTAAAAAGTATGCAGATCTAAAATTCAGATTTTAGTCCAAAATAACTTGTTGGACACTTACCCCAAGTCTGTAACTAACAAAGTTCTAAAGCTAGAGGCAGCCAGGCAAGTAGCATTTTTAAAAAGAGGTTCATAATGGAAGCATATGTTTTCCCTTGTGCAGCTTTTCTTTTTTTTTTTTTACATTTCAGTTTGAGGTGGTCTGATCCTTTAAGAAAAAAACACTAATGTAGCATTTGTATTTGCAGGGGTGAAGCTGGGTGAAATCCTTGTGTTAATGCTCAAAGGAATGAAGCAAGGAAGAAACACAAGCAGTAGATCCAGCATCTGTGCAATACTGACAGCTGGCAGATGGTGTTGTATAGCTCTCTACTTTATAGGTGGCCTGCAGGAAAAGGGGAATCAGTTTTCATGAAACACTGCCTTTTACTCTAGCCATTTACTGCTCTTTTCTTTTTCAATAGTAAAGGCCTTTGGTCACAAAACATATGTTTCCTGATCTTGATAATATCCCTTTATTTTCTATACAAAATGTTGGTAAATAAGTGATACCGTGATTGTGAATTAAGTGAGTACCGTAATTGGTCGTTTAGAAAGCTTCAATGAACACATATCTAAATGAGCTTGAAACATGCTTAAAATAAATGTTACACTCATAATAAACCGTAATGTGATGGCATGGGATGTATGTGATGGCATGGGATGTATATTCCTTACATATTTTGTACATTTGCTTCCCACTCTTAAATATTTTTCAGTTTTTAAATGAACAAAAAAAATCATTTTTTGTGTAACCCGGAGCATGCTTGGTGAGTTACACTCAGATACTGTAAAGGGCCGTAGAGGGCCGTAGAATTAGTAGAATTTGGCCCATGTGTACAAAGTCTGGTCCGCTTGGCCGACTTCTGTCGAAAATGCATGACCGAAAAAAAGGTCTGTCGATCAGCACAATCAACCAATGGCTGAGAGCTCTGACCAGCGTGTTCTGGAGGGGGGACTGTCCCCCTGTCAGAACACAATAGCTCAGCAGGGGAGATCGCTGTACTAACATTGGGTTGTTAGTACAGCGGCTCTTCCTGAGCTCTTCAACTTTTTTTTGTTCAGCCCTGCTGGGCTTAAGAAAAAGAGGAATCCCCCTTCAATTGGACTTGAAAGGCAACATACACTTTTGTATAGTACGAAACATAGTTTATTAGATATACATAAAAGTCTACGATCAAATAGAATGATCAATATTAAAAAATATAAAAGTTTGTACAAAATATACATACATGTGAAAAACAACAAAAACAAAACACAACAGTTTACATGAAAAATATGACACAGAAATAATGATACTCTCCCTTAAATAGTAATTTCAGGTACCCAACGTGTTTCTGGTTATATACCTTTGTCAGGGGTATAGGATCGAGGTAAATATAGTCATAATTTGTTTTTACTCTAAAAGATAAAAGGACATATCAAAAAATGGTACAGACAAGAATGGGGTATACTGGTGTGTACTGGTCTTTAGAAACGTGTGAGGGGCTTAAATTAGGTATCTTGTTGGTTGTGTCTTAGACCCCATACACACTATTAGATTTTCTGCAGATTTCTGTCTTCAGATTTATCAAAACCATATAATATGAGGTCAAGAGTTTCAATTTGTATGCAATCAGGCAGGCCCTTACACTACATGGTTTTGATAAATCTGAAGACAAAAGTCTGCAGAAAATCTAATAGTGTGTATGGGGCCTAAGGACTATCTGCACTTTACAAAGTACATGCTTTCTTTGCCCGACTACCACCTAGCCAGTCTGAGCAGTGAGTAAATGCAATCTCCTCCTAGGTGCTTTAGTTCTCCAACATGAACTTCCACTAATGACCCCACTGGACCCCCACCTGTCAGTTATAAGATAAGTTCACTGTTTTAGAAAAAATAATGCATGCATATATTTTTTCAAAAAAAAAAGTGCATTTATTATTTTTCCCTGCAGGAGCTTGGGAAGCATTGCATCTGTGATCAGTGGATCGTGGTGCAATGCCAGACTCCTGCATACAAGACTTGCAGATTTTAGCCTGTACCTGCATACAGGCTGTCAGTTTGAAAGCTGCAGGGCTTGTGAATAAACTACAAGGGCACTCATCTGCGCCCATGCAGTTCATTCAGAACTACAAGCCAAGTGGCTGACAGTACTTCATCACAGCAAACTGTGAATAAATGATGCAACCGTGTGGGCTGATCCTCACACACGACACGCTGTTTTTGAATTGTGACAGCGGGTGCGGGGAGAAGATCATCCATCCACTGTCACACTGAGGGGGGATCAGGGGTAGAGGCAACAGGAGGCTAGGCTTACACTGCCGCATGGAGCGGCTCACAGCACGAGTCCGGTGTGTTGATGAATTCTTGGCTGTATTCCGACCTAATACAGACCAGAAGATGCACAGGACTCCTGTACAATTCACTCTGCAGCTGTCTCGGAGCTGTGTGAACCGGCTTCATTGAGAGCTGGTCACAGGCTCTCAATGGAGATGGCTGGGAAACTGCATCCAATTCGCAGTAGTGTGAACCCAGCCTCAATGCTGAATTTTGCACTGACTACATATGGTAACTGTTACATTACTGATGGATATCCTGATGTGCTGGTTTACTCCAATGATGTAGAGGCCCCTTGTGATTTGAGGCCTTTGTACAGAAGCATGGCTAAACAGGCAGAATGTCCAGCCCCGAGTCAGCAAAAATTGTTAGGTGAAAAACATTTATTCACTGGGACTGCCGAGCCCCTTTCCATTGTGTTCCCAAATATTGGGTTCTTAGGAATCAAGACCATGTTTGTCAAATTGTGTATGCAATGTTTACCAGTTCATTTGGTTTCCCAAAAGGAGGCAATGGGGGTTATTTACGAAAGGCAAATCCACTTTGCACTGCAAGTGCACTTGGAAGTAAAGTTGCTGTAGATCTGAGGGGGACATGCAAGGAAAATAAAAAACAGCATTTTAGCTTGTACATGATTGGATGATAAAATCAGCAGAGCTTCCCCTTAGATCTACCCCTTAGATTTAGAGTGACTGCACTTCCAAGTGCATTTTCAGTGCAAAGTGGATTTGCCTTCCGTAAAACACCCCCAATGCATCTAAGCCCAAAAATTTAGGGGCCTAGTAAAGACTGATGTTTTATGTATATGTTCCCAAATAGATGTTTATTATGTAATATGTACGTGATAAAGTGTCATGTCTCTTTTCTTCTCATCCACTTTCCCCTTTTGATGAAGTCTCCAGTACGATGAAAAAAATATGAAGTTCTAACCAAGTTTAATAAAAAGTAATTATGAAGGGCTGACAGAGATAGTTAAAGAGTTAGATACATTTTGATCTAGGTCCCAGTTCTCCAATCTTTTTAGTATGAGGGCCACATTGTATATTTTACAAATATTCGGGGGCCGAAAAAAAATCAGAGTTCCATTTCTCATCTGAAGCTCTCAAATCTGATGAGAGTCCCACCTTCCATCAGAGCCCCCCTTTCACATCAGATCTCCCTTTCAATTCAGATGCCCCCCATCACATCATATCCCCCCCACCATTTACATAAGAAGCCCCCATCACATCAGATATACTGCGGACCTTGTCAAATTTTACAAAAGGCTGGATGTGGCCCTAGGGCTGTAGTTTGGAGGCCCTGATCTAGGTGTTCAAGGCTATAGGATACCCCGCGTACTCCATTACCATTGGGCTTGTACTGACAGATCCTTCTCTTATTAGTCAGTCAATTAATTACTCATTATGTATGGAAAACACGTAATGTGAAACCCCTTTTGAATAAAGGTGTTAGAAGTTGAATGTGTTTTTTGTCTTTACCCCTTTATAGGCTTCCTTTTTTTTTGGTGACTAATCCTTCATAAGCCCTTGTACACACGGTCGGAGATTCCGACAACCAAATCCGTTGGATTTTGTCCGTTGGATTTTGTCCGAAACTGCTGCATACACACGGTCGGACAAAGTTGTCGGAAAATCCGGCGTGATGACATTATTTCGTTACGACGGGACTGCGTTCAGGCTAGTAGCCAATAGCTTTGGTGTAGGAATTTGATCTGAGCATGTGTGGCACTTTGTCCGATCGGAATTCTCTACACATGATCGGAGTATGTCCAATCGGAGCATTTTGTCTGAAAATTTTACCAACAAGTTGGAAAACTTCGTCCGACGGAAACAGTCCGATGTAGACCACACAGTCGGAATATCCGACAAAACGGTCCGATAGGAAACATTCCGTCGGAATTTCCGACCTTGTGTACAAGGGCTAACTGTATCAAACACAAATCTTTAGTTGTTCATTAATTATCTCATAACTTTGAAAAATCGCAATTAAATTAAAGGGGTTGTAAAGTAAAAATTTTTATTTTTTAAAAATAACAAACATGTCATACTTACCTCCACTGTGCAGCTCGTTTTGCACAGAGTGGCCCCGAACCTGCTCTTCTGGGGTCCCTCGGCGGCTGTCTCAGCTTCCTCCCACAGGTGCTTCTCACGTTAATGCGAGCTCCCTCGCATTGGTGAGAAGCACTGCGGGCGCGCTCCCGTGATACAGCCGGCGGCTATAGCCGCTCGCTGTATCACAAGGCCCCGCCCCCCGGCGCGCTGCGTCATTGGATGTGATTGACAGCAGCGCGAGCCAATGGCTGCGCTGCTTTCAATCCATCCACTCCAGCCAATCAGCGGCCAGGCTGAGCGGTGAAGAGGACGGCGGGGGCGAGCGCGGGATTTTCGAGGGGTCAGGTAAGTAAAACGGGGGGACTGGGGGCGCCGGCAGTGTCAGATGTTTTTTCACCTTAATGCATAGAATGCATTAAGGTGAAAAAACATTTACCTTTACAACCCCTTTAAATTTTGGACAATTTTATCCAAAAATAAATACACTACAGTCTTATGGGGAAAATATATTTAGACAAATAGTTTAATCAGAAGTCAAGCCAACATATTATTTATCAAAAAGAAAAACTGTAACACCTGTTGTTAAAAAACATATCTGTTACTTTCTATAAAAAAAAAGAAAAAAAAAAAAAGAAAACCTTCTGAAATTTTATATGACTGAAGCAGCTGTATAGAGGAATATTTTTCTCTTTTCTCTTTCATTCCAGTAAAAAAAGAAACGATTTCTAAGAGACGCACATTAAAGGCTCATCCCTCAGTTACATAGAATTCTATAATGGTCACAACCTCCCATATTGTCCTAACTTTGAAGTACAAAGGATTAAACACTCAAGAAGGAATGTCACCTGATGAGCTTCTTGATATATGAGAAGACAACAGGTACAAATGTATGTAAATCCCTCACTCAGCGCAGATCAAATACTAACACTATTATGCATATTGGGTATGTTGTGTTTGATCGGGAGGCACTTCAATAAAGACTTACATCTCCGTTAAGATTTCCAATGTTTGCTTTTCTAATGAAGTGTTCTCTATAGTTCAATAAATACAAATAAATATTTTCATTTTACCTTCTTATCTTTTCTTTGATCTCGGTTGCAGGTATTTCTATATAGACAATTTTACCTTAACCAGTATTAAATACAGGTGTGCTCATAAGTTTACATACCCTGGAAAAATGTATGATTTCTTGGCCATTTTTCTGAGAATATGAATAACACAAAAACTTTTCTTTCTCTCATGGTTAGTGTTTAGCTAAAGCCATTTGTTATCAATCAACTGTGTTTACTCTTTTTAAATTATAATGGCAAAAGAAACTACCCAAATATATGCGTAAAGCCAGATGGCAAGTGATTAAAATACTTTTTCTGTACTTCCCCCTGCAATGTTGGTGACAGGGTCCATTAAAGTTTAAACGAGAGGACTAAAACTAGAAAGAGAACTTCTTGGGTATTTTCCCAAAATTTATGAAAGATCTGTCAATGTATTTATCAAATTGACATTAAATAATAACCTTGTTCTCCCAAAAACATCTATACATATCCACCACTTAATGGCCCTGTAAGCTATTTTTCATGAAATTGTGGGGAAGATTTACTAAAACGGGTGCACTCAGAATCTGGTGAGCTGTGCATGGTAGCCAATCAGCTTTTAACTTTAGTTTGGTAAATTAAGCTTTGACAATAAAACCTGGAAGCTGATTGGTTTCTGTGCAGAGCTGCACCAGATTTTGCACCATGCAGTTTTAATAAATAACTCCCTGTATGTTTTCTGCCTCATTGTAATATTCTCTGTGAGCTCCCAAACATTTTGTTATTGCCCTCACTTCTGTTCGTTTAGAATGAGCTGTACATGTTAGACCCCTTTCACACTGGGGCGTTTTGCAGGCGCCATAGCGTTAAAAATAGCGGCTGCAATCTACCCTCAAACAGCTGCTCCATTGTCTCCAGTGTGAAAGCCCGAGGGTTTTCACACTGGAGTGGTGCGCTGGCAGGGCATCAGATAAAGTCCTGCAAGCAGCTTCTTTGGAGTGGTGTGTTTACCGCTCCTCCACCGCTCCTGCCCATTGAAATCAATGGGGCAGCGAGGCTATACCGCCGGCAAAACACCACTATTGTGGCACATTGCGTGTGGTTTTCATAGTATCATAGTTAGTAAGGTTGAATAAAGACACCAGTCCATCCTGAGTGAGGTGTTTACAATTGTCCCTATCCCTGTACATTGCACATTCACATTGGTCCCTAAGCTTAAGGAGTCCACAATCCAAGGTCCCCATTCATATACTAGGGCCAATATTGGACAGAAGCCAAATAACCTACCTGCATGTCTTTGGAGTCTGGGAGGAAACCAGAGTACCCAGAGGAAACCTGCGCAGGCACAGGAAGAACATGCAAACTCCAGGCAGGTAGTGTCGTGGTTGGGATTTGAACCAGCGACGCTTCTTACTGCTAGGTGAGAGCGCTATCCACTACACCACTGTGCTGCCCTAACCCTTTCTCGGCCACTAGCGGGGGTTAAAAGCATCCCGCTAGTGGCCGAAATGCGCCGTAAATCCGGGGTTTTACCGCCAAAGCTATGGGCGGCACAATGTGAAAGGGGTCTTAGTTGCAGTCATGTGCACTACTCCATGCACACTAAAATTCCCATAGTCCATAGTTCTTGAGGCGAGCAAGCGAGAGTGGCTACATTCCTACATACAGTGGGCCCATGAAGAAGGAAGGTAGCCACACTGTAACAGGAATTTGGATCACAGCAATAAAAAAAAAAGGCATTTGGAAATGGAGGAGGCTGACAGCAATATAAGGTCATTTTTGAGTTAAGAATACATACTTGACTAGAATATATTTTTTTAAACCAGAGTTTAGTGCAAATATTGTAAATGACTGTTCTCCAGTCTTTATTAAAGCACTTGGCACTTTTTACAGTATAATACAGACAACATCAGCATAGTAACCACAGCTCTTTTCTTCCGCCAGCCATAATATATATGGTTTTGATAAAACCTCAAGTTTGTTTTTTCTAGGCTATTTATTTTTTCCTTACTTTTTCATTTCTTTGTTAAAATACCATACAAGGGGAAAAAAAAAGCACTACCATACAAGACCCCCTTTTACCACGTCTGCTCATTACACATAAAACAAAGAGTCACCCAAGTTTTCCCCTCTGACAAAACTAATTGAAACTTTGCTGCCCCTGCACTATACTTGAAATGATGCTGATTTATCTGAATCCAAAGCCTAGGAATATTTCAGGACGGCTTTGATGTTCGTTTGTAGGAAGATGCATAAGAATAACCACTTCAATTACATGTTCTGCTTAAAATAGAAACAACGTTTGTATGTCAAAAGCTGCTTCCAATTTTACAAGCGATTTAAAAAGCCAGTAAGTGATTCAGGAATGTCGCAGAGCCACATCACAAAGACAAAAACGGGATAGGCAGGAGACAGGATTTTTATATATGCAACTGTGCTACACTCCTGAACTGGGCTGAACCGCACACCCAGTGCCAGCAATGTAAGGGTGAACTATGCAAACACGTGATGGATTCAGCAATCGGAACTGAAGGCTTCTTTTTTAAACTATGCTACAGTAGA
The DNA here is from genome assembly GCF_037356315.1 of Lithobates pipiens. NCBI lineage: Eukaryota > Metazoa > Chordata > Amphibia > Anura > Ranidae > Lithobates > Lithobates pipiens. The sequence goes on along the minus strand of NW_027507696.1, from coordinate 24,704,671 downwards.
TATGAAAACTCGTATGCCCTTGTGTGCCTCCAGAGCAGGGCTTTTCCATTACCTCATTTGCACTTATAGCTGGGAACTGCAAAAAGGAGCTGCTGCAAGCAGTTTAATATATTGTAGTTGACACTACATTGGTCCCATATACTAATTTTATTATGGCTCTGTAATCCCTAAATTTAAAGTAAAGTAGTGGGCATCAATAGTTTCAAGAAACTATTAGATAAGTACCTGAACGACCGCAACATACAGGGATATACAATGTAATACTGACATATAATCACACACATAGGTTGGACTTGATGGACTTGTGTCTTTTCTCAACCTCACCTACTATGTAACTATGTAAAGTAGAACTCAAGCCAAATTTTTGTTTTTTTTATAAAGATGTGTGTGTGGGGTTGCTCCCACTTGCCTCCATGTTGCTTCGGACTGCTTTGTAGACATAGACAACTGTGCAGCCCTCAGGGGTCACAGAAGGATGGGGACCTTGCCAGATTGGGTCTGGCCTTCATGGGATGTAGGGTCTCAGCAGGAAGGTCAGCAGGGGACAAGGCCCTCTCTTTCCCCTGTACATACTCCAACGTAAACAAAGAGAGGGCACACCAGCCTAGTGCATTATCTTTGTACACCAGCGGCAGCGGCAGAGCAACACTGGAGACAGAAGAGCGGAAGAAGGAGAAGACCGGAGGATGAAGATGCAGGAGAAGATGGAGGAAGAAGGGGCAAAGAAGATTTTTAATAAAAGACTTGTCAAAAACTGTCTACTGTATTTTTTAACACTACACTACACCAGTTTTTTTCCAGGTAAATGGGTAGGGGTACGATGTACCCCATTCTCATTCACATAGGGTGGGGGGCCGGGATCTGGGGCCCCCTTATTAAAAGAGGCTCCCTGATTCTGATAAGCCCCCCGCCCGCAGACCCTGACAACCAATGGCCAGGGTTGTCGGGAAGAGGCCCTCGTCCTCATCAACATGGGGACAAGGTGCTTTGGGGTGGGGGGGCGCAAAGCCCCCCGTGCCCCAAAGCACCCATCTCCCCATGTTGAGGGCATGCGGCCTGGTATGGTTCAGGAGGGGAGGGGCACTCGCTCGTCCCCTCCCTTTCTTGTCCTGCCGGGCTGCATGCTCGGATAAGGGTCTGGTATGGATTCTGGGGGGACCAGCACGCCATTTAAAAAAAAATAATTGGCGTGGGGGTCCCCTCCGAATCCATACTAGACCCAAGGGCCTGGTATAGATCTGGAGGGGGACCCCACGCCGTTTTTTTTCTTGAATTTTTTTTAGCCATCATTTTGTATTTTTACATTCAGCAGGAAGTCAGCTGACAGCTGATGACTCATTGGTTGCTAAGGACACGGCGGCCAGCATCCCAGCCCTCTCCTTAACAACCAGCTATATACAGTGTAAAAAAGAAATAAAAACCGCAAATTGCGGCAAAATCTCGGTAAAAACCCGGTACTTGCGTTTTGGATGCGGGTCCATTGAATTCTATTACATGCAAAACGCTGCATTTTGCGAGAAAAAAGTCCCCGACCCTTTCCAAAAACGCAGAGGCACTAAAATGCATTGATGTGAACATGTTCCATAGGAACCCATGTTAAAAAATTTCCCTGCATTTCTGCAAAATGCATGAAAACACGCATTAGTGTGAATACAGCCTTAGGCCTGATTCACACCTATGCATTTTTAGTGCTTTTTGCATTTTGCAGATTTGCACTACAGAACATGTTCCATAGAAAACCATGTTAAATGGACTGTAGTGCAAATCTGCAAAATGCAAAAATCACTAAAAATGCAGAGGCGTGCATCAAGCCTAAAGATGTGTATAGAAAAAAGACAAAAAGCACCTGCAATATGTAAACTGCAACCTGCACAAGTGTGAATCAGGCCTAAGGCTGGACTCACACCTATGCATTTTTTGTGCTTTTTGCATTTTGCAGATTTGCACTACAGAACGTGTTCCATAAGAAACCATGATACATGGACTATAGGGCAAATCTGCAAAATGCAAAAAGCACTAAAAATGCATAGGTGTGAATCCAGCCTTAGGCCTGATTCACACTTGTGCAGGTTGCAGTTTACATATTGCAGGTGCATTTTGTCTTTTTCTATACACATCTTTAGGCTTGAGTCACATCCATGCATTTTTAATGCTTTTTGCAGATTTGCACTACAGCCCATTTAACATGGTTTCCTATGGAACACATTCTGTAGAGTAAATCTGCAAAATGCAAAAAGCGCTAAAAATGCATAGGTGTGAATCCTGCCTAATAGTCTTCATTGAAAGCCAGTGTGACACGGTGGGTGACATCAGGGGAGCACAACTAGAAGACAGGGACAGATTGCAGGCTCCATTCACACCATGGCGTTCCGTTTTGCGGACCATGATTTGGTGCCATTCAAAATAGCGGGGATCGCAAGGGCGTCCCGCAATTTGCAGCATTTCTGAATCGCAGCGATTCCGCCCGCAAAATGGAACGCCAAGGTATGAATAGAGCCCTAAGTGTAACTGCTTAAACAAGGCCCTTCATGACAGGCTCACCTATCTGCTTATTTAAAAATAAAAAATAAAATACATTTTAAAATGAAATTAAGATGTTAAAGCTTATATGAGATGTAGGTGATTGGGTTTACAATACTTTAAAAAGATATAGGTGCTCTTGGAGCAGTAACCGTATATTTGTAGGCAAGTATGTGTCTTCTCAGTATAAGGACTCCCCCTAGTGGATTTCTTGATGCTTGTTTCACTAAATAAATGTAATGATATAAATGTTACAAACTTACAAAATACGCAATATGCTCTTTCTACAAATCTTGTTCTCCCAAATGAATTGTGAAGAACTTTTTTCCAGTGCGGTAATAAAATATTAGAAAATAAACTTCATTTCAATAAGCGTTTTTTGTACAATAACACAGCATTGTGGTGCATTGCAAAAAAAGTCAAACATTGCACAATTGTGGGTCAAGGGCTTTTTTCCACATTTTGTAATTTAAGCATTTTGAAGTGGAGCCCTTCTATATTATAATTCTTTAACATATGAAGGAGATCTTGCCTTAGCTACATGGGAACCTTTTACTCTCGTCTATGCATGAGTTTAGCAACTTGCTCACAGTCGCATCATTGATTTCAATATCCTGCAAAGCATAAATTGATTTAGAATCAGTCAGCTCATTAAATGTACTTGCAAAGTTTCACCAGCTGCTTCCCATCACCACATGTCCCCTGCAGTTCTGCGATTGGCGTCACAAGCCACGGGGAAACCTCAGGAAAGACAATGGAAATGTATCCATGATACATTGCAAGAAGATTCTGTTCTAGTCAGCTCTGCATAAACATTGGTCTCTGGATCTAAAATAAAATCAAAGTCTTATGCCGCATACACACGGCCGGACTTTACAGCAGAAAAGGTCAGACGGAATAATTTCATCGGATATTCCGATCGTGTGTGGGCTTCATCTGACTTTTTCTTTTGAAAATTCTGACGGACCTAGAAATAGAACATGTTTTAAATTTTTCCAACGGAATCGATTCCTATCGGGAAATCCGCTCGTCTGTATGCTGTTCCGACGGACCAAAAACTACGCAAGGGCAGCTATTGGCTACTGGCTATTTAACTTCCTTTTTCTAGTCCCGTTGTACATGTTGTACGTCACTGGGTTCTAAACGATCGGACTTTGGTGTGATCGTGTGTACGCAAGTCAGTTTCAGCGGAACTCCGTCAGAAAAACCGCCAGAGTTTATTCTGATGGAAAAAACAGTAGTATGTACGCGGCATTAGATCTACTGATTCCTACTCCCCTCTGCACACACCATGCCCACCTGCACAATTAAAATACTTATCTAGCAACCTGTGGCTCTCCAGCTGTTGCAAAACTACAAGTCCCATCATGCCTCTGCCTCTGGGTGTCATGCTTGTGGCTGTCGGAGTCTTGCTATGCCTCATGGGACTTGTAGTTCCGCAACAGCTGGAGAGCCACAGGTTGAGCACCCCTGGGTCCCACCAGCAACTGTCTTCTTATCCACTTCTGCCTGTTCAGTGCAGCCAATCCTCTTCACGCATAACGATGGAGAACAGACAGATGTGGACATGACTACAACCCGCACCAGCTGTCAGGTGACAAGTATTGAAATGGGTGGGTCAGCATAAAAGCCAGGCAAGTAGCATTTTAGGTAGGAGTTTAGTAGTGCCAGTCCTCATGTACAATTTGATTTTCATTCTCCATTCTGAAACAACATCTATGGTTACGTTGCACATTAGTAGCAGGCCCGGGTAGCCATGCCGCTGACCTCAGTGAATATTTGACCTATGGTCTATTAGTGCAGATCTCATAGATAAATGAGTATGGAAGCTCACATTACTGATAACAAGCTGTTTTATTTTTTACTTTTACTTTTTTTTTCTCCTGGACTCTCTTCATTCTCTATTTTATTTCTCTAATTTACACATGGTGTAGTTTGTATATGTATGTGTTTTGTGTTTGTGTCTTTTGTCACATGGCTTTCTTCTAGCTGTTTTGTCATTTGGTAGTTATCGTTTTATATTAAAACCCAGTAAAAAATGGAGACAGGAAATGCTGATTGTAGTACCTAAAATCAGGGCCATGACATTACAACACATTTTGTATATGATCACTCTTCCACTGCATGATGACTTCTGATCCTTTATAGCATGTGATTCATACATTATCGGGTTCTTGTCCAGCCTTGGTTCAGCTTCTTTTTTTATCACCATACAACATCCAGTATGGTTCTTTTGGAAGCAAAATGAAAACTTAAGCCTGGTACACACAATGTGAGAATGCTGATGGCATGCCGGTTGGCAGACCATTTTCAGTCATGCCCCTTTGATAGAAGCTGGCCGAACAATTGGCTTCTGTCAGACCAACTGCCATACACATGGGCCGAATGTTGGCCACTTTCTATTGAACCAGCCAATGCCGGCCGACTTTTCGGCCCATGTATACTAGGCTTTAGTGGGAGCCAGTGGTGTCCACATGTGCCAATTACAAGAAAACCTCCACATATATTGTACATTAAATTCAAATTCACATGAATATAATGTAATGCAGGGCTTGACAACTTTTTTTTTTTAATCTAGGAGCCAGCAAAAAAAGTTAGGAACCATTTTCTTTTTTAAACGAAAGATTTATTTTCAATGACAAAACTGCTTCTCTTATGTAGCCCTGATGTGTAACTTTACAGATGCACAACACAGGTTTACACAGTTATGCCTCTCAGCTTTTGCCTATTAACCTGCTTAGGATCCCTAAGAACTTTAGCACATTTTAAATCGTAATAAGTGAGTGAAAGTTTCCAGTCTCTGACTATCCCTCACTGCTATTACAGTTTTAAATGTACTAAGTGCTTAAGGATCCTAAGCAGGTTAAAAGCAAAAGCTGAGAGGCATAACTGTGTGTAAACCTCTGTCGTGCATTTATAAAGATACGCAACAGGATTACATAAAAGAAAGGTTTTTCTCATTGAAAATAAAGCTTTGTGAGTTAAAAAAAACCCAAAAAACTGGCTTCTAACTTTTTTCGTCCACAGAGACCGCAGAGCCCCCCTTACACAAGAGTCCACAGAGCCACGCTTACATCAAAGTCCACAGAGCCCCCCTTACATCTGAGTCCGCAGAGCCCTCCTTGCATCAGAGCTTGCAGAATTTCCACTTACACTTTAAGGGAATGTAAAAGGGGACACTGATTTAAGGGGGGCTCTAATATAAGGGGGAATGCCCCCTTACATCAGAATCCACAGAGCAAGCCTTACATCTGAGTCCCTCCTACCTTAGAGTACTCACTGGGAGGAAGGAGAGAGAAGGGAGGGGAAATCACTCACAATGGATGGATAGAGAGGCATCAGCTATCGGCAGCTTTCTTCTGGCTGCTGGGCTTTACATTTTCCACCCCTTCTCTGAGGCCTAGCATTGCCGGGGAGTGTGAGGAAGACACAGGACGAGAGGATGGGAGTAGGAGAAGCCGATCATCTCTCTCTCTCCTCTCCGGTCCATGCAGGGGGAGGGGGAACTGTCAGTCCTAGCTCTGATCTGCGTGAGAGAGACACTCTCAGAGCCCTGCAGCCAGAAACCCTGTTGGGGAGCCGAAGTGTGGGCTCTTGCCCCCCCCCCCCCACAGTGGCAGAACTCCAGAGCCCGGTCACGACAGCAACCCTGGTGGTTTCGAAACTGCCTGGTGCCAACAGTAAATTGTCTGACAAAAGCCGAAGTGCCTGGGATTTGTCAAGCCCTGATGTGATGCAGCTGTCATTTTGGAAACAGTAAGGCCTCCTTCAAACGAGGCTGATCCATTTAGTTGAGTCCGCCAGCTCAGCAGGAGATCTCTCCGTTGATCTCTGCTGAGACAGCGGAGACAGGTCCGTCTCTGCTCACTGATTGGGGAGGGGCCTATCAGAGCCCTGCTGATTTCTATGGAAGGATCGGATGAAAATGGACAGCATGTCCGTTTTCATCAGATCTCATCCGATCCGATCCGCCAAGATGGATGGCGAACGTATCACTATACATCTGATTTTAGCGGATTGAATGGTAGACGGGTGTCATGGAAGATGAAAGAAATGTGTGTGTCTATTAGGGGTGGAACGGATCGTCACCGATCCCTGATCAGAACGGGTCACCCCGCTCGGATCGGCACATGCTGCGATCCGCGGAGCGCCCGCGGTCTCGGCCTTAGGAAAAACCATGGCTTCGGCCTAGCTCCGAAGCGGCGGCCATCTTTCTACACCCAGGCTGTTTACACTGTGATCGCTCCAACGGAGCGATCACTTGTAAACAAACCAGCGTCATGACCCAGGTTCCTCTCTCCCCTCTCTGTACTAATCTGTACAGTGGAGGGGAGAGATCCAGAGATGGAAGCAACCATCCCTGCCAATACTCTGCAATACCCTGCCTATACTCTAGCAATACTCTGCAATACCCTGCCTATACTCTAGCAATACTCTGCAATACCCCAATACTCTGCGATACTCAGCCAATACCCTGCCTGCCAATACTCAGCCAATACCCTGCCTGCCAATACTCAGCAATACCCTGCAATACTCGGCGATACCCTGCCTGCCAATACTCTAGCAATACCCAGCCGTACTCTGCGATACCCAGCCGTACTCTGTGATACCCAGCCGTACTCTGCGATACCCAGCCGTACCCTGCAATACCGAGCCGTACCCTGCGATACCCAGCCATACCCAGCCATACTCAGCAAATATTACAGTGGGGGAGATTGTGGATATTACAGTGGGCACTATATGGTGGTGGAATTTTCACAGGTTTTTGCAAATTAAATTATTATTTGCTGATCCGAAAAATGATCCGATCCGTGACTCTGATCCGAGGAACGATCTGATCCGTGAGTTTTTTTATCTGTTACATCCCTAGTGTCTATATCGCTTTACATCTTCCTTCATTGCATTATATTTAAAAAGATAGGAGCACCTAACAACTAGGTAACATTACAAGTATGAACTGACACATTCCAAATGATGGATGTCAAACATTCCCATAGACACACTCCTAAACCCTGTGGACAGCCTTCCCAGAAAAGTTGAAGCTGTTATAGCTTCATGCTAGCCAGTTCCAGAAATTTGTTTCTCATTTCTATTGTTTACAAAAATATCTTATCTTACAGTCTGGACCTTCATTACTCAAAGTGACTCTGGCATTACAGACGATATATGAACTGACTTTTAACATGCTATGCATATCTGTGTTCCTCTATGGCAGCCAAAGGTTAAAGGAGCAGAACTAATGAGCACATTTTAAATAACAGGTGACATTTCATATATATGCCATTCAAATACTCACTGCTTTTTAGGAAAATGTGGGTGCAGAAACCTATCATATGTTGGTCCTGACCTCAACCTGATAGAACACCTTTAGGATGAATTAGAGCAGTGACTGTGAGCCAGGGCTTCTCGTCCAACATCAGTGCCTGACCTCACAAATGCGCTTCTGGAAGAATTGTCAAACATTCCCATAGACACACTCCTAAACCCTGTGGACAGCCTTCCCAGAAGGAGTTGAAGGCATTATAGCTGCAAAGGGTGGGCCAACTCAATATTGAACACTACGGGTTCTTCTTGCTCCACTGTACATTCATTGGGTTTCTGTAGTGAGACTTACAACTGCTTTGGAATGCCAATGTTCACCTATTCTATTACGCTATCAATACATTCCACATTGTACTGAGAGCCTGTGGATGCAGTTGAAGCCAAATTGGAAAGCTATTTTAACCACTTCCGCTCCGGAAGATTTACCCACCCTTCATGACCAGGCTATTTTGTGCGGTATAGCGACAATTACGCAGTCGTGTGACACTGTACCCAAATAAAATGTTTGCCCTTTTTCCCAGAAATAAAGCTTTATTTTGGTGGTATTTGATCACCAATGGTTTTTAAATTGTTGGTGCTATAAGCAAAAAAAGACAAACAATTTTGAATTTTTGAATTTTGAATTTTAATTTCTCCTATAAAACATATCTAATGGAAAAAAAAGTTTAATCTAATTTCTTCATCAATTTAGAGCAGCCTTTCTCAACCTTTTCAACACAGAGGAACCCTTGAAATAGTTCTCCAGTCTCAGGGAACCCCTGCTAAAAATTAGAGATCTACAACTCATGATACATTAGTTTTTACCGTCATAGGGAAGAATGGTCCTTACACTTGTGGTCATTGGGAAGAGTTACCTTCTTACAGATGGCTAAAAAGATAAATGGTGTGAGTGGGAACTTATATGAAAGGCAGGAATTGCCCAATGCTGAAGGAACCCCTAGCAACCTCTGGAGGAACCCTGGTTGAGAATCAGTGATTTAGAACAATATGTATAAAAAATCCCAGTAAGGGTGGTATATTGATTGGTTTGCGTAAAGGTTATAGCATCTACAAACTATGGGACATATTTATGGAGTTTGTATTTTTTTTTTTACTAGTAATGGTGGCAATCAGCGGCTTAAAGTTAGACTGCGATTTTGCGGCATACAAATTGGACACTGACACTTTTGACAGTTTTTGGGTACCAGTGACACTAACACAGTGATCAATGCTAAAAATATGCACTGTACCAATGACACTGGCTGGGAAGGAGTTAACATCAGGGGCGAACAAAGGGTTAACTTTGTTCATAGCCAGTGTTTTTGTTCAGTGTGGGAGGTGTTTTTACTAAGGGAAGACATGGATCCTTGACTCTGCTTTTCAGGAACACAGGATCTACTGTATGCCTTTTCCTATTGACAGAATGGCACTCTACCTTGTTTACAAAGGCAGACTGCCGTTCTGCCTCTGTACCAGCGGGTGCCGCTGGACATCGAAATTGCGGTATGCAGGAGAAGCAAGCAGCCGGCAACATGCATTTGCGCCCGCTACCTGGACCTGTGGGATCATGTATAGATATATAAAACTGCTATAGGGTGGCCGTGATGTGGTTAAATCAGAGAACCCTGTGCAGATAACATCCCCGGAAAATTCTCTGTAGCCAGCACCTATGTCAGGCCAGTGTCTGAGCTGGTGTCCTTATCTTCCAAGGAAGCCATTTTTATTTTATAATTTTACATAGGGACAACTTAAGCCCCATACACACTATCAGATATTCTGCAAGGGCCTGCCTGATTGCATACAAATTGAAACTCCTAAGGTTTGACCTCATATTATATGGTTTTGGTAAATCTGAAGGAAAAAATCAGCAGAAAATCTGATAGTGTGTATGGGGCTTTAGCGTTTAGGCCTAGACTTCTTGTTTTCAAAAAAGATAGTACCTATATTTTTATTGCTGTCCCTGTCCATGTTTGCTTTACCAAGGCAGGAAGGAAAAAAATTATGAAATTATGAACAAAATCAATAAATAGAGTATAAAAAAAAAACATTTAAAAGTCAAATACCTCAACATGCAGAACCTTGCAGTGAAAAAGCCAAAATGTAGCAAAACGTTTTTGTTGCACTGCTTACTCAGAGTGGGGCAATTTGGGCTCTGTCTGAAATGGTGGCAGTAGATCCCCCAAACTTTTCTCCTTATATAAGAAAGGGATGAAATGTCACCAATGAAGCCTCCTTGAACATGCCCTCCTCCGTACTGGCAGCATCCAACACGCCTCTCCCCTCCTAACTGCCAGCACCATCTAATATTCCTCCTTTGCCTCTTGCTTTGTCATGGCATTCCACATGCTGGTGGAGGACAGGGAATAGCATTCTTTGCAAAATGATGGCATTAGCTTGACCTTCTGGACCACATTAGCAGTTAAAATGAATTAAATAAATAATAGCTGCTATGTGCCCATGAGATGGAGGAGGATGAGAAGGGTGCATTAGGAGTCCAAAAAATGTCTGATATGCACCCTTGAAGAGGAAGAGGAAAAGGAGCATTACAGCATTATGCGCCCTTGAGGGAACCTTTCAGGAAAATGAGGCAAATGACATATTAGGAGCACTGTAAGGCTAGGTTCACACTTGTGCGGCTGCGATTTGATCTGATTTTTCATACTAATGCATTTTGACTCATCCCTGCTGTCAACCAGCAGAGATGACTCATTGGTTGTTAAGGAGCCAGCACCTACCGGGTCCTAACAAGAAATACAACGTGTGCCCTAAGAAACATAATGTGTACAGAACGCCCCCCAGAAACATAATGTGTACCCTAAGAAACATAATGTGTTCAGTACGCCCCCCAGAAATACAGCGTGTATCCTAAGAAACATAATGTGTTCAGAACGCCCCCCCAGAAACATAACGTGTACCCCAAGAAACATAATGTGTACAGAACGCCCCCCCAGAAACATAGCGTGTATCCTAAGAAACATAATGTGTTCAGAACGCCCCCCAGAAACATAACGTTTACCCCAAGAAACATAATGTTTACAGAACGCCCCCCAGAAACATAGCGTGTATCCTAAGAAACATAATTTGTACAGAACGCCCCCCAGAAACATAACTTTTACCCTAAGAAAGATAATGTGTACAGAACACCCCCCAGAAACATAATGTGTACAGAACGCCCCCCAGAAACATAATGTGTACAGAACGCCCCCCAGAAACATAATGGGTACAGAACGCCACCCAGAAAAATCCAGAAACACAACTTCCTGCTTGTGTGATAAGATACAAGTCAGATTTCAGGCAAGTAAAAGGATTGAGCCGGCAACTCTGTAGTCCATATAGCGATTTTAATGGTTGGTTACAAAAAGGGACAAGCAAAACAGCGGATGTGTTTCGGCAAAAGCCTTAGTGCTACGGCTAAGCCAGTTCTGAAACGCATCAGTGTTTTGCTTGTCCCTTTTTGTAAACAACCATTAAAATCGCTATATGGACTACAGAGTTGCCGGCTCAATCCTTTTACTTGTTTCTGTTGTAGTGTGTAAAGACACTAGGTGCCTGAGCACCTGAAAAGAGGATCTTACAAATTGGACAGGGAGTTCCTCGCTGTGTGCTCTGTCTCTCTTCAAACTTACCGGATAAATTTCTGGCATCCCCTGCACCAACAATTTCATTTTTGATGAGTTACTTCCAGTAGGAACACGTCTAAAGGGATGCAGACCCAGCAGCTTTCCTCATGTGTGCCCTACAGCTGCTGCAAAAGGGCGTACAGGTACATCCCCTTTAAGAAGCGGCACTGCGGGCACACGCAAGCCCACCATGTTCTCCTTGACCGTGGATCCCACGGACTCGATGTCCGCCGGGTGCCCGCGATCGTGTCACGGAGAGGAATAACAGGGAGAGGCCTTTGTAAACAAAGCATTTCCCTATTCTGCCTTGTGACATGACAGAGATCACTGCTCTCTGTCATCGGGAGCAGTGATCACTGTCAAGTGAGTTGAAGCCCATCCCCCCCACAGTTAGAATCACTTCCTAGGACTTAACCCCTTCATCACCCCCTAGTGGTTAACCCTTACTGCCAATGTCATTTACACAGTAATCAGTGCATTTTTGTAGCACTGATCACTGTATAAATGACAATGGTCCCAAAATAGTGTCAAAAGTGTCCTATGTGTCCGCCATAATGTCGCAGTCATGATAAAAATCGCAGATCGTCGCCATTACTAATAAAAAATAATTAATAATAAAAATGCCATAAAACTATCCCCTATTTTGTAGACGCTATAAATTTTGCGCAAACCAATCAATACACGCTTATTGCGTTTTTTTCCCCCCAAAAATATGTAGAAGAATACATATCGGCCTAAACTGAGGGGAAAAAATGTTCTTTTATATATTTTTGGGGGATATTTATTATAGCACAAAGTAAAGAATATTGCTTTTTTTTGTTGCTCTTTTTTTGTTTATAGCGCAAAAAATTAAAACCGCAGAGGCGATCAAATACCACCAAAAGAAAATTCTAATTGTGGGAAAAAAAGGATGTCAATTTTATTTGGGTACAAACGTCGCACGGCCGCGCATGTTCTCGGGTCAGGAAAGGGGCAAATCCTTCCCGGGGCTGAAGTGGTTATTAGGGTTTGCTTTTTGGTTTTCAATTTTCAGACTGCACAATGGGTTGGACAAATGCCCTGCAAACCAAAGCCAGACACATTCGCTCACCTCTAGCGACCAACATTACACTGGTTTACGTTGCAAAGAGCAACAAAGACCAAAATAAAAATTAGGCAGTGTTTTTTTTTTTTTAACAGGTAAAGGAAGTGCTTATTATAGTAACAGGCCACAAGAGTGAATTCCCATCATGCCATTGTGAGACTTAAAATCATCTCTACCCCCATTTTAATGATCATGGATTTCGTAAAAGAGGCAAAAAAAATCTAACTGGGAAAGGGATCCCCTGATGGCCCTTAACAGCTGCAGCAGCATGATTAAGGCACCATTACCCATGTAGCAAGGCCTGAGCCTAATGGAAGCGAATCTACAGTCTGATGCTTTCTTTTATTATACACCATTGTGCCTTGTTCCATAATGATGACTGCCTTGATGTGCTTTTAGAGCTAGGATTCACAGAGAATTTACCATGACACATCTTTTAAGTGAAGCGCACATTTTATCTCCATTCAGGAAACTGTGATACCTTTGTAAGAGGTTCAAGTAACTGAAACATGTGGTCAGAGAACTATCTGAGTTGTTGTTGTCAACAACCTTCTAAAAATGCCAGTTACCTAATTGTAATGTAATGAGGGTAAGCCTCTGCAAGCTGTGACTGAGTTGCTGGTGGGTTCAATACAGAAATAACTAGAACAGCTAATAATGGACTTTAAAGGCACGTATCATAAAATTCACAATTTATTAGTAAACCAAAAAAAAGATAATTCCACAAATACAAAAATTAAAAGAAAATACACAAAACATTAAAATGAAGGACTTCCTGTATGTTAATGCTGATAAACACATCTGTATGATCAGAGGATCCCCCAATACAGATGTGTTTATCAGTAAATCGGTGTTGTCAGGAAGAGTCCTCCACTATCCATCTATATGGGGACAGTGGATCCTCAACTATCAAACCAGTATCAGGATCTATATGGTCTAATCATGTTCCAGTGCTCATAGATATACCCCTCTCTTCTACATATTTATTACATGTGTGTCCCCACATTCTGACACATGAGGTGGTGCTGCAGTTTTGGTGTCTGTGTTGCAAACACTTCAAGCTTCTGAAAGTGGTTGTAAACCCTTACAACACACTTTGACCTACAGGTAAGCCTAGATTAAGGCTTAGACAGCGGCGCACAGGCGCACTGAGCGCGGCACCCGCCAACGGCGATATGCCGCGCGTGGCGGCTCCCGTGTGCATGCGCGGGAGTGACGTCATCGCGGCTTCGCCGAATGACAGTGGCGGAGTGGCGAGACCCACTGAGAAGATGGATGCGCCGGACTACAGGGGACAGCGGTGACTTCGCTGGCTCCTGTGTCAGGTAAGTGACACATAATGGGCAACTATGCGATGCATAGTAGTCCATTATGCTTTACCTTTGCAGGGAATGAAAGAGGAAGTAAACCCATTAGGGTTTACTTCCTCTTGAAGAAGTGACTTTGAGGTTGCGAAACACGTTGAGCAGAACTGTCATACACATACGAGGACCTGTGATATCCCCACGTTCAAGGAATGTGAATTCGGATACAATGAATGTGTACTCTCTATAGTTACACTGGTACCATATCCCTAGGGGAATTATAGGAAGTCCTATGTTATTTTAATGTTTTGTGTATTTTCTATACATTTTTGTATTTGTGGAATTATCTTATTTGTTTACTAATAAATTGTGAATTTTATGATACGTTGCTTTAAAGTCCATTATTAGCTGTTCTAGTTCTTTCTATGTCAATTTCTGGACGTGCCACATGTTTAAGTAGGACGCCCAATAGCCACCTAGAGGTACCCAAAATCTTTTAAATTTCCTCAAGTTGGGATCAATACAGGTCAAGCTCTCAGTATCAATACATGGTTCACCATTTGACTGTAACTGGATACTGGTTGATCAGTTGTAGCCAGAATTTTGGAGTCCTGTGAGGATGTGGATATGGCTGTTTGAGGGAAAAGAAATGAAAGAACACTCTTAGAGCCGGTTCACACAGCGGGCGATGCGAGGCGACACGACTCGCCTCGCCTCGCTCTCGCAAGTTGCCCCCGTTCTGTACAATGGAACCGTTCTGAGAGGAGCGACTCGAGTCGCTCCGACTCAGAAAAAAGGTTCCTGTACTACTTTTGGGCGACCTCGGGGCGACTTGCATTGACTTCTATACAGAAGTCATCTGCAAGTTGCCGCTGAGGTCGCGGCAGGTCGCGGCAAGGCAAGTCGGAGTCGCCTCGCCTCGCCTGCAGTGTGAACCGGCCCTTAGGAGGCTACTGGCAAGGAGCAGAGGATCAAAAGGGCCTTCACTATAATGGTGCTGCAGTGAGGATTTTGCCTACAGCAGTGGTGTGACTGATTCTCACTACAGAAAAAATGATAAGTAGCCTGCACTATGCAGGTTTATTCATAGTGATGTTGAGACAAACTATTTTTCAAACTAGCATTCCATGTTTGGCAAGAGTACAGAAGATAAAATAAATTGCATACCTATTAGCTCCTCTTCTTTTTCCGTCCTCTCTACTGAGGTCCTGAATAGGGATGGCCAAACGGTTCGCCCGGCAGTCGTTTCGCGGCAAATTTCGGCTGTTCGCCGTCTGCCCGATCGGCGGACTATTGCCGCCGTTCGCCCGGCGGATTTCCGTGTTTACTGTGTAAAAGAACTTTGACCTATGATGACACATCCATCATGGGGTAGAGGACAGCCAATTGAGACATTACAGCACATGGACACTTGGACATTCCCCCTAACTTATAAATAGACCCGATCCGGCGGCCATTTTACATTCTTTCTTCTGTCACTATAGGGAGAGGTTGCTGTTTGGAGCAGGGAGAGACTTCAGTGACCCAAATCACTAGCTATTAGGTCCACAAAAGTTATTTTAAGGACTGGTATCATGGTATAGGTGTTAAGTGTAGTTCAGGATATAGGTTTGAGGCAGTGCTGTGCTAGTGATTGTTGCAGCAGTCTGAGTGTCTTTTGTCAGTGTAGAGAAAGGGACAGGACGCTGTGTGCAGCAGGGACAGTCAGTTTAATCATTAGCTGTTACTATTAGGTCCACAAAAGTGCTATTCAAGTTATTGTTCCAGCAGCCTCTGTTTTGTCAGTTTAAATAGGGACAGGCAAGAAGCTGTGTGTGAGGCAGTGAGGGACAGTCAGTTTAATCAGTAGCTGTTACTATTAGGTCCACAAAGGTTCTTTTCAGGACTGGTATGGTAATACCGTGTTTCCCCGATAGTAAGACACCCCCGATTGTAAGACGTATCGGGAGTTTCAGAGGGGTCGGCTAATATAAGCCGTACCCCGAAAGTAAGACATATGTCTTACTTTCGGGGAAACATGGGGGTATTGCCGCCTCCAGTGGCGTACTAAGAGTGGGGCGGGGGGTGCGGGCCGCACCGGGTGCCACACCCTGGGGGGGTGCCAGGCCAGCGCCCTCCCCCTCCGACTGAAGAGACAGCGCCGTTCTGATCAGTCTCGGGCAGCGGCTGTCACTCACAGCCGAGCAGAGTGAAGCCGCCTCCCCCTCCTCTTGTATGGCTACACAGTGCTGTCCATGAAGGAGAAGGAGGGGGAGGCGGCTTCACTGAAGCCACCTCCCCCTCCTCCTCCTCCTCCATACACAGCACTGTGTAGCCATACAAGAGGAGGGGGAGGTGGCTTCACTCTGCTCGGCTGTGAGTGACAGCCGCTGCCCGAGACTGATCAGAACGGCGCGACGCAACCACAGAGAAGGGGATTATTGCGCCAGGTCCCGGATCACTGCCGACAGATGTCACTGGCTCTGTGTCCTCCCGGTACAGGTCAGTGCTGGTCATACAGAGAGAGAGACCAAGGAGGGGGAGGGGGAGGGGGGGTGTGAAGAGATTCTCTGCAGCTCTTATTATGTAACCGCAAGATGCAGCTGAGGAGGACTACAAGTCCCAACATACCGGGCTGTGTGGGCTTACAGTTCTCCTCTGCTGAGCATAGCAGCTTTGTATGCTTGGACTTGTAGTCCTCCATAGTGCAGCCTTGCATGCTGGGACTTGTAGGCCTCCTCTGTAGTACAGTGCAGCCTTGCATGCTGGGACTTGTAGTCCTCTGTAATGCAGTGCAGCCTTGCTTGCTGGGACTTGTAGTCCTCTTCTGTAGCGCAGTGCAGCTCTGCATGCTGGGATTTTTTTCCAATATAAGACATACCCCGAAAGTAAGACATAGTGGGGCTTTTGGGGATAAAAAGAAAGTAAGACACTGTCTTACTTTCGGGGAAACACGGTAGGTTTGTACACGTATAATATTCTTTCTTCCAAATATAGAAAGAATATTATACTTGACTGCTGCCCTTCTGCTGCAGTAGTCCTTTATCAGTATAGGGACTGAGGTACAGTCTGCTAATCATTCACAACCTACTTGTTCCACAAAGGTCCTTATAAGGACTGGTAAGGTATAGGGTACTACAGTACATAGGGCTGAGTGAGGTACAGTCTGCTATTCCTTAAGGACTGGTATAGGTCCACAATATATAGGGTTGAGGTGCACTACTGCTGACTGCTGCCCTACTGCTGCAGTAGTCCTTTATCAGTATAGGGACTGAGGTACAGTCTGCTAATCATTCACAACCTACTTGTTCCACAAAGGTCCTTATAAGGACTGGTAAGGTCTAGGGTACTACAGTACATAGTGTTGAGTGAGGTACAGTCTGCTATTCCTTAAGGACTGGTATAGGTCCACAAAACATAGGGTTGAGGTGCACTACCGCTGACTGCTGCCCTACTGCTGCAGTAGTCCTTTATCAGTATAGGGACTGAGGTACAGTGTGCTTATCATTCACAACCTACTTGTTCCACAAAGGTCCTTATAAGGACTGGTAAGGTATAGGGTACTACAGTACATAGGGCTGAGTGAGGTACAGTCTGCTATTCCTTAAGGACTGGTATAGGTCCACAATATATAGGGTTGAGGTGCACTACTGCTGACTGCTGCCCTACTGCTGCAGTAGTCCTTTATCAGTATAGGGACTGAGGTACAGTCTGCTAATCATTCACAACCTACTTGTTCCACAAAGGTCCTTAAAAGGACTGGTAAGGTCTAGGGTACTACAGTACATAGGGTTGAGTGAGGTGCAGTCTGCTATTCCTTAAGGACTGGTATCGGTCCACAATACATAGGGTTGAGGTGCACTACTGCTGGCTGCTGCCCTACTGCTGCAGTAGTCCTTTATCAGTACAGGGACTGAGGTACAGTCTGCTAATCATTCACAACCTACTTGTTCCACAAAGGTCATTATAAGGACTGGTAAGGTATAGGGTACTACAGTACATAGGGTTGAGTGAGGTACAGTCTGCTATTTCTTAATGACTGGTATAGGTCCACAATACATAGGGTTGAGGTGCACTACTGCTGACTGCTGCCCTTCTGCTGCAGTAGTCCTTTATCATTATAGGGACTGAGAGTTTTGTCACAGGGTCATTTAAAAAATGACAGGCAGAGGAAGAGGCAGGCCCTTCCGCAAGGGGTGGTAGGGGTAGGGCAGGAGCAACAGGCTTGAGCCAAAGTGGGAAGTTGCAGAAGGTGCGTTCAATTACTTTAAAGGACGCACCAGACTTGGTTGAGTGGCTCACTCAGCCTTACTCTTCTGCACCCTCCTCATCCTCTCGATCTGCACCCTCTTCTTCACACTCTGCTATGTGCACCCCCAAAGACACTACCACCAACAACACCACCACCACCACCACCACATACCTTCCGCTTGAGTCACAGGAATTATTTTCCGATCCATATCAAGACATTTCTGATGCGCAGCCACTCTTGGTATTGGATCAGGAAGAGGAGGTAGCAACAACCGCCACTCAGCAGTCTGACGACAGTACCCAGATCAGCCCAAGGAGGAGGTTGGTCCCCGCTGTTGCTGCCTACTCCGAGATCTCTACTTATAGCGGTGGGGAAGGTGACGTCGATGATGACGTGTCTAGTGATGTCACGTGGATGCCCACAAGAGAGGAAGAGGAGGGGAGTTCAAAAGGGAGATATGGACCAGCAGATAGGGAGGAGAAGCAGGAATAACTTACATTGCACAGGAGGGACAAAGCAGACTGCAAATGTATCAGGAGCGAGTCATCGACCATGTACGGTCACATCTGGCGCTCCTAGGACACCGGCACATGGCTCCGCAGTGTGGGCTTTTTTTAACGTGTCTGCTGCTGACAATAGCGTTGCCATCTGCAATCTTTGCAGTCAACGCATTAGTCGCGGTAAGCCCAACACTCACCTAGGGACGACCGCCTTAAGAAGGCACATGAGCAGCCATCACCGAGCCCAGTGGGAGCAACGGAACACACAAAGCCACACTCCAGGCTCTCACCGTCCAGCCTCGTCTTCTACTTCTCCTTCTCCTCTCTCCTCACAATTGTCCTCCACTCCACCTTCCATCACGCCAAGCTCACGTTTTTCTGCAAAAAGGCCAGCTTCCGTGGGCCTAATGTTCGAGCATAAAAAAATGATGGCGCCGGATAACCCTGTTGCCCAACGGTTGACGGCTGGCTTGTCAGAACTGATAGCCCGCCAACTACTGCCATATAAACTGGTGGACTCGGAGGCCTTTCGAAAATTTGTGGCCATTGGAACACCACAATGGAAGGTCCCAGGAAGGAAGTATTTCTCAGAGAAGGGCATTCCAGAGCTATATGGCCATGTTCAGCGGCAAGTGAATGTATCTCTGGCACACAGTGTCGGTGCCAAGATACATCTGACCACAGACACGTGGTCTAGCAAACATGGGCAGGGAAGGTATATCACTTTTACTGCCCACTGGGTGAACCTTCTGACGGCCGTCAAGCATGTAACCCGTGGCACCCGTGTAGATTTGGTTTTACCGCCACGGATTGCATGCAGGCCTGGTTCTTCTTCTCCTCCTCCTCCTCCTACTCCATCCTCCTCCCTCTCCTCCTCGGCTGACTCCTCCTTTTCCGCTGCTAGCGTCTCTTCCGCTGCGCCGCCCAAGCTCCCCAGAACCTATTCGACATGCCAGGTGAGACGTTGCCATGCCGTGCTGCGTCTGCGCCTGGAAGCCAAGAGCCACACTGGCCCGGCACTCCTTTCAGCTTTGCGTTCACAGGCAGATCAGTGGCTAACACCGCTCAATTTGACAGTTGGTAAAGTGGTGTGTGACAACGGTGCCAATCTGCTTAGCGCATTGAAACATGGCAAAATTACGCATGTGCCATGCATGACACACGTCTTAAACTTGGTCGTGCAGCGATTCATTGTCAAATACCCTGGGGTCCAGGACATCTTGCGGCAGGCAAGGAAAATCTCGGCCCATTTCAGAAGATCTTACACGGCCATGGCTCGCCTTGCTGACATTCAGCTGCGACACAATCTGCCGGTCAGACGTCTTATTTGCGATTGCCTGACGCGATGGAACTCAACCTTCTATATGCTTGATAGGCTGCTCCAGCAGAAATGTGCAGTTAACGTCTACCTGTATGAACTCTGTGGCAGAACAGGTTCTGGGGAGCTGTTTTTTTTTCACCGCGCCAGTGGCTGCTCATGCGCGACGCATGCAGACTTCTGCGACCATTTGAGGAGATCACCAAACTGGTCAGTCGCAGCCATGGCACCATCAGTGACATGGTACCTTATGCCTTCTTTATGGAGCGTGCATTGCGTCGTGTCATTGATCAAGCTGTGGAGGAGAAGGAGCGGGAAGATGAGGAAGTCGCAATGCTGGATGAATTCCCAGGGGGGGCTACTCTATCTGAGACAAGTGAACAACAGGAGTCTGAAGAGGAGTCAGAGGAGGATGGTGCCGAGGCGGATGAGGAAGAGCAAGAAGAGCATGCTTTAAACCTTTCTGGGATCCCTGTTGTTGTGCGTGGATGGGGAGAGGAGAATGAAGAGGACGACATTATCCTGGATGATAAGCAGGAGCCAGGCCACCACACCGCTTCCAGTTTAGTGCAAATGGGGGCCTTCATGCTCCAGTGTTTTAATAGGGACCCCCGTATAAAAAGCATAAGGGTCAAGGACCAGTACTGAGTGGCAACGTACTTAGACCCCCGGTACCAACACAAAATGGCGGAAATGTTACCGCCGTCACAGAGGGCTGTCAGAATGGAGCACTTCCAGGCCTTGCTTTGAGAAATGCTGCATCCTGATTTTGCGTGCGCTGGCAGAGGAGCAATTCCCACTCCCAGAGAAGGAGTTGCGGGTACCAATCCAACAGCGCCTGCAAGAAGAGGCCGGTTTGAAGATGTGTTGGTGACTTCGGATATGAGGTCATTCTTTCAGCCGACCCATCGACAGGTGTCATCTGGATCTAGCATCAGGGAATGCCTAGACCGTCAGGTGTCCGACTACATCGGGTTAACGGCCGATGTGGACGCTCTGAGGAGTGATAAACCCCTGGACTACTGGGTGGGCAGGCTTGACCTCTGGCCAGAGCTTTCCCAATTTGCAATCGACTTGTTGGCTTGCCCCTCGTCCAGTGTCCTGTACGAAAGGACGTTCAGCGCAGCAGGGGGATCGTGACCGAAGCGTACTCACCTAGCTCACGACAGTGTTAACTACCTCATATTTCTAAAAATTAATGAGGCATGGATCTTGGAGGAATTCAACACATGTGACCAGTAGACCATGTATATGTCTATAAACAATTTTTTTAATCAAGCACACAGACCTTCTTTCTTCATTTGGCTCACTTCCTTGTCCAAAAAAGCACACCGTACTATATGCCTGTACCCTCCTGTTTGAAGAGGTTGAGTGGTGTCATATTTCTACTGGGGCTGCTTATTATGAGGGGCTCCCACCATCCCTGTGCTGACTTCTTCCTGGGGCTGTTTATTATGAGGGGCTCCCACCATCCCTGTGCTGTGCTGACTTCCTCTTGGGGCTGCTTATTATGAGGGGCTCCCACCATCCCTGTCCTATGCTGACATCCTCCTGGGGCTGCTTATTATGAGGGGCTCCCACCATCCCTGTGCTGTGCTGACTTCCTCCTGGGGCTGTACCTCTGCTGTGCATATTATGAGGGGCTCCCACCATCCCTGTTCTATGCTCATTATGAGGGGCTCCCACCATCCCTGTGCTATGCTCATTATGAGGGGCTCCCACCATCCCTGTGCTATGCTGACTTCCTCCTGGGGCTGCTTACGGTGCAGGTGTCAGTGCTGTACATCACGTGCTGGTGTCAGTGCTGTATATCGCGCTGCTGGTGTGAGAGCTTTATGTCACGCTGCTGATGTCAGTGCTCTCTATTACGGTGCTGGTGTCAGTGCTGTATATCACGGTGCTGGTGTCAGTGCTTTATGTCACGCTGCTGATGTCAGTGCTCTCTATCACGGTGCTGGTGTCAGATCACTCTATCACGGTGAAGGTGTCATTGCTGTATTTCACGCTGCTGATGTCAGTGCTGTATATCACGGTGCTGCTGTCAGTGCTGTATATCACGGTGCTGGTGTCAGTGCTTTATGTCACGCTGCTGATGTCAGTGCTCTCTATCACAGTGCTGGTGTCAGATCACTCTATCACGGTGCAGGTGTCATTGCTGTATGTCACGCTGCTGATGTCAGTGCTCTCTATCACTGTGCTGCTGTCAGTGCTGTATATCACGGTGCTGGTGTCAGTGCTTTATGTCACGCTGCTGATGTCAGTGCTCTCTATGACGGTGCTGGTGTCAAATCACTCTATCACGGTGTAGGTGTCATTGCTGTATGTCACGCTGCTGATGTCAGTGCTCTCTATCACGGTGCTGGTGTCAGTGCTGTATATCACGGTGCTGGTGTCAGTGCTTTATGTCACGCTGCTGATGTCAGTGCTCTCTATTACGGTGCTGGTGTCAGTGCTGTATATCACGGTGCTGGTGTCAGTGCTTTATGTAACGCTGCTGATGTCAGTGCTCTCTATCACGGTGCTGGTGTCAGATCACTCTATCACGGTGCAGGTGTCATTGCTGTATGTCACGCTGCTGATGTCAGTGCTCTCTATCACGGTGCTGGTGTCAGATGACTCTATCACGGTGCAGGTGTCATTGCTGTATGTCACACTGCTGGTGATCATCTCCTGCACCCTCTTCTTTGCCTACCCTGACCTTCCCTCTCCTCCATTGCCTTCATGCACTCCAAAGTCCTGAATTGTCACAACATTTTCAAATATAAAAAAAGAATGCTTGTAGTTGTCGATCCCAGATTCACCTCATACATGTGTTATGTCATTGGCCATGTGGTGGGACTATGTGTGCACAGCTAATAATTATTTTGTGGCTGCAAATTTGACCTGTAGGTTTGCAAAGTTCACCTCCCATTGAAGTCAATGGGGCCTGCTGCGAACGTTACGGTTCGCGAACTATCGGCCGCGTTCGCGGTCTGCGTTCGAGAAACGCCCCGTCGGAAGTTCGTCCATCACTAGTCCTGAAGTTTTTCCCTTAACTTATATACTTACCTAAACCAGCAGGGCCTACGTATATAGTGTTGATACCCTGCCTCTTTGTATTTTCAGCAATTCTACACTGTAAACTATTAGCATTTCAGTATATGTTGTTGCCACATACTTCTGTTGTGATAACTTGTACGGTATACCCCTGTGTGGACTCTTAGTTAAAGTGTTACTAAACCCAGGACCCTGCATTCACTATCTGGTCTCCCACAGTATACAGAACATGGAGATGCAATTATTTTAGTAAATACAAACTGCTAAATAACTTTTCTCATCAGCAGTATATAGCAGTCTTATGACTTCTATCAGTGTCTGATTAAAGCTTGTAGGAGGGGGTGGAAAGTCGGAAAAGTAGGGGAAAGTGGGAAGCAGATGTAGGGGAAATCAAGGAAGAGCAATGGAGGAAGGTCTTGGAGAGGGGTCATGTAGTGTTGGTCCCCCCGGCTCAGAAAATCTCAGCCTTAATGCTAATATATAGAGCATATTATACACCTAAGAGACTTTTCCAGTTCGACGGAGAACAGATGCCAATTGTCCCAGATACCAGGAAACGGGGCATATATTACACATGGTATGGAGATGTCCAAAATTATTCAGTTACTGGACAGGGGTGCTTGACACTATAAATATAACTTATAACACCAAGTTAGAAATGGATCCTAGATTATGTATATTAGGATTGGGTGAAAATAGCGGTACAGTAAGAACAATTAAAGTAGTGTTGAGATGCCTCTTCCAGGCTAGAAAAATGATAGTGCAGAGGTGGCAAGCTAGGATCCCCCCTACTGTAGAGGAATGGATTAACACAATAACGGAAACAATCTGGAGGGAAAAAGCAGTATATACCCAAAGAGGGAACTACAAGGAATTTGAGGGAATGTGGAAACCTTGGATGGAGAAAAGGGGTTACCCCATATGATATATGAGATATAAAATCTGCGCAGATATAGGGAAGTCTTATTATAAAACAGGACATTGCTTAATATTTAACGTAGGGTAAGGGGGTGAAAAGAGAAAGGGTATGGGTAATAAAGAAATGGAATAAGAATAAGAAAATGTCAATTGTTATAACGCCTACACGAACATATCAAAACTATAAAATTGTTTTTATATCTATATTTGTAAACCATGTAAAAAATATTTAAATGAAAAAAGCTTGTAGGAGGAGTTTTCATTCTATTCTGACTGTCCTATGAGGATGCAGGACCCCTGACTCTCTGTATAGGAAGTGCTGATTGGCCCTGTGTTGATCACATGCACTCTCCTAATTAAAAAAAAACAAAAAAACTCAGGGCTCTCTACTGTAAGGAGATGAATTGGAGACAGTGGAGGAAATGGAGGATCTGAAAAGACAGGATCAAACAGTCTTTTTACACAATGCATAGAATTAACCCCTTAGGTTCCACAGTGAGTATAACAAGCATGCTTTACTGCGTATATAGACTTATTTTACTGTTGTGGAATTAGTAACACTTTAAGCACTCTCTGTTATGCAATGCCTATGCTTTTCTTTGTATGCTAAGATACCGTTGTATGCATTGCTTGCCTTCTAAGCTTCTAAGCTGTCAATAAAAAGTTTGAATTAGAAAATAAATTCTACATTTATCAATTTCTTTCTCCACCGGAAATCAATAACTTTCAACCTTTCCTTGGAAAACAAAGAGCATGGTTTTAATTCTGACAGTTGTTATAATTTCATAAATGATGCTCAAGGGTATATTTATAAAGGGGCAAAGAGTCAATAGGTAACTCCAGTTTTAAAGCACATTCACTATCCCTCATATAAAGTTACTTTTCCACCATTTAGCTTTCCTATATTGCACACCAGTACTTTTTTGTATTTCAATAGGAAATCCCCCTCTCAGTTGTATTTGCAGTTTTTATATACAGTGGTGTGAAAAAGTGTTTGCCCCCTTCCTCATTTCCTGTTCCTTTGCATGTTTGTCACACTTAAGTGTTTTGGAACATCAAACCAATTTAAACAATAGTCAAGGACAACACAAGTAAAAACAAAATGCAATTTGTAAATGAAGGTGTTTATTATTAAAGGTGAAAAAAAATCCAAACCAGCATGGCCCTGTGTGAAAAAGTGATTGCCCCCCTTGTTAAAACATACTATAACTGTGGTTGTCCACACCTGAGTTCAATTTCTCTAGCCACACCCAGGCCTGATTATTGCCACACCTGTTCACAATCAAGGCATCACTTAAATAGGAGCTGCTTGACACAGTAAGGTCCACCAGAAGATCCTTAAAAGCTACACATCATGCCGAGACCCAAAGAAATTCAGGAACAATTGAGAAAGAAAGTAATTGAGATCTATCAGTCTGGAAAGGGTTATAAAGCCATTTCCAAAGCTTTGGGAATCCAGCGAACCACAGTGAGAGCCATTATCCACAAATGGCGAAGACATGGAACAGTGGTGAACCTTCCCAGGAGTGGCCGGCCGCCCAAAATTACCCCAAGAGCGCAGCGACGACTCATCCAAGAGGTCACAAAAGACCCCACAACAACGTCCAAGGAACTGCAGGCCTCACTTGCCTCAGTTAAGGTCAGCGTTCATGCCTCCACCATCAGGAACAGACTGGGCAAAAATGGCCTGCATGGCAGAGTTCCAAGGAGAAAACCACTGCTGAGCAAAAAGAACATCAAAGCTCGTCTCAATTTCTCCACAACACATCTTGATGATCCCCAAGACTTTTGGGACAACATTCTGTGGACCGATGAGACAAAAGTGGAACTCTTTGGAAGGTGTGTGTCCAAGTATATCTGGCGTAGAAGGAACACTGCATTTCAGAAAAAGAACATTATACCAACAGTAAAATATGGTGGTGGTAGTGTGATGGTCTGGGGCTGTTTTGCTGCTTCAGGACCTGGAATACTTGCCGTGATAAAAGGAACTATGAATTCTGCTGTCTACCAAGAGATCCTGAAGGAGAATGTCCGACCATCTGTTCGTGTACTCAAGCTGAAATGAACTTGGGTTCTGCAGCAGGACAATGATCCTAAACACACCAGCAAGTCCACCACCGAATGGCTGAAGAAAAACAAAATGAAGACTTTGGAGTGGCCTAGCCAAAGTCCTGACCTGAATCCTATTGAGATGTTGTGGTATGACCTTAAAAAGGCCGTTCATGCTCGAAAACCCTCTAATGTAACTGAATTAGGACAATTCTGCAAAGATGAGTGGGCCAAAATTCCTCCAGGACGCTGTAAAAGCCTCATTGCACGTTATCGCAAACGCTTGGTTGCAGTTGTTGCTGCTAAGGGTGGCCCAACCAGTTATTAGGTTTAGGGGGCAATCACTTTTTCACACAGGGCCATGATGGTTTGGATTTTTTTTCACCTTTAATAATAAACACCTTCATTTACAAATTGCATTTTGTGTTTACTTGTGTTGTCCTTGACTATTGTTTAAATTGGTTTGATGTTCCGAAACACTTAAGTGTGACAAACATGCAAAGGAACAGGAAATGAGGAAGGGGGCAAACACTTTTTCACACCACTGTAATAAATAATGTTACAGACCATTGGCCCCATTCTCTGTTCGACATTCACAGAGTGTGATTTTAATAATGATTGGCTAATTGCTGTCTATAGAGGAACAACTCTCATCTTTCTTCTGCTAACCTGCTGCATGCATTTGTTGCAAATTTTAGGCATAATATTCTAATTTACATTTATGCCATTCTTTTGCCCTGCATTTGAGTAATACATATTGTTAATATGCTAGTCAAATGGCTAGTGAGAGCAGGTTAATGTACCCAGATTTGTTTGCAGGTTTTAAATATGTTCCTTTGAGTACTTCAGCTAAATTTTCTGAAACATCATCATCTCATGAGGCACTAAAGGTTGGATGACAATACATATGGTTGTATATGAAAATGTAGCAGCATTTAGAACCTATAGGACAGTTATTGCAAATTGAAAGTCTAGGCAAAATGTTCTTCTGTTCTAGTAATCTTTACCCCCATGCCTTGCTCCACAGCTATCATCCCTAATATACACGATATTACCAAGACTATTGGGACACCTACCTTTACATACAGACACATGAAGTTTAATGGCATCCTGGTCTTAATCCGTAGGGTTCAATATTGAGTTGGCCCACCCTTTGCAGCTATAACAGCCTCAACTCTTCTGGGAAGGCTGTCCACAAGGTTTAGGAGAGTGTCTTTGGGAATGTTTGGCCATTCTTCCAGAAGCGCATTTGTGAGGTCAGGCACTGATGTAGACAAGAAGTCCTAGCTTGCAGTCTCCATTCTAATTCAACCTAAAGGCGTTCTATCAGGCTGAGGTCAGGACTCTGTGCATGCTAGTGAAGTTCCTCCACCCTAAACTCGCCCACCCATGTCTTCATAGACAGAAAAGGACCATGCCCAAACTGTTCCCACAAAGTAAGGAGCATGAAATTGTCCAAACTGTCTTGGTATACTGACACCTCCCCTTCACTGGAACTAAGGGGCTAAGCCCAACCCCTGAAAGACAAACCCACACCATAATCCCCCCTCTACCAAATGATTTGGACCAGTGCACTAAGCAAAGTACATAAAGACTTGGATGAGCGAGTTTAGGGTGGAGGAACTTGACTGGCTTGCACATAGTCCTGACCTCAACCCAATAGAACACCTTTAGGATGAATTAGAGCAGAGACTGTGAGCCAGGTCTTCTCGTCGACATCAGTGCCTGAGCTCACAAGTGCTCTTCTTGATGAATGGTCAAACATTCCTATAGACACACTCCTAAACCTCGTGGACAGTCTTTCGCAGAAGAGCTGAAGTTGTTATAGCTGCAAAGAGTGGGCCAACTCAATATTTAGCCCTATGGGCTAAGATTGGGATACCATTAAAGCTTAAGTGCGTGCAAAGGGTCACAATACTTTTGGTAATATAGTGTATCTGGCACTGGTCTACTATAGGCCAGTGGTGGTGGCACCAAAATGATATGGCAGCATTTTTTCTACACGCATTATCCTGAATGCAGACCCCCTCCGCATCATCACCTCATACCCATCCCTGCCAATACCAGATGACTGGCAGCCCACTGATGATAACATGTCTACTAAGTGCTTTTCAAAGCAAATCAACTCTCATTTGCATCATGTGACCTGAATCTAAGGTACTTTTATAATTTAAATATAATTTATATAATTTGATTTTCTTCATAACCAAGGGTTTATATAATAAGCCTTGCCTATACCAGTGCTTCTGCGTCCAAAGTATATCTAAATTATATTCAGTTCTACTAACGTTATAAACTCTTGATATGGAAATCTAGTGGTGGCTTTTGTTAAAAAAACAATTACATGGCAGTATAACTGAGGTTTTGCTTCACGTTTTCAATCCTTTAAGCAGACTTACTGAGTCATTGCATGTCAGCAGGTTGCAGCATTCCTGTGATCGTAGCATTGTCACTGGCTGCTGCTTGTTAAGTAAGTTCTATGATTTCTGTACTGTTACATCACCATAGAGCATAGTGCAGATTTTATAATCGGCATAGTGTTACCAAATACCAAATAAGGAAAATATCTGAAAACATTTCCTTTTTTGTTCTGAACAGAATCATTAACTTACAACCTGAGTTTATACATAATCAGGTGTTTTAAAAAGGTGTTATTTTCACAGTGCAGACATTGCAGAATTATGTGAATCATTACATATTCATTACTTGCTTTTGGAAAAATGCTTTGCATCCCTTGGTTTAAATTTGTTGTAGAAAACAAATTAAATACAGATACCCACAAAGCATACACAGCAAGAAAGATTGGTATTCGTCTTTCACACTATTCACACTATGCCCAACGTTGTTTGAATTTCCCCTGTATGACACAAGAGAAGAAAATACTGTATCTGTTTGCATTAAAAGCCATCTATTTTTTTTTTCATAAAGTGCAGAGCAACCATCTAACATTTGGAATATACCAACTCAATAGCAATAATAATATGAATAGTTAAAGTGGAACTTTACTCACAACAATTTGATAACAAATAATATTCTTTAGCAAGAAACATACATTCCACATTAAAGTGAGGTTGCCTACAGCATTGTTACTCTTTCTTCTTATAGAGGCTGCCATATTGTTGAAGCCCAGAGCTCCTGAACAGCAGTACATCTTTAGGCTGTCAACAGATTGGCCTCTACAAATTCAGCACAGTGCTTAAAAATAGAGAGCAACTGAGCATGTGCAGAGCAGGGTGAGACAGTGTATTACTGGATTTTAAACAGTATAGGCACTTATTTGTAATGTTTTACATAGCTATACCGTAAAACCTTGGTTTGAGAGTAACTTGATTTGAGAGCGTTTTGCAAGACAAGCAAAATTTTTGTAATAAAATTGGTACAAGCGATGTCTTGATATACAAGTAGCGTCTTGTCACAACTGAGCATAAAAGAGAAAAGAGCCACCTCTAAGTGTAGCAATATGGTTACATTTATTGAAGGTACAACATTTAGCAACTCACATGGTTGATGACTAAAAGAGGCACATCTAAGTATGCAAACATCTGGGGTAAAGCTGTCTTTTTATATGGACTTTAAACAATATAAAGGACTTATGAATAAATGGTTGTGGAACAAATCATTTGAGTTTCCATTGTTTCTTATAGGGAAATTTGCTTTGATATACAAGTGCTTTGGATTACAAGCATGTTTCCCGGAACTAATTATACTCGCAATCCTAGATTTTATTGTACCTGCAAAAGGGGTCAGCCTGAAATGATCTAGCAGGACTTAATTTTCTGACTAAAAGTTTCACTTTAATAATAATACTCCACCTGTACCAATAAATAATATACACAACATTATAAAAATATCCAAACAAAATGTCCAATAAATATCATCAAAACAAATAATAAATAGTATAAGTCCTCAGTGATCCAAAAAAGTGTAATGTTATATATGTATAACATATTGTTATTGAGTTGGTATATTGCAAGTGTTGGATAGTTGGGCTGCACTTTATAAAAAAACTTGGATTTCTGATCAGTGTGGGGAAGATTTTTTGTTTTGTGTACTAATTACTCTCCACCACCCTGCTTATATAAGCCGTGGCTCCATACTATCCCTAATTTAGAGGGGTTGTCCCTCTTTTGAAATCAAACTATCAGAAGTGTTTTAATGCAGTAAACCTTTCATCATTCTCTAAAATATTTCAATTGGTATCTTTTTTTCTTGTTCAAATATTTTATTAACAAGATAAAGGGGGCATCATACAAAGGGCAAGGGCATATGTGAATTAGCCCCCAGACAGGGGAGTCTTATAAAAAAGAACAATAATACAACAAGCTGACTGGGTCGCAGCCCACAAGGATGTATAAGGAAAAAGATAACTGTACATTTAAATGTGTAACAGTTGCATTTGGGTGATAGAATCAAGGGTGATAACCTAGAATTCAACAAGTGAGGGGTAATCTAGTAATGTACATGGTGGGAAGAAGATGTTGGAAAACCAGAGGGTGGAGGAGGATGGAAACGGGAGCGGATACTATGCATACCATAAGACTGATTTCTAGAAAATCAGGTATGGGTGAAATCTGAGTAGATTACGTTTCTTAAGATGGGTTATCCCAAATCAGGGGAGCTAGGACACATGAGATCAGACAGGAGAGGAGAGGAAGTAGATGGGAGGGAAGATCAGGGACTTAGGTGGGAGGAGAGAGAGTTAGGAAAGTTGGACCAGATAGTCAGAGGACGGGGGTAGTATAAGAGAGGATGACAAGAAGCTGACTGACTAGGTTGGGGGGGAATCGAAGAAAGGGAATCCCGGGAGGGGTATAAGGGGGAATTAAAGATCCATAACAGGCGGCTCTGATATCCTATTTAGGGTGAGTTCAAGGAGAGAGTAAGGATTCATCAAAGTCAGGGGGGAATGATCTACCCAAGGCTTCCACAGGTGTTTATATTTTTTGGTTCCTTCAAAGAAGACTGCTTCTATTTTGGCATGGATCATGGCTCTAGTGAGTGTTAAGTTATGATATGGAGTTTTCCAGGCCTTGGCAATAGTTTGCGTCACCGTGGTGGTAACTTGCAGGAGGTGTTTAAATTGAGAGTGAGTCACTTTCAAGGGTTTTTTGGTGAGTAAAGCCGTGTCTGTGTCCGGGTCTAATGAGCTGTTAAACAGTGTGGAGAGGAAATGCTTTGGTCAGTGGGCATGTCCACCAAATGTGGTGATGGATACCTGCTTCCACGCAGCCACAAAAGCAATTGGGGGGGGGGGGGGGGTGTAGTCAGATATTTAGAGATTTGGGCAGGGACTAGGTACCAGTGCATGAAGTGCATGTCCAGTGCCATAATATTTTGTGATGCCAATTTGGTAGCTTCCCATATATCTGCCCAGCCTTTAGTATCTAGTTGGAGCCACAGATCTCTCTGCCATTTAAGTGTATAATGAAGTGAAGTATGGAATGAAGGGTCTAGCAGTTGAGCATAGAAGGTGGAGATCAGATCAGAGTGGACCATTCTTACATGTGTGCTCAAATACTGACATAGCGGGCAAAGACATGTCTCTATGGAGGCATGGGGTAAAAAAATGTTTAATTTGAAGATAACAAAAATGTTCTGTGTTCAGGAGACCATGAGACTCGCACAGGGATGGGAATGCTATTACAGCTCTGCTATTACAGGTCCCAGTATATAATGGTACAGAGGAAGCAATGGGATCTGTGGTCTGTGGTCAACGAATAAGCACAGTATAAAGAGAATTAGAGCCACACATAGCTAAAATCCATTCCCCACATTTTATAAACGCCTGAAATAGCAACAACTAAGCAATATATTACAACGATTACGGAGACAAAATTATGTGTGATAAAGGTCAATTATTTTAGGAAGGAAATTATCTAAGTGAAAGTTCAAGGCTTCAAGGTTTAATTTGAAACAACTTCTGTTTTGCTTATAGTGATAAGAGCTCAATACATTCTAGTTAATATTTAACATGATGAAAAGTCAAACATACAACTACATATAAGGACACAATTATCTACTGAAGAACAGATGTTCTAATCTACTTAACATTGAAACAGTTCCAAAAAAAAAAAAAGAATGTCTTATAAACTACTGTATGATCTCCAGGTCGAAATAAAAGACACAAAAGACACAAATAATTGCAGCTGTGTATTTAATACTACATCTCTAAATGCATATTTAAAAATGCAAACCACTTGTAACAGCTCTGATAAGATAGGAAGAAGCAGCACAAGGTGCCAATCATTGTAGTTGATATAGAGTTATATTTGGTGTTTTGTTCTATCTGCTAACGTGTTTTTTTTAAATAGTTCACAACCCAGCTGAAAATTGTAACCACCCACAATACCACTTATCTACCTCCTGCTTAGTGTAGACATGTAATCCCTTTTACATTGCTATGCTCACATCCTGCAAAAATACAGGAATTAATTTACAAATTAATGCGCGCATCATTATTAAAGTGACATGGCTGTTTTAACAATTGTGATCATGTTTGTGACCAAGATCTGAAAATTTGAATGCTTTTGACACTGACTATTACAAAGCACTTTGTCTAATCACAATTTTTTTATGGGGTTATCTTTTACAAAGTACTTAAAAAAAAAACACAGATAAAAAAAAGGCTATACATGTAAAAAATGAATGATAAATGGCTTAAATTGGCCAGAAATGCAATTATACATAATTTTTGTTTTAATCCCTTTTAAATATAATTTCTTGTTTTGAAATGCCGGTCCCACATGTTGAAACCTTATACCTATAAATCCATATCTTTCCCCTATTGTCCCCAACTTGTGAAAGGGGGGCATCTGATCCTAAAATTTATAGCCACACAACTTGCTTCTGACATCATCCTCTCCCCTGGAACTGGACCTGCGACTCCCAAATTCAACCACACTGTGCACTCCACGCTGGCTCTGCAGTGTATCCTCTAGTGCAGGGGTCTCCAAGCTGCGGTCTGGGGGCCGGATGCGGCCCTTTGCCAGCCTTCATCCGGCCCTTGAGGCACTATATAAGCTGCTTGCTGTGGGGGCACTCGGGAGGGGGGAAGGGCCAGGAGTGCTGATGGGAGGGACTCAAGAAGAGGAGGATCTGGGCTGCTCTGTGCAAAACCACTGCACAAAGAAGGTAAGTAGAGCATGTTTGTTATTTTTATTGAAAAAAAACAAGACTTTATTATCACTGTGCAGACTGAGCACAATGGCAGCAGGAGGCATCCAAAGGGTCCCTGCACCAGGTATTCCAGCAAACTAAAAAAAAATGCCCTCCCCATACAACATGCATTTCCCAGCACACTTATCAGCTAGCAAAATATATATATACTGCCAGATCATTATTATTGACCAACAAAAGTACTCCTGATATGGCCAGTTCAAGCTGAATGATATATTCTTTGTTAAAATTTGCAAAACAAGAAAATAATAATTTGTTCAAAAACCAAGTATCAAGTATAGCCAGCTAGTTAAAATTGGTCTTTGGACATGCGCTACATTTATTTATTTACATAATCACATATCCATTTCGTTCTTTAGAAAAAAGATAACAGATGATGAGTTGTTGTGGACTGAAATCTAGAAGACGGAATTGAGAACTAAGAACAAGAACTTGGAACATTTAAAATTGGATCCAAAGGGTCCAGTTGGAGCAATTTACAGATGTGCGCATGTATAGGAGACCCAAATATGTCAGCTAACTATAACTTCTATGAGGATGTGTCTTTGATGGATTCTGAACAGGCTTCCTAGTCCATTTTCTAGTGTATAGTCATTGTGATTGTGGTACAGTTACTCTAAAATGTATTTATTGGTTGCATTTCATTGCCAATGTTTACTTTGTTTGCTGAGGCTTAGTGATACTTGTTTGATATAAACTTTGCTCCAAATACCTTTTCTATATAAATGCTATTATAATTGTTGTGGAGTCACTCCCTCAAACCACACCTATATTTTACCATGCTCAGTTTTATGACTCGCCAGCTTTCGTACACCTTTCACAGCTTTCACTTTGATCAGTCATCCAGTGTTTTAATTAAAGCTTTGCCAACACATACTGGAACATTAAAGAGGTCACTCAGTACAGAGTCTTATATTAAGAACACAAAAATATATAATAATGTATAAAAAGACTAATTTAAATATACGCCTATTAAAAATAACTTTCAGAGATTTTTTTATTCTGTTCTCCTTCCCATGACAGATATCATTTTAGGATAGTGTACTTTACCGAATACCATTGGGAAAAAAGATGCATTTTAACACACAGGCTTAGATATTTATATGAATTTTGTATAAAGGTGGGACTTAATTCACCAATTTGGAGTTGAAGGTATTGGTAGAGACCAGCCCCTGAACACCAACCACTGCACAGAAAAGACCATCAAACCTTTCTGGTGAATGTAAACTGGGCACCAGATGTCCTACTATACAGATTACTATGAATAGCAGGAGTATATTCAATTTCAAGAATGCTGCTGCCAGGCTCATCCACCTCACAAACCACTCAGCATCTACTATACCCTTCTGCCAATCCCTCCATTGGCTGCCACTTAACAAATTAAACTCAAGATACTAACAATAACTTACAAAGCCATCCATAGCCTGGCCCCCAGCTACATCACTAACCTAGTCTCAAAATACAAACCTAATTGTTCTCTTCGCTCTTCCCAAGATCTCTAACTCCCTTGTTACCTCATGCCATGCTCACCTTTAGGACTTCTCCAGAGCCTCTCCAATCCTCTTGAATGCTCTACTCCTATCTGTTCAACTTTCTCCTATTTTGTCCACGTCAGACGATCCCTGAAAACCAGTGGCGTAACTAGAACCTTCAGGGCCCCGATGCAATAAACCATGAAGGGCCCCCCTGACAGGGCCCTTTACACTGAGTTTGGTGGCGGAACAACAGGACCCGGTTGCAAGTGGGTGGCTGCATGTAAAGCAAACAATTTCTCCATTTGCCGCCGCTTCTCCACCTCTCCCTCCCACAGGCATTCAGCGGCTGCAGGAGGAAAATGGAGAGATGGGTTCCTCTATGTCGGTGTTTCTCAATCTTTTTCCAGTCAGGGCACCCTTTAAGTACATCCCTATGTGAATGGGGCTGCACTGCAACCCCCCTGCAACTGTGTGCATTGCATGCAGTTGCAGCATAGTGATGATGCATTTAAGGGGTTGTGTTTTTTCACCTTAATCCATCCTATGCATTAAGGTGAAAAAACACCTGGCAGTCACCGGAACCCCAGCCCCCCCCCCCCCCCCCGCCGTTTTACTTACCTGAGCCCTGGAACTTCACCGGGACTTTGCCCGGGGTTCTCGGCTCCTGATTGGATAGCTTGATAGCAGCTCCGCCATTGACTCCCACTGCTGTTAATAAAATCCAATGACGCGGGCATCGGGGGCGCCTGCAAGGTAACCCCCCCGGGAGATCGCTTCTCCTAGGGGGTTGTCTGATAAGAGGAGGAGCCACGAGAGCCACCGAGGGACCCCAGAATACAAGGTTCGGGGCCACTCTGTGCAAAACGAGCTGTACAGTGAAGGTAAATATAACATGTTTGTTATTAAAAAAAAAAAAGGTGGTCAGGAGGCAACATATTGCCCCTTTACCAGCTGTCAAATGCCTCTGAAAAGCGATCTGAGCACAGATCGCTTTTCAGAGGAATAGCATTTTTTTTTGCTGGTACTTTGAACAAGCAAGAAAAAAAAACAGTTCTGATTGTACACATATGAGGTAGGGCTGAGTTGAGAGGTCAAATCGATTCAAATTTTCAGCAAATAGTTTTTTTTTCGATATTTATTTTTTCACCAGAATCGGTGCTGACACCGCACCGGTCCTGAGGAGATGCAGGCAGGAGTTTTTAGGTGAGGCCGCGGCTTCGGCCTAGTCCACGAGGCCGGACCTGCAGACTAGGACGAAGCCACGGCCTCACCTAAAAACTCCTGCCCGTAGCTCCTCAGGACTGGCGCTGTGTCCATAAAAAAAACTGGATTCGAATTGTGAATCGGGTTTTTTTTTTTTAAATGACAATTTTTTTTTTTTAGAAAATCGCCCAGCCCAATATGGGAAGGGGGGCAGGATTAAATGCAGATACATAAAATGTGCATACATACATCTAAACAGCGGCGGCTGGTGCTCAAAGTTTTTGGGGGGGCACAACATTTTTTATAAACCAAATCATCAAATGCAGCCACTGTGCCGTCAAATGCTGCCACTGTACCCTCAAATGCAGCCACTGTGCCATCAATCGCAGCCACTGTGCCCAAACGCTGCTACTGTGCCCAACAAACGCTGCCACTGTGCCATCAAACGCTGCCACTGTGCCATCAAACGCTGTCATTGTGCCATCAATTGCAGCCACTGTGCCATTAAACCCTGCCAGTGTGCCATCAAATGCTGCTAGTGTGCCCTTGAATGCCCCGAGTGTGCCTCCCTGCCCGCTCGCCATCTACACACATGCACATACACATGCACACACATACACACACACATGCACACACATACACACACATAAAGTCTTTTCAAAAACGGCAGTGCTTTATCTTACCTCTTCCTGCCGGGTACTGCACTGTAGGGGGAGACAAAGAGGACACACTGCTTTCACTTTAGTTATAAGCAGTGTGATGACTCCGAGCTCCCCGCACAGTGCCGATTACACTTCGGCTGAATATCGGGGAGCTCGGTCTCAGCCGCCCGCTCCTTCAGATATACAGGGGGCCCTCAAGGCGATCTCAGCGACCCCTATAATTCCGCCACTGCTGAAAACTCATCTCCTTAGAGAAGCATATCTGGCCCCCACCTAACTGTACATTTACTTTTTCCATCAGCCCATCCCCCACAGTTATTACCTCTTGTATTTTTTTGACCTTCCCTCTTAGATTGTAAGCTCTAAGAAGTCGGGGCCCTCTGATTCCTATTGTATTAAAGTGTATTGTATACACCACTCCTAAAGCGCCCCTGCCCATCTAAATCAATGGGCAGCGCCGCCAGACCCCCGGCAATGCGGCGCTGCAGCGGCGCTTTGCCGGCAGTTTTAATACTTTTCGGCTGCTAGCGGGGGTTAAAATAGCCCTGCTAGTGGCTGAAAACCTCTGCAAAAAGGACGGTAAAGCGCTGCATAATATCCTGATTTAATTCCATTTATCAATCCCAGAAATTCAACATCCTAATTACAGGTCTCAAATATCTTACTTTTGGTAAAGCCACCCCATGGCAGCTGAATATTACTACATAGGGGTTGATCTACTAAAAACTTAGTGAATGATGTGAAAATCTGTTGACTTTCATCATACAATCATGTGCAAGCATAAATACTAGCTAAGGCCCTTGCAAATGAAAATTCCATTGCAAAATAAACAGCCTATTTGCCTTTAGTAAATCAACCTCATAGACTAAACCATTGTAAATTCCTGGACAATATATCCGATACAAAAGCATCTCTCCATTTTACCAAATGATTGACAATAAAATGCAATTCTTAACAACCACCGCCATATCTAAATGGGACATTAAAATAGTAAAGTAATTTCCAGATGAACTATAGAGGAAATGTATCCAAATGTCCTGTAAAGTTTTCCAATAAAGCAATCCCTGGAAACCTCACTCACTGTTTTCCAAATTATTGGAGATATTGAGGCCCTTTAGGTTCCCCCTTACACAATTTATGCCAATATAAGTCCCTTAAATTATACTGAAAACCAAGATTTAAACTAGTATCAGAAATTCCAGAACATGCAACTCTTCCCA
Organism: Lithobates pipiens; assembly: GCF_037356315.1. Classification (NCBI taxonomy): domain Eukaryota; kingdom Metazoa; phylum Chordata; class Amphibia; order Anura; family Ranidae; genus Lithobates; species Lithobates pipiens. The sequence goes on along the minus strand of NW_027507696.1, from coordinate 24,667,054 downwards.
CAATGGAACTATCCCTGTTGCAAATAGGAATTGACCTTTTCATTAAAGCTGAACTCCCGGTATGACCTTGTTGCATACCTACATTGGTCTAGCTTGGCACAGTGTAAATATGCATTACTCCTTCCTGATGGACCGCTGTGGAAGCTGGTGCTTCTACTGTGATAGCCCTCATTTTTCAGGTTCTGCTTAGGTTTCTATGTGAGTGGCTGCCCCACTGCCCATTGGCCGTAGGGGGGGGAGGGGGGTCACTTGCTCAGCACAGCCACTATTATATATTATATATTATATTATATTATATATTATATATATTATTTGCTGTCCCATCAAAATAACTCAACACACAGCCATTAATGTCTAAACTGCTGGCAACAAACGTGACTACACCCCAAAGTGAATATGTGCAAATTGGGCCCAATTAGCCATTTTCCCTGTATACTATATTTATCAATTTTTTTTTATCAACAGCTGAAAATAACCTTAATACTAAGAGTGCACAACACAAGATTGTTTCTTATAGATTGTTTCTTTATTATTCAGTTGCCTTTGATCTTTTCCTGGACATAATGAATTGTATTTCTGTGGATAATATATTTAGTTTGAATTAATATATATTTCATAGCAAGTGTGAACAAATGCTATCAGAAAAAGACAGATTGCACTGATTACACAGATAAGTAACATTGGCTAAGCACATTTCAAACAAATGACTTGAACCTGGCTTGAGAACTGCTTAGTATTTAACAGATTTGGTCATACACACTTACCATTTACAGCATAATATTTTAATGTAGTGCAACAAGTTTTGATAACAAGTCCTTGAATGAGTTAAACATTTAGGTGAAAGCAGAAAATTGCTATCAGAAGCACTTCTGGTCACTGGAAGCAACCATTGTGTAATAAAAAGAATATCCATCACTTTAGATTCTTTTATTTTTTTTCAAACAGAAGCCTGTTGAAGAATGCCCAGAGCACTATGGCTTAGCTTATGCGGGAAAGCTGTTGTAGCTGCCAGCCATGCCCTTGGTCTGATGGAAACCTTGGATGGAGCTGTCCGATAAGGAGTGAGTCAATCTTTTAACTTATTCATATCATCAGGATTTTTACAACAAAGAGGCAAATGAGACAGAGGCAAGCAGTTGAAAACATTAAATCACCATCTGCTGGCCAATTAGATTACTACATACCACCCTTATGCAATGTGTCATATATACCTGACTTAGTCCTAACCATTTAAAAACACAAAATCCATACAAACCCACCATACATTCTTTAATAAAGAATAAGTTGTTATAAGTCTTAGGACTCATGGATTTGAAACAGAGAACTAAAGAGTTGGCTGTCGTTTGGCCAGACAAGTGTTGCCGTCTGATGTATTTCTAGGCTCCCAATTCTTTATATCCAAAGGAAATTTTCAAGTCACATGCTTTTTACTTGTGTTTATTTTATCTATCCATGCTCCTACCTATGTGAGATCCGGCATATTTGGGCGATTGTTTGGTTGGTTGGCTGCATGGGACTATTGGACCTTACTCCTCCTACACCTTTTGCTCATAATCTGGCTCCCACGCTCAATCACTGTGTAGATGAAATTCCACATTTTTTCCAGAAGAAGCCGCAGGGTGAAACATGTAGAAATATAAACGTGGATAAAACAATTTAACATCACTAAACGTGTCCCTATACACACAACTGGACACGGATGTATTGTGTGCAAAGGTTTTTATGATATTTAAATTTTAATAAAAATGATTTTTTTTTTATAACTGTGGTGTATGCATTTATACTGAAGTGCACCTGTAAAGTCCCATACCTCCCAAACCTTGTACTTTGTATATATAGAAGGGATGTCGGTGCCATATACACTAAACTGATTGATTCTGGTTTTGACCACACAACCTTCCACATTATACATTGAATGTGTAATCAATTGTGCTTTGCCATACAACAAAAGCCTTACAACTGTATTCTGGGAAAATATAAAGGGAGCAAGAAGTATGAAAGTTTTTATACTAAACCAGCAGTGAAGAGATTTGCATTTCCTAATTGGCTATTTTTTCCTCAAGCAACTTGTTAGTGGATTTTTGAAGTTATTAAAGACATCTGCTGTCACCTGTCCCCTGCATCTACAATACTATCCCTTGTGTGCTGCTACAGTGTTTTTTCAAACTAAGTGAAAGTCCCAAAAGAAATACACAACCAAAAAAGTTTATAAAAATCTAAATTCAAAATAAAATATATAATAGTGTCACGAGCAGCTATGTACCAAATTCAACTCTCATACTAATCCAAACGTAAATAAAATAAATGTACATCTGGACCTATTGACCTCACATAACATGCTCTGTCAAAATGTGGTTTAGTCCCTTTAAGTGGACCAAGGGTAGCTTTTCACATTATGGGCAATCTTGCTATTCCAATTTTCTATCATATGGTATTCTCCTCCTTCACTCCTCCATTCAGCACCATATAAAGAAACGCTAAGATGGTTCTTATCCTTTTAAAAAAACATTATTTTTCATTTTTTTAATTGCACAAATAAAATGATTACACTTGAATATGTCAGGTGCAAAATCACACCAAATATATCCAGCCTTAGTGTTAAAATATGTGCAATATCACAAACTGCTCTGGGCTACCACACTTCCTCGTTCCTCAAATGTTGTGAGGTCACCAAGGCCCCACCCCTACCTGTTTGATCACAGGGCATGTGACTTCGTCAGGGGGAATGCCCCCTGCATCTACTGTAGAGCTGTGAAGAGGTGAGATAGTATTGTCAGAGTGATACAAATACATGCCAGAATAAAGGGAGTGGTTTTAAGCACTGTCTGCGTCACAGGCACATTTTTAAAATACAGCAACAGGTACTTTGCAAATTGTAAATCAATTTCATGGGGAAATGGAGAAAAGAGGTGTCTAGTAAATATTTATTGGCCTGCCTGAAATTCCGTTGCTTATAATGGAAAACGGAACTGGTGTTTTATACTGTTTCTGTTGTAGATTGATGCTTTTTATCTTGCAGACCTCTTTTTTATTCTATAAATGCTGTAAAAGATATATAATATGAAAACTGGAGCAATCAAACAGTTTATTGCGTCTTTCTGGCAAATCCCCTTCTAAATAAACAGTGTATAGCGAATATGGTCTATATTAAGTGTGAGTAGGTGGGTATAATTTTTCCAGTAATGTCATTGCTTATTTTGACAGACATTTCTCAAACGGAGTCAAGGAAATGATAATAGAATTCTTGTTGCCTTTTATATGCTGCTTAAGACTCCGTAGGAAGTGAACTAGGGCAATGTGATGTAATAAAAAAATGAATGCAAATTATAGTAATAGAGAATGACGCAAATAAAGAGCTATTGTGATCGAGGGGCTTATTTAGATAAGTATATTAAAATACCAATAATGATAACTTTATGTGACACCAATGTAAGCACAAATCAAGAAGTGCGCCAGTGGTACTGCAATATAAATGGGCCTCACAGCTCCTTGACATTTCCTGTATGGTAGGTAGCCCCTGAAATTACTCCAAAGCTGATTATAAAAAGACAAAGATGTGAGACCTAATCTGGGCTTTGCATTTTGAGCGGCAAAGTTAGACCTCTTTCTATTGTCGCTGCTTTTAGGGGTGTCTAGCAGTATTTTCACTGCCTCTAAAGGCCCCTGTATGTAAACCTATAAGTCTATGCATTTAGTGGAGTTTAGAAGCAGGGGTGTTTAAAGGTAGAAAAAACCCCCACTGCCAGGGCATCCAGGAGCAGGGGATGTTTAGGCAGAAAAAAAAAAACGCTTGATGCAAGTTAACGCGTTTAAATGCATGTTAACACTAGATGTGTTTAGCCCTTTAGCGTTAATTCATTTCAATGGCCAGAATAAATGATTATTCTGGACAATGAAATTAATTCACGCCCAAGCATTTGAAGCACATAACTGCTCTTAAACTTGGTACACACGTTCACAAGCATTAAGCATTTTTTTTGCCAAAACACTGCTGCACAGAGGAAAGGCGTCTACAAGAAATAGCAAAAGCATCCAGTGTGCATGAGGCCTAATCTTCCTTAGGCTTGGGAAACACAGCGAGTTCACACTGCAGGCAGTTTACACTTCTCTCTGCCAAAAGCTGCAAATGTCAATATAAGGTTAATGACACCCTCAAATTGGTTCGCAGAATGCAGTGCGAACTATGGAATTGGACCTTAGCACCCATGCATTCTGATTCCAGTGCAGACCAAAAAAAAAGGGTCCTGCACCATTTTGGTGCAAATGCAATGCAATTTCAGCAATACAAACTGTATGGCTGAATTTGCATCTCACAGACATTGCATGTGATGTGCACAGGCATGTGGTGCATATCACATGCGATGTTTAGCATCGCACCAGTGTGAAACCAGCCTAAGGCCTTCGTACCCATGCAGAGAGATCCTTCCAGCATAGTACCAAAGAGATTTAAGAATCTAATAGGTGCTGTTTAAGTCTGTCAAAAATAAAATGTTCATTTTAGATTACGGGCTCTTTCACATGGGCAGACTCTGCCAACATATCCGCCTGCTCAGCGGAGGTTCTGTCCGCTGATCTCTGCTGAGCAGGTGGACACGGACACAGTACGCTTTCCTCTATGGGCGGTCGGATATAAATGGATCCACAAGAAGGGTGGGGGGAACAGATCCCCCATCCATTTGTTTTTAGTGGATCAGATCGGATGTCGGAGGGTATCAAAAAAACTCATGGAGAGCAATAAATGGTACGATCAGGTCCATTTAAAAATTGACAAGCAGACCTGATTGGTCTGCCCCTGTGAAAGGGGTATAATTGATCTTTAAAGTGGTGCAATTTTGCCACAATTGCCATGCAACAAAATGTGTAAAAATGCCCCTGGCTCAAGACCCAAAATGGCTCCATAGCTTCTTTGCCATGACCAACACGCATATGGCAGCCCATTCAAATGAATGGGCTGCCTTATGTGTGACACAGGGAAACACGTGTTAATCATTTTACGCATTTTTTAAATAGCATATGTACCCAAATGTATCCTGAAATCAGGCTCCTTCCATCTCCTGAACAAGTACACTCATATTTGGAGAAGGAGGGGCAGTAGAGGAAGCCAGTCAGGCTCTGCTACATGCACATGTGCTGATAGGGAATATACTGACAGGAGGAGAGAACATGTAGAGGTGAGAGAGTTGGCAATGCATGCCAAATATTAATGCAAGAGTATAGGGAGGATGTTGTTCTAATGTTAAAGATTTGTAAAATAGATCACCTAGGTAGGAACAAAGTCTTTGGAGGCTGGGTTAACTGACTATATGGGTATGTGTATGTTGGAAACCAGAAACTGGATGCAAATGTACCAAAAGGGAAAACTGCTTTAGCTGCTGTGTAAAGTAACATTTATTTACCTTCAATGTTTTCCAAGCCTTAATTTCTTAAATTATTCCCCACCAAATTATAGAACGCTAAAGCCTAGTACACATGGGCCATGTCAGGCGGCATCAGGAGATTCAATAGATACTGGCCATTATTTGGCAAGTGTGTACTGCAGTCAGTCGGACAGAAGCCAGCCATTCAGATAGAAACGTTTTGACTGCGGGCAACAGGAAAAATGCAAAATGCAGCAAAAACATGCCACGATTTTGCGGCGTTTTGCATTTCTCCACACTCGCAGTAAATGTAGGCTAGTGTGCATGCAGACTAATAGTTTTTAAAACTACAGCATTGTACATACACTATCCATTCCTTGTTAGGTGTTTTCATTAAATCAAACTACAATCATTCCCTAAAATTGATTCATCATGGAAACATGGAAAAATAGGTCAACTACATATTCTGCAAGAACTCATACTTGTACTGAAGGTGATAAAAAAAATAGGTCAAGTACATATACTGCAAAAAAACACTTGCCTGTTTTGAAATTAATAAATATAGGTCAACTACATACAGTATTGTCATGGTGCTATTTGGAAGAAGCATGAACATGTGTTAAAAAGGAGACCACAAAATAAAAATGTGCATGTGCTAAGGAAAAGACCTGGCATAATTGCCAATACTTTACATGGCCATGCTCATTTGCACAGAAATTTGCACATTCGCGCACAGCAGCTGCCAGTACCGACGCCAAATGCCCTACTTAAGGACAGTGGCTGCACCAATATTCCCTGCTCCTAAATTTCCTGTATTTCTCGGATTACCTGACCCACCTTGTCCATTAGGGATGAGCTTCGTGTTCGAGTCGAACGTACGTTCGACTCGAACATTGGTCGTTTGGGCGTTCGCCGAATTACGAACGTTTGGGTCGTTCGCGGCAAAATTCGTGTGGCCCACAATGCACTGCGATGGCGCAGTGCATTGCTGGCTCATGATTGGCCAAGCATGCACTGTGACCCCGCATGCTTGGCCAATCGCAGCGCCAGTAGTCCTGCCTGTGGCCAATCATAGCTCAGGCTGTGTAGTGCACGCCCCACACTATATAAGGCCGCCTTTGAGGCGGCCTCGTGTAGTGTGTTGGCATCTGAAGCAGTGGGTGTTCTGTGTACCTTCAACACAGTTACACACCAATCGTTTTTGGCTGATTTCCTATCTTGCTCTTGTGTAGTGGTTATTGTCTGTGCCCTGACCGCAGTATACACCACTATATTCACCTCACCTATATAGCTAGTGATCTAGCATTAATAATAGAGCTTGCAGTCAGTAGTGGCAGGAGATAGTGCGTGCTGTCTGCGTGCTCTGTACCCAGTACATACCGCTATAATCCACCTACATAGCTGTCAGTGTTCTCTATTTGAGCCCATTTGCCATCTGCAGGAGTTATTGGAAGTTGTGTGTGCTTCCAGCACAGCACAGTATACATCTGTATATACCCCTTTAACTCTGCTGTTTTCTGGTTATTGTCTGCGTGCCCTGACCGCAGTATACACCGTGATATTCACCTTACCTATATAGCTAGTGGTCCAGGAGATAGTGTGTGCTGTCTGCGTGCTCTGTACCCAGTACATACCGCTATAATCCACCTACATAGCTGTTCTCTATTTGGGCCCAATTGTCATCTGCAGGAGTTATTGGAAGTTGTGTGTGCTTCCAGCACAGCACAGTATACATCTGTATATACCCCTTTAACTCTGCTGTTTTCTGGTTATTGTCTGCGTGCCTTGACCGCAGTATACACCGTGGTATTCACCTCACCTATATAGCTAGTGGTCCAGGAGATAGTGTGTGCTGTCTGCGTGCTCTGTACCCAGTACATACCGCTATAATCCACCTACATAGCTGTTCTCTATTTGGGCCCAATTGTCATCTGTAGGAGTTATTGGAAGTTGTGTGTGCTTCCAGCACAGCACAGTATACATCTGTATATACCCCTTTAACTCTGCTGTTTTCTGGTTATTGTCTGCGTGCCCTGACCGCAGTATACACCGTGGTATTCACCTCACCTACATAGCTAGTGGTCCATCTTTAATAATAGAGCTTGCAGTCAGTAGTGGCAGGAGATAGTGCGTGCTGTCTGCGTGCTCTGTACCCAGTACATACCGCTATAATCCACCTACATAGCTGTTCTCTATTTGAGCCCAATTGCCATCTGCAGGAGTTATTGGAAGTTGTGTGTGCTTCCAGCACAGCACAGTATACATTTGTATATACCCCTTTATCTCTGCTGTTCTATAAAAAAAAGGCATCTGCAGGAGTTAGTGGGTGTTGTGTGCCTCCAGCACAATATAAACTACCCAACTACTGTTTTACCCAACTCCCTTCAGGCCATTACCATGTCTGGAAGGCCAGCAAGGAGAGGCAGACAGGCGCGAGCCGATAAAAGAGGGCAAGCAGGCTCTGTGTCTAGAGACAACAGGGCTGGTCGTGGACGCGGTGCATTGTCATCAGCACGTGGCCATGGGACATGCTTGTCCTTCTTTTCTGCAGCTGGACATGTTGAACCGCAACATGCCAACGACTTGGTAGAGTGGATGACCAAGCCCTCTTCATCCTCCTCATCCTCTCTCACCCAGTCTCAGGGTAGTAGCAAAGCAGCTGCCAACGCATCGTCTTCCCTCCTCTCAATGTCATCATCAGTGACTCCTTCCCTAGACCCACCACGTCCTCCTGAGGAGTCTCCTGAACTCTTTGAGCACAGTGTTGGGTACATGCTCCAGGAGGATGCCCAGTGTTTGGTGGGCTCTGATGATGACACTCAGCTAGAGGAAGGCAGTAGCGTGAGCGCAGAGAGAGGGGGTGCTCAAGAAGGACAGCAATCTGGCAGTCATGTTCCACAAGCTGCAGCATACTGCCAGGTTTGCTACAGCGATGAAGAGGGAGGGGATGATGAGGGCACTGACTCCATGTAGGTGCCTGGAAGGAGGGAGGAGGAGGAGGAGGCACATGTCCAACGAGGCAGGATGCCCTCCGGGGGCCAGCTTTGGGGCAGCACACCGACTGAATCACACCGCAGAGCTCCGCCTGCGCAGAGCGCTTCCTCTGCGCGTTATTCTAAAAGTTCTTTGGTGTGGGCCTTTTTTGAGACGAGTGCATCAGATCGCACCGCTGCTATTTGCAACATATGTCTCAAGCGTATCTCACGTGGCCAAAACATCAGCCGCTTGGGCACCACATGCTTGACCAGACATATGTTGACCTGCCATGCAGCTCGTTGGCAAGCGTACCTCAAAGACCCACACCAAAGAACAAAGCGGACCTCTCCTTGCTCCTCATCAGCTGGCATCTCCAACCCCACTAGACCTTCAGTCCTCTCTGAAACCTGCTCTGAGAGGAATGAAGGTGTAGAATTAGGTGTGTCACAGCCAAGTGCTTCCGGGAACTCTGCTAGTGGTACATCCACATCCGATTATAGCAGGCAAATGTCCCTGCCCCAGCTGCTGGACCGGCGGAAGAAGTTTACTCCCAGCCATCCACATGCCCAGCGGTTGAATGCTAGATTGGCTAAATTGCTAGCACTTCAACTGCTGCCTTTTCAGTTGGTAGACTCGGCCCCCTTCCATGAGTTTGTACAATGTGCGGTTCCTCAGTGGCAGGTCCCCAAATGCCACTTTTTCTCACGGAAGGCGATTCCGGCTCTCTACCGGCATGTGGAAGGCAATGTCCTTGCCTCACTGGACAGGGCGGTCAGCGGTAAGGTGCATATTACCGCTGACTCATGGTCCAGCAGGCATGGACAGGGACGTTACCTGTCTTTCACGGCCCATTGGGTCACTCTTCTGGCTGCTGGGAAGGATGCAGGACAAGGTGCAGTAGTGTTGGAGGTTGTTCCGCCACCACGCCTCCAAAATGCTACTATTGGTTGTGACACACCTCTCTCCTCCACCCCCTCCTCTTCTTCTTCCTCCATGGCCTCTTCCAGTGCTCTGTCCTCAGAACCAGCGGTGCTCCGTAGGCGTTGCAGGGGCTACGCAAGTACGCAGGCAAAACGATGCCATGCCGTGCTTGCGCTGGTTTGTTTGGGGGACAGGAGCCACACTGGGGCGGATGTTTTGTCAGCTCTGCAGGGGCAGGCCGAGAGGTGGTTGACGCCACGCCAGCTTAAGCCAGGAATGGTGGTTTGCGACAATGGCACCAACCTCCTCTCCGCCCTCCGACAGGGACAACTGACCCATGTGCCCTGTGTAGCTCACGTCCTTAACCTGGTGGTGCAGCGGTTCTTGGGCAGGTACCCCGGCTTACAGGATGTCCTGAAGCAGGCCAGGAGAGTCTGTGTGCATTTCCGCCGATCATTTAATGCCTGTGCTCGGCTGGCTGAGCTCCAAAAGGAGTTGAACCTGCCCAAGAACCGCCTTATATGTGACATGCCCACCAGATGGAACTCAACATTGGCCATGCTGCAGCGGCTGCACACGCAGCAGAGGGCCATCAATGAGTACCTGTGCGACTATGGCACCAGGACAGGGTCAGGGGAGCTTGGTTTTTTCTCACCACGCCAGTGGGGCATGATCAGGGATGCATGCACTGTCCTGTCACCGTTTGAGGAGGCCACAAGGATGGTGAGCAGTGACAGTGCATGCATCAGTGACACTGTACCTCTTGTCCACCTCTTGGAGCATACGCTGCGTGGAATAATGGACAGGGCACTTGAGGCAGAACAGAGGCAGGAAGAGGAGGACTTCCTTGCCTCTCAAGGCCCCCTTTATCCAGACAGTGTTCCTGCTGTGCCACCCAACACACAGGAAGAGGGTGAGGAGGAGGAAGAGGAGGAGGAGGATGATTGTGTCAGCATGGAGGTGGAGGCTGGCACTCAGCATCAGCATCAGCAGCAGCAGTCTTATAGGGATGATTTACAGTCCCAAGAAACACGTGGACTTGTACGTGGCTGGGAGGAGGTAGCTGCGGATCATGTTGTCCTTAGTGACCCAGAGGACTCCGGACCGAATGCCTCAGCTAACCTACGCTGCATGGCCTCCCTGATCCTGCAAAGCCTGCGGAAGGATCCTCGTATTCTTCGGATCAAGGAGAGGGACCATTACTGGCTGGCCACTCTCCTTGATCCACGGTACAAGGGTAAGGTTGCCGACCTTATCTTGCCATCGCAGAGGGAGCAGAGGATGAGACATCTCCGGGAGGCCTTACAGAAAGCTCTGTGCAACGCGTTCCCAGAGACTGGGAGGTCACAAACTCCTGGTCCTGGACAACGTGTTGCTGAGGCATCAGTCAGAAGGAGCGGTGGAGAAGGTGGCCGTCTGACTGATGCTTTCAGACAATTTTTTAGTCCGCAGCCCCAAGGTATGATTGGTTCCAGCAGCCATCGCCAGCGTCTAATTTACATGGTGCAGGAATACCTAGGGGCAAGGTCAGACTTGGACACCTTTCCCACTGAAAATCCTCTGGCTTACTGGGTCTTGAGGATGGATCACTGGGCAGAGCTTGCACAGTATGCAATTGAGCTACTGGCCTGTCCTGCATCCAGCGTTCTTTCGGAACGCACCTTCAGTGCTGCTGGTGGCTTCGTTACCGATCACAGGGTGCGCCTGTCCACCGAATCAGTTGATCGACTGACCTTCATCAAGATGAATCAGTCTTGGATCACCCACAGCTACCAAGCACCTGAAGCTGATGTAACCGAATAATTTTTTTTGAAATACCACATCCCTTCAAGACTGCCTATGCTGATGCTGAGTGACTGTCCTGTTATGTTGATTGTCTATCCTCTTCCTCCTCCGCTGATATGTTGGAAGAACATTTTTGGTTCTGGGTGATGCCAGCAGCCCAATTTTTCTGCCCCTGTTTAACAGGGGCGTTTACGTACAATTTTTGATGCAATGCTTTGCAGCAGGGCTAATTCCTGCAATAAAACTAGAGTATATGGCAGAGGTTGCAGTGTGATGGCACCAGTGCCTAAGGCCCAATTTTTCTGCCCCTGTTTAACAGGGGCGTTTAAGTACAATTTTTGATGCAATGCTTTGCAGCAGGGCTAATTCCTGCAATAAAACTAGAGTATATGGCAGAGGTTGCAGTGTGATGGCACCAGTGCCTAAGGCCCAATTTTTCTGCCCCTGTTTAACAGGGGCGTTTAATTACAATTTTTTATGCAATGCTTTGCAGCAGGGCTAATTCCTGCAATAAAACTAGAGTATATGGCAGAGGTTGCAGTGTGATGGCACCAGTGTCTAAGGCCCAATTTTTCTGCCCCTGTTTAACAGGGGCGTTTAATTAAAATTTTTGATGCAATGCTTTGCTGCAGGGCTAATTCCTGCAATAAAACTAGAGTATATGGCAGAGGTTGCAGTGTGATGGCACCAGTGCCTAAGGCCCGATTTTTCTGCCCCTGTTTAACAGGGGCGTTTAAGTACAATTTTTGATGCAATGCTTTGCAGCAGGGCTAATTCCTGCAATAAAACTAGAGTATATGGCAGAGGTTGCAGTGTGATGGCACCAGTGCCTAAGGCCCAATTTTTCTGCCCCTGTTTAACAGGGGCGTTTAAGTACAATTTTTGATGCAATGCTTTGCAGCAGGGCTAATTCCTGCAATAAAACTAGAGTATATGGCAGAGGTTGCAGTGTGATGGCACCAGTGCCTAAGGCCCAATTTTTCTGCCCCTGTTTAACAGGGACATGTAATTACAATTCTTGATATAATATTTCACAGGAGGGCCCCTTCCTGTGCCCACCCAGAGTAACGGTGAGGACTTATAGTGTTGTGGCACCAGCACCATAACCACCAAAGGTCAATTTTTCTACCACTGTTCAACAATGGCATGTAATTACAATTCTTGATATAATCGTTCACAGCAGGGCGCTCCAGCGCCCACCAAGAGTCACTTTGAGGGCTTACAATGTTGTGGCAAAACCAACACCTTGTTCCGCCATTTCTGCAGAGCATATAGGGCAGGCCCCTACTTTCAAACATCCAATTTACAAACATCTCCTACTTGCAAACGGAAGGAGACAACAGCAAGTGAGATGAAAAAAGATGAACGACAAAACAAATTATACAGGGGTGATAACCCTTCCCTATGTTTTCCAAAAAGCTTAAAAATAGTTTTTTTGACTGGAGCTACATTTTAAAAATGTACCAGTTGAAAATTACAAACAGATTCAACTTAACACAACAAACCTACACAGTCCCTGTCTTGTTTGCACCGCCTGTATACTGCTGTTCTGAGTATATAGGGCCTGGGGGCCACACGCATTTCCTTTTTTTAATATGGGTACGGGGTTCCCCTTAATATGCGCACAAGACCCAAATAGGCTGGTAATGGGCAGGGAGGGCTACCCATGCCATTTTTCTGAATGATTTTCAACCATATTGCAGGAACCAGATATAACATTAAAACCGCAAGCAGTTTTAAATGGTGTTATTTCCGTTTAATGTCATTTTGTGCAGGGACTGTTCTAAACACGGGAAACACATGGCACTTCACAGGCATACTACAGACACCCCCCAGGCACCATATTTAAAGGAATATTTCATTTTTTTTTTTTCACTTTAATTGTCATTAAAATCAGTGCTCTCGCCAAAACGGCCGTTTTTAAAACTTTTTTTTGCATTGACCCATGTCCCCTGAGGCAGGAGTCAGGTCCCCAAACCCTTTTTAGGACAGTATCTTGCATATCAGCCGTTAAAATTAGCACTTTCCATTTCGAACGTTCGAGTCCCATAGACTTCAATGGGGTTCTAACGTTCGTTACCCCGCGTTCGAAAGTTCTGGTGCGAACCGAACCGGGGGGTGTTCGGCTCATCCCTATTGTCCATGGTGATTGTCTCTGCCATATTCAGGCCAGGCATAGAGGTCTCAGGAAGGGATAGTCACTATTACAACAAATGAAGTCAGAATATGTACCCTCATATATTGGTGATCACTGATTGTCAGCTGAAAGATAGTGCAGCATAATGATGGCTAGGGATGGCCGAACGGTTCGCACGGCAGTCGTTTCGTGGCAAATTTCGGCTATTCGTGGTCCGCCCAATCGGCAAATTATTGCCGCAGTTGCCGCAGTTCGCCCGGCGGACTTCCGTGTTTATTGTGTAAAAGAACTTTGACCTATGATGACACATCCATCATGGGGTACAGGACAGCCAATTGAGACATTACAGCACATGGACACTTGGACATTCCTCCTAACTTATAAATAGACCCGATCCGGCGGCCATTTTACATTCTTTCTTCTGTCACTATAGGGAGAGGTTGCTGTGTGGAGCAGGGAGAGACTGCAGTGACCCAAATCGCTAGCTATTTGGTCCACAAAAGTTCTTTTCAGGACTGGTATAGGTGTTAGGTTTAGTTCAGGATATAGGTTTGAGCCACTGCTGTGCTACTGATTGTTGCAGCAGCCTGTCTTTTGTCAGTGTAGAGAGAGGGACAGGATGCTGTGTGCTGCAGGGACAGTCAGTTTAATCATTAGCTGTTACTATTAGGTCCACAAAAGTGCTATTCAAGTTATTGTTCCAGCAGCCTGTGTTTTGTCAGTTTAAATAGGGACAGGCAGGAAGCTGTGTGTGAGGCAGTGAGGGACAGTCAGTTTAATCAGTAGCTGTTACTATTAGGCCCACAAAGGTTCTTTTCAGGACTGGTATGGTAATAGGCTTGTACACGTATAATATTCTTTCTTCCAAATATAGAAAGAATATTATACTTGACTGCTGCCCTTCTGCTGCAGTAGTCCTTTATGAGTATAGGGACTGAGGTACAGTCTGCTAATCATCCACAAGGGCCTTATAAGGACTGGTAAGGTATAGGGTACTACAGTACATAGGGTTGAGTGAGGTACAGTCTGCTATTCCTTAAGGACTGGTATAGGTCCACAATATATAGGGTTGAGGTGCACTACTGCTGACTGCTGCCCTTCTGCTGCAGTAGTCCTTTATCAGTATAGGGACTGAGGTACAGTCTGCTAATCATTCACAACCTACTTGTTCCACAAAGGTCCTTATAAGGACTGGTAAGGTATAGGGTACTACAGTACATAGGGTTGAGTGAGGTACAGTCTGCTATTCCTTAAGGACTGGTATAGGTCCACAATATATAGGGTTGAGGTGCACTACTGCTGACTGCTGCCCTTCTGCTGCAGCAGTCCTTTATCAGTATAGGGACTGAGGTACAGTTTGCTAATCATTCACAACCTACTAGTTCCACAAAGGTCCTTATAAGGACTGGTAAGGTATAGGGTACTACAGTACATAGGGTTGAGTGAGGTATCGTCTGCTATTCCTTAAGGACTGGCATAGGTCCACAATGTATAGGGTTGAGGTGCACTACTGCTGACTGCTTCTCTTCTGCTGCAGTAGTCCTTTATCAGTATAGGGACTGAGGTACAGTCTGCTAATCATTCACAACCTACTAGTTCCACAAAGGTCCTTATAAGGACTGGTAAGGTGTAGGGTACTACAGTACATAGGGTTGAGTGAGGTACAGTCTGCTATTCCTTAAGGACTGGTATAGGTCCACAATATATAGGGTTGAGATGCACTACTGCTGACTGCTGCCCTATACTGCAGTAATCCTTTATCAGTATAGGGACTGAGGTACAGTCTGCTAATCATTCACAACCTACTAGTTCCACAAAGGTCCTTATAAGGACTGGTAAGGTATAGGGTACTACAGTACATAGGGTTAAGTGAGGTACAGTCTGCTATTCCTTAAGGACTGGTATAGGTCCACAATATATAGGGTTGAGGTGCACTACTGCTGACTGCTGCCCTTCTGCTGCAGCAGTCCTTTATCAGTATAGGGAGTGAGGTACAGTATGCTAATCATTCACAACCTACTAGTTCCACAAAGGTCCTTATAAGGACTGGTAAGGTATAGGGTACTACAGTACATAGGGTTGAGTGAGGTACAGTCTGCTATTCCTTAAGGACTGGTATAGGTCCACAATATATAGGGTTGAGGTGCACTACTGCTGACTGCTGCCGCAGCAGTCCTTTATCAGTATAGGGACTGAGGTACAGTCTGCTAATCATTCACAACCTACTAGTTCCACAAAGGTCCTTATAAGGACTGGTAAGGTATAGGGTATTACAGTATATAGAGTTGAGTGAGGTACAGTCTGCTATTCCTTAAGGACTGGTATAGGTCCACAATATATAGGGTTGAGGTGCATTAATGCTGACTGCTGCCCTATACTGCAGCAGTCCTTTATCAGTATAGGGACTGAGGTACAGTCTGCTAATCATTCACAACCTACTAGTTCCACAAAGGTCCTTATAAGGATTGGTAAGGTATAGGGTACTACAGTACATAGGGTTGAGTGAGGTACAGTCTGCTATTCCTTAAGGACTGGTATAGGTCCACAATATATAGGGTTGAGGTGCACTACTGCTGACTGCTGCCCTTCTGCTGCAGCAGTCTTTTATCAGTATAGGGACTGAGGTACAGTCTGCTAATCATTCACAACCTACTTGTTCCACAAAGGTCCTTATAAGGACTGGTAAGGTATAGGGTACTACAGTACATAGGGTTGAGTGAGGTACAGTCTGCTATTCCTTAAGGACTGGTATAGGTCCACAATATATAGGGTTGAGGTGCACTACTGCTGACTGCTGCCCTTCTGCTGCAGCAGTCCTTTATCAGTATAGGGACTGAGGTACAGTCTGCTAATCATTCACAACCTACTAGTTCCACAAAGGTCCTTATAAGGACTGGTAAGGTATAGGGTACTACAGTACATAGGGTTGAGTGAGGTACAGTCTGCTATTCCTTAAGGACTGGTATAGGTCCACAATATATAGGGTTGAGGTGCACTACTGCTGACTGCTGCCCTTCTGCTGCAGCAGTCCTTTATCAGTATAGGGACTGAGGTACAGTCTGCTAATCATTCACAACCTACTTGTTCCACAAAGGCCCTTATAAGGACTGGTAAGGTATAGGGTACTACAGTACATAGGGTTGAGTGAGGTACAGTCTGCTATTCCTTAACCACTTCAGATCCGCGCTATTGCCAAATGACGGCATTAGCGCGGACCTACATTTCCGGGACTACGTCTATTGACGTGGTCCCGGTTACGAGCGGCCTGCGCGCCCCCTGAGGGGCGCGCGCGGCGCGCTCTGTGATCGGCGAGTCCGTGAGACTCGCCTGATCACCGATCCGTGTAAGGGGTCGATCCCGACCCCTTATCACGTGATCAGCTGTCAGCCAATGACAGCTGATCATGTGATAGAACGGAGCCGGTAATCGGCTATTATTCCTCCTCGCGCTGACAGCGCGAGGAGAGAAAAAAAAAGCCGATCACCGGCGGCCGTGATCGGGACATCAGTCCCGATCACGGCCATCAATACAAGGGACCACCTGCCACCTGCCCGTGCCCACCTGCCTCCCGCAGTGCCATCCTGAAGTAAAATAAAAGCAAAAGTAAGTGCCCCCGTCAGTGCCCCCCGTCAGTGCCCATAGTGCCCACAGTGCCACCCACAGTGCCACCCACAGTGCCACCCACAGTGCCACCCAATCTGCCTTAAAGGTGCTGCACCCCAGTGCCGCCCATCAGTGCCCAGCAGTGCCGCCCATCAGTGCCCAGCAGTGCCACCTATCAGAGCCACCTATCAGTGCCACCTATCAGTGCCCATCAGTCCCATCTATCTGTGGTACCTATCAGTGCCCATCCGTGCCACCCATCCGTGCCACTTATCCGTGCCACCCATCCGTGCCATCTTATCTGTGCCCATCTTTGCCCATCAGTGCCGCCTTATCTGTGCCCATCGGTGCCGCCTTATCTGTGCCTATTAGTGCCGCCTTAACTATGCCTATCAGTGCCCACCGGTGCAGCCTATCAGTGCCCACCAATGCAGCCCATCAGTGCCCACCAATGCAGCCTATCAGTGCCGCCTAATCAGCGCACTTCAATGAAGGAGAAAAATGACCCGTTTGCAAAATTTTATAACAAACTATTAAAACATGATTTTTTTTATTTATTTTTTTTGCATATTTTTTTGTTTGTTTAGCAAAAAATAAAACTCCGAGCTGTAACTAAATACCACCAAAAGAAAGCTCTATTTGTGGGAAAAAAATGATAAAAATTTCATTTGGGTACAGTGTTGTATGACCGCGTAATTGTCACTCAAACTGCATCAGCGCTGAAAGCTGAAAATTGGTCTGGGACTGAGGGGGGTTTAAGTGCCCAGTAAGCAAGTGGTTAAGGACTGGTATAGGTCCACAATATATAGGGTTGAGGTGCACTACTGCTGACTGCTGCCCTTCTGCTGCAGCAGTCCTTTATCAGTATAGGGACTGAGAGTTTTGTCACAGGGTAATTTAAAAAATGACAGGCAGAGGAAGAGGCAGGCCCTTCCGCAGGGGTGGTAGGGGTAGGGCAGGAGCAACAGGCTTGAGCCAAAGTGGAAAGTTGCAGATGGTGCGTTCAATTACTTTAAAGGACGCACCAGACTTGGTTGAATGGCTCACTCAGCCTTACTCTTCTGCACCCTCCTCATCCTCTCGATCTGCACCCTCTTCTTCACTCTCTGCTATGTGCACCCCCAAAGACAATACCACCAATAACACCACCACCACCACCACATACCTTCCGCTTGAGTCACAGGAATTATTTTCCGATCCATATCAAGACATTTCTGATGCGCAGCCACTCTTGGTATTGGATCAGGAAGAGGAGGTAGCAACAACCGCCACTCAGCAGTCTGACGACAGTTCCCAGATCAGCCCAAGGAGGAGGTTGGTCCCCGGTGTTGCTGCCTACTCGAAGATCTCTACTTATAGCGGTGGGGAAGGTGACGTCAATGATGACGTGTCTAGTGATGTCACGTGGGTGCCTACAAGAGAGGAAGAGGAGAGGAGTTCAGAGGGAGATATGGACCAGCAGATAGGGAGGAGAAGCAGGAATAACTTACATTGCACAGGAGGGACAAAGCAGACTGCTAATGTATCAGGAGCGAGTCATCGACCATGTACGGTCGCATCTGGCGCTCCCAGGATGCCGGCACATGGCTCCACAGTGTGGGCTTTTTTTAACGTGTCCGCTGCTGACAATAGTGTTGCCATCTGCAATCTTTGCAGTCAACGCATTAGTCGCGGTAAGCTCAACACTCACCTAGGGATGACCGCCTTAAGAAGGCACATGAGCAGCCATCACCGAGCCCAGTGGGAGCAACGGAACACACAAAGCCACACTCCAGGCTCTCATCGTCCAGCCTCGTCTTCTACTTCTCCTTCTCCTCTCTCCTCACAATTGTCCTCCACTCCACCTTCCATCACGCCAAGCTCACGTTTTTCTACAAAAAGGCAGGCTTCCGTGGGCCTAATGTTCGAGCGTAAAAAAATGATGACGCCAGATAACCCTCTTGCCCAACGGTTGACGGCTGGCTTGTAACTGATAGCCCGCCAACTACTGCCATATAAACTGGTGGACTCGGAGGCCTTTTGAACATTTGTGGCCATTGGAACACCACAATGGAAGGTCCCAGGAAGGAAGTATTTCTCACAGAAGGGCATCCCAGAGCTATATGGCCATGTTCAGCGGCAAGTGAATGTATCTCTGGCACACAGTGTCGGTGCCAAGATACATCTGACCACAGACACGTGGTCTAGCAAACACGGGCAGGGAAGGTATATCACTTTTACTGCCCACTGGGTGAACCTTCTGACGGCCGTCAAGCATGTAACCCGTGGCACCCGTGTAGATTTGGTTTTACCGCCATGGATTGCATGCAGGCCTGGCTCTTCTTCTCCTCCTCCTCCTACTCCATCCTCCTCCTTCTCCTCCTCGGCTGACTCCTCCTTTTCCGCTGCTAGCATCTCTTCCGCTGCGCCGCCCAAGCTCCCCAGAACCTATTCGACATGCCAGGTGAGACGTTGCCATGCCGTGCTGCGTCTGTTGTGCCTGGAAGCCAAGAGCCACACAAATCTGCTTAGCGCATTGAAACAGGGCAAAATGACGCACGTGCCATGCATGGCACACGTCTTCATAGTTTCATAGTTCCATAGTTAGTTAGGTTGAATAAAGACACCAGTCCATCCAGTTCAACCTGAGTGATTGTCTACAATTGTCCCCATCCCTGTACATTGCACACCAGTCTTAAAATTGGTCGTGCAGCGATTCGTTGTCAAATACCCTGGGGTCCAGGACATCTTGCGGCAGGCAAGGAAAATCTCGGCCCATTTCAGAAGATCTTACACGGCCATGGCTCGCCTTGCTGACATTCAGCGGCGACACAATCTGCCGGTCAGATGTCTTATTTGCGATTGCCCGACGCGATGGAACTCAACCTACTATATATGCTTGATAGGTTGCTCCAGCAGAAACGTGCAGTTAACGTCTACCTGTATGAACTCTGCGGCAGAACAGGTTCTGGGGAGCTGGGTTTTTTTTCATCGCGCCAGTGGCTGCTCATGCGCGACGCATGCAGACTTCTGCGGCCATTTGAGGAGATCACCAAACTGGTCAGTCGCAGCCATGGCGCCATCAGTGACATAGTACCTTATGCCTTCTTTATGGAGCGTGCATTGCGTTGTGCCATTGATCAAGCTGTGGAGGAGAAGGAGCGGGAAGATGAGGAAGTCGCAATGCTGGATGAATTCCCAGGGGGCTACTCTATCTGAGACAAGTCAACAACAGGAGTCTGAAGAGGAGTCAGAGGAGGATGGTGCCGGGGCAGATGAGGAGGAGCAAGAAGAGCATGCTTTAAACCTTTCTGGGATCCCTGTTGTTGTGCGTGGATGGGGAGAGGAGAATGAAGAGGACGACATTATCCTGGATGATGAGCAGGAGCGAGGCTACCACACCGCTTCCAGTTTAGTGCAAATGGGGGCCTTCATGCTCCAGTGTTTTAATAGGGACCCCCGTATAAAAAGCATAAGGGTCAAGGACCAGTACTGGGTGGCAACGTACTTAGACCCCCGGTACAAACACAAAATGGCGGAAATGTTACCGCCGTCACAGAGGGCTGTCAGAATGCAGCACTTCCAGGCCTTGCTTCGAGAAATGCTGCATTCTGCTTTTGCGTGCGCTGGCAGAGGAGCAATTCCCACTCCCAGAGAAGGAGTTGTGGGTACCAATCCAACAGCGCCTGCAAGAAGAGGCCAGTTTGAAGATGTGTTGGTGACTTCGGATATGGGGTCATTCTTTCAGCCGACCCATCGACAGGTGTCATCCAGATCCAGCATCAGGGAACGCCTAGACCGTCAGGTGTCCGACTACATCGGGTTCATGGCCGATGTGGACGCTCTGAGGAGTGATGAACCCCTGGACTACTGGGTGGGCAGGCTTGACCTCTGGCCAGAGCTTGCCCAATTTGCAATCAAACTGTTGGCTTGCCCCTCATCCAGTGTCCTGTCCGAAAGGACGTTCAGCGCAGCAGGGGGGATCGTGACCGATAAGCGTCCTCACCTAGCTCACGACAGTGTTAACTACCTCAGATTTCTAAAAATGAATGAGGCATGGATCTCGGAGGAATTCAACACATGTGACCAGTAGACCATGTATATGTCTAGAAACTATTTTTTTAATTGAGCACACAGACCTTCTTTCTTCATTTGGCTCACTTCCTTGTCCAAAAAAAGCACACCGTACTATATGCCTGTACCCTCCTGTTTGAAGAGGTTGAGCGGTGTCATATTTCTACTGGGGCTGCTTATTATGAGGGGCTCCCACCATCCCTGTGCTATGCTCATTATGAGGGGCTCCCACCATCCCTGTGCTGTGCTGACTTCCTCCTGGGGCTGTACCTCTGCTGTGCATATTATGAGGGGCTCCCACCATCCCTGTGCTATGTTCATTATGAGGGGCTCCCACCATCCCTGTGCTGTGCTGACTTCCTCCTGGGGCTGCTTATTATGAGGGGCTCCCACCATCCCTGTGCTATGCTGACATCCTCCTGGGGCTGCTTATTATGAGGGGCTCCCACCATCCCTGTGCTGTGCTGACTTCCTCCTGGGGCTGTACCTCTGCTGTGCATATTATGAGGGGCTCCCACCATCCCTGTGCTATGCTCATTATGAGGGGCTCCCACCATCCCTGTGCTATGCTGACTTCCTCCTGGGGCTGCTTACGGTGCAGGTGTCAGTGCTGTATATCACGGTGCTGGTGTCAGTGCTGTATATCACGGTGCTGGTGTCAGTGCTTTATGTCACGCTGCTGATGTCAGTGCTCTCTATCACGGTGCTGGTGTCAGATCACTCTATCATGGTGCAGGTGTCATTGCTGTATGTCATGCTGCTGGTGTCAGTGCTGTATATCACGGTGCTGGTGTCAGTGCTTTATGTCACGCTGCTGATGTCAGTGCTCTCTATCACGGTGCTGGTGTCAGATCACTCTATCATGGTGCACGTGTCATTGCTGTATGTCACGCTGCTGATGTCAGTGCTCTCTATCACGGTGCAGGTGTCATTGCTGTATGTCACGCTGCTGATGTCAGTGATCTCTATCACGGTGCGGTTGATCATCTCCTGCACCCTCTTCTTTGCCTACCCTGACCTTCCCTCTCCTCCATTGCCTTCATGCGCTCCACAGTCCTGAATTGTCACAATTTCACATATAAAAAAAGAATGTTTGTAGTTGTCGATCCCAGATTCACCTCATACATGTGTTATGTCATTGGCCATGTGGTGGGACTATGTTTGCACGGCTAGTAATTATTTTGTGGCTGCAAATTTGACCTGTAGGTCTGCAAAGTTCGCCTCCCATTGAAGTCAATGGGGCCCGCCTCGAACGTTACGGTTCGCAAACTATCGTCCGCGTTCGCGAAACGTCCTGTCGGAAGTTCGTCCATCACTAATGATGGCTTAATTATATCTCAGCCTTTCTTAACCTTTTCAGCAGAGAGGGACCCTATAAATAGAAATAACTTTCTGGTCTCAGAGAACCCCTGCTAAAACCTGTATCTACAACTTATGATACGTTAGTGTGATGTCAATTGGAAGAATGCTCCTTGCACTTGTGGTCATTGGGAAGCATTACCCTCTTACATATAGCTGAAAAGATCAATGGTGTCAGTGGGAACTTATCTGAGAGGCAGAACCAAACCCTGATTGAGAAACGCTGCTGCATCTCATAACATATTTTAGAATTGCATGAGAATAGTTAACAAGAATTCATTTTCAAAGTCTGTTCTCAGGCTCCTCTTATTCTGCTCTCACAGCTAGCTTAGGGTGTTAATTACTCTTCCAGATATAAATGAGTATGTTTGGTAATTTATATATTGCTCTGTAGTCATTTTGTATACCATCCTTGTCTAAAAGTTCAAAATTCACTTCATGATTTTTACTTAATTCAGCTAATATGTTATTGCATTTAAAAAAAAAAACACTGTTGGAAGTATATTAACCACTTAAGCCCCGGACCAATTTGCAGTCAAAGGACCAAGCCCCTTTTTGCGATTCGGCACTGCGCCGCTTTAACTGACAATTGCGCGGTCGTGTGACATGGCTCACAAACAAAATGGTGTCCTTTTTTTCCCACAAATAGAGCTTTCTTTTGGGGGTATTTGATCACCCCTGCGTTTTTTATTTTTTGCGCTATAAACTTAATACTAAAACTAAAATACAGCGACAATTTTGAAAAAAATATTTTTTATGTTTTGCTATAATAAATATCCACGAAAAATATATAAAAAAATTATTTTTTCCTCAGTTTAGGCTGATACGTATTCTTTTACATATTTTTGGTAAAAAAAATCGCAATTATTGATTGATTTGCGCAAAAGCTATAGCGTTTAGAAAATAGGGGATAGTTTTATAGCATTTTTAATAATATTTTTTTTTTACTAGCAATGGCGGCGATCAGCGATTTTTATTGTGACTACGACATTACGGCGGACACATCGGACATTTTTGACACATTTTTGGGACCATTGTCATTTATACAGCAATCAGCGATCGGGTCCGCTGGCCACGGACACGGAACGCAGGACTGGGCACTTAAAAAGCAACGTACAGGTACGTGCTTGTGCCCAGCCAGCGTGAGGCGGTCCTTAAGTGGTTAACAGATCTGTAAAAATGTGCAATGGGGTGGAGTAAGAAAGTTATCAGTCCCCACTGTTGTAGCTCTTAGCCCTTGTACACACGGTCGGAAAATCCGACAGAAAATGTCTGATCGGACCGTGTTGTCGGATAATCCCACCGTGTGTGGGCTTCATCTGACTTTTTCCATCGTAATGTCCGACCAACAAAGTTTGAGAGCTGGATATAAAATTTTTGTTTGTAGAGAATTTAGATCGAACAAAGTGCCACGCATGCTCAGATCAAATTACGAGACCAAAGCTATTGGCTACTAGCCTGAACATAGTCCTGCCTTGCGCAACGAACGTCACCACGTTCTGAACGATCGCATTTTCTGACAACTTTGTCCGACCGTGTGTATGCAACACCAGTTTCGGACAAAAGCCATCGGAAAAAATCAGACGGATTTTGTTGTCAGAATTTGCGACCGTGTGTACAAGGGCTTAGTCTACACATCAATTGTTGTATGATTTTTGACCAGTATGTGTGATTTTGACCAGACAATATATAAAAGTACACCCAACTACAGCATTCCAGCTTTATGCTGAACCATTGCAGAAGACCCTAGCAAGTTGGTCAAAATATTTGCAACAATTGTGGACCTCTGATCTGCAGCCCAAATATGTGTGTGAGCTATTACCACACTGGTTCATCAACATCTGGAATCTGGAACATCTGGAATATTTCTATCTGCCAGATTGCCTTTTAACATCCATCCACCGATCTATAAAGTGCAACCAATGGCAACATGTCACCTCCGTGCTAAACCTTTGCAGAACACCAAAGCCAATTGGTCAATGTGTACTGAAATCACAACTGCGGAACTCTGATCTGCAGCGCAAATAGGTCCATAAGCTGCATGCATCAACATTTTGGGTATTCTTATCTGACAGATAACTTCCTAACATCCATCCACCATCCATAAAGTTCTCATAGCACAATAAACTGCTGAAAATATAAGCATTTGTCTTTCCTACACTGGTATGTATTGATCCCTCATAAAGAAACAAGCTCGATCTAATTAAATACCTACCCATTTGACTTACTCACCTTGTCATCAATTTCCTAAAAAATAACAGGGAAACATTTGATTAACAATACAACTAGGAATTTTACTTCACTGAGCAAGTGTGTTATTCAAAAATAATTATAATTTCCAACACTGTATTCTTTAGTAAGCTAGGTAAGGCTGCGATTAGACCACTTTGTACCACAATATCCTGAAAAACACCAGGCTTCCAGGAATATTTATGCCAATACATAGCCTAATTTCTAAGTATTATGTGTGCATCCTTCCTGTTTGCTGAATGCCTTTGTAACTAATTTAACATCATTTACTGAGAAGATATTGTCCCTGAACACACTGCCATAATAATGATTTACAATGATGCATATGCATTCCTGTCTCCAGCAAGCATCCTGGTTGCCCACAGTTTCTCAGTGGTGAGCTGCTACTGCCAGTAACAGTAAACTTATAAGAAAATAAACGTATAGCATATAACGGTAAATTGCTGGATGCAGGCTCTTACAGTGTCACATTTTCCTTCTGTACTAAGTGGTATTTAATGGAATCATGATTGTATATGATGCAAATGTAGAAAGTTAGAAAAAAGTGATCAATGTCCTGAAATAGTACTGCCAGAAAATGTATTTTACTTAAGATAGTTAGTTAAAACACCTATATGAAAGAACCCACGCACTACATTGGACGACCTTTGATGAAACTGACGTTTGATAAAACAAACAATGACACATTGCAGATCTCTGAACACGGCTGCCAACTGCCATATATCACTGTATGATAGGACTCTGCAATTAATTCTGACCAAGGTAGAATTTGCAAGTTATTTTATCTGTAGTCTTATTTTATGTAATGATAATTTCTTTATTGTCCATTGGGGAACATAACAATTCTTAGACATTAGGTCACACAGCCACCTTCAGGAGTTACCCGCTCTCTCACCAGCCCGCCCACAACTAATTTCTCGGGGGAATTGCCCCATTGCCCCATTGCCCCCCCTGTATCCACCCCTGCATTGGAGCTGCCACCTAGCCTCTGTTTGATCTGCAACTACCATAATGCTGCACATGTAAACAGTCATTACACCAAACATTTGATGGTTTGACAGCTTGGTTGAGAGCAGAAGCAAATATGACAGTTAGCAATCTCAGCATGCTGATTGTTTTTTGAAACTGTTAAATCGATGGATTTTGGATTTTCTGCTTTAATGCTGTCAGTTTTAATACAAGAATGAATATACTGCAAAGGATTCAGCAGTGTAAAATTGGCCAATAGCAGAACCATTTTAGGTCTCATTCACACTGAGGCTGATACAGCATGAATAAGGCATTTGTTTACGCATCTGAAGGCGCCTGGAACTGCATACTGACAGCCACTGTTAGGGAATAGTGTGGCACAGTGAACAGTGGCATTACGGACGCGCATGCACATCCAAGTTTGAAAGGTGCCTCTGGGCCACACACCTGCCCCTGCGTGCTTGACAAACCAGGATGCGCCAGTGTGTTTGTACAGCAGCTCCACCTAAATTCCCTAATGCAGGCTGCTTACACACAGTTCCAGACATGTAAACAAACGCTTCATTTACCCTGTAGGGGCCTCAGTGCCTGTGTGAATAAGGCCTTAAATAGCAATATTATGCCCAAACTTACAAAAGACAAAAAGCACAGTAGGGTGTTTAATACAAAAATGAAGTGACTGCAGATAATACAGCAGTGTAAATTGGTCAGCAGCATGTAGGTAGGCTGTTTTTTTTCAATACATGTGAGCAGCACATGCAGCTAAGCATTCTCCCTCACAGAGGTTCAAGCAATTAATTTGTTCCTATGCCAAGCTCCTACCTTGTCCACGTGAACAGATGTAGGCCATGGGCTACCCCTCTCTCTCTTCCTCCTGATCACCAGTCCTTTAACCCCTTTATTGCACAGAGCGCACACAGTCCTGCATTTTCTGTGGTCCAGGTTAGGGCTCTAAGAATCCATCCAAACACCCAGGGGACAGTAATGAGGCCAGGAATTGCTTTGCTGAAAACTTTACTTAAGTGGTTGTAAAGGCTGAAGGTTTTTTTTTACCCTTCTGGGTCATATACCGATGATACTATAGACCTGCAAGTCTCGCCCGAATAATTCCCCAATATCCACCAACCTGCTTTCGCAGATGCTCCCAACCAGGAACAATGTCCCATATCTGGTGGTACGGCCCTATGGCGACTAAACTATGGATCCGGGTTTACACGCTTTTATGAGCATTATTTCACTCAGATGTAAAGAGAAACCTCTGCGAAGCCCTTCTTTTCAAACCTATACAATCCTTATTGCGAGTAAAACGCAAGCTGGCAACGCACATCTTTGTCGCAACCAAACTAACTATAGCGAAAGCCTGGAAAACTCCTGCACTTGAAGCAGTGAAACATCATATGAACAACATTATGGTCAATGAGAAATTAAGAGCTATACTCTGTTTCCCACAACGAGTTTAGCAACCCTGGATATCCTACGCTCACCTCTCTCTCTCTCTCTCTCTCTCTCTCTCTCTCTCTCTCTCTCTCTCTCTCTATCTCTCTCTTTTCTTTCTTACTCTTTCTCACCTTTCTCGTCTTTAACCAAAGAGGTCCTCCTCATACTGTATTTCTCTCTACACCTCAACTGACTAACAATCTCCCAGGTTAGCAGCCGAGAGCAGGCTACAACTCAGTGTCTCAAAATTTATAGTGTTGAGGCTTGATTGCCTCTAACGATTCTATCTTTTTGTTATTTGATTCTACTGATCATTATGCTTTCCGGTTTGAGAAACGCTAGAACATTACGTTAATACAGTGGTCCAGTTTACACATTGTAATAATTTACTTACCGTAATTGCCTTCCACTCTATTGCATTTTGGAATTGAAACGCAAGTTAAGTCACATGTATCAGTTTCTAATGCTTGTCAGTTGGTTTTGTATAGCTTTGTTATTTGCTAATAAAAAGCTTTGTAAAGCAGCCCCCCTAATACTTACCTGAGCCCCATCATCCAATGATGTGCATAAGACCAGCGGCTCTCCCAGGTCTCAGTGTCTTCGTTGGCTGAGACAAAGCAGTGGGAGCCATTGGCTCCTACTACTGTCAATCACAGCCAGTGAGGAGGGAATGGGGGGGGGGGGGGGCTGAGCCGCGCTCTGTATTTCTTATGGAAACAAAGAGGGGGCCTGAAAGTGAGCATGCACAAGAGCACTTGGCCAGGGGGAGGGGTCAGGAACACTGGTGGGGGACCCGAGAAGAGGAGGATCAGGGCTGCTCTGTGATAAACCACTGCACAGAGCAGGTAAGTATGACATGTTTATTATTTAAAGAAAACATTTTTTTTTAACTTCTTCAGTAATATACAGGTTACAACTGTCCACATCTTGGAATTACTTTAGTGCAATGTTGCATGTAAGTCCAGAACATTTGATATTATAGAGTCAAAGGCATCTCATCAACATCTTGGATCTCTGATTGGTCAATTCACACTTTACAGGTTTCACATATTTCACAGGAGTGCTGCTCACAGTTCGGGGCACACTGCTTATGTCCCAGTAGGCCAGAGACCTCCACTGGTCCTTCCTGACTTCGCCCAAGGCACAGTGGGCACCATCCCACAGTCAGCAAAACCACTCTCCTCTCCACACACTGCTAACATTCCCAAAAAGGTCCTGAGGTGACTACTCCCATCCCTTAAATGGGCAAGGGGCAGGGCAAGCCAAAAAGAAATGACCTATCAGGAAAGTGCCCAAAAATTAAAGGGGAATTCCAACTTAAAGTGGTTATTAAGCCACTCTGACTAATTTATATAATCCTCTCTGTGTCTTAATCCTGTGGCCCCATTGTGTGTGTGTGATTTAGAAAAAAAAATGCTGATTATACCTCATTTCAGAGCACCCATTGACGCTCACGTGAACGGCCGGCTCTCTGCTCTCCCCATCTGACAGCTGCAGAGGGCTGAGCTGAGATTCCCCCCGCTGACATCAGGAGGAGAGGAGGGGTGAGACGGCTGGTCACGTGAGCACCAATAGGCGCTCTGAAATTAGGTATAATCAACATTTTTTTAAATAAATCACACACACACACATGGACACAGAAATAGGGAGGGCACTGTCACAAGCTGACAGGTGGAGAGGGGAGCAGGGAGAGCAGACAGGAGAGAGCAGATGATGGAGACACGTAAGCTGACCACAGTACCAAGGCTTGGCAGGCTTGATGAACCGTGGTCAGTTTACAGAGTGGAGGGTAGAAACTAGCAGGATCAGTCAGGTATTCAGGTTTTACAGGAGGCCAAATTACACAGCACAAGCACTGTACAAGTGCTGTATAACATGCTTTAAAGGGACAGGATCCATTTTTTCTTTTTTTTGTTAGTTTAACAAACACTTTAATCTCTGTCTAAAAGCAGAAGAGCTTGCAACAGCAAATATAGGCTCAAAGTTACTGTAGACAAAAAGTTAGTTCTTCGTCTCCCTGATATGGAGCATGACTCCTGCTGCACTCTCCATAATGTAAAATACATTGTAAAAAAAATTCATTGACAATCCTTAGAAGGGTTGCAGGAAGTGGACAGAACTTATGCCGCATACACATGACCAGACTTTTCGACAGACTAAGTCCGACAGTCTTCCCGACTGACTTTTCCGAATGAACGGACTTGGCCACCCACAATCACACCAAAGTCCCTCAGATTCAAACGTGATGACATACGACCGGACTAGAATAAGGAAGTTCATATCCAGTAGCCAATAGCTGCCCTAGCGTCGGTTTTGATCCATTGGACTAGCATACACATGAGCGGATTTCTCGATAGGAACTGGGTCCGGCGGAGTTTCCGGCAAAAATGTTTTAAACATGTTCTATTTCTAAAGTCCGTCAAATTTTTGCTGTCGAAAAGTCCGGTCGTGTGTACGTGGCATAAGAGCTCTGATACATAGATCTTGTCAATAAAGCAGGGGATTGGACTGTCTGCTTTGCTCAGAGCAGAGCAGAGGGATGACAGGTCTATGTCCGCTCAGTTTATGTAGAGCAGACACGGACAGACGCTGCTCTGCTGTATCGGAGGTCGGGTGTAAACAGATCAGCTGTCCATTTACACCCAATCTGATCCGTCTATATGGAGGAGAGCAAATCCCCTTCCGTGTATTTTAGTGGACCAGATTGGATTGGAGGTAGATGGGTGTAAACAAAAGCAAATCCATTTACACCCACTGGTCCATAGGGATACATGGACCATCTGATCAGGTCCACCCGAAAAACTGACAGGTGGACCTGATTAGATCATATGTGTGAAAGGGGCCTATTTCCCCAAAAGATAATAAAAACAGGTGGGTAAACCAAAGTGCTGGCATTTATAAAAAAATAAATATATATAGAAAGGCCAGTATGGTGGCCTGAAATTATGGGAGGAGCCCGGTGGAATATATAACCAGCCGTCCGCCCGTCTTCCTCGTCGGTTCCGGTGCGCGATACCTGATACGTCAGATATCAAGGGCCGACTACCCTAGACCAGACGCAGTGAGCCCGTTCGTGAGTTCCCGCGTTGTTCGTCTCCGTCTTGACCGTCTTCCCGTTCATCAGCATCCGTGGGTTTCGCCGTCGGAGTGTCGTCTTACCCATCGAATTTGTCGTTACACGTCGGGCCGGCTGTCGCAGGTAGGGCTTCGGCACCCCCTTTTCGGTTCATGTATTACGATGTCCCATCAACATTCCCTGAACTCACGAACCGCTCGGATGTTTTACTGTGGCTCTCGTACTCATGTCACTGTTTCTACTTTCGATGTAGTCGTTATCACCTTCGGTCGATCACGCCACGTCAGGCGATTCATTCGCAGGTACGACATTCGAAACCGTTCGACTCCCCGAGCATTTCTATTAGTATCGGTCGAATCGTTCGACTCACAGCCGACTGCTTGTTACGACAAAACAAGCAGTCCGCACGTATCGGTTGGTCTGCTCCAGTTCGAATATATCTCATCATTCATGCAGTTGTGTTATGTATCTCATTTCATCTCATTTCAAGTCATTTCAGTCCCACTCATTTCTACCGATTCAAATCATTTCTGTCACTAGCCGCGCTCCGGCGCGAATCCTGTCGCACCTCTGGTGCACCGATTCGCTTTGAAGTGCCCCAGGGTTCGGCCTCATTTCTGTACATGCTCCAGAGACTGAGTCACTCGCAGGTTCACGCACGGTCCCTGATTCTTGTCTTTGTCATGGGATATCATTTCTGTCACTTATTACGCTCCAATTCGAATCCTGTCGCATTCTTCTATGCACCGATTCGTCCTGGTGTGCCCAGCTGCTACGCCTCATTTCGGTACATGCTCCAGAGACGGATTCTTTTTCGTAACCTGCAGTCCAGTCGTTGAATCCGGTCTCTGTCATGGGATATCATTTCTGTCACTTATTACACTCCAATTCGAATCCTGTCGCATTCTTTTATGCACCGATTCGTTCTGGTGTGCCCAGCTGCTACGCCTCATTTCAGTACATGCTCCAGAGACGGATTCTTTCTTGTAACCATCAGTCCAGTCGTTGAATCTTGTCTCTGTCATGGCATATCATTTCTGTCACTTATTACGCTCCAATTCGAATCCTGTCGCATTCCTTATGCACCGATTCGTTCTGGTGTGCCCAGCTGCTACGCCTCATTTCAGTACATGCTCCAAAGACAGGATTCATCTGTTTGGTTCAAGGGCTCGTCCTCTGATTCTTGTCTTTGTCATGGGTTTTTCATTTCATTTCACCTATCACGTTCCGGTACGAATAGTCACATCTGTGTACCAAATTCGTCTCGGCGTGCCCCAGGAATGGCCTCATTTCAGTACATGCTCCAGAATCCGTTTCGTGCTCGGTCGCAAGTTGTGGCATGGCGATCCGGATCTCTGTCATGGCAGGTTCTCTCATTTCACTGTCACATACCGCTTCCCGGCTTGGGTCCAGTTGATTCTTCAATGTTTGGATGCCTGCCGGGGGCCTTGCTCCTCGGCCTCATTTCATTATAGATTGCCTCAAAAGGGGAAAACACAGCTTTGTTTAGGCGTGTCTCGCTGTTTTCTCCACATACAAGCGTAGACTTCTTGCAATCGTTGCAAACACACATCCAAGCGTAGACTTCTCGCAATCGTTGCAAGCACGCATCCAGACATAGACTTCTCGCAATCATTACAAGCACGCATTCGGGCATAGACCTCTTGCACTTATTACTAGCACGCATTCGAGCATAGACCTCTTGCAATGGTTGCAAGCACGCATTCGAGCATAGACCTCTTGCAATCGTTGCAAGCACGCATTCGAGCATAGACCTCTTGCACTCATTACAAGCACGCATTCGGGCATAGACCTCTTGCAATCGCTGCAAGCACGCATTCGAGCATAGACCTCTCGCGATCATTACAAGCACGCATTCGAGCATAGACCTCTTACACTCATTACAAGCATGCATTCAAGCATAGACCTCTTGCAATCGTTGCATGCACGCATTCGAGCATAGACCTCTGGCGATCATTGCAAGCACGCATTTGAGCATAGACCTCTTGCACTCATTACAAGCACGCATTCGAGCATAGTCCTCTTGAATCATGGCAAGCACGCATTCGAGCATAGACCTCTTGCAATCGTTGCAAGCAGGTGTCCAGGCACAACTTGTTGCAATCATTGCTGGCAGGCACTTCTGGCTGCTCAATAGATTGCTTTAGGGAAAACCTGGATACCTTCCTAAATGTACGTTGTATTACGGGGTACTTATATTTATAGGTATAGGTGATCCAGGGAAAAAATCCGATTGCCTCTCGAGGGGTCAGGAAGGAATTTTTTCCCCGGCTGTAGCAAATTGGCCTATGCTCTGTTGGGGGTTTTTTGCCTTCCTCTGGATCAGCTGCGGGCGTAGAATTGGGTGTGTCGGGTTGTGTGATACCCTATTTATTTTGATTTGGTTGGACCGGATGGACTTCTGTCTTTTCCGGCCTGGCTACCCATGAAGCCTACCATAATTCCTTGCAGTCGTTGCAGGCACGAGTCCTGGCACAACTCCTTGCATTAGTTGCAGGCACGCATCCTAGCATAACATCTTGCAGTCGTGGCAAGCACGCATCCTGGGTAACATCTTGCAATCATCGCAAGCACGCATCCAAACATGCATTCAAGCACAACTCCTGTAGTCTTCGCAGTGCACATGCGGTAACACGAATTGCTCACAGTCACTACGTATACATCTCCAGTGACAAACTCCCGGGCAATTGTCGCAAGCACATGTTTAAACACAACTTTTAGTCATGCCAAGGCTCGCGACTTAGTATAACTTCTTGCAATCATTCGTTGGCAAGCACGTTCTCAGTAGCACACAAACTGGCTACACGTCATTTTCAGCAGCACTTAATTGGCCACTCGTCTCCTGTGGCTTTTCTTACAAACCACTCACTGTTGTCTGTCTATCCGTCTCTTCCTTAGGACAGTTGAGTTCAGCTTCCGTCCCGCACCAGGATCATGTTGTCACACGCAACTGGCTTCTTCCTGTAGCACGCCCAGGCTATTTCTAGCCAGCGTTCAGCATTTCTTATCCTTACAGTGCACGGAGAGCCATCTGTCGTTACGGCCCATACAGCAAGATCCCCACCACGAGGCATCCAGAGGCATCAGCCCATAGCCAACGGCAAACGCTCGCCATCACAACTGCCATCTTTAGGGGCATATTATATCCTCGCATATTCTCCAGTCTAGTCGTCCAAAAGACACCTACAGTCCCTACACGGCATGTTGAGTTCGCTATGCGCATCATCCCTCAGGGTCGCGCCTTGTGTCACGCCTATTGGTCTTAGTGTCCCTCTCACAGGATCCAGAGCAAGTCCTCAGCCTGGATCCCGCGGCAATAGCAGTCCTTGCTATGCGGGAGGAATTCCTATCGTCTGGGAATGGCGTCTCCCTGTTCATTCCCTCCGTGTCTTCCCTTTCGCCCCAGGTGATGACCGACGCAGCGGCCTCCACGGGCTTGCGGCTGTTTTTTGGCCACCTCCGGCTCACAGCTCCCTGGCCTCCCCAGTTACTGGCAATTCCTGGCTGCGCCAAGGCGCCCTCTCTGTTGATTATGTCCTTCCTACGTCAACTGGTCCAGCTCTTGTTGTTGTTTCAGTTCAACATCCATTGTTCCTTTATCCACGGTAAGTTCAATCAGGCAGCGGACGCCCTCTCCCGCTTTAACCTTGTCTCTTTTCCGATCAGGTACCCGGAGCCGGACCAACATCAGCAGCTATCCCGGACTGGTCTCAACTAACCCTGGATTAGCCCCTCACCTCCTAGCGGCTACCCAACTTATCGATCACTCCCTTTCCCGCAATACCCTCAAGGCCTATCAGTCAGCCTGGAGGGCCTTTAACCGCTTCATCACGTATCACAGCACAGTGACGTCCCGTGTCAAGCAAGTCGTAGCCTTCATTTCCTACTGCCACTCGCAGTTGGTGTTATCCGTTAATACGATCCGGCTATACCTGACCGGTGTACAACATTTCACGTCCCTCCAGGACCCTACCGTACCCTCCTTATTTTCTTACCACACCGTTCGGGCTGTTATGCACAGTGTCCAGAAGCGCCAGCCGATGGCCGGCACCAAACCACCACCTTTCACAGGAGACGTTCTAGAACTATGTCAGATATCCTGGCCACTTCACCTTTCGGTCTCCACATGAGTGGCATTTACAAGCAGCCATACACCTGGCCTTCTACGGCTTCTTACGGCCAAGCCAGTTTACTTGTAGTAGCCTCACAGCACGCATGCTGTACAAGCACCACCTGGTCCGATACGAAGACCATTTCATCTTACACTTAGCAGTCTCCAAGACGCAGCAGCTTGGCTTGGGTATGGACATACACTTCTATAAAACCAACAACCGCTGGTGCCCGGTCACTGTTCTCATCCGCTTGTTGCCCCTTTTGGCCAACCAACCAGGAACTGGCCCGCTTCTGCCTTTTCACACGAAACCTCTCAACGCAGCCCAGTTCATGGAGCATGTCAGGATACTCCTGGGCATCCTTCACCTCAATCCTGCTCACTACTCCGGACATTCATTCCGTATCGAAGCAGCTTCTACGGCCTCCCGCCAAGGGGTCCCGGTCCATGTTATCAAGAAATTGGGTAGATGGAAGTCCTCCTGTTTTGCCCGTTACATACCCAATCTGCAAATAGAGATGGCCCAGGCCTTTGTCAAACTCACCCAGTGACAGTCTTGATTCAATAAAGTGCAACCCCTACCTGGATGTTTTGCCCCCTTATTTTGGCATACCGTACGTTAGACCAGGGCACACTTTCAGGTCCATTTCAAGTAAGCGAGTTTATGTTAACCTTGTTTGTCATCCTTATCCGTATCGGTCTGAGGGCTCTGGACCATAAATAGAAAGGCCAGTATGGTGGCCTGAAATTATGGGAGGAGCCCGGTGGAATATATAACCAGCCGTCCGCCCGTCTTCCTCGTCGGTTCCGGTGCGCGATACCCGCCCACCCATCCCCTTTATCAGGGCATTTCTCTAAGCATACTCCTCAAGTGAGTACTCATTTCACCCATTTCATATTCATTTCATTTTAAGGTATGCCCCCTTATTTTGGCATACCGTACGTTAGACCAGGGCACACTTTCAGGTCCATTTCAAGTAAGCGAGTTTATGTTAACCTTGTTTGTCATCCTTATCCGTATCGGTCTGAGGGCTCTGGACCATAAATATATATATATATATATATAAAACTTTTTTTGTAGGCTTGCCCCTACAAGGTTCTATTCTGGTGTTAGTAGGGCTACTCATATTTTTGTTATACATTTTCATCTTAAAAGAATACATATCATACAGTTTCACCTCTGTAAATATAAACCATAAAGTATCAGTGGCGTGTGAAAGGTATTTTCTAGTAGACTACAAAAAATATATAAACACAGACTAATACCTCTTTGATAATACATATGAGAGATCGCTCTTCCATTATTTCATTTGGCAGAGCATATACTTTTATTTCAGAAAGAGGGTGATGATGGAAAACAGCAAATCTAAAGGCCAAAACACTGACTTGGCCAACTTCCAGAGACTGATTACTGAGAGGTTAATTTGTCTTTCCACTGTCTGCCTGGAAAGTATTTCCACTGTAATTACAATAACTTTCCAGCTAATTTTTCCAATGATATGAAATATTTATAGATTAGAGAACACTTCTGCCACGTGAAATGGGTTATCAGTTATTTGCATGTTCATTTTGTTCTTTGGAATGGTAATACGTATGAGATATGACTTTAGGCTGGTATTCACGACACTGCAGCTAGACTTAGCCTACAGCATAACATGTACCACTAATTCAGTGGCTAGAGTCTTGTGTTTTCTTTTAGATTACAACATTATTGCAGCATCTGCAGAAATAAATGTGTTATATTACTACTAATTAAAGTACAGTTTTACTTTTGTAATAAAAACCCTGTATGGATCCCCTACCTCCCTTGTATATAGTATGCCCCCACGCAGACCCTTGGATGCAGCGTAGATCCACTCCACACATCCCAACCCGCTGCCAAGCCAGTCGATATTTTCATCCATTTTTTCATCAACCGCCTATGCTTTAATGTGCAAAGATGATTACAATTAACATAGAGATGAATGGACCAGGTGATAAATAACAGGACAATCCCAAACAACTGTAAACACTGTTATATTAACCACTTCAGCCCCAGAAAAATTTACCCCCTTCCTGACCAGAGCACTGCATCGACTTAACTGACAATTGCGCAGTCATGCGACATTGCACCCAAACAAAATTGTCGTCCTTTTTTTCCCCACAAATAGAGCTTTCTTTTGGTGGTATTAGATCGCCTCTGTGGTTTTTATTTTTTGGGCTATAAGCAACAAAATAGCGTCAATTTTGAAAAAAAACACATTATTTTGTACTTTTTGCTATAATAAATAGCCTCATTTTTTTTACATTTTTTTCTCAGTTTAGAATGATACCTATCCTTCTACATATTTTTGGGGAAAAAAATCGCAATGAGCATATATCGATTGGTTTGTGCAAAAGTTATAGCATCTACAAAATAGGGGATAGATTTATAGCATTTTTATTATTATTCTTTTTTTACTAGTAATGGCGGCGATCTGCGATTTTTATTGTGACTGCGAAATTATGGAGGACACATCGGACAATTTTTACAAATTTTTGGGACCATTGGCATTAATACAGCGGTCAATGCTATAAAAATGCACTGATTACTGTAAAAAATGTCACTGGCAGTGAAGGGGTTAACACTAGGGGTGATCAAGGGGCTAACTGACAACTGTGCTTCCTGGGAGGTGATTTCTAACTGAAGGGGGAGAGGACTGAATAGAGGAAGTGATGGATCGTGGTTCCTAGCTAATAGGAAAACACGATCTGTCACTCCTGTCAGAACAGAACACTCATCCCTGATCTGTCTCTCCTGCTCACGATCGCTCGTAGCCGGCGGTCATCGCGACCATCTGCTACGAGCATAGGCACCATGCCTGCTATCCCGACCCCACCAGCCGACGTATAGCTGATGTATAGCTACGATGGTTCGCGCAGGGGAACAAACCTGCCCCTGTATAACTGCGGCGATTGGTTGGGAAGCAGTTAAAGTGTTACTAAACCCAGGAACATGCATTTGCTATATCTGGTCTACCACGGTACACAGAACATGGAAATGCAATAATTTTAGTAAATATAAACCAAATAAATTTTCTCATCAGCAGTATATACCCTGTTCCCCAAAAATAAGACCTAGCGTGATTGTCGGTGATGGCTGCAATATAAGCCCTACCCCCCAAATAAGCCCTACCCTGTTTCCCTGAAAATAATCCCTACCCTGAAAATAAGACCTACAAGGACTTTAACTTGGGCTTATTTGGGGGTTAGGGCTTATATTGCAGCCATCACCAACAGTCACACTAGGTCTTATTTTCGGGGAAACAGGGTAGCAGTCAGTGTCTGGTGAAAGCTTGTTGGAGGAGTTTTCATACTGCACTGGCTGTCCTTTCAGTATCCAGGACCCCTGACTCTCTGTCTGGACAGTGCTGATTGGCCCTGTGCTGATCACATGCACTCTCCCAAGGAAGAAAACTCTCTAGTAATACACACCAAACTGAGCATGTGCAGCCTGACTTTATTTACACTGTCTTATCCAGAAATGTTTTGGAGTCAGTGGAAGAAGATGAGGATCTGTGCATGCAGGTTAAAACAGTCTTTTTACACAGAGAATTAATCCCTTAGGTTCCACAGTGGGTATAACAAGCATGCTTTACTGCATATACAGACTGATTTTACTGTTGTCATTTTAGTAACACTTTAATATCTGAGGATAAGTCAAATTTAAAGCGGTATTAAATCCACGGGCCAAAAATGTAAGATGTATATTGCAGCTTACCAATCATAATTTTTTAAGTAGGTTTACGATTTTGTGTTGGGCTGCATTCATAGCCATCTTGGGCTACATGCAGACGATGGGCAGTAAGTTGGAAACCCCTGCGTTTTAGAACCACTTTGAGTTGGTCATACACCCTACAATTTCCTTTAGATCTATCATCAGTTATCCAGTGCAAGGGCCTGCCTGACTGGATATAAATTCAACAGAATGCTTGTCCTTATATTTCCAAAATTATATTTTAGTAAATCTAAAGATTGTATGAAAATTGTACGATCTGATTGCCATTTGTAAAGCCAGTTAATCAATCTGTCTGATAAAACAATATTAAACCCAAAAGCAAATACTTATTTGGATTTAGACACTTACATAATGTAAGTGTAACCTTTAAAGACTTTTACAATAAAGTGATAAAATTTTAACGCTGTGTGTAGCCTTTTTTGTTCTGGGATACCCCTATGACATCTTTGCCAGGAAGTTTATGTGTGAACCGTAGGAGGACCCTTACATGCTGTAAAAGCCCCAGGTGGGTAGTAAGCCATGAGACCCCTTTCACACTGGATGTGTTTTTTTAGGCACTTAAGCGCTAAAAATTGCGCCGGTAAAGTGCCTGAAAAAAGCCTCATCTGCAATCCCAGTGTGAGAGCCCGAGTGCTTTCACACTGGGGCGCTGCGCTGGCAGGACGTCAAGAAAAGTCCTGCCAGCAGCTTCTTTGAGGCGCTTTAGGAGCGGTGTATACACCGCTCCTAAAGCGCCCCTGCCCATTGAAATCAATAGGCAGCGCCGCCGAAGCGGGCGCTTTTAACCCTTTATTCGGCCGCTAGCGGGGGTTAAAAGTGCACTGATAGCGCCCGAAAGGCGCCACAAAAATGATGGTAAAGCAGCGCTAAAACTAGGCTGGTAGTGTGACAGGGCTCTAATGCCACATACACACGAGTGGAATGTCCGATAAAAAAAGTCAGACGGAAGCTTTTCATCGTATATTCAGAGAGTGTGTATGCCTCATCTGACTTTTTTTACGAAAATTCTGACGGACTTAGAAACAGAACATGTTTTAAAGTGGTTCTGCACCTAAAATAAAAATATTAAAAGCCAGCAGCTACTAATATTGCAATTGCTGACTTTTAATAAAATCACACTTACCTGTCCCAGGGTCCAGCGATGTCGGTGGCAGATGACGAGCAATTGCTCGTCTCTCTGCTGCCCCCGCCACCATCCTCTGTCAGGGAATCGGGAAGTGAAGTGTTGCGGCTTCACTGCCCTGTTCCCTACTGCGCATGCGCGAGTCATGCTGCGTGTCTCTTCTGGTCCGCGCTGTGTCCTGGGAACCGTGTGTTTCCCAGAACACAATGATCCCAATTTTATTTTCCAAAAACGTCATGTTTGCTTCGGGGACCCGAATCTTTTCACAAATTCCAGAAGTTTTCTCCTAGCTTGTTTATAATATAAACTGTGTTTCACCTCCCACACATTCCTCATCTCCCTGCATCTGTCTATGAAACTGCCCATGAATTCTGGGTCCTTAAAGTGATTTATCTTTTCTGTAAAACAATACACAAGACAAAAACACTAATGTCAGCCTAAATTCTCATTATCTTATTTCAATATAGGCCTCAATCTTGAAGCAGTATAGGTCACTGTGATGGGCCAAGTTCAAATTTTACCTTTGTTTAGCATGCTCGCCACTTCCGTTCATTCGTCCTACACACACAGATCATACATACGACACATACGTGAAACTCCGACCGCGTCGCCCACCCCTGACGTTCTTTTTCACAAATATTCCCCACCCCTTCTCTCTTTGGTGTGCAGTAGGAGCAACGTGGTGGAGACACAGGTGGTTGGAAATTATTCTAGTAGCGAGGAGGAAAGCCCGGAGCCTGAAACTTCCCAATCCAGGGGGAGGAGATTTAAGGCCTCCAACATGGCCTTTGAAGAAATGGTGGAGATGGTGGACATCTTGCGGAGGAAGGATTATGATGTAAACATGGACCGTACACCCAGCCAAATTTGTACAAGGCCAAAATCATGACAACAGTTGTGAAGACTCTGGAGCAGAATTTTGGGGTACAACGCTCCAAAGACCAATTAAGGAAACACTGGTCTGACTTGAAACTGAGGGAGCCGTGTCATGGTTATGCAGTGATCTTCCTCTGTTTGCTTACCTCCCCTCATGTGTTCTGACTAAGAGGCCAGCCACCTCCACCTGGTGGTTTTCATAACCTCTCCTCTAAGCATGGCTCCACCCCAGGCCCTATCAGGGAATCCTATATTAACCTGTGCACTGCAAGCCAGCGGTGCTAATCAACCATTGTGTATTCATTGTGTGTTTGGCTTCCTGTTTCCTGCTTGCCGTGTGCTCTACGTTTGTCTCTGTTACCGACCTTGGCGTGCTCTCAACAATTCCTGTCTGCTTGTGACCTTGATCTTTTGGCATGTCCCTGACCATCCCTGTCTGCCTGTGACCCTGAACCTTTGGCGTGTACTCTGTTGTTCCTGTCTACTAGTTGCCCTGACCTCTGCCTTATCCCCTTACTATTCTTGTTGTTCCAGCCTGCTGCTTCCTTCTCCTGTAGTCTACTGTGAGTGTGAGCTGTGAGACCCTAGGGGCCGCGACCTGGAGCCAGACTGCAGCCAAGTCCATCCTCACCACTGGAGGCTCTGGTGAACACCTGCTGGCTCTTAGACTCCGTGCCCTGGGGAATCTATGCTCTAGCTCCTACTGGGATCTGTGCTAGTGATCCAGTAGACCTGTGTCCTGAATCTCCCTGGGTACAATCCGCAGCAGTCAGTCCTAAGGTCCAGTATCGGTGCACTTCCGACTCCTACGGAGTGCATCTGTCACCTGGTCTCAGGTGACCTGACAAGCCGGATCAGTATAGAAGAATAAAGAAGGCCCTTCAAAAAAGTGAGTACTTGTCGCGTGTTCCTATTATGATTATTAACTTGCATGCTGTTCCATGTGATTTTCTTTACTGTTGTACAGTTTTAAATGGCTACTTTCATGTTCGTGGGCAAGGTAATCATTCGTAGGAAACATCATTAGTAGGAAACATTGTTCGCTTGCAAATAAATACGATGTTTTTAGCTGATGTGGGTTTTAACTACATTTTGGTCATGCTAATTTGTCTTATTAAAAGAAGTTTAGGATATTGTTGTCTAGATGTCTTTGAAAGTATAATGAATTGGAAACTTGATTCAGTGGAATGTAAGGAGAGGACAATCAGCAGCTGTTTACACATCTGGACTCAGGAGCACTAGTGTGGGACACCAGAGCACATGTTTTAGGATGACCCACACAGGTGCAGTGGATATTTGGGGTGTCTCCATCTGTGAAACTTGGCCAAAAAAGGTAAGTATTAAAGCTTGGTTAAAAGGGAATTAATGATGTCTTCAACTTGGATCTCTGCCCAAACAGACAATTGTACACCACTTCCAAGCAATGTTTCATATTCCTATTTCTGGACTTAAATATCTGTGTGCTAAGTATACCTTTTGTTTCATTCTCATAGGAGAGAAAAGACTCAGAGGACACCACTCAGAGGACACCAGGGACCCCCTACATCGCCAGCAAGATTGGCAAATCAGCCCAAGACCCCCCGAGGATCTGGAGGAAGGAGAGGTGGAGGAAGTGGGTGAGATGGGCACTCCAACAGGTGAGTGTCTGGCACCCCAGCTTCAGGTAATCTATGTA
This sequence comes from Lithobates pipiens, assembly GCF_037356315.1. Taxonomy (NCBI): domain Eukaryota; kingdom Metazoa; phylum Chordata; class Amphibia; order Anura; family Ranidae; genus Lithobates; species Lithobates pipiens. The sequence goes on along the minus strand of NW_027507696.1, from coordinate 24,625,568 downwards.
TGCCTGCATATTTCTAAATATATGTTTTTAACCAATTTTTAGGTGATGTGCTGGTTGTGGAACAGGAAGCAGAACCTTTCACTAGGGCCAGCGCCAAAGGCTCATCCAGGACATCATGCAGTGGATCAGCAAATTAAGAACATGATAGATGTGTTGGGGAGAATCTAAATTTTCCCTAATTACATCCAGTTTTTATTTTTTTCGACTCCCCAAAAACATTTTTTTTGTACATTTTAAAAGCTACATTTTGAAGATGCACACCTGTGCTATCTGCCATCAGAGGATCTCAATGTACACGTTTTGTGGGTGCAACCCCATCTTCGTAACTCTAGTAGGTGAGAGGAAGGGGTTGCACCCCCAAAACACGTCCATTGATCCCCGATAATGGGAGATAGGATGTGTTGACATTACCCATTTGGACGTCCAAATTGTGTTAATTTTGGCTTTTACAGGGGTGACATCACCCCATCTGATGAAGGCAAGATCAAGACATTTTTGACACTATTATGTCTGATATTGCCATCAGCAGTTTTTATACGTTGAACTTTGTAAGTTCCAGAGCTGTGTATGTTATGTTTTAAAACATGTCTGTTTGTAAAAAAAAAAAAAATATTGAGGAAAAAAAATATATATATATTTTAAAATTTTCTAAATGCACATGTGAATGTGCACAGAGTAAAAAAATTGAGAAACAACAATGTGTGGCTTCTTCTTTCAATGCTCAATACCAGTTTTGTAAGTAATTTTGTGTTTACAGTGACAATGGGGCTTATTTACTAAAGGAAAATCCACTTGGCACTACAAGTGCAATAGGAGAACCTAGGAGGAAGCCAAAAAGAAAAGCAAGCAATAAAGAAATTTCTAGATTTTATCTGATCATTTTTTTTTATTAATAAAAATTAGACATTGTCTGGCATTGCAATGCCCCCCTACCCGTAAAATAATTAACATATTTCTCCTGAACTTCACGGGTGCTTTGGGGTGCCAAGCCAGTACGGCCAGTATCCAGGCCCATCTGGGAATTGTCTGTAATAAGTCCGGCCTCAGGCCCAACTGAGGCTATATAATTCAGTGAGGTTTTTCTTGAATAATTGTGCAGTATGCAGCAGCATAGGATAATATGGTTGATTTTGTAGTCCGCCATATGGATTGCTGTCAGAAACAGGCGGAACTGGCTGGCCATTATCCCAAAGGTATTCTCAACGACTCTTCTCGCTCTGGCCAGCTGGTAGTTAAAAACCCTCCTCTCTGGGGTGAGGGTCCTTTGGGGGAATGGCCTCATCAGGTGCCCAGACTGAAGGCTTCATCTGCAATAAAGAAGAAGGGAAGTCCTTCCACGTTATTCACATCAGGTAGCAATGCCAGGCCACCAGTCTGGAGACCCTGGTAAAAACTCTGTCTGGGCTAAGACTCCTCCATCCGGCCATTCTTCCCCACATCCACATAGAGGAACTCATATTGTGCCGACACCACCGCCATTAACATTACACTATTAAACACCTTATAGTTATAATAGTAAGACCCCAAATGGGGTGGACATACTTCCCAACTATAGCCCCTCCACAGTTGAGAAAGTCCCAATGGTCAGCAAAATGGGAGGCCACAGTCTGCCATTCCTGTGGCATTGAAGGAAACTGGAGTCAAATAAGAAAAAATATATAAGTACTTTTGCACATATCATTGCAAGCAGATTACACAAAAATATTCTTGCACATCAGTATAACATTTATTTTAAGGAGTATATAAAGACAAAAATATAAGGCCAACTTATCAGATTCCTCACCCTCTCTGATGGCCCATTGATCAAATTGCATGGGGGGAAGGGTTTGAGGTGACTTTGGGAGCCAAAAAAAAGCCTCCAGCACTCTGTCTGAATTGAAGGACACACATAACATTTGGACACATTTTAGGGTGTGTTTTGGGGAAAGCAGTACAATGGAACTGACAATATACATTGTTTAAGGGACTAGGCTATAGGTGTATATGGGCCCAGGATAGCATGCTGGGGAGGTTAGTGAAGGCAAATATGCATGTAGGCCAAAAAAGGAGCATTAAAAGCTTCCAGCATGCATGAGGATAAAGGGGACATTCACAGCATATTCCAATCATAGTAATTAGGGAATGATGAAATAAATACAATACATTGCCAAACATTAAATACATATAATGTGATGTTAACCAGTTCCCGACCGGCGCGCGCTGATGTACGTCGGCAGAATGGCACGGGCAGGCATATTTTGGCGTACAGGTACGTCCAATCTTCAATGCCGGCCTGCCATCGTGAGTCCGGGCGCGGGTCCCGCGGACTCGATCGCCGCGGGCATACCCGCGATCGTCTCATGGGGCGGCTGAATGGCGGAAATGCCGTGTAAACAGCATTTCCCCATTCTGCCTAGCAACTAGTGACGCTGCTCTCTGCTCCATGTGATTGGAGCAGAGATCAGTGTTCACTAAATGAAAGCCCAGCCCCCACACAGTTAGTAACACACCCCTAGGAACACTTAACCCCTACACTGCAACCCACTGGTTAACCCCTTCACTGCCAGTGTCATTTACACATGAATCACTGCATTTATATAGCAGTGATTACTGTATAAATGACAATGGTCCTAAAAATGTGTCAAAAATGTCCGATGTGTCCGCCGCAATGTCGCAGTCACAATAAAAATCGCTGATCGCCGCCATTACTAGTAAAAAAAAAAGAATAAAAAATTATTAATAAAAATGCCATAAAACTATCCCTATTTTGTAAACGCTATAACTTTTGCGCAAACCAATCAATAATCGCTTATTGCGATTTTTTTACCAAAAATATGTAGAAGAATACGTATCAGTCTAAACTGAGGGAAAAAAAATGTTTTTTTATATATTTTTGGGGGCTATTTATTCTGACAAAAAGTAAAAAATAATGCGTTTTTTTCAAAATTGTCGCTCTATTTTTGTTTATAGCGCAAAAAATAAAAACCACAGGGGTAATCAAATACCACCAAAAGAAAGCTCTATTTGTGGGAAAAAAAGGACGTCAATTTTGTTTGGATGCCACGTTGCACGACTGCGCAATTGTCAGTTAAAGCGAAGCAGTGCCGAATCGCAAAAAGTGGTCTGGTCTTTGACCAGCAAAATGGTCCGGTCTGTAAGTGGTTAAAGGAGAAAACTTACCTAAATATAGTCCTTCTGCAGGACTTGAATGATGGCAGAAAAGGTCTCTGGAATAATGATCCCCAGAGCCTGGGGGGAGATGCCTGTTGAGAACTTGAGGTCCTGCAGACTTCTCCCAGTCGCCAAGTACAGCAACGTGGCGACTTGCCTCTGCTCCGGAGTGATGGCTTGCCTCATGCAGGTATCCTGCCTGCTGATATAAGGGGTGAGCAAAGCCAACACACAGTAAAAAACGGGGTCCATCATCCTGAATTAATTCCTGAAATTGTCAGGATTATTCTCCTCGATCTCACGGAGCAAAGGCATGTGCGAGAATTGGTCATGCTGGAGTAACCAATTCTTGGCCCATGAACCCCTCCTCGCCCTGTTCATGGACTGGGCTCGGGTCAAAGTATGAACCCCAACATGAAGCCCCCACACAGCACGAACTCTATGACGAGTACGTACCCGCACCATGGTTTCAAAATAGTTGGCTGGTCAGAACGAACTTAACAGAACGCACTAAAGAACAGCAAGGCCTGTGAAAAGGGAGCTAAAAATCATTAACGAACAGACCAGAACGCACTGAAAAACAGATACGAACTGAGTATACGCATTGAAAACCAGATACAAACCCACAAGCACAAATTGAACAGCTGTAAAACAATCTGAAAAAGCTGGGGTCTGAAAAGCGTGAGTCATCTCTAACCAAACTTCTACTAACACGAGATCAGCAGAAAGAGCCCAACGGGTGGCACACTGGGTGTTGAACTTCCTTTTTCTAGTCCTGTCATATGTGCTGTACGTCACTGTGTTCTTGACGATCAGACTTTGGTGTGATTGTGTGTACGTACGACAGGTTCAGCGGAACTCCAACAGAAAAACCTTCGGAGTTTATTCCGACGGGAAAACCAGTCATGTGTACGCGGTATTAGTGTTATTGACCTCCTGTAATAAGAGGTCACTATGAGCTGGTAAGCAAGCATTTCTATTGGTGGCGGTGTCACTGAGGATCATATTTTTACAGTGGTGGATGGTGATGACTTTCAGTCAAGGACCTTATTATTTTATTGCATGTGGATTTAATTTTATTTTGCTATGTTTTATTTCATTTTTTTGATATTTATTTGATTCATTTTGGACACTAATCATTGTTAGCGCAACTCAGTAAAGATTATATGCCTGAATACCATAGCCAGCCGTTCTGATTATTCTATCCACGCTGTTAAGCCTTGTACACACGGTCGGAGAATCCGTCGGAATGTGTCCTATCGGACCGTGTCGTTGGATAATCCGACTGTGTGTGGTATGCATCGGACTGATTCCGTCCGAATATCCGTCGGACCCAATTTTCCAACACGTTGGAAATATTTCCAGACCAACTGGTTCGATCGGACATACTCCGATCATGTGTAGCGAATTATAATCGGACCAAGTGCCACGCATGCTCAGATCAAATTCCTACATCAAAGCTATTGGTTACTAGCGTGAATGTAGTCCCATCGTAACGAAATTACGTCATCACGTTCTGAAAGATCGGATTTTTCCACAACTTAGTCCAACCGTGTGTATGCAACAGTTTCGGACACAATCTGTCAGACTAAATCTGACGGACAAAATCCGACGGATTTGGTTGGCAAAATCTCCGACTGTGTGTACAGGGGCTTAGAGTGGATGGCGGAATTGGTTGGGCTGAAAGAGAGAAAATTAAGTTGTGTACGGCTACGGTAAATAGCGTGTTCTACTCCCAAATATCTGTTATAGCAATAATCAGCAACCACTCCTTTATTTTATTTCTTGCAAAAAGACCAAAATAACATTATCAAGCCGGATCGGTTTCATATATTTTCCTTCTGTGGCAAGCAAAATGTCCTTACTAAGCTGAACATAGTTGTTGTTAGCACAGAACAGCATGTGAATATCCCCAGACAAGTATGAGAACATTCATTAAGGTCCCGAGGCCATCCATGTTTCTCATCTATATTTTTAGACTATCCCACCCTTCACCACTTCAAGTTCATGTAGCATTCATTGTCTAATTGAAAAGGCCTGCCCGACCTCAGACACCTGCATTACATTCCTTCTGTACTCTACCATGGGTGGATTATGGAGTGAGGTGTTTTTTTTTTTAAGTTCTGGAAGAGAGCCAGAGAAGAATCCAGGCTCAGTACATGGTATTCTGGTGAGGTAACGGGAAACTTTCAACAGTCTGACTATGTATACCGCATAGGGTGTCCTTTATCTAAGCAAATCTGCTTAGATCCCATGTACACAGAATAAGGCAGTAAACCTCTCTTGTGTATTGCATGTTTAAAATAGCTTTGCTGCTACTAACACAGTTCATCTCATATTGTAAATTGGATTGATGTATTTTTACAGCATAATACTTGTTCGCTGCATATAGAATACAGCAAGTAAGGATCTTGCTTAAAGTGTCATTAAAAAACAAAATTGTGTGGTGCTAGTGCAAATAACTAATTAATAAATTGTGCAATTAATGAAAACCACATGGTATATTACAACCACATACTGTATAATAACAGTTCATATAACATAGGGTGACCAGACATCCCCGGTTTCCGGGGACAGTCCCCGGACAAGGTCTGTCCCTGGTTTTGTCCCCGGATTAGATTTGAACAGGGACTGGGGCAATTTCAAAGACAGTTAGTGCAGAATAAAAAAAAAAAAAATCTGAATTACACACCTCTGCTCCGCCACTCCTACTAGCTTAGGGGGGTGTATTTTTTTACATCATCTGTGCCCCTTTCTGATGATCTTGTGCTGGTCAGAGTGGAGGGAATATTTCTTCAGTTTCGGGCGCATGCCCATTCAGCTCTGCTCGCATGTTCTTCTGCCTTGGCTCAAGTCCCGGCCAGCCACCTGCCTGCTTATCTCCTATCCTTCCTTGGTGGAGTGATCTTCCTCTGCTCCCCACCCAGTAGTAACCGAGGCCTGGAGAGTAAGACTTGACAGGCTGTGAGGCAGGCGGCGGTGGCGAGTCATTGATTGGCGCCATTACCAGTAAAAAAAAAAATGTCCCCGGATTTCATTTTTAAAATCTGGTCACCTTAATATAACATCAAAAAGAACAGTCCTGTGAATCTTAAAATTAGTGTCCTTCCACCATATAAACATGCTCTTCAAGCATATGCTAAAGCATGGGTGTCCAACCTGTAGCCCTCTGCAAAACTACAAGTCCCATCATGCCTCTGCCTTTGGGAGCCATGCTTGCAACTGTTAACCTCGCAAAGCCTCAAGGGACTGGCTTTGCAATGCCTCATGGGACTTTTAGTCCCACAAAAACAGGAAGGCCGCAGAGTGGACACCCACGTGCTAATACTAGTCCACCATGTGCACTGTATGTGGGTGTGCTCACCTTGATACTGACTGCCAATGTAACTAGAGGTCACAAAGCAGTTTAGTTGATAATAATAGATATGGCACCTCTTCATCCAAAACTGAATCAGGCTGGAGTCTTCATTAGAGAATTCCAATAAACTGTTCCACAGGCGCGCATCAATTGAGTCAATTGCCCCTCAAAATAAAGCCAATACATCTTATGCTTTCCATTTAAAACCACATCTTTTATTAAAAAGCAATAGATCTACTCATAACATGTTAAAGGATAAATGTAACATTTCACTTTAATCACCAACAACTGAATTACTTAGTTTATGCTCTGCATCTCTGGCAGAGTAAAGATTGTCATCTATTGTTATAAAGGAGATTGCAGGGGAGGACAATATGGCTCTGATTTACTTGATATTGTTTTTCTGAGGACCGGGAAGTGCTAAGTAAACAGGGAACATGGCACACTGCTGAGCCCTTCACCCTGTACATAACTAACTCCTGAGTCCTGTGCCCTATATGTAGTGCCCTCCTGAGACCTGCACTTTGTACATTGCACACTCCTGAGTCCTGCACCCTGTACATAACGAACTCCTGAGTCCTGCGCCCTATATGTAGTGCACTCCTGAGACCTGCACTTAGTACATTGCACATTCCTGAGTCCTGCACCCTGTACATAACGAACTCCTGAGTCCTGCGCCCTTTATGTAGCACACTCCTGAGTCCTACACCCTATATGCAGTGCACTCCTGCATATGCACTCTGTGTGTGCCTTCTCCATCAGCTTTACTTTTATTTTCTCCATCTGCTCAGCCCACACAGCTATTAACTATTGTGTCACTTGACCCTAAATCTTAGATTGTAAGCTCTAATGATCAGGGCCCTCTGATTCCTCCTGTAAATTGTATTGTACCTGTACTGTCTGTCCTCATGTTGTAAAGTGCTGTAGGTGCCATATAAATTCTGTATTATAAAAATAATAATAAAGTAGCACACTCCTGAACTCTTCTGAAGTTTGCACCCTGTACATAACGGACTCCTGAATTCTGCACTTTGTGCTTAGTGCACTCCTGAACTCTGCACCCTGTATATAGCGCACTGCTGGACTCTGCACTCTGAACTCTGAACTTCACCCTATACATGAACTCTGTATGTAACGCACTCCTAAACCCTGTACTCTATATGTAGCGCACTCCTGAACACTGTCCTCTATATGTAGGGCACTGCTGAACCCTGCATTCTATATGTAGTGTACACCTGGACTCTGTGAATAACACACTCATGGCATTTAACAAGGACTTTGTAAGGCCTTCCCACTGTTAGTCACGCACCCTTTGATGTAGCGTGCTCTTTTCCTGCAGGTGAGCCTTGCGGTGGTCGGTGGTTGAGTTCCTGCACCTATTCTCAGAGAAAAAAAGCCCTGGCTATATGAAAGGAGTAGACTTAGGTTATATTTAACCATGCCCCTTTAATTGCCTTCTACTTTTAGCACAATTTGTCAAACCCACCATGCTACTTTAGCCACACCCATGCTATACTACAAATAATAATAATAACTAATAATGGCAGAGCCAGTGCAAGGATTCTTGCTTACACATGCAAATATGCATTTTGACCCTGACATTTGACCCCTACATTGACCATGGGCTCTTACCTTGACCCTAACACTAACCCTGCCACTGAGCCATTTTTCTTTACTTTTCTTTATTTTTTGCACACTTTTGTTTGTTTACATCTTTCTCCCCTGGCAAGGAGAAAAAAATACCATGTATACATCTTTCCATTCAGAGGACAGAGGAAAATAAAAACACAGTGGTGGACTGCACAGTGACTAATCACTGTGATAGCCAATCAGAGGCTATCATGGCCATCAAGTGATCGAGAACCAGGAGTCCCAGTTCCCAATTATTAGTACAAGACCCAAAACTCAGTGAAAGCCTGGACTCTGTGCTGAGAGCCCATCGTGCCACACCCTCCCAGCAAAAACACTGAGGTGCACAGGGGGTGGGAAGGTGTTAAAAATCTGAATCTCAAAACTGTTCCCACAAAGTTGGGAGCATGCAATTGTCCAAATGTCTCGGTATGCTGACACCTTAAGAGTTCCCTTCACTGGAACTAAGGGGTCAAGCCCAACCCCACAGCATAGTCCCCCCTCCACCAAATGATTTGGACCAGTGCACAAAGCAAGGTCCATAAAGACATGTATGAGTGAGTTTGGGATGGAGGAAAGTAACTGGCCTGCACAGACCTCAATCTAATAGAACACCTTTGGGATGAATTAGAGCGGAGACTGCGAGCCAGGCCTTCTCATCCAACCTCAGTGCCTGACCTCACAAATGTACTTCTGGAAGAATGGTCAAATATTCCCATAGACACACTCCTCCTAAACCTTGTGGACAGCCTTCTCAGAAGAGCTGAAGCTGTTATAGCTGCAAAGGGTGAGCCAACTTAATATTGAACCCTACGGACTAATGCCACGTACACACGACCGGACTTTCCAGCAGACTAGGTCCAACGGACTCTCGGCGGAGGTCCGACTGACTTTCTGAATGAGTGGACTTGCGCACACATGAACAGACTTTCCGGCAGGCTAGGTCTGACGGACTTCCCGATGGACTTTTGGCGCAGTTCTGACGGATTTTCAGAATGAACGGACTTGCCCACACACGGACTAAAGTCTGTTCATTTTGAATGTGACTCCAGGTACGACGGTACTAGCAAGGGAAGTCAATCTTGCAGCTTTCATTGGCGAGACTGACACCTTGCGAGCCCCGTCGCCTGGTATGGATTTTAAGGGGAACCCCCTACACCGAAAAAATGGCGTGGGGGTACCCCCAAAGTCCATACCAGACCCTTATCCGAGCACACAGCATGGCCGGTCAGGAAAGGGGATGGGGACGAGCGAGCGCCCCCCTCCTGAACCGTACCAGGCCGCATGCCCTCAACATAAAGGGGTGGGTGCTTGGGGGGAAGGGAGGAGCCCTGCGGGCCCCTCACCCCAAAGCACCTTGTCCCCATGTTGATGAGGACAAGGGCCTCTTCCCGACAACACTGACCGTTTTGTTCTTGGGGTCTACGGGCGGGAGGCTTATCGGATTCTGGGAGCCCCCTTTAATAAGGGGGCCCCAGATCCCGGCCCCCACCCTTTGTGAATAAGTATGGGGTATATTGTACCCCTACCCATAGCGGAGGAGACCGGCAGAAGAACTGGAGAGCGAGAGAAAAGGCCAGAGAGCAGGAGAAGAACTGGAAAGTGCGGAGAAGTCAGAAGGAACCCCCGAAGTCGGAAGAAGACCCCCGGAGCTGCCTAATAAACTACTTTTGTGTTTTTTTATTGAAACTTTTTCCCCCAGGTGAATGGGTAGGGGTACGATGTACCCCGTACTTATTCCTATAGGGTGGGGGGCCAGGATCTGGGGGCCCCCTTATTAAAGGGGACTCCTGGATTCCAATGAGCCCCCTGCCCACAGACCCCAACAACCAATGGCCAGGGTTGCCGTGAAGAGGCCCTTGTCCTCATCAACATGGGGACAAGGTGCTTTGGAGTGGGGGGCCCGCAGAGCGCCCCCTTCCCCAAAGCACCCCCCCATGTTGAGGGCATGCAGCCTGGTATGGCTCATGAGGGGGGGCGCTCGCTCACCCCCGCCCCCTTTCCTGACCGGTCGGGTTGCGTGCTCGGATAAGGGTCTGGTATGGATTTTGGGGGGACTGTTACGCTGTGTTTCATTGTAGGGGTTCCCCTTAAAATCCATACGAGACCTAAGGGCCTGGTATGGCCCTGGAGGGGCATTCCCCCTCGCTGCGATAGGAAAATGTGTTTTTCCTATTGCAGCCAGCGCGAGATGTACAGTACCCTGTTGCCGAGAACATTCTCCTGGGCAGGTGCTGTAGCTGCCCACATGTTGTATTTGGTCCGTTGGACCAGAATACAGACGAACGGCTTCATGATTTTTAGTCCGTCAGACTTGAGATTTGAAACATGTTTTATTTCTAGGTCCATCTGACTTTTGGGGAAAAAAAGTCAGCTGGAGCCCACACACGATCGAATTGTCCGACGGATTCCGGTCCACCTGAAAGTCCGATCATGTGTACAGGGCATTAGACTTGGATGCCATTAAAGTTTATGTGCGTCTAAAGGCGTGTGTCCCAATACTTTTAGTAAATAGTGTGTGTATATATATATATATATATATATATATATATATATATATATATATATATATATATATATCTGACAGCTTAAAAGGCTAAGTTCACCTTTTGACCTTTTGTCCACCCTTTTTTTTCTAAATTCCAGCTCCCTTATTTACCAATATAGCATTAATGCACTTCTTTTGCGAAAATAAAACAGCTTTCCATTTATTCTACACACGTTTACCTCAATGTCTTTATGGCTTTATGACATTTCAAAACACTTCTCCATTACGTTTTCCATACTTCCTGGACAGACTTTAGGTCATGACACAGGAAGGAGTTGACCAACTGACCTTATTAGAACATCCTGCATCTTTACCCTCCTGCCTACCCTCCCACTTCCAGGTGCACATTTTTTAAATGAAATGGAATCAATCAGGGGTCACCAGAGCTGTAGTATTGATACCGGAGAAGTATATCCTGGCTTCTGTAAAGCTCAATGTACATTATACGATCTGATTGTACAGTACTACAGCTCTGCTTTGCACAGGATGTTATCTGAGCTCTCATCTCCTACACACTTCAAAATGCCAAATGAATGATCTATGCAAGATGGAAGTTAAAGCGGAGGTCCACCCTAAAATGGACCTTCCGCTCATCGGATTCCTCCCCCCCTCCGGCGCCACAATTGGCACCTTTCAGGGGGGAGGGGGGTGCAGTTACCTGGATAATCCAGGTAACTGCACCCACTTCCGGGCTAGCTCTCTGCGGAAAGGGGCGTACATTACGCCCCTTTCCGCAAGTGCCCGCCCCCTTCCGCAAGTGCCCCGCTGCCTGCTGGGAAACACACAGATCCCAGAGGCAGCGGGGACCGTCCTCATTGCGCAGCGCGGCTCGCGCATGCGCAGTAGGGAACCGGGAAATGAAGCCGAAAGGCTCCATTTCCTGATTCCCATACCCAAGATAGCGGCGGCAGCACTCGAGTGTCGATCTAGAGATCGGCTTCGGGTGCCGACATCGCGGGCGCGCTGGACAGGTAAGTGTCACTATTTTAAAAGTCAGCAGCTGCAGTATTTGTAGCTGCTGACTTTTAAAAAAAAAAAAAAAAAACGCGGAGTCCCGGCGGACTCCTGCTTTAAGGTAGGGAAAAAAAAACGATGCCTGTGTATTTAGTAGAGAACGGCGATCACTGATTGATTGCATTTCATTTAAAAAACATGCATTTGGATGTGGGTGGGTAGTAGAGTGACCACAGTTTCAAACTGCCATTCAGGGACACTCCCCAAAAATTAGCAAAAATTAGCAAAAATCAGCTTGTGCTGTAACGAATCACAGCACAGCCAGGGCGGTGGGTGTGCGCTCTACCCAGAAGCACTGATAAAACCCCCAAAAAAGGCAGCCGCATCACCACTTTATTTACTGACAGTACTTGTCCTGGCTATCCGAGACCCGTTTTACCTTGTCCCAACTCTCGCTCTACACTGCCCTGCAGTGATTAGACACAAGAGGAGGGATTTATGATTTATCCAATCACAAGCAGGGTGCGGGGATTGTGCCTTTCCAGACATTCCCAGCCAGCACAAGTACTGTCAGTGAGTAAAGCGGTGATGTGGCGGTCTTTTTGGGGGCATCAGATCAGCCTGGAGGGGTGGGAGGGGGGGGGGCACCTGTGTCAGTTTCATTCCAGGACACTGTACTGTCCTGGAAAGAAGGTGTCCGGGACCTGGGACAGACCTGCAAAATATGGGACTGTTTCAGGCAATCCGGGACATATGGTCACCTAGTGGTTAGGTAGTGGAGGATGCAGGGTGTGTGCTAATGAACTCAGCTGGTCAACTCCTTCCTGCATCATGACCTCTAGTTTGTCAAGGAAGTAAGGCAGAAGTAACGGATAAGTGTTTTGAAACAGCCATGAAGATGGTGAGATGAGTGTGTGTAGAATAAATGGAAAGCTTTTTGCAAAAGAAGTACATTAATGCTATATTGGTACATATGGGAGCTGAAATTTAGAAATAAAAGTGAACTTAGCCTTTAAAGTCACAGTAAATATTTGTCCTGTATTTACACTCCACACAGTGAAGTATATACAGTATCTCACAAAAGTGAGTACACCCCTCACATTTGTGTAAATATTTTATTATATCTTTTCATGTGAACACTGAAGAAATTACACTTTGCTATAATGTAAAGTTTGCTGTCCCCTCAAAATAACTCAACACACAACCATTAATGTCTAAACCGCTGGCAAGAAAAGTGAGTACACCCCTAAATGAAAATGTCAGATTTGGGCCCAAAATGTCAATATTTTGTGTGGCCACCATTAATTTCAACCACTGCCTTAGCCCTCTTGGGCATGAAGTTCACCAGAGCTTCACAGATTGCCACTGGAGTCCTCTGCCACTTCTCCATGACGACATTATGGAGTTTGTGGATGTTAGAGACCTAACGCTCCTCCACCTTCCGTTTGAGGATGTCCCACAGATGCTCAACAGAGTTTAGGTTTGGAGACATGCTTGGCCAGTCCATCACCTTTATCCTCATCTTTTTTAGCAAAGCAGTCATCTTGGAGGTGTGTTTGGGGGTTGTTATCATGTCGGAATACTGCCCTGCGGCCCAGTCTCCAAAGGGAGGGGATTATGCTCTGCTTCAGTATGTCACAGTACATGTTGGCATTCATGGTTCCCTCAATGAACTGTAGCTCCCCAGTGCAGGCAGCACTCATGCAGCCCCAGACCAGTGGAACCTGTCCTGTTAAACCGCTGTATGGTCTTGGCCACCGTGCTGCAGCTCAGTTTTAGGTTCTTAATGTTCTTATAGCCTAGGCCATCTTTATGTAAAGCAACAATCCTTTTTTTTGAGATCCTCAGAGTTCTACGCCATGAGGTGCCATGTTGAACTTCCAGTGACCAGTATGAGAGAGTGAGAGCGATAACACCAAATTTAACACACCTGATCCCCATTCACACCTGAGACCTTGTAACACTAACGAGTCACATGACACCAGGGAGGGAAAATGGCTAATTGGGCATAATTTGGACATTTTCGCTTAGGGGTGTACTCACTTTTGTTGCCAGCAGTTTAGACATTAATGGTTGTGTGTTGAGTTATTTTGGGTGGACAGCAAATTTACACTGTTATATAAGCTGTACACTCACTAATTTACATTGTAACAAAGTGTATTTTTTTTCAGTGTTGTCTCATGAAAAGATATAATTATTTACAAAATATTTACAAAAATGTGAGGGGTGTACTCACTTTCATGAGATACTTTCCATACATAGCCACCAAAAAGGTGTGTACATTCAATTTAGTTCTACCATCCATTTTGCCATAAGTTTTACAGTCTTTCTTGGAAATAGTAGACTTTACCGATCATTGCTTTTTTTCTTGTTAGTGTCAATTTTCCTGGGCTAGCTGTCAGAAATAGTGATGGACGAACTTCCGACGGGACGTTTCGCGAACGCGAAATGCGAACGGACCCAAACGTTCGCGAAACCGAACGTTCGCCGCGGGCCCCATTGACTTCAATGGGAGGCGAACTTTGCAAACCTTCATGTCGAATTTGCGGCCACGTGGTAATTATTAGGGGGTAAAACGTAGTCCCACCATCTGGACAATGACATAATACATGTATGAGGTGAATTTGGGATCGATAACTACAAGCATTTTTATTTTATTTGGGAAATTGTTCTAACAATTCAGGACTAGTGATGGACGAACTTCCGACGGGACGTTTCGCGAACGCGAAACGCGAACGGACACAAACGTTCGCGAAAACGACCGTTCGCCGCGGGCTCCATTGACTTCAATGGGAGGCGAATTTCGCAAACCTTTAGGTCGAATTTGCGGCCACGGGGTAATTATTAGGGGGTAGCACGTAGTCCCACCACCTGGACAATAGCATAATACATGTATGAGGTGAATTTGGGATCGATAACTACAAGCATTTTTTTTTTATTTGGGAAATTGTTCTGACAATTCAGGACTATGGAGCTAATGAAGGCAATGGAGGAGAGGGAAGGTCAGGGACCAGGGTAGGCAAACAAGAGGGTGCAGGAGATACAGAGCACTGACAGCAGCACCGTAATACAGAGCACTGACATCAGCACCGTGACATACAGCGCTGACAGCAGCTCCGTGACATACAGCGCTGACAGCAGCTCCGTGACATACAGCGCTGACAGCAGCTCCGTGACATACAGCGCTGACAGCAGCTCCGTGACATACAGCGCTGACAGCAGCTCCGTGACATACAGCGCTGACAGCAGCACCGTGACATACAGCGCTGACAGCAGCTCCGTGACATACAGCGCTGACAGCAGCTCCGTGACATACAGCGCTGACAGCAGCTCCGTGACATACAGCACTGACAGCAGCTCCGTGACATACAGCGCTGACAGCAGCTCCATGACATACAGCGCTGACAGCAGCACCGTGACATACAGCGCTGACAGCAGCTCCGTGACATACAGCGCTGACAGCAGCTCCGTGACATACAGCGCTGACAGCAGCTCCGTGACATACAGCGCTGACAGCAGCTCCGTGACATACAGCGCTGACAGCAGCTCCGTGACATACAGCGCTGACAGCAGCTCCGTGACATACAGCGCTGACAGCAGCTCCGTGACATACAGCGCTGACAGCAGCTCCGTGACATACAGCGCTGACAGCAGCTCCGTGACATACAGCGCTGACAGCAGCTCCGTGACATACAGCGCTGACAGCAGCACCGTAAGCAGCCCCAGGAGGAAGTCAGCACAGCACAGGGATGGTGTGATCCCCTCATAATAAGAACCCCCAGGAGGAAGTCAGCACAGCACAGGGATGGTGGGAGCCCCTCATAATAAGAACACCCAGGAGGAAGTCAGCACAGCACAGGGATGGTGGGAACCCCTCATAATAAGCAGCCCCAGTAGAAATATGACACCGCTCAACCTCTTCAAAGAGGAGGGTAGGGGCATATAGTACGGTGTGCTTTTTTGGGTCAGGGAAGTGAGCCAAATGAATTAAGAAGGTCTGTGTGCTTGATTCCAAAAATTGTTTATAGACATATACATGGTCTACTGATCACATGTGTTGAATTCCTCCGAGATCCATGCCTCATTCATTTTTAGAAATGTGAGGTAGTTAACACTGTGGTGAGCTAGGCGAGTACGCTTATCGGTCACAATCCCCCCTGCTGCGCTGAACGTCCTTTCGGACAGGACACTGGATGAGGGGCAAGCCAACAGTTCGATTGCAAATTGGGCAAGCTCTGGCCAGAGGTCAAGCCTGCCCACCCAGTAGTCTAGGGGTTCATCACTCCTCAGAGCGTCCACATCGGCCGTTAACCCAATGTAGTCGGACACCTGACGGTCTAGGCGTTCCCTGATGCTGGATCCGGATGACACCTGTCGATGGGTCGGCTGAAAGAATGACCTCATATCCGAAGTCACCAACACATCTTCAAACCGGCCTCTTCTTGCAGGCGCTGTTGGATTGGTACCCGCAAATCCTTCTCTGGGAGTGGGAATTGCTCCTCTGCCAGCGCACGCAAAAGCAGAATGCAGCATTTCTCGAAGCAAGGCCTGGAAGTGCTGCATTCTGACAGCCCTCTGCGACGGCGGTAACATTTCCGCCATTTTGTGTTTGTACCGGGGGTCTAAGTACGTTGCCACCCAGTACTGGTCCTTGACCCTCATGCTTTTTATACGGGGGTCCCTATTAAAACACTGGAGCATGAAGGCCCCCATTTGCACTAAAGTGGAAGCGGTGTGGTGGCCTGGCTCCTGCTCATCATCCAGGATAATGTCGTCCTCTTCATTCTCCTCTCCCCATCCTCGCACAACAGGGATCCCAGAAAGGTTTAAAGCATGCTCTTCTTGCTCCTGCTCATCCGCCCCGGCACCATCCTCCTCTGACTCCTCATCAGACTCCTGTTGTTGACTTGTCTCAGATAGAGTAGCCCCCCCTGGGAATTCATCCAGCATTGCGACTTCCTCATCTTCCCGCTCCTGCTCCTCCACAGCCTGATCAATGACACGACGCAATGCACGCTCCAGAAAGAAGGCATAAGGTACCATGTCACTGATGGCGCCATGGCTGCGACTGACCAGTTTGGTGATCTCCTCAAATGGCCGCAGAAGTCTGCATGTGTCGCGCATGAGCAGCCACTGGCGCGGTGAAAAAAAACCCAGCTCCCCAGAACCGTTTCTTTCGCAGAGTTCATACAGGTAGACGTTAACTGCACGTTTCTGCTGGAGCAGCCTATCAAGCATATAGAAGGTTGAGTTCCATCGCGTCGGGCAATCGCAAATAAGACGTCTGACCGGCAGATGGTGTCGCCGCTGAATGTCAGCAAGGCGAGCCATGGCCGTGTAAGATCTTCTGAAATGGGCCGAGATTTTCCTTGCCTGCCGCAAGATGTCCTGGACCCCAGGGTATTTGACAAGGAATCGCTGCACGACCAAGTTTAAGACGTGTGCCATGCACGGCACGTGCGTGATTTTGCCCTGTTTCAATGCGCTAAGCAGATTGGCACCGTTGTCACACACCACTTTACCAACTGTCAAATTGAGCGGTGTTAGCCACTCATCTGCCTGTGAACGCAAAGCTGAAAGGAGTGCCGGGCCAGTGTGGCTCTTTGCTTCCAGGCACAACAGACGCAGCACGGCATGGCAACGTCTCACCTGGCATGTGGAATAGGTTCTGGGGAGCTTGGGCGGTGCAGTGGAAGAGACGCTAGCAGCGGAAAAGGAGGAGGCAGCTGAGGAGGAGAGGGAGGAGGATGGAGTAGGAGGAGGAGAAGAAGAGTCAGGCCTGCATGCAATCCGTGGCGGTAAAACCAAATCTACACGGGTGCCACGGGTTACATGCTTGACGGCCGTCAGAAGGTTCACCCAGTGGGCAGTAAAACTGATATACCTTCCCTGCCCGTGTTTGCTAGACCACGTGTCTGTGGTCAGATGTATCTTGGCCCCGACACTGTGTGCCAGAGATACATTCACTTGCCGCTGAACATGGCCATATAGCTCTGGGATGCCCTTCTCTGAGAAATACTTCCTTCCTGGGACCTTCCATTGTGGTGTTCCAATGGCCACAAATTTGCGAAAGGCCTCCGAGTCCACCAGTTTATATGGCAGTAGTTGGCGGGCTATGAGTTCTGACAAGCCAGCCGCCAACCGTTGGGCAAGAGGGTTATCCGGCGTCATCATTTTTTTACGCTCAAACATTAGGCCCACGGAAGCCTGCCTTTTTGCAGAAAAATGTGAGCTTGGCGTGATGGAAGGTGGAGTGGAGGACAATTGTGAGGAGAGAGGAGAAGGAGAAGTAGAAGACGAGGCTGGACGGTGAGAGCCTGCAGTGTGGCTTTGTGTGTTCCGTTGCTCCCACTGGGCTCGGTGATGGCTGCTCATGTGCCTTCTTAAGGCGGTCGTCCCTAGGTGAGTATTGGGCTTACCGCGACTAACGCGTTGACTGCAAAGATTGCAGATGGCAACGCTATTGTCAGCAGCGGACACGTTAAAAAAAGCCCACACTGCGGAGCCATGTGCCGGTGTCCTGGGAGCGCCAGATGTGACCGTACATGGTCGATGACTCGCTCCTGATACATTTGCAGTCTGCTTTGTCCCTGCTGTGCAATGTAAGTCATTGCTGCTTCTCCTCCCTATCTGCTGGTCCATATCTCCCTCTGAACTCCCCTCCTCTTCCTCTCTTGTGGGCACCCACGTGACATCACTAGACACGTCATCATCAACGTCACCTTCCCCACCGCTATAAGTAGAGATCTCGGAGTAGGCAGCAACACCGGGGACCAACCTCCTCCTTGGGCTGATCTGGGTACTGGCGTCAGACTGCTGAGTAGCGCTTGTTGCTACCTCCTCTTCCTGATCCAATACCAAGAGTGGCTGCGCATCAGAAATGTCCTCTTGATATGGATCGGAAAATAATTCCAGTGACTCAAGCGGAAGGTATGTGGTGGTGGTGGTGGTGGTCGTGTTGTTGGTGGTAGTGTCTTTGGGGGTGCACATAGCAGAGAGTGAAGAAGAGGGTGCAGATCGAGAGGATGAGGAGGGTGCAGAAGAGTAAGGCTGAGCGAGCCACTCAACCAAGTCTGGTGCATCCTTTAAAGTAATTGAACGCACCTTCTGCAACTTCCCACTTTGGCTCAAGCCTGTTGCTCCTGCCCTACCCCTACCACCCCTGCGGAAGGGCCTGCCTCTTCCTCTGCCTGTCATTTTTTAAATGACCCTGTGACAAAACTCTTAGTCCCTATACCGATGAAGGACTGCTGCAGTATAGGGCAGCGGTCAGCAGTGGTGCACGTCAACCCTATCTATTGTGGACCGATAGCGGTCCTTACAGAACAGCAGACTGTACCGCACTCAAGCCTATGTACCGTAGCACCCTATACCAAGTTACCAGTCCTTATAAGAACTTTTGTGGAACAAGCAGGTTGTGTGTTAGTGATTAGCAGACTGTACGTCAGTCCCTATACCGCTGAAGGACTGCTGCAGTATAGGTGAGCGGTCAGCAGTGGTGCACGTCAACCCTATCTATTGTGGACCTATAGCGGTCCTTACAGAACAGCAGACTGTACCGCACTCAAGCCTATGTACCGTAGCACCCTATACCAAGTTACCAGTCCTTATAAGAACTTTTGTGGACCAAGCAGGTTGTGTATTAGTGTTTAGCAGACTGTACGTCAGTCCCTATACCGCTGAAGGACTGCTGCAGTATAGGGCAGCGGTCAGCAGTGGTGCACGTCAACCCTATCTATTGTGGACCGATAGCGGTCCTTACAGAACAGCAGACTGTACCGCACTCAAGCCTATGTACCGTAGCACCCTATACCAAGTTACCAGTCCTTATAAGAACTTTTGTGGAACAAGCAGGTTGTGTGTTAGTGATTAGCAGACTGTACGTCAGTCCCTATACCGCTGAAGGACTGCTGCAGTATAGGGCAGCGGTCAGCAGTGGTGCACGTCAACCCTATCTATTGTGGACCGATAGCGGTCCTTACAGAACAGCAGACTGTACCGCACTCAAGCCTATGTACCGTAGCACCCTATACCAAGTTACCAGTCCTTATAAGAACTTTTGTGGAACAAGCAGGTTGTGTGTTAGTGATTAGCAGACTGTACGTCAGTCCCTATACCGCTGAAGGACTGCTGCAGTATAGGTGAGCGGTCAGCAGTGGTGCACGTCAACCCTATCTATTGTGGACCTATAGCGGTCCTTACAGAACAGCAGACTGTACCGCACTCAAGCCTATGTACCGTAGCACCCTATACCAAGTTACCAGTCCTTATAAGAACTTTTGTGGACCAAGCAGGTTGTGTATTAGTGTTTAGCAGACTGTACGTCAGTCCCTATACCGCTGAAGGACTGCTGCAGTATAGGGCAGCGGTCAGCAGTGGTGCACGTCAACCCTATCTATTGTGGACCGATAGCGGTCCTTACAGAACAGCAGACTGTACCGCACTCAAGCCTATGTACCGTAGCACCCTATACCAAGTTACCAGTCCTTATAAGAACTTTTGTGGAACAAGCAGGTTGTGTGTTAGTGATTAGCAGACTGTACGTCAGTCCCTATACCGCTGAAGGACTGCTGCAGTATAGGTGAGCGGTCAGCAGTGGTGCACGTCAACCCTATCTATTGTGGACCGATAGCGGTCCTTACAGAACAGCAGACTGTACCGCACTCAAGCCTATGTACCGTAGCACCCTATACCAAGTTACCAGTCCTTATAAGAACTTTTGTGGAACAAGTGAGTTGTGAATGTTTAGCAGACTGCAGCAGAAGGGCAGCAGTCAAGTATAATATCCTTTCTATATTTGGAAGAAAGAATATTATACATGTACAAGCCTATTACTGTACCACTGATACCAGTCCTGAAAAGAACCTTTGTGGAACTAATAATAACAGCAAGTCTTTAAAATTACCCTCACTGCCTGACAACACTGCTTCCTTCCTGTCCCTATACAAATTGGCAAAAAAAGAGAACGATTAGTGGTTACTGGAACAGCTCTTTTGTGGACCTTGATAGTAACAGCTAATGATGATGATGATGATGATGATGATGAAAGACTAATCTGGCTGTCCCTGTAGCATACACCGTCCTTTCCCTTTCTCTAAACTAACAAAAGACACTCAGGCTGCTGCAAGAATCAGCAGCACAGCAAACCTATCAACACCTAACACCTATACCAGTCCTGAAAAGAACTTTTGTGTACCAAATAGCTAGTGGTTTATCTCTCCCTACTCCACACAGGAACCTGTCCCTATCGTAACAGAAGAAAGAATGTAAAATGGCCACCGGATCGGGTGTATTTATAGGTTAGGGGGAATGTACAAGTGTCCATGTGCTGTCATGTCTCAATTGGCTGTCCTGTATCACATGATAAACGTGTCACCAAAGGTTAAAGTTCTTGTATACATTAAACACGTAAGTCCGCCGCGGCGAACGACGGAAAAAGGCGTTCGAACGTGCGGACCGCGAATGTCGGAAATTCGCCGCGAAACGACCGCCGGGCGAACCGTTCGGCCATCACTAGTCAGAAATAAAAGGAATGTGCATGTTTTTCATCACATCAGGACATTTACCGAAGTTTACCCCTTTCTTTAAACAACCACGTCATTATTGCACCTAGGTCAACCAGGAATATAACACAGGTGAACGATGGCTATTTACTGTAACGGTCAATATTTTATACAGTACCTTTTAATGATCTTTAGTGTAGGATTTTAGTCTGAGCCATGCCAGTTTAGTGCTTCCAAAGTTCAAACTATTTTTAAATGTATTTCCACCTCTTTTTTGGTTACAGTATTGCATTTTAACACATTGAGCCTGACTTACTAAATATCGTAAACAAGTGCAGGCATAAACCAAAATGGTACAATTGTATTGCATATGCTCATATGTGGGCAAATACATTCAAACATTCGCAACCATGAGTCTATGTAGCTTATTATATACCAAGGTTTAATGTATTAGGTTATCGTGCATGCTGAGGATTAAAATAATGTTTATGTGCCCATAGGTTGCCACTGCTCAGCAGCCAGTAATAGTGCCATGTCAAGAACTCGGGTGCAGGCCACATATTACTACACTGTTTTCAGTTTACGTGCACACAAGGAACCACACTCCTATGTTGTCATATTTTTTGAAAAAAAAATTGTCATCTTCACATATTTTTTTTTCCAAGTAGAGACGGGGGTGAAAAGGGGAAGTGTAGGGTGGGGGGGGGGGGGGGGTTGAAGAAAGGCAGGGGGTGGGGGGGGGACAAAAGGGGGAGAATTAAGTAAAAGACAAAAGGAAAGGGGTGTGTTCAATATGCTTTGCAGTTGCGTTCTGCAGTGGGTGTCAGTGTTAATTTAACGCCACCCCAAACACAGGTTGCAAACACAGTGCATTTGCCTGTACCAGATCGCATGATGCAGTAGTACCATCACATGAAATTTGGTTGCTATGTGGTTTTAACTAGTTCACATCCGGCCTATAGCAAAATGAGGACCATATGGGACTTTCATCATTTAGAGTGGACATCATATGATGTCCTCCCAGTACAGACTGTGTCCACCAGACACAGCCTTTGACTGATCACTATACCGGCCTGCTACCAGTACTATGTGATCACTGTGACAAATCACAGCAGATAACATGACAATTGTAAACAATGGATGGCTTCATTTCATGCCATCGATTGTATACAATTGTGTTGCTAGCTGTGATTGGTCACAGTGATCACATGGTACAGACAGGGACAATCACAGCCCATCTCTACCATGTGATTAGCTTTGGTCAATCACAGCTAATCACAACAAAAGACACTGAATGAATCAGTTTCACTCAGTAGGTTGCTTTTACTAATGAAATTCACTGGTATAAGCAATCATAATATGTAAAAACAAAACAAACAAAAAAACTGATTCTATCCCCAGAGTAGTACATTGTTACTATGGTAACACTGTATTGCTCTGGTCACAGTGTGTTTAAAGAATTGTTAAAAAAAATGTAATAAAAAAAATAATAATAAAAAATATATATTATATATTTTTTTTTACATACTGCCACCAGTCAGTGTCCCTGATCACTGCCACACCAGCTATATGATAACGGTGTACTGCACTGGTGACAATTTCTTAATTTTCCAAAAAATTGTGACAACAAAAAGAAAAAAAATAGTGGTGATTATATACCACCAAAAGAGAGCTCTATTTGTGTGAAAAAAAAGAACAATTTCATAAGGATACAGTGTTGCGTGACCATACAATTGTCATTCAAAGTGTGACAGCGCTGAAAGCTGAAAATTGGCCTGGCGGGCAGGGGGTAAAAGTGCTGTCATTTTGGTGCAGTCCAATGTAATTTCAGCCCATTCAAATGAAATCTCACTGAACCTAGATTGCATGTGATTCACACAGCAACTGATTCTTGGTGTGGATTGGCTCTTATTCCCATTCATCAAAGTCACCTCTACTCTAATTTGAAAGGTTTCATTCTCTGACTCCTTAGAACCATAAGTAAAACTCTTGCAGATGATGCTACTGATTACATTTTTCTTTTTTCTAAGTCCAAAAAAATTATAACTTTCAACTTAAATTATAACTTACAACTAACTATCATTACCAGCTCTTGCGACCTCCGTTGGCCTGCCACCGTTACCAGATCCTGCCAGCTCTGTTGGCCTGACCCATTACCAGCTTACCAAGCTGCTTACATACTATCCAACCACTGTACAAGGTGGGCAGCTACTTTCTACTGAATTAATACGCTCTAATATTAATTTTATTTCCCCTCCTATATTGCATCTGCTTGCATCCTGTCTATCGACTGTACAATATTTGTAGCTATTCTCACAGAAATATAGAAGAAAGATGGGGTAGTGGGACTTCACATGAGGCATGTCTATTCAATGAATATGGAATATAAGAATAAGTAATGTATAATATGATTAAAGTTGATACAATGTAATGCCGCAATGATACAATTTATTGAATGACCGCTCCACACAATTGATCAATTTATAAATATTAGTAATAATAACATCAGATGTAATAATAATAATAATAATAATAATAATAATATTAATAATAGCAGCAATAATAATGATATTAATAATAATTATAATAATAACATTGACATTAATATAAATTGTTTATGTATATTTATGTTTTAATCATAATTAAAAAAACATATCAGTTGATAGTTGGTAAACATGATTTATATAGAAATTAAACATGAATAATAAAAGTATAAATAGTCATATGAACGTATTCAACAGAGTAAATCCAGAAAAGCATTATACATCCAATACACACCTCAATGCATGGTATTCAAAAATAAAATATTAAAATCCATGATGAAAACAGGCTGGTCTTGACGTGGACTCAATGTGTTTCCTAGCCTATAGCTACTCATCAGGAGTGGGATCCAATACTTAAACTAAAAATGGGAAAATGAGAAAAGTCTATCAGCCTGTAATGCCCTTCGAGGAACACAATAATATGTTAAAGGCCATAAACTAATTAAAAACTTACAGGTGAACTCGTGAACTGGGCCCAGTTTAAGGATTGACAAGGCGAGGGGCCCGGATAAAATGTCTTGTCCGGGGTTGAGGTTGAAGACTCCCCCTCCCAACAAAGGGGGATCTAGGGGGAACAGCCAAGGGACAGCCCGACCACCACACCACGCCACAGCCCCACAGGCATGATGAGTGCAGTCAATCAAAAATGGCAAACCTACAAGTTATAAAAAGTGTATATGTAGATATAAGTAATGAATAAAACAAAAGAAAAAAAAAGAAAAAGTAAAAAAATGAAAAAAGTCAAAACATATGAATGGATGAAAGTGTATGAATAAAATGATGAGATTTACTATGAGTGTTTATTAAAACACCACTGTGTCCCCGCCAAGTCAAATAATATATGAATGTGACAGTGAATGGGTGTCAGTGTTGCATGACAAAATGTAATAATCCATAAGGTTGATAAAGTAGAAAGATTGAGAATGACCCACTCTAAACAGAGTGATAAAGCCAATAGTGAGTATGTGTATCTAGGTGTTAGCATGTAATCTGGAATACCTGCTTCAGTGTGTGGTATAGATGGTGTCCCTACATTGCATGATTGCGCCATTACATTGTATCAACTTTTATCATATTATACATTACTTATAGCCTATATTAATTGCATAGACATGCCACATGTAAAGTCCCACTATCCCCTCTTTCTTCTATATACAGTTGTGTTCAAAAGTTTGCATACCCTAGTAGAAACAGTGACATTTTTGCATTAATATTGAAAATATGACTGATCATGACAAAAAACTGTCTTTTATTTAAGGATAGCAATCACATGAAGCTATTTATTATCACTTTGTTTTTTGGATCCTTTTTAAATCATAATGATCACAGAATTCACCAAAATGGCCCTGATAAAACGTTTACATACCCTGGAATGTTTGGCCTTGGTACAGACACAGAAGGTGGCACACACAAGTTAAAATTGCAATTAAAGGTCCGCATTTGGAGATTGGTAGGTACAATTATTTATTACTATAATGCAATATATCACTGGCTTCTTTAGTCCATTAATTCTTTGAAATCTGTGGGCGTATCCAAAGTCTGGGCTGTGTTTTACCACTATGACCGGATCCACTAATTTTGTTGTATTCTGTTCACAGTGAATCTCCTTCTTTTCTTTTAAAATTACCTCCTGTCAATTTTTGGCTCCCCTGAAGAAGCCTCTGTGTAGGCGAAACATGTCAGGATTCCATCAGAATAGCCAAGAACCCCTTCATCTAAACTAATTGACGGATTGTGGTCATTATCTGTATGGATATTGATGTCTGTATTTTCAAAATTTTGAATTTACCCTATCATAGTGGTTGTTTTTTTATTATATTTAATAAAATTTATTTTTACCTTTATACTATACAATTTTCTCATCTTTATAGCACCGCAATAATCCCACCTACCCTTTTCTCTCCATCTGCAATTAAAGGTTAATCTTCCACATTTGCGGCTTTTTAAGTCACAATTAGTGTCTATGTATAGTCAATGAGTTTATTAGCTCTCACATGGATGCACTAAACAGGCTAGACACTGAGCCATAAGGAGGTAGAAAAGAACAGTCAAAAGACCTGTGTAGCAAGGTAATGAAACTTTACAGAGATGGAAAAGGATATAAAAAGATATCAAAAGCCTTGAATATGCAAGTCAGCACTGTTCAATTACTTAATAAGAAGTGGAACATTTGGGGATCTCTTGATACCAAGCCAAGGTCAGGTAGATCAAGAAAGATTTCAGCCACAACTGCCACAGGTACTGTTCAGGATACAAAGAAAAACCCACAGGTAACCTCAGGAGAAATACAGGCTGCTTTGGAAAAATACGGTATGGTTGTGTTTAAGGGGCACAATACGATGATACTAGAACAAAAAAGAGCAGCAGGGTCAAGTTGCCAGAAAGAAGCCTTTATTGCTTTGGGAGGGACCCCAAAGCACCCTCCTCATGTTGAGGGCAAGTGGCCTGATTTGGTTCAGTGGGGGGGTCGCTCGCTCTCGTTCCCCCCATTCTGCCTGCCCTGCCAGGCAGCTTGTTCAGATAAGGGTCAGGTGAGGATTTTGGGGGGGGGGGGCATGCCATTTTTTTTAATTTTGGCCTAGAGTTTCCCTTAATATTCATACCAGAGACTGTGGGGGGGGGGGGGGCTACATTTTTTATCTATATTGCCAGGATCCGGCAATACATTACAGCCGTGAGCAATTTTAAATTACATTTTTTCCTTTATAAATGTAATTTTGCTGCAGCACAGTAAAACACATGAGACATGTTCTACACACTTGCTCTGATGTATGTGTTGTATTCGGAGGGACAGGCTGAACCACTGTCTACTCCACCAGTCAACGTACCTCTGCTACCTCACTCCCAGTAGCAGAATGGGGTCCCGCCGAGCACAAAGCATGGATCTCATAGTGCACTGACTCTTCTCTTTCCATGCCAGGTAACCAGGCATATATTTCTGTAATGCTAGTCAACTCCCGGTGACCAATGGAGACGGACAGCTAAGGAGTGAATCCAAGTGCCAACCCCACTCTCTACCAAAGAACCTGTTACCTATCAGGTACCAAGCCGGCTGGTTGCTGTTTCTCCTCATAGTGACTCAGGAACCTTTGCCTTAGTAATGTTTCATATACCCCAAATTGTGGTTGCAGACCCAAGTCCCTAATAATATGCCTAGACCTCACATGCACCCCTAGAAGCAAACTTACCTGTCAGTTAGCTGTCACTTCTAGTGACAAAAAGGGGGGAAAAAGAATAAAACACGATGGAAAGGAACTTTGTCTAAGCTGTTTGGAAAAACTGAAAGATAAAAGTTGATAGGTTACTATAGTATAGGCCAGTGATGGCGAACCTTGGCACCCCAGATGTTTTGGAACTACATTTCCCATGATGCTTATCCACTCTGCAGAGTGCATGAGCATCATGGGAAATGTAGTTCCAAAACATCTGGGGTGCCAAGGTTCGCCATCACTGGTATAGGCAATGACACCAGTTAATGTAGAACTTGGCTGAGACAGTTTTTTTTTATATTTTCCCAGTGGGCCCACCAAAGTCTGCAAATACTGTACATACAGTATCTACGGTATATAGCAGTTAAATTGTAAAAATGCTTGCACATGCTCCTATTTATACTATATTGCACAACATGGTAAAATGTAAATTTTCAAGCAATTAAACTGCTTGTACCTGAATAAGCTGGATACTTCAAGTTTCTATTTTGAAAATGTTAGCTGCTAGAGCTCACAAACTAGACCTAACAAGGCAAGATGTGAAGTCTGCCACTGATATATATCTCAGTTTATATCCATAACAGACAATGCTTTAACAGAAGTTGCCACAACATGGATTTGTTGATAAGAATGTAAAGTTCTGCATACTGGTGAAAGTACTGTACATTGCATGCACTTGTTAAGTTTATGACATGTCTGTGTTTTTTCACCAACATAAACTTATATTCTGTATGTTATGCATATAATATGTATATTCATGAACACTGTGTGCATGTTAGATACCAGTGAGCAACTAGAACAGACAGGCTGAAGATATGATCGTAAATTAAAGCCCCAGGTTAAAGACTTAACCACTTCAGCCCCCAGAATGTTTTCCCCTTTAATGACCATTTTGTTGCAATACGGCACTACGTAGCTTTAACTGACAATTGTGCAGTTGTGCGATTCTGTATTCAAACAAAATTTAATTTTTTTGTCACAAATAGAGCTTTCTCTTGGTGGTATTTGATCACCTCTGTTTTTATTTTTTGCGCTATGAACAAAAAAAGAGCTACGATTTTGAAAAAAAAAAAAAACAATATTTTTTACTATAATAAATATCGCAAAAAAAATGTAATAAAAATTTTTCTTCACCAGTTTAGGCCAATATGTATTCCTTTACATATTTTTGGTAAAAATAATAGCAATAAGTGTATATTGATTGTTTTGTGAAAAAGTTATAGGGTCTACAAAATAGGGGATAGATTTATGGCATTTTTATTAATATTTGTTTTTCTACTAGTAATGAAACCGATCAGTGATTTTTAGCGGAACTGCGACATTGCGGCGGACAGATCGGACACTTAACTGACATTTTTGACACTTTTTTGGGAACCAGTGATATTATTAGAGAAATCAGTGCTAAAAAATATGCACTGTTATTGTACTAATGACACTGGCAGGGAAGGGGTTAACATCAGAGGCGATCAAGGGGTTAAATGTGTTCGCTCAGTGTGTTTTGCTCAGTGTGGGGGACTGTGTGACTTGGGAAACACACAGATCCATCTTCTTGCATAGCAGAAAGACAGGATCTGTGTGATCTCCCCTGTTAGAACAAAAATTTGCCATGTTTACACAGGCATATCCCCAATCTGTCACTGCGGGAGAACGGTCAAGGGTGGCATGGCAGACATCGAGTCTGCCCCACCTGTTGATCGGCTCCCCCCTGGCCAGTGGGTGCGTGTGCACCCACAAATCGACGTGTATGAGCTGACATGCACCTATGGCGATTTGCAGGGTCTGGTACGTAAAGCGTTTGTTAACCCAAAAAAAATGAAATTCATACTTCCCATTAGGGATGAGCTTCGTGTTCGAGTCGAACGCATGTTCGACTCGAACATTGGTCGTTCGTGCGTTCGCCGAATTCCGAACGTTTGGGCCGTTCGCGGCAAAATTCGTGTGGCCCACAATGCACTGCGATGGCGCAATGCATTGCTGTCTCACGATTGGCCAAGCATGCACTGTGACCCCGCATGCTTGGCCAATCGCAGCGCCAGTAGCGGGAAGAGCAATGGTTGGCCACAGGCATCCTGCCTGTGGCCAATCATAGCTCAGACTGTGTAGTGCACGCCCCACACTATATAAAGCTGCCTTTCAGGCGGCCTCGTGTAGTGTTTGTTAGCATCTGAAGCAGTGGGTGTTCTGTGTACCTTCAACACAGTTACACACCAATCGTTTTTGGCTGATTTACTATTTTGCTCTTGTGTAGTGGTTACTGTCTGTGCCCTGACCGCAGTATACACCACTATATTCACCTCACCTATATAGCTAGTGATCTAGCTTTAATAATAGAGCTTGCAGTCAGTAGTGTTAGTGCGTGCTGTCTGCGTGCTCTGTACCCAGTACATACCACTATATACACCTACATAGCTGTTCTCTATTTGAGCCCGATTGGCATTTGCTGGAGTTATTGGAAGTTGTGTGTGCCTCCAGCACAGCACAGTATACATCTGTATATACCCCTTTAACTCTGCTGTTTTCTTGTTATTGTCTGCGTGCCCTGACCGCAGTATACACCGTGATATTCACCTCACCTATATAGCTAGTGGTCCATCTTTAACAATAGAGCTTGCAGTCAGCAGTGTCACTCAGGAGATAGTGCGTGCTGTGTGCCTGCTCTGTACCCAGTACATACCGCTATTATCCACCTACATAGCTGTTCTGTATTTGAGCCCGATTGGCATTTGCTGGAGTTATTGGAAGTTGTCTGTGCCTCCAGCACAGCACAGTATACATCTGTATATACCCCTTTAACTCTGCTGTTTTCTTGTTATTGTCTGCGTGCCCTGACCGCAGTATACACCGTGATATTCACCTCACCTATATAGCTAGTGGTCCATCTTTAACAATAGAGCTTGCAGTCAGCAGTGTCACTCAGGAGATAGTGCGTGCTGTGTGCCTGCTCTGTACCCAGTACATACCGCTATTATCCACCTACATAGCTGTTCTGTATTTGGGCCCGATTGGCATTTGCTGGAGTTATTGGAAGTTGTCTGTGCCTCCAGCACAGCACAGTATACATCTGTATATACCCCTTTAACTCTGCTGTTTTCTTGTTATTGTCTGCGTGTCCTGACCGCAGTATACACCGTGATATTCACCTCACCTATATAGCTAGTGGTCCATCTTTAACAATAGAGCTTGCAGTCAGCAGTGTCACTCAGGAGATAGTGCGTGCTGTGTGCCTGCTCTGTACCCAGTACATACCGCTATTATCCACCTACATAGCTGTTCTGTATTTGGGCCCGATTGGCATCTGCTGGAGTTATTGGAAGTTGTCTGTGCCTCCAGCACAGCACAGTATACATCTGTATATACCCCTTTAACTCTGCTGTTTTCTTGTTATTGTCTGCGTGCCCTGACCGCAGTATACACCGTGATATTCACCTCACCTATATAGCTAGTGGTCCATCTTTAACAATAGAGCTTGCAGTCAGCAGTGTCACTCAGGAGATAGTGCGTGCTGTGTGCCTGCTCTGTACCCAGTACATACCGCTATTATCCACCTACATAGCTGTTCTGTATTTGGGCCCGATTGGCATCTGCTGGAGTTATTGGAAGTTGTGTGTGCCTCCAGCACAGCACAGTATACATCTGTATATACCCCTTTAACTCTGCTGTTTTCTTGTTATTGTCTGCGTGCCCTGACCGCAGTATACACCGTGATATTCACCTCACCTATATAGCTAGTGGTCCCCCTTTAACAATAGAGCTTGCAGTCAGCAGTGTCACTCAGGAGATAGTGCGTGCTGTGTGCCTGCTCTGTACCCAGTACATACCGCTATTATCCACCTACATAGCTGTTCTGTATTTGGGCCCGATTGGCATCTGCTGGAGTTATTGGAAGTTGTCTGTGCCTCCAGCACAGCACAGTATACATCTGTATATACCCCTTTAACTCTGCTGTTTTCTTGTTATTGTCTGCGTGCCCTGACCGCAGTATACACCGTGATATTCACCTCACCTATATAGCTAGTGGTCCATCTTTAACAATAGAGCTTGCAGTCAGCAGTGTCAATCAGGAAATAGTGCGTGCTGTGTGCCTGCTCTGCACCCAGTACATACCGCTATTATCCACCTACATAGCTGTTCTGTATTTGGGCCCGATTGACATCTGCTGGAGTTATTGGAAGTTGTGTGTGCCTCCAGCACAGCACAGTATACATCTGTATATACCCCTTTAACTCTGCTGTTCTATAAAAAAGGCATCTGCAGGAGTTAGTGGGTGTTGTGTGCCTCCAGCACAATATAAACTACCCAACTACTGTTTTACCCAACTCCCTTCAGGCCATTACCATGTCTGGAAGGCCAGCAAGGAGAGGCAGACAGGCGCGAGCCGATAAAAGAGGGCAAGCAGGCTCTGTGTCTAGAGACAACAGTGCTGGTCGGGGACGCGGTGCATTGTCATCAGCACGTGGCCATGGGACATGCTTGTCCTTCTTTTCTGCAGCTGGACATGTTGAACCGCAACATGCCAACGACTTGGTAGAGTGGATGACCAAGCCCTCTTCATCCTCCTCATCCTCTCTCACCCAGTCTCAGGGTAGTAGAAAAGCAGCTGCCAACACATCGTCGTCCCTCCTCTCAATGTCATCATCAGTGACTCCTTCCCTAGACCCACCACGTCCTCCTGAGGAGTCTCCTGAACTCTTTGAGCACAGTGTTGGGTACATGCTCCAGGAGGATGCCCAGTGTTTGGTGGGCTCTGATGATGACACTCAGCTAGAGGAAGGCAGTAGTGTGAGCACAGAGAGAGGGGATGCTCAAGAAGGACAGCAATCTGGCAGTAATGTTCCACAAGCTGCAGCATACTGCCAGGTTTGCTACAGCGATGAAGAGGGAGGGGATGATGAGGGCACTGACTCCACGTGGGTGCCTGGAAGGAGGGAGGAGGAGGAGGAGGAGGAGGAGGCACATGTCCAACGAGGCAGGATGCCCTCCGGGGGCCAGCTTAGGGGCAGCACACCGACTGAATCACACCGCAGAGCTCCGCCTGCGCAGAGCGCTTCCTCTGCGCAGAGCGCTTCCTCTGCGCGTTATTCTAAAAGTTCTTTGGTGTGGGCCTTTTTTGAGACGAGTGCATCAGATCGCACCGCTGCTATTTGCAACATATGTCTCAAGCGTATCTCACGTGGCCAAAACATCAGCCGCTTGGGCACCACATGCTTGACCAGACATATGTTGACCTGCCATGCAGCTCGTTGGCAAGCATACCTCAAAGACCCACACCAAAGAACAAAGCGGACCTCTTCTTGCTCCTCATCAGCTGGCATCTCCAACCCCACTAGACCTTCAGTCCTCTCTGAAACCTGCTCTGAGAGGAATGAAGGTGTAGAATTAGGTGTGTCACAGCCAAGTGCTTCCGGGAACTCTGCTAGTGGTACATCCACGTCCGATTATAGCAGACAAATGTCCCTGCCCCAGCTGCTGGACCGGCGGAAGAAATTTACTCCCAGCCATCCACATGCCCAGCGGTTGAATGCTAGCTTGGCTAAATTGCTAGCACTTCAACTGCTGCCTTTTCAGTTGGTAGATTCGGCCCCCTTCCGTGAGTTTGTACAATGTGCGGTTCCTCAGTGGCAGGTCCCCAAACGCCACTTTTTCTCACGGAAGGCAATTCCGGCTCTCTACCGGCATGTGGAAGGCAATGTCCTTGCCTCGCTGGACAGGGCGGTCAGCGGTAAGGTGCATATTACCGCTGACTCATGGTCCAGCAGGCATGGACAGGGACGTTACCTGTCTTTCACGGCCCATTGGGTCACTCTTCTGGCTGCTGGGAAGGATGCAGGACAAGGTGCAGTAGTATTGGAGGTTGTTCCGCCACCACGCCTCCAAAATGCTACTATTGGTTGTGACACACCTCTCTCCTCCACCCCCTCCTCTTCTTCTTCCTCCACAGCCTCTTCCAGTGCTCTGTCCTCAGAACCAGCGGTGCTCCGTAGGCGTTGCAGGGGCTACGCAAGTACGCAGGCAAAACGATGCCATGCCGTGCTTGCGCTGGTTTGTTTGGGGGACAGGAGCCACACTGGGGCGGATGTTTTATCAGCTCTGCAGGGGCAGGCCGAGAGGTGGTTGACGCCACGCCAGCTTAAGCCAGGAATGGTGGTTTGCGACAATGGCACCAACCTCCTCTCCGCCCTCCGACAGGGACAACTGACCCATGTGCCCTGTGTAGCTCACGTCCTTAACCTGGTGGTGCAGCGGTTCTTGGGCAGGTACCCTGGCTTACAGGATGTCCTGAAACAGGCCAGGAGAGTCTGTGTGCATTTCCGCCGATCATTTAATGCCTGTGCTCGGCTGGCTGAGCTCCAAAAGGAGTTGAACCTGCCCAAGAACCGCCTTATATGTGACATGCCCACCAGATGGAACTCAACATTGGCCATGCTGCAGCGGCTGCACACGCAGCAGAGGGCCATCAATGAGTACCTGTGCGACTACGGCACCAGGACAGGGTCAGGAGAGCTTGGTTTTTTCTCACCACGCCAGTGGGGCATGATCAGGGATGCATGCACTGTCCTGTCACCGTTTGAGGAGGCCACAAGGATGGTGAGCAGTGACAGTGCATGCATCAGTGACACTATACCTCTTGTCCACCTCTTGGAGCATACGCTGCGTGGAATAATGGACAGGGCACTTGAGGCAGAACAGAGGCAGGAAGAGGAGGACTTCCTTGCCTCTCAAGGCCCCCTTTATCCAGACAGTGTTCCTGCTGTGCCACCCATCACACAGGAAGAGGGTGAGGAGGAGGAAGAGGAGGAGGAGGATGATTGTGTCAGCATGGAGGTGGAGGCTGGCACTCAGCATCAGCAGCAGCAGTCTTATAGGGATGATTTACAGTCCCAAGAAACACGTGGACTTGTACGTGGCTGGGAGGAGGTAGCTGCGGATCATGTTGTCCTTAGTGACCCAGAGGACTCCGGACCGAATGCCTCAGCTAACCTACGCTGCATGGCCTCCCTGATCCTGCAAAGCCTGCGGAAGGATCCTCGTATTCTTCGGATCAAGGAGAGGGACCATTACTGGCTGGCCACTCTCCTTGATCCACGGTACAAGGGTAAGGTTGCCGACCTTATCTTGCCATCGCAGAGGGAGCAGAGGATGAGACATCTCCGGGAGGCCTTGCAGAAAGCTCTGTGCAACGCGTTCCCAGAGACTGGGAGATCACAAACTCCTGGTCCTGGACAACGTGTTGCTGAGGCATCAGTCAGAAGGAGCGGTGGAGAAGGTGGCCGTCTGACTGATGCGTTCAGACAATTTTTTAGTCCGCAGCCCCAAGGTATGATTGGTTCCAGCACCCATCGCCAGCGTCTAATTTACATGGTGCAGGAATACCTAGGGGCAAGGTCAGACTTGGACACCTTTCCCACTGAAAATCCTCTGGCTTACTGGGTCTTGAGGATGGATCACTGGCCAGAGCTTGCACAGTATGCAATTGAGCTACTGGCCTGTCCTGCATCCAGCGTTCTTTCGGAACGCACCTTCAGTGCTGCTGGTGGCTTCGTTACCGATCACAGGGTGCGCCTGTCCACCGAATCAGTTGATCGACTGACCTTCATCAAGATGAATCAGTCTTGGATCACCCACAGCTACCAAGCACCTGAAGCTGATGTAACCGAATAATTTTTTTTGAAATACCACATCCCTTCAAGACTGCCTATGCTGATGCTGAGTGACTGTCCTGTTATGTTGATTGTCTATCCTCTTCCTCCTCCGCTGATATGTTGGAAGAACATTTTTGGTTCTGGGTGATGCCAGCAGCCCAATTTTTCTGCCCCTGTTTAACAGGGGCGTTTAAGTACAATTTTTGATGCAATGCTTTGCAGCAGGGCTAATTCCTGCAAAAAAACTAGAGTGTATGGCAGAGGTTGCAGTGTGATGGCACCAGTGCCTAAGGCCCTATTTTTCTGCCCCTGTTCAACAGGGGCGTTTAAGTACAATTTTTGATGCAATGCTTTGCAGCAGGGCTAATTCCTGCAATAAAACTAGAGTGTATGGCAGAGGTTGCAGTGTGATGGCACCAGTGCCTGAGGCCCAATTTTTCTGCCCCTGTTTAACAGGGGCGTTTAAGTACAATTTTTGATGCAATGCTTTGCAGCAGGGCTAATTCCTGCAATAAAACTAGAGTGTATGGCAGAGGTTGCAGTGTGATGGCACCAGTGCCTAAGGCCCAATTTTTCTGCCCCTGTTTAACAGGGGCGTTTAAGTACAATTTTTGATGCAATGCTTTGCAGCAGGGCTAATTCCTGCAATAAAACTAGAGTGTATGGCAGAGGTTGCAGTGTGATGGCACCAGTGCCTAAGGCCCAATTTTTCTGCCCCTGTTTAACAGGGGCGTTTAAGTACAATTTTTGATGCAATGCTTTGCAGCAGGGCTAATTCCAGCAAAAAAACTAGAGTGTATGGCAGAGGTTGCAGTGTGATGGCACCAGTGCCTAAGGCCCAATTTTTCTGCCCCTGTTTAACAGGGACATGTAATTACAATTCTTGATATAATATTTCACAGGAGGGCCCCTTCCTGTGCCCACCCAGAGTAACTGTGAGGACTTATAGTGTTGTGGCACCAGCACCACAACCACCAAAGGTCAATTTTTCTACCACTGATCAACAATGGCATGTAATTACAATTCTTGATATAATCGTTCACAGCAGGGCGCTCCAGCGGCCACCAAGAGTCACTTTGAAGGCTTACAATGTTGTTGCAAAACCAACACCTTGTTCCGCCATTTCTGCAGAGCATATAGGGCAGGCCCCTACTTTCAAACATCCAATTTACAAACATCTCCTACTTGCAAACGGAAGGAGACAACAGCAAGTGAGATGAAAAAAGATGGACGACAAAACAAATTATACAGGGGTGATAATCCTTCCCTATGTTTTCCAAAAAGCTTAAAAATAGTTTTTTTGACTGGAGCTACACTTTAAAAATGTACCAGTTGAAAATTACAAACAGATTCAACTTAACACAACAAACCTACACAGTCCCTGTCTTGTTTGCACCGCCTGTATACTGCTGTTCTGAGTATATAGGGCCTGGGGGCCACACGCATTTCCTTTTTTTAATATGGGTACGGGGTTCCCCTTAATATGCGTACAAGACCCAAATAGGCTGGTAATGGGCAGGGAGGGATACCCATGCCATTTTTCTGAATGATTTTCAACCATATTGCAGGAACCAGATATAACATTAAAACCGCAAGCAGTTTTAAATGGTGTTATTTCCGTTTAATGTCATTTTGTGCAGGGACTGTTCTAAACACGGGAAACACGTGGCACTTCACAGGCATACTATAGACACCCCCCAGGCACCATATTTAAAGGAATATTTCACTTTTTTTTTTTCACTTTAATCGTCATTAAAATCAGTGCTCCCGCCAAAACGGTAGTTTTTAAAACTTTTTTTTGCAGTGACCCATGTCCCCTGAGGCAGGAGGCAGATCGCCAAACCCTTTTTAGCACACTATCTTGCATATTAGCCG
Organism: Lithobates pipiens; assembly: GCF_037356315.1. Lineage (NCBI taxonomy): Eukaryota > Metazoa > Chordata > Amphibia > Anura > Ranidae > Lithobates > Lithobates pipiens. The sequence goes on along the minus strand of NW_027507696.1, from coordinate 24,589,159 downwards.
TTAAAATTAGCACTTTCCAATTCGAACGTTCGAGTCCCATAGACTTCAATGGGGTTCTAACGTTCGTGCCGAACGCGGGGGTCGTTCGCAAGTTCTGGTGCGAACCGAACCGGGGGGTGTTCGGCTCATCCCTACTTCCCATATAGCCTTAGAAGTTGTGTTCTTCTAACAGACAGTAAATGTTGCAACTTATATGGACATACGGTATCTTTCCAGCACCTAACATGGGTTGCGCTCTTAAACCACTTCTGTAATGACCACCCGCCGTCTATATACATCGGTTCTTTGAAGTTAAATACCATTGTTAAGGCAGCAGATAGCTAGCATAACCCTGGTATTTTTTTCAACGGTGGGCGGTAGGTCTCCGCTGCTTACTGGATCCATCCATAGTGGCGGAGATGATCTGATCCTTTTCCCCTGCTTGGCAGGTCGAGGGAGGGAATGATGTCCCCCACTTGACTCTATGCCAGGGGTCTCAATCTGGTGGCTCTCCAGCTGTTGCGAAACTACAAGTCCCATCATGCCTCTGACTGTGGGAGTCATGTTTGTAACTGTTAGCCTTGCAATGCCTCATGGGACTTGTAGTTTTGATACAGCTGGAGGGCCACCAGTTTGAGAATCCTGCTCTATGCCATTGGATGACGGCAGCAACTTCAAACATCACTTCCACCCAATGGCCTTAAAAGGACAATTTTTTTTATTGCATTTAGGTGTAAATGTGAGATCTGAGGTCTTTTTGACCCCAGATCCCACATTAAAGAGGTCCTGTCATGCTTTTTTTTCTATTACAAGGGATGTTTTTTTTTTTAAAGGACGGTGTAAAAATAAAAAATAAGAAGCAAAATAAATAAGTTGCCAAAAGTAGTGCAGGAACTACTTTGGAGAATCGGTTCAGCCCTGCAAAGTCGGCGTCGCACCGATTCGTACAATGTCGTTGCCGACAATAGGAACAGATTTGGCATGCGATTGGACATATCCAATCGCGTGCCAAATCTGCCCAATGTGAATGGGGGCTCAAGTGGGGAGCAGTGAGCCAGCCTGTATAAATGCACGTGAGGAGTAATTGGAAGCAAGCCTGCCGTATGACAGTGTATTTTCATTGACAAGTATAACCATAGAGGTGAGAGCTGCTTCCCCATAGTATGTGGACTGCCCTATGTACCAATATATCATTAATGTACTTATTTTGCAGAAATAAAACAGCTTTCCATTTATCCTACACACGCTTACCTCAGTCTTCACATGGCTTATTAAAAACACTTCTCCATTACTTCTGCCTTACTTCCTAGACAGACTTTAGATGACACAGGAAGAAGATGAGCAGCTGACCTCACTAACACATAACCCGCATCATTTACCCTCCTACCTACCCACCCACTTCCAGGTGCACGTTTTTAAATGAAATGCAATCAATTAGTGATCACTGTTCTCACTAAATACACAGCCATTGATAATTTCTACCTTTCACAATCTGACTGTACAATCTCCTTTAGATCTACCATCAACTATTATGTAGTTAAAGGGCCTGCCCAATTGGATACAGAGTGATTGGCTAGATAGGTGTCTCTTATTATATAGTTTTGATAAATCTAAAGGAAATTGTACAGAGATTGTACAATCAGGTTGTTGTATAGTTTATGGTCATCTTTATATACCTAAAATTAACTAGTTGCGCTTTTAGTGCCATTAACCACTTAAGCCCTGGACCATTTGGCTGCCCAAAGACCAGAGCACTTTTTGCGATTCGGTAGTACGTTGATTTAACTGACAATTGCGCGGCCATACAACGTGGCTCCCAAACAAGATTGACGTCCTTTTTTCCCCACAAATAGAGCTTTCTTTTGGTGGTATTTGATCACATCTGCAGTTTTATTTTTTGGCTATAAAAAAAAAAGTTAATTTTGAAAAAAACTGATTGTTTTTTTACTTTTTGCTATAATAAATATCCCCAAAAAATATATAAAATATTTTTTTCTCCTCAGTTTAGGTCGATACGTATTTTTCTACATATTTTTGGTAAAAAAAAAAAATTGCAATAAGCGTTTATTGATTGGTTTGTGCAAAAATGATAGCGTCTACAAAATATTGGATAGTTTTATGGCATTTTTATTAATACATTTTTATTTTTACTAGTAATGGCAGCGATCAGCGATTTTTATCGTGACTGTGACATTATGGCGGACAGATCGGATACTTTTGGTGCAATTTTGGGACCATTCACATTTATACATCGATCGGTGCAATTAAAAATGCACTGTTTACTGTGCAAATGTGACTGGCAGTGAAGGGGTTAACCACGAGGTGGCGCTGTAAGGGTTAAATGTGTCCTAGGGAGTGATTCTAACTGTGGGGGGAGGGGCTGTGTGTGACACAACACTGATCATCGCTCCCAATTACAGGAAGCTGTGATCAGTGTCCTGTTACTAGGCAGAACAGGGAAATGCTTGTTTACATCAGCATTACCCTGTTCTTCCTCTCCGGGAGACGATTGCAGGTATCCCTGAGGACACCAAGTCTGCGGGACCCGCGATCACAGTCACAAAGGTCGCGGCGCGCGTGCGTGCCCGCAAGCCGCATCTTAAAGGGTACGTTAATCTGCCTGTACATGCCCTTCTGCCAACGTATATCAGCGTGAGCCGGTTGGTTAATTGTTAACGGCACATCAAACGCAGAAGCAAACACACATTTTGCCATGCTGAAAAAAAGAGTGGCAAACACTGCAAAATGCACAGTAAAAAACATGCAGACCACAACATGCTAAAATGTCCCATGAGCCATATGTAGCACAGCCCACTGGAATCAATGGGCTGCCCTATGTGTGTCATGGGAAAATGAGCCAAAAAACATGCACACTATGCTAGATGTGAAAGGGGCCTGAAAGTAAAATTGGTGTGTTTACACAAGAAGAATGGGGCTCCATACAGATCTGTGCGTTTCTAAATGCAATGAAAACTGCACAGAAAATGCGCACTTTGCATTGCATTTCAGAAATACGCTGCACCAAAAATCACCCCATTCAAGTGGATGGGCTGGCCTATGCATGACAAGTGAAAATGCTACAAAACTACTTTGCCTTATGTACTTGTATAAAGAAAGCCATACACTATACCAGGGGTGCCCAACCTTTTAAAGAGCGAGGGCCACTTAAGCGACTTGGTAACTGGTCACGGGCCACAATAAGTGGAGTGGACGGAAGACAGATCCCTGTTCGCTCTGTATATGCAGAAGTCTATGACTCAGTGCAGGTAACCCGAAGGTGCAATGCGCTGCACCTGTGGATCAGTTTGAAAGCAGCCCAGTAACCACTGCAGAACAGATATGCCCATATATACACTGCTTTTAGTAATAAACTTACCTTTAATAACAGTCTTACATTCACTTATCGCCGGCTGTTGGTGTCCCAGGCAGAATGCATTTGGTATCACTCCGCTTGGGACAGGAGCCGGTGCTATGCAGGAAGCATCGGCAAATGCGGCTCTGCTCCCTCTGCAGCCGCTTGCTTCCTCAACCACAGGCTTCATTTAAAACACTGATGCTCTGGGATGATGAGTCAGCAACCCATGATCAGGGCTTGAGAACCTGCTTTTCCAAAGCAGGAGGTTGCAGGCCACATCAGAAGGCTCCGCGGGCCACATGTGGCCCCCGGGCCACTGGTTGGGCACCCCTGCACTAGACAATCTGATTGTACTCACTGTACACTTTCCTTTAGATTTTCCAGAACTATGAATTAGGAGGACTCACCGATCTACCTATTCACTCTGTTTTCAATCAGGCAGGACATTGTACTACACTGTTGATAGTAGATCTAAAGGAGATTGTACGATCAGATTGTATAGTGTATGGTGAACTTTACAGGATCCAGAGCACAATTCAGTTTTTTTTTCAGTACTGCAGCTCTATGCACGTAGGCTGTTTTCTCAGTACACTCTGCCAAATAAACGATCTATGCAAGATGAAAGTTAAAGTGATACTAAAGACTTGATTTTTTTCTCTTTAAAAATAAGAAACATGTTATACTTACCTGCTCTGTGACATGGATTAGCATACCACAGCCTGGATCCTCCTCTTCTCAGATCCCTCTTCAGGGTTCCTGGTCCCTCCCTCCTGTTGAGTACCCCCACTGCAAGCAGCTTGCTATGTGGGCACCTGAACCAAGCAGCAGCTCTGTGTGTCCATTCAGAAACTGGAGTCGTAGTTCAACCCCACCCCTCTCTCCCCTGATTGGCTATCTGACCTTAATTGACAGAAGTGGGAGCCAAATGACGCCGTTGCTGTGTATTAGGGTTGCTGGGGAAGCTGCTGCACACAGAAAGTTTTTTATAGCTTAATGCATACAATGCATTAAAGCGGGGTTCCACCCTAAAGTGGAACTTCCGCTGATCGGAAACCCTCCCCCCCTCCGGTGTCACAATTGGCACCTTTCAGGGGGAGGGGGGAGGGGGGTGGAGATACCTGTCAAAGACAGGTATTTACACCCACTTCCGGGCATAGACTCCCGTGGGAGTCTATGCCTCTTCCTGTCCTGCCGCGCTGTCTGCTGGGACACACACGGGTCCCAGAGACAGCGCGGACAATTCCTCGCGCATGCGCAGTAGGGGACCGGGAAGTGAAGCCGATTCGCGGCAGCAACCGAGAGCCGAGCGATCGATCGGCCTCGGGCGGCCGGCATCGCTGGACCCCGGGACAGGTGAGTGTCCATTTATTAAAAGTCAGCAGCTGCAGTATTTGTACCTGCTGGCTTTTAATATTTTTTTCCCCAGTACAGTCCCACTTTAAGCTAAAAAAAACTTCTGCCTTTACAACTACTTTAAGGTATATTAAAAAAAAAAAATCAATGCCTTTGTATTTAGTGAGAACAGTGATCACTGATTGATTGCATTTAATTTAATTTAAAAAACGTGCACCTGGAGGTGGGTGGGTAGGTAAGAGTTTGGATGATGCAGGGTTTGTGCCAATGAGATCAGTTAGTCAACCCCTTCCTGTGTCATGACCTATAGTCTGTCCAGAAAGTAAGGCAAAAGTACTGGAGAAGTGTTTTTAAACAGCCATGTGAAGACTGAGGTAAGCGTGTGTAGAATAAATGAAAAACTTTTATTTCTGCAAAAGAAGTACATTAATGGGATACTGGTACATAGAGGAGCTGGAATTTAGAAAAAAAAAAAGTGAACAATGGTGAACCTAGTCTTTAACCACTTTCAGACCGGACCATTTTGCTGGTAAATGACCAGAGGTCTTTTTACACTTTGGCACTGCGCTGCTTTAACTGGTAATTGCGCGGTCATGCAATGTTGTACCCAAACAAAATTTGCGTCCTTTTCTTCCCACAAATAGAGCTTTCTTTTGATGGTATTTGATTGCCTCTGCGATTTTTATTTTTTGCGATATAAACGTAAAAAGACCGCAAATTTTGAAAAAAAATGATATTTTCTACTTTTTGTTATTAGAAAAATCCAATAAACTCAATTTTAGTCATACATTTAGGACAAAATGTATTCAGCCACATGTCTTTGGTAAAAAAAAAGTCAATAATTGTATATTTATTGGTTTGCGCAAAAGTTGTCACATCTACAAACTAAGGTACGTTTTCTGGAATTTACGCAGCTTTTAGTTTACGACTGCCTATCTCATTTCTTGAGGTGCTAAAATGACAGGGCAGTACAAAACCCCCCCAAATGACCCCATTTTGGAAAGTAGACCCCCTAAGGAAATTGATAAGAGGCATGTTGAGCCCATTGAATATTTTATTTTTTTGCCTCAAGCGATTGAATAATGACAAAAAAAAAATTTTTTTTTTTTTTTTACACAAAGTTGTCACTAAATGATATATTGCTCACACATGCTATGGGCGTATGTGAAATGACACCCCAAAATAAATTCTGCTGCTTCTCCTGAGTACGGGGATACCACATATGTGGGACTTTTTGGGAGCCTAGCCGCGTACAGGGCCCCGAAAACCAAGCACCGCCTTCAGGCTTTCTAAGGGCGTAAATTTTTGATTTCACGCCTCACTACCTATTACAGTTTTGAAGGCCATAAAATGCCAAGATGGCACAAAACCCCCACAAATGACCCCATTTTAGAAAGTAGACACCCCAAGCTATTTGCTGAGAGGCATGTTGAGTCCATGGAATATTTTATATTTTGCCACAAGTTGCGGGAAAATTACAAACTTTTTTTTTTTTTTTTTTTTTTTCACAAAGTTGTCACTAAATGATATATTGCTCATGCATGCCATGGGCATATGTGAAATGACACCCCAAAATAAATTCTGCTGCTTCTCCTGAGTACGGGGATACCACATATGTGGGACTTTTTGGGAGCCTAGCCGCGTACGGGGCCCCGAAAACCAAGCACCGCCTTCAGGCTTTCTAAGGGCGTAATTTTTTGAGTTCACTTCTCACTACCTATTACAGTTTTGAAGGCCATAAAATGCCAAGATGGCACAAAACCCCCACAAATGACCCCATTTTAGAAAGTAGACACCCCAAGCTATTTGCTGAGAGGCATGTTGAGTCCATGGAATATTTTATATTTTGCCACAAGTTGCGGGAAAATTACAAACTTTTTTTTTTTTTCACAAAGTTGTCACTAAATGATATATTGCTCACGCATGCCATGGGCATATGTGAAATGACACCCCAAAATAAATTCTGCTGCTTCTCCTGAGTACGGGGATACCACATATGTGGGACTTTTTGGGAGCCTAGCCGCGTACGGGGCCCCAAAAACCAAGCACCGCCTTCAGGCTTTCTAAGGGCGTTACAGTTTTGAAGGCCATAAAATGCCAAGATGGCACAAACCCCCCCCCCCAAATGACCCCATTTTAGAAAGTAGACACCCCTAAATTTAGGGGTACACTAGTGAGACTAGGTAATAAATGGCGGGTGCCCTGAAACTATAAAAAAATAACTAACCAACCAGCGTCACCTGTAACAGTTATATGGTGATCACTGGTGAAAGGGTTAACTAGGGGGCAATCAGGGGGCTTTATGCGGTAGTATATGGGGGTCCCTGGCGCTATAAAAAGCTGCGGCGAACCTAAATACCTACCTGCCTAACTAGCGTCACCTGTGACACTAATACAGCGATCAGAAAAACGATCGCTTATTAGGCTGGGTTCACACTGGAGCGATGCGGGAACGCCACGAATGCGCGGCGGGTTCCCGCATCGCATGCCTCCCGGCGGCAGTTCACACTGCCCTATGCGAACTGCTGGGAGTGTCAGTGAAATGTTAATGACACCCCCAGATCAGTTCGCATATCGCAGTGCGATCTGCAAACTTGGATCGCATGGTGTGAACACCCATGCGATCCGATTCTGCTGCGGACCAAAAAAAGGGTCCCGTGCGAGTTTGCGGCGGGTGCGGCGGGTGCGACACGAATTCAGCCATACTATCTGTATAGCTGAACTCGAATCGCACAGAGATCGGATGTGATTTGCACTGCAGTGCGGTGCGAATCACATCCGTTCTCATAAACCGCTGCAATGTGAACCCAGCCTTAGTGACACTGGCGACGGGGGGTGATCACGGGGTTAAACCTTTATTGGGGGGGTTAGGGGGGTACCTTAGAACTAAAGGGGGCTAACCCTAACTGCCCTAACAGTTATTAGTCACAAATGACACCTGCCGGGTGATCAGGGGGTTAAACCTTTATTAGGTAATAAATGGCGGGTGCCCTGAAACTATAAAAAAATAACTAACCAACCAGCGTCACCTGTAACAGTTATATGGTGATCACTGGTGAAAGGGTTAACTAGGGGGCAATCAGGGGGCTTTATGCGGTAGTATATGGGGGTCCCTAGCGCTATAAAAAGCTGCGGCGAACCTAAATACCTACCTGCCTAACTAGCGTCACCTGTGACACTAATACGGCGATCAGAAAAATGATCGCTTATTAGGCTGGGTTCACACTGGAGCGATGCGGAAACGCCGCGAATCCGCGGCGGGTTCCCGCATCGCATGCCTCCCGGCGGCAGTTCACACTGCCCTATGCGAACTGCTGGGAGTGTCAGTGAAATGTTACTGACACCCCCAGATCAGTTCGCATATCGCAGTGCGATCTGCAAACTCGGATCGCATGGTGTGAACACCCATGCGATCCGATTCTGCTGCGGGCCAAAAAAAGGGTCCCGTGCGAATTTGCGGCGGGTGCGGCGGGTGTGGCGGGTGCGGCGGGTGCGGCGAATGGCTGAACTCGAATCGCACAGAGATCGGATGTGATTTGCACTGCAGTGCGGTGCGAATCACATTCGTTCTCATAAACCGCTGCAATGTGAACCCAGCCTTAGTGACACTGGCGACGGGGGGTGATCATGGGGTTAAACCTTTATTGGGGGGGTTAGGGGGGTACATTAGAACTAAAGGGGGCTAACCCTAACTGCCCTAACAGTTATTACAGTCACAAATGACACCAATGCAAAAAAAAAAAAAAAAAAAAAAAAAATGACATTGGTGTCACTGTGACTGGGGGGCAGGGGTAATTGGGGGGGTGATCGGGGGGTAAAGGGGGGGTGTGAGTGTGCCTGGCATGTTCTACTGTGTGTGGGATGTGTTGGTGCAACTCACTGATCCGCTCTCCTCCGTGTCGGAACGAAAAATACCGACACGGAGGAGAGAATACATCACTTCCTCTCCTGTGTTTACATTACAGGAGAGGAAGTGATGTCACCGGGGATTTCCATTCGTCGGGAGCGATCGCGAGGGGGTGGCCATGAATGAATGGCCGTCCCCTCGTCCGGGATCGCTCCCGAACGAAAACCGACCGCCGCAGGCACCGGGCGGGGGCCCGATCGGGCCCCCGACCCGCGGGAGGCAAAACACGTACATCTACGTGCTTATGCCTGCCCGTGCCATTCTGATGACGTAGATCGGCGTTAGGCGGTCGGCAAGTGGTTAAGACAACAGTAATGATGAGCCCACTCTAGTAATGTGCAACAGCTGACAGGCAGGTGTAAGACCTGTATTTCATCCTGTAATCTATCTGCTCTGCCATATGTTCAAATGCTGTAGTTGTTACTAGGTAGAATTCTCTGTTTTATAGGTATTACAACTGTGCAGGAACATCAGCAGTCACATCTGCGATCCCTGACAGCTTTCTCAAGAACTCACACAGAGTGGTGTCAATTCTAGCCTGGGGGCGAGACAAATACCCTCATGTATCTATATGACTCGGAAGGCTAAACAGAGCATGTATTTGAGGCTTTTTAAATTCTTTCCAAGAAATCAGAGATCAGCAAAAAACATATTTCCGACATATTTTTACAAATTACTTAAAAGGTTGGAACAGAATAAGATGTTGCATAGGGCTTCATGATGCACACCACTGCAAAAGGGCCCATACAGCCATATAGTTGGTTGTATTTACTGGCCTGGGATCCACAGGTGTTGCATACAGCTACCCATATCAATTCATTTCTGGGCCCAGCTGTACATGGCTTATACTACTACTTGTGTGTGAGCTCTGCATGCATGAAATCTGGCCAGGCTTCATGCACATGGCTGTAAGAGGGCTGTATAACCATACATTTCGGTGTATTTTCTACCCTGGGATCCATAGGTGTGGCATACAGCCACCAATAGCAATCAAACATTGGATGCAGCAATATGACTCTATTTGCATAAACACACACTCTGAACATATGGCTAACTATGGCTAACTCCTGTACCTCTGCCTTTCACAAAACACATTTTCTGATTAGATGAGGTGGAGAAGAGGGGAAGATGACATCACAATCACTACTTAGTCCAATCAGAAAATGCCTTGTGTTCATTAACAAAAATGCAACAAATTTGCTGAATGAAAAGTGTACAGGAAAGAGCAACTCCCTGTGATCAGTATTTCAGGCATGTTACCTACACAGGGAATGTTTTCTGTTAGCAAGTGAGAGAGGCTGCCCAGGCTGGGAAGGGGTTAAACCTGTCTTCAGTTCCCAGTCTTTTTGAGCTCTCTACCCTGTAATAAAAGTGAGGGGTTTGGCATAAAATGTACCCACCCCCACCACATATGGGATTGTGACAGACAAATAAATTATATTAGTAACGGTTTAAAAAAATAAATAAAAAATAAATAATACTTACCACAGATTGGAAAGATGATCTATCCAATAAATGGTCACCTGTCACGAGCAGGTACCCATGCAAAGAAGAAGATGGATCATCAAACAGACAGATGGAAAGAAAGCTAGTCCATGTCACCTGTCATGGATCCCTTACTGCAGAGGTAGGCAACCTCGGCACTCCAGCTGTGGTGAAACTACAAATCCCATCATGCCTCTGCCTCTAGCATGTCATGGTCTTGCAATGTCTCATGGAACTTCTAGTTTCAGCACAGCTGGAGGGCCTGGAGATTGCCTACACCTGCCTTACTGCGTAGGATGATGGATTGGGCCGCTGCCGAAGATAGGGACGAGTGGATGCGGTGCTGCCTGTCTTTATCAATGGCAGCGCCAGCTCCAGGTTCATTTATTCCACCATCCTATTCCCCAAGGGTTTGTGATGTAGAATACAGGGCCGGTTCAGGGCCGGTTCATTGCCAGCGGGGATCAGATCGGTTTCCTTTCACTACCCCTCTGCTTCAGGGACGAATTTCGGGTCAAGCATTCAGTGTCTGTTTCCGCCGTCAGACCCACCTTTTACTAGCGCCATTTCAGTCCCGCCTCTGGAGTCTGATATTGTCCATCCCTCGGCTCCTTTTGACAGACAGGGTGATGACGCAGGGAGACCTAGAAGACAGAATAAAAGACAACATAAGAGGCCTCGCCGGTTCGTTTCTCCAGTCAGTCGGGTGACCGGAAAAAAGGTAAAATTCGGAGAAAAGATTTAAAAAGCTCTAGTTTCTCTAAGCCTATGGATATACTTTTGTCAGATTTACATACTTTTAATGTTGACAAAATAAGACCTGAAAATTCAGACATTTGTTGTTGACAATGATTTTAACCACCCTGAAGTTGCTATGGTTTCAGATATTGGACGCAAATCGGTTGAAGTGGATGAGTGCATTGCAACAGCAGTAGACTAATAATGCATCCATCCCAGTTGTTACGGCTACCAAGGGTGAGTCAAATGAATTTTTGCAGTTTAAAGAAATTTTTTCTTCATTTAGTAATTTAATGTCAAAATGTTCATCTAATTTTAATAGTGTTAATACACAACCCCAATTGGATTTGAGCGTTCCTCCAGTGTGGCTTGCTCCTCAATCTGGGGGTCTTTCCATTTCTACTTCGGTTGGTATGGCAACGATAATTGCTGATGCTTCTAATATAATAAAATAACAATAATAGTCAGTTCTTCGCTTGTTCCAGAAACTTGCCTAAAGATGTGAATTATCACCTTTAGGATTCCATTTGAACAGTCCAGTTAAAGTGGAAGTAAACTCCCCTATCGTTTTCAGCCAAGGAAGCTGCCATCTTTGCCTCTGTTTAATCTTCAACTGCTATGGTGCTGCACATGTGATTCGTTATGACACCAGCCATTGGATGGTTTGATAGTGCAGTCCAATGTGCAGTTAGCATTCCCGGCATGCCTTTTTTTTTAACTGTTTAAATCCATGGGTTTACTTCCACTTTAAAGAAAAAATATGGAAGGGTGATTATATTGAAATTCTGTCATTACTCCCTTCATCGAAGGATTATAGAGCTGATAAGGGAGAAGGTGATAAATTTGACTATGAAAAACGCAGATCAGCGCCTAGGTCTTTTAACAACTGTCTCCAAGCGTTCTGCGTTAATGCTAGTGTTTTGGGTGAAAAACGTCCTGATTTATGTTGTGGTTTATTTCAGCATGTCAAAATAATACTGGAAGCTTACAAAAATTTCACCGGACTTTCATGGTTTGCTTATGGCGAGTCCTTTTGTCAAATATTATCTGTTCACAAATCCATGAAATGGGGCGTAAAGGACGTAGGATTGTTGTTAAATCTTTTATTGCCGCAAAAACAATTCCAAACACAACAAATATTGGCTCCTAGTGTGTACAGACGTGGCATATGTTTTCACTTTAATGATGGGCAATGTAAATGCCCAACTCATGCAAATACGAAAATGAATGCAATTATTGTGCTGGTCCGCACCCAGCTTCACGCTGTTTTAAAAGATTGTCAGCTGGTGTTTCAGTTTCTTCAAAATAATTTTTTTTTTAAAAGCAGCCACACCAGTAATTCTATTAAACATGTTACCATGGCTCCAGAAGTATCCAGAACATCAAAAAGCAATTACTTTGCATGAAGGTTTTATGCATGGATTTGTCCTGGCTTCTTTTACAGGTATTGGTAGTGAAGTTTTTGTTCCTTCTATCTCGCTTCATACTGCGATTGTTCAAGAAAAGATTTTGAAAGAAGTTAAGGAAGTAGACTTGCAGGTCCTTTTGACACGCCTCCTTTTCCTAATTTTAGAGTTTCCCCTTTAGGCATTATTCCTAAGAAGGAACCAATTACATTTCAGTTAATACGCCACCTATCATACCCAAAAGGGCTTTCTTTGAATGATGACATCAATCCTAACCTTTATTCAGTTCAATATTCATTATTGATGATGTGTTACAAAAAATTAGACGGGTAGGTAATTCAGCATTACTTGCAAAAGCTGACACATTTAGACTATTGCCGATACATCCATCAGCGTTTAATTGCTTGGGTTTTCATTTTCAAAATACATTTTATTTTGGTGTTTGCCTATGGGATGCTTACTTTCCTGTCATTACTTTGAACTATTCTCTTCTTTTGTCGAATGGGTGGTTGGCCGTCGCACTAATTCTGATAATTTACTACATTATCTTGATGACTTTTTATTTATAGGTAAAGCAGATTAATATGATTGCCTATATCCATTCACTGAATTCAAGATTGTATGTAGGGAATTCGGTATAACGTTGGCCCCTGAGAAATCTGTTTATCCAGCTTTATGTTTGGAAGTTTTGGGAATACAGATTGCTACTATTTCTATGGAATTTCGATTACCTCTTGAGAAAATTGTGCAAATGCAGAAATGATTAGACCTGGTGCTCGCTGAAGATAAAATGTGCTTGAAGATATTGCAATCCTTATTGGGATTGCTGGCTTTTGATTCCAGAGTTATGTTGACTGGTAGAATTTTTTCCAAATTTTCTTTATTTCCTGGCATAGAACAGCAAGAGACCAAACAAGGTTCTCTCGGCCACCCTGGGCACCAGGGCCTTCACCAACCCTAGCAGGCATATTCTTGGGGATGGAACAATAGAGATATTTAGTAGTTTATTCACCGCCATAAGGATTTGTGACCAAAAAACTGTAATTACCTGGCAAGACCAGAAGATGTTAATGTAGTCCCCAGGGGCATGGTCACAACGTGGCAGTGAGGTATGCCCTATGGACCATCTTGTATTGAATGAGGTGGTCTCTCAAGGAAACAAGTATTTTAAATGGGAAGTCCCACACATCCTCCCAGTCCTCGGAGTCCAGCTCTGGAACATCCCAGCCCCATTGCTGATGGAGCCTGGACAAATCAAGAGATGAGACCCGGAGGAGATGTGCGTATAGCACGGAGGTGGGTTTTTCTGTACAGTCAAAGCACAAAATCTGCTTCAAGCCAGATTGCACCAGCTGCCTCTCGCCTGATGGGAACCGAGCCCTGAAAGCATGGGACAACTACAGATATCTGAATACATGTGAGGGCGGGGCATTATGTTGAGACATTAAATGATCAAACGAAAAAATTGAAAGGTCTGATGTAATATCTGAGAGAACTTGCAGAGGAAGATTCAACAAAGCCTGCACAGACCGTAACACCGCAGCCTCGGTGGCCCAAGCAGGGTTTGGATATATCCGGAACAAGCCACCAAAATGCAGTGACTAATTGAGCCTCAAAGAAATATTTGTGGCAATCTGGGAATGTCAGGCCCCCCTGTGAACCAGGGCGCATTAGAGTGGTTAACTTGAAACCGGAAGGACGTGGGCACCAACAAAAGTAGGAGAAATTTTTATTTTGTTGGGAAAAAAATTATTTAGGAAACCATTGAGGGGAATTATGACACAAGTATGTAAACTTGGGAAGGATTTTCATTTTGATGAGGTTAATGTGACCCAGAATAGCATAGATTTTTACTCAGTTATAATGGTTGTTCTATATGGCAATCCCGGTTTTGTCCTGCATCAGCGCTTACTTTACATACTGATGCTGCAGGGTCTTGTGGGTATGGAGCATTTTGAAATGGTCAATGGTCGGCTACCGTATGGCCAGATACTTGGAAACAGACAGGTTTGACTACTAATATTGTTCTATTGGAAATCTTTACAGTTTTAGTAGCTTTAGAACTTTGGGGTTAATTAGAGGATTCTGCTTCATTCAGATCAATTATTTGTCATCAAAATCATTACCAATTATAGCTAATCTTAGGCAGATAGTTTTTATTGCTTAATATATGGATAAAAGCAAAATATGTGCCAGGTGTTGAGAATTTAATAGCAGATCATTTATCCCCTTTATAGATTTCGGAGTTCAAGATTTTTTATACCAGATTCAGATCCAGTTGGCATGTCTTGCCCTCAACACTTATGAAGGCCTATTGAGCCGCCGCCCTAGGGAAATAGAGCCCTGACTGATGGGGGCATGGCTAGGTGCCGGGACAAGGAGAACGATTGGTTAAAATACAGGTGATGGGATGAGCCTGAGCTCAGGGAACGTGTGTCCCAGGGAATTCCGGGTCTTTCGTAGAAGTCATTGGATGAGCTGCCCACCCTCCCGCCCCTCTTTTCCTTTGTTCTGGTATGTCGCAGCTTGCTGCGGTTTTCTTGACCTTGCCAGCAGTTAATGTTGCTGTAATGGGCTATGCACTTGATGGAAAATTGGAAGTAGGCTGTCTGTCCAGCACTTATGGTAAGGACAGGCCCTACTTCCCTCTTTTGGTTGATTGCTCACAGTATGACTGTGATTGGCACTGGTTAAATATGTTTACATGTTATGTGCTGGAGTTAATAAAGCTGTGGCTTTTCTCTTTCCAATCTAATGGTTGTAAGTGTCTTATTTAATGGGTCAAAGGGCAAGGGTTGTGGGGAATTTGATCCCATGGTGTTACTTTAATTAGGACCTGGACCTATTGCGCCTCAGCAGTCATGGGACCTTGTGTAAATCCTGTCATTGCTGCAATCAGGAATTTTGTTGCTCCGACTACGTGGGCAGTATATAAAGCAGTGTGGACATTGTGGTACTCTTTTTTTTATCTCTTCTGGGCAACAACCAGCTCCTTTCTCATAAGGCTTGGTTTAATCTTTCCTTAATTCTCTTATGTCTTGTTATTATTCTTACTCATACATAGTGAAGACTTTGGCTGGTGTTTCCTTTTCTATGCGTATGAAGGGAGCAGTTTCGTGTATGCAATTTTTTGAAGTGTAAAGTACTTTGAAAGGATATCGCAAATAACATATAGTAACAGATTCAAGGTTACCTATCTCTGGGGTGTTTTTTGTGTTCCTCCCCTTATGAAGCTTTGTTGTTTAAATTGGCGTTTTATCTCTGTTTTTTTAGGAGCTTTAGGGTATCTGAATTGATTCCACATAAACAAGGGGACAGCTCCGATCTATTGTTTAAAGATGTTATTTTGAAACTAAATTCTATTCATATTTTATTGAGAAAGAGTAAAACAGATTCTTTAGGCCATGGTAGATGGATCACTTTGAATAAAAGCATGGGTTCTAAACTCTGTGTTTTCACTCTGGTGCAACAGTATTTGGCTGTAAGGCTGACTTGAGTCACTTTCTAATACATATGGATGGGAAGCCTGTGATGTTTTAACAATTTAAAGAGGTGTTGAAGAAAAGTCTGATACGCTTGAAGCTGGAAAAGCTGGACATTTCTTCACACTCATTCCCAATAGGGGCAACCACCGAAGCGGCTATGCTCTGATTTAATTAAATTATTATAAAACACTCTGGTAGATGGAAATCTAACTGTTTGTCTTTCTGACACGTGGACCTGGGAGGAGGGTTATCGGGTTTCTACAAATCCGATAATGTTTACTTATCAGATATAGAGTTAGATAGCTTTAATCTTAACATGCAGACCTGTGTGGAATTGGTTGTCACCTGGGGGGGGGGGGGGGGGGGGGTTCCAGTCTCACTTATCATGAGCCTGGTGTATGGGATGTTATGTTGAAGTTAAAGTAATAGCTCAAGCTTATACAGCTGAGCTATAGCTATTGTGATGTAAAATTTAAATACTAAAATATAAGTATTGCTTAATTAAATGTAATACAATTAATAATTTACTTTTATTAAACTTATTGATAATAAATAGATTTGTTTATAATTATACCTATAATAAAGGGCACAGCCTATTCAAACCACAGGTTATTGAGTCAAGAGTATTATTATTAGACATAAAGAATTCTGTCTATGATCCCAATAAAAGAGGGATGGACTCTGCACACAGAGAGCTGCTGCATGGGAAGAAGAAAGAGACTCTTAACAGACATGCTGTAGAACTGCTGTACCTTGCAGTTTGTCTGAAGCACCAGGGTTCCTGGAGGACACCCTGATCATGGGCAATGCCATCATAGACTCTCACCTCACAAAGGTATGCCTGGGCAGCCACACTACTTTAGTTAGAGACAGGGGAAAAATGTTTTTCATATTGAACTATTATGCCACATTTCTTCATTACCCGTTATGAGTCTCGTCTGCAGTTATTTAACAGGGTGCATGTTGGTTCTGGCATATTCCAAAGAACCTGGGTCTGCAACAGCACCGTGGGGGATGAAATAAAACCATTACAGCAGGGTTAACTTGGAAAATCAGGAAGAGGAGTTGCTAAGAGTTGCTAAACAAGCTCAAGTTCAAGACACTAAGCAACCAGTCATTAGGCATGGTACGTGGTAAGGTGATATGTACTCCAGTAGTGAGGGGGCTGATGCTCTGGCTCTCTCCTTAGCAGTCGGTATCCAATGGCAACCGGATCCAAACATGCATTACAGAGATTTATGGTCTGGTCATGAGTTATGGGAAGGGAACAAATAAGTGAGAGCATGCATGAGGTCTGTGCTAGGTATACGGCAAGACCCCATTCTGTTACTGGGAGTGAGATAACAGAGGTACGCTGTACTGGTGGAGTGGGTGTAGGCTCAGCACATCCCTCCTAATGCAAGCACATTACAGTGTGTAGTGGCATGGAAGTCACTTTTTGCACATTATTACTGCACACAGTGAAGGCTCACTTCTAAGTCGGAGAACTTCCTTAAACGGTAACTCCACTTTTATGGGGAAAAAAACAGCAAATAAAAAATAAATAATAATATACAATTGCAAGACAAGTCATGTTGTAATTGAATGTTATGTTATGTTTCCTTTTCAATCTGCAGCCGCTGTAATTTTCTGTAAAATGCAATGTAATATGGCCACCTGGAGGTTTTCTGTACAAAGAATGTGTACAGAACGCTCCCCCAAAACATAATTTCCTGCTTGTGTGATTGGCTCACTGTTGTTCCCAGAAGTCTACACTAAGATACCTGCCATCCCCTGCAACAAAAATATCATTTTTAGTGAGATACTCCCAATAGGAGATCACATCTAAAGGGATGCAGACTCTGCAGGTTTCCTCATTAGAGCCCTGCTGGTGCTGTAGCTGGTAGATAATTATGAAACCACTCCTATTAGATTCACAGAGGAACAAACAGTGTTTTCACCTGAGACATGGCAGCTAGTTTTGTGTGTAGAATAGACTATTCCAATGAATTTCCAAATCTCCAGTGGCCATCCAGATATGACACATGTATAATAACATGTAACCAAACTAGTCCAATGTAAGCTTAAAAAAATAGATAATTCCTGCTTTAAGGTGTTTTTTTTTAGCTTTGGCTAGAGTGGAGAAGGATTAGAAAACATGTCAGATTTTTTATTGCTGTCTGTTTCTCCGTTATTGAGATTCACCCACCTTCTTAATTTGTCCTGTTGACTGTTAATCACTGAGTGTGAATGTAAACGGAAGTCACAAGTTTTGAGTTGTTACTAGAACAGGAAAATATTCCAATGGGGACATCCTGGTGACAACCAGGGATTCCCCCACTTTGAAGGGATTTCATCTCACTTTCTGTTGTGGCAATTGGAGAGGAAGTAAAGTAAAATCTCCCCAATGGGACACAGATGGTAAAAATAAACTGATAGGGTTTATAATGTTCCCTTAGGCCCCTTTCACACGATCAGGTCCGCCTGTCAGTTTTTCAGACCGAACCTGTTTAGACCCTCCATTCACCCGCTGCTATACGATCCGTGAAATCCAGACGGATGGTGACCCTATTTTCCCTCCATCTGGCGGATCGTAGACATGTGCGCCGTCAATAAAAAAAAATTTGTTTCACCCCGTTCCGTATTAAAATTAATCTGGAATTCGGAATTTGTGTCCGAAATTCAACTCAGATTCGAACTAAATACGAATTTTCGTTAGGTTAGTAAACTTTTCGTAACAATAACGAAAGTTCGTTATGATAAATTTATCATTATGAGGGGCTCCCACCATCCCTGTACTGTGCTGACTTCCTGGTTTTTTAACTTTTAATTTCGTTAACTTTTCATAACAATAACAAAAGTTTGTTATGATAAAATTATCCGAAATTCGTAAACGAAATTTCGTATTTCGGACAAAATTTGTATGAATAAAAATTCGGATTTCGGATCCTCACAAAGGTACGAATTTTTGATTTGTATGAAACGAATTGCACATGTCTAGCGGATCGGAGCTAGAATTGCCACCTCATTCCTTTGGTCCGGTTCACATTGAGGCAGCACGACTTACAGCGCGACTGCCTCAGGCGACCTGGACGCTACCTGTCAGGTCGGCTAAGTCGCCTGACAAGTTGTCCCAGCGTGAACCGACCCTTTAAACCCAAACACATATGAATTAAACAGGTTATGTGGATGATTAAGGTGGTAATTAAACTCACCTTGTGCCCTAGCTGCATTAAATTAGCCTCAGAAGCTGTGTAATTCATATGTGTTTTGGTTTAAAGGGATGAGGTTGCAACCCTAATCGGATCGGATGGGATCGGATGAAACCGGACAGGCGGCCTGTTTTCATCCGATCTCATCATGGAGAGCAGGGCGCTGACAGGTTCATCAGTGCCCTGGGGGGGATCAGCGGGTGGATCACCCATGTGAAATAGCCCTTATGTTATTCAAATTGGAAACAAAATAAAGGTTTGGCTTTCGTTCGGCTTTAATCTTCTATGTCCACCTGCTAGCTCATAAAAGCACTGAAGCATGTAAAACAACATGATCCAGTAAATAAATCAGCATGCACATGTCTGTTTATTGACAATGATTGCAAAACTAGGTCTACCTTAATGACAATAAGGAGCTGTGTTCATCAATTGTTTAAAATCGTGTTTGTGTCATGCCCCAAGGAAAAGGTGATAGAAGGGAATACATTTCTTTTTCATCTGCTTTTAGCTGTAGTCTTGTCTGAGACAGGTGCTGATCCATGTGGGCTATGCACAGATCCATTGCTGTGAGTCAGAGGTTGACCCACATGCTACACCCGCAGTCCTCTTCGAGAGACAGGTGACAGATTAATCATCGGCAGCACTTATGTGATCATGCTTTGCCCATCTGTTCAACAGACTTTTAATGCTGTTTGCAGTCCATGTGTCTGAGCTGGGATAAGACAGCTGGAGTGAAAAACAAAAGCCACTGTGCTTAGATCTAAGACACCTTGTTTCTAAGGATCATATGTGAGGTCTGAGACGGAGAAAAATCCATGTCAAAAATTGGCAACATCAATAGAGAGTATTTGTGTCAGCTTGTCCAAAACCGTCATCATTGCTTTAGTGTATGCACTGTCACTGTAGTGTTTTCCATCCTTTAATCCGGAATCAGGCAACTTTCTCCAACAAGTGGTGAATTTACAGAGCACGCTGGTTAGCAAGGCATGCTATGATTGCAGCACAACTGCTATTACAGATTTACAAGGCTGCCATTGCTGACTCTCCTTCTGAAAATGGCAGTTGCCTGGTGGTCATGGTGAATAGAATGAGGCGTGTTTGGAAAACTTTGCCAAACCCACCTGTGAGATCCTGCCAGGAAGCTGTGATTGTACTTGGCCAATCATAAGTGGCCAACATATTACCTGCGCTGTAGCTGCGTTTAGATATGCCCTGTGGGGCCTCGGCTGCTTCTGATTGGCCCAGTACAGTGACAGCTTCATGGCAGATTTTCTCAGGTGGGTCTGGAGATGATACCTAATGATGACTTCCTTTATTCCTGTGCGACTACTTTATAGATCTGGGCACCCCTAAAAATGTAGATTAGGACAAAACATGTAAGGCAGTGCTACATGTTGACGTCATCCCTACCTACCAATCCAAGAAGTTCAAATTTGAGTTGAATGCTGTGATACTGTATATGTCTGGCGTTTTATCTACATACGTATGTAAGTGTATTTTTTAATCTCTAAGTAAATGAACCAAAAGATTTTTTACTTTAGGACCGTTTTTTCTTTCTATACTCCTGTCCATGGTACATGTGGAGCCTTGCTGGGAAGAAAACTGGTTGTGGAGTTGCCACCTCACCCCTTTAAACCCAAACACCTATTAATTACACAGGTTCTCTGGCTGATTATGGTGGTAATTGAGCTCACTTAGTACCTTATTTGCATTCAATTAGCCTCAGAACCTGTATAAATAATATGCGCTCAGGTTTAAAGGGAAGTGGTGGCAACCCCAACTGGTGGTGCATTCCCTATAGGAGCAGGCATGTACTGCCCATCAGGACTACTGGGAGTTTCCTGTTGGGCCGATGGCTCAGTGGGCCAGTTTCAGTGACAGCAAACCGCTGCCCCCCTCTGCTCCTCTATCCCCCCCCCCCCATCTGCTGTTGCGGAGAATCTGGATGGAGAGCAGGGGAAGGAAAGAGCAGGAGAATGAGTGCTGAGGAAGCTTATGTTACAGCTGTGTGTGGCTGCCCTCCTTCCGGATAGCTTCTCAGTGCTGACTCCTCTCCTCATGTCATTATTCAGTCGCACTGCATAACTAGGCAGGGAGAGGAGGTGAGCGCTGCGGGGGGATAGAGAAGCATAGGGGACCAGAGCAGCATGGGGGGGAATAGAGGAGCACAGGGGACCAGGGGTGCATGGGGGGAATAGAGGAGCACGGGGGACCAGAGGTGCATGGGGGAATAGAGGAGCACAGGGGACCAGAGGAGCATGGGGGAATAGAGGAGCACAGGGGACCAGAGGAGCATGGGGGAATAGAGGAACACAGGGGACCAGTGGAGGATGTGGGGACAAGAGCAGCATGGGGGGACCAGGGGAGCACGTGGGAGACCAGAGGACCGCATGGGGGACCAGAGCAGCATGGGGGGAATAGAGGACCATGGAGGAATAAAGGAGCACGCGGGGGGACCAGAGGAGCATGTGGGGGACCAGAGGAGCAGGGGGTACCAGAGAAGAATGGGGGGGACCAGAGAAGCACGAGGGCACAGATGAGCAGGGGGGACCAGATGAGGATGGGGGGAACAGAGGAGCAGGAGAGGAACGCAGAAGCACGTTGGGGAACAGAAAAGCATGTGGGGGACCAGAGGAGAAGGGAGTACCAGAGAAGCACGAGGGTACAGAGGAGCATAGGGGGACCAGATGAGCATGGAGGGAAACAGAGGAGCAGGAGAGGAACACATAAGCATATGGGGAAACAGAGAAGCATGTAGAGGACCAGAAGAGCACAGGGTGACCAGAGCAGCAGGAGGGACAGGAGAAGCAGGGGGAGGAGCTGAGGTGCACAGGGGGGAGCCACAGGGGGGAGCCCAGAGGGGGCAGAGGAACAGGGGGGGAACAGAGGAGCATGGGGGGGCAGAAGGTGCACAGGGGAGGGGACAGACAGCTGACTCGACTCAACAGTTCTGGCCTGGGAGTTTCTCACTTTCTTGTCTAATCTTGTCCCATTATGGGGGGGGGGCTGAACGTTGCTCTTTAAGTGCCCAGCCGTGGGCTGGGAGCGCACTGCCAGCGGCGTGCTCCCGACCCGGTCCTGAGCTCTGTGGCCGCGGGACCAGCGGACTCGATCGCCACCGGTGTCCCGCGATCGGGTCACAGAGCTGAAGAACGAGGAGAGGACTGTGTAAACAAACCTCTCCCCGTGCTTCCTACTGTGGCTGTCACTGATCGTCTCCTGCCTTTTACAGGGAAAGACGATCAGTGACATCACATGCCAGGCTACGCCCCCCTACAATAAAAAAACTCATAACGTCATACATAACACCTACACTGCCCCCTAGTGGTTAACTCCTTCACTGCCATTGTCATTTACACAGGAATCAGTGCATTTAAATAGCACTGATTGCTGTATAAATGACAATGGTCCCAAAAATGTGTCAAAAATGTCCGATGTGTCCGCCATAATGTCGTAGTCACAATAAAAATCACAGATCGCCGCCATTACTAGTAAAAAAAAAATAATAATAAAAATGCCATAAAACGATCCCCTATTTTGTAAACGCTATAACTTTTGCGCAAACCAATCAATAATCGCTAATTGCGATTTTTTTTTTTTTTTTTTTTACCAAAAAGATGTAGAAAAAAGATCGGCCTAAACTGAGGAAAAAAAATTTTTTTATATATTTTTTGGGGATATTTATTATAGCAAAAAGTAAAAACTATTGCATTTTTTTCAAAATTGTCGCTCTATTTTTGTTTATAGTGCAAAAAATAAAAACCGCAGAGGTGATCAAATACCACCAAAAGAAAGCTCTATTTGTGGGAAAAAAAGGATGCCAATTTTGTTTGGGAGCCACGTCACAGGACCGCGCAATTGTCGGTTAAAGCGACGCAGTGCCGAATCACAAAAAGGGGCTTGGTCCTTTGGCTGCAAATTGGTCCAGGGCTTAAGTGGTTAATGGGATAACAATGAAGCTGCTTTGCTGGTGATATTGATGGAGTTACTGTAAAGGAATTTTCAAAGGCTTTTTTTTTTTTTTTTAGTGATATCAAGAATAATATTATTTAATATGGGGGCAAGTTACCCCAACACCATTATCCCATAGTTTTTAAGATCAAAGATACAACTATGTTTGTGTCCCTTGTTAATTTTACATTGAATTTTTTTAATTGTATTTTTTAACTGCCTACTCCCAAACTGTCATTTGAAGTAAAACACACAGCCAAGTATTATTCTTCACAATATTTTTTATTGTGCATTAAAAAAAGAAAACAAATATAATTAGACATGCTATCTGCCAATAGAACTTAACCAAAAAGTGCATTCTATGTATCCAAAAATATAGAAAATATACCAAATCAAATCATTATTCAACCAAAAAAATAATGTCAAAGCAATAACTCCAAGGCCAATAATAAATAATATGTTATCTCCTCCGATTCCGCAACATGTCTGGTTGACAAACAGCCGTTCAGAAATGAAAGGAAAATCGCAAAATTAAAAGTGCGAAATGAAAAACACGAAAAAAAAAAACGGGAATCAACACTCACCAAACTTCTACTAACATGAAATTAGCAAGAAGGAGCCCAAAACCATGTAGTACATCACTACGTTCGTGATTGTTGGCCAACAATTGTGCGCCGTATGCAAGACAAGTTTGGGCCAACGCCCTTCAGACAAAATTCCATGGTTTTGTTGGCCAGAAATCTGATCGTATGTACGAAGCTTTAATCTTTTTGAGATGTTGGAAAGATGTTCTAGCTGAAAACTTTCATGGCAGGATTGCAAGGTAATCTTTTAATGAATGTTGCATATTCAAAAGATCGAAAACTGTTTTTGTATGACATCTTGCATGAGTAGAGCACTCCTAACCCTCTTTTCTTTAAGTGTATTATCTAACTTTATATTATAAAGCAATAAGCAGACTGTTGGTGCTATATAAATCCTGTACAATAATCATAATTCATTGTTTTAGCCATTGGGTTTACAACTACTTTAAATAATCAAATTATTGGCTTCTCTGCAGTTATATCATTCAGGAGGCACCAGTTATTGTATTTATCTTTTTACAAAATCTATATTTGAACTTTAAGGCAGGCATTTGTGTGTTTAGTACATTGGTTGTACATAGACAGTAGTCATCAGCAGCACCTTTGTCCAGACCATTCATGTGCATGACAACTATATAGATTGCAGGCATGCAGTATTGATCTATGTGCAGTACATGTTGGAGTAGGCAGCCAATTATACATTTATTTGGAAGTTGTCTGATGAGGGACTATTGCTCAATTACCAAGTGACGGGAGATCATACCGAGTAAATTAGCTCTAGCCTTTTTGCTACAGGAGAAACTCCTAGATGAAAGGGGGGAAGGACAGTATCCAATGACACAAGTAAATACATGGTGACCAGGAAATGTCTCTGGATATCTATCCCCTGGGAAAGTTACACTGTATCTCTGAGCAGCATCTCAGGCCTTCCTGTGGTTTGTAGGCTTTTAGTCTTTCAATGGCCAGTGCTGTACAATTAGCTCTCATATAATATTTATAGACATTCAGTGTGCTGCATGTTGTATGGCATAAAACCTTACACGGCTGGATCTGCAAACAAAGATTATAAATGTATTTGTATTTATTGCAGCCAAAATGCTCAGACCTTGAAGAAGGGGACACACCCCGAAAGCTTGTCCTGAAAAATTGTATGTTAGTGCAAATAAAAAAAGTATCATGGACAGTACTCAGTTATTTCAGCCGAAATACTGCAACCTTTGGAATTTTTTTGGATGCATGCAGAATTACAATCCTCATTCTCTATCTGGGGGAGAGACCGCTGTGGAAGGTGACAATTGCTGTAGTAGTTTCCACTACTACAGTGATAGCCGCGATCCTCCAGGTCTTATGCCAAGCAGCTTCCCTTCTGCATAGTGGTCCCAGGGTGTTGCCTATTTAGCACTGGATTTACAGAGCGCCTTGTGAATGTTACATTGATTGTTACCTTCCACATCAGTCCCTCTGGTATGAGATATGCATACTTGCATTGTGACAAGTTGGACCAGTGTAACTAAGCAATAAACACCATACTTAGAGTTTGGCTTTAATGATCATATGTGACTTATCTTATTAAGCATTTTATCAGTTTAATAATTGATGCAACTGATAATACGTTTTAATATTCCCTAATGGCTTTTTTTTATGTTGGAAGCAGTTAGTATGGTGAAAAACCTGACAGTGACCCCTTTAGGACATTTACATATTTGCCAATCATCCCTCTGCCCCTCTTCCCTCAGCAATTGTCCCTTTTGGACTGGTGTGTAGACCCCTGTATAAAAATATACTATTTAATTATACATTTTTTTATAATGTAACAAATCTTTAATCCAACCTCTATGTTATTGTATTTGTTATTTTGAAAGGCCAGTTTAATGGAAAAGCAATAGGGGTTTCAACTAATCATTTTTTGGATATAAATTCTTGGTTCCCATAGCTGGAAGACATGACAAGGGTGTTCCCTTTAGGCACATACTTTGAGTTAAAAGGTGTCAGTCTTTCTCAGCTCAGAGCTTGGTAGGTATGCATTCAACTCAAAGGCTTTTGTCTTTCCCAACCTCCATATTGTCATACGTTTTTGTAAACCCAACAATGAAGTGCCTTTTTGCTCCCTTTTTCTCTTTTTAATATGCAATTGAAAGCATTTTGTTATATCTATTTTCTAAATGCAAACAATTTACCTGTTGATCATATCAGAAATTCAGAGCTATCCTGTATCTTCTGCACACTTCCGTTCTTATCTCAAAGAGCCATCCTTCTTCTTATCTTGGACTACCAGAATGATTACCCTCTGTGTTGTAGAGATCTGAGAGTTGAGGTGGTTTATTAGTTTAGCAAAGACACCACTCCACATACTAAGCTGTGTGTTGTCAGCTGACAACAGGCCTTAGGACTCCAGTGTATTTTCAGCAGATCACAAGGTCATTTTCTATACAGGGTCTTTAACCACTTCCCGCCCGGCCTATTGCAGAAGGATGGCCCGGAAGAGGTTCAGGTATCCTGACTGAACGTCATATGACGTCCAGCAGGATTAAGCCGCGATCGGTGGTGTGTCAGTATGACACACCGCATCTCTGATCGATGTAAAGAGCCTCTGACAGAGGCTCTTTACCATGCAATCGGCTATGTCCAATCACAGCTGATCACAGTGTAAACAGGAAAAGTCGTGTATCGGATTTTCTTCTACTTGCTTTCACAGACGCGAGTAGAGGAGAGATGATCAACTTCTCTCCTGACAAGGGGGTCTTCACTGATTGATTATCAGTGCAGCCCCCCCCCCCCCGAGGATGCCCACCCAGGACCACAGGGATGCCCACCCATAACCACCAGGTAAGCCTACTAGAGCCCACCAGGGATGGCAATCATTGCCCATTAGGGATGGCCCTCTGTGCCCATCAGTGATGCCTACCAGTGCCTCTGATCAGTGCTGCCTATCAGTGCCATCTATCAGTACCTACCAGTGCCCATCAGCGCCACCTATCAGTGCCACCTATGAGTGCCCATCAGTGCCATCTATCAGTGCCACCTATGAATGCCCATCAGTACCGCCTATGAGTGCCCATCAGTGCCACCTATCAGTGCCACTTATCAATGCCCATCAGTGTTGCTATCAGTGCTGCATATAATTGACACCTCATCAGTGCCAATCAGTACTGCCTCATAAGTGACCATCAGTGAAGGAGAAAACTTACTTATTTACAAAGTTTTGTAACAGAAACAATGAAAAAATTTTAACATTTTTTCTTTTTTTGTGCAAAAAATAAATACCCCAGAGGTGATCAAATACCACCAAAATGAAGCTCTATTTGTGGGGAAAAAAATTATAAAAATGTTGTTTGGGTACAGCGGCGCATGCTGGCGCAATTGTCATTCAAACTGTGAGAGCGCTGAAAGCTGAAAATTGGTCTGGGCAGGAAGGTGTATAAGTGCCCCGTATTGAAGTGGTTAAAGGGATAAACACAGAAAAATGTGCATGTATTGTGTGCCTTGACATATACTTTAAATACTATTGGCAATTACACTAAAACACTAATGTATTAAGGATGTAACCAAGAAATACAATAGCAGTACAGTGCATTAAGATGTAACGGTAAGGAAAGCCTGCAGAGTGAAGTGTAAAGGTGAAAATGAATGACTTGGTTGACACAAGAGGCCACAGTCTACAGGGGGAGGGTGTAGGAAGGAGGAAGCAATGTGTGTGTCCTACATTAACACATGTGTCCTTGGTCATTATTCATCTATGCACTCACGTCACCCTAGTTCTAAAGAGCAAATTAACATTCCTGCTGACCAAAATCCTACTTAATTTGTCCTCTGCAATGCCTGACACAGCTCTTTCATGCAATCATATTCCTGGATATCTTTACATATTTTCTATTTTTTTATGATTTTATTGTGCCAATTAAGTTAATGTTCTGCTTTGACTTAAACGAGAAGTTTAGGGTAGGAAAATAACAAACAATCATAACCACTTAGATGGCTACAGCACCGATCCCAGTTGCATCTGTCCCCCCCCCCCCCCCCCGCCTCTAGACTGAGAACCGAGCGATCAAAGACCGCTGATTACTCAGTTCTTGGTTTTCTGTGTCAATCAGTCACCGGCTCACTGCTCTGCCCCTCCAGTGCCCATTGGAGAATGCTGGGCTGTGGAGAGGGACTCTCCCTGAGAGACTGAGCCAGCTGCTGGTCCAGGAACCTGGGTGCATTCTGACTGTGTGGATTCTGAAGTCGTGATCGATCCTGGACCAGTTAAGTGACAGCTAACAGTGGGCTTTAGTTCTGCACTCCTGTGATCCATAAGAGAAGTAGGGCCAGAGAGCTTTGGCCCTAATTCTACTTTAGGGCCAATTCATACTATGTGCGGTAATATACATTTTACCGCATGGACACACAGGAAACAATTGCTTCCTCTGTGCCCTATTCACAGTGCAGACAAGGCATTGTCAGGCAGCACAGCATCCAACATTGCAGTGAATAAAGTGTACGTTTTGTACACTTCAAATAAAGCTGCTACAAAACAAAACAAAAAAAAGGGACAATGTGGTGCTTTCAATCGTGCACCATACTGCCCCCTAGCCGGGCCAGCGACGCGCCAAATCGCTTTGGCTGCTCTGCAGTGAGAACTGCCCCTTAACCAGGTGATATGGTACATCAGAAAACCCCACAGTACCTAGATGTCATTTTTTTTATTACCTTTTCTCTTCAACTCTCAATCTTCCCTTTTTAGTGAACCAGTCTTTCTGTTATCTGTGCTTTCTGTCTTTATCTAGTTACCTGCTCCATTACTGTGTATGGCTTCTGGTTTCTAACCTTTTCCTGTGCAACTGACCAAACATGATGGTGTGCAGAACCACTGTCAGTCACTATCTAATTGGTGAGCTGCATTTGTTCAAGAGTACCCAACCCAACAACCACATCCCCAGTGGGATCGAGTGCACCTAGTATAAAGCAGAACTAGTCTTCATACACACAGGCACACACACATACCAAATATATATGTTATCAGTTCACATAAATGTAAATAATTTCATTATGAAATGCTGAAAGAAAAGTTTCACCAGAATTCAGTGTACTAAAGAAAAAGACTCAGCCGAGACCCATTTGCCCACCAACCACCAGCTACGCAAGGGAAGGGAGTAGCACAGGCATTTTGCCTATACCCAATCATATGGGTTCCAGTAACCACTTGTATATTCACCATTTAATGTACAAACTTTGAGTTTCCAGCTCTCTGCCACTGCCGAGGATAGGTTCTGGGTAAGGAAGAGGCATCATTTGGCTGCCTTTGCTTAAGTAGCCAGTCAGATCCTGGGCTTCACAGAGAAGTTACTCTTTGTTGTGGCAGAGAGTTGGATACAGGCCTACCCCACTTTTAAGTACACAATGGGGTTTATTTACTAAAGCTCGGAAAGTGCAAAATCAGGCTCACTTCTGCATAGAAACCAATGAGCTTCTAACCCCAGCTTGTTCAATTAAGCTTTGGTAATAAAACCTGGAAGCTCATTGGTTTCTATGAAGAAGTGAGCCTGATTTTGCACTTTCCAGCTTTAGTAAATAAACCCCATTGTGTACTTAAAAGCGGAGTATGCCTGTATCTTGGTATCAATGGCCCAGATAGAGTAGAGTGCTCTGGGTAAAAGGTAAGGATTTTAAGTTTTTTAGGTAGTATTCAGCATGGAAGACAGGTGGACCAAATGTTAGTATCTTTCACTTTTGGCCTACTCTAAAGAAATGATGTCACTTGCCCCTTCTTGTACCAGAACCTTACGAAAATTGGGAGGAGGGTGGTATCTGTCTATTATACATCGCTCTCCTATTCAGTGAACGTGTTAAATTCTTTAAAAAAATGTAAGGACTTTTGTTAATGGAGAGGAGACAGAAAGAGGCAGAAACCCAGCAGGATCTACCTACAATGTTAGACCCAAAGCTATTAACCTCCCAGGACCAGGCATCATTGGAAAGAAGGTATCTACAGGAACCATAAGTCGGATATAATTTATTACAGGTAAGTTATGCGACCGACAAAAAAACCCCAAAAACTTCAGCTTTAATGTCTTAAAAGTTTTGTTTCTGAGTATTATTCTAAAGTGGAACTTTAGTCAGAAAATCAAGTCCTGCTAGATAATTTCAGACTGGCCCCTTTTGCGGTGTATAGCTTTGTAAAACATTAAAAATAAGTGCCTATACTGTTTAACCACTTGCTGACCCCCCTTTAACATTTTTACTGCTACAGGATGGCAGCTGTGCACTGGATAACCTATATATATATATATATATATATATGTGATCCTGCCTGTCCGACTGCAGGGGGTGTGCATGCAACGCCAGTGTGTAGTTTCTGCTGTGATCATTTACTGCAGAAGTCGATCTGTGAGTGCAGCGACTCAATGTCTGCCGACACCCACCGACCATCAGGCAGAGACTCAAAATGGAGCTCTGACTATGTAAACAAGGCAGAGTTTCGTCATGACGGGGGGGATGAATTTTGTGTTCTTGCAAAGTGGAGACTGAAATCCATCTCTTCCCTTAGTAAAAGCAGCACACACAGTACACAAACACTGACTAGGCACATATTTAACCTTTTGCTCGCCCTAGATGTGTAACCCCTTCCCAGCCAGTGTCATTAGTACAGTGACAATGCATATTTTTAGAACTGATCACTGTATTAGAGTCACTGATTCCCACAAAGTGTCAGTTAGTGTCCGATTGTCTGTCGCAATATCAGAGTCCCACTATAAGTCGCTGCCATTACTAGTATAGGAAAAATAAAAATAAAAGTTCCAGTATATATCCCATAGTTTTTAGACATTATAACATTCACTTAAACCAATCAATATACGCTTAGTGAATTTTTTTTAACCCCCAAAAAAATGTAGCAGAATACATTTATGAAGAAATTAGATTTATGCTATTTTTTTATTAGATATTTTTTATAGCAGAAAGTGAAAAATATTGTTTTTTTTCAAAATTGTTTATAGGGCAAACAATTAAAAACCCCAGTGTTGAGCAAATCCCACCAAAAGAAAGTTCTATTTGCGGGGAAAAAAAAAATATATACATTTTATTTGGGTACAGCGTTGCCTGACAGTGCAATTGTCAGTTAAAGTAAAGCAGTGCCGTATCGCAAAAAATGACATGGTCCTGAAGGGAGGAGGGGCAATCTTCTGGAGGACAAGTGGTTAAAATCCAGTAATACACTGGGGGTTATTTACGAAAGGCAAATCCACTTTGAACTGAAAGTGCACTTGGAGGTGCAGCCGCTCTAAATCTAAGGGGTAGAGCTGAAATAAGGGGAAGCTCTGCTGATTTTATCATCCAATCATGTGCAAGCTAAAATGCTGTTTTTTATTTTCCTTGCATGTCCCCTCGGATCTACAGCGACTTTACTTTCAAGTGCACTTGCAGTGCAAAGTGGACTTTCCTTTAGTAAATAACCCCCACTGTCTCATCCTGCTCTGCACATGCTCAGTGGCCCTCCTTTTTTTGTACCGATGATCAGAATCACTAGAGGCCAATGTGCTGACAGCTTAATGATTTACTGCTGCTCAGGGAGTCTGGGCTTCATCAAAAGGCAGCCTCCGGTAAGAGGAAACATAAACAATGCTGGAGGAATTTTGCAGGGCACAAAAAATCATGTAAGCATATATATTAATGTGGAATGTATGTTCCTTGCTAAAGAACATCCTTTTTTTTATCAAGTTGTTATGGGTGTAGTTCCACTTTAAATGTGTAGGTAAAGGAAAGGATTCTAACCACAATATACAGATAATCATTAAAGGGAAAGGTTAAAAATGATTATATAAAAATACGTATCTATATCATATGCATTAATTAAATATAGGGAATGTCAGGCGTACAAAAATGAAAACAGTCTTGCAGAAAATTGCTTTCAGATAAAATCTGAAAATGTGTACCCTATAAAATGTACAGGTGTTATGGTACACACTTTCAGCTACACAACTCTGAGCATGCACGTTAGGCGTATATGACAAAGCAGAGTAAGTCACTGACTTGAGCAGAGCGAACAAAGCTAAAGCCTCTTCCTACTCTTTTTTTTTTTTTTATGTACAGCAAATTTTCCACCATAAAGAGTTACTAACGTTGCAGACTTTATGCTTCAATGACGTATTCTGTGCATAAAGCCCACTTGCATTTACATCAATGAATTTAAATGACAAAGGTTGTGTTAATACAAGTGTCATTGTTGGTTATGTTATTATTGTTTATAAGCACTAAATATTTTAAGCCCACTCTAAACATTTGAGGGAATCACCGATCAATTATTGCAGGTTGACTTATATCAGGATTTTCTTGGAAAGATCCGTGAAGTTGGCAGGTCACTGTATTCCACAGGTCACAGCAACCTTCTAGCCCCGAGGACCTAGGTCTGGACCTGCACAGAGCATTATTTTATGTTGGCAAACAATGATAGGCGTGTAGTTTGTGTACATATTATCCAGGCGATTCAAGATATGGTCCATAGGCAAACCGGTTTCTACAAACTTATAATGCTAAGAATATAGCAAAAAGGTTGATTGTATGTTTTGTCAATCTTTCAGCACTTGTTATGCAAAGTACTAGCTCTGAAGTAGCATGCATATGCAATCATTTCTCTTCATTGAACTTACATTGAGGAGGAAGATCATAACTAACAGTGTAAGTCAGGGGTATTGAATTAAAATTCTAGGAGGTCCAGTCACCAAAATGTTCTTTCAGCCGAGGTCCGAATCGTAAGTTTGTGCTATGACTCAGATTGTAGTCACTATGGTGATTATTTACTAAAACTGGAGCGTGCAATAAACCAATCAGCTTCCAAGTTTTATTTATAAAGCTTAATTGAGCGAGCTGAAGTTAGAAGCTGATTGGCTACCATGCACAGTTGCACCAGATTCTGAGTGCTCCAGTTTTAGTAGATCTTCCCCTGTATATCTATCAAAAACTGAGAAATGTACAATTTCCACAGCATTTCAGCAATATTTATTGTCAACTTCCACTTACATCAGTTGCCCCCATCAGGGTGTCCCTTTACATCAGTTGTGCCCATCAGAGTTCCCCTTTACATCAGTTATACCTACCAGATTGCTCCTTTCCATCAGTTGTGCCCATCAGAGTGCCCCTTTCCATCAGTTGTCCCCACTGGAGTGCCTCTTTCCATCAGTTGTGCCCACCAGAGAGCCCCTTTCCATTAGTTGTGCCCATCAGAGTACCCCTTTACATTAGTTGTCCCCATCAGAGTGGCATTTTCTATCATTTGTGCCCATCAGAGTGCCCCTTTACATCAGTTGTAACCATCAGAGTGGCCCTTTCTATCATTTGTGGACATCAGAGTGCCCCTTTACATCATATGTGCCCATCAGAGTGCCCCTTTACATTATATGTGACCTTCAGAATGACCCTACAAGTGAACGGCATATGTCCGGTAGCTGGGCAGACATGGGAGAAGGGAGGAGCTGCAGGGGGTAGGAGCTGGCAGAAGGGAGGAGCTGCAGGGGGCAGAAGCTGGCAGAAAGGAGGAACTGCAGGGGACGGGAGCTGGCAGAAGGAAGGAGCTGCAGTGGGCAGGGGCTGGCAAAAGGAATGAGCTGTAGGGGGTGGATGGGAGATGGCAGATGGAACAAGCTGCAGGGGATGGGAACTGGACTAAGAAACTTGCTACAGGGTGCGGGGTGCATATGTGATGTCACTGGTTGCTAGGACATTGGCGGTCCCTGTTGAGCAGTGGGGA
This sequence comes from Lithobates pipiens, assembly GCF_037356315.1. Classification (NCBI taxonomy): domain Eukaryota; kingdom Metazoa; phylum Chordata; class Amphibia; order Anura; family Ranidae; genus Lithobates; species Lithobates pipiens. Next base: position 24,556,004 of record NW_027507696.1, on the reverse strand, counting down.
TCACGCACTGCAGGCTGGTGGGCTGAACACGAGCATCACTTGGTCTGTAACCATAGTTGGACTGCGGATTGCCATTTAATGAAGGCTGGTGTAATTAATTATGGGCTCCCTTAAAGTGTGAACTCTGCAGTCTATCAGTTTAGTTCAGGTGGGGTTTTTGTATATTGAAGACCAAACTGGGGAAGCTTTGGTATATGGAAAACCAAGCCTGGGCATGATTTGTGTAGTTCAGCAGAAGGCAACAGATAGAGAAGTGCAGCAAGTAGTGCTTCTACATAAAATGAATGTAGGGAGCAGCATGTGCTAGTTTGACTGCTTTTGGAGATTGCGTTTGAGAGCAGAACATCAATTGCCCTTCCCATGCCAGACCCCTATCCAAGCATACAGCCCGGAAGGTCAGGAAAGGGAGGGAACGGGCGAGTCTCCCCCCCCCCCCCTCTGATCCATACCAGGCCACATGCCCTCAACATAGGGGGTGATTTGGGGCCACCTGCATGTTGATGGAGACAAGGGCCTCTTCCCCACAACCCTGACTGGTAGTTGTGGGGGTCTGCGGGCAAGGAGCTTATTGAAATCTGGAAGTCTCTGATCCTAAGCTCCCTCCAGTGTGCTGGAGATGCCAGAATGACGTTGGCTCTCTCTTCCACATATTGTGGGATTGCCCTGCTGTTCAACCATTCTGATCCTCCATCCAAGCACTCCTATAAGGCCCATTCAAAATGGACCTACCTTTAGACCCGATTCATTACCTCCTGGGCTTACCATTCCCAGATATCTCTAAATACACACAAAAATTAGCTACCTTCATTCTACTAGCAGCAAAAAGGGTGATCCCTCTAAGATGGCTATCTACCACCCCATCCACACTCCCGCAGGTTCTGCAAATACTGGAACAGATCCATAGAATGAAAAATCTTACTGCAGTAATCCACGATTCACTTCCTCAATTTTCGCTCATTTTGGATTTATGGGATCACTCTGAGCTTAACCCAGGAGCCATACCCTTAACCTCCTCTGTTTAAATGCCTGTTCATGTAATACCTCAAGAAACCATACTGTTAAAATCTCCTATCCATGGTGCCTTTCCCCCTTTCCTCTTCCCTTTGTCTTAATCAAGTCACCCTAGTGTACCCTGGTCTTGCAGTTTAGGTACTCTGAGAATTTTCACAGCTTGCAGATCCAGAGAGCAAAAATTCTTGTTGGTGAGATATATGTGACCTTTTAGTTAAGCGTGCTCTCTTGATCTTCCCTCCACCTGCCCACTCCCCCTCCCCCCCTTTTTCGAACTATTCTACAGTTTTGTAACATATACTGTACTTATGTTAATGTAAGTTTATTCTGTTGTCGTCTACGTACAACCCAATAATATCTGATGATTGAATTAATCAAAAACACACTGCTTTTATTTTCTGACTGGAATGTTTTATTTTCTTTTGAAATTTCAATAAAAAATACAACTTAAAAAAAAAAGAAATCTAGAAGCCTCCTTTAACAAGGGTGCCCCCAGATCCTGCCCCCCCCCCCCATGTTAATGAGTATGGGGTACATAGTCCAGGTTTTGATTAATACCAGGGTGCTATCTGGTAAGCATACCTCCCAACTTTTTGAGAATGGAATGAGGGACACCTACCAGCAAAAGTATGCAGGCATAGGGCACACCCCTTGCCACGCCCCCTTAAAGGAGAATTGTACAAAAAACAAGATTGGTTAAACCCACAAGTGCTTTTTTACTGCTACTATTCCTTTATATTGGCTTTTGGAATTTACAGATGCAGCAATTTAGGAATCAGATGAAAGGTTTAGCGCTGGAAAACACTTTTTGAAAGATAAAAAGTGCATTTTATATACAACTATATAGATCAGACCAAAATGAAGGACAAATGAGGGGGAAAGAGGGACAGAGGGACATTGCTCCAAATCGGGGACCGTCCCTCGAAATCAGGGACACTTGGGACCTATGGGTAAGTGTTGTTCACATATTTGTGCCAGTGCTGGAAATGACAATCAATTGTATGCTCATTTGTGGCAAGGACTGGTGCGACTAATTTTAAGTCCCCTTCTGACTATGGCTTGCATTTACCTAACGTGTTTATTATGTATTAAGGTGTGCTGCATTAAGTCAGCATGTTTATTTAGAATAGGCTGACAACACACCTTAACACACAGTAAATTGGAAGTAACCCCTTTTTTAATGCAACACACCACGGCGCCCAGCATGTGCATTGTGGTGCATTGCAGTGCAGGTGCATTGTCTGCTACTATTACAATGTGTTAAGGTGTCATTCAAAATGATTGGCGCTGCAACACCCCGCGCCCAGTTTGCATAGCATCATGCATTTTGGCAACATGTGGTAAAACACATGTTACTGCAGTGTTTAAATGTGAGTCTGACCTCAGCAGTCACACTAAAGCATTACTTCATATGTTGGCATTAAAAAATTGTGTAAAATAAAAAAATAAACGACACAATCTGATGAAATACCAATCTGATACAGATAGAAGAAGAAATGAACAATGAATAAATGCAAATAGTAATATCATACAATGGCAGTAAAACATAAAAAAATAAAAAATCTGCAACTGTAAAGTTGTCTCATATACTGTATATATTTTATGGGAAAAGGGGTTCAAACCATGGCTTTCTAAGCTGTAGCCTAAACATCACAGGTATATTGGTACTAACATTGCTGACTTTTTTATGAAAATACTAGTTGCCTGGCTGTTAGAGACTGTCCCACTAGCTTCCACACTTTCTGAATCACTGTCACTCAGTATGCAGATGAACAAAGTCAGAGGGAAGTAATTATCTGCATACTTATTTTAGATCAGTGTCTTAAAAGTATTGAAACAAGACTGTAAACTGAGAGCTTTGCAACTAGCATTTTCAGAAGTCACAGTGGCAGTCTGTGTGTTTCTTAGAATAGGGAAGTTCCAGAGGAAACCTAATTCATATGCTGAATTATATCGCCCTCTGCTGGCTGAATTAGGCATACCGGCATACACCCATGGTACTGTAACTAAATGAAAGCACACAGCATTACCACAGTCTTTACTTGCTTTATGAAAATCTCTATAAGTAGAAACTTTCTAATGAAACAGGAAATTTTATTTAGTTGCCATGAACAAAATGACATTGGTAGTGTGAATTTCATACTGCTATCGGTTAAACAACTCTCTTTCACAAATGTTAAAACTGCTCTTCAAGTTTAGTTTGAACATTGGTTGGAAAACTGTCGCTATAAAGGTATATTTACAATTAGCTTAAAAAGAATAAGGCAAAATTTTTTTTACGATTGTGTCATTTCTTCTAAATCTAAAAATATGAATACGTACAGCACTAGTCCTTATACACCATTAAATAAATACCCACCCCAAATCCTCTCATAAATATTAAATACAATTCAGGAACTACTTTTTTTCCAAACTGGGGTACCCAAATCTGACCATAGGCATCATTTTAAATAGACTATACGGCTCATCAATTTAGAAGTAACAATACACGACGATATATGATGCAAGGGTACTTAATATGCATTGCAAAAATAGTCTTTATGTATGCACCTGTATCGTAGGTGCATGCAAATGTGCATATGTGCATGGTGCTCCTTTATATTTTGTAGAGTGTATTTACAAATTGTTATTTATTTTTCCATTACCTGTATTAATTTCACAAGTAAATAGTAATAGTGATAGTAAAGAGGCAGGCTCCATTTTTGGAGACATCAAGGCCGCGTACACACGCGCGGACTGTTGGCCCAACCTTGTCCGCTGAACAGTGTTTGGGCGGACAGTCCGCTCGTGTGTGGGCTTTCAGCGGACAGTTTCAGCGGACAGTTGGACGGACAAGGTTTTACGGAAATTCCGAAAAACTGTCCGCTGAAACCTTGTTTCAACGAACAGTCCGCCCGTGTGTAGGCTTGTTCGTCAAACTAAGTTCCGCGCATGCTCAGAAAGGATTTTCAAGCCGAAAGTTATAATGCAGTGTATAGGACGTCGTATTTTGCGTCCCGTCGTACGTGCCGTTCACGTCATCGCGCACAGTTTCAGCAAACTGTTCGTTCGTCGTGTGTGGCCATGTCCGTCCATGCTAAGTTTGAGCGGACTGTTCGCTCAAACTGTTGGACGGACAAAGTTGGGCCAACAGTCCGCGCGTGTGTACGCGGCCCAAGGGTCTCCTAGACCCCTAATGACCCTACACTGTGCTTAAGGGACAAAGTGCCTGCTGTTTTTTTCTGGCCACAGCTGCTGGTATCTAACCATCCTGAACCCTGAAGTGATCAATGCTGAATATTTCCGCATTCATTTATCTCCAGGCGATCAGGGAACAGACAGAGACTGAACAAAATGTAAACAAACATTTATATCCCATACCCACACCGCCATAATAGTTAGCCCTGGAAGCGTTAAAAAGGTTAAAGCATACAGTAGATAAACTAAGAATTAAAGCCTACAGCGGTGTACACATACAGTATACAGGCATTGCTTCCAGAAAATATGACCTAAACAATGTGCAATAAGGGAGTGTTTCTGTTCTGTTCCAAATGCACATTGACATGCCTCCTTAGACCCAGTATGTCTAGTGGCGTGGTCACCTGCTGAATTGGCACCATCCATGGACAGATTAACTTATTAATAATACACAAAATTGAATCCAATGCAATATAACTTTAGCTAAATACAGTTTTCCCAGTCTAATGAAGTACAAAAATGTAGTTAGGTGCAGTCTACTATCTCCACTGCGGGTGGTGCTTGTCTGCAGTGGCATTGCAGTTAGAGAGGAAGTCATGAGGAACATTGGGAGTTATTTACTACAGGAAAATCCACTTTCCACTGCAAGTGCGCTTGGAAGTGCAGTCGCTGGAGATCCGAGGGGGATATGCAAGGAAAATAAAAAACAGCATTTTAGCTTGCACATGATTGGATGATAAAAGCAGCAGAGCTTCCCCTCATTTCAGATCAACCCCTTATATTTAGAGCGACTGCACTTCCAAGTGCACTTGCATTGCAAAGTGGATTTGCCTTTCGTAAATAACCCCCATTGCTCATCTATGGAATCCTGGGTCACTGGGCAAGCAATTCAATTGGATGCTGCTGCGCCATGTGACTCTAGCAGCCATCTTTGGTTAGGCAGAAAATATTTAAGGCCTCGTCTCCCAGGCTTGGCATGTATTTTGCGAATGAGTAGAGTAGACAGAGGTACCCCATCTGTTAGGGACAGAATTTGTGGCAGGGAAAGGCTCCTCAAGAGGAAGGGAAGAGTCAGGCTCACAACTTCTCTAGACATCTTCCTGCTTTGGCAGGAGATGGCCAGGTTGCATTCTGCCCCTCTAACAGATGCTGTCAGTTAGGTTGAAATCCACTCTCGACACACTGATGGACCAGTGAGTATGCCTGGTTGAGCTGCCTTCACACCAGCTTTATTGTGAACTGTCTTAGCATTACTTTAATGCAAGTTCTTCATTGCCCCTGGACTGTGTGTGTTATTGCCGCTACACCATGCTGCACCCCACCTACAAGAAAACAATGACTTTTCTGAGCCTTGTCTCTGTAAATAATTAACACTAAGTTGAAGAAGTAAGGAGGACAAAACTATTTAGCACTAATCAGGATGGGAAGACAGATAAAGAAACCAAAATCACATTAGTACACAAGTTGCAGTTGCCCAAAAGTGCCTCTAGAAGTCAGCATACTACACAAAAATGATAACCTAATGCAGTTCAATACAAGCCATAAAAATTGATGAAAGTGGGGCAGAACATGCACCCATAAACCACAGTTCAGATCATTATTAACAAAATGAAACTTTTCAATTACATATGCTTCATTGTGTGCAGATTGAAGAAATATAACGAATTTGCCTAAACTTCCCTTAAAGTAGACCACCATTTAAATAGATAGGGACTACTTAGAGGCAGCAAAAATAGAGACAAACACTTTAATCAGGAGTTTGTAGTTTATCACAGCTTGCAAAGCCCATGCTAAGTAACATAGTAACATACAATATAGCATATGGAGTACAGTGTTCAGGAGTATATAATACCCAGCACAAAATATAGAGTGCATAAGCCTGCCTTCTGCCAATGGATTACAAGTAACCTTATTTGCTAAGAAGCTTTGGCCAGATCACTGGGGCCAGAAGCGATGTGCACACTTCTTACATTTCTCTGGTGTTCAGGTAGATACAGAGGTACAGTCCATCATTCTGTTATTTCTTGCTGGCAGCCCTGCAGAGTACTATTTTTCTCAACCAACTGATTACAGTCTTGGCAGAGCTCCCTGCGTGGAATGCATATGTTGTAGGGTGGTGGGTTGCATGGCTCCTAACTGTCCCTGATTTGGAGGGACTGTCCCTGATTTGGTACAAAGTCCCTCTGTCCCTGATTCCTCTGTCCCTGATTAAAACCTGGAAGCTGATTGGTTTCTATGCAGAAGTGAGCCTGATTTTGCACTTTCCAGCTTTAGTAAATAAACACTTTTGTGTACTTAAAAGTGGGGTATGCCTGTATTTATCTTTCAAAAATGTGTTTCCCAGTGCTAAAACTTTCATCCAATTTCAAAATTGCTGCATTTGTACATTTTAAAAGCCACTTGTGAAAAATCATCTCTTGTCTTTTTAAACCTTTTTGTCACTTTTTTTGTAAAATGGTAGGGGTTGTACCCCATTACAAATTCACAAGAGGGGGCAGGATGTGGGGGTCCCCTTGTTAAAGGGGGCTTCCAGATTCCAATAAGCCCCCTGCCCGCAGACCCCCACAACCACCGGGCAAGGGTTGTGGGGATGAGGCCCTTCTCCCCATCAACATGGGGACAAGGTGCTCTGAGGGGCTACCTCAAAGCACCATCCCAATGTTGAGGGCATGTGGCCTGGTATGGTTCAGGAGGGGGGGCTGCTCTCTCGTCCCCCCTCTTTTCCTGCAGCCTGCCAGGTTGCGTGCTCGGATAAGGGTTTGGTATGGATTTTTGGGGGGAATTTAAAAAAAAAAATGTTGGTGCGGGGTTCCCCTTAATAACCATTCCAGACCTGAAGGGCCTGGTATGGAATTTCAGGGGACCCCCGTGCATTTTTTTTGATTTTGGTTTGGGGATCCCCTGTAGGGAAATCCCCATGCCGTTTTTATCAATGAACTTTTATGTGTATTGCGGACCGACAATTCATTGTAGCCGCGAGTAGTTTTAAATGACCTTTTTTCCTTTAGAAATGTAATTTTGCTCTCAGACTGTTCTAAATACGGGAAACATGCGTCCCTTTACAGGCATGCTATAGACAACCCCCAGGTATGATACACTTTTATTGTTTCACTTTAAGCATTATTAAAATCACTGCTCCCGAAAAAACGTCAGTTTCTAAAACTTTTTTTGCATTGATACATGTCCCCTGGGGCAGGACCCAGGTTCCCAAACACTTTTTATGACCATACCATGCATATAAGCCTTTAAAATTAGCACTTTTGATTATTCATTATTATTATTCATTGATTATTCATGTTTAACGGTGTTCGCGTGTTTGAACACATTTTTTGCCTGTTCGCATTTTCTGGTGCGAACCAAACGGGGGGTGCTAAAACGATGCTTTATTCAAATAATATTTAGGACACAGCAAAGGACATCACAGCGAGAGATGCTAACAACTGACGCGTTTCGCACTTAGGATAGTGCTTACTCACAGCTATGAGTAAGCACTAGCCTTAGTGCGAAACACGTCAGTGGTTAGCATCTTTCGCTGTGATGTCATTTGCTGTGTCCTAAATATTATTTGAATAAAGTATCATTTTAGCATTGGAGTGCAGCCATCCAGAGTTCTGTCATTATCCACATTACTCTGATGCATTTCTATTCAGTCTGTTCCATTCGTTTAGATGCAGCATTCGTTACTTCAGATAATTCGTAACTTCGGATGCATTCATATTCGTTAAATTCACTAACAGTTACTTTAGCCAAATTTGAAAAGAAAGTAAATCTAATCTATCCCAAATTAGCTGCTATGGCGCAGGGACCTGAATAGAAGAATTACTGACTTCAGCTATTTTACCTATAATTTAATCGTTTATAATAATAATTAATAATAATAAAAACTATAATAATAGTTAATAATTTAATTATGATAGAAAATACAAATAAAAAACGAAATTATCTGAATGTAATTGATTTTGTTAAACTCGTAGGTTTTACTCTTTTTCGTTCTTTCGGATTTTTGTTCTTTCGGGTTTTAGTTCTTTCAGGTTTTAGTTCTTTCAGGGTTTTTTTTTTCGTTCTTTACCAGGAAGTAACTGAAGAAATGTAAAAAAAAAAAAAAAAAAGGTCAAAACAAGTAAACATATTATACCTTCTTGTGTATTTACTAATGCTGGCAGCATAAGGATTAAACATAGTCAATGTTGATTGAGAGAGTGAAGTTCCACTTTACAGTGCCTTGAAAAAGCATTCATATCCGTTGAAATTTTCCACATTTTGTCATGTTACAACCAAAAACGTAAATGTATTTTATTGGGATTTTATGTGATAGACCAAAACAAAGTGGCAGGTAGTTGTGAAGTATAAGGAAAATGATAAATGGTTTTCCAAATTTTTTACAAATAAATATCTGAAAAGTGTGGCGTGCATTTGTAAGCCCCCTGAGTCAATACTTTGTACAACCACCTTATGCTGCAATTACAACTGCAAGTCTTTTTGGGTATGTCTCTACAAGCTTTGCACATCTAGAGAGGGACATTTTTGGCCATTCTTCTTAGCAAAATAGCTCAACCTCTGTTAGATTGAATGTGAACAGTAATTTTCAAGTCTTGCCACAGATTCTCAATTGGATTTAGGTCTGGACTTTGACTGGGCCATTCTAACACATGAATATGCTTTGATCTAAACCATTCCATTGTAGCTCTTGCTGTATGTTTAGGGTCGTTGTCTTGCTGGAAGGTGAACCTCTGCCCCAGTCTCAAATCTTTGCAGACTCAAATAGGTTTTTTCCTAAGATTGCCTTGTATTTGGCTCCATCCATCTTCCTATCAACTCTGACCAGCTTCCCTGTCCCTGCTGAAGCAAAGCATCCCCACAACATGATGCTGCCACCACCATGTTTCACAGTGGGGATGGTGTGTCCAGGGTGGTGTGCAGTGTTAATTTTCCACCACACATAGCGTTTTACTTTTAGGACACAAAGTTACATTTTGGTCTCATCTGACCAGAGTACCTTCTTCCACATGTTTGCTGTGTCCCCCACATGGCTTTTCGCACACTGCAAATGGGACTTCCTATGGCTTTCTTTCATCAATGGCTTTCTTCTTGCCACTCTTCCATAAAGGCCATATTTGTGGAGTGTACGACTAATAGTTGTCCTGTGAAAAGATTCTCTGACCTGAGTTGTGGATCTCTGCAGCTCCTCTAGAGTTATCATGGGCCTCTTGGCTGCTTCTCTCATTAATGCTCTCTTTGCCTTTCAGTTTAGGTGGACGCCATGTCTTGGTAGGTTAGCAGTTGTGCCTTACTCTTTCTATGTTCGAATGATGGATTGAACAAAGCTCCGTGAGATGTTCAAAGTTTGGGATATTTTTTCATAACCTAACCATGCTTTAAACTTTTCCACATTATCCCTGACCTGTCTGGTTTGTTCCTTGGCCTTCATGATGCTGTTTGTTCACTAAGGTTATCTAACAAACCCCTGAGGGCTTCACAGAACAGCTGTACTTATATGAGGTTAAATTATACACAGGTGGACTCTAACTACTAATTATGTGACTTCTAAAGGCAATTGGTTCCACTAGATTTTAGTTAGAGGTATCAGAGTAAAGGTTGCTGAATATAAATGCACACCACACTTTTCAAATATTTATTTGTAAAAAAATGTTGAAAACCAATTATCATTTTTCTTCCACTTCACAATTATATGCCACTTTGTGTTGGTCTATCACATAAAGTTTTAATGAAATACATTTATGTTTTTGAATGTAACATGACAACATTTGGAAAATTTCAAGGGGTGTGAATACTTTTTTAAGGCACTGTAGGCACTATCCAGCACTTCTTATGTAATACTGCAGAATTCTTTCACCTAGTGTGAATAACTAGACAGCAGCAAGGTCATTTTTGTTCACTTCTCTGCCCCTGCTGAACAGCCTAGGGAGAGGGAAGGCTGGATTGAATACTGATTGGCTGAAGGGGACCTGCCCCTAGAAACAGGGCAAATGGAGGAGTCTAACTGTCAAGGTGGGCCAGAAGGATGCTGCCTAGCCACTGGCCATGATAAGCACTTCCCACCACCGGGAGAAGTGCAGGGACCCACAAACCATTGGGAGGTTGTGTACAGGGGCTGAAGGCTGCCACTGAAGAGAACTCTTTGCAATACCACATGCTGCCAGCTGAGAGACTGCTGCAGGGTTCAGGACTGAGGGCTGGCCGCACACAGACTTTGCTACTGAGAACCCAGACAGAGAGAGCCTGACTGCTGTGAGTGGTATTGTGTACATAGGCTGCTGTTGTTTCCATTGTTGGAAAGGCGAGCCTGAGAGATGTGTGCTGCTACATAGACACTGTCTGCTGCTCCTGAGAGCCAGGACACTGTGCTGAGCTGTTGTTCCAGAGATGATCCAATTTCAAAATTATTTTAAAATTGTTCCAGCTAGCACAGCCAGTTACAGCCGCTTAGAGCTTCCATGAGAGGGGGGACCCTTTCTCTGGTCCAGAGAGACTGCATGTGACAAGAATTGGTGGCATTTGTTGTGAGAGGCCCTTTTGTCCAACACAGGGGCCTCATCGCTGGAAGGAATAAAATAGTGTTCCACTGGCCAGTGGTTAGACACGCCTCATTAATAATAGTTAGGTTGTTAATATAGCTGTTACCTTGCCCCTTACATTACCTCTAATGTTGTGGAATCCTCAAATCGTTCCTCCACAAAGGTTTGAATTCTGTCTGGGCCATTTCACAGGCGGCGGTGGGAGAAGAATACGGTGTCACATCAAACTGCATTTGCTCAGCTGTTATTCTACTTGTTTAACCCACCCCTTCCTCCTACAGGGCTTTGCCTCCTAAATAAAGCCCACTATAATGTGTAGTCTTGGGTCCAGTTAAGGCAGTGTTTCTCAATTCCAGTCCTCATGGCCCACTAACAGGTCATGTTTTCAGGATTTCCCTCAGATGAAACAGCTGGGGTAATTACTAAGGCAGTGAAACTGATCAAATCACCTGTGCAAAATAATGGAAAGCCTGAAAACATGACCTGTTAGTGGGCCATGAGGACTGGAATTGAGAAACACTGAGTTAAGGACAGGTCACCACAAGTGCAGGGATCTAAAACAATTCAGAAGCTACTTCAGGGATAAGTATAAATAAGTATAAATAAGTATATATATATATATATATATATACAGCACATCCATTCTAGCATACATCCCTAGTGCTATGATCTTGTCTCAGCCTCCTTCTCTCACAAACCAATCACAAAACGAACAGCCCCAGGTTTTGTTTTGTAAATGGCCAGGAACAGGGAGGTGAAAACAAGAACACAGTACTAGGGTCTAGGACACCTGAAGTACTTACATCCACAATGGCGGAGGTAGAGCGGGAGATGTACTTACCCTGGCATGTAAAAAAGATTTGCCTAATGTAGAATGCCCTGTACACTCAGTCGGACTTTCCGACGGAAAATGTGTGATCGCATCTTGTTGTCGGAAAATCCGATCGTGTGTGGGCTCCATCGGAATTTTCGACACACAAAGTTTGAGAGCAGGATCTAAAGTTTTCCCACAACAAAATCTAATCGTTTAAATTCCAATCGTGTGTAGACAATTCCAACAGACAAAGTGCCAAGCATGCTCAGAATAAATTATGAGATGAAAGCTATTGACTACTGCCCTCTTTATAGTCCCTTTGTACGCCTTCTACGTCACCGCGTTCCGAACGATCGGATTTTCCGACAACTTTGTGTGACCGTGTGTATGCAAGACAAGTTTGGGCCAAAATCCGTCTGAAAAAATCCGACGGATTTTGTAGTCGGAATGTCAGACTACGGTACAGGGCAGTAAGAGTGCCTGCATGGTGCGGGGTGGCTTTTTAGGGAACAGAATATATAACTGTTTAAACATCATTTTTTTAATGCCCTAAGTTATCTTTACTGTAAGTATCCTTTATCAAAAGTAGGGACTTTCTAACACATTAGAAAACATGTTACTAATTGCTTTTCTAATTTCTTTTCTTTCCATTGTATGGCGAAACAAGATTTTCCCTTCATAGGTGCTGCCCCTATATGTCCCAAGGATGGGCCTTGCAAGAAAGGCTATAGTTAGATATCAGACCTTTCATAATTCGTTACTGTGAAATCTTCTGACCCATAGCCATACCTATAGTTAGACCTAGTATTCTAATATTTTCATATCTTCACTAACATTAGACCATTTTTAGCTGTACTTCAGATTTGAACTGAAGATAAATAGTTTTTATAGTTTCAGCAATAATATAACAAAGTTTCCTCCCTACCACTTTCTATGAAAAGAAGAGGTAGTGTAGGCTAAGGTTTCCATTGATATAGTAAGAATACTTCCTGTCTTACCACATTCTGCAGTGTTGTGTTACTTATCAGGGGGTAGCTGGTTATACGCCAGGTACTATTCCAGTCATTCTGCTTATTCTAGTGTTATCTGTATTAGCTAGAAAAAAAAATGATATGCAGCATAATATATTTATATTACATTGTATTATTAGAAGGAGATATAAGTAAAATTATTTATATGTGCACAAAAAAATGACTTTAATTTGAAGCCTAAGTTAAATAAGTTGCAAATGAAATGACACAGAATGCTAGTATGCATTGCATACTAGCACATTATGAAAGACTTACCTTGGAACAAAGCCCTCCAGCAGCATGCTGTCACTGTTGACAGAGCTTCCATCTTCACTTGGTCTTCCTTCTAGGTTCGCAGGCTTCGGCTGTTTCACTCCCGGTATCGCAAAAGTCATGGCTCTCAATGGATGGCATGCCGTCAATTGAGAGCGCGGTGCGCATGTGTCGGTGACGTCACTGGCTGCTACTATAATAAATATCTCCTAAACTGTGCACGTTTAGGAGATATCAACTGTACCGCCGATAAGGCAGTACAGCCAGCCCTCTAGTACTGGGCTCAGGCAACATCAGTGCAAAAGGGGAGCCCTGGCACTTGCTGAGCAGCAGGGCCAGCTGTACTGCTTTATTAGTAACACAGAGCAGGACGCTGATGAATCTCTGTCCTCAGTCCTTTTCTGTGTCTGTTTAGACCCTTGATATTTAACCAAAGTCCCCCCCAACATGGCAGTTAAAAAATGTACAAATAAATAAATAATACAATTTAACCACTTTCAGACCGGACCATTTTGCTGGTAAATGACCAGAGGTCTTTTTACACTTTGGCACTGCGCTGCTTTAACTGGTAATTGCGCGGTCATGCAATGTTGTACCCAAACGAAATTTGCGTCCTTTTCTTCCCACAAATAGAGCTTTCTTTTAAAGGTATTTGACTGACTCTGCGATTTTTATTTTTTGCGATATAAACGTAAAAAGACCGCAAATTTTGAAAAAAAATGATATTTTCTACTTTTTGTTATTAGAAAAATCCAATAAACTCAATTTTAGTCATACATTTAGGCCAAAATGTATTCAGCCACATGTCTTTGGTAAAAAAAAAGTCAATAATTGTATATTTATTGGTTTGCGCAAAAGTTGTCACATCTACAAACTAAGGTACATTTTCTGGAATTTACGCAGCTTTTATTTTATGACTGCCTATCTCATTTCTTGAGGTGCTAAAATGGCAGGGCAGTACAAAACCCCCCCAAATGACCCCATTTTGGAAAGTAGACACCCTAAGGAAATTGATAAGAGGCATGTTGAGCCCATTGAATATTTTATTTTTTTGCCGCAAGCGATTGAATAATGACAAAAAAAAAAATTTTTTTTTTTTTTTACACAAAGTTGTCACTAAATGATATATTGCTCACACATGCCATGGTTATATGTGGAATTGTACCCCAAAATACATTCTGCTGCTTCTCCTGAGTACGGGGATACCACATGTGGTCGACTTTTTGGAAGCCTAGCCGCGTACGGGGCCCCGAAAGCCAAGCACCGCCTTCAGGATTTCTAAGGGCATACATATGTCATTTTACTCCTCACTACCTATCACAGTTTTGAAGGCCATAAAATGCCAAGATGGCACAAAACCCCCACAAATGACCCCATTTTAGAAAGTAGACACCCCAAGCTATTTGCTGAGAGGCATGTTGAGTCCATGGAATATTTTATATTTTGCCACAAGTTGCGGGAAAATGACAAACTTTATAAATTTTTCACAAAGTTGTCACTAAATGATATATTGCTTACACATGCTATGGGCATATGTGAAATTACACCCCAAAATAAATTCTGCTGCTTCTCCTGAGTACGGGGATACCACATGTGTGGGATTTTTTGGGAGCCTAGCCGCGTACGGGGCCCCGAAAACCAAGCACCGCCTTCAGGCTTTCTAAGGCCGTAAATTTTTAATTTCATGCCTCACTACCTATTACAGTTTTGAAGGCCATAAAATGCCAAGATGGCACAAAACCCCCACAAATGACCCCATTTTAGAAAGTAGACACCCCAAGCTATTTGCTGAGAGGCATGTTGAGTCCATGGAATATTTTATATTTTGCCGCAAGTTGCGGGAAAATTACAAACTTTTTTTATTTTTTTTTTTTTTTTCACAAAGTTGTCACTAAATGATATATTGCTCACGCATGCCATGGGCATATGTGAAATGACACCCCAAAATAAATTCTGCTGCTTCTCCTGAGTACGGGGATACCACATATGTGGGACTTTTTGGGAGCCTAGCTGCGTACGGGGCCCCAAAAGCCAAGAACCGCCTTCAGGCTTTCTAAGGGCGTAAATCTTTGATTTCACGCCTCACTACCTATTACAGTTTTGAAGGCCATAAAATGCCAAGATGGCACAAAACACCCACAAATGACCCCATTTTAGAAAGTAGACACCCCAAGCTATTTGCTGAGAGGCATGTTGAGTCCATGGAATATTTTATATTTTGCCGCAAGTTGCGGGAAATTTACAAACTTTTTATTTTTTATTTTTTTTTTCACAAAGTTGTCACTAAATGATATATTGCTCATGCATGCCATGGGCATATGTAAAATGACACCCCAAAATAAATTCTGCTGCTTCTCCTGAGTACGGGGATACCACATGTGTGGGATTTTTTGGGAGCCTAGGTGCGTACGGGGCCCCGAAAGCCAAGAACCGCCTTCAGGCTTTCTAAGGGCGTAAATCTTTGATTTCATGCCTCACTACCTATTACAGTTTTGAAGGCCATAAAATGCCAAGATGGCACAAAACCCCCACAAATGACCCCATTTTAGAAAGTAGACACCCCAAGCTATTTGCTGAGAGGCATGTTGAGTCCATGGAATATTTTATATTTTGCCGCAAGTTGCGGGAAATTTACAAACTTTTTTTTTTTTATTTTTTTTTTCACAAAGTTGTCACTAAATGATATATTGCTCACACATGCCAGGGACATATGTGAAATGACACCCCAAAATAAATTCTGCTGCTTCTCCTGAGTACGGGGATACCACATGTGTGGGACTTTTTGAGAGCCTAGTCGCGTACGGGGCCCCGAAAACCAAGAACCGCCTTCAGGATTTCTAAGGGTGTAAATTTTGGATTTTACACCTCACTACCTATCACAGTTTTGAAGGCCATAAAATGCCAAAATAGCACAAAACCCCCCAAAATGACCCCATTTTGGAAAGTAGACACCCCAAGCTATTTGCCGAGAGGCATGGTGAGTATTTTGCAGCTCTCATTTGTTTTTGAAAATGAAGAAAAAAAAAAATAATGTATATTTTTTTTCTTTTTTTCAATTTTCAAAACTTTGTGACAAAAATGAAGGTCTGCAAAATACTAACCATACCTCTCGGCAAATAGCTTGGGGTGTCTCCTTTCCAAAATGGGGTCACTTGGGGGGATTTTGTGCTATCTGGGCATTCCATGGCCTCCGAAACTGTGATAGGCAGTGAGGAATGAAATCTAAAATTTACACCCTTAGAAATCCTGAAGGTGGTGCTTGGATTTTGGGGTACCGTACGCGGTTAGGCTCCCAAAAGGTCTCACACTTGTGGTATCCCCGTACTCAGGAGAAGCAACAGAATGTATTTTGGGGTGTAATTTTACATATAACCATGGCATGTTTGAGCAATATATCATTTAATGACAACTTTGTGCAAAAAAAAAAAAAAAAATAATAATAATGTATTTTTTCCACAACTTTTGTCAAAATATAAAATATTCCATGGACTCGACCTGCCTCTCAGCAAATAGCTTGGGGTGTCTACTTTCTAAAATGGGGTCATTTGGGGGGGTTTTGAACTGTCCTGGCATTTTATGCACAACATTTAGAAGCTTATGTCACACATCACCCACTCTTCTAACCACTTGAAGAAAAAGCCCTTTCTGACACTTTTTGTTTACATGAAAAAATATTTTTTTTTGCAAGAAAATTACTTTGAACCCCCAAACATGTAGTGTTTTTTTAAAGCAAAAGCCCTACCGATTAAAATGGTGGGTGTTTCATATTTTTTTTTCACACGGTATTTGCGCGGCGATTTTTCAAACGCATTTTTTGGGGAAAAAACACACTTTTTTTTATTTTAATGCACTAAAAATCACTATATTGCCCAAATGTTTGATGAAATAAAAAATATGATCTTAGGCCGAGTACATGGATACCAAACACGACATGCTTTAAAATTGCGCAGAAACGTGCAGCGGCGACAAACTACGTACATTTTTAAAAGCCTTTAAATGCCTTTACAGGTGACCACTTTAGATTTACGGAGGAGGTCTACTGCTAAAATTAGTACCCTCGATCTGACCTTCGCGGTGATACCTCACATGCATGGTGCAATTGCTGTTTACATATGCCACCAGACCAACGCTTGTGTTCCGCGTTGCGCCTTAGCAGGGGGGGACAGGGGTGGTTTTTTTTTTTTTTTTTTTTTTTATTATTTATTTTGCTTTTTTATTTTTTTTTTAAACTGTTCCTTTCATTTATATATATTTTTTTATGATTTTTATTGTTATCTCAGGGAATATAAATATCCCCTATGATTGCAATAGGTAGTGACAGGTACTCTTTTTTAAAAAAATTAGGGTCTATCAGACCCTAGATCTCTCCTCTGTCCTCAAAGCATCTGACCACACCAAGATCGGTGTGATAAAATGCTTTCCCAATTTCCCAATGGCGCTGTTTACATCCCGCAAAATCTAAGTCATGAAATGCTCGTAGCTTCCGGTGTCTTAGGCCATAGAGATGATTGGAGCCATTCTGGTCTCTGATCAGCTCTATGGTCAGCTGGCGGAACCACCGGCTGCATTCTCAGGTTCCCTGTTGGGACAGGAGAGCCTGAGAAAACCATGGAAGATGGTGCGGGGGGGGGGGACATTCCCTCCCACTGCTTGTAAAAGTAGTCTAGAGGCTAATTAGCCACTAGGATTGCTTTTACATAAAAGCCGACCGCTGGCTGAAAAGAATGATACCAAGATGATACCTAAACCTGCAGGCATCATTCTGGTATAAGCACTCAAAGTCCCGCAACATACCAGTATGTTGCTGGAACTGGTTGGGCATATATTGTATTTTTTTTTTCATGCAGCCTGTGGGCTGAACGAAAAAAAAATATTGATCGGTGGGCATGCCCACCATTAGATACCACCCTTCATCCACCCACTTTCTAATGGTGGGCATACATGCACCATTTATATATGCCGAAGCATGGGGGCATCCTCCCGCAAAAGGTAGGAGCAGATCGTTCCTCCACCCCGTATGCCCCCATGCTTCGGCATATATGCTCTTTTTTAACTGTGGTGGTGAAATCACCCCCGACAGTGCTGGAGTCGCGGCTTTATGTATCGTGGGAGCAAACGCTGTTGCTGTCAAGATAAATAAATCCGCTCTGCAGCAGAATGGCGTACCTGCTAAGCAAATGATGGTTAACAATAAAACAAAGTAACATTACAGTATAACAGTAGGACTTACCATACCTGCAAAGCAAATACAAAAAAAATCGCAAAAAATAACACATTTAACACAATCTGTGCCTAAAATATATATATGCCGAAGCATGGGGGCATCCTCCCGCAAAAAAGTTATGCCGCGTACATACATTCAAACTTTTCCACGGGCAAGCCCTCCGTCGGAATTTTGACTGTATGTACGCGGCATTAGGAGCAAAATCGATCCTCCACCCCTTATGCCCCCATGCTTCGGCATATATGCTCTTTTTTAACTGTGGTGGTGAAATCACCTCCGACAGCGCTGGAGTCGTGGCTTTACATATCGTGGGAGCAAACGCTGTTGCTGTCAAGATAAATAAATCCACGCTACAGCTGAATGGCGTACCTGAAAACAAAAAATGGTTAACAATAAAACATTGCAGAATAGAATACAGTACAAAGGAGCAGAACAATAGAGAGAGAATAGAGAGCGAGAGAGAACAATAAAACGACAACTATTTTTGGTTTTTTTATTT
The DNA here is from genome assembly GCF_037356315.1 of Lithobates pipiens. Lineage (NCBI taxonomy): Eukaryota > Metazoa > Chordata > Amphibia > Anura > Ranidae > Lithobates > Lithobates pipiens. The sequence continues at coordinate 24,537,460 of NW_027507696.1, read as the reverse complement.
TATATTTTTTTTGGTTTTTTTGGTTTTTTTACTTTTTTTTTTTTTTTTTTTTTAACACTTTTTTTTGTAACTTTAACACTTTTTCTGTTGTAACGGTTCCAGCGGTTTGGTTCTCTCAAAATGTGATGGCATCTTGGGAGACCCTGTGAACGTGTGCCTAGCTTGTGCAATGCTGTACCCTGCGCTAATACTCAACTAGTTCATGGTAGCGTTCAAAACACTCACCCTGACAAAGACCAGGATTGCCAGGACAGCGGGGACAATAAGAACGGGTGTCACGCCTAAATCCGCGCTTGCTACAGACACGACATCTTTTTTGGGGGGCTCGTTGGGTAGGGGTACTCGGGAGGACATAAGAATAATGCCTCTCATGCAGCCGGCTTACTGCATCTGGTAGGGGAAGGTGAGGTGGAGCACCGCCTGGATACAGAAGGGCTCTGACGATATCCTCCTGGAATTTGAGGAAGGATCCAGTCCGTCCTGAAGCTTTGTGTAGTACATAAGCATTCAGTATAGCCAATTGGAATAAATAAACAGACACTTTTTTGTACCAGCGTCTGGCCTTACGGGCAACTAGATACGGCGCCAACAACTGGTCATTGAGGTCCACCCCTCCCATGTTAAGGTTATATTTGTGGACACAGAGGGGTTTCTCCACAACACCAGTCGCCGTAGAAATTTGGACCGTCGTGTCTGCATGAAGGGAGGTAAGAACGAAAACATTCTTATTATCCCTCCACTTCATAGCGAGCAAATTATTACTGCGCAAGCAGGCTCTCTCCCCCAGCCTAAGACGGGACTCTACAAGCCGCTGGGGAAAGCCCCGGCGATTAGGTCGCACGGTGCCACATGCTCCAATCTGCTGATCAAACAAGTGACTAAAGAGTGGCACGCTTGTGTAATAATTGTCCACGTACAAGTGGTACCCCTTTCCGAATAAGGGTGACACCAAGTCCCACACTATCTTGCCAGCGCTTCCTATGTAATCAGGGCAGTTCTCCGGCTCTACGTGACTATCTCTTCCCTCATAAACCATGAAACTACGTGTATAGCCTGTGGCCCTGTCACAGAGCTTATACATCTTGACCCCGTATCTGGAACGCTTGTTGGGGACGTATTGTTTGAAGGACAAGCGACCAGAAAATTTAATCAGGGACTCATCAACGCAGACAACTTGATCGGGAGTAAACAAGGCTGCAAAACGTTGGTTGAAGTGGTTTATGAGGGGCCGAATTTTGTAGAGCCGATCATACTCAGGGTCTCCACGAGGACGACAGAGTTCATTGTCGCTGAAGTGCATGAACCGCAAAATCATCTCGTATCGTGCCCTGGACATGGAAGCAGAGAACACGCGCATATGGTGAATTGGGTCAATGGACCAATATGACCGCAACTCACTCTTTTTGGTTATGCCCATGTTGAGGGAGAGGCCCAGAAAGATTTTAAATTCGGAAACCGTAACTGGTTTCCATTGTCTGGCAAGGGCGGACTGGGGAATAGTGGCGATGTGTTGAGCAGCGTACAAATTGGTTTGGTCCACAATAGATCTAAAGAGATCTTCGGTGAAAAACAGTGAGTAAAAGTCAAGTGTCGTAAAATCAACTGTTTCCACGTTAATGCCAGGTTGGCCAGTGAATGGGGGAAGTACGGGTTCTGCAGAAGTGGTGGGCACCCAAATAGGATTGGCGAATTCTGCAGGAAGGGCACTATGGGTACGACGGGCCTGTCTTTGTCTTCTTCTTGGTGGCAGCGGGACACTACTTGTGCTTGCCACCTCGCCAGCTTGAACTGCACTTATGGGACTCGCCACGTCACCACGTGTTACTGCAGTGCTGGATGTAGGTCCAGGGTGTACTAGGCCGCTGGTGCTTGCCAGTTCACCAGAAGGTTGAGCGGCTCTAGTACGTCTCTGCTCCATACGAGTGACCTGCGGTTCCTGCACCTCAACAACAGAATACATACGGGATTGGGCACACCTGTTCTTAACAGCGGCCTTATCTCCGTCGTCAGAGCTATCTGTCATGGAGCCGCTGTCCTCTACAGGATCGTATTCTGAGCCTGAATCTGACAGATGAGTGACGTCCTCTTCACTATCTGTCATGCTCAGAAACGTGTAGGCCTCATCACTAGTGTACCTTCGCTTTGCCATTTTGGGCTCTAAATTTAGGGGTACACTAGTGAGACTCACAGGTAAAAAAGCACCTAGCCTGTCAGCGACTGTTTCAAAACGCTACAAAAAAAACTGTTAGCGATCGCAGGGATCAAGCCTGACTCTGCGAACGCTGCAGTTATGTGTGTTGTGTTTTGTAAGTGACAGTGATCGATCGATACTGCACTTGGGTGGGCTGGGCTGGGCTTGGCGGAGGGGCTAAACGCAGGTGCTAGCGGGTATCTGGGCTGATCCCGCTAACAATGCGTTTTGGGAAACCTAAAATGCTGGCAACGCTAATATATATCTGATCAGATACTATATTACTAAGGGAGGTGTATGCTTTGCGCGTGGGTGTTAGCGGTACTGGCACTAACCTGACGCTGGGGCGACGCAGGCCTTATCTGACCCTAAAAAACTTATATCACCCGCCGGGTGATCAGGGGGTTAAACCTTTATTAGGTAATAAATGGCGGGTGCCCTGAAACAAAAAAATATAACTAACCAACCAGCGTCACCTGTAACAGTTATATGGTGATCACTGGTGAAAGGGTTAACTGGGGGGCAATCAGGGGGCTATGCGGTAGTATATGGGGGTCCCTGACGCTATAAAAAGCTGCGGCGAACCCAAATACTTACCTGCCTATCTAGCGTCACCTGTGACACTAATACAGCGATCAGAAAAAAATCGCTTATTAGTGACACTGGCGACGGGGGGTGATCACGGGGTTAAACCTTTATTGGGGGGGTTAGGGGGGCACCCTAGAGCTAAAGGGGGCTAGCCCTAACTGCCCTAACAGTTATTACAGTCACAAATGACACCAATGCAAAAAAAAAATAAAAAAAAAAAAAAAAAAAAAAATGCACTTGGTGTCACTGTGACTGGGGGGGGCAGGGGTGATTGGGGGGTGATTGGGGGGTGATCAGGGGGGTGAAAAGTGTGCCTGGCGTGTTCTACTGTTAGTGTAGTGTTAGGTGCAACTCACCGATCCTCTCTCCTCGGTGCCGGAACGAAAAAGACCGACACGAGGAGAGAATACATCACTTCCTCTCCTGTGTTTACATTACAGGAGAGGAAGTGATGTCACGGGGGATTTTCATTCGTCGGGAGCGATCGCGAGGGGGTGGCCATGAATGAATGGCCGTCCCCTCGTCCGGGATCGCTCCCGAACGAAAACCGACCGCCGCAGGCACCGGGCGGGGGCCCGATCGGGCCCCCGACCCGCGGGAGGCAAATCACGTACATGTATGTGATTATGCCTGCCCGTGCCATTCTGCCGACGTACATCGGCGTGAGGCGGTCGGCAAGTGGTTAAAAAAAAAAAGTTAAAAAAGTAAATGCTAAAAACAAAAAAATTTTAAAAAATAAATAAATAAGGAATTGCTCAAATGTTTTGTATTGCCTCCACACTGCCTTTTTTAACCCCACACTAGCACACTACAACTGGATGATTTTCCTGTGGTTGTAGGGCACTTGCAGAGCAGAGTTATTCAATGAAATGGGTATTTATCGATGAGGGTATAGTTTCTGCCATGGCTGCGAAGCATACCATCGCGCTCCCATGGCATTTTAGCTAAAATATAATTGGTTCCCTGTCAGGAATGTTGTATGGGACCCAGTGATTTCCAACAGCAGCCCTACCTACAGGTAAGTCTTATTTTAGGCTTACATGTAGGTACAAGTAAGCAGTGGGGCTTTACTACCACCTTAATGCCATGTACACACAGTCGGACATTCTGACCACCAAATCCGTCTGATTTTTTTCCAAAGGATTTTGGCCGAAACTTGTGTTGCATACACCCGGTGGGACAAAGTTGTCAGAAAATCTGGTCGTTCGGAACGAGGTGACGTTCGTTGCATACGACGGGACTATGTAGAGGCTAGTAGCCAATAGCTTTGGTCTCGTAATTTAATCTGAGCATGTGTGGCACTTTGCCCGTCGGAATTCTCTACACACGATCGGAAAAAGTCAGATCGGATTTTGTTGTCGTAAAATTTGAGATCCAGCTCTCAAACTTTTTCCGTTGGAATTTCAGATGGAAAAAGACCGATAGAGCCCACACACGATCGGATTTTCCAACAACATAATCCGATCTGACCTTTTACGTCAGAATTTCCGACCGTGTGTACAGGACATTAGAGTATCGGCAGTCAATAGGTTGGTATTGCTTCTGCTAAGAAGTATATGTATGTACAGTATATTAAGGAGTATATGTATAAAAATATATACATTTAACCTAATCAAAAGAAAAGATAAATATATTAAAGTTTTTCAGTCTCTTTTTATTCGTTTTGTAATATAACTGTCCCAATCAATCGCATACTATATGTTAAAGTGATTGTAAAGTCTCATTCTTTTTCCTATAAAAATAACAAGCATGTGGATTTGCACAGAGCAGCCTGGATTCTCTCCTTCTCAGGTGCCTCTTCTGGGATCCTGGCCCCTACCTCCTGTTTAGTGCCCCCACATCAAGCAGCTGTGGGGGACTGTAGTGCAGCACAGGTCATAATCTTCCTGGAATTGAACTGTAATTAGGCCGGCCATACACAGAGCAAATTTCTTTCCTGAAACCTCAACTCTCCCATCAACACAAACAGTTCTGACAGGGGAATCCCTCCCACTGAGCCATTGTATTTTCTTGGCGGGGGAAGACGTTCTCGCAAGGTTAAGACAGTGATTAGTGCTACTAGCTATACCAGCCTCTAGAGATAATCACATGTAAAATCCGACAGGCTGGTTGTACCCAAGTTGATCGATGCACTTGAGTATATTCAGCCTGCCCATACATGATTCGAATATCAGCCAGTTCCTGCTGAACCATATATAACTACAAAGCCAGCAATTTTTCCAAGCTTAACTTAAGGTGCTGGGCATGTGGGTGGTTAAAGAACATTTTTTTTTATACACCAGCAGCTGCAAAAGAGACACTAGCCTAGGGAAGAATAGTGCTGGAAATGGTGGGGTGGATGTAAGAGAATTCTGAAGAGGTTCAAGGGTGTGCTTGACCCTCCTTAGCATAGTTTCATGACCCTCTTCCCCCCTTGACATGATATATCCTAAGCCCCTGAAACCCCTTGTGAGACTTCCCTACCTGTGACTAAAGGTTGCTGATGTTGTGGCTGATGCAACAAGAACATATTGGGGGGGACATGCCTAAAGCAAGGGACAAAGAGAAGGGGTATGAACCTTTTGTCGCTGACTTGTCTCACTGAGGTGCTACTCCCACTGCATCTATTGATCCACACAGTGTGGGTTGGCTCTACCGCCCACTTCCTCCTTACAGGTTGTGATTGACAGCAGCAGGAGCCAATGACTCCAGCTGCTCTCACTGAGTCCAGTAAGGAGAGAGAGAGGAGAGAGGAAGGGAGCAGAACATGAAAGTGTTTGTTTACCTTAAAGGCAAAGTTCACCTTTGGAAAATGTTACATGTTCTGTGTTTAGGGTGGAACATATTCCTGCATTTGCATACTTCCCCCCCCTCCCTGTGACAGCCAGGGGAGGGGATCTTCTCCCTACACCTGCTATCACAATTTGAAAACAGCATGGCCATGCAGTGCTCCACCCACACAGACGCATTTCCTGTGAATGAATGCCTACAGGTACCAACCATTATTATTATTATTATTATTATTCAGGATTTATATAGCGCCAACAGTTTGCGCAGCGCTTTACAATATGAGGGCAGACAGTACACTTACAATACAATTCAGTACAGGAGGGATCAGAGGGCCCTGCTCGTTAGAGCTTACAATCTAGAAGGGAGGGTCAAGTTGAAACAAAAGGTAATAACCGTGGAGGATGAGCTGATGGAGAAAATGAAAATACAGTTGTTAGGTGTGGGTAGGATAGGCTTCTCTGAAGAGAAGTGTTTTCAGGGATCGTCTAAAAGCTAATAAAGTAGGAGATAAGCGGACAGATTGGGGTAGGGCATTCCATAGGATTGGGGAGGCTTTGGAAAAGTCCTGGAGGCGAGTATGGGAGGAGGTGATGAGGGAGCTAGAGAGCAGGAGGTCTTGAGAGGAACGAAGAGGACGAGTAGGTTGGTATTTAGAGACTAAGCTAGTGATGTAGCTGGGGGCCGAGTTGTGGATGGCTTTGTATGTAATTGTTAGTATTTTGAATTTAATTCTTTGGCTGAGTGGAAGCCAGTGGAGGGATTGACAGAGAGGAGTAGCAGACACCGAGCGATTGGTAAGGTGGATGAGTGTGGCAGCGGCATTCATAATGGATTGAAGAGGTGATAGACTATGTAGAGGTAAGCCAATGAGAAGGGAGTTGCAGTAGTCGAGGCGAGAGATGACCAGCGAGTGAATTAAGAGCTTTGTTGTCTCATTGGTTAGAAAGGGGCGTATTTTGGAGATGTTGTGGAGGTTGAGGCGGCAGGATTTGGACAGTGATTGGATGTGTTGCTTGAAGGAGAGTTCAGAGTCCAGGACTACACCTAGAACCTTGGCATGAGGGGATGGGCTTATGGTTGTGCCATCAATTTTGACAGTGAGATCAGGGGAAGGGGCATATGGGGGAGGAAAAATTATAAGTTCGGTTTTGGATAGATTGATTTTGAGGAAGTGATGTGACATCCAGACTGATATATCTGATAGTAAATTAGTGATACGTGAGGAGACAGAGGGAGTGAGCTGAGGGGTAGAGAAATAGATTTGGGTGTCGTCAGCATAGAGGTGGTATTGGAAGCCGTGGGAGGCTATCAGTTGACCCAGGGAGGAGGTATAGATTGAAAATAGGAGTGGTCCAAGAACAGAACCTTGGGGGACCCCAACAGAGAAAGGAAGAGGAGAGGAGGAAGTAGAGTTGTAAGAAACGCTAAAGGTGCGGTTGGATAAGTAGGAAGAGAACCATCGTAGAGTACAGTCACGGAGACCAAAGGTGTGGAGTTTTTGAGAAGGAGGGGGTGGTCAACCGTATCAAAGGCAGCAGAGAGGTCCAGGAGGAGGAGTACAGAATAATGTCGTTTGGTTTTGGCCGTTAGTAGATCGTTTGTTAGTTTTAGGAGAGCAGTTTCTGTGGAGTGTTGAGGACGAAATCCAGACTGAAGGGGATCAAGAAGGCTATTATCAGCGAGGTGGTCACTCAGTCGGTTGTAGACCAGATGTTCGAGTAGTTTGGATAAAAAGGGGAGCAAGGAGATGGGGCGTAGGTTGTTTGGATTGGATGGGTCCAGTGAGGGTTTTTTAAGTATGGGTTTGACAAGTGCATGTTTTAGAGAGTTGGGGAAGATGCCAGAAGAGAGGGAGAGATTGAAGATGTGAGTTAGAGAGTGTAGCATAGAGTCAGAGGGTGAACGCAGCATTTGCGAGGGAACAGGATCCAGAGGGCAGGTGGTAAGGTGGACATTACCAAGTAGTTTAGCAACTTCGTCTATAGTGGTGGGGTTGAAGGAGGGAAGTAATGATTGTGCCTGTGGGCATGATGTGTAAAGCGTGGAGGGTATCAGAACAGTAGAAATCTCTACGCGAATTGTATCAATCTTCTGTTTGAAGTGATTAGCAATCTCCTGGGCAGTGAGTGAGTTGGCGGGTGGAGGCGGTGGAGGACGAAGTAGAGAGTTGAAAGTAGAGAAGAGTTGACAGGGACGGGATGATAGGTTGCTGATGATATTGATAAAATAGTTCTGCTTGGCAGAGAGGAGGCTAGAATTGTAATTTTGGAGGGCAGATTTATATTGGTTGAAATCTCTCTGAGACTTCGTCTTGCGCCACAGGCGCTCATGAGCACGACTAAGTTTTTTCAGACTTCTAGTGGCATCTGTTTGCCAAGGTTGAAGGGGTCGGGGCTTAATTCTGTGTGTAGTGAGGGGGGCCAGTGAGTCCAGGGAGGCCAGAAGTGAAGTGTTGTAGACAGAAGTGGCTAGGTTGGTGCAGGATAGGGGTGAGATTTTGTCGTAGAGGTTGTCAATAGCAGAGTAGAGAAGAGAAGGCTTGAGATGACGTAGGTTTCTGCGGGTAACTTTAATGCGGTTGTATTCATTGCAGCTGATGGCGTGTAGTTCTCAGTGAGCTGTGAGGGTTCTGGTGAGCACTCTTGTAGTCCATTGAGCTTTCTGCTCTCAGATAGCTGCCTGCCCGTATAAGGTACATGCAGACAGCTACGCTGACAGTCTGTAGCAGTCTGAGATTGCTATGTTAAATGTTCCCCATGGCAGTGCTGAGCTCCCCATATCTTTTTTCACAATACCTTACCTATTTCTTTGAAAATGGGCAGAATTTAAAAGCAGCTTTGGCCACTTAAAAATTCCAATAGGGTTCACTAGAAAGTTTGAGTTTCAAACAGAACCGATTCGCGAATTGAACCTGGGCAGATTTTCTCATCCCTTATTCTCTGTAGATAGCGTTGTTAAGAGTATTTGTAACATTTCCTAAAAACAAAACCACATTCAGTGGTATGTCATAAGTTATGTTAATATATGACATCTGTCTTATTTTCTGAGAATTGGTTTTATAGCATGAAGGAAAAATATCTAGCGGGGGAAGTCCACAATCAGCACAAGTTTTACAACTTTTTATCTTGCTCGATTCATGACCTTTCTCCTACTTTCTAATGAATGATTACATTTAAATTAACAAAAGTTCATGTTGCTATATGCTGGGATTTACACAGAGGTGTATGACTCAAATGTATTTTTAATTTGTGGAATGCAATGAAAGAAGGAAAATCTTACTTAAAATTCTCATTACGCTTTCAAAACCTCTGGGCAAAAAAGAGGATTTGGCCCTTAAAGTGACATTAAGGTTCAGGTTTTTAAAAAGAAAATAACAAATATATATCATCCTTACCTCCACTGTGCAGCTTGTTTTGCACAAAGTGGCCCCAAACATCCTCTTCTGGGGTCCCTCGGTGGCTCTCGTGGCTCCTCCCCACATCAGATAACCCCCTGGGAGAAACTCTCTCGTGAGGGTTACCTTGCAGGCACGCTCCCGAGTCCAACATTCGGCGTCCATAGACGCCGACTGCAGGACTCGGCCCCACCCCTCCCCACGTCATTGGATTTGATTGACAGCAATGGGAGCAAATGGCTGCACTGCTATCAATCTATCCAATCAAGAGCCGAGAACCCTAGGCAGAGAGAGCGCGTTCCCACAAGTGTGAAGGTTCAGGTAAGTAAAATGGGAGGGGGGGGGCGTTCACTGACAGGTGTTTTTTCACCTTAATGCATAGGATGCATTAAGGTGAAAATACATGAACCTTCACAACCCCTTGAAGCACTTCTATTCATATGGAATGGTGTTTTCTCTGTTTCTGTGCAGCAGTGTAGCAATACCCCTGAAGGAGCTGCTTTAGTTTGTTCAGTCCATTACTCTGCCTCTCAGCCCTAAGAAGCGTCTCAGCCCCTACTGGCACACTTAGCAATATGGTAAATAGGATAGTAGAGTAATGACACACAGACACAGTTCAGCACTCTGGTTTACTTAGTCAAGAGAAGAGGTTTAAAATGATATTAGTCATAATAGTCAGCCTAATCCTGTATAAGTAGCCAAGACTTGGTTGAAACGATTTCTATTAAAGCAATAAATGGCAATTTGCAAGAATGTAAACGTAACATCAGTGTGTACAGTGTTAAACAGTAATAAACAATTGTTTAAGCAAGCTAATGATAATTGTAGATATTAATATTACTAAAGGGGAACCGCAGGCCAGCCTATAATACCTCAAGGTCTATTGGGAATAGGTGTCTGTGCACAGTGTTCAAGTATGGTGTTTATGGAAGGCAATGGGATTCCTGGGCTAAGCCCCCTCACCAATCCTGTACGCATTCAGCAGTCCAGTCACAATGGCTTTCAGTCTGCTGACCCGGTGAACTGGCCGATTCCGTGACATTCAGCATTGCCACAGAGTGTCCTTCTGGAAGCAGGTGGCGTTCTGACCCTCTAGGCTGGAGGTGCAGGCTGTGTGCCCCTTAGTAGGCCGCAGTCCCCTCATACAACATCAGAATGGTGCTCTCAAGATGGAATCCAGGAAATAAGAGAAAAGGGAGGAGGGGGAAGAAACTCCCCACAGCTGCAGACACTCCGAACCTTTCCCTGTCAGCCCATCTGTGTTAATGTAAGTCTTTGGCTGTAATACCCTCTACAGCAGTTTTATCCATATCACATTACTTTTTGGGTGATAGGGTTTGGGGTTTTGTAATCAAACTGCAGGTAAAAAAAATGGGTTCTTTGATGTTCAGCCCTGGCCTGAAACATTGGACCCTGGGGGTCCCACTGTTTGCGATTATCATTTTGTATTGCATGAAGCTGTGTAACTGGCTCTTATTTCTCTCTAATAGAGACTACAGCTGGGTACACATGGGCCAAAAATTGGCCTAAAAAAGTTGGTTTGGCAGGGCTTTTGGCCTGTGTGTACAGCTCCTCGTCCAACAGAAGCCAGTCTCACGACCTGCTTCTGTCAAATGAGCATGCTGGAAAACCATCATCCAACCGGTGCTCACAGACAATGGCTGTCAGGACACAATAGCTCAACGGGGTGGTCACCGCACTAAGCCCTTGTACACACGATCGGAGATTCCGACGGAATGTGTCCGATCGGAGCGTTTTGTCGGATATTCCGACTGTGTGTGGCCTGCATCAGACTGTTTCCGTCGGAATATCCGTCGGACCAAATTTTCCAACTTGCCGGAAATATTTTCAGACAAAATGCTACGATCGGACATACTCTGATCATGTGTAGAGAATTCCGATCGGACAAAGTGCCACGCATGCTCAGATCAAATTCCTACATCAAAGCTATTGGCTACTAGCCTGAACATAGTCTCATCGTAACAAAATTACGTCATCATGTTCTGAACGATTGGATTTTCCGTCAACTTTGCTTGACCGTGTGTATGCAACAGTTTCGGACAAGATCCGTTGGACAAAATCCAATGCATTTGGTTGTCGGAATCTCCGACCGTGTGTACAAGGGCTAACACTGGATGTGTTGGTAAGGAGATCTGTAAGGTTTTTTTTGTTCAGCTAGCTGGGTTGAACCAACAAATACTTACCATGTATACCCAGCATTAGAGACTCACGCCTGAGGTTGCCAAGCACAGGGAGATGAAGCACCCTAAAGGGACTGGCTGAATTTCAATTCATATGTGGCGATCTGTCAATTGACTTCTGTTGAATGAACGAGTTGAAAACTTTTGTCAATCAGTGGCTGCAGTTAATGTGACAATGCTGAGTCCACACAGACAGTGTGGTTTCAAGGAAATGCACCCGCACCCACATGGATGTCAAATTGGGAGTGCCGCTTGTGTCCCAGTTGGCATGAATGGGAGTCTACAGGCAGATGCATGGAACGCCTGAGCATCCCATGCAGGCAAAACACAGCCCTCACATGTTTAAGTACGCCTACGTGAATAAGGCCTTACAATGGAATGCTGTTCTTGATTTTTGTTCTGTCTTTGATTTGAAAAGAAAAAAATGGCAATATGGTTATTGTGCTTTTCTCTTTTAATTTACTAGGTAAGATTAGTGATCATACATGTACAGTTGTGAGAACTATTGAGTTTTATGCATGCACAATTCATAAATATGATCTGATCTTCATCTTAAACTGATTATAAAAATTATTTCTAAAATAATGTAGCCAGGTGCCCTGCTGGTTGAATGCTTCTGTCATTCCTTCGCCAACATGCAGCGAACAGGAGGAGAGCACTGAGCGCTTCTGTACCCATTCTCCTCCTTTCTCTCCCTCCCCCCCCCTTCCCAGTGTGCTGTGACAAGGGAGAAGCACAGTTGTGGGCTCTTTGTGAAGATCCCCCACTCGCTCCTGCTTCCCCACCCTCTTGGCAGCAGTAACTTAAGCAAATCAGTGGCAGGGAGGCAGCCACATTAATCCTGGGAGTTTATAGTTTTTGAATGTTCTCTGCTACTTTAGTGAATAGGGATGGCAGACCACATTACCCAGAAATCCCTGCATCAGAAGGAGGAGAAAGAGACAGATTTACAGGAAAAGTTTTCACCGGGAAATCAGTACAGTGCAGGCAGAGATATTGAGAGGATCGTGCTGTGGGATGCCATCCCAAAAGACAGAGTGAGACTGTGCCATTGGAAGCCTATTGCTGTGTGGCAGTACAGAACTGTGACTGGAGTGTGGAGGGATAAATCTACTGGCAGGACACAGACCCTGCTGTGTTACATATCGGAATCACCCTGGACAACCCAGGTGGAGATGACACCTGATCAGAGGGACTAATGCTGCCATGTTGCTGGGCCTGATGAAAGGGCATTGCAGACCTCACTTGTTGCTACTCCTAAAGTCCTTAGGAACTATCTAAACAGCTTATATCTTATAGCTCTACTACTGCCTGCATGCCTTGTTGACTGTCTCCAAGTGCACCAATGGTTATTAACATTTAGCTGACTGAAGAGTCAGTACTAAAGACTGCCCCTTAACAGTTGCCACTGAAGAGACCTTTGTGCCTATTACTTAGTGTAAGAGGTGCCACTCAGGACGTGTTACACCATACCCTAGCCAGTCCCTTACACCTGACCGATTTTATACACGAAGCTCTAAAATGCTCAACAAGTCAAATCCCATTTATTTCAATGGCTCCTGTTTTTTTTCCTTTTTTTATTGTCGGCAATGTATTTTTTTTTTTTTATTCATCTGTCAGCAGGGAAGCCCATTGACAGCTGATGACTCATTGTTGTTAAGGAACCAGCTTCCGCCCCGCTTCTTAACAACCATTTTTCACTGTGCCCTGATTGGACAAAGCTTTGCCCAATCAGGGCTTAGAAAGCACTATTCAGCATAGTGGGTTGTTTGCCCTGCAAATTCAGGTGTTCGGCGAATTGGTGGACAGGCAATGTTCAGGCCGAACTTATGCTCGGCCCGAACCGTTCGCCCAACACCATATAGAATCTGATTCTTAGTTACTTTAGTATAGTTATTACTCTGTCTACCAGATCGTGTCTGAATTTATCTGCTGTGTGCTCATTTATGTTAAAACTGCCATTTATTCTAACCCGTATCAATAGATTAAGTGCATTTACCACTAAATGGGTGTGTCTATTTTCTGGTAGTAACTCACAGCCAGAGAAGCACGGATTAAGAATGCAATGATATAAGGAGTGCTGGACATGACAGTGTGGATGAGGGACACAGAGGGTTAAGCTTTATGGGTGGAGCTGAGGAAAAAGGTTTGCAGGAAACAAGTTCAGTGTAGGGGAGGGGTCATATAAAAGGGAGGGGTGTGGCTTTAAGGGATCATTCGGAGCCCAGCGTGACACAGAGGAGGCAGTTTTTTCGCTGCTCCTCTGCGATGGCTGACCTGGAGGGACTCTTCGCACGGCTGCGACGGGCGGCGGAGGTGCACGGCGCGGATTGGCTGCGGGACCGCGTGGGTGACCTGGCAGATGGCGAGGAGGACGGCGGCGGGACAGGTGGGGTGCAGCTGCGCGCGCGGAGGTCTCGGCCTCCGGCGCGTTTTTCTCCGGGGCCTACACCTCGGCCACCTCGTGACTCCCGGAGCCCGGGGGAGGACCGTTCGGTCCCCCCGGCGAAACGCCCGGTACTCGGCTCTCCCCGGTCCGGGCGGTCGTTGCGCCGCCGACCGGAGGGGGGCGGGGCTTCGCGGCAGCATGGCACTGGCTCCAGGCCTGGACGGGGCCCGGTGGAGGAGGGGGGGAGTGCGGGTGGCTCGGGGTCTGGTTTTCAGGGGGGGTGCACATGGCAGTTGATCAGAGGCCTGCAGGCTCAGGGGCTGTGATCCGCGTGGTGGGGGGGCGGGGGGTGCCTCGGGGGGCCGCATACTCGAGGGGGGGAGGGCGGGTCGCAGAGGGCCGCCAAGGTGCCTGGCAGGGCCGGTTTCAGACACCGGCATGCCGGGGGCGGCGGGGGGAGGAGGACATTGCCTGCTGTTCCGGATCGCATGGACCGGAAGGACCGCTCGGAGCACAGGGGGATGGCGGCGCCCGGACCGGTACAGGTCGGCGGGGGCCCGGTGGGGCCAGGTAAGTTGCATGAGTCTGCGTTGCTGGCGGGAAGCTTTGCGTGATCTGATGGGGGTGTCACAGGGGGGTTCTGAGCCCACGGGGTCCCGGGACGACATGGGGGGGTTTCGGCTGGTCCGTTAGGGGGGGCGGGGCCAGTAGCCTCGGGGGGGCCCTCGGGTCCGCTGCTGGAGCTGTTGGAGGGGTTGCAGGCCCTAGTTGGTAAGTTTGCTGGGGGCTCGGGGGGTTGCCTCAGGTGGGCCCCTGGCTGAGTCATGGGGGGGGGCCGGGGGGTCGGAGGCTGCGCCTGCGATGGACGCACCGCCTGCAGTGGCGTCGGGGAGCATGGATGCGGGGGCTGGGGGCTCGGGGGTCCCCCCGGTGACCGTGGACCCGGGGGCGCGGTCCGATCTGGTTAGGCTCGCGGATGCTGCCTGGTGCGAAGTTTATGTTTGCTTCGAGGGCCCGTTGGGGGCGCATTTGAAGCAGGAGGTGCGGGACGAGATCGGCAAGGGTGAGTATGTGGAGATTTTCTCTTTACTCCCCCTCGAGAAGTTTAACTTGGATAGGGTCAAGCCGGACAGTTCCAAGAAGGACGACGAGGAGAAGCGTAGGTATCGGCCGATCCCGCGCACATTTGCGAATTGGCTTCAGGCATTCGCTATCCTGGCTAGCGTGATAGGGGAAAAGAACCCCGAGCATTGCTCGGCGTTATTTTGTTACCTGGACGCGATTGGTGAGGCTCATCGGGTGTATGGGGGGTTGGCGTGGCTGCGCTATGATGAGCAGTTTCGTCAGCGGAAGGCGGTGCGGGCGGAACTGCGCTGGGATCACAAGGACATAAGCCTATGGATGAGGCTTATGTCTGCGCCGCGGACGCCCACTCCGTTTCTTCAGGGGGGGGCCGGGAGTGCGTCGTCCTCGGGGCTGCCGGCCGGAAAGAAGTGGGGGGTGTGCTGGCCCTTTAATGAAGGGGCTTGTAAATTCGGGGGCGCGTGCCGTTTCAAACATGAGTGCTCCGGCTGCAGCGGCACCCACCCCCTGTCCCGCTGTTTCAAAAAGGGTAAGCGCGCCGGCGATGCCGGTCACAAAAGGGATGACGCCGGTGAACCTGGGAAGGATGCTTCCTTTCCTAAATAGGTATCCGGATGGTGAGGCGGCGCGAGGGTTGATTTCGGGCTTTCGGGACGGTTTTAGGATTCCCTGTTCTTTAGCGGGGGTGCCGTCGTTAGCCAGGAATTGCGCTCGGCTTTGGATCACCCGGGGGTGGTTGATGACAAATTGGGTAAGGAAGTGGCGCTGGGCCGGATGGGCGGGCCTTTCGAAGTGCAGCCGTGGGGGGACCTGGTGGTTTCCCCGTTGGGTGTAGTTCCTAAGAAGGAGCCGGGGAAGTTTCGCTTGATTCATCATCTGTCTTTTCCGAAAGGGGGGTCGGTCAACGATTTCATTGACCCGGAGGCGTGTACGGTTTCCTACACGTCTTTTGACGCGGCGGTTCGGTGGGTCAGGCGGTATGGCCGCGGGGCTCTAATGGCCAAGGCGGATGTGGAATCGGCGTTTCGGCTTCTACCGGTCCACCCGGACAGCTTCCGGCTGTTGGGGTGCCATTGGCGGGGCAAGTTCTATGTAGATTTGTGCCTGCCCATGGGTTGTTCCATTTCCTGCGCCTATTTTGAAGCTTTTAGCTCATTTTTGGAATGGGTGGTGAGAGATGTTTCGGGCCTGGAGTCGGTCATCCACTATTTGGATGACTTTCTGTGCGTGGGCCCGCCTGCCTCCAATGTGTGTGCGATTCTTCTGTCCACGTTGCAGCACATTGCGGGCAGGTTCGGGGTGCCGTTGGCGGGGGATAAGACGGAAGGCCCGGTTACGGAATTGAGTTTTTTGGGGATAGTGATTGATTCGCTGGCAATGGAGTGTCGATTGCCAGAGAATAAATTACGGGATCTGCAAGCAGAGTTGGCGGGGATGCAGGGCCGGCTGAAGGTTCAGCTTAGGGCCCTGCAGTCCCTGTTGGGCAAGCTGAATTTCGCTTGCCGGATCATCCCTATGGGCCGTGTGTTCTGCCGACGGCTGTCGGGGGCCACCGCCGGGGTGACCGGACCTAACCATTTTGTGCGTTTACGGAAGGAACACAGGGAGGACCTGCGGGCGTGGCATGAATTTTTGGAGTCGTATAACGGGCGGGCCATGTGGATGTCAGGGCCGGTGAGCAACTTCGATGTGGAGTTGGTTACTGACGCGGCTGGGTCTACGGGTTATGGGGCATTTTTTCGGGGCCGGTGGAGTGCTGAACCTTGGCCGCGCTCCTGGGAGGTTGCGGGGTTGTTGGGCAATTTGGTTTTGCTAGAATTATTCCCGGTAGTGTTGGCGTTGGAGCTGTGGGGGGAGGAGTTTCGTAATTTGAAGTTGCGCATCAATTGCGACAACATGGGGGTGGTTCAGGTCATCAATCGGATGACTGCTTCCTCGCCCCCGGTCATCCAGCTGCTACGGCAGCTGGTTTTTCGATGTTTGCGGCTCAATGTTTACGTTTATGCAGTGCACATACCTGGGGTGGAGAATTCCTTGGCTGACTCGCTCTCTCGTTTTCAGTGGGACAAGTTCCGGCAGCTGGCGCCGGGAGCGGAGGAGTCGGGGGCACCCTGCCCCGGGTGGATGTGGGCGCTGCCCTTGGAATCGCCGCAGGTTGGTTGAAGAGGCCATTGAGTGAGGCTACATGGTCCGCTTATTCTAGGGTGTGGGCGGAATGGCGGGCGTTACTGCGGGAGGTTGGCGTAGCTGGTCGGGGCTCCGACCAGCGCTGGGTGGTATTGTACTGGGTGGCCCGGAACATAGAGATGGGACTGTCGCCGGCGTCTATTGAGCGGAAGCTGGCAGGGTTGGCCTTTTTGTTTAAGATGTGGGGGGAGCCGGACGGGACGAAGGATTTTTGGGTGCTGCAAACGTTGAAGGGGTACAGGAAAGATCGGAAGGGTCGGGATGCGCGCCGGCCGGTGTCGTTTGACAATTTGGTGGCAATTTGTTCTCGGCTGGTGGACGTTTGCTCGTCTGCTTACGAGACCGTTCTGTTTACGGCAGCTTTTTCGTTGGCGTTTTATGGGGCGTTTAGGATAGGGGAGTTGGTGTGTCGCTCGAAACGGGTGGCTGGGGGTTTGTTGGATCAGGATGTGCAGGTGGTTGCGGATCGGGTGAGTATACGGTTGCGTAGGTCCAAGACTGATCAACGGGGCAAGGGAGTGGCGATTACGCTGCTCGCCCTTCCGGGCTCGGCTGTGTGCCCGGTGGCGGCGGTACGGTCCTTCCGGGCGGTGCGGCCTGCGGGGGCGGGCCCCTTTTTGGTGCATGCGGAGGGCTCTTTTCTATCCCGGTTTCAGTTTGTGTCGGTTTTTCGGCAATGCCTGAGAGCGGTGGGGTTGGATGAGCGGGAATACGCGTCACACTCTTTCCGGATCGGGGCGGCAACGGAAGCTGCACGATGTGGGCTGGGGGAGGCGGTAGTTCGCCGGATTGGTAGGTGGGAGTCCCGGAGGTTCCGGTCCTATGTCCGGCCGCAGTTGATACTGGGGTAACTTGGGGTGCGGCTGGGGGTGTTGTTTGTTGTGGGGATTTCTGGGGGGGAGTACTGTGATTGTAACATTACGTTGGTTGTTGTGTTATTTCTTTTGTTTTTATTCCAGATGGAGGTTCTCCACGCCTCGTTTGGATCCTGGGGCATTCGTACGTGTGCTGGGGGGCCAGGAGAGGTGATTCTCTACCAGCAGGCAGGCAACTGGGTATCCCCAGGCGGGTGGCTAGGGTGATGTGGTTGGGGTTCCCGGGCATGCGGTGGGAGCGTGTTATGAGGGAGGTGGAGCGCTTCGCTTTGAGAGACAGGCCCCCGGATGTGCTGGTTGTTCATGCTGGGGGCAACGACCTGGGCGTTCGAAAGGTGAAGGATATTTTGGCGGACATTAAGGCGGACGTGTTGCGCCTGCGAGTCCTTTTCCCGGGCACCATTTTGGTGTGGTCGGACATTGTGGCCAGAACGGTGTGGCAGTGGGCTAGGTCTTTAGCCAGCATTGAGAAAACTAGGATAAGGGTGAATAAGGTGGTTGGGCGGTTTGTGGTGCAGAACGGGGCATTGTGGTTTGACATCGGGAGTTGGAGGTGAATGTGGGTCTTTATCTTCGGCAGGATGGCGTTCACCTATCGGATGTGGGGATTGACCTTTTGTCCTTGGGCTTACAGGAGGGGATACAAAAAGCTCTTCGGGTGTGGGGTGGCCCTCAAGGTTGAGGGGGTCACCCTTTCGGGCTGTGGCGGTGTGTTTTCTGGTGGTTTCTGACGGTAGACAGGTACTCAGAAGGGATCTGAGGGTGTGGGGGGCTCATCTAACGATCGGCCCCTCTGGGTATTCCTGAACGTTGGAGGGAATACGGTTATGTTCACTGGCGGAAGTTGTCTCCGACCGGTCACAGGTGGAGGCCTTTGGGAAGTTGGTCAGGTGTACCGCAGTGATTTGGTATTGGCTTAAGTGGGGTCACCGTCAGAGATCACCAGAATGGGCAGTTAATGTTATTTAATGTGGTTTAATGTTAATAAAGTTATTTATATTTATATATTTATATATATTTATATATTTTCATATTTACAAGTTATTGGAGTGAATTTTGAGTTATGTTTAATAAAGGCTGTTGTGGCCAGTTTACTTCAACCTATGGTGTGGTCTCGTTTCTAATAGGGGAAGGTATGGGTAAGGAATAATATAAGGGGAACATTCAGACTACACTAGTCAAGAGAAGCACGGATTAAGAATGCAATGATATAAGGAGTGCTGGACATGACAGTGTGGATGAGGGACACAGAGGGTTAAGCTTTATGGGTGGAGCTGAGGAAAAAGGTTTGCAGGAAACAAGTTCAGTGTAGGGGAGGGGTCATATAAAAGGGAGGGGTGTGGCTTTAAGGGATCATTCGGAGCCCAGCGTGACACAGAGGAGGCAGTTTTTCCCGCCCTCCCGCCCTAATGTTATGTGTTTGTTTGTTGTGTCGTTTGTTGCTGGTCTTTTCTTCTTTTGCAGGTTTCGTCGGTTGTCACGGCAGCTGAAGGTTTTCATGTGTTGGCGGTGTGTTTTCTGGTGGTTTCTGACGGTAGACAGGTACTCAGAAGGGATCTGAGGGTGTGGGGGGCTCATCTAACGATCGCCCCCTCTGGGTATTCCTGAACGTTGGAGGGAATACGGTTATGTTCACTGGCGGAAGTTGTCTCCGACCGGTCACAGGTGGAGGCCTTTGGGAAGTTGGTCAGGTGTACCGCAGTGATTTGGTATTGGCTTAAGTGGGGTCACCGTCAGAGATCACCAGAATGGGCAGTTAATGTTATTTAATGTGGTTTAATGTTAATAAAGTTATTTATATTTATATATTTATATATATTTATATATTTTCATATTTACAAGTTATTGGAGTGAATTTTGAGTTATGTTTAATAAAGGCTGTTGTGGCCAGTTTACTCCAACCTATGGTGTGGTCTCGTTTCTAATAGGGGAAGGTATGGGTAAGGAATAATATAAGGGGAACATTCAGACTACACTAGTCAAGGTTAATGGTATTTACACTTCTGTATTTGGAAGTGCTTGGAATGACTTTTATGCAATCAGGTGTGTCAGAGGGACTCGGGTTGTTCTTGGAGTCGAGGCGCAGAACAAAGAACACAAAATTACTAAGTGGCTCCTTGGGTGAGTAGCGCTACAATAATCCTATTTAAAAACAAACATAATATTTTACACTGCCATAACTTTACTGAGCATACCCGAAAAGTTAAGGTTGTTGAAAGGAAGTCTATTCAAAAAGTATAAAGACAGTATTTTATATAAAACAGCTTCAGTTCATACACAACATGCTTTTGCAATATCCTCTCTGAATGGTTTGCCTCAAACCACACTACTGCATAAATTGTGCACATTTGCTAAAAGTTCAACTTTAGACTCCCCGAACAATAAAGCGGAGTTACAGCCTGGGAAAAAAATAAAAATAAAAGCAGCTACAAATACTGTAACTTCTAACTTTTAATATAAGAACACTCGCCTGTCCAGGGAGCCTGCGATGTCAGCACCCTAAGCAGATCTGTCCATCCAGTGCAGGCACCGGCATTGCAAGCTACTTCACAGCTGGTTTCCTACTGTGCATGCGCGAGTCGCGCAGAGCTTTCTGAATGCTCCCATCTTCTTCTGGCACACACACAGGTCCCAGAAGGCAACGGGGGGAAGGTGGTAGCCTCACTATGCCCATCAAATGCTGCCACTGTGCCCATCAAATGCAACTACTGTGCCCATCAATTGCAGCCACTGTGCCCATCAATTGCAGCCACCGTGCCCATCACATACTGCCACTGTGCCCCATCAAACACTGCCACTGTGCCCCATCAAATGCTGCCACTGTGCCCCATCAAATGCTGCCACTGTGCCCTGAATAGTGCCACTGTGCCCATTAAAAGTTGTCGCTGTAACCCTTGCCTGCTCGCCATCTGCCTGGCCCTTACCCTGTCTCTGTGTCGGGCCAGGCAGCAGGTGACAGCGGCAAGTGGTGAACCTTGCAGTGAGCCAGACAGCGTCTCCTCCCCTCCTCTCAATTGTAGCATCTGTTCTTTCAGCCAATCAGGTAATGGGTAACAGACCCACGCACATTGATTGGCGGAGATGCGGTTCAGTGTTAGGAAAGTGAATATTGATTCGCTTTTCTAACACACCAGGGTTGACTATGAGCGCAATGCTTTTCGCTCGCAGTTCACCTTTTTTGAAGCCTGTTAGAGCCTATGGCTCTAATCAGGTGCTTCAAAAATACACTGCTGCTAGAATTCAGGCGCCCGGCGTCTGAAAATGGTCCGGCCGTCTGAATAGGGGTGGTGGCAACGGCCATGGATAGATTCATGCAATGCATGAATCTATCCATTATACACAGAGAGGGGTGGCTGGAGAGAGGGGGTGGGGCCCGTGCGCTCTAAATGGACGCACTGCCACTGCTTAACACTGTCACTATAATAATGACACTGACTGGGAAGGGCAATCAAGTGGTTAAATGTATGCCTAACAATGTGTAATGTGTGTATTATGTGCTGCTTTTAATAAAAGATCTCTTTGTTTCTTATCTCTGCTTTGCATTGTTCCCTCTGGAAAGAGCCCTGTGTTTTTGGGCTATGATTGGAAACAGCTGATCAGCAGGTCATAGCCATAAATCATTGGCTGAGACTTACTGTACCCGCTGGGTACAATCACATCGGGTATAGGCGGTGCC
Organism: Lithobates pipiens; assembly: GCF_037356315.1. Taxonomy (NCBI): domain Eukaryota; kingdom Metazoa; phylum Chordata; class Amphibia; order Anura; family Ranidae; genus Lithobates; species Lithobates pipiens. Next base: position 24,516,107 of record NW_027507696.1, on the reverse strand, counting down.
TGCACGGGCCACCTGTCTGCAGTACATTGTCGGCGGGTGGTCAGCAAGTGGTTAATATTAATAAAACAAATACAACTAAATCAATACTATACTGTAATAAACTATATAATCATATTAAAACACTACATAGGATATATAACACTCATTAAAAAATAACAGAAAAACAAACTACCAAAATGCAAAAATGACACCACTTTCTCGAAACATTACCCTAAAATTATTACTCATAATTAACCTGATGTTAACATAATATAAAAGCTACATAAAAATTGGGATCATAAACTAGATTTAAATCCTAACAGCCAGCACTCACGGAGAGGAATTATATAATTTGATGACCTCATGCAAAAATGATTTCCTGCGTCGTTCTATGATGCATTGTCGTTGTAACAATCTATCACTGAAAGTACTCTTCAGACAGACAAGTGTATTGTGGAGTGGGTAGGAGGAGTTGTTCAAGGTACGCTCAATCTTGGACAATTCTTCCTACCCACTCCACAATACACTTGTCTGTCTAAAGAGTACTTTCTCCTTTCTGACACTGTTGTTAAAGGGATTGTAAAGTCAGAAGGTTTTTTATCTTAATGCATTCTATGCATTAACCACTTACCAACCGGCTCATGTACATTTACGTCGGCAGTTTGAAGATGGATATCTCGATAGTGGCAGCAGTATCCATCATTAGAGCTGGCGGTTCTGTTTACGATACTGGCGGTCTCTGTGGCGGATTCACTGCAAGATCACCGTTATCGGAGGCGGGAGAGGTGCAACCCCCCCCTCCCGCCGCTCTCCCGCGATGTCCTCCACTTACCAGAACCGTCGGCAGTGGCGGAGGCGATCAGGTCCTATCTGTGGCTGTGTATGGAGACAAGTGAGGGGAAGATGGCCCCCACCCATCTCCATACTATAGCAGGGCGGAAGCAACGTCAAAACGTTACTTCCGCCCATAAGTCTTAAAGGCACATTTTTCTGTTGTCATTTTTTTCAAATGAAAACATTTTATTTTTATTGCATTTAAGTCCAAATATGAGCTCTGATGTCTTTTTGACGCCAGATCTCATATTTAAGAGAACCTGTCATGCTTTTTTTTCTATTACAAGAGATGTTTACATTCCTTGTGATAGGAATAAAAGTGACCCGATTCTTTTTTTTTTTTTTTAAACACAGAAAAAATAAATAAAATCAAGTAAAATAAATAAGACTTTTTTTTTTAAAGCACCCTGTCTTGACGAGCTCGCACGCAGAAGCGAACGCATATGTGAGTAGCGCCCGCATATGAAAACGGTGTGAGGTATCGCTGCGATCGTTGGAGTGAGCAATAATTCTAGCCCTAGACCTCCTTTGTAGCTCAAAACATGCAACCTGTAGAATTTTTTAAACGTCGCCTATGGAGATTTTTAAGGGTAAATGTTTGACACCATTCCACGAGCAGGAGCAGTTTTGAAGCGTGACATGTTGGGTATCAATTTACTCTGCGTAACATTATCTTTCAGAGTGAAAAAATGACTAATAACTTTACTGTTGTCTTATTTTTTTATTCAAAAAAGTGATTTTTTTTTCCCAAAAAAAGTGCACTTGTAAGACCACTGCGCAAATATGGTATGACAAAAAGTATTGCAATGGCCGCCATTATATTCTCTAGGGTGTTAGGAAAATAAATGTATAATGTTTGGGGGTTCTAAGTAATTTTATAGCAAAAAAAATAGTTTTTAACTTGTAAACACTGAGTCTGAAAAAGAGGCCTTGCCTTTAAGCGTTTAAGATGAAAAACCTTCTGTGTGCAGCAGCCCCCCTAACACGTACATGAAGTCCTTCTCTGTCCAGCAATGTCCACGAGTGTCTCGCCATCCGAGATTCTCCCTCCTGATCGGCTGAGACACAGCAGTGGGGCCATTGGGTATTCTGCCCAAAACAAATATTTCAGCCTTTTGATAGATGGTATAGAGACAAACCTTCTGAAAATCTCCTGCACCTCTCATGCACCCTCCCATGGACTCCAGTGCCAAGATCGCTACACTTTAGTTCCCATGGCTGAACACATTTGTAGGACTACCCATGTAGAAGCCGCTAGATATTTTGCCAAAATCTTAGTTTAAGGTGACCAGATTTTTTAAATGAAATCCGGGGACATATATTTTTTTACTAGTAATGGCAGCAATCAGCGACTTATAGTGGGACTGCACTATTGCGGCAGACAAATCAGACACTAAGTGACACTTTGTGGGAACCAGTGATCAGTGCTAAAACTATCCATTGTCTGGGTTGCTTCCCACAACACGCAGGGGTTGAACTCCCCAGTTAATTAAAAAAGTAGAGTACTAATGCGCTATCTGGAAAGTGCTTTGCAATCAATAAACTAATAATATATAAAAATGTGAAAAAATTGTGAAAAGTAGTATTGTCGTATAGAGTGTTTGTTAAAAAGTGGAAAGCAGCTAAACTTCTTTAGTGTTACTGGTACCAAAAGATCTGTGTATAAATGATGAAGTAGCGCTAACAATTAAAAAAAAAATAATAATTTGTGCAAATGTGCTTTCAAATATACTGATTCCTCCTAGAATTGTGTCTTAGCAGAAAATAGTTATTCACAAACAATTAAAGTGATAAATAAAACATTCAAAATGCGAATAGCTCTGATCCAGTGGATAAAGTGCACTAAAGTCCAGTGTATAAAGTGCATAACATCTTATTGTTATTCAATTAATTTGATTAAAGTGGTTGTAAACCCTTACAACACACTTTGACCTACAGGTAAGCCTAGATTAAGGCTTACCTGTAGGTCCAAGAAATATCTCCTAAACCTACACGGTTTAGGAGATATTTGGCGAAAGACAGGCGCACTGAGCACGGCACCGTCAACGGTGAATATGCCACGCGTGGCGGCTCCTGCGTGCATGCACGGGAGTGACGTCATCGCAGCTTTGCCGAATGACAGCGGCGGAGCAGTGAGACCCACCGAGAAGATGGATGCGCCGGACTACAGGGGACAGCGGTGACATCGCTGGCTCCTGTGTCAGGTAAGTGACACATAATGGACTACTATGCAATGCATAGTAGTCCATTATGCTTTACCTTTGCAGGGAATGAAAGAGGAAGTAAACTCACCAGGGTTTACTTCCTCTTTAAAAATAACAGTATTTCAATCATTAAAGTGCATCAATAATCAATCTAAAAAAGTTCCCATCAAAAAGTGCATCCAAAAAGTAGTTTGGTGATTCAAAGAAATGTTCAGTCTCTTTATTTCTATGTAGGCAATCAGAGATGAAGGGGGGAGGGACGGATAATGGAGTCCAATCTAAAATACTACTATAATATAATCAGAATCCCACAGTTGTACCAGCCTCTCACCTTCATGGAAGACCCCCACAGGTCAGATGGTGCATCGATGGACAACTGTGCAGTCACTTTCTCCTCCTTAATGGGGGCAAAGGATCAGGAAGGGCTGCTACTCTCACTCAATCTTCAAAAAGCCTTTGATTTGGCTTCCTGGCTGTACCTATTTACCATTCTACAATGATGTGGCTTTGGCCAGAGATTCATGGGCTTAATATCAGCACTTTATTCCCACCCAGAAGCGCGTATAAGATTGCAAGGTTACTATTCGGACACCATAAAAATAGCTAGGGGGACCACACATGGGTGTCCCCTATCACCCCTTATATTTGCAATATCGATAGAAACCCTGGCAATCACCATACGCACTAACCCAGATATAGAAGGGGTTTCCTGCAGTCCACAAACGCACAAATGCTCTCTCTTTATGGATGATCTTCTGCTTTTTGTAACATTGCCGACGACCTCCCTTCCAGACTTCTGTAAACTACTTGATCAATTTTGCAGAGCCTCAGGCCTAACTGTTAACCTCAACAAATCCCAAAATCTTGGGATTCTTGGGAATCTTGGGATTCATAATCTTGAATGTGAATACCCCCCCAACAACCACAGACCATCTCAAAAGCTCCTTCCAATTTGAATGGAGTGATACCACTATTCGATATCTAGGAGTAGAACTCTCCCCAAGCGTGGAGCTATTATACTCAGCCAACTTACCCCCCATGTATGAGAAACTTAGCAAGGATCTGAAAGGATGGGCTCTCCATGAACTATCCTGGTGAGGGAGACTGAACACAGCAAAAATTACATTACTTCCCAAGATGCTTTACCTATTCCGGGCATTGCCAATCCTGATTAGAAAAGACCACTTACGTACATTTCAAAGCAAACTGGTACAATTCATTTGGGGCACCTCAGGTCATCGCTTATCGAGGAAAGTGCTTTACAGACCAAGAAAGCAAGGAGGGTTGGAAGCCCCAAACCTTCTGTGGTATTATCAAGTGGCTAGACTGGCACAACTGTCAATTATCTACACACGCATAGAAAAGCCAGATAGGGTGCAGATAGAGAGGCAAGCAGTCCCAACGCACACTTTAGACTTCCTCCTCTGGTGCCCAGTAAAGGATCATCCCGCTGTTATGTCCCCTGTGCTCTCCAACTCCATCTCTCTATGGGATAGCCTGAAAAGATACCAATCTCTGACGTCAGCCATGTCACCACTAGCACATATTTTTAACAACCCCAACTTCCCACCAGGCATGAATATCAAAGCCTTTAGCTGGTGGTTAAAGGATTATACTGCATTGGACACTTTTTGACTCCCCCCCCGGTCTTACTCTCTCTCAGTTTCTGTCAGAGCAAGCTGGAGATGCCTGACTCCGAACGATTTTTCTATCTACAAATTTTGCATTTGCTAAACATGAAATGGGGTAACAAACCATTGCCCCCATCTGTGACACCCTACGAACAATGGTACAGTCAAGCCACTGAGCAGAGGGGGGGAGGGCATTTCTGTAGTTTACCTGTCACTGGCCTCAGATGATTCTAAGCTCCCATACATGTTGGCTTGGGAAAAAGAGACCCAGATCTGCTGGAGTGTAGACATTTGGCATAGTAACATCTTTAGGTCTTATAGCAATATATGTAACACGGTCTTGATTGAAGAAAATCGCTAAATACTAACCAGATGGTACCTTGTTCCAGTGAGGTTAGCCACAACGTTCCCTTCCTCCTCACTGCTATGCTTTCGAGAGTGCAACATGTACGGTTCAATGTTGCACACTTGGTAGGTGTGCCCGAACATTAGGGGATTCTGGAACAAAATATTCTATATGATACGCAAGGTAACGGGCTGTCAAATTCCAAAAGACCCATCCATTGCATACTCAATGACAGGATACCCAAAGTCACCAAAGCTATCCAATCATAAATTTTCTACATCTTTCTGGGTACCAAATTGACCATAGCTAAAGCATGGAAAAAGAATAAAGTCTTCTTTATTGCAGCCAAAAGAAAAAAAAAAAGATTATGGCTCAAGAAAAAATGGTAAGCTCCTTAACAGACACTGACAATTTGAATCGGTCTGGGAACCATGAGCCACCTATGTTGGTGCCCCCAGATGATCGCATATCATTACTGTATGGTGCGTATGGGCCCTGGGGGCTGGTGGGGAGGGAGGGGGAACTTCACCTCTTCATTCCTAACTCTCTCTCTTTTGCTCTTGTTTCCTACTTTTGTACTTTTCATTCCTTTCACTCTTCTCTTTATTTTGGAGCTCTCGACTCTGTGGGATCCACAAAGAGCCCAAGGAATATTTCCTCTGAGGTCCAATCAATAAAATTCTGAAAATGTTCGAAGTTAGATTAACAATTAGCTTTCCTGACAAACAGATGGGAGTTTAACCAACAGCATGAACAAACCACCTATATGTTTTTTACTCCCACATTCTGAACTCACTCAGGAAATTATTGTTTCAACTCTAGTGTTCACTATTAGATTTGATTTTCCTTGACCTCCTTTTATATCGTTGTAATGATCGCCACATGTATTGTATGGTTTATAGTTCTTTATGAAAATTGACAATAAACATATTGAAAAAAATGCATTGTCACTGTACTAATGACACTGGCTGGGAAGGGGTTAACATCTAGGGCAATAAAAGGGTTAAATGCGTGACTAACACCTCTCACTATGGGGGAGGTGCTTTTACTAGGGAAAGGCATAGATCCTGCTTTGCAGGAACACAGGATCAAGTCTTCCATACTGACAGAAAGGCGATGTACAGAACAATCGGTGGGCACTGACAGACATCGAGTCTGCCGGACCCGCTGATCAGCTCTGATACCCAGAAATGCAGCATCACGTATATATACATTTGATCCTGTGCAGCACGACTGCCCTGTAGCAGTAAAGCCCCGTACACACGAGAGGACTTATGTCCGACAGACTTCCAAAGGAGTTCCGCCGGAGTTCCGACGGAGTTCCGACGGAGTTCTGACAGACTTTTCGGCCGAACGGACTTGGCCACACACGATCACACTAAACTCCGACGGATTCGAACGTGATGACGTACGACCCGACTCGAATAAGGAAGTTCATAGCCAGTAGCCAATAGCTGCCCTAGCGTCGGTTTTACTCCGTCGGAGTAGCATACACACGAGCGGAGTTTTCGAAGGGGACCGGGTCCGGCGGAGTTCCTTCGTGAAAATTTGAAGCATGTTCCATATTCTAAAGTCCGTCAGACTTTGGTGAATCAAAAGTCCGTTGCAGCCCACACACGATCGGATAGTCTGACGGACTCGGTCCTTCGGACTTTGGATGTTGAAAAGTCCGCTCGTGTGTACGCGGCATAAGTCTGCTATGGGGCAGTCGGCAACTGATTAAGATCATCAGCATTATGATAACTTACAGGCAGCAGGCACTCTATCAAGGCTCTGGCTGGCTCTATCACAGTGTGTCACATAACATGACTGCTGGGTGCTGATGCTTATGACCAATAGGTTAACAAAATCAGCACCCAGTAGCCATGTTATGTGACACACTGTGACAGTGCACTTCCAGTCAAGCCGCGTACACACGGGCGGACTGTCTGGCCAACTAAGTCCGTCAGACAATCCGACGGACAGTCCGTCCTACTTTCGAATGAACGGACTTGACCACACACGATGAACAAACAGTCCGTTGAAAGCTTGCGCGATGACGTGTACAGCACGTACGACGGGACTAGAAATAGGACGTCCAATACACAGCAATGCAACCTTCCGCCGTGTAAATCCTTTCTGAGCATGCGCCATACTTAGTCCGTCCAACTAGCCTACTCACGAGCGGACTGTCCGCTGAAACCAAAGTTGGACGGACAATATTACGGAAATTCCGAAATACTTAGTCCGCCAGACTGCACGCTGAAAAAGTCAGCTGAAGCCCACAAACGAGCGGACTGTCCGCTGAAATGTGTTTCGGCGGACTAAGTTGGACAGACAGTCCACCCGTGTGTACGCGGCTTCAGAGTCATGCTAGAGTGCCTGTTTCCTGTGAGTTATGATACCATCCATTATGCAAGAGAGACAGACACCGTGCAATGTAGTCTATTCATAGACACCCCCAAAGCATACCTGCATTGAAGCCTTGAAGGCGCTGGCAGTGCCATGTCCGGATCCACTTCCACTCTGTTCCTTCTGCTGGACACTGTCACCAGAGCTCAGCTGCCTCTTTCTCTCTGCCTGTCGCTGCTGCCCACCAGCCTCTCAAGTCTCACTCTACAGGCCCCAGCTATTACTGGGTGGGGAGCGGAGATGAGCAGAGGAAGATCACTCTGCTAAGGAAGGCAAGGAGATACGCAGGCAGGCGGCTGGGAGGAACTTGAGCCAAGGCAGAAGAACATGCAAGCTACGCTATGCTACGACCAGCACGTGAACATCAGAAAGGGGGACAGGTAATGGAAAAAATACACCTCCTGAGCTAGTAGGAGCGGCAAGCGTGGGTTTGTAATTTTACAGTGACTGTCTTTTAATTTGCCCGAGCCCCTGTTAAAATCAAATCTGGGGACTGAATTGGTCCGGGGACAGTGTCCTTAGTCCAGTGACTGTCCCCGGAAACTGGGGACATCTGGTCATCCTACACTAGTTTCGACTCCTGCAGCTGGGCAGTTTTTCCTTCAACAGCCAGGAGCACTCTTCTGCTCAATATTCCAATAACGAGTCTAGGGATTTTGTTTGGTTTTGTTGTTTTATTGGAGAACTTGGATAGGTAAGGGATGTAGCAGGATACTCTGAAATTCAACTAGTCACATTGAAGACAGCTTCCTTAACTGAACTGTGTACTAACTCTATGATACACCATACACTCCTGAGTGAGTCCCTTTGTAGAAATTATGAGCAATTGCTCTTCAGGATACTAGCCAGTATCCCCTTTCTGCTGAACCCAGTAGCTGACTCTCCTAGCACAGAGGGGGATAGCCTAAGAACCAGGCCCCCAGGTCTTTAGACCCCTTTCACACTCTAGTGTTTTTGCCGGCGCTATAGCGTTAAAAATAGCGCCTGCAAAACACCCTAAAACAGCTGCTCCATTCACTCCAGTGTGAAAGCCCAAGGGCTTTCACACTGGAGCAGTGAGCTGGCAGGGCATCAGAAAAAGTCCTACCAGCAACTTCTTTGGAGCGGTGAAGGAGCGGTAAAGGAAATCAATGGGTGAACACTGCGATACCGCCGGCAAAACGCCACTCCGGCTGGGTTTTTGCGGATGGATTTAACCCCTTTTCCGGCACTAGCGGGGAATTAAAACCGACCCGCTAGCGGCTGAATAGCGCCGCTAAAATGATGGTAAGTCGCCGCTAATAATAGCGCAGCTTTACAGCTGACTCAGTGTGAAAGGGGTCTTAAAGTCTATACTCACAAGGCCTCTGGACAGTCTCCTTCCATTTCTCCAGCAGCACCCTCCAGTGTTCCCAGACTGATCTCCTAGGGAGAGCCCCTCAGTCAGCTCTTCAGAACACTCTGGTCAGCATTTCAGCCTCCAGGCCTCCCACCCGAGGCCACATGGCAGCAGGTACTGTGGAGGGTACAGCACTCCCTCCTCAGATAGACTTTCCTCTACAGGAAAAGACACACTTCCTGTGTGCTCACCAACTATAAATACCCTTCCTACTATGCACAGGGGCCCCTATGCCTGTAATTAGCTGATATGGCATCCATATTCATGCTCTTATTTTGCATGGGTCACTCCTATTCATCCAGCACCTTCCAAGGTTGCCTGGATACAGCGGAGCCAATATTGAAGCAATAGCACTGTAAAACACACAGGGCTTCCTTAATAAACAATGTAACTTTCCTGTTAGGCAGGAAAGCTGCTATGGTTTACCCAACAGTCTCCTGTTGAGCAGGAGACCACACTACACTAAACTATATACATCCTAGCAACCTACCTAGGAGAGTGCTACAAACTGTTGGGTCATAAAAATAAGTTCCACTATCCATGTTGGGTTTTTAATTATTTTTTACGTATCTTGTAATATAGTGAATGCAACAGGAAGAGTGGAAACACCCTAAGGCAGCCTCTCAAACTTTTCAACACAGAGGAACCCTTGAAATAGTTCTCCAGTCTCGGGGAGCCCCTGCTAAAAATTTGAAATCTGCAACACATGATACATTAGTGTGATGGTCAGTGGGAAGAATGGCCCTTACAATTGTGGTCATTGCGAAGAATTACCTCCTTACAGATAATTAAAAGATCAATGGTGTCTGTGGGAACTTATCTGAGAGGCAGAAATTACACAATGCTGAAGGAACCCCTAGCGACCTTTAGAGGAACCCTAGGGTTCCATGGAACCCTGGTTGAGAATTACTGCCCTAAGGCATGTTGATTTACCAAAAACTGCAAGGTGATGGGGACATTTTGTTGCTGCTGAATAAAGTCAGTGGTGAGATTTTATTATGATAGCTGCTAATAAACAAGTCGACTTTTTCCAATTTGACAAACCTCAAAGTATGAAGATATTGGCCTATGATAAACTGAAAAAGACTGCAGAAACAGATTTTCCAGCAGAAAATAGATAGATACCAAGAGGTATTCATAATTAAGGGTTCATAATCTTGTCCCCTCGCCTTGTCTATGCACTCACTGCACCAACTGTGCACTATAGAAGGAGGGTAAGATTCATTTCCTTGAGTAGTTTTCTATAAAACAGATGAGCCTGCAACCTGTCTGTTGGAGATCATTAAACACCTTGTGACTGCTTGTGTGGCCTACATTTACTCCTCATTAGCATATCTATCATTAGATTACATAGATTAAAGAGCCTGCAAACCGGCTTGTCTTGTCTGCACATAAAACTGTGTCACCAGAGTCAAAGTTACACTCTGCCCCATGTAACTGTCTGGTAAAGCTTAGTTGCACATTGCCGATGTATTTAAACTGTCAATGCTATTTTTTCACAAGGCTGTCAAGGAGTATTTATAGATGGACAAATCTTACATGAACTTGCAAATCTCTTCTGAGGGATCTTCTCTTCATGATTATACTATAACAGAGGCTTATCCCAATGATGTATATATATATATATATATATATATATATATATATATATATATATATATATATATACATATACACTAATTATTTAGCTTTTTCCCTGAAGAAGAACATTTCCTCAGTTTACTGTTATTGCCTTATATGCTTAACACGTTATCACAGATGTTACAAAATGCACACAGTCTGTAGGCTGATTAGTTCAAACTTTGCAGTTGAACTGTTAATGAAGTTACACTAGAAGTGCTCATTAGTTGAGGTTACCATCTCTTGAACTGAGGGCAGAAATACCACTATTATTGCCCACATGGTTTCTATAGTGCAGTGATGGCGAACCTTGGCACCCCAGATGTTTTGGAACTACATTTCCCATGATGCTCATGCACTCTGCAGTATAGTTGAGCATCATGGGAAATGAACTTCCAAAACATCTGGGTTGCAAAGGTTTGCCATTACTGCTATAGTGTCTGTTTAAAAGATACGATCTAGGTTTGAACGTCACTGCCCTAGGCCACTTTTACACTGCCAGGCACACAGTGTATCTAGCTCTTGATTGGAATCTGCCTAGCTAGCAGTAGGCAGTCATTGAACTACTAATTGGGAGCCCTTCTGGGAAAGTCCACTGACTAGACTTGGTGTCACAAAGTCTGAGGCATGTGGAATGTACCTTTCCTCGAAACGCAAACCAAAGTTAAGATACCCATAGATTATATAGGTGGAAGGACAGAAAATTGCTTGATTCCCCCATCAACACTATTTGTTGGCATTAAGGACAGCATTGATCCTGACCAAATTTCCAACTCAATTTGCAGAAATGCAGCCCTAAACTTGCAAGGAACGTCCACCATGCCTCACTCTTGCCTGCAGAGTCATTATTGGTCTCCAGCCCTTCGGTGAACAAACTGCCCTCTACTACAGCCAAATATTTCAACTTTTGACTCATTAGTCCAGAGGGTCTGCTACCATTTTTTGGCAACCACGTTCCTAGTTTTTTGGCCACAATTCATTGACAAAGATCACCAAGATCTGTGGTTCGTTTTCCAAGATTTTTGGAACAACCTACCTGCTAAGTTCCTTTAAAAACTCTGCAAGAGTACCTAGAAGAATCGATGCTGGTTTGTAACCAAAGGATAGTCACACTAAATATTGATGATTGATATTCTTCTGTTCACTCACTTTGTATTTTGTAAATTGATACAAATAAACAATAAATTGATAAAAAGAAACAATTAAAATCTATACTTTTGTATTTTTGAAAGCATTCTTACTTTACAACATTTCTTCACATCTGTCTACAGCTTTTGCACAGTACTGTGTATCTGTCTATATACTCATCAGTCACTTTATTAGGTGAACCCTCTTTTGCATCCAGAACTGCCTTAATTATTTGTGGGATAAATTCAACAAGGTGTTAGAAACATTCCTCAGAGATTTTGGTCCATGTTGACATGATAGTATCACTCAGTTGCTGCAGCTTTGTCGGCCGCACATCCATGATGCGAATTTCCCATTACACCACAACCCAAAGGTGCTCTATTAGATTGAGATCTGGTGACTGTGGAGGCCATTGGAGTACAGGGAACTAACTCATTGTCATGTTCAAGAAACCAGTTTGAGATGATTTGAGCTTTGTGATATGGTGCATTATCCTGCTGGAAGTAGCCATCAGAAGATAGGTACATTGCAGTCAGGGATGAACATGGCCAGCTACAATATTCAGGCAGGCCGTTGCATTTAAATGATGCTGAATTGGTACTAAGGGGCTCAAAGTGTGCCAAGAAAATATCCCCCACACCATTACTCCACCTTCATCAGCCTGAACAGTTGATGCAAGGCAGGATGGATTCATGCTTTTATATTGTTTACGCTAAATTCTGACCCTACCATCTGAATGTCACAGCTTAAATCGAGACTCATCGGATCAGGCAAGGTTTTTCCAATCTTCTACTGTCCAATTTTAGTGAGCCTGTGTGAATTGTAACTGACATCAACAAGGCATTTTCGTCCACAGAACTGCCATTTACTGGATATTTTCTCTTTTTTAGACCATTCTCTGTAAACCCTAGAGATTGGTGTGTGTGAAAGTCCCAGTGTACAGTTTTTTAAATACGGCAGTTTTTTAAATACTCAGACCAGCCTGTCTGGCACCAACAACCATGCCACGTTCAAAGTCTGGTACCAATAACCATGCCACGTTCAAAGTCACTTAAAACCTCTTTCTTACATAGTTACATACTGGCTGAAAAAAAGACAAAAGTCTACCTAGTTCTTCCCTATTCTGATGCTTGGTTTGAACTTGAGCAAGTCGCCTTCACCACATCTAGATGCCTAAATACATTGAGTTGCTGCCGTGCATAGGTGTTCGCACAGGGTATGCCAAGTGTGCCTGGGCATGCCCCAATCAGCCCATGCACACAGGGCTCTGGTGCTAGATCTGTGCTTTCCACTCCAAGGAGCGCTGTCACTTCTAAATACAGAAGCCAGATTCTGTATTTAGAAATGACAGCACTCATCTGAGTGGCTGCACCAAACCCTCCCCATCATCCCTGCGTAGTATGCAGGAAAGTGGGGAGGTAGACTAGTGCAGGGCATCCATGCATTGCCCTGCTGCAATTGCTGCCATTCTTGGCACCTCTCCCCGCTGACCGCTGCCTGTCACACTGGGTAAAAGAGCTGAGGAAGGTTCCACTAAGCTCCTCCTCAGCTCTTACCTGTCTGATCAAAGACCTCGCAGTGGAGCCTGGGAGAAAGAATACCCCCAAATCATGCTGCACACATCCCTGAACACCACGCACCCCTGAACACTGCGCACCCCTGAACACCGTGCACCCCTGTATACCACGCACCCCTGTACACCACACGTCTCTGAACACTGCGCACCCCTGAGCTCTGCACCCTGTACATGGCACATCCCTGAGCTCTGCACCCTGTACATGGCAGATCCCTGAGCTCTGCACCCTGTACACTGCGCACCCCTGAACTCCACACCCTGTACACTGCGCACCCATGATTACACGCTTTACACTGTGTACCCCTGATCTTCCCACTCTGTACACTGCGCACCTCTGATCTTCACACTCTGTACACTGCGCACCCCTGAGCTCCACAACCTGTACACTGCGCACCTCTGAGCTCCACACCCTGTACACTGCACATCCCTGAGCTCTGCACCCTGTACACTGCGCATCCCCTGCGTTCCGCACCCTGTACACTGCACATCCCTGAGCTCCGCACCCTGTACACTGTGCACCCCTGAGCTCCACACCCTGTACATTGCGCACCCCTGAGCTCCGCACCCTATGCACTTCACACCCCTAAGCTCCACACCCTGTACACTGCACACCCCTGAGATCCGCACCCAAAACATTATGCACCCCTGAACATCGCACCCTGTACACTGTGCACCTTGAGCTCCACACCCTATACACCGAGCACCCCTGAGCTCCGCACCCTGTACACTGCAGACTCCTGAGCTCCACACCCTGTACACTGCGCATGGCTGAGCTCCGCACTCTGTACACTGCGCATTGCTGAGCTCCGCACTCTGTACACTGCACATCCCGGAAAACTGATCACCCCTGAAGTCCGCACTCTGTACATTGTGCATCCCTGAACTTTGCACTATACACTGTACACCACTGTACTCTGCATGCTATACACTATGCATGCCTGAAGTCTGCACTCTATATGCTGTGCACCCCTAAACACCCCGTGATTGAGTTCCTGCACCTGTTCTCTGAGTAAAAAAAGCCATATATATGTAGCACCGATAATTCTAATGAGTACGCACTATTTGTTTAAATCTTATTTTTGCTCAAAACTGTAGTAAGTTTTGGGGTTAATTGTGCTAAATTGTATTTTGGCATCAGTTTGGCTGGGCTGTATAGAAGTTCTGCCTGGTCATAGGTGGGGTTGTACACCTGTGTGAGGCTTTAGAATGCAGTCTGGTTGGACACATTGGGTACCAATCTCTATCTTGGAGCCAATAAGTGGGCGCGTTTGTCTCACTGTGTAATCCGGGAAGGGGTACTTAAGGTGCCAAAGTCACATGGTTCTGGGTTCCGGTCCAGAAGTTGTTGCCGACTCCGTGGTCCTGGTCCTCCTGACCAGCCCCCGGGGGCCCTCATGGCCTGGGGTGCGGATCCATCCATTTCTGAGCCTTGGAACTGGCTAGTTCGAGGCGCAGTAACTGGAAGAAGGATTCTAAGGTGTTCTGATGCCATCTCGGGTTTGGAGAGGCCCAGCAACTCTACAGGCGACCAGGGGAGGCCTCTTCAGTAAGAGAGCCACACAAAAGGCTGGCTGCTTGGGAAGAGCCTGGAAGCTGAGCTGCCATGGACATTGATTGAATCCACAATTCTTACTGTATTGCCGGATCGGCTGAAAGATTCTGGTACAGTAAGAAAGGTTCCTACTTCTATCCTTCCAGTTGTAACTAAGTTTCCAAGTTTCCAACCAAGTCTGTATGAGAGACTTTGAAAAAGCTAGAATTACCTGTTGGCTGCTAAACCCAAATTTAAGGAATTATCCAACAGTTAAAGAGTCCAGTTGCGAGCGGCTGTTCCCTGGATTGTATACAGAGAGAGAGACTTTTATTGAAGTCAGCAGTTCCAAGCACCTGAGCTAAACTTTACCCTGATACCCCCTATTCCCAACTTAGAGACTGAGTTTGTTCAACTGTTTTACGCAAAATAAAAATCCTAACAAGGAATTCAAGTATTGGTCTCTACAGTTACTGGGTCATCGACCCTGGGAACCCCTAGACAAGGACCACGAGTGCGAGCTGGTGGAGGTAATCGGTAAGCCCAGAAAAATTCAGCCGCTCATTCGGGGGTTAGTGCTACATATTGCTATATATATATATATATATATAAATATCTATATATATATATATATATATATATATATATATATATATATATATATATATATAATGAATATATAACTGAACGGAATGTTTACATCTATCTGAAATGTGTTATTCCCCAAGTACTATGGGTAGCAGATTTCATAACTATAATACAAGAAACATTCTGACAGTTTAATGTTTACTTTGTTCCTCCATGGCCTATTAATGTATTATTTGGCAATTAGGATGAAAATCACTTTACACTTGCAAGATAGAAAAACAAAAATCACAACTGCATAACTAGAACAGAGCATTTTATTCTGTCACAGATCACTTAACGTTAATAGAAGTTGCTAAATCATCGGTTATTCCGTGAGCCAAAGCATGTCTCCTCCTATATTAGGTCCCACAATTATATTACATAGTAAAAACAATCCAAGTTGACATTTACTTGTTCTAGTTCAGACCCTTCATGTTCCTTCTCTGATGCTAATAAAAGGGACATGTATAGTACCACTCAACTTCATCAGCCCCATTGTAAAATATACAACACGTTCTTGAAAGACACATCCTTCCACGTAAAAGTAGCTATTCCTAGAAGCACTCTCTATGTGTGGAAGAACATAGAAATGAGCTTGATAATTTCCAGCTGCTTCCTGAAATGAACACAGCATGGTTAGAACCTTAGAATACATTTTGCATTACAATGAACAATGTCACATAGAAAGCTTGAGGCCTTTGGAAAACAAGAGACCTAAGCCACAAATAATAATAGATGGTCCTAGAACCTGACACTTTCATACGGATATATAATAAATAAATTAATTAATTAATAATAATAATAATAATAAAAAAAAAGTATGTGTGTGTATATATATATATATATATATATATATATATATATATATATATGGGTTCAAATGTCTATCCACCAATGTGTTCCTCTTTTCACTCTAAACATACAAAAAAACAATATCCAGTAAAAATTAAAAATAAGTATCCTGCGTATGGAGCAATTAATATTCTTTGTGCTATCACACATAATTCACTGCTAATCAATCCAACCTTGTTATAATGGCCTGTGTATTATAGAGGTCAAAGCATGTCTTTTCACTTTATAGGGATTAAACCACACTCACATAATCATGTGCACTAGTCCATAGTACATCCAGATATACTGCTCTTTAAAACATAAAACCAACAGATATATCATAAAATACATGTAATGCTGTCCTATCCTCTTAAAGGATACCTTTTTAGAAAAAAGAATAAATACGTATATTTCTAAAGAAAAAAAATGTGCATTTATTATTTTTTTCCTGCAGAAGCCTGGAAAGCATTGAAGCCATATTCAGTGGATCAGGGGTGCAATGTCAGACTTCTGCAGACAAACCCTGCAGCTTTCAGCACATACCTCCATATAGGACAGTGATGGCGAACCTTGGCACCCCAGATGTTTTGGAACTACATTTCCCATGATGCTCCTGCACTCTGCAGTGTAGATGAGCATCATGGGATATGTAGTTCCAAAACATCTGGGGTGCCAAGGTTCGCCATCACTGATATAGGATGTCAGTTTGAAAGCTGCAGAGCTTGTGAACGAACTATAAGGGCCCTCATCAGTGCCCTCATAGTTTATTCAGAAGTACAAGCCATAAGACAGTACTTATAGTTCATTAATTTACAGGAAATTGTGAATGACTGAAGCAGCCTTGTGGGTGGAGCCCAACACGGTCTTGCTGTTTTTGAATTGTGACAGCAGGTGCAGGAAGATGAACCCCTGCACACTGTCACAGTGAGAGGAAGAAACGAGTGGCGAGGTCACGGGAGCTTGAACATGTTACATGTTCTACCCTAAATATGCATGGAACATTTCCCAAAAGGTGAACTTATCACTTTCTGGTTCTATGCAACATTATCTGGATGTGCCCTATGCTTTACGTCACATCATGTGACTTTATATAAATCCATCATCCAGGTCAATTTAAATTTACTAGTCCATCTAAATCACCAAGAAAAGTGACAAAAAGTAAAAACCACAATACACAGTTTTTGACAATTCCTTTATTAAAAAAAAAAAAAAAAAGTGTCCTGCGATGTCCATCCATCTTCAATCACAGTGCCAGAAAACCTATAAATAGAAGAAAAAATCCTCAAAAATATGGGAGGCGTCCCACCGACTGCTGTCTTTTCGCTGTGACAGCTCTTATATAGGCAACGGCAGGGCCACCCAGTGACTTAACTGAGTGACCCCACCCCTTCTAACGTCATGTGCCGTCAGAGGGGGCAGGGTCATATGGTTACATCAGCGGTTAACCCTGCCCTTGCCTATATAACAGCTGAAGAAGCTGAAAAGCGAAACTCGTCGAAATACTACACCTTCCCCATGAGTTATTGATATGTTGCATTGCAAAATGTTTTTATTTTTAATAAACGATAAAATCGTATTTTATATATTTCTTCTCTCTTGTTTTTTCAATGTATACAAATGTTTAATGTGCACCGCAATAGTCCCCCTGCTCGCATTCTCTTTTGATGTTTCTGGCCGGAGACCAGAATTTCCAAACATTTATTCTATATATAATTGGGATGATGGTGCATGATGTAAATTTAATTCCTAATTTATTACTTTATGAGGCCATTCTCAATTTTCATAATATTATAGGTGGATAACACACCTGGGGTTTTTTTTGTGTTGGTGGCCAGTGTGCGGGTGTTGCGGGGGTTCGCGCTTGCTCTCCTCGCATCCTGGCTTCCCGTACAATATCAACCCCTGAGCACACTCTAACTTCCCTATTATAGCACGTATAGGGAAGGGCCTCTTTTTTCACCCTTCTGTAGGTTTTTCTACTATCTTATCAGCTGTTACTATTTGTTTTATTTTTATAACAGGGTTACAGTCCATTTTAATTTGTGGTGGCAGCTAAACAGCATGTTAACATAGATACCTTTGGTACCCCATAGACGGGCTTTATGACTTGAGCCCCTCTCTTTATTATATTGTTACATTGTTTTAAACGGGCTGCCGCTACTTATTGAATATGGACTGCACCTGTCTAATGGCTCTATTCATTAATAATTTTCATTGTTCGGAACATTCAGCGGTCCTGTTACTTTATATATATTATAAATGTACTATACGTGCCCAATTGTGCTTGTTAATCCTAACTGTTTTACTGTTGGCAGACTTTTGCCCTCTCACTGGCTCCCCCTGGTGGGTTTAGACCCGGGCTTGCTTCTACCGGCGGCTGGTGGGACTCTGGGAGGGTGATTGGCGATTCACCACAGTGGAGGCTGCATCATCTCTTCTCCTTACACGCGTCCTGGCCGACACTGTCAGGCCATGTTGGACGCCTGCACACGCGGGCACGCGGTGCTGCCGCGCGTGCGCTACCCAGACCTGGCACAGTGCGGGCTCGCGCACGACATTGCTGTGCGTGGCCGGCGCTATGCACTTTGGTGTGGGGTGCGCGTGCGCGGTGAGCTTCGCTTGTGCACGTGTTGTAGAGTCCCTGACCCCTTGACGCTATGCGCCGGTGATACGGCGCTGGCGTCCATTAGTGGGGTTGAGGGGTATAAATTGGCGGTATCTATCGGTATCCTGACACGCCGAAGGGATCCGGAGAATTTAGATGGTGATACAATGATCGGTGAGTGGATATAGTCGAGATGGGGTACCACTGGGACCTCTATTTAACATATTACCCGTTATTGGATGTCCTTAATAGGATTAATCTATTACCATTGTTTATGCAGAAAACTACTCACTCTCCAGTGTCTTGTTACACTCGAGTTTCCTCATTCCACACGCCGATCACACCAAGGAGGCTAAATTTTCCACCAATTCAGTCGTGGTTAGCCCCATTCCTTTTTCCGGACGCTATAGAAACACTTTTGCAGTTTTTCACCAATATTCACTTTTCCTTCGTGCCCCTTTTCTAACAGGTTAATTCTTGTCCACTTCACTCTTCATTATTGTGCACCTTTCGCTATTTTGAATCTTACACCATGCACGTCTTTGAATATATATGCTCGTAGATTCACTATTCACGAGTTCACGGTGGATATTATCTTTATTATTTTTTTTATCAAACTTCTTTCATTTACTTTCAACTTTTTTTCCTTTTTTCCCCTTCTTTATCGTGACTTTGTTTCCCTTTCTTATCTTCACTTCCCCAATATCTTTCACTCTGTAGTTTTATTCTCACTGGGTATTCTTATGTATGGTCCTTATCACTGTTTATGAATATCTCCCACAATCATCCAATTGTGATAATACACTTGTATCTCACACAGGGTCACTCTTTTGAAAGGTTTCGGGGTTATAATAATTTTTAAATTAGTGAGTTTAACACCAATGTTTCCATATATTTAGATATCGGCTTGTGTTGGGGTCAATACCCCTCCCAGTCGCCGGGGGAGATTCCCCCCAGTATGTCTGAGCTACCCTGGGGCTAAGGCGTCTGGGTAAGACTCTGCTAAATTTTGATATGTATTGTACAATCGCTCTTTTCTCCATTTTTTCTGTGTCGTTATTGAAGGTTACTTCATACAGTTTTTATTGATCTAATTGTGATTTATGTATATATCTCTAGATGCATGTATTTCCTGAAGAAGCTGAAAAGCGAAACTAGTCGAAATACTACACCTTCCCCATGAGTTATTGATATGTTGCATTGCAAAATGTTTTTATTTTTAATAAACGATAAAATCTTATTTTATATATTTCTTCTCTCTTGTTTTTTCAATGTATACAAATGTTTAATGTGCACCGCAATAGTCCCCCTGCTCGCATTCTCTTTTGATGTTTCTGACCGGAGACCATAATTTCCAAACATTTATTCCATATATAATTGGGATGATGGTGCATGATGTAAATTTAATTCCTAATTTATTACTTTATGAGGCCATTCTTAATTTTCATAGCAGCTGTCACAGCAAAAAGACAGCAGTCGGTAGGATACCTCCCATGGAGGCAAAGTAGTTTCAGATTTGTTTTCTATTTTACGGGTCCATCGGCGCTGTGATTGAAGATGAATGGGCATCGTTTTTTGTTTTGTTTTTAATAAAGGAGTTGTCAAAAACTGTGTATTGTGGTTTTTACTTTTTGACACTTTTTTTGGTGAATGGGTAGAGGTACAATGTACCCCTAACATTAGCCACTGAAGACAATGTTGTTGTCCAAGGATGTCTCCATTGCTCTCCCATAGATAGAGGAGCCACCCTAATATGGGAAGTGGGAGTGTGGTACTGGCCAGTAGGGATGAGCCAAACACTCCTTGGTTTGGTTCGCACCAGAACATGGGAACAAACAAAAAAATTGTGCGAATATGCGAACACCGTGGGATACGGACGTGAAAAATTAAAAGTATTTTAAAGGCTTGTATGCAAGTTATTGCCATAAAAAGTGTTTGGGGATCCGTGTATCAAAAATGCAAAAAAAGTTTTTGAGATCAGTGTTCACTAAAAGAAAGCCCAGCCCCCAACAGTAAGTAACACGCCCCTAGGAACACTTAACCCCTACACTGCCACCCACTGGTTAACCCCTTCACTGCCAGTGTCATTTACACAGGAATCACTGCATTTGTATAGCAGTGATTGCTGTGTAAATGACAATGGTCCCAAAAATGTGTCAAAAATGTCCGATGTGTCTGCCATAATGTCGCAGTCACAATAAAAATCGCTGATCGCCGCCATTACTAGTAAAAAAAAAATTATTTATAAAAATGCCATAAAACTATCCCCTATTTTGTAAACACTATAACTTTCGCGCAAACCAATCAATAATCGCTTATTGTGATTTTTTTTACCAAAAATATGTAGAAGAATACGTATTGGCCTAAACTGAGGGAAAAAAATGTTTTTTTATATATTTTTGGGGGATACTTATTATAACAAAAAGTAAAAAATAATGCGTTTTTTCAAGATTGTCTCTCTATTTTTGTTTATAGTGCAAAAAATAAAAACCGCAGGGGTGATCAAATACCACCAAAAGAAAGCTCTATTTGTGGGAAAAAAAAGGACGTAAATTTTGTTTGGGAGCCACGTCGCACTACCGTGCAATTGTCAGTTAAAGCGACGCGGTGCCAAATCGCAAAAAGTGCCAGCAAAATGGTCCGGGGCTGAAGTGGTTTAAAAAGGATTTGTCAAAAACCGTGTACTCTGTTTTTTACTTTTTGACACTTTTCTTGGTGAATGGGTAGGGTACAATGTACCCCATACCCATTCACATGGGGGGGGGGCAGGATCTGGGAGCCCCCTTGTTAAAGGGGGATTTCAGATTCCGATAAGCCCCCCGCCTGCAGACCCCCACAACCACCGGACTAGGGCTGTGGGAATGAGGCCCTTGTCCCCATCAACATGGGGACAAGGTGCTTTGGGGGGACCCCAAAGCACCCTCCCCATGTTGAGGGCAAGTGGCCTGGTATGGTTCAGGAGGGGGGTGGGACTCTTGCTCGCCCCCCACCATCCCATCCTGGCTTGTCAGGCTGCTTGCTCAGATAAGGGTCTGGTATTGATTTTGGGGGGGGGGGGGGCCCACGCCAATTTATTTTCGATTTGCCATGGAGTTCCCCTTAAAATCTATGCCAGACCCAAAGGGCCTGGTATGGATTTTGGGGGGGCCTATGCCGTTTTCTTTTTACATTTTGGCGTGGAGTTCCCCTTAAAATCTATACCAGACCCAAAGGGCCTGGTATGTACTGGGGAGGGACCCATGCCATTTTTTTTTACTTAATTCTGTTATAGGGTTTACCTTAACCCCTTATAGGGGTTCCCCTTAACCACTTCAATACACTGTATTATATACTGTACACTGACTGCACTGTATATATATATATATATATATATATATTAAAACACTGCCTGCACTGTATATCTAGTCTACACTACACTTACTACACTGTATATACTGTATATATATATATATATATATATATATATATATATATATGGACTGCATGCCACTAACTAACATGCCTCTAGCTAACTTCTCTCATTCATAAATACTATATACGGCCGCCGTGTAAGCAGCCTTATATAGTGTGGGGCGTGGATTTAGCCCCCTAAGCCAGAATTGACTAAAGGCACTCTGCCTTTGGCCAATCATGGCTCTCACAGCAGAACGTGCTGTGATTGGCCAAAGCATGCAGGTCAAGTGCATGCTTTGGCCAATCATCAGACATCAATGCACAGAGATCTTGCAGTGCATTATGGGACATTCTGCAACGCTCAATTTTGCCACAAATGCCTCATAATGTTCGGAATTCGCAGAACGGGCAAACACCCGATGTTTGAGTCGAACTTACATTCGACTTGAACATCGGGCTCATCCCTACTGGCCAGCTCACTGGCTAAAAACAAAGAAAATAAAGCCTAAAAACAGAAAACTGAAGCAGTAGCCACATCTAAGGACCAATAAGCTCTGATATACTATATTTGTGTTTTTGGGTTTAGATATGCCTTAAAGTGGTTGTAAACCCCATTCATGAAAGTTGAATTAAGCACATACATATGTAGTGTTTACTTATATCTCTCCAAAGATCTAATTGTCATTTCTCTCTGGTATTCAGTTCCTCTGTTATCAGCATGAGTCACTTCTGACAAGTTCTCCAACAAATGAGATAACATGAGCTGAAAATTTGTGTCGGGGGAGGGAGCTTAGAGGGAGATAAGCAGAGAGCTTGTCTATTCAGAATACAGTTCTGCATGTTCCTTCTTTCCTCTGTCTATGTGGAAAGGGTGACCCTTTCCTCCAATCAGCTCTCACAAAGTGTAAGTCCAGTATCCCCACCCACCCCTATGTGCTGCTGAAACAGGAAGAAAGATTTTTAACACGATCTGTACTTTCCAAAGAGTGTAGAAAGGGGAAGACTACAGATATACATTTAAAACTTATGTAGGGAGATTTGTTGCAATTCTGTATATCATCTGAGGCTATTCACTGGGTATATGTGAGGGTTTACAACTACTTTAACCACTTGCCACCCAGGCCAATTCTGACATTTCTCTCCTACATGTAAAAATTATAATCTTTTTTCTAGAAAATTACATAGAACTCCCAAATATTATATATGTTTTTTTTAGCAAAGACCCTAGCGAATACAATGGCAGCCGTTGCAACATTTTATCTCACACAGTTTTTGAGCATCCATTTTTCAAACTGCGATACTGTGGCGGACATTCTGACGCTAACTGACTCCTTTTGGGGACCAGTAACACTGTACTAATGACACTGGCTGGGAAGAGGTTAACATCAGGGGCAATCAAAGGGTTAAATGTGTGTCTAGCCTGTGTTTTACTACTCTGTGTGTGCTGCTTGTACTAGGGGAAGAAATGGAATTTATCCTTTCCCTCCTGTCAGAGTGGCGATCTGCCTTGTTTACATGCTCAGATCGCAGTTCTGGCTCTCTGCCTAACGATCGATGGGTGCTGGAGGACATCAGGTACCACGCACCCACCGGTTGACTCCTGGCATGTGTAATCTCAGCGATTACACACGATAAACACACGGTGGCATGCTTGCACCCCCCCTTACCCAGAAGTGTCAGATCACATATATACTGTATACGTGATCCGATGCACAGGTGCCACCCTGTAGCAGTAAGACTGGTTTGGTTAATAACAAAAGCCATTACTTTGCACAGTTACCTGTGTTTGACACCCTTCAGCCTGTAGCAAGAAAGTGCAGGCCACGCTAATAGAGCCCAGAACGGCAATAAATGTTATTTGATTTTTCTAGGGCTGATACATAGGCAGTTAAAGGCATGGAGAGCCAACCTCATTCTGGGTAAAATATGAAACCACCCAACCCATAATGCAAGGGGTTTTATTTGTCTTACCATATCAAGCAAGCTATACTCACTGAAATCCCCGGTCCAAGTCCCTTGCTGCCACCAGTTCCAGGTGTAGTGGACTGCTAAGCCGGAGATAGCCCCTCACCAGCCAGTTTCTTACCATCACCTTCTGCTGACATCACTCCTCTTCTGGATCCTGAAAGACCCTGGCTGTTGGACAGCCAATAGGAAAGGGGTCTCCCTGCAACCCCAGTGTAGTCACTCATACACGTGTGCTTTAAACTGGCACTACAGCTGCATGAAGAGCTACACAGACAATCTTCTATGAAACAAGGAGGATGCTCAAAACTCCAGCTCAAAACTCCAGCTCCAGCATCCTCTGGGACTGTGACATCATAATGGGCGGGGACATCATCCGGCGCTGTCCCTATATAAGTCGCCACGCGCCGCGTCCCCGTCATTGTGAGCGGAGAGAGCGACGAGGCAACATCTGAAGAGAAGAAGAGAAGAACAGAAGACTGTGACAGCGGCGACAGCAGCGACAGAAGACATGGCCACCGCCTGTAAAAGAGCTAGAAGAAAGCGCGGTGGCCCGGCAAGAAGAACCGAAGAGGGGGACAAGACCCCCGAAGTCGGAAGAAGAGGGCGGCGGCGAAGAAGAAAGCCGGGCTCCTCCGCTATCTTCTGCTAGCTCTTTTGCTAGCGGAGGAGCCCGGAATTCTTCTTCGCCGCCGCCCTCTTCTCCGGTGAGAAGACCCCCGAAGACGGACAGAAGACCCCCGGAGCTATGCAATAAACTATTTTAACCCTTGTGTGTTGTGTTTTTTTTAACTTTTTCTATACAGGTGAACGGGTAGGGGTACATTGTACCCCATACTCATTCACATAGGGTGGGGGGACGGTATCCGGATTCCGATAAGCCCCCCGCCCGCAGACCCCGACAACCAACGGCCAGGGTTGTCGGGAAGAGGCCCTTGTCCTCATCAACATGGGGACAAGGTGCTTTGGGGTGGCACCCCCCATGTTGAGGGCACGCAGCCTGGTACGGCTCAGGAGGGGGGGCCACTCACTCGTCCCCCCCTTTCCTGGCCGGCGGGGTAGCGGCTCGGATAAGGGTCTGATATGGACCTAGGGGGGGACCCCCACGCCGATTTTTCGTCGTAGGGATTCCCCTTTAAGTCCATATCAGGTGATGGGGCCAGCGACCTCTGGCTACCTGGAGACGCGCTCAAAATGAGAGGACTTTTCTCCGCGCGGGAAAAGTCCACTCATATCAAAAGTACGGCGGACTGGCACACACACGGCCGGATTGTCCGCTGAAATGTGAGTCCGACGGAAAGATTGGAGTGCAAAACTACTTTCTAAGTCCGCCGGACTTTTGAGCCTACACGCGGGGGGATTGTCCGGCGGACCTGAGTCCGCGGGACTTTTCCACCGGATTGTTTGATCGTGTGTACGAGGCATAAGAAGCATGGTGAGTTTTGTAATTGTTTCCCACAATTTTTTGCAAAATTAAGATTTTTTTTCACAATATTGTCATATTAACAGGTTATTTCTCTCACACAGCATATGCATACTTGCAGTTACACCCCCAAATACATTCTGCTACTCCTCCTGAGTATGACAATACCACATGTGTGACACTTTTACACAGCCTAGCCACATACAGAGGCCCAACATGCAAGGAGCACCACCAGGTGTTCTAGGGACATACATTACACATATAATTTCTAGACTACCTCTTACACTTTTGAAGATCCTGGAGCACCAGGACCTTCAAAAATTACCCCGTTTTGAAAAGTATACACCCCAATGTGTATTCTATGAGGCATAATGAGTCTTTTGAACATGTCATTTTTTTCCACAAGTTTGTGAAAAGAAAATGAAAACATGTAAAGACAATGAAAACACATTTGTTTTACTCAAAGTTGTCCATTTATAAGATATTTCTAACACATAGCATGTACATAGCAAAAATGATGCCCCAAAATATATTCTGTTACTTCAGAGTATAGCGATACCAGATGCATGAGACTTTTACACAGCCTAGCCACATACAGAGACCCAACATGCAGGGAGCACTATCAGGTGTTCAAGGGACAAGTATTTCAAATCTAATTTGACTACCTATTACACTGGAGTATGGATGAGCATGAATGTGGATGGCTGAGCCAGGGATGGAGCATGAATGAGGATGGATGAGCCAGGGATGGCCATGAATGAGCATGAATGTGGATGGATGAGCCAGGAATGAAGTATGGATGTGGATGGATGAGCCAGGGATTGAGTATGAATGTGGATTGATGGATGAGCCAGGGATGGAGCATGAATGTAGATGTATGAGACATGGATAGAGTATGAATGAGGATGGATGAGCCAGGGATGGAGAATGAATGTAGATGGATGAGCCAGGGATGGAGCATGAATGTGGATGGATGAGCCAGGGATGGAGCATTAATGATGATGGATGAGCAAGGGATGGAGCATGGATGAGCCAGGGATGGAGCATGGATGTGGATGGATGAGCCAGGGATGGAGCATGGATGTGGATGGATGAGCCAGGGATGGAGCATTAATGAGTATGGATGAGCAAGGGATGGAGCATGGATGAGCATGAATGTGGATGGATGAGCCAGGGATGGAGCATGGATGTTGATGTATGAGCCAGGGATGGGGCATGAATGTGGATGGATGAGCCAAGGATGGGCACAGATCAACGATTTGAGTACTTCAGATCCAGCCCACAACGCTGCTGCACCTCCTCCCTCCTCTCCTCACACGCTATACTGATCAATGTGAGGAGAGGGAAAAAGCTGAACCAGACATGCTCCAGTATGTTTACATGTGATCACTCCGTCATTGCACAGAGTGATCATGTGATAAAAGGCCACTGTCATTGGCCCTTTACCCCGATCCATGACACGCCTGGTTCTTGGAGACCCGACGGTCAAGGACATTCCCGGGTGTTTGCTCCAGGGGGCACGTGGGAGCACGATTCTTGGAGGACATCATGATACGCCCTCCCAGAATTATCTGACCGCGCTGTAGCCGTCATTCAGCTATGGCCCGGTCGGCAAGCGCTTAATGGGTTATGTCCTCAAGTATAAGTTTGGGTCAGTCCGGCTTTTAATTTTGCTGTTCACATATTCTAACAGCATAACTTTGGCTGCCACTGGTAGGTTGTTATGTTGGAACTTTCAGTAAAGCTGTGGCCTTTCCCTTTCCAATTTAATCTGTCTATGTGTCATCTTTGGGCAAGGTTATTAATTAAATATAGTTAAAGCTTTAGGTCTATGCTTCTTAGCAGTCATGCATCTTGGAGTGTAGTCCCTGCATCACAGCCAGATCTAGAGGGGTGCTGAGGTGGGCTTGGCCCCACATAGATTTTAGTTGCACCCTCCTGCCTACAGCCCTGGATGCTGTGCCCGGCCGCTAAACTCCTTCTACCAAGGCCAGGACACAAACCCAGTGATCCCTGAAACCTGACTCATATACTACAGACCCATGAACTTCCTCATCTACTACTGAACTTTAAACTTTCCGTCACTTACTACTGACTCTTATCCTCTGCCCTGCTGACTCCATACGCAGCCCTGCTGACATTTTTTACTACACCCCCACATCAGACAGGCTAGATTCGGCCCTGTCCTGCATCAAGGAGCGTTTCTGTGACGTTTACTCAAAAGAAAAAAACTAAAAATGCATCTAGATGGAAATTTTTATTTTTGATAAAGTTTTAATATTACTTTAAGATTAGTCATCTGATGGAAATGTTTTTTTTTTATCTATAACTGAAATGCCCTTTCCATCACACCCATTTGTAGAATAGATGACCACCATGTGATATGATGCACATGGTTTTTCCCCAAATATTTGTCAATCATATGAGTGTGCCCAGAGCATGACACATGTAAAAAAAGTTCATTCAGATGACTGGCAGGTATTACTGGAGAGCTCTGCCGGGAATGCAGCTCCTACACATCTAGGGCAGCTGTCAGATTGTTTGACTTTATAAACTACGTACCCTCTCCTCTTCTCCTGATTGAGGACAATCAATAACATGACCTTAAGCTGACTGTCCCTGACTTGTGACACCACTGTGTTGATTTCTCTGCTGGAGAAAACTGTGTGTTCAGTTTTAAAGCCAATTTGGTTAGATAAACAATTACACATATCTGCAAAATGTGTTCACAAATACCTACTAGAAAACAGGCTGTTTACAGCAATATGCTGTAATTCACAGGTACCACAACACAGGTCAAACGATATGATAAATCATTTATGCCCCTTTAAAATTAGCTTGACACTGTATATTAATAGATAAGAAGAACAGACGTATATCGTGCATAAACAAACCGTTCTATTTGTAACATGTTAAAAGCTATGTTTGGGTCTTATCTTCCTATATATGGACACTGTAAATGTAGAGATGATCATAATCAATGCTACCAGTTATAATGGACAAATTGAGGGAAGCTACTTATGTATCAGTTAGTAATTAGGACTCCATTAGGGATCATTTGGAGGAAAATCAGCAACCTTTACAAAAATGTGTAGGAGTTTCATGTTTGTATGTGTCCACTGTGTGTTCTTTTAATTACAAGCACTTAAAATAGAGCACAGTCATCTAATGCGTCTTAACTGTCATTCAGTAAAGAATAATACAATACCAAAACGGTAATAAAGAAATATAATGAATTTTTAAATGTTTGAAATTGGTCATGGGAATAGCAAGACTTCCATTTTGGCATTGCTGCAAATTATTGCCCTTTCAGAATAATTTATTCATCAATGGAACATGAAGTAATAAAAAGGTGGTAAAGACTTTACTAATGTGTCATAACAGGCACCTCCAGGTACCTAAACACCCACTCATCTGTGCATTTGAGCACTCTGGGAGCACCGGAAATTAACATTTCGACCATCAATCATAGAAGAGAGTCTTACCCTGCCCTCTCTTGCCTACTGCACATTACAGTCTATAAGACTGTCCATCACAGTGATGGGCCAGAAATAAAGGCCACATTATTGATCATCAGAGCTGTCTGAAATTTGCATATGAGAGCAGTTTGGGATTAGGGGCTCCTGGAGGGAGTGCTCAATAGTGCAACTGGGCATGTAGGGTATACTGATGGAATTGTATCTACCTTTTTATGGTTTTATACCCTAAGAGCTGTATCACGACACTCTTAGGTCTCATTGCAAAATATGTTTTAATAGAAGAACATAACGTAAATGTGAACCTATTTTACTTATACTTACCATGGTTGAATATTCCTTTGGGCATTTAAAAAGACAGAAAAAATATTTATGAGTCAGAGATTGAGCTATGCTCTTCTACTTAGGCACAGCAGTAACTGCAATATATGTTCTTAATCTAGCTATACTCATACATCTACTGCTTAATTTGTTAATTCGATGCATACAGAACATGAATAAATTTGGTCTCCTACAGGGTATAAATATATAGATTTTTTCATTATAGGCTCTGCTGTTTGACAAGTAAAGACATGTAACCAGGTGGATCATTTCGGAGAGCATAACAATTGGGAAAGCTCATCACCAACAATTGACCAAACAAGTGTTCAGTTGTACAAACAAGTATACTGTACAGCCAGGGTGGTCTTCAGGAGTTGGAAAAGTCCAGTACTGGATGTCTCAGATAATGGGACTGACTCCCACTGCGTCTTCCCACACTGATAATGACATTTGCTGCTCTCTTTCCTGTCCCTGTCACCTGCTGCCTGTGGATCACAACCTCACATTCGCTTTATCTCTCTTTTTTTGATTTTTATTTTTATAATTGCCAATTATTAAAGTTTTATATTTTTTAATGCAAAAATAGAAAAGAATAACAATAACTGAAAAATATGCAAACTTACAATAGCAAACTGACATAGAGTAGAATGGAATCAATACAATGGGTTCTTGAAATAGCTATGCCAGTGATTCCAAACCCAAGGAAGTAAAGTGAGTGCTTATTGGGTTCTTAAAAAAAAAAAAAAAAAAAAAAAAGAAGAAACAAAAATAGGTGCATTAAAAACAGTAATGTGAAAAACAGTGCAGCGCTTACTATGAATAAATGTAACATGTGACTGAATACAATAAAGCAATTAATCTAAAAAAAGTTTCAGAACTGGTGATTCCAAAATTGAACATCAATAGTAAAAACTATATATATGTATATTGTGCAATGAACAAAAAATTAAAAATCAATTGGTTGTTAAACCAAAAAGGATGTTACTCAAAATTGGTGTGGAAGCAAAAAATTGTTTGAACCACAACTTGTTGCTGAAAAACTCAAAAGTGAAAAAATGTGAGACACAAAAATATGATTATGTGAAGCGAATCAAAAAATCAAAAAAACAAATCAAAACAAGTCCCATGCCTTGAATACGTGAAGTGATTTACAAGGCCCCAGACACGTGGAGATAAATGTTCATTAAGTGAAACATAAAAACGTTAAAGTTGATCACAGGTGTCTCTGGTGCAGGTGCTTGACCACGTAAATTCTTTCACTACAGCAACTTAAGTGAGTAATAAAGGCTTACCAGAGCAACCATTAGTGTGCGCGGATACGAACTCCCAAACGATTAGGATCGGACAAGATCGCTCCTCCGACACTCCTCATACAAACGGATGATTCGAATCGCCTTTGGGGGCGGGAAGGTAAAACCTAACCCACACCTTCGGATGTTCCTTGAACGTCGTCCGTTCCGGTCAGATCTGAAATTTCAAATTGGCGTGTCACCGAATGGATGAAAAAGGGAAAAAAACGCCCAATCGTGTGATAAAGTCTAAAACACGTGGATTTTATTTTTCAACCAGATAAGCGTTGGAAGCTACAAATGACTCGATCGAGTCGCATAAAATTGATCGTAGAAGATAGTGACCCAAGAGGCACCACCTTCTTGGCTATAGAGAAATACATCCCGCACTGGCGCGGCAGCAATGCCAAGCGCACTATCTCTAGGGCAGAAACAAATTGGATCCATAAATTAGGGACACACATCCCTGGGGGACTTAATATCGAATGGGACATCAATTGTTTTATCAACAACGGTTGATTTACCATTCCTCTTCCCCTTTCAGTACACAGATTTTGTATTCAGTTTAGGCTGTATATACCGTGATGATTAATTATATCACCATTGTCTGTATTTTTGCAGTATTTTTTGTTATGTAACTTATATAATTTTTTGTTATGTAACTTATATATATTTCATGAGAATAGAATGAATGTAATGTTCTTTCTAAACCCGGTATATATGTCTCACCCATGAAGTTTTGTGATTGGACTATGGCTAATGGTGGGTAGTCAATGCTGTGTAGGCCCTCAATATTACGGTCACATTTCTTTTCCTTTTGTGGATGGTTATTTTCAATCCACACGTATGAATTATCTTTTGTTTTTTGAACCAAGCCACCCATTTCTGGGACATATATGTAGCCAGATAGCCACCATTAATGCATGTGGCCATATGTTAAAAAGGGGGGATTTGTTACAGGATTGAATGTTTGTATTTTTTATCAGTCATTTTTATATGAGCTTCATCATTATACTATGAGGGAACTCCAACTTTACTCGAACAAACTGGTCGTAGACCGTTTTGTACTTTATTATCCTTTCTATTATATGGTAACCAGTCCGAAGAGACTGGTCATTTGTTGGTTAAACTGATCATGAACGGACGTTTTTGTCTGCACCTATGGCAGGGCTCCCTACCTTACCCATAGGCTATTTAAGGCTTTAGCACGAGGGTGTGGGCGTACCCCTGATGACGTCAATTTGTGACGAAACGATCGTCGGGTAGATACGTCTACACCTCGTGCTATTTTATCCGCTTGTTTTTATTTACTTATATACTTTTGCTAGCATTTCTTTTCTACGATCAATTTTATGCGACTCGATCGAGTCATTTGTAGCTTCCAACGCTTATCTGGTTGAAAAATAAAATCCACGTGTTTTAGACTTTATCACACGATTGGGCGTTTTTTTCCCTTTTTCATCCATTCGGTGACACGCCAATTTGAAATTTCCGAACTGACCGGAACGGACGACGTTCAAGGAACATCCGAAGGTGTGGGTTAGGTTTTACCTTCCCGCCCCGAAAGGCGATTCGAATCATCCGTTTGTATGAGGAGTGTCGGAGGAGCGATCTTGTCCGATCCTAATCGTTTGGGAGTTCGTATCCGCGCACACTAATGGTTGCTCTGGTAAGCCTTTATTACTCACTTAAGTTGCTGTAGTGAAAGAATTTACGTGGTCAAGCACCTGCACCAGAGACACCTGTGATCAACTTTAACGTTTTTATGTTTCACTTAATGAACATTTATCTCCACGTGTCTGGGGCCTTGTAAATCACTTCACGTATTCAAGGCATGGGACTTGTTTTGATTTGTTTTTTTGATTTTTTGATTTGCTTCACATAATCATATTTTTGTGTCTCACATTTTTTCACTTTTGAGTTTTTCAGCAACAAGTTGTGGTTCAAACAATTTTTTGCTTCCACACCAATTTTGAGTAACATCCTTTTTGGTTTAACAACCAATTGATTTTTAATTTTTTGTTCATTGCACAATATACATATATATAGTTTTTACTATTGATGTTCAATTTTGGAATCACCAGTTCTGAAACTTTTTTTAGATTAATTGCTTTATTGTATTCAGTCACATGTTACATTTATTCATAGTAAGCGCTGCACTGTTTTTCACATTTCTGTTACTTAGACCTAGTATCTGATTTTTTGTGTTCAGCCGCTGTTTTTCTTAAATTTTTTCTATATCAACTAATTTATCACCAAGCGCAAGTTTTACATTTTGTTTCATTAAAAACAGTAGACAGATGGGGCTTCTCATTCCTGAATCTGGAGAGAGTCGACATTCTAGGCAGAAAAGGGCCTGAGGGTCTCATGAAGGTTCTTCCTGGAGATGCCAGGGTTCCCAGATCGCACAGTGGCGATCAACCTTGTCAGCTAATCGTGCCATCAAGGGCTCCATGATCTCCACATCCTTAATCCTAGCATATAGATCAGTTGGTGTCGCAGTGTTTGTCTCTTCCATTGGAGGGCTATCAAACATCTGGCCTAAGCCTGATAATTCAGAAGGGAGTAGTCTTAATAGATAGATTTTTGGAAGGAAAGCAATATTAATCTCAAATAACCGATAAAGGAGGTTCTGAACCCAGCGCCAGTAAGACTGCAAGGACGGTGTCATGTACTTGGTTGGTGAGCCTGACATGCAGAGGAAGACCTCTTGTACAGCTCTGGCTCGAGGGCCACTAATGTTGAGACAGCAGCCTCTGGAGCAGGGCAGGGTAAGAGCGCCTAGGATCAATCCAGTAGTCTGTGTGGGTAGTAGCCAGGAACCCACAGGAAGGAAGCCAGGATTGGCTGACAGAAGGCAGTTAAGACAGCAGACAGGCTGGCAGGGCTTGGCTGATGACAGACTGTGGATGCACAACAAGAAGCAGGAGCCTGAAGATGCTGAGCTGGACTGAAGAAGCTGTAGCAGGCTGGAGGAGCTGGAAGTAGGGTCAGACGAGCCGGGTCGGTAACGGGCAGACAGATCAGGCATAAACGACAGGCAGTAGCGTAGTCGTGTCACAGGCAGAGTTGGCAACCGATGCAGGATCAACAGGAGCATCTTTATCGTATCTCCAGCAGCGGTCTGGGGCTATATAGCATGCAGGCGGGTGGGGGTCATGTACCAAAATCATTTTACTTTATAGGTAATTTCCTTGTAGAGGGTACAAATAGAGCTTTTGGCTGCTCGGGACCTTATAGCTTGCCATTGCTCAGTGGAGAGTTCTTCTCCAAGCGCTTGCTCCCATTTAAGCATATAACTATGTTTACCTTGAGAATCCATATTGTATGAGTTTAAAAGTTTATATATATATGAAGTTAAACCCTTCTGTAATGGGCCAGAAGGAACTAAGTGGTCAAATGGGGACAATTTGGAGAACTGAAGATTGGGTGAAGAGGTTAGAGCGTAGTGCCAAAGTTGGAGGTAACCAAAAAGGCACTGCGGGGCAAATCATGTTTTTCCCTGAGATCCTCAAAAGAGAGCAAGACTCTCATCACTGGGCTCACTAAATGACCATAGTGGAAGAGTTCCCTCTGTACCCAGGGAGAAATCATGTGGTGATGAGTGAGGCTGTCCAGCAATTTAGGATTGTAGAGGAAACCTATTAGTAAGGAGGCTTTAGATTGGAGGGAATGAGTGTGCCTTAACTACCGCCAAATGTTATGCAGCAAGGCCATAGTATGCAACAGAGAGGAGGAAGGTACATCAGCATCAGCATGGATTGGGACTAGCCATAGTTTATCTATTTCGGTCCAGTGATTGTAGGGTGGGAGGGTAGCCCATGAAACTATGGTCCTCAGTTGAGCAGCATAGTAATAACATAGAAGGTTAAGGAAGGCCAGACCACCCTAATTTCAAGAGGCAAAGAGTGTCGAGTGGGCTATTCTGTATTGTTTATGATTCCATATAAAATTTAGAATATCCGCTTGGACTTTCCGAATCTGCATCCGGGGGATGGGCACTGGTAATGTCAGAAACCTGTACAAAATCTTAGGCGGGATTGTCATTTTGACATACGGCCTAACCATGAGATTTGATAGTGTCTCCATTTAGCCATGAGGGATCTAATATACGCAAAGAGACATGGCATGTTGAGCGGCAAGGCTTCTGATTTAGAGGAATTAACCTTATAGCCAGATAGGACCCCAATTTTTTCCAGTAGTTTATGGGGGTTAGGGAGAGTCAAGGTGAGAAATACATCATCTGCTCATAGCAAAATTTTAAACTCACATCCTCTGACCGAAACCCCACAAATGCTGGGATCACTTCGAATCTGGACTGCCAGGGGCTCAATACATAGGGCAAAAGGTAGCGGAGAAAGCGGACAGCCTTGCCTCATCCCCTTCTAAATAGTAAAAGGAGGGGAGGCCACAAAGGGAGTTTTTATAGAGGCAGAGAGGGCTACATACAAGTGCTTGATTGCCCTGAGGAATGGTCCCTGGAAGCCCAGATGCTCAAGGGTTGTAAACATGAAAGGCCAGCTAAGCCTTTGGAAGGATTTTTCAGCATCTACATGGAGTAAAAGCACTTCTGTGTTTTGCCTATTAGTTATGTCTTATAATTTAATGACTCTTCTGGTGTTATCGCCTGCCTGCTGCCAAGGTACGAAGCCCATCTGGTATTTGTGAATTAGAGAGGGGAGGAACTCATTTGAAGGGAAGGAGTGTATTTTTGTGAACATTTTTATATCTGAGTTTAATAAGGCAATGGGCCTATAGTTCCCACATAGCGTCTTGCTTAGGTATCAAAGTCAGGTGGGAGGTCTGCATGTCCCTCTGGATCTTACTCTTGTGCATAAACCTGTTAAACAAGTGGGTCATGTATGGGATTTAGGTGGGCAAAAATTTCTTATAAAACTCATATGGGAGGCCATCTGGAAATTAGGGGCTGTAAGGCAGTTGTTGGCAATGCAGCCACTCCACTGCGCGTGAGGTATGCACAAATGCAGTCGTGGAAGGTTTCCTTGGCAGGTCAATGTGGGATGGTCGGGTTATTGCAGAGGTAAGAGATATAGTTGCGAAAAAATAGGCCGATACGGTCAGGGTGGGAGTGTAAAACTCCATTTGTGTCTGAGAGCACTTTGGGGATAGACCCATGGGTTTGCTCTTAAAGTTTATGTGCTAGCAAGGTGTGAGCCTTGTTGCCTTTGGCGCAGTCTTTGAAGGGCTTTTTCAACCCTGCTTATGTCAATGTTTTTCAGGATAGCGCAGAGGCGGGCTATTTCCCTTTAGAGGCGAATCGAAGATGTAGCAGTGAGACGGGATTCCAAATCCCAAAGCCTCTCTTCAGTCTGTTGCTTCAGCAGCTTGGAGTTTTCTTTCCAAGCTGTAGAAATAGCTATGCATTGACTATGTATTACAGATTTATGGGATTCCCAGAGGGTCCCCGTGGAAACCTCCGGAGTGCAATTCTCAGCAAAGTACAGTTTCAGGGCTTTAAGTTGCCAATGACAATGTTTGACTCTAGAAGCCTCCAGAGTCAGCTTCAGCAGAATTGTGGCATGATCCAATCGGGGCATAAGGAAAATATCCGCTGTCTCAATTGCACATAAGGAAAGTGCGTTTACGAATCACGCATGTGTGTGACATGGGTGAGAGTATCGA
Source organism: Lithobates pipiens (assembly GCF_037356315.1). Taxonomy (NCBI): domain Eukaryota; kingdom Metazoa; phylum Chordata; class Amphibia; order Anura; family Ranidae; genus Lithobates; species Lithobates pipiens. The sequence continues at coordinate 24,479,916 of NW_027507696.1, read as the reverse complement.
GAGTCTGATCAGAGACTCTCCATGCATCAAATAGAGCAAATTTGTATGGAATCGTTGAGATGGTCGGGATAGATGTGGGGGGGGGGGGTAACTTTTTTAGTGAGGAGGTTCGGCCCTTCGTCCGGGAGAATGGTAAGTTGAAATCCCCCCTACCACTACCAAGGAATGTGTAGATCTAAATAAGCGGTTGTTCACTGGAGTGAAGAAGGCTGTCTGATTCACATTCGGGCATAAACATTATGAAAAGTTATATCTGATTGCTGCCATTTGCCTCCAAGAATGTGGAACTGTCCTTGAGGGTCAGAATAAAAGGAAGTGGGAGTAAATGGAGAGCCTTGTTTATCAGAATAGCCAACCATGCTTTTTTTAGGGCCAGAGGCTAAATAACCCAATGTGAAATATCTGGATGCAAATGCCAGGGTTACAGGTACCATTACTGTAAAAGTGTGTTTCCTGTACAAATATCACTTACACCCCTGAGTCTCTGAAGCTCCTTAGTGCCAGGTGTTGCTTAAAGTTAGAATTAGGCCATTGACATTAAGTGAATATACCTGTATCACACTGATTATAGGGGGTGAATAAGTGCTGAAGTGGAAGAGAATGATGGGAGATGCAGTACTTATCTAACCCTGAGGACCAGGGAGGCCAGTCAAGAAGTTGCGGATGGGCGTCGTGGTGAGGGGACATCTAATTCAACCCAGGAATGAGGAGTCGAAGTGGGTAAAGAGAAAAGAAAAGAACATAAAAGTCAATCACAAACCAAAAATCAAGACATTGAGATACAACATTAAACTCGATGTTCCATATTACCTCCATTGTCCACTGTAGGAGCAAGGGAGGTAAAGCGTAATTATGAATGAACCTTAAATCACAATCTATGCCGAGGGAGGTAGTGTCAGGAGTATTTACCACTTATAATTATCTAGGACCTGCATAAATGAAATATAAACCTGGGAGAAAATCCTAAAAATGAAAACAGCATTAATATCAGATATATTGCAACGAAAAAACTATAAACTGTGACTGGGAGTGCCCTAGTCCGGGTCGGGGGATTAGAGCATAAGGTGCTCATTCCCCACGGTCTGGGCCATTGCAACCTCTCCATCAAATAGGGAACCTATGGATATATAACTAAGCATATCTAGCGAAAGTCGACTATCTGAGAAATCAAAAAAGAAAATGAATTTAAGGACAAAAGTAGGGGTTCCATCTGTAACTAAGGAAGATGAAAATTTAAGTTCCCAGCTGACTACATATTAGCAGCAACATGTAGGTGGAGGGATCACCAAGGTATCTTGGGGTGAGTAAGACGGGCGTATTCACTTTTGTGGGGAGATTTTTTGCCAGGTCATCGGTGGAGGAGGAGGTAAAATAATGTCCGAACATGGGATCTCCGGGGTGGGGATCTCCAAAATCTCGCAAAACATGTGTAAGTCCTTAGGGACCTGAAGGACCATCGTCTTCCCATTGTGAGTAGCTGAAAGGCTAAAAGGGAAGCCCCACCGGTAGGTGATGTCGTTTTCTTGTAAAGTGTGAAGAAGCGATTGAAGTAGCCTGCGCTTCTGGAGAGTAATCCATGATAAGGCAGGAAATATTTGCCCTGGAGTATCTTCATATATGATTGGTTTTGTCACTTGAGCTTTGCGCATTATGTCCTCTTTCAGGGTGTACAAATGTACTCTGCAGATGACATCTCTGGAATTTGATTGTAGGCCTTTAGGTTTTAATGTCCTGTGGGCCCTGTCCAGCTCAATGTGGGTGGAAGTGGATACACCCAAGAGGGTATTGAATATGGTTTAAAGGACAGATCTCAAGTCCTCAGGTCCTTTTGTCTTCAGAAGACCGTGGACTCTGATGTTATTGCGATGATTGCAATTGTCCAGATCTAAATTTTGATGCATGTCACGAAGAATGAAACGATCGTCCGCCTGTTTGGATTGGACTTGATGGATCGTAAGTTTTGCAGCTTGCAGATCTTCCTCTATGTCTTCCACCTGAGTGGCTAGATGGTGGAAGTCTGCCTGTAAGGTTTTGATCTCACTCCTACATGCCTCCTTAACTTCTGTTATTAGCATTTTAAAGTCATCTTTACTGGGTAAAAATGGAGTTGCTCCCGCCAGGAAACCAGCTCATCCGCAGTGAGCATAAAAGGGATCTTAGGGAGGACACGGGGAGGCCTAATGCCTGTGATGGTGAATCCCAGGGTTTATACCATTCTCTTTGGTCATCCAGCTGTGGGGGTGTCATGGGGTGTGGAGGGGATGCCCTAAGGTCTGCAACAGGCTGAGGATGGACCACAGGAGTAGCAGCAGTGGGTCGAGTGGTGCTGGGTTCCAAGGGTGCTCTCTGTGGTTGCAGAGAGCTATGGGCCGATGCCTGCGTCTGGGTAGTGGAAGAAGTAGGTGGCAGGGGTTGAGAGCGATCCAAGCAGTGGTGGGGGGGGGGGGTTAGTGGCGGGGTCTGCTCCAAGTGAGGTGATAGATGCGGCTGGAGCAGCAGTAGCGCTGCTGGAGCTAGATTGGAGAGTCCAAGCTTACTGCGGGTTGAGACACTGCCAGTGAAGCTATCATCGGATACCGCCATGGCCGCCTGCCTCGATCCTAAGGCCTCGAGAGGAGCTGCAGAGGTCGGAGAGGAGCGTTGTGGTGCCATATTGCTTTCCTCCCGCAGCGAGGGCCCAAGCCAGCTGCTCAAAGTAGCTGTGGAGGACCAGAGGACCTGCTGCGATCAGGTGTGTTGGGATTTTCCCATTTGGAAGCTAGGATGTCCCCTGTAGAAGCAATTGTTGAGCAGTTCTGTGGAGAGCAGGAAGATCACAAGTCCATTTTGCTCAGCGTCCTGCTGTATCTCATTTACATACATTTTCCTTAAAGATAAACATCAGAATTCTTTCACTTTAAAATAGTTTGGACCAAGCTGGTCCAACTAAACTATTACCTTCACTAACAGATTCACCTGCTGGGAGTGCCACATAAATTGTATGTAGCATCAGCTACAATAGCTATGTTCTGGCAGTGGGACGGTGCGATTTTTTCCCACAAAATTGTGCAGGGCTGTGTATTGCTTAGCCACTCATAGGATGCTTTGTATTTTTTTTTTAATGAGTATAAGGCTTTGTCTGATTGACTGAGGTGGAGATTTTGATGTCATCCACCTACCTCTCCACCTCAGCCAATCACAGGAGGCTTTGTCCTCATTCAGAAAATACAGAAAATACCTGTGAATGTCTTATCAGTGCTCTGCCCAAATCGATTTTGTTTCTGGAGCAGGATGGCACAAGTGTTAATAGCATTTTAGTAGATCACTTTAGAACTACCTGCACCTAATTCAGGCAATCAATTGCACTAGTTTTGGTAAAATTACCAACACAAGCAACAAATTCACATTACGCATCCCAGGAGACAGTGTGTTACTGAAGGGCTCACACGTCCGTGCTCTACCTTCAGTGCATCTCTGCACATGCAAGTAAAATAAAGATGATTGTGTTGGGACTAAAATATTTCTAGGATGAAGTTCCTCTTTAAGAACCTGTTACTATGGCAGAGGGCCCTGATTCACATTTACCTCTCTACTACAGACTTCAGTAACTCTACGCAGTTTCAGTTCAACTTTAACATAAAATTGTCGACCAGAAATTCCAGACTCCTCACTGTAGGTTTCCGTATGTGGATTTTTTATTAGAGTCTTTACCAGGCCTATCCTAAAGGGATCCCTTCCGAGTCTACAAGCTTACATGGCAGTATACTAAGAGTAGCCTCTTCCCCTGGCTCTTCTGCCTCTAAATTCATAGTTCATAGTTTGTAAGGTTGAATAAAGACACCAGTCCATCCCGTTCAACCTGAGTGAGTGTCTACAATTGTCCCTATCCCTGTACATTGCACATTCACATTGGTCCCTACCCTCAAGGAGCCTACAATCCAAGGTCCCCATTCATATACTAGGGCCAATTTTGGACAGAAGCCAATTAACCTACCTGCATGTCTTTGGACAGTTGTAAGGGACTAAGCAAGTCTCATCCACACTATCCATCTGAGAAGAGGATTTCCCTATAAATTGTACTAACCTCTGCTTACAAGTTTAAAGATTAAGAAACTGTTGGTAAATAAGATCACTTTTGAGGTTTGCCAGACATCAGAGTGGGGCATAGAGCTTGCTGTCATCTTCCAACACAGTGCTCTTTTCCTGGCACTATTCAGCTGTCAACTGGGAGATTCCCCAGACAAAAGCTAAATGTAAACAAAGAGACTGGGGATAGTGGTGAAGACATTAGCTAAATTTGGCAATACCCATATTTGAGAAATGACATAAGCCTGGATGGGCAGGCTGGGGAACTATGAAACTAGTTCCCCATCAGGTCTGCTTTACTTATGATTGACAGTGCACAGCAGTGGGTGGATTTGAAAGCTGCTATTGGACTGAATAGCAGCTATGGATCCGACAAATTCTGCTTCACCAACAGCAAGGCGGGCCCGATGGGAAACTAGTGACTCAGTTTCCCATCAGGCTCAATCCATTTCTACAAAAAAAAAACTCCTTGCCCAGGTTTCTGTCTGTGTGCCATAAACAGTAATTTGGGGGGGGGGGGGGCAGTTATTAAAGGTACCATATTTATCAGTGTATAACACACATCGGCGTATAACATGCACCCCAAGTTTAGGAGGGAATTTTAAGGAAAAAAACGTTTAAGCGCGGTAGTTCTCGGCGGCCTCCGGCTCTTCTCGGCAGCTTTTGGCTATTCTCGGCAGCTTTCGGCTGCCAAGAATGGCCGAAGGCGGCCGCAAGCTGCTGAGAACGGCCGAAGGCGGGCGGAAGCCGCTGAGAATGGCCGAAGGCAGCTGAAAGCCGCCGAGAAGAGCCGAAGGTGGGCGAAAACCGCTGAGAAGAGCCGAAGGCGGGCAAAAGCCGCCGAGAAGAGCCGAAAGTGGCCGAAAGCCGCAGAGAATGGGCGAAGGTGGCTGAAAGCTGCTAAGAAGAGCCGAAGGTGGCTGAAAGCTGCCCAGAGGCTCAGAACTGCGGGGGATCGGCGTATAACACGCACCCGCGATTTTCCCCTGCTTTTAAGGGGAAAAAAGTGTGTGTTATATGCCAATAAATACGGTAAGTTCATTACTGAAATCACAATGTATATATGGGCATATCTGTTCTGCAGTGGTTACTGGGTTGCTTTCAAACTGATCTGCAGGTGCAGTGGAAAGTGCACCACACCTGCAGGATGTAATAAAATTCCATGGCAACATGCAGCTAACCCATAGGAAAGCTACAGATACATTGGGTAAACCACAGCACATTAGTGTGAAAGCCGCCTTATTCCCCTTTCACACGATCGGTCTAAGCCAATCAGACCCTCCATTCACTTCTATGAAGCGGCAAATGTAAAGTGTCCATTTACACCCGCCTACCTCCAATCCGATCTGCTAAGAAAACTGAAGGGGATTCATCCCCTTCTATCTGGGTGGATTAGAGGGCCCATAGAGTAGAGTGGACTGTGCATTTCCACTCTGCATGTGTGGGGTGGACACAGACCTGTTATCTGCCCGCTCCACTCTTTGTGGCCCACGACCGGTTACCAAGTCGTTTAAGTGGCCCTCGCTCTTCAAAAGGTTGGGTACCCCTGGCTTAAACCCCATCTCTAGTCCAATCTTTTGTTCTTGCATTTATTTTTTATGTTTAGTTTCTTTTGACCTTGCCATAAAGGTGAAGTCTTTTTGTGAAATGTTGGGGTTTACTTACTAAAGGCAACTCCACTTTGTACTACAAGTGCACTTGGAAGTGCAGTCGCTGCAAATCTGAGGGGAAGATCTGAAATTAGGAGAATCTCTGCCGATTTTATCATCCAATCACCTGCAAGCAAAAATCCTTTTTTTTTTCATTGTCCTTGCATATCCCCCTCGGATTTACAGCGACTGCACTTCCAAGTGCACTTGTAGTGCAAAGTGGATTTGCCTTTAGTAAATAAAGCGCATAGTTCCTCATGTTAAAAAATGTGAGAACTATCATTGTAATGGTTAGATGTTATTCAACCAAACCGTGAAAATAACAGCTGGATGGGGCTCTTACTTGTAGTCCCACTGCTTACAAAGGAAGGTCGCAGACTCTTCAGTGTTAATACTTGGAAGGTTGCAATCGAGTATGGAATTTCAAAAACGAATACATTTATTTAATGAGAAAAAATAGTTACATTTCATCATACAGTAATTTACTTTTTAACTTTTTATCTAAGAACAGTCACAGCTGCAGTAGACATTGTAGGTGTGCAATCATTTGTCAATAAGATAAACAGCGTGAAAGTGATATACTCAGTAGTGTTGTCTTCATGACCATTGCATGCTCAACAGCAGTTATATGCTGCTGACTAATATTTAAAATGTTCCACTCTTGTGATGAATTGTATGTTTGTGAAAGCTAGACTTGCTTAGAAACCTGAAATAATGTTTGCTTCGACTATGCCAGCATTGCTAGAGCATCTGAAACCAACTGAATGGCTGAGACTCCAAGGGCACTGGATGCAAAAACAAAGCATCAATCTTCTATGTTTTACCTGGGTCTGAGGCTCTCTCCTAGTGAGGTGCCAGGAAAAGCGACGCAGCTAATCACTGGTCACAGCCCAAACATTATATATAATGCTTAGATCAGTGTTAATGTATATGTTTTGTTATGGAAATTTTTTAAAAAATACATGCACATTTGCCCATGGTTTATCTCTTTGAATGCCCTGCAAGTACAGAAAAATGCAACATATCTGTTTGTCTGCCAAAAATGCACCCAGCTTCTAATTTCCTTTTGTGACCTGACAACAAACAGGATTTTTGTGGTAGTCAGCCCTGCCCATAGCTAAAAATCTTCCCTTACTGAGTCTCCTTCACGTCCACCAGATACTGTCCTGAGCACCTGTCTTCAAGTGATGTGACTGTCAACAGCGGCTGCTACTGAAAAGAGCTGTACCACCCATTGACGGGGCCTTGGTGCAGGTACCCAATTGGGAAGGAACACAGACACACAACAGTTCTTCCTAACTGGAACTTTACAGGCACAGTTTTTCAATGAAGTAGAGTTACATACAGTTCAAGGCACTTACGGTGTATAGGAAACACAGTTTATCACAGTCCACTGTATGTGTTTTTGTTGGATATTACCAGAGGACGGCTTCTGCTGTAAGGTTGGTAGAACATGACAACTCCCACTGTACTCGCCAAGGAAGGGATATTGGAAGGCTTTGCACACCAGACGGTATCTTTCACTCTGTCCCTATTTATCTGGAGCCTTTCCCTATGCTAAACACTGTCCTTATCCAGCGGGTTACTCTACGTAACCTCCCACTCGCTTGAAGTACACCCAAATAATGTGGGATCCACTATTTAGAGGCTCCCATGTTAAGATGGTCGCCTCAACTCTTATGGGAATTCAGTATCCTATCAGATGCTTACCTTCCCAGAGAGGACTAATGGAGTCTCTAAGAGGCCAATTTCCCTTTTACACTCCACTTACCCTGTAACAAGCATACTTGCACCTGTCTACACGCCTGCCTTCTACTGCCCTCACCAACATTCACAGAGTGCTTAATATTACTGACCCATAAAGCATCACACTATATGAATGGACAAAGAGCAGTTGAATTACAGAATCTCCTCTGCCCGTTCACAGAAAGCAATGCATTGCGAGAGAGTAGTAATGCAAATGTGACACCCTCCTTGTATAGGATTCTAGGTAAATCTTGATTTTGGCTCCTTCTGTAATAAAGGGAGCAATAGTTGTTTGTTATGGCCTGTCCAGGGTTTCAGAGGCTAGACGTTTGCTTCCCCATGCCTCTGGAAAAAGCTTTCAGAGCTTATGGTGTGAGATTTAAATAACCAGCCTGCATACTTATCATGCTCCAGCCAATCCCAGGAGAGGAGTGTCTATAAGGGGCTGAAGTGGAAATAAATAGTCTGAGGCACTGGAGAGTTGGGTTCCTTTACACCAGGAGGGTTCCTGAACCTGAGGGAATGTTGCCCTTAGGCAGCCCATGGACTGTGTAGCTGTTCTAGAGGCATCAACGGGGTCAGGGTTGAGGGTCTGGATGGACTGTGCTGGAAGCTCCTTGTAGTAGTTCACCACAAGGGATCTGGCCTGTAGAAGGACTATCTCACTCACTGGACCAAGTCTGGAGGAAACTGGAGAGGCAGCAGCCATCCTGGAACTTGTGGGTAAAGACCCTAAACTGATCCCTGTGACTGTGTAGTGTTCAGAAGATCACACTCAGTAGGAGCAATTCTGCATTGACACAAGGTAATCAGATGCCCAAGAGCCCCATGGTCTTCAGCTGTGGGGCCTTAGAGAATTGCCTCCAGGTCCCAAGCTGTGAGGAATCCAACCCTTAGCCCAGTGTCATACTGACAGCGGGATTGAAATAAGCTGAACTCGCACAATTTCATTCCCGCATGTCAGTCTGACTTTGGGGGCAATTTCAGGGACATCTGTGTGGGCTCCTTCACAGATGTCTATACAAATCACACCCCTAAGTCACCAAAGTAGTACACAAATGACTTTTGGAAATCAATGCGGTGTCACACCGATTCGGATGGTGCCATTTCCAGCAATAGCTGCCGATTTGGCATGTCAAAGCACATACCAAATAACATCAATGTGAACCTAGGTTAACAAATACATAAGGAGAAGATCGTCCTCTAACTGCTACAGTATCTAGCAAAAGTGAGTACACCCCTCACATTTTTGTAAATATTTTATTAAATCTTTTCATGTGACAACACTGAAGAAATAACACTTTGCTACAATGTAAAGTAGTGATTGTACAGCTTGTAAATTTGCTGTTCCCTCAAAATAACTCAACACACAGTCATTAATGTCTAAACTGCTGGCAACAAAAGTGAGTACACCCCTAAGTGAAAATGTCCAAATTGGGTGCAATTGTCCATTTTATCTCCCTGGTGTCATGTGACTCATTAATGTTACAAGGTCTCAGGTGTGAATGGGGAACAGGTGTGTTAAATTTGGTGTTATCGCTCTCATACTGGTCACTGGAAGTTCAACATGGCACCTCATGGCAAAGAACTCTCTGAGGATCTGAAAAAAAAAGAATTGTTGCTCTACATAAAGATGGCCTAGGCTATAAGAAGATTGCCAATACCCTTAAACTGAGCTGCAGCACGGTGGCCAAGACCACACATCGGTTTAATGCCCTGTACACACGGTCGGACATTCCGACGACTAAATCCGTCTGATTTTTCCAGACGGATTTTGGCCCAAACTTTTCTTACCTGAAACTGAGCTGCAGCACAGTGGCCAAGACCATACAGTGGTTTAACAGGACAGGTTCCACTCAGAACAGGCCTTCCCATGGTCGACCAAAGAAGTTGAGTGCACGTGCTTAGCGTCATATCCAAAAGTTGTCTTGATATAGACGTATGATTGCTGCCACCATCATTGTTGCAGAGGTTGAAGGGGTGGGGGGGGGGGGGTGTCAACCTGTCAGTGCTCAGACCATACGCTGCACACTGCATCAAATTGGTCTGCATGGCTGTTGTCCCAGAAGGAAGCCTCTTCTAAAGATGATGCACAAGAAAGCCTGCAAACAGTTTGCTGAAGACAAGCAGACTAAGAACATGAATTACTGGAACCATGTCCTGTGGTCTGATGAGACCAAGATAAACTGATTTGGTTCAGATGGTGTCAAGCGTGTGTGGCGGCAACCAGGTGAGGAGTACAAAGACAAGTGTGTCTTGCCTATAGTCAAGCATGGTGGTTGGAGTGTCATGGTCTGGGGCTGCATGAGTGCTGCCGGCACTGGGGAGCTACATTTCATTGAGGGAACCATAAATGCCAACATGTACTGTGACATACTGAAGCAGAGCATGATCCCCTTCGTTGGGCCGCAGGGCAGTATTCCAACATGATAACGACCCCAAACACACTTCCAAGATGACCACTGCCTTGCTAAAGAAGCTGAGGGTAAAGGTGATGGACTGGCCCAAGCATGTGTCCAGAACCCTATTGAGCATCTGTAGGGCATCCTCAAACGTAAGGTGGAGGAGCGCAAAATCTCTAACACCCACCAGTTACTGATGTCTTCATGGGGGAGTGAAAGAGAAAAGGTAACCTGTGACACTCTGGTGAACTCCATGCCCAAGTAGGGTTTCCACCTTTTCATCAAGTCAAACCTGATACAGCACTGCATCGCTTTAACTGACATTTGCACGGTCGTGTAACGTTTTACCCAAACAAAATTGAGGTCCTTGTGTTCCCACAAATAGAGCTTTCTTTTGGGGGTATTTGATCACCTCTGAGGTTTTTATTTTTTGCGCTATAAACAAAATCACCAGAGCCCCCTTACATCAGGTATGACACCAGAGCCCTCCCTTATATCAGATATGACATCAGAGCCCCCCTCTTACATCAGATATGTTACCAGAGCCCCCCTTACATCTGATATGACACCAGAACCACCCTTACTTTAGATACGACACCAGAGCCCCCCCTTACATCAGATATGATACCAGAGCCCCCCTTACATCAGATATGATACCAAAATCCCCTTACATCTGATATGACACTAGAGCCCCCCTTACATCAGATATGACACCAGAGCAGAACAAGAAGTAAAGAAACACACAAAGTTTCTACAGCCACTGAGATTTACTCTGGTCCAAATCACCATTGACACCACCAAAGCCTTTATCAGAAACCTCTGAGACAGAACATTGCCAAACGACATTATTCCCACAAAACTTCTGAAAGAATGTACCGACATCTTGGCACCTATCATAACATAAACCAGTCATTTAAAGAAGGAATCGTCCTGACCTCCCTCAAGTGAGGCACAATCAAACCCCTCCTAAAGAAGCCCAACCTCAATCCCAAATACCTAAACGACCGCAGACCTGTCACAAGCCTCAACACCTTCTCCAAAATTATCAAGAAAGCAGTAGTACAACAGCTACAACTCCATCTGGACATCTATAAACTCTTGAATCCTCTGCTTGCTTTTATCTGGCTCTTGGAGCACTATTTCATCCACTGACACCAACAATGAGGCATTATTCCCCCAATTGACACCAATGATGGGGCACAAATCCTCCCAATGATGCCAATAATGGGGCACAATTCCTCCCAATGGCTTCAATGAAGAGACAATTTTTCTCACTGACACCAAAGATGGAGCATTGTTTACTCCCACTGCTGTGACATTTTCTACTCCCAATGTCCATAGTCCGGCCCCCCTAAAGTCTGAAAGACAGTAAAATGGGCCATTTGCATAAAGTTTGGAGACTCCTGCCCTATCTACCTTTAGGGAAAAACAAATGAATGCCAGCGGACCCTTTGGGATAGCGCTATATGAACAATAGGAATGAGAACAGAAGGGGATGGGAGAGTGACGCAACCTGTCTCTGTAGAAGCCACTGCTGTTAGCCTTCACAATACTGTGTTAGCCACTCAGGCCAGTATCCAGTGGTTGTAAAGGAGACCCTGCAGGGATGGTTTTCAGCAAAAGTAGCTGCCTGCAGGTAATAAACACATATTTATGGCTGTATCCCAAAGAAATAAAAATACAATAAACTTTAGTTTTAACAAATCAAAAGGGAACATGCCCATGTTTAAACCCCATAGAGACTAGGCCTAACACATGAAGCTATATATATATATATATATATATATTTGACATAAAATTGACATAAAATTGTATAATAAAATGTGTGTTTTATATTACTGCTTTCGGAAGGCAAGTTTCAAACATGTTTAACTTTGTATACAAATATGTGGGGCATTCAAAATGGTTCTACTGTGTTCTAAAGAAAGACACTAAAATTAGATTAATTAGATTAGATTAGATTAGATTAATACAGTAGTAAGGAAGACTCAACAACAAGAACACCTAAGGTTTGTAGGCTAATCAGGGCTTAACCTAACACACTGTGTCCTGTTTCAAATCTACGAACAGACATTTGCTGTGCTCACCATCTCCAATATCTGAAATGTAATCAGAAAGTTCACCATACCAACACCCTGGTGTCCAGTCAGCTGCAGGTAGAGCTTATTAGCCAAAGAGAACACCCAGATGATGCAAAAATAACATATTCTCCTAGTTTGATGCTTCACCAATCAGGATTAATCAGGTATACAGACATCAAATCATCCTGACCTTATATAATGGGTAAGAGCAGCACGTAGCCAGGACCGAAGGGTAGGCGGAGGGATGTCATGAGTATAGCACTGGGCAAGGATTGGACCGTAAGGGTAGGGGGCGGAGCCAGCGCGAGGAGGCGAGCGCGCTCTATGCCCCAGCGCCAGTCGTCAGGAAGAAGATTCCCACCCTCCCTCCCTTACATTGGTGTTTTCTATGGTTGGTTAGCGGGTTGATGGTAAGGGGAGGTGTAATGGGGGCGAGGCAGGGTGCAATCGGACGGATTTATGGTAATTTTACTCGGGATTGCGGGAATCATGGTGGTGGTCGGAAGTTAACTTATTTTCATTTCAGGAATTGGTGCTGGATGTCGTAGTGGTGGTGGGTGTTGGTCGGTGCAGGTAAAGGAAGATAACCCCTCCCCACAGAGAAATGTTGATGCGGGATCCATTGGAGATATGGGCTCGTTGCTGATATGCCATATAGCGAGGGTTTATATGGCAACTGGTAATGGGGTGCACTGCGGTCAAGAGTTGGGTGTCTTTGAGCTAGCATGTCAGCTTGAGGCCTAGTTACAGTAATATCACCGCAGTGCCTGTTTGATCGATATGCTAATGGGTGGGGAGGGGGAATGTCCTGCAGAAGACCAACGCGCTCAGTGTTTTAAGTTAACGGATGTTTTTATATTGTTGTTTTGGTTTCATATGTTAATTATTATTTTGATAATAAAGGGGCTGCTACGGCCACTAATTACTCCAAAGAAGGTGTGGTCTCTTTAATGGGAAAGGGAAAGGTATGGAGTTGGGTGGTCCTTATAATAGCAGGGCAGCATCAGTCATACTATAGTCATGATTAGTTACATTACATTATTATACAAATTAGGCATTACAAAGGTGGAAACAGATCAAGTAACCCTGGGTGCCAGGGTTTGCCAGTTCTAGAATGTGATATAGTGTTTTATCAGAAGCAACTGAATAACAACTGCAATTAAAGAGACAATTCTTACTTATAAAAGGTGTAAATAGTGCTAGGTAGTGTGACATACTGGGCTTGTCCTTTATGGATTTGCCTTTTTAATGTTTTTATTTTTTTTTAAGGCTAATATATACTATAATTCAGCCAAACACACAACATTTGTGAGAAAACTCTTTCATATATTGTGTCTGTTTGCAATAATTAGTGATAAGTGACACCCTGGCATTGCCCTTTAATACTCTTCCTTCATAAGGTTCTCCTGTCAATTAGTCCTAGCTCATGGTACAATCCGGGGCTCTCTTTAAGCATATTCCCTCTTTCCTTTGAGTTTGACACCAACATTTGAAAGCCTCAAATTCTTGAAGAAAGCTATTCATCAAGCCTTTAGGACTGCAATACACAGGGGCGGACTGACCATTTGGCCACTCGGGCACTGCTCGAGGGCCCCTGGGTCACTAGGGGGCCCCATCAGGGTTGCCAGCCTCAGTAAAACTAGGGACAGTATGTAAAAATCTGTGTTTTTAAAAAAAAAACAGAAATTAAATATCTGAAATATCCCTTAGGCCGCGTACACACGCGCGGACTGTTCGCCCAACCTTGTTCGGCAAACAGTTTGTCAAACAGTCCGCTCAAAATTTGCATGAGCGGACTTGCCCACACACGAGCGGACTGTTTGACGAACAAGGTTGGGCAAACAGTTCGCTCAACTTTTGAAATGAACGGACTCGCCCACGTAAGGAGGAGGCAAATCCGCCCATTTCGAGCGCGTGTACAGGTAGGCGGGGCCCGCGAAGGAGACGTCGCGGGCTCCGCCGCCTGGAATGGGCTTAAAGGGGAACCCCAACGCCGAAAAAAATCGGCGTGGGGGTTCCCCCCAAGTCCACACCAGACCCTTGTCCGAGCACGCTACCCGGCCGGCCAGGAAAGGGGGGCGAGCGAGCGCGCCCCCCCTCCTGAGCCGTACCAGGCCGCGTGCCCTCAACATGGGGGGGTGCCTTGGGGAAGGGGGGGGCCGCGCGGCCCCCCCACCCCAAAGCACCTTGTCCCCATGTTGATGAGGACAAGGGCCTCTTCCCGACAACCCTGGCCGTTGGTTGTCGGGGTCTGCGGGCGGGGGGCTTATCGGAATCCGGGAGCCCCCTTTAAGAAGGGGGCCCCCGGATACCGGCCCCCCACCCTATGTGAATGAGTATGGGGTACAATGTACCCCTACCCATTCACCTGTGAAATAAAGTACAAATAAAAACACAACACAGGGGGAAAAAATATTTTATTGCACAGCCGGGGGTCTTCCGTCTTCGGGGGTCTTCTCGCCGGACTCCTCCGCTATGTGTGTGTAGCTCTTTTGCCAGCGGAGGAGTCCGGCTTTCTTCCTCCCCGCCGCCGGCCTCTTCTCCCGACTTCGGGGGTCTTGTCCCCCTCTTCGGTTCTTCTGCCGGGCCACCGCGCCTGGTCCGGTGGCCCGGTCTTCTGTCGCCGTCTTCCGTTCTTCTGTCGCCGCCTTCGGTTCTTCTGCCGGGCCACCGCGCCTTCTTGTAGCTCTTTTACAGGCGGTGGCCCGGTCTTCTGTCGCCGTCGCCGCCTTCCGTTCGTGTTCTTCTTCTTGTTCTTCTTGTTCTTCTCCAGGCGATGTTGACACGTCGCTCCCTCCGGCCGGAATGCCAGAGCCGCCCTGCGCTGTGACTTATATAGTGACAATGGGGCGGGGTCACATGGTATATGTCACATGGGTTGATGTCACATGGTGACCCCGCCGCCTTACGATGTCATAGTCCCCATGTGACATCAACCCATGTGACCAACCCATGTGACATATACCATGTGACCCCGCCCCATTGTCACTATATAAGTGACCGCACAGCGCGTCCCCGGCATTCCGGCCGGAGAGCTCGTCGAGTCAACATCGCCTGGAGAAGAACAAGAAGAACAAGAAGAAGAACAAGAACGGAAGGCGGCGACGGCGACAGAAGACCGGGCCACCGCCTGTAAAAGAGCTACAAGAAGGCACGGTGGCCCGGCAGAAGAACCGAAGGCGGCGACAGAAGAACGGAAGACGGCGACAGAAGACCGGGCCACCGGACCAGGCGCGGTGGCCCGGCAGAAGAACCGAAGAGGGGGACAAGACCCCCGAAGTCGGGAGAAGAGGCCGGCGGCGGGGAGGAAGAAAGCCGGACTCCTCCGCTGGCAAAAGAGCTACACACACATAGCGGAGGAGTCCGGCGAGAAGACCCCCGAAGACGGAAGACCCCCGGCTGTGCAATAAAATATTTTTTCCCCCTGTGTTGTGTTTTTATTTGTACTTTATTTCACAGGTGAATGGGTAGGGGTACATTGTACCCCATACTCATTCACATAGGGTGGGGGGCCGGTATCCGGGGGCCCCCTTCTTAAAGGGGGCTCCCGGATTCCGATAAGCCCCCCGCCCGCAGACCCCGACAACCAACGGCCAGGGTTGTCGGGAAGAGGCCCTTGTCCTCATCAACATGGGGACAAGGTGCTTTGGGGTGGGGGGGCCGCGCGGCCCCCCCCCTTCCCCAAGGCACCCCCCATGTTGAGGGCACGCGGCCTGGTACGGCTCAGGAGGGGGGGCGCGCTCGCCCCCCTTTCCTGGCCGGCCGGGTAGCGTGCTCGGACAAGGGTCTGGTGTGGACTTGGGGGGAACCCCCACGCCGATTTTTTTCGGCGTTGGGGTTCCCCTTTAAGCCCATTCCAGGCGGCGGAGCCCGCGACGTCTCCTTCGCGGGCCCCGCCTACCTGTACACGCGCTCGAAATGGGCGGACTTTCCGAGCGGGAACAGTCCGCTCATTTCGAAAGTACAGCGGACAGGCCCACACACGGGCGGACTGTTCGCTCAAACACAGTTTCAGCGGACAGTTTTTCGGAATTTCCGAAAGACTTTGTCCGTCCAACTGTCCGCTGAAACTGTCCGCTGAAAGCCCACACACGAGCGGACTGTCCGCCCAAACACTGTTCAGCGGACAAGGTTGGGCGAACAGTCCGCCCGTGTGTACGCGGCCTTACTGACATCCTTTTGGTCTAAAAATCCCAAGATTATAGCTGCCCCACCTCTCCAGTACCTTCTCAGCCAATAGAATGTCTGTGTATACTGTGTGATTGTATACTGTATGTGTGTGTTTGTGTATACTGTGTGGCCCCATAATCACTGATTGCCTGGGGGCCCCATAATCTCCTATTGCCCGGGGGCCCCATGAGTTGTCAGTTCGCCCCTGGCAATACATACCACAGAACTCTGAAAACTATAGGTGAGTGAGCATTGGAACTACCTAATCAAAAATGACCTTAAGACCCAACTCTGGGAAGTTTGAGAATTTTCCCCTGCCATGGCACTGTGCCCACACTGCAATGGGTTAAAGCAATATTTAAAGTGCTTCTAAAGGCTGGGCATTTTTTACCTTAATGCATGCCTTGCATTAAATTGTTTTTTCTTTTACCTTCTTGCATTCTATGCATGAAGTTAAAAAACATTCTGTGTGCAGTAGCCCCCCCCAAATACTCACCATCGTGATCTACCATCATGATCCAGTGATGTGCACAAGTGTCTCAGCTCTCAGGGGTCTCTCCCTCCTCATTGGCTGAGACAGCAGTGGGAGCCATTGACTGACAATCACAGCAAGTAAGCCAATGAGGAAAGAGAGGGGCGGGGCCGAGCTGTGGATCTGCATCTGAATGGACACGCATAGCAGCGACTCTGGACTGCACCTGCTTGGGTGCCCCCATTGCAAGCTGTTTGTTGTGGGGGCACTCGACAGGAGGGAGGAGCCAGGTGCACCTGCGAGGGACTCCAGAAAAAGAGGATCAGGGTTGCTTCGTGCAAAACCACTGTACGGAGCAGGTAAGTATGGCATGTTTTTTTTATTTATTATCTTAAAGTGGTTGTAAACCCATGGGGGGGGGGGAAGCAACCTGCAAGGCAAAGGCATAATGAGCTAGTATGCATAGCATCATTATGAATAACTTACCTGAGAACGAAGCCCCCGAAGCGGTCCTCCGTCTTCATGTCTGCCGCTGCCATGGATCCCGGAGTGACTTCCGGGTCTCGCTGCTCTGGCGCTGTGATTCGCCAGAGCAGCGATGACATCACTCCTGCGCATGCGCAGGGAGCCGACACTCGCGGCATATCGCCGCGATCTGCGGCCTGCCCAGTGCGCCTGCGCGCCACTGTCTATGGCGCATGCACCGTAGACAGCGGTGGCTGTCTTTTTGAAAATATCTCCTAAACTGTATAGGTTTAGGAGATATTTCTTGGACCTACAGGTAAGCCTTAATCTAGGCTTACCTGTAGGTCAAAGTGGTTTTTAAGGGTTTACAGACACTTTAAGAAGTTTGAGCCTTTAAAGTCTTTTTAACATAATAAATGTTCCAGTGTTCATATTGCCCCCTCATTCCATGGTATACTTACCCGAGCTTGAATTCAATCCAGAGCTGTGCCTGTTTGCACCAGCTCTCTTCTCTCTCTGTTAACGAAAAGAATAGGGTTGGGTTCACTTTATGCAATACCGTTGCACAGAACAGGTAAATATGATATGTTTATTATTTTAGTAAATAATAAAAAAAAACTAAGCATTACAATCACTATAACTCCTTTTTGTTCTTTAAATGGACCACAGATGGTTACGCCATAATGTGCTAGTATGTACCACACATTAGCACACTATGACAGGCTGTGGCGGTCCTTTGACATTATTAGGTACAAAGCAGGCTTACATTGTACATAGAGGTGGTGAGCATGTGACCTTTTCTAAGTGGGCCTTAAAGAGGCAACAGCTCTAAGTCAGTTGCATGAATTGAGAAAGCCTGCTGGAGTCAGAGATAAAACAAATATTACTCCGTATTCCTTTACTCACTAGACCAGTGATGGCGAACCTTGGCACCCCAGATGTTTTGAAACTACATTTCCCATGATGCTTAATTACACTGCAGAGTGCATGAGCATCATGGGAAATGTAGTTCCAAAACATCTGGGGTGCCAAGGTTCGCCATCACTGCACTAGATCCAACCAGCAGTGTGGTGGTCCCCACTTCATTTTTTTCTCTAGCCCAGAATTCAGCTTAAAAATAAAAGTACATGGACGTTTAGGATATCATAGCAGAAAATTTGACCTCATTTAAACACTTTAGCCCGGAAGATTTGGCTGCTCAATGACCAGGCCATTTTTTGCGATACGGCACTGCGTTATTTTAACTGACAATTGGGCAATCATGTGATGCTGTACCCAAATGGATGTCCTTTTTCCCCATAAATAGAGCTTTATTTTGGTGGTATTTTATCGCCTCTGCGGTTTTTATTTTTTGTGCTATAAACAAAAGAAAAGCAACAATTTTGAATTTGCTATAATAAATATTCCACATTTTTAATCAAACTATGTTTTTCCTCAGTTTGGGCCGATATGTATTCTTCTACATATTTTTGGTAAAAAAAATAAATAAAATTTTATCTGATTCCGCCTCTGATAAAGTCCCGCCTACTTTCAGGGACGCAACGCGTACGGACCACGTGACCTAAGCCGTGACGTCATCCGCAAGCTGTTACACTGATCCGTGCATGGACGCTGGATTGTATTTGTTTCTATGCCCATTACTCGGCACTGGAGATCAGTGCATAAGAATGTGAGTGTACCATTTTTATTCCTGCTTCTTTTTTAATAAATTTGTTTCAAACGGAGAGCACTAGATTCTGTTTTTTATACTTCTATGTGGAATCATATTGATTTGAGGACATGAAAAAGGATTTATCCTTGGAGTACTTCCGTTACGTTTGCTGATTGCTGTGATTAACCCTTGATGGGAACATGCGTTTTTGACCTGTCTGATATATCAGGGGTCCATTATTTGAGGTGAGAGTCCATCTTGCTCATTGGTGAAGGGATCACATCATCACCTGTTTTGTTGATTGAAGACACACTGCACAAGCGGACTCTTCTTGACAACTTCACTTGTTTTCTTTTCACTTATAGACTTTTGTGTTATACGCACTTTATTAATTGATTGTTTTTCATTCATTTATTTACATTTATATGCGCTGTACTGTTACTTTTTACTTTGCACTTGCATTACAAAGTGGATTTGCTTTCGTAAATAACCCCTGTCTCTACTTCCCTGGAAGAAACGCAAATCTGTGTGTTTACACACACAGATCCCAGTTCTTGCTCTGTCACGAGCGATCGCGGGTGCCCGGCGGTCATCACGCCTCCTGGGCACTTGAATTGGCCCTGGGCACACGCTGCGGACGTGTGGCCCTAGTGGCCCAAAAGAAGAAAGCGACGTAAGGTAACGTCGTATCACCCAGCTGTGTTCTAATCTGCCGCAGATGAACTCCAAGCATCCAATGTACATAACCAGTAACTGGGTGGAATATGTGCCAATAAGTCAAGTCTGCACAAAAAGTGCCCATGGTGTTGATCAAGCAGGTAGGGATGTGGACACAATATTCTGCAAATAGTTAAAATGTTTCAAAATAGGTTCAGCGAACCAATGCAGGAAACAACAAACTTCCAGGAGGATTAAGCAATTCTTTGTGAACTTTTAGCAATAGTCTTTACAAAAAATGAACAGACAAGGTAGTAAATTGCAACACTAGGTTTGTGCCCCCTAAAGATACTCTGCATTTTCATTTTAAACAAATAATCAAGTTGGAGTAAGTGTATCTCACTTCATCTAAGCCAGGGGTGTCCAAACTTTTTTCAAAGTGGGCCGGATTTGATGAAGTGAACATGCCTGAGGGCCGACCATTTTGCCTGACATTCTTTGAACCATTGAAAATTCGGTCTAAGTGTGTCCATCCGAGCACTAATACACGGCCCAACAAGAATTCTCTTGCCTTTGTCGCACTCGTTCCCAACACACAGACGAATGCTCTGCACTTTAGGGGGTACCGTTAATTCTTAATGGTACCCCACACATTGGAAAATGTAGGGTTTTGGTGCAGTGCAATAAAAAAAAAAAAAAAAAGCTCGGGAACTTCTTTCCTAGCATTTTTGTGAGTAGGGAAGTCCATTGAAATTAATGGGCTGCCCTACACACAGTACACAAACACACAGATGTTGCATTTACGGGCTTAAAACAGGTGGTGAGGAGGCAACATAATGCCTCTTTACCGCCATTCAAATGCCTCTAAAAAGAGATCTGTGCATGGGTTGCTTTTCAGAGGAGCAGCAGTCCTGGCTAATATCACACACAAGCCCTACAAAAGCAGTTTTGGTGGTATAAGAATGGGGGGAGGGGGGTCCGGATTAAAAGTAACATACACACAGACACAAGCACACAAATGCAGGCACACATACAGACAAATGCACGCCGCACACACATACAGACATATATGCACAAACATACAGACACATGTGCACACACACATACACACACACATACAGACATACATACACATACTTACAGACACATACAGAAATCCATACAGACACACATGCACACACATACAGACACATGTGCACACACACGTACATACAGACATATATACAGACACACACATACACACGCAGACATACATACATAAATGCACACACGTACAGACATACATACAGACACATGTGCACACACACATACATACAGACACATGTGCACACACACATACAGACACATGTGCACACACACATACAGACACATGTGCACACACACACACAGACACATGTGCACACACACATACATACAGACACATGTGCACACACACATACATACAGACACATGTGCACACACACATACATACAGACACATGTGCACACACATACATATACATACAGACACATGTGCACACACACATACATACAGACACATGTGCACACACACATACATACAGACACATGTGCACACACACATACAGACACATGTGCACATACACACACACATACAGACATACATGCACACAAATACAGACACATGCATACACATACATACACACACATGAATAAAGGCCTTTTTAACACTAATCTAGCTTGTAGTACAGTACCTTTGCAGTTTCCTCATTCAGCCGGGTACTGCACTGTAGGGGGAAGCAGAGAGCATAGCACAATCCTCTGCACTTTACTTTCACTTTTGAAGCTCAGTGCCGGGGATCGGCTGATCTGACAGCCCTGATCCCGCAGCACAATAAATTGAGAAAGACCAGGCGGGCCGTTCAAAACCGGACCGCGGGCCGCAATTGGCCCGCGGGCCGGACTTTGGACATGCCTGATCTAAGCTGTAATAACTGATTGAGTATTTATTATGAACACTTTAGGGGGCATTAGTACATCAACAGCTCTGTCTTGGCCTTCTTTGGTGTCAGATTAGAAGCTTAGCTCAGTTTATCTAGTAGTTAATTGGTCAAAATTGTATTTTAATTTCTTATCGCTGATAGTTATTCTAAAGCCCCATACACACTATCAGATTTTTTGCAGATTTTTTCCTTCAGATTTACCAAAACCATGTAGTAGAAGGGCCTGCCTGATTGCATACAAATTGAAACTTCTAAGGTTTAACCTCATATTATATGGTTTTGGTAAATCTGAAGAAAAAAATGATAGTGTGTATGGAGCTTTAGATGCTTATCTTAAAAGCAATATTAATGGCAGATTTTTTTTGAAAAATAAAAAACATGTGATACTTACCTGTTCTGTGCAGTGGTTTTGCACAGAGCAGCACTGATCACTGATCCTCCTCTTCTCTGGTCCCACACAAGCATTCCTGGCCACTCCCTGTAGTAAGCAGCTTGCTATGTGTGCACCAGAGCAGGCTCGCTCCTGAGCCGCATTTTGCATGTTCTTTCACACACAGAGCGCAGCTCGGCTGCACCCTTGCTCTCTCCTCATTGGCTCACTGACTGTGACTGGCAGTAGTGGGAGTCAATGGCTCAGGCAAATATTAGGGGGTGCTGGGGAGGGAGGGTTACTGCACACAAAACATACAGTACATGAAGGTAAAAAACCTTGAGCCTTTACATCCAAGTATAGAAAAACAACTATGCTATACAAAATGTGCCTTGTATTTTTTTTTTATGCACTTGTGTAACACCAGTTAATCACAGCACAGGGTATGCACAGAAGATCCATTCAAAACAGTCTCTGCTTCTCAAAAGGGGCTCACAATCTACTGCCCCTACCAAAGTCATACACACAATAAGGGCAATGTGGTAACAAACCAATTCCTGTTTAAATTGTGGTAGAAAACCCACACAAGCACACACAGAAAATAATCCCTATACAGAGAGTGCACTAAGCGCTAAGCCACTGTGCTTCCCCAACTGTGCTAGTATAACTTCAGCAGAGCAAGAGTGGCTGTGTTAAAAAAAAAAAATATATATATATATATATATATATATATATATTAATAGGGAAACACTTAGGCTACTTTCACATGGAGGTGCTTTACAGGCGCTACAGCTCTAAAAATAGCGGTAAAAAAGAGTGCTTTCACACTGGAGCGGTGTGCTTGCAGGACGGTCAAAAAAGTCCCGCAAGCCACATCTTTGCAGCACTGTGGAAGTGGTGTATTCACCTCTCCTAAATCGCCCCTGCCCCATTGAAAACAATGGGGCAGCGCCTTGCCGGCGGTTTTAACCCTTTTTCGGCCAAATAGCGACCAAATAGCGCTGCTAAAATTACAGTAAAGCCCACCCACCCCAGTGTGAAAGTAGCCTTAGAGACATCACTCCCCGTAATGAAGTATGCCCCACATTGTACAGGTAGCTAGAACCTATAGAAATCTTCACTACAGGAATGCCTGTCTTCTTCCTGTCTTTGAACTTCTGCCGCTGCAGTGGTTAATAGTGATGAGCCGAATATCCTCCTGTCCAGTTTGCACCAGAACTCCCGAACATAGTAAAAGTTCAGACCAGAACTCCAAACACCATTGAAGTCTGTGGGACCCCGAACTTGAAAAATCAGTCCCCATTTTGAAGGCTTATATGCACATTATCGGCCATTAAAGGGGCATGGGGGCCCATGTACTGCTCTGGGGGGCATGAATCAATGCAAAAAAAAAACACTTTTAAAAAATATTGTTTTTAACCACTTTAATACCAGGCACTTTCACCCCTTCCTGTCTAGGGCAATTTTTAAGGTTTCAGTGCTGTCGCACTTTGAATGACAATTGTGCGGTCATACAACACTGCACCTAAACTAAGTTTTTCTAAAGTTTTCTTTTGGTGGTATTTGATCACCTCTGGTATTTTTTGCTATACAAACTACCAACTACGGAAAATTTTAAAAAAAAAACTGATGGGCACTGATAGGCGGCACTGACTGCACTCATAGGTGGCACTAATGGGCATTGATAGGCGGCACTGATAGGTGGCATTGGATAGGCAGCACTGATAGCAACTACTGAGAGGCATTACTGATGGGGCACTGATTGGCCCTTTTATGGGCACATTTATGGGCACTGACTGGCGTTCTTTATGGGTCACAGGCTGGCAGCTTATGGGCAGTGATTGGCAGCTGATGGGCACATCTGATGGGGCTGTGCTGATAATCAACGTGCTGATTATCAGCACAGGCCCCCACTCTGACAGGAAGAGCCGCTGATCGGCACTTCCTGTCAGCTTGAACCGAGGAAAGCCATTTACAGGCACTTCCTGGTTCACACGATGATCAGCTGTGATTGGTCACAGCTGATCACGTGGTAAGAAGCCTCCTTCAGAGGCTCCATACCACGATCGGTGTTGCGGTATGTTAGACTGACACACAGCACCTCTGATCGGCATGCGCCAGCTTGTTATCCTGATCACATCATATGACATCTGATCAGGATAACTAAACCACTTTGCCAATGTCATATTGCTATATAGTGCCTGGGGGGTCCCCTTAGTCTGCCTGTAAAGTGGCTCATCTGTACCATGTATAGCACCTGCTGCAGCAAAACTGACATTTATAAAGAAAATCAAATTACATTTAAATTGCCAGCAATACAATAAAAAATGTGGAAAAAAATGGCATGGGGGCCGCAATCCATAACAGGCCCCTTTGGGTCTGGTATGGATTTTAAGGTGAACCCCTAGGTCACAATAAAAAAAATGGCATGGGGTCTCCCTCAAAATCCATACCAGAGTGAGCACCCCCCCTGAACCATACCAGGCCACATGCCCTCAACATGTTGATGTTGATGGGGACAAGGGCCTCTTTTCAACAACACGGGGCATGTGGTTGTGGTGGTGTGTGGGCAGGGGGCTTATCGGAATCTGGAAGCCTCCTTTAACAAGGGGGCCCCCGGATCCTGCCCCTACCCATTCACCAAAAACTGTCAAAAAGAAATAAAACCACACACACAGTTTTTGTCAATTCCTTTATTAAAAATCTAAAAAACAATGTCCCCCGATGTAGCTCCATCATCAATCATGACGCCGACACCACTGCCAGACTTGAAAAAAAAATGCTCCGCTTACAAGGAAGGCTAACCACCTACTGCAGGCTCCGCTGTTAGACAGTTCTTATATAGGTAAGGGGCGGAGCCACCTGGCAACGTCACCTGGTGGCATTGTCCCCTTGTACGTTACTGACCCAGCATGCAGTGGTCGGTGATGTCACAAGGGGGCGGTGTCAGAAGGTGGCATACCTATATAAAAACTGTCAAATGGTGGAGCAGGCAGATAGCGGTTAATCTTCGTCGGGGGCACAGCATTTATTTTTGTCTTTTTTAGAGTCCTGGGGTGCTGTCGCAATTAACAATGGATCTACTTCGGGGGACATTGTTTTTTTTTTTTTTTTTGATAAAGGACATGTCAAAAACTGTGTGTGTGTTTCTATTTTCATACTCATCCACATAGAGGGGGGTGGGATTTGGGGGCCCACTTGTTAAACCCATGCTCGGATAACTCATCAGCTATGCACTGTGCCCTGACTGGGCAAAAGCTTTGCCCTAACAGGGCTTAGAATGCACTGTGCAGCGCGCAGTGCATTGTGGGGCGCTCAGCGGATGAATAACACGCCAAACGCACTTCAAATTAGGGTGTTTGCCAAATAGGTGAACAAGCGATGTTTGGGCTGAACTTTTTCTCGGCCCAAAAGGTTCACCCAACTCTAGTGGTTAACAGCTTTGAGTCTTCAGGCAGACAAGCAGAGGGAGAGAGTCAAGTGACTGATCAGACTTTGCCTCATTCCCAGACAGTATTACAGGCAGTCTAAGGCCCCTTTCACACAGGCTTTCTGATCAGGTCTGCCTGTCAGTTTCTCAGTTTCACAGCTACAGCAAAGTTAGAGAACCAAACAATGTTTGCCATCTTATACAATGTGTGGGGGCACAGTGCCTCCCCCTCAGTGCAGGTGTGGTGTGGGGAATTCTGAGATTGGACTGCATTAGTGTCTCACTGACACTTCTCTGAGCTGCTCTGCTGATGGGGAAGGAGACGAGTGCTTCTTGTGGCACCAGGTTGCCTACGCCTGGTGTAAGCAATGCAGCTTATGCAATGATTTGCAACTGGATAAATTATCTCACTAAAGTGTTTTAGTGACCCCTAGTGGTCCTTTTCTCATATTATGAGATCGAGCTTTTCCTCCTCTAGGGCCAGGTTCACAATAAGCTGTCAGGGTGTTTTTAGTTCAGTAGTTTTAGGTTGCCATAATCTAAATTAGATAAAGTCTAAAATATAAAAGAAAAATGTATTGCGTGGATGAACCTAGTGAAATGTCAAAAGACATTTTAGTTTACACTACATTTTTACAGCTGTAAAAGATTTAAATAGGCATTGGATTGGAAAGGTCATAGCAACCCTTTGCTTTTGCCTGACATCCATTTTCTGGTGAAAATAGTGCTTTTTTTTCTTCTTCTTCTTTTTTTTTTTTTTTTGAATGAAGCTTGTAAAGATATACAGCTATGGCCAAAAGTTTTGAGAATGATAAAATATACATTTTCACAAAGTCTGCTGCCTCAGGTTTTATGATGGCATTTTGCATATACTGCAGAATGTTATGAAGAGTGATCAGATGAATTGCAATTAATTGCAAAGTCCCTCTTTGCCATGAAAATTAACTTAATTCCATAAAAAAAAAAAATAATTGCACTGCATTTGTGAAGAAGGTTTCAACGCACCCAAGAAAGTCCAGCAAGCTTCAGGATCGTCTCCTACAGTTGATTCAGCTGTGGGATTGGGGTACCACGAGTGCGGAGCTTGCTCAGGAATGGCAGAAGGCAGGTGAGAGTGCAACAGTGAGTCGAAGACTCTTGGAGGATGGCCCGGTGGCAAGAAGGGCAGCAAAAAAGTCACTTCTCTCCAGGAAGAACATCAGGGAGAGACTGATATTATGCAAAAGGTACAGGGAGTGAATTGCTGAGGACTGGGGTAAAGTCATTTTCTCTGATGAATCCCCTTTCCGATTGTTTGGGGCATCCGTAAATACCCTGACTGCGGAAGAAAAGGTAAGCGATATCATCAGCCCTGTGTCATGCCAACAGTAAAGCATCCTAAGACCACTCATGTGTGGGGTTGCTTCTCAGCCAAGGGAGTGAGCTCATTCACTCACAATCTAAGAAGACAGCCATGAATAAAAAATGGTACAAAAACATCCTTCAAAAGTAACTAACCATCCATGAACAATTTGGTGACAAATAATGTCTTTTCCAGCATGATGGAGCACCTTGCCATAAGATAAAAAAGTGATAACTAAGTGGCTTTGGGAACAAAACATGGACATTTTGGATCCATGGCCAGGAAACTCCCCAGACCTTAATCCCATTGAAAACCTGTGGTCAATTCACAAAAAAACCCCCCACAAATTCTGATAAAATCCAAGCACTGATTGTGCAAAAATGGGCTGCCATCAGTCAGAATGTGGCCCAGAAGTTGATTGACGGCATGCCAGGGCGATTTGCAGAGGTCTTGAAAAAGAAGTCAACACTGCAAATATTGACTCTTTGCATAAACTTAATGTAATTGTAATTATACACTGAAGCAGCAGACTTTGTGAAAATAAATATTTGTGACATTCTCAAAACCTTTGGCCACGGCTGTATAACTTAGTCCTTTTATTCATCCATCCATACTTATTGAATCTACACAAATATAAAGAACCTGGACACCTTTATAAACTTTATAAATAAAGTGAACACTGCAAGATAACTGCTTTTACCTTAATTAGTCAGCAAGGCTTCTGTTGTGCTCTTCTCTAATATGATTGCACTGTGTTACCGGAGCTGGATGTCCCAGACTTCATGTATGGTAACTATTCTTAAAAACATTCCCTGTATAAAAAAAAATCTGACTACTTACCTTTTTTTAACTCAATCTGGTCTGGTCACGTGATTCAGCAGTTCCAACTCCCCCGTGTGTACCCCCGAAGAAGTTGCTGGTTAGGATGGGTCCTGTATTCTGCCACAACCTCAACCTCAGCTAGAATAGAGGAAAAGACCAAGCAACACACACAAAATTCCTTAAGGGTCCTTTCACACGGGGCGGATCAGTTCTGATCTGCCCCGTGGATATCCGTTTGCTCAGCGGGGATCACTCCGCCGATCCCCGCTGAGCAGGGAGATGACAGCTCCGTCTCTGCACACTGCGCAGGGACGGACCTGTCACAGCGCCGCTCTCCCCTATGGGAGATCGGATGACGACGGACCGCAGTGCCCGTCGTCATCCGATCCGATCCGCAGACGGATGGAAAAATAGCTTTTTCCTCCGTTACACTTTTTCGGATCGGAGCGGGTCGGATGTCAGCGGACATGTCACCGCTGACATCCGACGCTCCATAGACCTCTATGGAGCACCCGTTCAGGTCCGCCTGAAAAACTGACAGGCGGGCCTGAACGGGACATCAGTGTGAAAGAGGCCTCACAGTGCTAGGGCTATCTTGAGTGAGGCATGAAGTAAACGTGTATATTATTATTATTACTTAGAAAGGTGGCTGATAAGGCAAATGTAAACCAACAACGATTATGGTTACACAATCTGACACACCAAGCAGTTAACAGAAAAGAGGGGGGAGCATAAATGGCATAGTGGCCCCAAATCAGCATAAACAGTAGCAGTGCCATCCAGAGTACCCAACAGGCAGTGAGCAGATCTTATTTAACAAAAATCAGAGATACTGCCTAATGATGGTTGTGCTATACCTAGACTGTTTGGGTGAACACAATCAACATTAAACAGCATAGACAATGTAAAGAAGAGAACACAGGGAAAAGGGCTATTAAACTTAGTAACAAAGTGCAGTCTTTAGAATGGATCTTCTGCCGGCTAACATGGGGGCACTTAAATGACCATTAGTACACTAGAGACATTTTTATATTTTTCAGGCAGTGAGAGATGCAGCCTAAACAAGGCAAGGAAGAACCAAGAGGTGCATGGCAAAGCTGTAGTATAACTAGAAACATAGAAGCATAGAAAAGTGACGGCATAAAAAGACTGAGTAGTCCATCGAGTCTTTATTTATTACATTTTTTTTTTAATTCTTTTTTTTCCCATTAACCTTGTTGTCTGACTATAGATCTGTGTTTATCCCAAGCATATAGCGCAACCCACTCTTTCTTCTTTCCATGCCAAATGTAGTATAACATTTGGGTTGCTGCTTTTTTCTTATTTTTTTTTTTTTTTTCTTAGTTTTTTCTATCGGATAAGCGCGGCTTTTTCCTCTTTTTTATCCCAAGCATGTTTGAAGCCATTTACTGCTGTCTGCTCTGTTGGTAGTTAATTACAATCATCAACCCTTTCAGTAAAATATTACTTTCTAAGATTCGTTTTAAACTTTCCTCCAGTTTATTTGAGGTCATGTCCCTGTGCTATTGATTTTGGTTTTATATTGAAAAGACTGACTTCATCCACCACCTTGATGTATTTAAAGGTTTCAATCATATCTCCCCTTTTCTCTAGATTGTACATATTACATTCCTAAAATCGCTCTCGATATGTTTTTGTCCCCCACACCTTTTCACCATTTTTTTTTACCCATCTCTGGATTCTGTCTTATCAATATCTTTCTGTAAGTGAGTTCTCCAGAACTAGACACAGTATTCTAAATAAGATCTCACTAAAGATCTAAATTGGGATTAACTAAAGATCAGGTCTCACTAAAGATTTAAATTGGGATTCAATTCGGGACCTTCTTCCTTTTGCTGGAGATCCCTCTAGTGGTGCATCCTGGTATTCTATTCACTTTTCCCACTGCCTAGTCACACTGTGTCAGGAAAGGCATGGCTGTGCAGCAGGAATCGCACAGCAGACACGCACATTAACGTTGCGCCGGCGTGCGCACTCGTGCACCTGTCACCAACGTTGGTGCCAAAAGAGGCTATTTAAAGTGAGCGGCCCAAAGACTCATTGCTGTTTGGTCTGCAGCTTCTGTGTGTCCTAAAACCCGTTATCTGTACTGACCTCTGATCTTTGACCCGGCTTGCTCTTACTAACCCTGTCTGCTTGATACCCTGACTCCAGCTTGTTTTTTGGACTTCTCTTCTGCCTGCTGCTCTGCCTGATCCATCAGAACGTTACCGACCCGACCTGACTGACTCCGCATCCACTCCTCCAGCCTGCTGCAGTTCTGCTCTGCAAATCGCACCAGTTCCTGTTTCCTCTGCGATCCAGTCTGCCACAGTCATGGTCTATCCTGCCCAACTGGTCTGTCTGCTGCATCTCCAGCCACAAGCATCCAGCCTTACCGATACTGGACTGATCCTAGGCACTCCTGTGTCACCGTGCTTCTGTGGCTGCTGTCTCAACCTCAGGGGCCCACAAGCCGCTGCGGCAAGAGAGGCTCTCCTCTACACGTCAGGCTCATGATCCAGGTACGTGACACACTGTTTTCTCATTTTGCAATAATCTGAAATAAAATACTCCCAAATCTTTTTCTTCTGTAGTGCTGGACAACACTATAACCCCAACGCTGTGCTCTCTCAGGGGATTTTATTTCCCTAGGTGCATTTTTTTACATTTAGAAATATTGTGCAGTCTCCAATGCTTTGACCAATCTTCCACCAATGCCAAATCATGTTCCATTGTACAGACACCTCCAACCATATTACAGACCTTTGTGTCATCAGCAAAAATACATACCTTGCCTAACAAACCTTTAGTTATATCACTTATACACATATAGGTTAAATAGAACAGGACCCAACAGGGTAGTAGCTTGAAGCTTGTGGGCCCCAAAGCAAAAGTTGACCTGGGCCCCCCCCCCCCCACTACCACCCACCACTTCCACCGTGTGTGCAGATACACCCACCGCACATCAAGATACTCAAAGTGGCTTAAGAGTTCAGAGTTCCCATATTTCCTCCTTACATTAGAGGACAGGGATTAGCACTGGAGAATCAGAGGACAGGGATCACCGCTGGAGAATCAGAAGACAGGGACCCCTGGCAGGTTATTTGGCAGAGCTTCTTTCCCATTCCAGCACTGTAAAAAGCCCCCCCCCCAAAATACACAGGGCTGAAATCACATTCCTTTACACACAGTCTGTCAGGCTTTACAGGGTGTATCTGGCATTTATGTTGCCCTTGTGACCTGTGAAATCCCCTGGTTGGTACGGCAAAGTAGTTGCAGTAGGCAGAGACACCATGTGCAGATCATGGCTGACTGACTGTGTTGTAAAGTAATGTGATTTCAGCCTTGCGGAGGAGGAGCAGTATAGAGTGCTGTACTGGGAAATAAGCTCAGCAGCGGGCATAGCATCCAGGGCGAAGGGGGTGGATAGGGGGTTTTGGGGGAAGGCAAAACTTAGATCTGGGTGGGCAAAGCCATGTGACATGAAATCTGGAGCCTGCAGCCCCTCAGGGGCCCCTCAGGAGATGTTAAGGGATGTGTTTTAGCAATTTCTGAAGATTTCTCTGTCAGTGTTGGCAGGTGTTGGAGGAGGTGTGTGTCTTTTCCCCATTTGTCAGGGAAGTAGGGTAAGTGGATATCCCCGGGTGGAGGGGGGGTACAGAGAATCCCAGCTAGTGACTAAAAGACACTGAACGGTGTCTTACCTCACCAGTAACATCGGTCCTATTGTGGCTACAGGATGGCACTCTCCTCTTAACTCGCTGAGCTCGGTTACCATTACCAGCCAATGAGAACAAAGGGGTGTGGACTGTGGTAGGCAAAGTGGAAGCCAAGTACTGGTGCGGTGCTTTGGGGCCCTAGGGCAGATCCTCCTCTTAACTCGCTGCGCTCGGTTACCATTCCATGTTGCCAGCACACAGCACAGACACTTCCCCATCCTGGGCTATTCTCATCCCATGCTCCTCTCCATTCAGGAAATGGCTCACAGCTTCTTCCCAGCCAATAAGAACAGAGGGGTGTGGACTGTGGAAGGCAAAGTGGAAGACCAGTACTGTAGTGTGACTTTGGGGCCCTAGGGCAGATCGGAGCTGGACTTTGTGGAGGACATGATAATATGACAGGGAGGCTGCAGGGGCCACCTGGAGCTAGAGACGGGGTTGTGATCGTGACCCCTGCAACCCCTTATGCTACGCCCATGGGACCTAATACAGAGCCTTGTGGTACCCCACTAGTGATTGGTCTCTGTTCTGACTGAACCCCATTTACATCCACACTCTGGTATCTATTGTTTAGCCAACTGCATATCCACTGAACAACCCAACGGTTAAGTCCTAGCTTGCACAACTTTTGTATTAGATCATTATGTGTAACTGTTTCAAATGCCTTGTTAAAATCAAGATATACTATTTTCACAGCACCACCCTGGTCCAAAACACTGGAGTAATTCCATTAACTTGATTCCATTAACTTGACTACAATTGATGTTAAACTCACTGGCCTGGAATTGCCAGCTTTTACCTTGTTGCCCTTCTTGTGGATAGGTACAATATTAGCTGTCCTAATGTTAGCCATTAATGGTCCAACAACTATTTCTCGAAGTTCGCTTAGAACTCTGGGATGAATACCATCAGGGTCCATTGCTTTATTAAGCTTTAACCGAGCCAGAAATCCTAGAAATAAAACCAATAATAAAAAGTCATTATAAGAACCAATATGATTCCCCAACTTGTTATTTTAAGTGCAATTTATTTCTGAGAAGACTGAACAGAAGTAATTGTTTAAATGGTTTGCTACATCCTAGACTCCCTCAACATATGTGTTGTGCTCAGTTTTAATTTTAATGATCCCATTGTATGTTTATTCTTACTAACTTGCCTGACATATAATCTAGTTGCCTCCAGGATGGTAGACTTTAATGGTGCCCACTGATTACTTACTCCTGTCATTTTACTCCAACCTTTTAGTTCATTTTTGAGAAATTTCCCCCTTTTAGCAAACTTTGTCCTTTTAAAACCTAAAACTTTAGTTTTCTAAAGTAACTTGGGAGGGGGGGGTGGTTGTGCTATCTTGACATTTCAGGGCCTCTGAAACTGTGATAGGTAGTGAGGAAGTGAAATCACCATTCTACACCCTTAGAAAGCCTGAAGGTGTGTGCTTGGATTTCGGGGTCCTGTACACGGCTAGACTCCAAAAAAGAATGTATTTTGGGGTGTAATTTCACATATGCCCATGGCATGTTTGAGCAATAGATCATTTAGTGACAACTTTGTGCAAAAAAAAAAAAAAAATAATAATTTTCCCGCAACTTGTGGCAAAATATAAAATATTCCCTGGACTCAACATGCCTCTTATCAAATAGCTTTGGGTGTCTACTTTCCAAAATGGGGTCATTTGGGGGGTTTTGCGCTATCTAGGCATTTTATGGCCTGATAAACTGTGATCGGTAGTGAGAAGTGAAATCAAAAATTTAAACCCTTAGAAATCCTGAAGGCAACGATTGTTTTTCGGGGTCCTTTACAGGGCTAGGCTCCCAAAACGTCTCACACATGAGGTATGCCCGTACTCAGGAGAAGCGGCAGAATGCATATGTAATTCCACATATAACCATGCCATGTGTGAGCAATATATCATTTAGTGACAACTTTGTGTAATTTCTTATTTTTTTGTCATTATTTAATCACTTGTGACAAAAAAAAAAAATATTCAATGGGCTCAACATGCGTCTCAGCAAGTTCCTTGGGGTGTCTAATTTCCAAAATGGGGTCATTTGGGGGGGGGGGGGGATTGTACTGCCCTGCCATTTTAGCACTTCAAGAAATGAGATAGGCAGTCATAAATGAAAAGCTGCGTAAATTCCGGAAAATGTACCCTAGTTTGTAGACGCTATAACTTTTGCGCAAACCAAAAAATATACGCTTATTGACATTTTTTTTACCAAAGACATGTAGCTGAATACATTTTGGCCTAATTGCATGACTAAAATTGAGTTTATTCATTTTTTTTATAACAAAAAGTAGAAAATATAATTTTTTTTAAATATTATATCCACGAATAGGAAAAAGGGAGGGGGGGGCCAGGGGATTTTTTAACGGTACATTAATTAAAGAGACAAAGATTTCTTAAAAAAGAATTCATAGCTTTAATGTTGGAAATATGTTAAAATTATTTTGGAGAAACCAAAATAGCAAAAATATAATAGCAAATACACATTTTATACAAAAAGTTACATGACACAAGATATAGGGGATCCTGAAATTGTTAGTTGCTGAGAATAATCATATATCCTCCCGACATGTTTCGCGTTTTTGCTTCTTCAGGGGAGTATGCAACTAACATGAACATAAACATAAAGAGAGGTTTAAGAATACAGAAAATACAATTATAATTTTTTTTAAGATTTTTGGTCTTTTTCAGTTTATATCGCAAAAAATAAAAATTACAGAGGCAAAAAAATACCATAACAAGAAAGCTCTATTTGTGGGGGAAAAAAATATGTAAATTTAATTTGGGTACAATATTGCATGACCGTGCAATTACCAGTTAAGGTAGCACAGTGCCAAATTGTAAAAAGTCCTCCGGTCATTGAG
The DNA here is from genome assembly GCF_037356315.1 of Lithobates pipiens. Lineage (NCBI taxonomy): Eukaryota > Metazoa > Chordata > Amphibia > Anura > Ranidae > Lithobates > Lithobates pipiens. Next base: position 24,446,044 of record NW_027507696.1, on the reverse strand, counting down.
CTGCCAAATCCTCCGGGGCTGAAGTGGTTAAACTAAAAAATTGTCTCCTTGGATTCTTGAAATCTGGGATAAAGTTGTGCAGGTGGGCTTTAACCTTTGCATAGCTCCTGGCAAGTAATTCATAACTTGGATTGTTGTGCATTTATAAGTAACTCCAGTGGCATGGTAGTTAATTGAAAGGGCCATTGTCTAAATGCTCAAGGTGCCCAAGGGATCAGGATGCATCAAGCTGACTAAAGCTTGCATACATTAACCAATTCTCTTATTCTATTTCCTTTCGATTTACCTTCAACTATGTAGTGCAAGGGCCTGCCTGATTGCATACAAATTGAAAGTGTTTAGGTTTGACCTCATATTATATGGTTTTGGTAAATCTAAAAGAAAATTGTACAAGAAAACTGTGTAGTTTATGACACGCCTAATTTAACATTTGATTTTACAGTATGTTGCATCAGTCATTTGCCTATGATTAGTCTTAAAGCGGAGTTCCACCCATAAAAGTCAGCAGCTAGAAAAAGTGTAGCTGCTGACATAATAATTGGACACTGTGATTGGCCGGGCAATCTTCTGGGACCTGTGACGTGTCCCAGAAGATTGCCAAGAGGGAGGGGGAGAGGTGAACTTCCTTTCAGCTCCGCGGAGCCCCGGGAGGAAGTGGGAGCTGGATGCCCCTAATCTCCCCCCCCCCCCAAAAAAAAAATTACATTCCAAATGTGGCTTGTCAGGGGGTCACCTTCACTTAAACTGGAAGTTCCATTTTTGGGTGGAACTCCACTTTAAGCTCTAAATACTTGACTCATTTGCCTATGATTGCAGTTATTCTATAAAGTTTCCATACCTCTTCAGAATGTGACATGTTTGATATTGTATTTACTGTTTTAGCTAGAGAGATATGCCTACACCATCCTAAATTATATAACTACCAGGAAATTAGTTATGTTTAGAGAAGCATTGGTGTTTTTCTTTGCAATTACTGATGGTAATCTGCAAATCATAAGTTTATGTATAGGCAAAAACAGACTTGCACAGCATATTATTATCTGTCTCATGAATTATCATTTCCCCTTTCGCCTGCACAACTGTTCATTTTGCAACCACTGCTTTTTTCCCATTGGCTGTGTAAAAAAGCAAATATCTGGAAATTTTTGGTTTGATCATTTCCATATACCTTTAGGTCTTGTTCTCACCATGTGCAGAGAGGTGAGTTTTTCTGCACGTATTCTGCAAGGGCATAAAAAACAAAACAAAAAAAACTCTTTCTCGCTATGTGACCTGTTAATACCACAACACTAGTGTAGCACTACCCCCCTAGGAGTTGCTGAAGTCAGGGTTCCCACTGCTACATGTCCAGTCACGCAGAATTTCCTTCTTTTATCCGGACACAAGTTTCAGGGACACTTCCTCCCTATTTACAGACTCCTCTTCTTCTTTCCACCTGCACAAACTTGGTTCCGCTTTGTACAGATTCTGTTGGTTTACTCCTGGGGGAACTAACAGTCTATTGTCAAATCAACAAGAGCCCATTACAGGCAGGAACTCTCAGTCCCTTAGCAAAGCCTCACATAAGGAGTAAGCAGCATATCACATCCTCTTCTGCTTCTCTGTGGCCACTGATCCCAGTTCCACTGCTTGTAGAAAATGCTAGCCCACCTGGTTGCCACCAGCCGCACTTGGCTGTCTTCCTGTTCCCAGTCCTCCTGACTGGCATGCATATGGATTCTCCCCAGGGCAAGGATTTATGAAGACTTGGCACACCGGTGTCTTGAAGAGAGCACTGCTACAGCAGCTCTTTCCTTGTATGTTCCTGCACTGTGCTGATCTACTCACTGTCTCTCCTTGCTCTCTCCGCTTCCTCTCCAGCTTGAATTCCTCCAACTGCCTCCTGTGGTGGGATCCTTCCAAGCCAGCCCCCTGAGCTCCAGCCCAAGGTAAAACCCCCCTCAGGGGCCACAAACAGCCTCCCTCAGCACTGCTTCTCCATCTTTCACCTGACTCCCCTGCTGCCATGACTTATATCTATTTAACCGCTTGCTGCCTGCCCACCATCATATGACAGCCCTGTACTGTGGCGGAGTGTCACTGAGACACCGTTCGTCATCGACGGGGGTGAACAGCCATTGGGATGGTACCTCCCCACTTTACATGGCGCATGCACGAGATCATGAGCACTCTGCGCGTGCCCGTTGGTGGCAGCGTGTTCATGGGAAATAGCCATTGGCCGACGGCTGTTTACCACGTGATCAGTTGTGATCCTTTTATAGCCGATCACTAAATGTAAACACAGATGGTAACTACCTGTTACCGGCACTCTTCCCTCCTCCAACACCGTTTCCAGGAGTGTGAGGAGAGAAGAGCCAGGAGCAGTGAGTCACAGATCAAGCGCAACACTTGTCCCAGCGCACCCCCCCATTATCATCTGTCACCCAACAGTCACCACAGTCACCACATAAAGAGACTGTCATCAGTGACCGTCTGCGGTGCACCCGTTAACCATCAGTGACCGTGCCCTCTCACCCATCACCCGTAACCCATCAGTGACCATGCCCTGTCAATCATCACCCATCAGTGACCATCAGCGTTGCACCTGTCACCCATCAGTGATTGTGTCCTCTCACCCATCACCCGTCACCCATCACTGACCGTTAGTGGTGCACCCATCACCCATCAGTGACTGTGGCTTGTCATCCATCAACCGTCACCCATCAGTGACCATTAGCAGTGCACCCGTAACCCATCAGTGACTGTGCCCTGTCACCCATCACCTGTCTCCCATCAGTGACCATCAGCGGTGCCAGCAATAGGCCCCGGGAACAAATGCCCAGTACCAGTGCTGCCAATGGCAATAGGCCCCTGGAACAAATGCCCAGGCCTAGTACCAGTGCTGCCACATCACGCCTGAGTACCAGCACAGGAAAATCAAATCCCCCAACTACTTGAGTGTTACATCCCCCAAGAGTCAGGGCCTCTACATACATGTCAGATGGTCTTACCAACCCAACATGGCTGCCTTCCGACTCGGGATCACCAACACGGGAAAGAATTACAACTTAAAAAAACTCACCGTGCTACTTACTTTCCTAACTTGTTAGTGTCTCAAGGCCTTCAGTACATCAGGTGTGATCAGATGTGATCGATTTTCAATGATTGGCACCATAGTTTGTAGACTCTATAAGTTTCACAAAGACCAAATAATATACACTAATTTGAGCTATTTTTACCAAAGATATGTAGCAGTATAAATGTTGGCCCAAAGTTTGAAGAAAAATGATTAATTTGCAAAATTTTATGACAGAAACAAAGGCATTTTTTTCACAAAATTTACGGTCTTTTCTTATTTATAGCACAAAAAATAAAAACGTGATTAAATACCACCAAAAGAAAGCTCTATTTGTGTGAAAAAGAGAATGCAAATGTCATATGGGTACAATGTTGCATGCCTCAAATGTGAGAGCGCTGAAAGCTGAAAATTGGTCTGGGCAGAAAGGGGGTGTAAGTGCCCTGTATTGAAGTAGTTAAAGGCTTCTTTAGCTCCCTGCCAGGCCCCCTAACCTGGGGATTGGCTAAAGGCCCCTAAATATTCAAGACAACCCCTCCTTGCCTCCACCGACTATTTTCTAGAACATTCTCCAACAGTTCAGAAACAGGGGGAGGCACCAGAGAGCTGCTAGGATGAGTCATCCAGCCCTGGCTTCTAACAACCCTGACCCGGATTCAGTGACACAAGTTTATCTGTGGGCCAACCTATAGTTTGCCTACTAGCACACACTAGAGGGTGCTACACTAGTATCACATGTGGACTTTTATCTGCGCAGGAATCTGCAACATGTATAAAACTCTGTGAAACGTGCATGAAAACTGATATAAACTCATGTCTCTGTAAGTGAAATCTGCAGGTCAGTTTGAGTTTCCATCAGTTTTTCTGCATGTATGCTGTGAATCAAGCCTTAAACTAGGCATGTCAAGCTTAACCCAACTCAAAGGATGCAAAAGGCAGTCACCTTTAATTGTGGCCCACACTTTGACAGAATTTTCGGTACAGCTATGCAATTGTTGCTTAATACACAAAATTTTTTGTCAGATACTAGTAATACTGCAGCTCCTACTTATCATGAAACACTCTTTGCTTGTCTTTATTCTTCCTTTTTACTTTGAGATAATCCATAATGAAATACAAAATTAATAATGAAAGCCTAAAGGGAAAGGTCTACCGCATTCCTTAGCTCAAGTTCACGGCCCACCACTTAATGCAACTCCAATTTAGTGACCACAAACTGCACACTGCTCCCTAACCACCCACCCTCTTCATTGAAGGTAACACACGCAAGCTTTGGCAGTGTCTCCCAGATTTAGCCTGCCTGCTGATGCCATTGTCATTCTGGAGCTGCGGATGCACTGACTATTGTGCCTGTCCTCCACCTGTCACTCTCTGCTCACATCTTCTTGCCACCCACCACCACCTTTATTGTACAGAGGTGTCTTTGGGCAGAGGCTAGGTTAACACCTGTGCAGGGGGTGCCGCTGCGGGACTCGCACAAATTCCGCAGCTGCAATCACCCGCATAGTAATGCTATGCTGCCCGCACTGGAAACCGCACTGTACTCACGGTTCCTGTAAAGGAACTTATTTTCTGCGATTCACGGGGCATGGCAGCCCATTCAAATGAATGACGCCTGCACGACCATCACAAGTGTGAACCTAGATATAAGATGCAAGCTTGCATGCCTGTTGGATTCTGGATTTACTAAACAGTTACATAGTTACCATAAAGACACCAGTCCAAACTGAGCGAGTGTCTACAATTGTCCCTATCCCTGTACATTGCACACTCACATCAGTCGCTACCCTCAAGGAGCCCACAATCCAAGGTCCCCATTGATATACTAGGGCCAATTTTGGAGAGAAGCCAATTAACCTACCTGCATGTCTTTGGAGTGTGGGAGGAAACCGGAGTACCCGGAGGAAACCCACACAGGCACAGGGAGAACATGCAAACTCCAGGCAGGTAGTGTCGTGGTTGGGATTTGAACCAGCGACCCTATTTACTGCTAGGTGAGAGTGCTAACCACTACACCACTGTGTCCGCCCGTGAACAGTCAATATACTGGAACAAGCATGCAGTCAGTGAAGTCTGAGGATCAGCAATTATTTCAGCAATAAATGAATTCCTAAAAACAGGATCTCTTGAAGAAAAGACAAACTGGTTACTTGCTCAAATCATAATTATGCTGACTTGGCTTGTTTATAACTTCTCCTCTACTAATAAGAAAAAATGTGCTCCATGCATGCACAATTCCAATAACATAACCTGTGCAAACTGTGGAAAATTCAGGTACCGGACGGAAATCGGTATAGTAATTTGTTGCATGGTAGAATAATGGGGGAGGGAATGGCAGCACTGAGATTGGAGTGTCCATACCCTGCAGGCTCTGCCTCCACTTCCCCTTCCTGTGCTGCACAGCAGCATTGGTTGCTAACACACCGTGGGATTGATTTACTAAAACTGGAGAGTGCAAAATCTGGAGCAGTTGTGCATGGTACCCAATCAGCCTGTAATTTCCGCTTGTTTATCTAAGCTATGACAAAAAAAGAAAGGAAACAAATTGGTTTCTATGCAGAGCCGCACCAGATTTTGCACTCCCCCCTGACTATGGTAAGACAGATGCAAACCCCACCTTACAACTACTACGCCCCCTACATGTTCTACGCAAATAGTAAATAACTCAAAGACACCCTTTTTTGGAATAAAATTGGCTGTACCGACCCATTTATAAACAAATAACCATAAAACACATTTTGTTTAAAAATAAATAATAATCTAAGGGGGATGGTTTACATCTCAAGCCCCTCCCCCCGCTGCCTTCTGGGAGACACACAGGTCCCAAAAGATAGCGGGACCATTCAGAAAGCACAGAGCGACTTGCGCATGCACAGAAGGAAACAGGCTGTGAAACTGCAAGGCTTCACTTCTTGTTTCCCTTAGTGAAGATGCTGGCGCCTGCACCTGGAGCCAATGGATGGATCGGCTTGGTGTGCCGACAACGCAGGATCCCTGGACAGGTAATTCTCCTTATATTAGTACAGTATTCAGTATTTGTAGCTGCTGACATTTACATTTTTTTTTTGTACAGGCTGATACTCCTCTTTAACCACTTAAGCCCCAGACCATTTTCCAGCTAAAGGACCAGGCCCCTTTTTGCGATTCGCCACTGCGTCCGTTTAACTGACAATTGCGTGGTCATGCGACGTGACTCCCAAACAAAATTGGTGTCCTTTTTTTCCCCACAAATAGAGCTTTCTTTTGATGGTATTTGATCACCTCTGAGGTTTTAATTTTTTGCGCTATAAACAAAAATAGAGTGACAATTTTGAAAAAAAGCAATATTTTTTACTTTTTGTTATAATAAATATCCCCAAAAAATAGATAAAAAACATTTTTTTCCTCAGTTTAGGCCAATACGTAATCTTCTACATATTTTTGGTAAAAAAATCACAATCAGCATTTATTGATTGGTTTGCGCAAAAGTTATAGCGTCTACAAAATAGGCGATAGTTTTATGGCCTTTTTATTAATCTTTTTTTTTTTTACTAGTAATGGCGGCGATCAGCAATTTTTATTGTGACTGCAACATTATGGCGGCATTTTTGGGACCATTGGCATTAATACAGCGATCAGTGCGATTAAAAATGCACTGATTATTGTAAAAATGTCACTGGCAGTAAAGGGGTTAACCACTAGGGGGCAGTGTAGGAGTTAAGTGTGTGTGTGTTTTTTTACTGTTGGGGGCGTGGCTTGGCATGTGACGCAACTGATCGTCTTTCCCTATAACAGGGAACAGACGATCAGTGACAGCCTCACTAGGAAGCACGAGGAGAGATTTGTTTACACTTACCTCTCCTCGTTCTTCAGCTCTGTGACCCAATCACGGGACACCAGCGGCGATCAGGTCCGTGGGTCCCGCGGCCACGCTCACGGATCTCAGGACTGGGTCACGAGTGCGCCGCCAGCATGAGGAGGTCCTTAAGTGGTTAAGGTATATACAGTAGTAATGGGGTATATGGCACAATAAGTTTTTGTGTGTACATAAAAAAATTGAGCACTGTCCGTGATACTTTTTTTATTTGCACTAACATACAATTTTTCAGGACAAGCTTTCGGGGTATGTCCCCTTCTTCAAGGTCCAAGCAGTACTGATTAACTAATTTTTAAGCAGAATGTAAAATGTATGTGTGTACATAAATGTACATGTAGAATGTATGTGTGTATGAATGTAGAATGTATGTGTGTACATAAATGTCTATGTAGCAAATAGTTCATGGAGTCTGCTTGAAGTGTTCAGGGTAACTTTCTGCTGATCTCAATCCACCTCTGAAGAGACTGAAGTATCTATAGGCAAACAGATAAGTAGAACAGCAGTGAGCAATCTGAGTGTAGTATTTAAAAAAATGTATTGTGGTAAAAAGACAAATGGCAACTCACATTGAGACAGTTAAAATCAGGCTCATCACATAGTAATGGCTTCCGATGGAGTCTCACAACAACAGGGAACCTCAGACCAATAGGAGTACTGGGTGGATACACCCGCAGGACCAAGAGAACAGACCGGGGGCATGAAACTAAGTGCAGCATTAATAGTACTGAGAAATACTTGTAAATTAGTAACTCACTTGGGAAGAAGAGAATTTTTGTATGTAATCTGTGAGCGGTTGGCTCATGTATCTGGGATAGGGAGCCTATTCCTACAATTTACAGCCTATAATGTCTGCACATCAGGCTGAATGACAGCCAATTGCTCACGGATTACATACAAAAAGTGCCATCTCTTCTTCCCATGTGAGTTACTCATTTACAAGTATTTCTCAGTACTAGTAATGCTGCACATTGTTTGGTACTCCCCAATGTGTACTCTTGTCCTGAAGGTGTATCCATCCGTCCAGTACTCCAATTGGTCTAAGGTTCCCTGTCGTTGTGAGACTGCCCATTGGAAGTCCTTAGGGCTCGTTTAGACTTGCTTCAAAACCTGGCTTTGGACACCATTTTTTAAAGCTCTCTGAACACTAGTCAAAGGTCCTGTCACTAAATAAAATGGTTACCTTACAGTCTTAGTTATACCTTGCTTTTGCTTTGCTTTTCTTTGGCTTTGCTTCAAAAATTATACCCCATATCACTTTAGTGGTGCTTCAAAGCATCTTCAAAGCCTCCATAGAAGTCTATGACAAAGCTTGCTTGAAGCACCTGCAGCTTTTGAGAGGATTTAATTGAGCTTTAACTTCTCTTTGTTTTGGAGGTATTGGAGGTATGAGATATCAGCACACACAGGGCATCTGCCAAGCTTCATTAAAGCTTCAAAAAAGCAACCCAGAAGAAAGAACCACCAAAGCATCACCGAAGCACCAAAGAAGCATCAAAAAACACATCAAAAAAGCATGTTGAAGCTGTAGGCACTTTAATGGGTGGAAAAGTGGACGCAAGTGTAAATGAGTCCTTATCAGTTTAAAATAGAAATGAAGGGCAAAACAGCTGTGTATATCTATAAAACAACAATATAAATACTTTTTTTTTCTTTTTTTATAAGTGACCACATAATTTCTTCCCTCAGCTGCATAAGGGGCCTAGAGAGGGTGAAGAAACAGCATTACACTGACCTTCCCAGTGAATGGCTGTGCAGGTAGGCAAGTCAGAAGAAGTCTAACTTTTGGAGGACAGACAGGCTGTTTTTTCAGCACAGCCAAAAAACTGACCACGCTGAGATGGATGTGTTCTCATGCCAAGCGTAGTCAGTTTGAAACAGGAAAGCAGGGGGACTTGATCACCAGGAATTTCCCACAGGAAGAAATACAAGATGAACATATTACTTTTTAACACAAGTGCATGGTACAACAGGGGCATATCAGAAATATAATATGTTGGGGTAACATATTCTTCAAAGAAAAAATTCATCACCATTGTCACTAACTACTGAGCAACCAGCAATTATTGTACAATATAGCATAAAGAGCGCAGTGGTCAGCAATATGAAATACACAGCATGGTATACATACATCAGGGGGTTAGAAATAACACACAGTACAGAAGTCAGAATTTCATAACACACAGAGTGCAGGGGTCAGGAGTGCATAAAACACAGAGCACAGGGATTACAAGCGTATAAACGCACAGAGCACAGGGGTCAGCAGTGCATCACGCACAGAGCGCTGCAGTACCACTCCCCTCAAATACAGGTCTTTACACTCATTATAGCTCCCATAGCACAGATCTCCCCCATAGTACAGTTCCTTCACGGTACAGAAATCACCCCCTCCACCCCATCCTTGGTATAGCTTTCTCCTAGTGAAAATGAATCCCTAGTACAGCTCACCTTAGTAGTAGACATGTACAATTCGTTTTGTTCCAAATTATTTTTTTAACAAATTTCGACAAATTCGTTAATTCGGAAATATCCGAATTAATGAAAGCCCCTTTGACAATTTTTTCTGAATATTCGTAAATTTGAATATTCGAAGATTTGTAAATTTGAAAATTTGGAAATTCGAAAATTCAGAAATTTGGAAATTCGAAAATCTGAAATAATAACTAAAAAACAAATCATGTGATGCATATACTGGATATATGTTTACATCATAAAGCTGGTTAGGGCATACTTTTTATCCATAAAGTAGTATACTTTATTTCTTTACTATAATCATAAACACAAGCTGGCTAAACTGATTGAGCCGTAAACAGCACAACAGCCCGCATTTCTTCTTTGGCTGTGTACTTGTTTTTAATAAAGGTTTTCCAGGAAACAGATAAGACTGAGGAAATCCCACTTGTGTTTCCTGCACAGGAGGTTAATGTTCTCGTAAACACTCTCTATTGGCAGCCCCTCCTCTACAGTAGCTTAGGGAGGGCAACGCTTTAGTAGCACAAAGCAGCCAGTAAAACAATTATACCGTTCAAATATATTTTCTGCAGCATATAGACATACTTGCTGAGTATAGATCTGCTCTAAATATTGTAATACCATTCAGAGTCAACAACAACTTAAACTGGAAGTTTAGTCAAGAAAAATAAATCATGATAGGTGAAACAATATGTTAAACAATAAATATGAGTGCCTATACTGTGTACAATCCAGTAATACCCTGTCTCACCCTGCTCTGCACGTGCTCAGTTGCTCTTCATTTTTAGGTATTTTTAAGCACTGCTGAGTTGGTAGAGACCAATCTGCTGACAGCCTTAAAAAGGAATTAAACCCTCCTATCCTTTACAGCCAATGAAGCTGCTTCTGTTTGATCTGCAACTGCCATGGTGCTGCATGTGTGATCAGTTACTGTATAACACCAGACATTTGATGGTTTGACAGTTTGGTTGAGTACATAACTAAATGTTAGCAATCCCGGCATTCCAGGAATGTAACTGTTTTTTTAAACCGATTAAAATCAATGTGTTTGGTTCCACTTTATGATTTACTGCTGGGGCTCTTGTCTTCAGCAAAATAGCAGCCTTCAGCAAGAAGAAACAAGAGCAATGCTGGATGCAATTTACAGCAAACACTAATTTTGGTAGCATAATTATTAACATGGCATTTATGTAGAGCTGGGTGAACGGTTTGACCCGAGCATCAGCTTGCCCCATTTGGGGAACACCACAATATGAAGGGTGTTCGGTGGGTGTTCGCACCGTCAAACGCCCAGCAATGCACTGTACGCTGCACAGTCCATTTTGTGCCCTGATTGGCTTTGCCCAACCAGGGTGCATTATAAGCTGATTGATAAGGAGCAGGGTCGGGAAGCCAGCCACAGCATCCTTAACCACCGATTAGTCACCAGCTGTCAATGGGTTTCCCCACTGACAGCTAAGTAAAAAAAAAAATTGCCAGTAAAAAAATGAATGGTTGCTGCCTACTGCCTCTTTCGCCTTTTGACATTTCTTATATAGGTAAGGGGTAGGGCCACCTGGTTAAATCATCTGGTGGCTTTTCCCCCTTCTGATGCCACGGACAGGTGCATGCTGGGTCTGCTTTTTTTTGTTAATAAAGAAATTGTAAAAAATTGCGTGTGTGTTTTTATTACTTTTTGACCCTTTTTTAGTGAATGGGTAGGGGTACTATGTACCCAATTATAATTCACATGGGGGGGGGCGGAATCTGGGGGCCCTCTTGTTAAAGGGGGCTTCCAGTCTCTGATAAGCCCCCTGCTCACAGACCCCCACAACCACCAGCCACAGTTGTGGGGATGAGGCCCTTGTCCCCATCAACATGGAGACAAGGTGCTTTGGAGCCCCCCTGTCCCAAGGCACCCATCCCCCCATGTTGAAAGCATGTGGACTGGTATGGTTGAGGAGAGGGAGCTCTCACTCATTCCCCACCCTATGCTGACCTGTCAGGCTGCATGCCCGGATAAGGGTCTAGTATAGATCTTGGGGGCCTCCATGCTGTTTTCTTTTTATACATTTTTGTCATTCACAAAAAAGCGCTACTAAAATACTGCATGAGTTATTTTATGAAGTCTTGCAGTATTTTAGTAGTCAAAACATGTGGTAATTTAACACCTGGCACTAGCCGACTTATTTATTTACATTAATAAATAGATGTTAAGGAGCAGGTGGCCGTTCATGTCTTTAGCAACCAGTAAACAACATGGTTGTTAAGGAGCAGGTGGCATCCTTAACAACTGATGAGTCCTCAGGTGTCACCTGGGTTCCCCGCTGACAGCTGAATGTAAATAAAAGAATTGCCAACAATAACAAAATAAAAAAAAATTGCGTGGGCTTCCCCTCAAAATTCATAACAGACCCAAAGGGCCTGCTATGTATTGGGGGGAGGGGCACCATGCCGTTTTTTTCCTGGTTTTGTTATTTCCGCCCGGGGGCAGCCATCTGCTCTTTAACGCCTATTTATTAATATGGGTGCTCCCAGTACAAATCCCCCCCCTGGGCAGACCAGTGACATTATCAGGTGACCCCGCCTTTAGTTTCTTAAGAATTGTCAGTCAGCGTCGTGATTGATGATGGATCTACCCCGGGGGGGGGGGGGGGGGGGACATTTTTTCTTTTTTAAGTAAAAGGTGTCAAAAACTGTCTAATGTCTTTTTTTTACACTACACATATTTTTTGGTGAATGAGTAGTGGTACTATGGGGTACCCCATACTCATTCACATGGGATCTGGTTAAAGGAGGATTCCAGATTCTGATGAGCCCCTCACCCACAGACCCCTCACAACCAACGCCCAGGGTTGTGGGGAAGAGGCCCTTGTTCGCATTAACATGCGGACAAGGTGCTTTGGGGGGAGCCTCCCTGCCCCAAAGCACCCATCATGTTGTGGGCATGGGGCCCTCAACATGATATAGTTCAGAGGTGAGCACTCGCTCATCCCTTCCATTCCGGACCTCCTGGGCTGCATGCTCGGATAAGGGTCTGCAAATCTATTTCAAACCCGAAGGGCCTGCTATGGATTGGGGGGATCCCACAACATTTCTTTTCACATTTTTTTTAATTCCAGCAATTGTTTTTTTACGTTTAGCTGTCAGCAGGTAACCCTGCTGACAGCTGATGACTCATTGGTTGTTAAGGACACACCCCCACAATCCGTGTAAGTGTAAACAATCTGGCTAGCATCCTGGGGGATATCATCAACCAAACATGGTTAATGACACCTTGTCAATGTTTTTGCCCAAATATGGGCAGTGATCATATTTGGGTAATTATGTCACCACTCTCCCAGTCTCTTTGCTTATGTGGCGGGGAATGGGAGCGATCTTGTGACAGCTACCCTAGCAGTGAAGTGTTTGGGCAGGGTCCATGGGTGCAGGATGTCTGGACTAGCATTCTATGGTTCTCAGATATAGTACTGGGCTTGCCTGTGGGCCAGATCTGGAAACACTGGTGGAGCATGACCTTTCAAGATGTAACATGAAGCGTACTACTGCTCAGGGCTATTGACCAAAGATGTGATTTAAGGAACCTGTAAGTGAAGTAGAGCCAGTGGGAATAAGTTGAGCCATGTCATTCCATACTTCCAAAGCTATAGTTTTTTGGTGCCTAGGCCAGGAACTGGCTGAACAACTCAGTCCCTGGGTATCCCTTCCTTCAGGGTGCTAAAGGTAAAGCATGGCACAGTAGTGATTATAGAGTCTAAGTGGTGATTATAGAGCCTAAGTTAAGTAGTGACTTAAAATATGTAAATTATGGCAGAAGATATCTGACTTTTATAGCAATATTTCCTACTGATTTCTCCATTAAAGGCCATTAAAAAAAAATAAAAAGTTCCAGTTATAACTAGAAAATGTTTTTATTAGGTCAACTATGATCATTTTAGGTAGCTGTTCTTTAATACATGTACTGTCCAGTTAAATATACTGTATTTTTCCCCGAACAAAATGTTACTTTGTAATTAATCTTCAGAACTGCTGCAAATTGCCCTCACTCTCCATTTGCTTAATTAGGTTTCCTGGTAATGACTTTCCTGAAATCTTCACCGATCCATGCTAAACCTTCCAGCTTCACATTAATAAATCTGAAACTTACAAATGGCAAAAAAATGTATCCGAATAACAACTTCAGAAATAAAATGAGCAGAAATTGTTTATCTTAAATGTCACAATTAAACCTATAATATGCAATAAAGCTTTCCAAGAGTCACAATCAACACTACTTAAGCTACTTAAAGTGATTGTAAATGCTCTGTTATGTTTTTTTCAATAATAAACAGGCTTACAGTGCTTGAAAAAGTATTCACACCCTTTGAAATTTTTCCCAATTTGCCATGTTACAACCAAAAACTTAAATGGATTTTATTGGGATTTTATTAATTGTGAAGTGGAAGGAAAATGATGAATGGATTTCAAAATGTTTTACAAATAAATATGTGAAAAGTGTGGCGTGCATTTGTATTCAGCCCCCCTGAGTCAATACTTTGTAGAACTACCTTTCGCTGCAATTACAACTGAAAGTCTTTTAGGGATGTCTCTAACAGCTTTGCACATGTAGAGAGTGACATTTTTGCCCATTCTTCTTTGCAAAATAGGTCAAGCTCCGTCAGATTATATGGAGAAAGTCTATGAACAGCAATTTTCAAGTCTTGCCACAGATTCTCAATTGGATTTAGGTCTGGACTTTGACTGGGCCATGCTAACACATGAATATGCTTTGATCTAAACTATTCTATTGTAGCTCTGGCTGTATGTTTAGGTTCATTGTCCTGCTGGAAGTTGAACCTCCGCCCCAGTCTCAAGTCTTTTGCAGACTCAAATGCCGCGTACACATGATCGGACTATCTGGCGGACTTAGTACTGAGGACCTAGTCTGGTGGACTTAGTACGGTGGACCTAGTCCGGAGGAACACCTGTAGGACTTTGCAGCTGAGGTCCGCAGGACTTTCCGAGTGACGGACCTGCCCGCACACGACCGGACTTTTCCAGAGGACAAACCACTGGACTATGGCGGGAGTTTAAAAATGAACGGACTTGCCCACACACGGAGAAAAGTCTGTTCATTTTGAACGTGGCTCCAGGTAGACAGCACTAGTGCAGGAAGTCAATGTCACCGCCTCCATCGGCGAGATTGACACCTCACTGGCTTCGTCACCTGGTATGGACTTAAAGGGGAAGCCCTACGCAGAAAAAACAGTGTGGGGGTCCCCCCCAGGGTCCATATCAGACCCTTATCTGAGCATGCAGCCCGGCCGGTCAGGAAAGGGGGTGGGGACGAGCGAGCGCCCCCCCCTCCTGAGCCGTACCAGGCTGCGTGCCCTCAACATGGGGTGGGTGCTTTGGGGAAGGGGACCCCCCTGCCGATGAGGACAAGGGCCTCTTCCCAACAACCCTGGAAGAAGAAAGCCAGGCTCCTCCGCTAGTAAAGGAGCTAGCAGAAAATATCGGAGGAGTCTGGCGAGAAGACCCCCCCAAGATGGAAGACCACCAGAGCTGTGCAATAAATTATTTTAAAAACATGTGTTGTTTTGTTTCTTTATGCTTTTTTTCACCAGGTGAATGGGTAGGGGTACATGGTACCCCAATACTCATTCACATAGGGTGGGGGGCTGGTATCTGGGGGACCCCTTATTAAAGGGGACTCCCGGATTCCGATAAGCCCCCCGCCCGCAGACCCGAACAACCAATGGCCAGGGTTGTTGGGAAGAGGCCCTTTAAATCCATACCAAGTGACAGAGCCAGCAAGGTGTCAATCTCGCTGATGGAGGTGGTGACATTGATGTCCTTTGCTAGTTCCGTCTACCTGGAGCTGCGCTCAAAATGAAAGGACTTTTCTCCGTGTGAGCATGTCCGTTCATATCAAAAGTCCGGCAGACTAGCACACAGATGGCCGGAGTCCGGCAGACAATTTTGAGTCAAAACTTCTTTGTAAGTCCACCGAACTTTTAGGAAAAAAAAGTCTGCCAGAGTCCACACACGGGCGGATTGTCCAGCGGACTCTGGTCCACCGGACCAAGTCCGCCGGATAGTCCGATCGTGTGTAAGCGGCAAAACAGATTTTCTTCTAAGATTGCTCTGTATTTGTCTTCATCCCTCTTCCCATCAACTCTGATCAGCTTCCCTGTTCATGCTGAAGAAAGGCATCCCCACAACATGATGCTGCCACCGCCATGTTTCACAGTGGGGATGGTGTGTTCAGGGTGACGTGCAGTGTTAGTTTTCCACCACACATAGCGTTTTGCATTAGGCCAAAAAGTTCAATTTTGGTCTCATCTGACCAGAGCACATTCCTCCACATGTTTGCTGTTTCCACAGGGCTTCTGCAAACGGGACTTCTTATGGCTTTCCTTCAACAATGGCTTTCTTCTTGCCACTCATCCATAAAGGCCAGATTTGTGGAGTGCACGACTAATAGCTATCCTGTGGATAAATTCTCCCACCGAAGCTGTGGATCTCTGCAGCTCCTCCGGAGTTACCATGGGCCTCTTGGCTGCTTCTCTGATGAATGCTCTCCTTGCCCGGCCTGTCATTTTAGGTGGACAGCCATGTATTGGTAAGTTTGCAGTTGTGCCATACTCTTTCTATTTTTGGATGATGGATTGAACAGTACTCTGTTAAATGTTCAAAGTTTGGGATATTTTTTTATAACCTAACCCTGCTTTAAACTTCTCCACAGCTTTATCCCTGACCTGTCTACTGTGTTCCTTGGCCTTCATGATGCGGTTTGTTCACTAAGGTTCTCTAAAAAACCTCAGAGGGCTTCACAGAACAGCTGGATTTATACTCTATTATTATTTATTACTCTATTTACTTAGTAGGTGACTTCTGAAGGCAGTTGGTTCCACTAGATTTTAGTTAAGAGTATCAGAGTAAAGGGGGCTGAATACAAATGCACGCCACACTTTTCTCATATTTATTTGTAAAAAAAAAAATGAAAACAATTTATCATTTTTCTTCCACTTCACAATCATGTGCCACTTTGTGCTGGTCTATCAAATAAAATCCCATTAAAATAAATTTACGTTTTTGGTTTTAACATGACAAAATGTGGAAAATGTCAAGGGGTATGAATACTTTGTCAAGGCACTGTATACTTACCTGCTCTGTGCAATGGAATCAATCTTCTTCTTTTCAGGTCCCTCGTCCGATGCTCTTGGCTGCTTCCCTCCACTGTGTGCCCCATAGAAAGCGGCTTTTTATAGGGGCAATCCGGCAGGCTTGCTCTCGAGCCTTGCTGTCTGCGTCGATTGAAACAGACAGCAGTACTCGCTCCTGCACCCTCTTCATTGGCTTTGACTGTCAGCAGTGGGAGCCAATGGTTCCAGCTGCCTCAGCAAAACCTGTGATGCCAGGAAAGAAAAGCTGCATATGGGCACAGCACTGGATCGAATGAGGGCTCAGGCAAGCAAAAGAGGGGGAGAGGGGGGGATACTGCTGCCTAAACATTTTCTACCTTAATGCAAGTAATGCATTAAGGTAACACATTTTTAGGCTTCATAACCACTTTAATGTTTTTCTATGTCAGATATTTTAGAATATATCAAATATATCGAATATATCAAGGACAACACATGCAGTCAAGGGGCTCCATTAGGTATTTAAAAAATGTGGAACATTATAAATGTTCATTTATTTTATTGTCATACCGTAAATGTAGGCAATTTAATCCTCCCCAATCCCCATGCCCTGCCTTGCATAGATAAATACTGTTTTATTATGCACAGTAGTAAAATACCAAATTATGGTGATTAGATGGAGCTAAGGAGGAATGCAAATACATCCATCTTTGTAAAAAGGGATACAATGTTACAACTCTAGGTTACACTGGTGTTAATTAGCAAATAAATGTAAGCAATGGTCTCTAGAACTGTAATGCCCCATACACACGCTCAAATTTTCTGACGGAAAATGTTCGATCGGATCATGTTGTCGGAAAATCCAATCATGTGTGAGCTTCCGACTCACAAAGTTTGAGAGCAGGATCTAAAATTTTCTGACAACAAAATCTGATCGTTTAAATTCCGATCGTGTGTAGACAACTCCGACGGACAAAGTGCCACGCATGCTCAGAATAGACTAAGAGACGAAAGCTATTGGCTTTTCCGACAACTTTGTGCGACCGTGTGCATGCAAGACAAGTTTCGGCCAAAAATCCGTCGGAAAAAAACAGACGGATTTTGTGGTCGGAATGTCCGACCGTGTGTACGGGGCATTAGGTTGTATCTCTTGTAACAAAGATGTATGGAATGTGTTTACAGTGCTCCTCAGCGCCATCTAGTGACCATAAGGTAGTATCTTATCATTGCCCATAATAAAAGAACATTCAATCAGAAAAGAAAATAGCTTAATAACGCTGTTTTTGCCCAATTTGCACAGAACAATTTGGTTGAATAGCTACTGTATACGTTTTTTTAAGCTCACAATAGCAACAAGGACTTTTTTACATTGGTATTTAATCTATGTTTATTTTCACTTTATTTGTTTCATAATTTTCTCAGAATTTTTAAACCTGTGTCTGAGTATTAATTTAAAAACTAATAACATATGTCAATATATTTAATTTACACTCAAGCCACAATTTTGATAGAAATATATACTGATTATGATATCATTGCAGACACTGCTTTCAAGTACATTAATGTGATATAGTTGATTCTCCATTTGACATATAACAACTATGCTATAGCATTACACCATTCGATAATGCTGAACCAAAATGTAAACAGTGGCTGGTAAACATTTTCCTTTGCCTATGCTACAGGAACACAGTCTTTAAGTGCAGTACATGAAAGCCTAAAGCCAACGCCTCACATAGTACAAGTGGCTTGGTTTCTGCCTCCCTCTAATGAAGAGGCTATGTCACAGGAAAAGAATTTCCCTGCTATGCATAGCACAAATAAATATGCATACTTTAGGGAGCACCTGCTACTGATGGGATACTGCAGCTGTTGTGATAGCTGATGACCTAAATTTAAGCTGTGCATGTGTTCATTTCTTTCTCTTACAAAACTGCAACTCCTACAAAAAAAGAACACCACAAAAAATCTAGATGTATGAATATGCTAATACAGTTGCTACATTATTAGGATGAAAGTATAAGCATTTCTTTTAATTAAAGTGTATCTTTTTTGACATCTATGTCCCACTGGGAAGAATTACTTTTACTTCCTGTTCAACAGACACAATAGAGTGCAATGCCGCGTACACACGATCGGAATTTCCGACAACGATTGTTCGATGGGAGCTTGTCTGAAATTTCCGACCATGTGGAGGCTCCATTGGACATTTTTTGACGGAATTTCCAACAACAAAAATTTGGGAGCTGGTTCTCAAATTTCCCGACAACAAAATCCTGAGCGCGAGCGCGTGTACACAATTCTGATACACAAAATTCCACGCATGTTCGGAATCAAGCGATAGAGCCGCACTGGCTAATGAACGTAATTTTCCTCAGCTCGTTATACGTCGTTGTACGTCGCAGCGTTCTTGACGATCGGAATTTCCAACAATGTTTGTCCGACCGTGTGTATGCAAGACAAGTTTGAGCCAACATCTGTCGGAAATAATTCCAGGATTTTGTTGTCAGAATGTCCGATCGTGTGCATGCAGCATATGAGGAAATCTCTCCAACATAAGGCAATTCTCAATTTAGACAATTGCCACCACAAAAAGTGTCCAATTTGAAGATTCCCCCCCAATATTGACAGCTCAAAACCTTGCATTCCTTCACTTATGCTGGTGAAATTAGGCACCAGGACAATTAGGTGGGTGAATCTACCAGAAAGAAGAATATACAGTATGAAAAAAGGTTTTAACGTCACCTAAAATGTAATTATACCCTCTATAATACAATTAAATTGATCATAAGATTAACAGTAACTTCCATAGCGTATATATTATTTTATTTCTTATATTATGAAGAGCCAGAGGGTTTGCAACTTTACAGAGGGTGTAAGATAAAGCTCCATACATAGGTGTTTTGAGCACTACCCGGTCACATAAAAACAAATCCCCACTTGGGCACTCATGATAAATACATTTGCAATAAGCAATTAAACCAATTTTGCAATAAAATATTGAAACAACTGATTATGTAAAATTATGTGAAATAAAGAATGAATACATACATAAATAAACACGTGTCATTCATAAATTAGTCCATATCCTTGTATCTTCATACATGCTGAATGCGATGATCAGTCGTGCAATTTGCTGTGCAAAAGTGCCAAGTGCTGTCTCTTTAAATAAAGTGCTCTCTCTTTAAATAAAGTGATGTCTCTTTAAATAAAGTGCAAATTGTGCTCCTCTTAAGTGTCCCCACTCACTGTCAGTAACCATGAATCAGACTGAGACAGAAGTACAGTTAAATCACACTTGTTTAATAATAACAATAAAAAAAAGGTAAACAGAGTAAATGTAGTCAAAACATAGCCAGAGTTCAGGAACCGTAACGGATAGTCAGACAAGCCAACACGTCAGGGAGCCAGAGAACAGCGTAGTAGAACAGCAAGCAGGATCTGGAGCCAGAAGGAATGTCAGCCAAGCAAGTCTTTAACAGGAACACAGGAGAGCATCTCTAGAGATGTGACCAAGGCGAAGGCAGAGATCATCTGGGCTAAGTAGGCAGGACTGACGAGCAGGACATCCTCAGGTGAGTCACTGTGGAGAGAGATAGGAGCTGGCAATTAGCCGACAGCTGACCGGCCAGCTCAGACAAGGAAGGGCTGAGCCCCGCCATGACACTCACTGACTGGTGTGGTCCCCTATATTATAAGAGTCACAAGCACTTTATATTGTCCTGGATATGCTGGAACTTGTAGTCCTCCTTTCTGGTTATGTTTTAAAATAATTGGCAAAGTTAAAAGCAGTTACACTCACAGGTGCATGAAGAAATGCAAGCAAAATGCCAAACCGGAAATTTGCATCAATGTGCGTCTCACCAGTCGGAAATCTCATCACTAGTGATGGACGAACTTCCGACGGGACGTTTCGCGAAAGCGAAATGCGAACGGACCCAAACGTTCGCGAAACCGAACGTTCGCCGCGGGCCCCATTGACTTCAATGGGAGGCGAACTTTGCAAACCTTCATGTCGAATTTGCGGCCACGTGGTAATTATTAGGGGGTAAAACGTAGTCCCACCATCTGGACAATGACATAATACATGTATGAGGTGAATTTGGGATCGATAACTACAAGCATTTTTATTTTATTTGGGAAATTGTTCTAACAATTCAGGACTATGGAGCTAATGAAGGCAATGGAGGAGAGGGAAGGTCAGGGACCAGGGTAGGCAAAGAAGAGGGTGCAGGAGATGATCACCAGCAGCGTGACATACCGGAATGACACATGCACCGTGATAGAGGCATCTGACAGCAGCACCGTAATACAGAGCACTGACAGCAGCACCGTGACATACAGCGCTGACAGCAGCACCGTGACATACAGCGCTGACAGCAGCACCGTGACATACAGCGCTGACAGCAGCACCGTGACATACAGCGCTGACAGCAGCACCGTGACATACAGCGCTGACAGCAGCACCGTAAGCAGCCCCAGGAGGAAGTCAGCACAGCACAGGGATGGTGTGATCCCCTCATAATAAGAACCCCCAGGAGGAAGTCAGCACAGCACAGGGATAGTGTGATCCCTTCATAATAAGAACCCCCAGGAGGAAGTCAGCACAGCACAGGGATATCATAAGCAGCCCCAGTAGAAATATGACACCGCTCAACCTCTTCAAAGAGGAGGGTAGGGGCATATAGTACGGTGTGCTTTTTTGGGTCAAGGAAGTGAGCCAAATGAATTAAGAAGGTCTGTGTGCTTGATTAAAAAAATAGTTTATAGACATATACATGGTCTACTGGTCACATGTGTTGAATTCCTCCGAGATCCATGCCTCATTCATTTTTAGAAATGTGAGGTAGTTAACACTGTCGTGAGCTAGGCGAGTACGCTTATCGGTCACAATCCCCCCTGCTGCGCTGAACGTCCTTTCGGACAGGACACTGGATGAGGGGCAAGCCAACAGTTCGATTGCAAATTGGGCAAGCTCTGGCCAGAGGTCAAGCCTGCCCACCCAGTAGTCTAGGGGTTCATCACTCCTCAGAGCGTCCACATCGGCCGTTAACCCAATGTAGTCGGACACCTGACGGTCTAGGCGTTCCCTGATGCTGGATCCGGATGACACCTGTCGATGGGTCGGCTGAAAGAATGACCTCATATCCGAAGTCACCAACACATCTTCAAACCGGCCTCTTCTTGCAGGCGCTGTTGGATTGGTACCCGCAAATCCTTCTCTGGGAGTGGGAATTGCTCCTCTGCCAGCGCACGCAAAAGCAGAATGCAGCATTTCTCGAAGCAAGGCCTGGAAGTGCTGCATTCTGACAGCCCTCTGCGACGGCGGTAACATTTCCGCCATTTTGTGTTTGTACCGGGGGTCTAAGTACGTTGCCACCCAGTACTGGTCCTTGACCCTCATGCTTTTTATACGGGGGTCCCTATTAAAACACTGGAGCATGAAGGCCCCCATTTGCACTAAAGTGGAAGCGGTGTGGTGGCCTGGCTCCTGCTCATCATCCAGGATAATGTCGTCCTCTTCATTCTCCTCTCCCCATCCTCGCACAACAGGGATCCCAGAAAGGTTTAAAGCATGCTCTTCTTGCTCCTGCTCATCCGCCCCGGCACCATCCTCCTCTGACTCCTCATCAGACTCCTGTTGTTGACTTGTCTCAGATAGAGTAGCCCCCCCTGGGAATTCATCCAGCATTGCGACTTCCTCATCTTCCCGCTCCTGCTCCTCCACAGCCTGATCAATGACACGACGCAATGCACGCTCCAGAAAGAAGGCATAAGGTACCATGTCACTGATGGCGCCATGGCTGCGACTGACCAGTTTGGTGATCTCCTCAAATGGCCGCAGAAGTCTGCATGTGTCGCGCATGAGCAGCCACTGGCGCGGTGAAAAAAAACCCAGCTCCCCAGAACCGTTTCTTTCGCAGAGTTCATACAGGTAGACGTTAACTGCACGTTTCTGCTGGAGCAGCCTATCAAGCATATAGAAGGTTGAGTTCCATCGCGTCGGGCAATCGCAAATAAGACGTCTGACCGGCAGATGGTGTCGCCGCTGAATGTCAGCAAGGCGAGCCATGGCCGTGTAAGATCTTCTGAAATGGGCCGAGATTTTCCTTGCCTGCCGCAAGATGTCCTGGACCCCAGGGTATTTGACAAGGAATCGCTGCACGACCAAGTTTAAGACGTGTGCCATGCACGGCACGTGCGTGATTTTGCCCTGTTTCAATGCGCTAAGCAGATTGGCACCGTTGTCACACACCACTTTACCAACTGTCAAATTGAGCGGTGTTAGCCACTCATCTGCCTGTGAACGCAAAGCTGAAAGGAGTGCCGGGCCAGTGTGGCTCTTTGCTTCCAGGCACAACAGACGCAGCACGGCATGGCAACGTCTCACCTGGCATGTGGAATAGGTTCTGGGGAGCTTGGGCGGTGCAGCGGAAGAGACGCTAGCAGCGGAAAAGGAGGAGGCAGCTGAGGAGGAGAGGGAGGAGGATGGAGTAGGAGGAGGAGAAGAAGAGTCAGGCCTGCATGCAATCCGTGGCGGTAAAACCAAATCTACACGGGTGCCACGGGTTACATGCTTGACGGCCGTCAGAAGGTTCACCCAGTGGGCAGTAAAACTGATATACCTTCCCTGCCCGTGTTTGCTAGACCACGTGTCTGTGGTCAGATGTATCTTGGCACCGACACTGTGTGCCAGAGATACATTCACTTGCCGCTGAACATGGCCATATAGCTCTGGGATGCCCTTCTCTGAGAAATACTTCCTTCCTGGGACCTTCCATTGTGGTGTTCCAATGGCCACAAATTTGCGAAAGGCCTCCGAGTCCACCAGTTTATATGGCAGTAGTTGGCGGGCTATGAGTTCTGACAAGCCAGCCGCCAACCGTTGGGCAAGAGGGTTATCCGGCGTCATCATTTTTTTACGCTCAAACATTAGGCCCACGGAAGCCTGCCTTTTTGCAGAAAAATGTGAGCTTGGCGTGATGGAAGGTGGAGTGGAGGACAATTGTGAGGAGAGAGGAGAAGGAGAAGTAGAAGACGAGGCTGGACGGTGAGAGCCTGCAGTGTGGCTTTGTGTGTTCCGTTGCTCCCACTGGGCTCGGTGATGGCTGCTCATGTGCCTTCTTAAGGCGGTCGTCCCTAGGTGAGTATTGGGCTTACCGCGACTAACGCGTTGACTGCAAAGATTGCAGATGGCAACGCTATTGTCAGCAGCGGACACGTTAAAAAAAGCCCACACTGCGGAGCCATGTGCCGGTGTCCTGGGAGCGCCAGATGTGACCGTACATGGTCGATGACTCGCTCCTGATACATTTGCAGTCTGCTTTGTCCCTGCTGTGCAATGTAAGTCATTGCTGCTTCTCCTCCCTATCTGCTGGTCCATATCTCCCTCTGAACTCCCCTCCTCTTCCTCTCTTGTGGGCACCCACGTGACATCACTAGACACGTCATCATCAACGTCACCTTCCCCACCGCTATAAGTAGAGATCTCGGAGTAGGCAGCAACACCGGGGACCAACCTCCTCCTTGGGCTGATCTGGGTACTGTCGTCAGACTGCTGAGTAGCGCTTGTTGCTACCTCCTCTTCCTGATCCAATACCAAGAGTGGCTGCGCATCAGAAATGTCCTCTTGATATGGATCGGAAAATAATTCCAGTGACTTAAGCGGAAGGTATGTGGTGGTGGTGGTGGTGGTCGTGTTGTTGGTGGTAGTGTCTTTGGGGGTGCACATAGCAGAGAGTGAAGAAGAGGGTGCAGATCGAGAGGATGAGGAGGGTGCAGAAGAGTAAGGCTGAGCGAGCCACTCAACCAAGTCTGGTGCATCCTTTAAAGTAATTGAACGCACCTTCTGCAACTTCCCACTTTGGCTCAAGCCTGTTGCTCCTGCCCTACCCCTACCACCCCTGCGGAAGGGCCTGCCTCTTCCTCTGCCTGTCATTTTTTAAATGACCCTGTGACAAAACTCTTAGTCCCTATACCGATGAAGGACTGCTGCAGTATAGGGCAGCAGTCAGCAGTGGTGCACGTCAACCCTATCTATTGTGGACCGATAGCGGTCCTTACAGAACAGCAGACTGTACCGCACTCAAGCCTATGTACCGTAGCACCCTATACCAAGTTACCAGTCCTTATAAGAACTTTTGTGGACCAAGCAGGTTGTGTATTAGTGTTTAGCAGACTGTACGTCAGTCCCTATACCGCTGAAGGACTGCTGCAGTATAGGGCAGCGGTCAGCAGTGGTGCACGTCAACCCTATCTATTGTGGACCGATAGCGGTCCTTACAGAACAGCAGACTGTACCGCACTCAAGCCTATGTACCGTAGCACCCTATACCAAGTTACCAGTCCTTATAAGAACTTTTGTGGAACAAGCAGGTTGTGTGTTAGTGATTAGCAGACTGTACGTCAGTCCCTATACCGCTGAAGGACTGCTGCAGTATAGGTGAGCGGTCAGCAGTGGTGCACGTCAACCCTATCTATTGTGGACCTATAGCGGTCCTTACAGAACAGCAGACTGTACCGCACTCAAGCCTATGTACCGTAGCACCCTATACCAAGTTACCAGTCCTTATAAGAACTTTTGTGGACCAAGCAGGTTGTGTATTAGTGTTTAGCAGACTGTACGTCAGTCCCTATACCGCTGAAGGACTGCTGCAGTATAGGGCAGCGGTCAGCAGTGGTGCACGTCAACCCTATCTATTGTGGACCTATAGCGGTCCTTACAGAACAGCAGACTGTACCGCACTCAAGCCTATGTACCGTAGCACCCTATACCAAGTTACCAGTCCTTATAAGAACTTTTGTGGACCAAGCAGGTTGTGTATTAGTGTTTAGCAGACTGTACGTCAGTCCCTATACCGCTGAAGGACTGCTGCAGTATAGGGCAGCGGTCAGCAGTGGTGCACGTCAACCCTATCTATTGTGGACCGATAGCGGTCCTTACAGAACAGCAGACTGTACCGCACTCAAGCCTATGTACCGTAGCACCCTATACCAAGTTACCAGTCCTTATAAGAACTTTTGTGGACCAAGCAGGTTGTGTATTAGTGTTTAGCAGACTGTACGTCAGTCCCTATACCGCTGAAGGACTGCTGCAGTATAGGGCAGCGGTCAGCAGTGGTGCACGTCAACCCTATCTATTGTGGACCGATAGCGGTCCTTACAGAACAGCAGACTGTACCGCACTCAAGCCTATGTACCGTAGCACCCTATACCAAGTTACCAGTCCTTATAAGAACTTTTGTGGAACAAGCAGGTTGTGTGTTAGTGATTAGCAGACTGTACGTCAGTCCCTATACCGCTGAAGGACTGCTGCAGTATAGGGCAGCGGTCAGCAGTGGTGCACGTCAACCCTATCTATTGTGGACCGATAGCGGTCCTTACAGAACAGCAGACTGTACCGCACTCAAGCCTATGTACCGTAGCACCCTATACCAAGTTACCAGTCCTTATAAGAACTTTTGTGGAACAAGTGAGTTGTGAATGTTTAGCAGACTGCAGCAGAAGGGCAGCAGTCAAGTATAATATCCTTTCTATATTTGGAAGAAAGAATATTATACATGTACAAGCCTATTACTGTACCACTGATACCAGTCCTGAAAAGAACCTTTGTGGAACTAATAATAACAGCAAGTCTTTAAAATTACCCTCACTGCCTGACAACACTGCTTCCTTCCTGTCCCTATACAAATTGGCAAAAAAAGAGAACGATTAGTGGTTACTGGAACAGCTCTTTTGTGGACCTTGATAGTAACAGCTAATGATGATGATGATGATGATGATGATGAAAGACTAATCTGGCTGTCCCTGTAGCATACACCGTCCTTTCCCTTTCTCTAAACTAACAAAAGACACTCAGGCTGCTGCAAGAATCAGCAGCACAGCAAACCTATCAACACCTAACACCTATACCAGTCCTGAAAAGAACTTTTGTGTACCAAATAGCTAGTGGTTTATCTCTCCCTACTCCACACAGGAACCTGTCCCTATCGTAACAGAAGAAAGAATGTAAAATGGCCACCGGATCGGGTGTATTTATAGGTTAGGGGGAATGTCCAAGTGTCCATGTGCTGTCATGTCTCAATTGGCTGTCCTGTATCACATGATAAACGTGTCACCAAAGGTTAAAGTTCTTGTATACATTAAACACGTAAGTCCGCCGCGGCGAACGACGGAAAAAGGCGTTCGAACGTGCGGACCGCGAATGTCGGAAATTCGCCGCGAAACGACCGCCGGGCGAAACGTTCGTCCATCACTACTCATCACCACCAGTCGGAAATCTCATCACCACCCGTGGTCAACTGATGCATTTCACCCCTCCCAGAGGGAATTAGCAAAGGCTATATGTAAGATACAGCTGCTAGGGCTGTGAAGATCCTAACCCCAAGGCGGTACAACTATGTGGTTGTTGGTTGCAGGTATTGGCATAACAGTGAGTATTATAGACCCTGGGCTTTGCATTATGGGATACATGTTAAAGTTTCTCCTGATCAGTCTGCAGGCTGAACTAGAGAGTACAGTAGATTCTGACAGCCACTGCTCCCATAACTGTCAGAACTCAGAATACTCAAAGAATGGCTGTATTTGATTGACTGATGAGCTGAGAATACACCAACCCCCCCCCCCCCCCCCCACCCCCACTTTTTACATTTTCATACAACAGTTTGCTAAGCCAGTTATTACCAGCAAGGCCACTCTGTTGCTGAAATTAGACTCTGGGCTTTGCATTGTGAGATGGGAGGTAGGGGATATGCTGGTTTTCCACCAATAGGAAATGGAGACACAGTAGGGAGTCCACCACGTGGTCCTATATCAGTAGAACATATTTGACTAAATATGTATGAATTGTCTGGGATGCTGATGTACAGTATTTACCTCCAATATTCTTTCTACACCTAACTACTGCAGTAAAGTGTCTCTATGGTTTGCCCTTTAGGGAAAAACAACAGGTTCTCTTTAAGCTGACCTTGTTGCTTTTCGTGGTATTTGCAAAGCACAGTTTCACTTTAAGATATTAAATTCAGAATGTATAATCCTTGGTGGGTGAGATGCCTCATTCTGCTCACACATTTGAAGTATCTGAAACAACTGCTAAATGTGGTAAATTAATCATTGCAGAAAGAGGATTGTATGTCCAAACCACATGCCTTTAAACTGATTGCTTGCCAGTGTCCCTGGTATTCATTTTTCAGCTGCCTGAAGAAGAGGCTCACTTCTCCATAGAGAATGACTTCAGCTGTACAGTATGATATCAGCACCACTTATTACTTTATCACAAATCATTGCACTGTAAGTGTCCGGATATATGCACAGAAAATAGCATGTGATTTATAGTAAATAATAAAGTGTTTCAATAGACATCAGTTTAGTGGTATATTAGCGATGAGAAAATTGGCATGCATTTGGTTCATGGGAGGATTCATGAACCTGAAATTCATGAACCCCGTCCATAGTGCCCTAACCTCATTGAGGTTTATAGGAGCAGAATCGTTTTATTTATTTATTTTTGGACTTTTTAAGGCCAGTTTGCAATCCTTTGTAAAAACAAAACTGAATATTTTTCCAGTGCCATGGGTAAAAAAACGTAGCATAAAAAACTTTCAGGTCTTTTAATAAGACATACTTCAAACATTAAAAATATGCAATTCCTTCAAATGACATGCTTGGGGGGGGGGGGGGGTCCTTAAACCTGCACATGATGTGACGCACATGCACGATGAACCCCGACAACAGAGACATTTAGAAAGGAAAAAAAAGGGTGCTAAATTACAGTTCTTAGCTCTAACTAAGAAAGGGGCACATAACACTCTTGTTACTAATTCACAAAAAGAATTGAAAAAATGAAACACACAGACACCTTTGAAAAAGTATTTTATTTAATAATAAAAAAATATATAAACATTGTCCACCAATGTATAGGGGTTTTAAGAAGCGTTTGAACTCCTGTCAGGTTAACCCCTTAAACCCTAAGGTTAAAACAAATCTAAATGCCTAAGCACAATTTTGCAACTTTGAAATGTGTTAGTAAAACTGTATATATATGTAGCACCCTCTAGTGTGCTAGAATAGGTTTTTTTGTTAGTGCGGGACATTTTTTTAGGCTTGCCTGCCAACCAAGCCTGTGTGTTTTTTCTGGGTCAGGGTAATAGACTCAGGGAGAGCTGGATGACCCACAGGCAACACCTTTGATACCTACCCCTACTTCTACAAACATGGAGAAGATTCTAGAAGGATGAGAGGAGCTGCCTGGAGTATTCATAGGGGCTCGGACCAATCCCCAACAAATGGGATGGAGTTCAGGTGGAAGATGGAGATGGAGTTTTAGGAGGCTGTCGGAGACCCTTGAGGGTAACTCCCTAGTCTGGGGGGAGGTGACCTTGGGTCTGGGAGCTTGGGCGGGGAAAGGACCCTCTTAATGACACCAGTGGCACAGGTGCAGGTGTAAGGACAGCAGGAGAACACCGCTGAGCAAATCTCCAGGGAGGAAGACAGCCAGGCGGGCTGGTGAGTGTTACAGTTGGGGAGAACTGAGAGTCAGCCTGAGAGGACTGAGGGAGAATAGTCTGAGATAGATGCAGAGTCAGTCTGGGAGGACTGTGGAAGTTTAGTAAAGATGGCTGGAGACAGGGACAGCTGCAGCCAGGTGGGCTGGCAGTGCCTAAAGAGATGGTGCTGGGATCAGTGGCCACAGAAGGACTGCTGGGCACTAGGACTTCTGCTGCACAAATAAGGGGATTGCGGTCCCTGCCTGTAAAGGGCATTTGCTACCAATATAACAGTGCTAGATGGTCCCGGGAGTTGTAGTACTTCAAGCAAGTGTTGTAGTGGAGAAAGCTGAGGAGTGTAAATAGCCTGTACAGAAGTTGGCCCTGAAAAGTTCTACTAAAGTTGAGTGGGCATCCCATATTAGGGACACATGGGTGATCAGCCCAGAGGGGGATGGATCCACTGATCCCTGCTGAGCAAGCGGATGACAGGTCCATCTCCACGCTCTATGCAGGGGGAGATCGGACCTTCTGTATGTTTTCATCTGATCCCATCAGCCAGATGGATGGAAAATAGGGTCTGGGTTTCTCCGCTGACATCCGCTGCCCCGTAGGAATGAATGGAGGCTACGATCAGGTCCGCTGGAAAAACTGACAGAAAGCGCATCTGAAAGGGCCCTTACTCTTCTCCCTATCCAAGTTAAACCTCCTAATAAAAATACAAAACAAAGCACTGATCTGTTCATTGCCTCAAGTGTGCTGTGAAAATGCGGTGTGCATGGCTGTGTAGGGAGGGAAATCCCTTTCTACTTGCGGCTCCTTAGGGGGTGTGCTACTTATCATCACTTAGTGTATCCAGGTGGATTACACTTTGGGTTTTTTTTCAGGACATTGTGGGCTTTCTTTTGCTGATAAATGTTAACGGATATCTCCTCATTTATTTATTTTTTATTATCAAAGGAAAACTGGCCCAAAATAGTAACAAAAAAACAAAACAAAAAAAAAAAAATGTAGCTGTATATTTCTTGCTATTATCATAATTTACCACTAATGAACAACCCAAAATTAATTCTTCTGCTTCTGACGATTGCAGCAATACTACATATGCATATTTTGGCTGTTATTTGTACCTGTAGTATAGCCCAGAAACAATAGTGTGCATTTTGCATCTTTTTTTATCCTACCTAATACACACTAACACTAATTGATAATGATACTAATTAAAAAATAAATAAAATTTAATTCTACCCAAAATATGCCGACTGTGACCCTTCACCTCGACCTTGACCTTTGACCCTGACCTTGACCCTAATGCCCTGTACACACAGTCGGAAATTCCAACAGAAAAGGTCCGATCGGATTATATTGTCGGAAAATCCGATCATGTGTGGGTTCTATTGGACTTTTTCCGTCGGAAATTCCGACGGAAAAAATTTGAGAGCAGGATCTAAAATTTTCCAACAAAAAATTTTGATTGGACTTTTTCCGATCGTTTGTAGAGAATTCCAACGGACTAAGTGCCACGCATGCTCAGATCAAATTACGAGACCAAAGCTATTGGCTACTAGCCTCTACGTAGTCCTGTTGTACGCAACGAACGTTACCACGTTCCGACCGATCGGATTTTCCGACAACTTTGTCCGACCGTGTGTATGCAACACCAGTTTCGGACAAAATCCGTCTGAAAAAATCCAACGGATTTTGTGGTCGGACTGTCCGACCGTGTGTACAAGGCATGACACTAACCCTGGCAAACCTTGATCTTGTTATTTTTTTCTTTATTTTTTTTCTTTATTTAAGTTTTATTTGTTTTTTTGTTTTTTTCACACTTTGGACTGTTTACATATTCCTCAGCTGCAAGGAAGTATCAATGTACAATGTATCTTCCTCTTCATTCAGAAGAGGTAGTAAACACAGGGGTGGGCTCACGGTGACTGATCACAGTGATAGCCAATCAGAGGCTATCACAGCGATCAGGTGACCCGGAACTGATAGTCCCAGGTCCTGATTGTTAGTACGAGACTCGGGGGCTCTTGGTGACAGCCCGGTCTCTTTGCTGTGCGGCATGCTCCCAGCACAAAGGGACATATGCATATATGTGGCCCCATGGAAAAAAAAGGCACTTCTGTGAGGCCACAAATAGGTGTGCAGTTACCAGGAAGGGGTCAATATTGATGTCTGTGTCTCTACTTGGGAGATTCATCTGTCTAATTCTTCTAGTGACCCTTAATACCAAGAAGGAAAGTGAGGGAAAATCCTAAATTTAAGTTGTCACTGGAATAGATAAGAAATCCTCCAAAGAGGACAGTTGTTCAGGAGATAAGTTTGAAAAAAAATTAAACATACAATTGAACAGATGAGCTGGAGCTAAACTTTAAAATTGAATAAAGGCAACACTAAATAATATGTACTATAAATACATACGGATAGAAGCAAGGTCTTCTCACAGGTTTCTATTGCTGTCTGTATTCTAAAGCCTGGTACACATGGGCCAAAAATTTGCCAGTTCGGAAGGAACCGGATGCTTTTTGGTCCATAGGTACAGCGGTCTGTTCAACAGAAGTTGGTCTAACAACCTGCTTCTTTCAAATGGCCATGCTAAAAATCAGCATTCGATCATTGCCGAATCAGTATATTCTGATATTCTGATCAGTATATTATGAGAAATAAAGGCAGATACTTATCCACCATGCCAAAAAATCAGGGGGTGTGTGATTAACCCCAAATTTATTCTGCAGCAGGGCAATAACCCCAAACATACAGCCTCAACAGAGCCCTGATGTCAACATCAAGTCTATGTGGGATTGAAGGGACAAAAAGGATTTGAGGCAGCCTATATCCACAGAAGATGTGTGGTTAGATCTTTAAGCTGTTTACAGCAACTTACCCGCTGAGTTCCTTCAAAAACCGTGTGCAGGTGTACTTTGAAGAATAAATGCTGTTTTGATTTGGATTTCTCTTCTGTTCATTTACTTTTTTACAAATTTTTTTAATTGATAAAAATAAGCTATTAACACTTCTGTAGTAGGGAGCTGGCTATCTTACCTGCAGTATTAGAAGACACTCTGCAACATTGTTGCAGTGAGACTGTTTCCCTCCAGTGTCAGCTAAGACTCTGTGTCATCACATCCTGTCAGCAGAGTGATTACCACCAGGGAGCAAAGCATATGGGGAATTGTAGTCCCAGGACTAAAGTTTCACTTTCAGATTGAACTGTATGGAACTACAAGAGCCAGCATGCTCTGGAGAAGAGGAACTAAACACTCCATGTTGCTTTGCTGAGGGATTTCAGTCACCACGAGGCAGGACAAGAGACTGGACCTAGGGAAGAGGTGCTGCCTCCCAGGTCAGTCCACCGTGTGATTTCAGGCATCCATAGCCGGTCGGGACATCCAGCCTGAGAGAGGGGGATCCCAGGTGCATTTGCAGGCACACCTGCACTAATGGTGAAGCGTTCCAGTGTGGGGGGACCAGTCGGGTCGCCAGAAGAGCCTGCTTGTTCCAGGACGATTGTTTGAGCCTTGATCGCAGGATTTGGTGAGGGAGCATTTGCCCATTTGTAAGGAACAAGGACACTGCACACAGGCAGAACTGTTTTTCTTTGCCCATCCGGCTTTATGAACACTTTATACAGACATCATTGCTCTTCGTCACCCTGCTGACACCTGTAGTGCCACAGGACACAAGGCTTTTCAGATACAGAGACACTGTATACAGACACCATTGTCCTTTCACCTTGCTGAGGAAGATCCTGCATTCTTTACTTGATCATTTGGGCCAGTTTTACTGTTTGGCCCTGCTATTCAGGAGTTTAAAGCGGTAGTAAACCCGCAAATTATTTTTTTTTTTTTAAACCTGCAAAGCAAAAGGCATAATGAGCTAGTATGCACCGCATACTAGCTCATTATGAAATACTTACCTTAGAACGAGGCCCCGACATCTGGCCCGATCCACGCCGAGGGAGCTGACATGTTCCCTCGGCGTTTCTTCCGGGTATCGCGGCTCCGGCGCTGTGAGTGGCCGGAGCCGCGATATCGTCACTCCCGCGCATGCGCGCGGGAGATTTCATTCCGGCCGGCCGGCCACTGCCGGATTTTCAGGCCGAGAATCCCCTTGTGCGCATGCGCCGCTGCAGTCAGCGGCGCATACCGAGGGGAATATCTCCTAAACCGTACAGGTTTAGGAGATATTTTTTTACCTACAGGTAAGCCTTATTATAGGCTTTCCTGTAGGTAAAAGTTACAAATTTGAGTATACAACCACTTTAAATGCACCAACAAAAGTGGCTAGCTGAAGACCCAAGGCCTCATTCTTCTTCAAAGGGACTGAATTTACTGGAGCCATAGGGACACGCACAGACATATCCTGGGCTCCGTGGGTGTGTGGGATAATCTACCTTGTGAACTGATTTATTGAATGTTGATTTGGATACAGTGTTGGTAATTGGACCTGTTATGTTAGGGGACAGGAGAGAGAGGACTGACATAAGAGAAAGTCATTTTTCTGCTCTCCTCCTGTCTGGACTCATAGCACCAAATTTAAGAGTGTCATATTGTTTGATTGATTTGACATTTAAGTGTGCCTCTCAGGTTTGGAATTCCCTGAAAACAACCTGAATACAGTGTTGAGCTATATTGTTCTTGATCTCATGTATTGCTCTCCATCTGCATTACTTGATATATATATATTGTTTGTTACCCTTTTGCACAGAAGCTTCTCAGTAAGGACAATTCTGTGTTTTATCATAACGTGTATGTTTTCATTGGTCCTTGCACTTATACTATTGGCAGGTGTACCAGAAGGGCTACCATTGTTCTTAGGGTTAACAGGCAGAGTACAGAACCAAACATACTTAAGCGGCTCCTGTGGGGGGTAGCACTACACTTCTATTTCTGGAATAAAAACTAAAGGGTGGTAGGGACTTTAAATGAAGAAATTGGATAGTGGAGGTAAATTGTAAATAATGTTTAATTGATGACATTAATCTAAAAACATAGAAAGTATTTGTTCATTTCATATATATACATAACGCGTGAACAAGGCATAAACATGATGAGTAGGATAGTACAAACATAGCGACACAAGTAATAAAAAATATAGATACTATGGCATACAAATGCCACGACAACATGCCCAAGGCTGGCACATGTGCCCACATGGTATGTTTGTGTCTGTTAACTGGTATAAGAACAATGTCATAAAGTATTAATAGTAACTGGATGAGGATCAATCCGTATGGAATGTAACTGTGACATCAAGTATAGCTCGACGGATTTCGTGGATTTTTCCACTCGTCAGGCACATATGCACCAGAGATTCCTATAAGGTATATATAATAAAGATGTAATATATCATTGTTTAAAGTAAAATTATACAAGATGTTATTTGTCTATATATGGCTCACCAACCACACTCAGCGGATGCAGCGCATGGTGACCGGCACAGGGTAGGCCGCGGATATAGACCCCACCGTGGGAGCTGAGGCATCATAATATAGAGGTGCAAAACCGGGCAGACAAGAAATGTGTGGAGTGTGAACAGAAAATGTCCATATGACAGAAAGTAGTGGTAGTAATCCATGGAGCAGGAATATCTGGGAACAAAATATTATATTGAATATGTGTATAGTTTGTAACAAGGTATATTGTAGGTGAATAATTTTAATAGTAAGCCCAGTATAGCTTCACAGAAGGTAATAACCAAAATGTGGATAATACCAAAAAATATATTAGTGCAAGAGCCTATGTGGTGGAGTAATCAAGTTATCAAGAAACAAAAATGTATATAAGTGTGAAGGCATAAAAGAACCCACCATTGGGGAGGGAAAGCAAAAGGTAGAGAGGGAAACCGTGGAACTGAAAATAAAATCACCAAAAAGAAAAGAAAAACCTACCACAATGTCGCAACAACACACTACGGGCAGATGGATGCAGCGGGTGTGCAGTAACCCCCAGAAGGAGACCGGGCGTGTAAACAGCCAGCTCCGAATGGGGGATGTGTATATATGCCGCCAACGCCACACAGTGGACCAATGGGGGAGATGGAACCGCACCTGGGCTGAGTAAACACTCAGTAACCGGCGCGCAAACTCCTCCGTGGGGACACAAGATGTTGCCGACATCATCACGGGCGTCACACACATGGCGTACCTGCCGCCACGCTCACAGCGTGACGCGTGTGGCGCCAATGCGAGGAGGGGCGTCCGCCGGTTCTCCAAAAAACACAAAAAAGTGCAAGGGGAGGAGGGGGAGGACCCACTAAATGCATTGCAGCTCCCATGATGGAGAAAAGAACACAGCCAAACCCATGCGCTAAATCAACCACACAGGGGATGATACTGGTCAGGAGGAGAGCGTGTATTGGATATCTAGAAATGGCCATCCATGTGGGAACACTGGACCAGTGTCAGGAGTGCTGTCTGTAACAAATATATATATATATATATATATATATATATATATATATATATATATATATATACCATGTACACTACCAACTCGTATTAATATATTTCTGGAAGCATGATGTACGGCATGTTTTACACATGCCCAAAATGTTTGCACAGTACTGTATTTACATATGCTAAACGAGCAGTAAAACAAGCCCTAATTCACCTATGTTGCTTTGGGCATTGTGGAGCAATTCATCTTCAAATTTTTAAACAGCTACAAATAAATCAAATTTTTTTTTTCACTTTACTTTTTATAGAGATCAGAATCTTGACAGCTTGATACATTTCTAATGTTAACACAAGCCAGTGTTTTTAAGATGAAGCTTGACTTGAGTTTTTCTTGTGATTTTGGAGGATCTTTGATAGTGAATCATTTCACACTGCCTAGCCTGAGCTAATTTTAAAGCTCTTTTGCTATTTGTAAATAGATGAATACTTTCATGTCTAAAGTCAGGCACAGGGGCATTTAAAAGTTAATAGGGTGCTTCACAGGTTAATAATCGCAGGCAATAAATACAAAAGATCAACTGAAGAATCAGTTTAGACAGATTTAGATCAATTTTTCATAGTTTGTCAGCATATGCAATGATCAATTTTCAATGGATTATGATAAAAAATATCCCATATTGCTGACCATACACATACAGTATATGTAGCAGCACAGCGGTTGGCTTTAACGCTGAGTTGCCACATAGATATTATGGTGCAAAAAGTTTTGGGCAGGCATGAAAAAATTTTGTAAATGAAGAATGCTTTCAGAAATGGAAGTGTTAATAGTTTATTTTTATCAATTAACAAAATTGAAAGTAAATGAACTGAAAACAAATCCAAATTAAATCAATATTTGATGTGACCTCTGTTTGCCTTCAAAACAGCATCAATTCTTTATTTCTTTATTTCACATAGGCTAAAACAGAGGTGCTTTTACTTACTGAAAAAAAACACCAAATGCCTATCAAATTGGTGTTTTTCAAGCCCGATGTCTTTGAGGCCTTCTGGCATCTCCCAAGCACTATTTAAAGAATGTATGTATGTTCAGAGTTGCTTTTTAAAACCATACCTGAATGATATTTGTTTCTGCAGTGATACATGTCCCATGTGGCAGTGCCATCTACATATACCTTTTTTTTTAACAAAAGCTTGATAATTGGCCTTGAAAAAGCAACCAGTGAGCGGTATTACTATACAGTAACCTCTAGCAACCATTAACAAGCAGAAATAATTTGCTGTAACCTCTAGCAACTAATCAGTGAGCCATAATGTGTGCTGTAACCTCTAGCAACCAGCCAGTAAGCAGTAATGATATGCTGTAACTGCTGGCAACCAATTACAATTGCTGCCTGATCTGATACAGTAAACTGATTTTAAGTCTAGCTACTATTTATTGTATGTCTCAGATAGAGTTGCCACCTCATCCCTTTAAACCCGAACACCTATGAATTGCACAGGTTCTGTTTCTGATTAAGGTGGTAATTAAACTCACTTGGTGCTTTATCTGCACTAAATTAGTCTCAGAACCCGTGTAATTCATAGGTGTTCGGGTTTAAAGGGATGAGGTGGCAACTCTAGTCTCAAAGCAGGTGTAGAGTGAAATTGCATGGGGGGGGCAATTTTTTTTTCCCAGGGTCCAATCAATATTAAAGACAGTCCTGTGCATTTGTATGAAAGCAATTAGTGGGAATCTGAAACTCTATTAATTCCAGCACTAATTACTTTGAAAAGACAAAGCATGAGCACCACCTAGTGTTTATTCTTCAGATCACATAGGTATTTAATGTATCTTGCTATTTTTCCCTTTATTTGTTGTTTAACGGAATAAACACTGTAAGACTGAGCCTGAATATATGACTTTGTTTACAACCTGCAAGAGAACACGAGCTCATTTTATTTCACTGGCAAATTAAAGTCAAGTGGGCAAGTACAAAAAAACGAACAATGCTTTCTGTGTCATCTTGGGAATTTCAGGTGTGGATGATGCTGCAAAATAAATGAAAGTACATGGATTGACGCACTAGCATTTGTCACAAAGGAGGTTGTTACAGCAAGTAAACAAAGAGGATCTAAGCCGCATGTGTTGTTTGTGAAAGGCAGAACATTGTGCTGTTTTCTGATAAGTGGGCACTGCTAAAGTGCTCTTCTTTTGTAACAGGTTATCATTAAATTATATGTTTATAACATTTTGCATACATAGTTCTGGACTATAGTCAATAAAAAATAAATGCCTGCGTATCCTAAGAGAAGATTACTTAACTTACAAATCTTTCTTTATGTTTTTATTTCAAAATCGATCCTTAGAGCGAAACTTTAAACCTCTCTTTTAACAGAATACCTTTTTTGGGAGACTCCCCACGCTTCCTTTTTTCTGGCATAGGCTAGAATGCGGTTTAGTGTCCCACGGCCTCCTCAGATACCCACCAGAAGGGCATGGGGTACTGTATGGCACAAGCATAGATGGGGTCTGTCTACTTATGTTTTTTTGCAGCCCCCCCCCCCCTACCCAATGACATGGCATGATACATGTGTGCCATTGAGGGGCTGCTGCAGAACCCAAAAGAAACAGATGTCCCTTGGTGAGGTCAGAAAAAGATGGCAGTGCGGGACCAGGTGTTCTGCCCGGAGGAGGCGGATCAATAGGGAAATTATGCTTATGAGTATATAATCAAATAAAGATGCACTAATTCAACCTGTGAATAAATTCAAATAACAATTGGGATCAGCTTAAACGCTCTCATATGCAAAACCTACCACTGCTGAAACCTCAGCAACATGTTAACCACTTAAAGACCGAGCCTCTTTCTGAGATTTGTTGTTTACAAGTTAAAAACAGTTTTTTTTTTTGCTAGAAAATGACTTAGAACCCCCAAACATTATATCCTTTTTTTTTTCTAACACCCTAGAGAATAAAATGGCGGTCGTTGCAATACTTTCTGTCACACCGTTTTTGCGCAGCGGTCTTACAAGCGCACTTTATTTTGGAAAAAATACACTTTTTTTAATTCAAAAATAAGACAACAGTAAAGGTAGCCCAATTTTTTTGTTTATATTGTGAAAAATAATGTTACGCCGAGTAAATTGATATCCAACATGTCAGGCTTCAAAATTGCACCCGCTCGTGGAATGGCAACAAACATTTACCCTTAAAAATCTCCATAGGCGATGTGTAAAAAAAATCTACAGGTCACATGTTTTGAGTTATAGAGGATATCTAGGGCTAGAATTATTGCTCTTGCTCTACCGATCATGGTGATACCTCACTTGTGTGGTTTGAACATCGTATGTGTTCGCTTCTGCACGTGAGCTCGGTGGGACGGGGCGCGTTTAAAAAAAAAATCTTATTTATTTTACCTTTTATTTTTACACTGTTCTTTAAAAAATAAAAATAAAAAAAAAGAGTTACTTTTATTCCTATTATAAGGAATGTAAACATCCCTTGTAATAGAAGAAAAGCATGACAGGACCTCTTAAATATGAGATCAAAAAGACCTCAGATCTCATATTTATACTAAAATGCAATAAAAAAAAAAAGACCACTATTATTGGAAACCAGATCGCCCGCTGAAGAAGAGGATACCCGGGTTATGGAAGCTAGCTGCTGCCATAACAACGATATTCCTCTTCAAAGTGAGGACGTATATCGGTGTGCGGTGGTCTGGAAGTGGTTAAAAAATAATTAATAAACAGATAATATAGTGTGTAATACACAATAATAAGAAAAAACAAAAAACAAGTTGGTTATGAAAAAATCCAAACATCCCAAAAGATAATAAAACTGAACTCCCTTCCTTGGAGAGAACTTTCTCCAATACGTGCCATGCAGAAATGTATAATTAGTGATTCAAAACCACCACCGCCACCTCTTGGTGAATAGTCCGCTCAGCTTAGGAGAAGACCCCACTGGTCAAATCACACCTCTGGTATATTGATCTTCAGTAATCATGAGAAGAAACAACCGCTGTGTCCTGGATCCTCTGCCATTCTCATTGAGACAGCAGTTGTTTCTTCTCATGAATACTGAAGATCTCAGGTAGGCCATGGCATTTCAATTATGCTCAGTTGGTACTAAGGGGCCCAAAGGGCGCCAGCAAAATATCCCCCCCCCCATTACACCACAAGCCTGAACCATTGATACAAGGCAGGATGGATCCATGCTTTCGTGTTTACACCAAATTCTGACTCTGACCATCTGAATGCCACAGATGAAATCGAGACTCATTAGACCAGGCAATGTTTTTCCAATCTTCTATTGTCCAATTTTTGTGAGCTTGTGCGAATTGTAGCCTCAAGTTCCTGTTATTAGCTGACAGGAGTGACACCCAATGTGGTCTTCTGCTGCTGTAGCTAATCTGCTTCAAGGTTCGATGTGCTGTGCATTATTTGAGTTACTGTTGCCTTTCTATCATCTCAAACCAGCCTAGCCATTCTCCTCTCACCTCTGACATCAACAAGGCATTTTCCTCCACACAACTGCCACTCATTGGATATTTTCTCTTTTTTTGACCATTCTCTGAAAACCCTAGAGATGGTTGTGTGTGAAATCCCAGTAGATCAGCAGTTTTTGAAATACTCACACCAGCCCGTGTGGCACCAACCACCATGCCACTTCCAATCTCCTTTCTTCCCCATTCTGATGCTCGGTTTTAACTTCAGCAAGTCATCTTTACTACATCTAGATGCCTAAATGCATTGAGTTGCTGTGTTACCAGTCAATTGAACAGGTGTACCTAAGAAAAGTGGTCGTTAAGTGTATATCTCTTGTTCATCAAGATATGCATGTAAACAGGTTGGCACACATATATTCTAGTGATGGCTGTGCATGCATGTGCATTAGCATTCCAAGCTCTATTAAGCTCATGGATATGAGGTACCAAGAGGAACCTCTGAGCAATGCTTTGTAGGAGAGACAGCTGCCATACAGGTCAGATTGCTATAGTTTTTGACTGATAAATCAGACCTTAAAGTGTCTGAGAGCCTTTGGCCTATTTTCTCCCATTGAACCTTATGTCCTCTTATGTGTACTCATTGTTGACTGTCTCTTCAATTTAAACTTGGACCGTTTTCCACACCTCCCTCTGCTGCACTCAGAATCTGGTGCAGCTGTGCATGTTAGCCAATCAGCTTCTAACTTTAGCGTGCTCAATTAAAGCAGACCTTCGTTCATTTTTCATCTTTCCACCTATTAAATCTTCTGTCCTTGTTTTTTCTAACTTTGGATAGTAAAACATTTTTTTCTGCCAGTAAATACCTTATACAGCCCACTTCCTGTTTCTTGTTTGGTAAAAAGCCTAGGCTTATGACTTCATGCACAGCTCTCTTTCTCACTCTCTCACTCTCATGCCAGGAAGGAAGGGGGGTGAGTCATAAGAGGGCCAATGAGAGCTGTAGAGCTGGAGGTGTGCCTCTATGTGTCTGTGTAAATTCAGGAAGTGAACAGGCAGCAGCTTTAGCTGCCCACAGTTAAAGTAATTGCAGCCAGACTCAGTGGAGGGAGATTTCTGCAGCATATTTGGCAGTACAATAAGAACAGAATCAGAGTATCTATAAAATAATATGTAAAGTGGTTGGGGGGAAGCTTCATAATGGCAAAGGTGTTTTTATTACAAATTACGTGAGCAGACTACAGTTCCTCTTTAAGCTTTCATAATAAAACCTGGAAGCTGATCTGTTTCTATGCAGAGTTGCACCAGATTTTGCACTCTCCAGTTTTAGTAAATAGCCCGTACGTAGACAAAGGAGACATCCCTACCACGGTCCTGGTTACACAGACCACAAAGATCTAATATATAGGAAAAAGATTAGTTAAACCACACAAGTGTTTTTTTTTGTGCCCTCTATTTTCCTTTATATTGGCTTGTCAAAGTAACCAATGCAGTAATAAAGAAGTTGGATAAAAATGTAAGTGCAGCATAACACTTTTGAAAGTAAAATAATATATTTTGTATGGAGGTGTACAAATAAGACCAAAAAATGGGATAACTGAGATTAAAAGAAGGACAGAGGGATTTGGCCTCAAAAGAAGGACAATACCTCCAAATGAGGGACAGTTGGGAGCAGTGCTGGGACAAAATCATTCAGAGATCAGGGCAAAAATAGCAAATTGCACCCCCTCCTTCATAATGTGCAAGCTTATAAAGAAGAGGGGGGCAGAGAGCACAGCCTGAACCCCCTCCCGGCTCTTTCCTCTCCTTGCTGCTTCCAGTGCTGGGCTAACAGAAGTAGTAATTCCTCTTCTCCTCTCAGCCTTATAGTTAAAGGAAATTTCGGTGCCCCCTTCTCTACAATATACACTGTGCCCAGGGCAGCCTTCCCTTCTGCCCGCCCCTTGTCCTGGCCCTGGTTGGGAGCTACATGTTTTCTGACGTGTAATTTATTCGTATATTCCCTGAGATCTTCTGAGTCCTGGCTCTAAATTTGATTTTGTTTTGGATTTATC
The DNA here is from genome assembly GCF_037356315.1 of Lithobates pipiens. Lineage (NCBI taxonomy): Eukaryota > Metazoa > Chordata > Amphibia > Anura > Ranidae > Lithobates > Lithobates pipiens. Next base: position 24,404,192 of record NW_027507696.1, on the reverse strand, counting down.
ATCTGGTTTCTTCTCTCCTGGCATTTCACTTGTCCCCAGATAATCTCTGTGCCGTGAATATTTGTTTCACCACAATCATTCAGCTTCATACATAAGACCTGAGTATCGGTAGGGATATGAAGTTTTTTGGGAAAGATGTCTGTGTGGTTATAAAGCTGTAGATTGTTAATTAGAGCTGAAACTGTAACATACATTTCATCAAAGGTATCACCTACCCTTCTCAACTCTAGTAGTATATTTATTAAGCAGGGACTCTGATATTAACCATTGCAGGGAAATCAATTAGGTGCATGTGTTTTATATGACAGTGACTGATTCACCACCAGTGAATGTTTTGTGAAAGTTACATTCACTGCTTTATAAACACCCAGTAAAGATAGTTAAAAATAATGCTAAGGGCTGCCCACTGATCTTCTGGCATATACGCTAGAAAAATGGATGGCTGTGCATGACCATACTCTGATATGTGCCGATTTCTTTGTGCATCTGTGTAAGCACACACATGGGGCCACTTGCCCTGCATAAGGGGGTATCTTTTGCATGGAACACATTAATCAACGTGAAAATTAAACATTAAGAGTGTTTGCTGAGACACTGTGTGCAGCAGAAAATGTAGTTCTCCTGTAGAATGCTGTCCCATGTCACCACACACTTCTCTTTTGTATATTACATTTAGGAAGGACACTGCTGAGCCCATGCCCACTCCACCAGACCAACGTACCTCTGCCACCTCACTCCCAGTGACAAAATGGGGTTCCGCTGTGCACTTAGCACGGACCTAATGCGTGCACTTCATGAACTCTTTTTACTCTCCCATACCATATGGCTAGGCTATGAGTCTCCGTAATGTGTGTTCAGGAACTGACCGATGGGGAGGGAGCCAGATCACTGACCCCCTTGCTACCAGAGGAATTGTCACCCACACCAGGTACCACGCTTCTCGACTGGCTGCAATGTGCCTTGCACTAGTTCTGGGGACCCATAGCAACTGCATTACTCCTCCAACTAGTCCTCGCCGAGTGAACCCTATTGTAGTTGCTTCATAACACACGTGTTTTATTGACCCTGTTCTTTCATACACCATAACCATCATGCACCCCTTTAAATGACTTCAGAACAGACTTTAAAAAGTAATGCAACTTTACTGGAACCTTTGCGCAAAAGTCCATCGAGTTCATTACAGTACAACATAAGTCCATCAAGTTCATTACAGTACAGGCTTAACCTTAACAAGGTAGTAGTCCATTAGTGGCATTCTCCAAGGTGTGATGGTTCTCTGGATTCCTGGTGTCTTCAGATGGCCTGCTGGGCACAGCAGAGTGGGCCTATGGATGACGGCTCTGGAACCCAGCTTTTCCACCTTATTGCAGATAGGAAGGGCCCAAAAAACACAGGAACAGAGGTGCAGAACAGTAACCCCTTCCCCAGGCTAGGCAAGACAACTACCTAACTAACATACTGTAGGCAACCTGCCTGCACGTGCACATATGGCATATTCCCCAAAAACAGAAATTTTGCTTTCAGAGGATATGTCCTATGCACATGCATGTGTTTACCCTGATGCATGAAAGCATTGGTGTATACCTGAATAAGGCCATGTATGGCCATTCGCTTCTATGGGTGGCTGTATGTATACCTATGGCACCAGCGGCAGCCAGTTTATAAGGGGTTGCAGGGGCTCCGCCCCCTAATCTCCATGTGCCGGCCCTTAATCTCCATGAGGGACATCGGACGCATAGATTTCTATGAGGTTTTTCTTACTTCTGAAGCACATGATTGGAGCTTGAGGCTCCTATTGGCTTCAAAAAAGTTGGGCTAAGGGCGCAGAGTACTGCACCCTGAGCCCACCCACTTGTGACATTAGCGAATCAATATTTGCTATTGTCTTTCTGCTTCTCCTCCTGGCCAATCAGGACAGGACGTGGGTCTTAAGACCAGATTGTCCGGAAGGAGAAGCGACCGAATTGGCCGGAAGGAGAAGCCACCGCGACCTGGATGAGGTAAGTGCAGATATGACGGGCGGGGGGGGTTTGTTTGTAGTCCCCCAAAAAATGGAGCACCAGCTGCCACTGTATGGCACGTATACCTAAAGCAGGTTTTATGCCTCAAACCAACTGTGTGCATGAAGCCTAAGCCTACAACCTTTGTTAAACTAACCCAATCATTAAAATATAACAGATAGATACAATATCTGTTGATAGTTTAAATGTTAGTTTTGGGTGGACTGACCCTTTATTGAAAACCTATGGTTTCTTCAAAGTCATTACATGCTTGCAAAACAGTTTCCTGTCCTGTGTAACTGTTTTGAGAACCCCAGGAGCCAAAAATACTCAGGTGTTCTCTAATGAAATCTGCATCAAGATCCAGCATAGCCACTATGTAGTCTGCCCCTTTTTTCAGCCTGTACCCTCCTGTTATGAGTCAAATTTGGTGATTGATAGGAAGGTGCAAGTGCTGGGAAGAGCTGTAAAGAGCTGAGCTATGCAGCAATCATGCAGACTCTAGATAACCCCCTTCAAAATGGCAGCAGGTAGACAGATCTTCAAACTGTACAGTACAAAGATCTTGTCTCATTTGTGGGGTGAATCATCACAGCAAAATAATCCAAATTGAAATGTAGCACCTTCTAAATAGTATAGGTGCTAGAGTGAGATTTTGTTGTAGAACAGGTAAATTTAGGCAGGCCTAGCTAAAAGCTAGGCCTTTTGATCTGTGGGGCTGGGAGTGGCTTAGAGTAGGCTGGTGACTCACAGCTAGTTTCATCTTTTGGTTACCTCCCTTCTGCTTTTAGGAGGAAGGGGAAGCTGTCTGTGGAGTTCTATGGAACCCTGACCAATCCCCAACCTGGATTGGCAGGGGGCAGTCCTCCTCAAATACCTAGGGTCAGCCCCGCTGGGTGTGGTTGTTCGGGTGGAAGAACTGGAGATGGAGTATTAGGCTGCCGAGGCCTTTGAGGAAGCCTCCTACTCTGGGGGGTGGGGTGACCTTTGGCTGAGGGGCTCGGAGCTGAATAGGAACCCCACACAACCCAAGGGGTGTCCTGATCAGGAGCAGGAGAGGACAGCGGTAAATACTGCCGGGCAAGTCTAAAGGAGGGATCCATAAGGTGTAGGTAAGTGACAGGCACAGTCGGGAGAGCTGGGAGTGTACAGTCTGAGATGGATGTAGAGCCAGGGGGAGAGACTGTGATGTTACTAACAGTGAAGCTGGCCTGCTGCAGCTGGGAGGGCTGTCAGGGTTTGCAAAGGCTGACTGGGATCAATAGTCCACCAAAGAGGGCAGCTAGCATTCGAACATTTGTTGCTACACTATAGGGGCCCACGGTCCCTGCCTGTAATAAGGTACTTTTGCTCAGGCCTGGCTGAAACCAGAGTTAGGCTTAACCATGTGCTAGCCGCGCCTGAATAATTGTGCTGGATGTAGAAGGAGAGATAGCCTGCAGCAAGTGTTGTGCAGGAGAAGAATATCTAAATTGTCCCAAACCATGCAAGAATCTTTTTCCTGGGCATCCCATGAATTCCTTAACCCCATTCAAGTTCTAATTCCTCAATAAAAAAAAACAAAAAAAAACAAAGCTGATGGACTCATTGCCTTGGAATGTCTGGAAGTAAATGCTGGGCTGGGCAAGGTGACAGGTGGGCCACAAACACTCAGCAGCCCCTACAGGGGTACAGCTACATAAAATATCAACTTTGGGTTTATTTATACTATAGAATATACATACAGTGCCTTGCGAAAGTATTCGGTCCCCTTGAACTTTTCAACCTTTTGCCACATTTCAGGCTTCAAACATAAAGATATAACATTTTAATTTTTTGTGAAGAATCACCAACAAGTGGGACACAATTGTGAAGTGGAATGAAATCTATTGGATAATTTAAACTTTTTTAGCAAATAAAAAACTGAAAAGTGGTGCGTGCAAAATTATTCGGTCCCTTTACTTTCAGTGCAGCAAACTCACTCCAGAAGTTCAGCGAGGATCTCTGAATGATCCAATGTTGTCCTAAATGACTGATGGTGATAAATAGAATCCACCTGTGTGTAATCAAGTCTCTGTATAAATGCACCTGCTCTGTGATAGTCTCAGGGTTCTGTTGAAAGCGCAGAGAGCATCATGAAGATCAAGGAACACACCAGGCAGGTCCGTAATACTGTTGTGGAGAAGTTTAAAGCCGGATTTGGATACAAAAAGATTTCCCAAGCTTTAAACATCCCAAGGAGCACTGTGCAAGTGATCATTTTGAAATGGAAGGAGTATCAGACCACTGCAAATCTACCAAGACCTGGCCATCCCTCTAAACTTTCAGCTCAGACAAGGAGAAGACTGATCAGAGATGCAGCCAAGAGGCCCATGATCATTCTGGATGAACTGCAGAGAACTACAGCTGAGGTGGGAGAGTCTGTCCATAGGACAACAATCAGTCGTACACTGCACAAATCTGGCCTTTATGGAAGAGTGGCAAGAAGAAAGCCATTTCTCAAAGATATCCATAAAAAGTCTCTTCTAAAGTTTGCCACAAGCCACCTGGGAGACACACCAAACATGTGGAAGAAGGTGCTCTGGTCAGATGAAACCAAAATCGAACTTTTTGCCCACAATGCAAAACGATATGTTTGGCGTAAAAGCAACACAGCTCATCACCCTCAACACACCATCCCCACTGTCAAACATGGTGGTGGCAGCATCATGGTTTGGGCCTGCTTTTCTTCAGCAGGGACAGGGAAGATGGTTAAAATTGAGGGGGAGATGGATGCAGCCAAATACAGGACCATTCTGGATGAAAACCTGTTGGAGTCTGCAAAAGACCTGAAACTGGGACGGAGATTTATCTTCCAACAAGACAATGATCCCAAACATACAGCAAAATCTACAAAGGAATGGTTCAGAAATAAACGTATCCAGGTGTTAGAATGGCCAAGTCAAAGTCCAGACCTAAATCCAATCGAGAATCTGTGGAAAGAGCTGAAAACTGCTGTTCACAAACGCTCTCCATCCAACCTCACTGAGCTCGAGCTGTTTTGCAAGGAAGAATGGGCAAGAATTTCAGTCTCTCGATGTGCAAAACTGATAGAGACATACCCCAAGCGACTTGCAGCTGTAATCGCAGCAAAAGGTGGCTCTACAAAGTATTAACGCAAGGGGGCCGAATAATTTTGCATGCCCCACTTTTCATTTTTTTATTAGTTAAAAAAGTTTCAAAAATCCAATAGATTTCGTTCCACTTCACAATTGTGTCCCACTTGTTGGTGATTCTTCACAAAAAATAAAAATGTTATATCTTTATGTTTGAAGCCTGAAATGTGGCAAAAGGTTGAAAAGTTCAAGGGGCCGAATACTTTCGCAAGGCACTGTATATATATATATATATATATATATATATATATATATATATATGTATATGTATATGTATATGTATATGTATATGTATATATATATATATATATATATATATATATATATATATATATATATATATATATATATATATATATATATATATATATATATTTATGGCCCAGAGCCCTCTGACCGATACGGATAAGGATGACAAACAAGGTTAACACAAACTCGCTTACTTGAACCGGACCTGAAAGTGTGCCCTGGCCTAACGTAGGGTATACCAAAATAAGGGGGCATACCCTTGATAGAGAAATGAGTAATAAATGAAATGAAAATGAAATGGAGTGAAATGAGTACTCGCTCGAGGAGTATAATGCTTGAGAAATGCCCTGACAGGGGATGGGTGGGTGGGTATCGCGCACCGGAACCGACGAGGGAGCCAGGCGAACGGGCTGGTTATATACTCCACCGGGCTCCACCCATAATTCCAGGCCACCATACTGGCCTTTCCATTTATGGCCCAGAGCCCTCTGACCGATACGGATAAGGATGACAAACAAGGTTAACACAAACTCGCTTACTTGAACCGGACCTGAAAGTGTGCCCTGGCCTAACGTAGGGTATACCAAAATAAGGGGGCAAAAACATACAGGTAGGGAATGCCTTTATTGATTCAAGTTTGTTACTGGGTGAGCTTGACAAAGGCCTGGGCCATCTCTACTTGCGGATTGGGTATGTAACGGGCGAAACAGGTGGACTTCCACCTACCCAACTTTTTGATAACGTGGACCGGGACCCCTTGGCGGGAGGCAGTTGAAGCCGCTCCGATCCGAAATGAATGTCCGGAGTAGTGAGCCGGATTGAGGTGAAGGATGCCCAGGAGTATCCTGACATGCTCCATGAACTGGGCTGCGTTCAGTGGCTTACCGTGGAATGGCAGAAGCGGGCCAGTTCCTGGTTGATCGGCCAGAAGGGTCAACAAGCGGGTGAGCATGGCGACCGGGCACCAGCGGTTGTTAGTTTTATAAAAATGTATGTCCGTCCCTGGGCCGAGCTGCTGCGTCTTGGATACTGCTATATGTAGGATGAAATGGTCTCCGTGCCTGACCAGGTGGTGCTTGCATAGCGTGCGAGCTGAGGGGCTACTGGAGGTAAACTCGCCTGGCCGCAAGAAGCCGTAGAAGGCCAGGTGTATGGCTGCTTGTATAATGATACTAGTGTGGAGTCCGAAAGGTGCAGTGGCCAGAATATCGGACATGTTTCTGAAAACGTCTCCTGTGATAGGCAGGCGTTTGAGGGAAGCCGCAGGCTGGCGTTTCTGGATGCCACGCATGACGGCCCGAACGGCGTGAAAAGTGAACAAGGAGGGTTCAGCAGGGTCCTGGAGGGACGTAAAATGTTGTACCCCGGCCAGGTATAGTCGGATCGTGTTGAAGGATAACGCCAAGTCCGAGTGGCAATGGGCAATGAAGGCCAGAACTTGCTTGACCCGGGAGGTCTCTGTGGAGTGAGATGTTAAGAAACGGTTAAAGGCCCTCCAGGCTGTTTGGTAGGCCTTGCGGGTATTGTCTGCGAGGGAGTGATTGATGAGTTGAGTCGCGGCTACTAGGTGAGGGGTTAATCCAGGGTCAGTTGAGACCAGTCCGGGATAACTGCTGACGTTGGTCCGGCTCCGGGCACCTGATCAAAAAAGGAAACTAAGTTAAAGCGGGAGAGGGCGTCCGCTGCCCGATTACATTTACCGGGGATAAAGGCACAATGAACATTAAATTGAAACAATAACGAGAGCTGGACCAGTCGCCGCAGGAAGGACATAATCTCCAGAGACTTGGACCTGCCTTTGTTAATGATTTCCGCAGTGGCGAGATTGTCCGTTGAAAAGGTCACTGTTTGACCGGACCAACTGCGGCCCCACGTATGGGCAGCGGCTACGATGGGGTACAACTCGAATAGGGAGGACGTCTCGGTGAAGCCCGGAATAGCCAGTATCTGAGGAGGCCAAGGGGCTGCGAGCCAGAGGTGGCCAAAAATTGCCGCAAAACCCGTGGAGGCCGCTGCGTCGGTCACGACCTGCGGTGACAAGGAGGACACGGAGGGAATGAACAGGGACACACCATTCCAGGACGTCAGGAACTCCTCCCACATGGCAAGATCAGCTATAGCTGCGGGGTCCAGGCTGAGGATATGCTCCGGGCCTTGTGAATGAGACAGTAGGACTAACAGGCGTGATATGAAAGCGCGACCTTGAGGGATGATGCGCATGGCAAAATTAAGCATACCGAGAAGGGACTGTAACTGCCTCTTGGTACAAGTTCTGGTGCGGGTGAAGTCCCTCATGACCGACCTGATGCGGCTTAGTTTATCCGGGGGGAGGCTGGCCTGCATAGTGCTGGTATTTAAGCTGACCCCGAGGAAGGTGATTGCCTGCGCAGGGCCCTCCACCTTGTGCTCAGCAATCGGGACATCAAGGTTATTGAAGACCACCCTTAGTTTATCCAAATCCCCTGGAAGGGAGCCAGGTGACTCGACCAGCAGGAAGTCATCCAAATAGTGTATGACTCCCTGGCACTGGGCTACGTGCAGCAAGATCCATTCGAGAGCCTGCGCAAACGAGTCGAAGAGCCAGGGGCTACTCTTGGACCCGAAGGTTAGCTTAGTGGCAAAATAGTAGAGCTCCCTCCATTTGATGCCATGCCAGCACCAGAGAGATGGATGGATAGGAAGGAGCTTGAAGGCGTCCGAGATGTCGGCCTTGGAGAGCCATGTTCCTGTGCCTGACTTGAGAATGGCCTGGATGGCCATGTCTACGGACGCGTATTTAAGGGAGAACTCCTCAGAGGGGATAAGAGAATTAAGACTGGGGACAGAGGAAGAATAAGGCGCTGACAAATCGTAGACCAACCTAAGTTTATTGGAGAACTTGCCCTTGACAAGCCCAATAGGGCTGACTCGCCAGGTGTTAAATGGGGGCTTCGTGAAAGGGCCTATGATGAAATCCCGGTCTAGCTCTGCCCGTAATAGCTGGTCGATGGCTTGTACGTCGGTGGCTGCTGACCGCAGGTTCTGGCACTCGTGTGTAAGGTGAGGGAGGGAAATAAGTCCTGTATGAAAGCCCTGAGTAAAGCCCTGAACTAGGTAGGTGGCAAGTGAGGGGGTGGGATGATTGGCGAGGTAGACGCTGAGCCACGACACGTTGACCCGGCTTAGTCAAGATTTTCTAGCCTGCTTGACCTCGCACATGAGCCTGGGATGAGCTCTATTACATCGTGAGCATACATGGAGCAGCCTGCACTGGCTGAAATTGCACGACCCGCTGTTGTAGTTGTTACAGATGGCTGCGCCTCCCAAGGTCTTGACCGGGCGCCCCAGTTTATCCGTCTGCGGCAGGCGTACCGGCGCCGGTAGGGCCTGGGCAGTGCCTGAGGTCGATGGACCGTCTACGGGCGGGGTTGCCACTGAGCTGGCACACCAAGTCGCGGTGTGAGTAGCCGACTGGCAAATGGCACAAAGAGGAGACCGCAGCCCTGCGAAGTGTCGACAGAACAACTCGGTGTCCAAGACACTCCAATCCATAGGTATCTGAAATTGGGAGAGCCTGGCGGCCGCCTTAGCGGAGAAGGAGCGGTGATAGTCATAAAATGCAAAACCGCCGTATTTGTACCCCAGGTCAACTACTACGTGGAGGTAACGATCCAGTTCCTCCCTCCTGCCGGGGGAGGCCGAGCAGATGACATCCCTCAGCATGCCGAAGGCCAAGGTGAACTCGGTGACTGAAAGCTTCCTGTCCAGCCTGGGGTCTTTGGCTTTGAGGACCACCGACACGTCCCCCCAAGTGTAAGCTTTATTTTCTGCCAGCTCATGAATGGATATCAGGAGTGAAGCCAGATTGACGTCCTTTCCCTCTAGGATGTCCTTCCTGATGTTGGCTGATATTAAATGAGAAGGGTACACTACTGGTGTACACCCGGGGGTACCTGCGCTGGTGTTCTCCACTGCTTGTAAAGCTGGTGTAGGAGGAGAAACAACTGGGCGGGTCTCGAGGAGGGCCACCCGACTCTGAACCTCTGACATTGAGGTCGTCAGGGATGACACCAGCGTGTGAAGCTGCGTGATGGAAGCAGCGATAGAGCCCAGGGAGGCCTGCTGGACACTATCCTCAACCGCGGCTGGGGGAGGAAAAAGGAGCCCGAAAAGCTCGGCCTTTCTGGCTGTAGCTGGGAAGGGTACACCCCTACGCCTCAACTCGGCTGTCAGCCTGGGAATGGTCCATGATCTGAAGGACCTTTGGCTGCCGCTCTCTGAGACGAGAGACGGGGACAACGGAGCCGTGTAGTCCTCGCTGCCAGCCTGGGACATGGTGGCAAAATCCAGGCTTGGTGAGCCTATTAATCCTTGGGTCCGGGTTTTTCTCCTATACGGAACCTAAGAGGGTGACATGGATTACAAGACTCGTAGGAGACTCCTGAGCAAACATTTTTTTTTTTTTTTTTTTTTAGAGAAGGATACTACCGCTTGTGAGCGTTCCCTTCCCAGAAGATTCTCTTACCTAAGGAGGCACCGTCCGACCCGGTGCAGGTTGGACCTACTGAAAACTCGACTGATCTGAGGAGATGAAGGTGAGTTTGTATGAGACTCCTATACCTGCAGAGAGATGTCTAGCTAAATAGTGGAGGTAAGACTTGAAATGTGATGAAAGACATAACTGAAACGAGCTACATAAATAAAACGAGCAGACAACTGAATTTAGAATAACGTGCATATGGCGACAGAGCCGTGACTTGGTTGCGCCGCAGATGCAAAATTTCCTTTTCCTTCCCTTTCCCCATTTTTTTTTTCTTTTTGTTTCTAACGCAAATTGCACATAGAACGTGGGGCTCAAGCGAAGGTGGACCCTGCCACGTGGAGCTCAGGCAGGGGGGTGAACCCCGCCACGTGGAGCTCAGGCAGGGGGGGGGGGGGTCTGCCACGTGGAGCTCAGGCGGAGGTGGAGCCCGCCACGTGGAGCTCAGGCAGAGGGGGGGGGGGGGGGGCCTGCCGCGTGGAGCTCAGGCGGAGGTGGAGCCCGCCACGTGGAGCTCAGGCAGAGGGGGGGGGGGCCTGCCGCGTGGAGCTCAGGCGGAGGTGGAGCCCGCCACGTGGAGCTCAGGCAGGGGGGGGGGGGTCTGCCACGTGGAGCTCAGGCGGGAGGTGACCCCGTCACGTGGAGCTCAGGCAGGGGGGGGGGGGGGAACCCCGCCACGTGGAGCTCAGGCGGGGGGTGAACCCCGCCGCGTGGAGCTCAGGCAGGGGGGGGGGGGACCCCGCCGCGTGGAGCTCAGGCAGGGGGGGGGGGACCCTGCCACGTGGAGCTCAGGCAAAAAGGGGGGGGGGTACTGAAATGAGGTGTAGCAGCTGGGCGCACCAGAACGAATCGATGCCTAAGGAATGCGATGGGATTCGAATTGGAGCGTAATAAGTGACAGAAATGATATGCCATGACAAAGACTAGAATCAAGGACCACGCTTGAACCTGTGAGTGACTCAGTCTCTGGAGCATGTACAGAAATGAGGCCGAACCTTGGGGCACTTCGAAGCGAATCGGTGCGTTAGAGATGCGACGGGATTCGAATCGGAGTGTGGTAAGTGACAGAAATGATAACATGGTTAGAAGTGGCAGAAATGAAATGATTCGACATAACCGACTGGCATGATTGAAATGACTGCAATGATTGACATGGAAAGAAATGACCTGACGGACATAGTACAACGGTATGAAATGATTTTTTTTTTTTTTTTTTTTAACAACCTGAGATTGACATTGCCCGGACTGCTCAATTTAGCGTGACAAGCAGACAGCTGTGCTTTCGAAACGGTTCGATCGATTCGAACACGACGAAATGAGTCGTTCGGTTTAGCAATGACGTGCTACGAAACGAAGTGCCTGTCGGCACGAACGACAAGTACCGAAAAGGTGACAACGACTTCTACGCAGAAGGGGTAGTGACATGAGGTATCGAATATAAGTTAAGACGTTCGTGTAATCTAGAGTGAGTGGTTCGTGAGTTCCGGAATCTAGTTTACGTGACTTAATAACACATGAACGAAAAGGGTGCCGAAGCCCTACCTGCGACAGCCGGCCCAGACGTGTTGTACGACAACGGAAAACTCGATTTAGAGTATAGCGACTCAGACGGCAACCAGACGGACGCTGACGAACGACAAGGCTTTGTCGACACGAGGCGGACGAAAACGTGGAACTCACGAACCCGGCTCACTGTAAAGTCTTGTGGATAGTCGGCCCTTGATTTCTGACGTATCAGATATCGCGCACCGGAACCGACGAGGGAGCCAGGCGAACGGGCTGGTTATATACTCCACCGGGCTCCACCCATAATTCCAGGCCACCATACTGGCCTTTCCATATATATATATATATATATATATTATGCAGGAAAATAAAACTGGTGTAGTAAATAAAGAAAAATGTAGCTTTGCCACTCAGTCAGTCAAGTACAAGTGCATGCACTAGAGAATATGAAATGACAAATGTTAAGAAAACCGAAACATGCTGAACACGTGCAAGCACATGAAACATATCTGCAGCTTGTACTCTGGGGAGATGCAGACCATTGTTCACTGGAAAGAATGTTTTGAACAGCAACAGCTGGAACACTGAATACGGCACAAGATCTGCCAGGCTGCCTGTAACAATAAGCTGTGATGAAGTGTGCACATCTACATCATCCTTTCTGAAGTAGGGCTGCACATTCTGTGCACAACAAAATGTATTGTTTTTAAGGCAGAAGGAAAGTGATGTCATTTCAATAGGAAGCCACACAGAGGATTTCACATTCCCTTTTCAATTTGAGAGCCACGTTGGTTCTGCAATTACATTTGACGTCTTTTTCTTGACTAATCTCCTCCACAAACCTGCCTCCTACTGCCCTCCTCCAACCCTGTCTGATAATGCTGCTTTCCTAGCGTTCAAACACACGTAAACAATACATTTCATAGCATGTTGAAAAGTTAAGTTAGGCTCAGTGAAAAAGTTAGTTTGTGTATGTACGATCCAGTTACTACAGTTATTCCCTTTTTTTTATTTTTTTATAGAAATGTGAATGGACATGCATGCATATACTATATGACCCATGCGTGCATATTCATACCTTGGGCAGCAACACCCAGCAGCAGCCTCTGTTTCATCATCTTGGGCATTAAATATCGGCTGCTAAAATGCACAATGCCTGATTAACTGTTGAAATCTCAAAGGGTCATCATCACTCAGAGCCTAAGTACTAATATGGCTGGCTGCATGGTAGTTAGATGCTGGACCTGAAAAAGCATTTTTATAAAAGATACCATGAGTATACAGTGGAGCCACAAATTGAGAACATCACCCAGTAAGTCTTTATTCAGCCTTTATTTCCGAATAGTCCCTGTCTGGCGGCCATGCCCCCCCACTAACGCATTTCACCCTGATTAGGCTTATTTTATCAAATGAAATAACATAAACAATGCTGCGTTATTAACCACTTGCTTACCGGGCACTTAAACACCCTTCCTGCCCAGACCAATTTTCAGCTTTCAGTGGTATTTGATCACCTCTGGGGTTTTTATTTTACGCGCTATAAATGAAAAAAGACAGAAAATTTTGAAAAAAAACACATATTTCCTTGTTTCTGTGACAAAATTATGCAAATTATAAATTTTTCTTCATAAATTTTGCCGACAATTTATACTGCTACATATCTTTGGTAAAAATAACCCAAATTAGTGGACATTATTTGGTCTTTGTGAAAGTTAGAGAGTCTACAAGCTGTGGTGCGAATCGCACAAAATTGATCACATCTGATGTACTGGTGGACTATCTCACTTCTTGTGACCCGAACAAGTCAGGAAAGTACAAATACCCCCCAAATGACCCCTTTTTGGAAAGTAGACATTCCAAGGTATTTAGTAAGAGGCATGGTGAGCTTTTTGATGTTGTCATTTTTTTCCCACAATTCTTTGCAAAATTAAGATTTTTTTATTTTTTTGATGACAGATGGCACTTATACGTGGCACTGATGACACGTGGCACTTATATGTGGCATTGATGACACGTGGCACTAATATGTGGCACTGATGACACGTGGCACTAATACGTGGCACTGATGACAGATGGCACTAATACGTGGCACCGATGACAGATGGCACTAATACGTGGCACCGATGACGCGTGACATTGATGACAGATGGCACTGATAAGTGGCATTGATGGCACGTGACACTGACAACAGATGGCACGTGACACTGACAGGTGGCACTGATGACAAATGGCACTGATATGTGGCACTGATGACAGATGGCACTAATATGTGGCACTGATGACAGATGGCACTATGTGGCACTGATGACACGTGGCACTGATGACAGATGGCACTTATATGTGGCACTGATGACAGATGGCACTGGGGACAAATGGCACTGACAACAGGTTGCACTGGGGACAGATAGCACTGTGAGGTGGCACTGGGAACAGATAGCACTAACAGGTGGCACTGGGGACAGATAGCACTGAGGCGGATGGCACTGAGGCGGATGGCACTGGGGCGGATGGCACTGGGGCAGGATGGCACTGGGGGAGCATGGCACTGGGGGAGCATGGCACTGGGGGGGCATGGCACTGGGGCGGATGGCACTTTTTTTTCACACTTACGGCCGCTGCAGCCGTTCATCTCTCCCTCCTCACACGCTGTCTGTGTGAGGATCGAGAGCGGCGCTGCGAGATGATCTCATATGTTTACATATGAGATCATCTCACATTGGACACACCGATCGCGCTGTAAATGGCCGCTGTGATTGGCCGTTTACAGCGATCTGTGTTTGCCTGTCTCCGGGGGACACGGCAAACACAGAACTTCCCCGATGCGCGCCCGTGGCGGCACGCATTGCGGAAGTAAACATCAGGACGTCCAGGGACGGCCACCCGGACGAAAGCGCTGCTCTACGGCCGTCATTCGGCTATAGGGCGGGCGCGAGGAGGTTAATAGAAGTTGTCCATAGTGATGCATCCAAATAACCAATGGTTAATAATGTAATTATCAATCCCTAGAAAAAATTAAGTGCATTAAGTTCATAAATTAAATCCAGTGACTGATTGAAGTGATTTCAAAACATCAATAAATTAATCATGCAAAAAAAAAAATCCAAAGTGCTTATGCTCTCCTCCACCAGTCTCACAGGCTGCTCAACTCACATCTGAGTAAAATCAGAACAAAAAGTGTCTGAAAAGGCTTGGTCTGCATTTTTATTTATTTATTACAGGTACTTACTGTATATAGCCCTGTCAATTTACACAGAGCTTAAGGGCCGGTTCACACAGCGAGGCGCGGCGAGGCGTCTCCGACTTGCATCGCCGCAACCTGCGGGGACCTCAGCGGCGACTTGCAGAGGACTTCTGTATAGAAGTCAATGCAAGTCGCCCCCGAAGTCGCCCCGAAGTAGTACAGGAACCTTTTTTCTGAGTCGGAGCGACTCGAGTCGCTCCTCTCAGAACGGTTCCATTGTACAGAACGGGGGCGACTTGCGGGAGCGAGGCGAGGCGAGCCGTGTCGCCTCGCATCGCCTCGCTGTGTGAACCGGCCCTTACACATGTATTGTACATTCACATCAGTTCCCTGCCCTCAAGGATCTTACAGTATCTCACAAAAGTGAGTACACCCCTCACATTTTTGTAAATATTTTATTATATCTTTTCATGTGACAACACTAAAGAAATGAAACTTTGTTACAATGTAAAGTAGTGAGGGTGCAGCTTGTATAACAGTGTAAATTTGCTGTCCCCTCAAAATAACTCAACACACAACCATTAATGTCTAAACCGCTGGCAAGAAAAGTGAGTACACCCCTAAGTGAAAATTTCCAAATTGGACCCAATTAGGCATTTTCCCTTCCCGGTGTCATGTGAGTCATTAGCAGGGCTAATGACCCCTTAAACCCCTGATCCCCCCATACACACACACACCCCCCAAACTGCACCAAATAGTGAGTATGGTCAAATTTCACTAACACTAAAAGGGCCTTACTGGGGTATTAATTACCAGGAGTGCATTATGTGAAGAGTTCGGGGTAGAGGAGGATGGGGTGTTACACACAGAGTACAGAGTTCAGCCTTCTTCACAGCTGCTTAAATCTGCATCCCCCATTGACATCTCACTTTCACCCCTCTTCAGCTCTGACCTCTGCATACAACCCCCCCCCCCCCATCCTCTCCTTGAAAGCCCCACCATTTTCCACATATCTTACTTTTGTTGCTGTATTAAGCTGATACACCAAGCCAGTTCTAGTACTTCCTGCACACTGAAGGTGGCTCTGCCTCTCTCACGTGCAGGAAGATCATTCAGTGGGAGCCGCTAAGGAGATCAAATCTGTGGGAGCCGTTGGGAGACAAGCTGTCTTTTTAGTCACAGAAGCTGGACTTCTGTGCTTACAAGTGATAGTGGTGAGCAGGGAGCAGAGGGCCTGAGCCAGAGGTGGTGGAACTGAGTTCCATCAAGTTCCAGCTGAAAAAAAGCCCTGCCCATTAGTGTTACAAGGCCTCAGGTGTGAATGGGGAGCAGGTATGTTAAATTTGGTGTTATCGCTCTCACTCTCTCATACTGGTCACTGGAAGTTCAGCATGGCACGTCATGGCAAAGATCTCTCTGAGGATCTGAAAAAAAAATTGTTGCTTTACATAAAGATGGCTTAGGCTATAAGAAGATTGCTAAGGCCCCCCGAAACTGAGCTGCAGCATGGTGGCCAAGACCATACAGCGGTTTAACAGGAGAGGTTCCACTCAGAATAGGCCTCTTCATGGTCGACCAAAGAAGTTTAGTGCATGTCAATGGTGGCTGGTGCTCAAAACTGCGCAAACAAACTGAAAAATACTGAAACAAAAACATCAAATGCAGCCACTGTGCAATCAATTGCAGCCACTGTGCCCATCAAATACAGCCACTGTGCCCATCAAATACAGTCACTGTGCCCATGATATGCAGCCACTGTGACCATCATATGCAGCCACTGTGCCCCATCAAATACAGTCACTGTGCCCCATCAAATACAGTCACTGTGCCCCATGAAATGCAGCCTCTTTGCCCATGAAATGCAGCCACTGTGCCCCATCAAATGCAGCCACTGTGCCCATGAAATGCAGCCACTGTGCCCCATGAAATGCAGCCCCTGTGCCCATGAAATGCAGCCACTGTGCCTATCATATACAGCCTCTGTACCCATGAAATGCAGCCTCTGTGCCCATCAATTGCAGCTAGTCCTAGTCACACGATGGAGGCGAGGTCTGACCTCAGCGCATCGGTGTCATGTTCCATCACATGCCGCAGCGGAGATGGGTGGGCACCCACTGGGGTACTGTGTACCTTAAATGGAAGGTTCCCTCACCTCCTATTTGCGGCTTAGACATCGATACATGACGTTGGCGGGACTAACTGGCAGCTCACTCCTCCAAATTTCTTCACAAGGAAGGGATCACTTCAATCCACACTCATATCACATAGGTAATGGCAGGTTTATCCACATTTCTACACATACATAAACATGCATACACATACATACTATGTAATACATTTGTTGTTCACTCACACACCCTTATGGGTGTGCTAATACCATTTATTAACCCTGTATATACATATAATTTGTTACCACACATACACTCGGGTCCCATCCACAGGCTTCACACACACATATTTTTTGTATAGGCTTACACACATGTATGACTCATAGCCATATTAGTTTGTGTCACTTTGCAATGGCAAGTCCAATTATGATTCCATACACATACACGTTATAGTGCTTTTATTGCCCACTTGCACACTCCCTATGGGTGCGTCAAGACTTCTCATCAATTTTGTATAATCTTCATTCACCACACTCACACTTTGATCTCATTAAGGGGATCACTCTACAGACACTCCTCTCATACATACATAACCCCCCCCCCCCCCGGAAACATCATGCCATAATTGGGCAATCAGAGGACAGGGGCCAATACCATTGCTGTCTTAAGGTGCACAAATGCATCACACATTTCATCTGTCCATTTTACACAATCTGGCATGTCTGAGCCTATGGCTTGCCTCAGGAGGTTATCATAAAAAGAGCAGTCAGGTATCCATACGCGGCAGTAACCAATCATACCAAGAAAAGATAGCATATCTTTCTTTGTCAGTGGGCGGGGCAGACCCATGAGAGCTGCAGCTGACTGACTCTTCTTTCTCCTTTTGTGAGGGTAAAATCAAGGTATTCAACAGTCTCTTGACACCATTGCAATTTCTTATTAGAGACTTTGTGACCATTTTCTGCTAATCAGTACAATAATTCTTTACCATCCTCTCTGCTGGCAACCTGGCATGGACTGCATAACAACAATTCATCAACATACCGTAATAGGACTGAACCATCGTGGGGAGTCTAGGACCGCAGGGTTGCTTGGGGTACAATTGAATAGACTACAGGGGAGTCTACATACCCTTGGTGCATTCTGCACCAGGTTATCTAGTGATTTCCAAAACAAAATACAAGAATAGGCTGTATCTCTTCGTCCCCCAGGATACTAAAAAATGCATTTGCTAAGTCAATTACTGTGCAAAAGTGTCAACAGTTCCTGAGTGTCTACAAGCGTCTCCGAGTTCTCCAGGAAGCACTGGGATCCACCAGCATCCCTACACCTCTGGCCACATACATTACTGCATACACCATCAGTGTTTGTGGAATGAATCATCTGAGTTTCCATTATTTCTTATGGGGAAACTCGCTTTGATATACGAGTGCTTTGAATTACAAGCATGCTTCTGGAACGAATTATGCTCGTAATCCAAGAAATTACTCTATCATTTAAAAGTTAAGTAAAGTTTTAAGCCTGCCTTTTTATGATCTTCTTTCCTTCTTTTAAATTAGTTTTGCCAGGACATCTATGCCCAAGGCTGTGTTCTGGGAAGTGAGTTCCCCTCTAGTCTAGTGTTGATTGATTGAACAATATCACTCTGTTGGGCGGTTGAACAGTAGAGGGCCACTGGCTTTGTTACAGTGACAGGAGGCGTCGCTCTACTTTTCAAATGCTACCCACTAGTGTGATATTATTTGTAGCCAAGCGATAGTTACCTTGGCAAATTGTTAGGAGGTCAATTGATTTTGCCTTAATTCTGGAATCGCTGCACTTCTCTCTCCTGTCGCTAGATGGTCGGGTATCTGGTGGCATTAGATAAGACAAGGGCATTGCAAGGACAGATTAGGAATGAATGGAGTGTCTCTTTTCTTGGGTCCCTTGGCCTGCTGGGAGAACCTATTTATTTGGGTGGAGTAAGGTTATCGGAGTTCTCTGCCACCTAGATGGCTGTCTGGGTGGACGTGTGTTGTATTGCCCCGGGCTGCTAGGCCAATAGGCCAGAAACCTAAGAGACATCTGCCTGCTAGGCTGTCCGAGGGCCTATCCAGAAGCAGGAAAGCAGCATAGGGTTGGGACTGCAGGCTCGTATCCCAACCAGAAGTAACGGTTCCGCCGGCTGGGGAACCAGTTGTGGTTAGAGGTAGCTGTCGCCGCTAAGGAACCATCCACCTTGCTACCAGAGATCCCTGTGAGTCAGCTGAGGCCAGTACCAAAGCAGACTTCTTGCCAGCCGGGGACGGTGATGAAGTGGGAAAACTTCATCAAGTGTCAAGTCAGGGACCCAGCAGGACAGCAGAAGTGACACTTGTGAAGTGCCAAGCCAGGGACCTAATGTGTCAGCAGGGGTGAAGTTTGAAGAGTATCTGTGAGTGCCAAGCCAGGTACCCAGCAGTGAAGCGGGGGTGATGCTTGAGGAAGTGGAGTGCTATAGTGAAAGATCTCAGGGGATCCAGTGGCTAGTGGATCTAAAGTCTAGTGAGAGAGGCTGGCAGCTCGTTGAGTGAAGACCCACAGTGAGTGAGTGTGGGGTAAAGAGAACTGTTTGTGTTGCCGATAGTTGAATACCTTACCGTTAGTAACAGTTACAAGATTGTTGCCATAGGGGACAGCGGTCCTACCTATACAGAAGTGGTGTCCAGCTGGAGGCATTCATCTGCATAGCTGTCTACTTATAGAAGTCTCAGAGTCTGCTAACTATCTTTGCATCTACCTAAGGGTTTCCTGGCCCTAACCCTTTCTCCCACAGTTCTGTTTAAGAGATAATAAATCTCTTTGCATTCAAAAAGTATCTGGCACCCACCATTTCATCTTGCATTACACCCACCATGCCTTGTAACCCACTCTACACTGAAGGATGTCACTTGTCTCTAACTCTGGAGGTTACCATTAGGCCTCAGGGTCCCCCGGAACTTTGCTACATATTTATTCATTACCAGGAAAGAGTTGAAGCTCACTTCCCTTGCCTGCAATGCAGCAGCAGTTACAAAAGGAGCAAGGAACTTCTTTGTAGCAGAGAGGAGAATGGGTCGAGGTAGGGACAGATCTTTCAGAAGGGTGACATTCTGTGGTAGGATGCATTTTGGTTCTTTGAGAGGTAATAGCACTGGGTGAGGAAGTGGTGGAGGGGTCACTTTGTGTGGTGGGAGAAGAGTAGATTGGGGGTATGGTGAGTGTTGTACTGGTGGATTAGGGGAATTGTGGACTTTTCTATGTCCCCACATCCAAAGTGAGACAGTCCGAATGAAAGTCCTTTGCCCTTGTACACACGGTCGGAGATTCCGACAACCAAATCCGTCGGATTTTGTCAGACGGATCTTGTCCGAAACTGTTGCATACACACGGTCGGACAAAGTTGTCGGAAAATCCGATCTTTCAGAACGTGATGACATAATTTCGTTACGATGGGACTACGTTCAGGCTAGTAGCCAATAGCTTTGATGTAGGAATTTGATCTGAGCATGCGTGGCACTTGGTCCGATCGGAATTCTCTACACATGATCGGAGTATGTCCAATCGGACCAGTTTGTCGGAAAATATTTCCAGCAAGTTGGAAAATTGGGTCCGACGGATATTCCGACGGAATCAGTCCGATGCATACCACACACAGTCGGATTATCCGACAAAACGGTCTGATAGGACACATTCCGACGGATTCTCCGACCATGTGTACAAGGGCTTTCAGTGAGAGGAATGTCTCCTTCAAATGATTTTAATCAAACGGACTGGAACCTCTCCCGGGAAACTCACATGTACGCAGATGGTAACTCAGGAAACATAAATGGAGAAGCCTCCCATAGTGTAAAACAGGCAAGCAACTTTATTCATAATAAAAACAAATTATACTCACAAAAAAAGTCAAATTTCAGCGTATATGCCATTTATGTTTCCTGAGTTACCATCTGCATACATGTGAGTTTCCCGGGAGACGTTGCTGTCTGAATTGGTGGGTATTTGCGAACCATCCAGCAGACCACATTGTGTATGTCTGGTAAGCGTGCATTTCTATTGGTGATCAGCACAGTTTGTTGGTGAAGGAGGATTGCACGTTTGATTAACATCATTTGAAGGAGACATTCCTCTCACTGAAAGGACTTTCATTCAGACTGTCTCACTTTGGGTTGTGGGTTACTGTTCTATTTTTATTTATGCATAAGTGCTCTTATTTTTATCAGAACATTTATTTATCTATTTATTTATGTATTCTTTTGCCCTTAGAGCTGGTTCACTCAGGACAACACACTTCCAGCATGACTTTGGGAGGCAACTTGGACACGACTTGAGTATGAATCACAGCGCGACTTGAGGCAACTTAAAGGGCAACTTGAATTTGCCTCCAGGACAGGGGACTTTGCCAGTGGCCAATCACATAATAATCAGCTCTGTGGGAGGGAGGGGTTTGCCTAGAAAACGATTTTTACTTCCTGGAAAGTTGCTTCAGTTAAGACAGGGGATCAGACTTGGAGGCAATTCTATTGAAATCAATGGGTACAAGTCGCCTAGAAGTCGGATTGAAGTAGTACAGGAACCTTTTCTGAAGTCGGAGTGACTTCAGTAGTGTGCATTAAGACGGCTCCATTCACTTCCATTGATTTTGTCAACCGTGCGACTTGGGGCGACTTGAAGTCGGATCCCAGGTCACCCCTGTGTGAAGCAGCTCTAAGGGCCGGTTCACACAGCAGGCGAGGCGAGGCGACTCCGACTTGCCTTGCCGCGACCTGCCGCGGCCTCAGCGGCGACTTGCAAATGACTTCTGTATAGAAGTCAATGCAAGTCGCCCCGAGGTCGCCCAAAAGTAGTACAGGAACCTTTTTTCTGAGTCGGAGCGACTCGAGTCGCTCCTCTCAGAACGGTTCCATTGTACAGAACGGGGGCGACTTGCGAGAGCGAGGCGAGGCGAGTCGTGTCGCCTCGCATCGCCCGCTGTGTGAACCGGCTCTTAGTGTTCACTGTCACTTATTAGCATTATTTATCAATTTGTGTAATATTTATTTATTTACTATTTATTTATTTTTCCACCCTCATTGCTCACTGTCATTTATTAGCATTATTTATTAATTTGTGCAATATTTATTTATTCATTTATTATTCTTTTTATATGTTGATGAATTCATTGGGAAAGTATTCAATTATTTTTTACCGAATTTATTTATTGTGGTGATGGTCTGTAGGTTGTGATAACACCAGTTGTTCAGATTTAGTGAGGTGGGAGTATTTAGGTAATTTTTTTGCGTTTTATTGATATTTCGGATGTGTATCACATCTTGGTAGCTGCAGTTTTAGCAAATTATAGCCGGTTCACACAGCGGGCGATGCGAGGCGACACGACTCGCCTCGCTCTCGCAAGTCGCCCCCGTTCTGTACAATGGAACCGTTCTGAGAGGAGCGACTCGAGTCGCTCCGTCTCAGAAAAAAGGTTCCTGTACTACTTTTGGGCGACCTCGGGGCGACTTGCATTGACTTCTATACAGAAGTCATTTGCAAGTCGCCTCGCCTCGCCTGCTGTGTGAACCGGCCCTTAGGGAAATCATTTTTCTTTTCTTTTTGATTAGGAGCGCAGTAATTTTTCCATTTTTACAGGGGAAACCCAAACACAAATCTTTTTGTATGCAGTGGACACCACTGATTTCCAGGCGTTGCCTTGTCCTGTACGATAAAAAGAGTCCTCATCATCTTGCAACATTTGTAGGTGTTAATTCAAATGAGAAGCACATGATACCTTGACATTAAACCTTGACACCACTGTGGATTTGTTCTATTACATGGATTAGCATTGAATGGAATTGAGAGTCACACACAGATATCTGGTACCAAGGTTTTCAGGTTGGTTCTACATAAGTGAATGGGATGGAAATACATAGACCAGGGGTAGGGAACCTATGGCCTCGCAAACCAGATGTGGCTCTTTTAATGGCTGCATCTGGCTCTCACCTCTCAATCCACAGATTGCGTGGTATGCCGATCCGTGGACTGAGCCCATAGGAAAGGCCGCAGCTTCGGCCTGGCTCCGGAGATGCGGCCATCTTGGTACACCCGGCGGTGGCCTAGGTGAGTGGCACGCTGACGTCATCATCACCTGCCTCAACTGCTCGTGGATCTTCCTGCCTGTGTAGTGGTAAGCAAGCAGACAATCATAGGGGAGATGTAGATATTACAGTGGGGGATGACGTGGATATTACAGTTATAATTGAAATTAGTAGATTCATCGATTTAAAAAAATAAAATAAAATTAGTTTTAAACATATTGTATGGCTCTCGTGGAATTACATTTTAAATACGTGGTGTTCATGGCTCTCTCAGCCAAAAAGGTTCCCTACCCCTGACAATGGGATTGATTTAATAAAGCTGGAGTTTGCAAAATCTAGTGCAGCTCTGCACTGGAATTAATCAGCTTCCAGTTTTATTGTCAAAGCTTATTTGAACAAGCTGAAGTTAGAAGCTGATTGGTTTCTATGCACAGTTGCACCACATTTTATCCCAAACCTGTGCCCAGGCACCAGAGACTATCATCTCTCCACTCCAGCAGCTGCTGCTGCAAGAAATCCAGATCAATTCAATATTTGGTGTCACCCCCCTTTGCCGTCAAACAGTGGTGTCACTAGGTTTGATGTCACCTGGTGCGATAAAACTTGGTGTCACTCCCCCTCCACCAACTATAGTCACCCCCCAGTACAGACCCCCCTCCTCCAAGTATAGACCCCCCTCTGTCAGTGCAGACCTTCTACGAAGTAAAAACCCCCTCCATCAGTATAGACCACCTCCCTCGGTACAGGACCCCCCTCCCTCAGTATAGACCTCCCCTCTCTCAGTATAGGCCCTCCCATTAGTACTGCCCCTCCCAGAACAAAATCCATTAGTACAGACCCCTCCAGAATAAACCACCCCCCCCTCCATTAGTACAAACCACCCCCCTCCATTAGTACAGACCCCTCAGAACAAACCACCCCCCTTCATTAGTGCAGACCCCCCAAAACAAACCACCCCCTCCATTAGTACAGACTCCCCCAGAACAAACCACCCTCTCCATTAGTACAGACTCCCCCCAGAACAAACCACCCTCTCCAGTAGTACAGACTCCCCCCAGAACAAACCACCCCCTCCATTAGTACAGACCCCTTCAGAGCAAACCACCCCCCTCCATTAGTACAGACCCCCCAAGAACAAAACACCCCCTCCATTAGTACAGCCCTCCCCAGAACAAACCACCTCCACCATTAGTACAGACCTCCCCAGAACAAACCACCCCCCTCCATTAATTAGTACAGACCCCCCAGAACAAACAATCCCCCCCATTAGTACAGACCTCCCAGAACAAACCACCCCCTCCATTAGTACAGACTCCCTCCAGAACAAACCACCCCCCCATTAGTACAGACCACCCCCTCCATTAGTACAGACCCACTCAGAACAAACCACGCCTCCTCCATTAGTACAGACCCCCCCAGAAAAACCACCCCCTCCATTAGTACAGACCCTCCCAGAACAAACCACCCCCCTCCATATGATATAGCTGTAACCAGCAGCATAAACCAACCTCATCAGCAAGCCGCCCCACAACACCTCGCTTTGGGTGGCGGAGGACATCTCCTCCCAATCTCAAGCCAACACTCCCCATCCGTTACCGCACCAGCTTGGGTGGCTCAGGTACACAGAACACCCGGGTGGAGAGCCGATGGAGACAGGCTTGTGCAGGAGTGAGAGACAGGGGAGCAGAAGGAGAACACATGGCAGGCAGGGCCGTGGCACTGGAGGTATGTTTTGGCTGAAGAAAAAAACTGCCTAAGGGAGCCAGGGCTTTCATTATCCTCAGGATGGTGTCACCCCTCTTGTGGGTGGCACCCGGTATGGACCGCACCCCCCGCCCCACCTAGCGATGCCACTGCCTTCAAAAAGGCATCAATTCTTCTATGTACAATTGCACACAGTTTTTGAAGGAACTTGGCAGGTAGGTTGTTACAAACATCTTGGAGAACTAGCCACAGGTCTTCTGTGGATGTAGGCTGCCTCAGATTCTTCTCTTTATGTAATCCCAGACAGACTTGATGATGAGATCAGGGCTCTGTGGGGCCCAAACCATCACTTCCAGGACTTTTTGTTGTTCTTTATGCTGAAGATAGTTCTTAATGACATTGGCTGTATGTTTTGGGTTGTTGTCCTGCTGCAGAATAAGCCTGGTGCCAATCACAAGCCTTCCTAATGATAGGCATAATGGATAAGTATCTGCTGGTACTTCTCAGCACACCATTGATCCTGACCAAATCTCCCACTCCTTTTGCAGAAATGCAGACACCCATTATTGTACTGCTCTACAGCCCTTCTGTGAACACACTGCCTCCTGCTACATCCAAATATTTCAACTTTTGACTCATCAGTCCAAAGCACCTGCTGCCATTTTTCTGCACCCCTGTGCTCAGTCTTGCCATGTTCTATGACCTGTGACATGAAACTGTCTTCCACAACCTCACATTAGTAGCTTGGCCCAGTTTCATCCAGTTTTAAGCCTCCTACACAGTTGTTTCTGTTTTAGTTAATGACTGTGTTTCAATCTACATATGAAATTGAAGATAATTCGCACCTGCTGGGTATAGCTGGTTAATCATATACTTGACTTACAAAATGCCTGACTTTGTGCAAGAATATAGAGTGTGCAAGTGTAAGAATTAATGTTGGTTTGAAGTCAAAGGGTGTTAATTTGATTTAGATTTTTCTTCTGTTTGCTCACTTTGTAGTTTGTAAATTTATTAGAATAAACAATTAAAATATATTGTTTTGAAAGAATTCTTACAGTACAGCATTTCTTCACACCTACCTAAAACTTTTGCATAGTACTGTATATACGTTATATAAAAAATAAGATATGTGGCATCAAATGAGTTTTTAAAGAAAATTACTTATGGTGTTAGTGGGCCTAGTATTGTGCTTTATTGAAAGTTCTACAAGGAGGATGTACTGTTATGACTTATTGAAGAAAGCAGTGCAATAACCAATGACAAAAATTCCATTCGCTTTTTACAGAACTCATATGACTCTTGAATAGTTTGGATTTTCTGATATTATTTTTTGAACTTTTCCTTAACTTCTGTTAAAGCTATTTGCTATTTACCCTATTAGTTAACTGGTGTACAACAGTGCAATCCTTCAATGCAGTAAAAAACTATTTTGATCACTAGGTCGTGGGCAATAATGGATAGTTGGACCCACTGTGCTATCTGCATGTTGGAGAAGGTGTGAGCCCTAAAAAGGGCAGAGGCACAGTGTCTAAGTACATGCTACCAGATCTACACCAAAGCACCACGCAAGGGATGATGAATTTTACTGGATGGTGTACCAGATTGTGGCTCTCAGGCAAACCTGTACAGACAGCTGAAAAGTCATTTGTCAGTCATAGGATCTATGGAGTTCTAACTTCAAGAAATTGGTAGCGCTCTGAAGACAATGCAATTATTCAGGAACAAAACATAGGGGGTTATATTTCTTAAGTGTGACCTCATTCAAACCCCAGTTTTCTCTACAGCGGCATATGGAGCTATCCCTCTTGCCCACATAAAAGTAGACTGCAGGTGAGGTAGTCTTGCAAATTAAATTCTGCTCAAGGTTTTCCCTAATATACTTAGATATAACTTGTATCTCAGGTCTGGGCAGAGGATATATACATCACAAGGTGCCACGATTTCAGGCAGGAGCTCAATGGAGCAATCAGATTGATTTTAAGGCCACAGAGTCTCCACTTGTTGAACAAAATCCCAATAGAGTCTAGAAAAACCGAGCAAAGGAGCAGTTCTCAACCAAGCAGATGGAACAGTCTGGTTTGAATTTCACAAGGGTATTATGATGACACAAAAGGCCCCAGGACAAAATGTTACCAGAAAGACAATCCACCACTGGGGACCCCTGGCAAGCCACTACTTGCAAGCAGAAGTTTGACCAGCTTGTGCATGAAATGAAAATGAATTGCTTCAAAATGGAGGATGCCAAACCATAAGGACAGTATCACATACATGGTGATGACTGGAATGCAGTGAAGGCCTCTCTTGCACCTCCTACCCAACAGACAGAGAGTGTGAGGGCACGTAGTGGAGTAGCTGGCAAAGTCTACTCTTAGGTGGATGAAGCTGGGAGTCACAATCCTAACAACAGGGTACTGAAGCAGCTTGGCACCAGAGCAGGAGATGGTGGCAGAGCCGGTATGCAGGCAGCGACCAGTGGCAGCTGGTCAACAAGGGACTGAGTCAGCAGAGAGAGCAAGTCCAGAAAGTAGGCCAAAGTTGGCAACAGCCGAGCAGAGCAGTACAGAATCAGCAGGCAAAGACAAGTCCAGAAAACGGTAGACATGTGCAGAGTAAAATATTTTGGTTCGGAATTTCGTTTTCGTCCGAAAAATTAATTTATTTAGTTACTCCCAAAATTCGTTTTTATTTATTTCGTTTTTCGTTCAAAAATTGCATTCGTCTGAAAATCCACATGAATTACGGTCGAATCTGTCTTTGAAGGCTTATGGTGTCTGTCGAATGTATAAAGAAGATTCGACGGAGCTAGTATATAGCATACTTCGTGTGAACTTTAGAACCCTATTAAAGTCTATGGGACTCCAACGTTCAAAATATAAAGTGCTAATTTTAAAGGCTAATTTGCAAGTTACTGTCCTAAAAAGTGTTTGGGGACCCGGGTCCTGCCCCAGGGGACATGTATCAATGCAAAAAAAAGTTTTAAAAACGGACGTTTTTTCGGGAGCAGTGATTTTAATAATGATTAAAGTGAAACAATAAAAGTGTAATATTCCTTTAAATTTTCGTAGGGGGGGTGGGGTGTCTATAGTATTCCTGTGAAGGGGCGCATGTTTCTGGTGCTTAGAACTGTCCCTGCACAAAGTGTCATTTATGCAGGAAAAAAAGTCCTTTAAAATCACTCGCAGCTATTATGAATTGTCGGCTCCGTAATACAGAGAACACTCATTGAAAGTCATTGATAAAAAAATAAAAAATAAAGCGTGGGGGTCCCCCAAATTCAATTACCAGGCCCTTCAGGTCTGGTATGGATATTAAGGGGAACCCTGTGTCAAATTAAAAAAAAAAATAACGTGGGGGTCCCTCTAAAAATCCATACCAGGCCCTTCAGGTCTGGTATGGATATTAAGGGGAACCCCGCGTCAAATTTAAAAAAAATTGACGTGGGGGTCCCCCTAAAAATCCATACCAGACCCTTTATCCGAGCACGCAACCTGGCAGGCCGCAGGAAAAGAGGGGGGGACGAGAGAGAGCGCCCCCCCTCCCTCCTGAACCGTACCAGGCCACATGCCCTCAACATTGGGAGGATGCTTTGGGGGTCTGTGACCCCTCAAAGCACCTTGTCCCCATGTTGATGAGGACAAGGGCCTTATCCCCACAACCCTGGCTCCAGATGACGTCCAATGACGAAATGCGTAGGGAATGGCCTAACGTACACACTCTCTCCCACAAGGCGGCGGCGGTGGTTTGTGATGCTTATGAACAATTTTTAATCTGTGTTTAAGAAACGAGGAACTGAATACCAACCGGACCAGCTCCACACAGCGGCACAGGGGCTTACACTGTGGATGCAAGTTAACCCCTGCAGGGGCAGGGGAGCTGGTGAGTGCGGCAATTTGCTTTAGGCACGGAAAAACGCACCGGTTGAGATTCAGAACACACCAGGCACTGGGCACAAGTCACCTTTATTGAACTTTTGCAAAAATCCTTTAGCAAAAACTCTTTTTTGCACGAAAGTTATTCTGAAGATTTTTGTTTTGTTTTGTGTTTTCAGTTTTTTTGCATTTGTGATTTTTAAAGACATTTTCTTAATGCATATTTTTTTGGTTTTTGAAATGGTTGTTGGCAAGAAGATGATATAAGCTGTATAGGCTCTAGATGCACGTATTTTGCACTATAGCACGCAAGCACTTTTTTGCATAGTTATCAATTTTAATAATTTTTAAATGTTTCCTTTACATTTTCAGTATTTTGAATTGTGATCCAACATATTAGAACATGCAATACTAGCACTTTAAGATAATTATTTTAGTATGCGATTTTTTGCACAGTCATAGGAGAGCGCCATAGCTATCACCTTGATACTCACACTTTTTAGGACAGTAACTTGCAGAATCTTTTCTCTCTGTCAAATCTTTTTTCTCTGTCGAATATTTTCTCTATATAATCTTGGACTAATAGAGGTAAGGTTAGGCACATTCGACCACATGTTCTATAGACACAGACTGTTATTGTCAGAGTCAGGTCGAATCTCCTATTCTATATCGAACTGTTGTACAATGAAAACGAAAATAAAGCATTTATTTATGTCGTATCTTTCGTTTTCGTTTTCGAAAATAGCTGAAATTCGGAACGAAAATGCATTCGGACGAAAACGAATGCACATGTCTAGTAAACGGGCTGAGGTCAGAGAAGCCAGATGAACAAGGTCAGCAACAAGGAGCAAAGGCAAAGTCCAGGAGGAAGCTGGGTCATACACAGATAAGCATGTTCAATGGATCAGGTCACAGGAATACAGGTACAAGCTGAAGACCATTCGGGAACTGCTCATGGTGACAGGCCAGTTTAAATAGGCAACTAGGTGGCAAGTATTTACGCTAATTCCTATGCACACATGTGCATGTATGTGTGAGAGTGCGTGCATGAATGTGAGCACCATGAACTGAAATAGTATATCTATTGTCTCTTTGCCTGATTAATGTTGGAAACAAGTCCTGAAGTGCCTGAATAACTCAGATAATAAACAGACTGGACTTCTTGATGTCCAATCTGTTGCAAGAGGGTCTAAAAGAAATTTGGCAGAGGTATGTCAGCAGGGTCTATGGTCTGAGCAAACAGTCATGGGCAATAAGGGATAGAGGACCTTCTCTGCTATCTTCTTGCTGGAGATTGTGTGTGCCCTAAAAAGGGCAGAGATGTAGGGTTTAAGTGCACTCCACCAAATCTTCAATAGAGCACCATTCAAGCAATGGCAAACTTTATTAGAGGGTGTACCAGGTTGCAGCTCTCAGATACACCTTATAAAGTGAAAGCTAACCTGAGGTTAGAACCAGACCATGGTACAAAGTTAACATGGCAGAGAAATCAGGATAGACCAATGGTCAGGTTAAGCAATGAACCAGAGCAGTCAATACAAGCCAAAGACAGTTACTGGAGAGCAAGAATGCGTGAGCCTAGGAGCTAACATAGATTGAAGTTATATATTGGCCTGAGCAGAGTTAACTACTTGAAGACCGCACTGATTGAAGACTGGACTGTTTCACTCCCTTGCTATCCAGGTTATTTTTCTGTTTCCAGAGCAACAGTCAGGCAACATTATACCCACATACATTTTATATAATCATTTGAGATGGATACAACTTTATTTTGGTAATATTTAACCCCTTCACACCGAACGTATGCAAATATGCATTCCCAGGTTGAAGGGGTTATACCGAGGTGATGCCTGCAGCCGCAGACATCAACCCGGTACCGTTTTTTAGAGCCAGCAGTTGGCTTTTCAGTGATAACAAATGATGCGGCTAAAAGCTGTTCGGCTGTTATCCTAAAAGATGTGCCCTCCTCCCATCCTTCCACCGCTCTTCCTGGGCCTCCTGTGCCACCGGGAGACCCAAGCCACCATTCGTCACATTCGCCACCTAGGCTGAGACCTAAACAAAGCTGTATTCGGCTTCGATCGGGTCTCCGGTGTAAAATCCTGGAAGTGGCACTTCCACTTTACTCGGCTGCCAACGGCGCAGATTTTAGAAAAATTACAGTGTTCAGAAATGCAGATTTTGGCGATCTGAATACTTTTAAGTGAAAAGGAGGGATTTGGGTTTTTTAAACCCCCGATCCCTTTATAAAGAGTACCTGTCACCACATATTACAAGGGATGTCGTGAGAGCAATAAAAGTGATCAGATTTTTTTTTTTAAAGGAACAATTTTAAAAAATAAAATAAAATAAAATAAATAAGAATTTTCTTTTTTTAAAGGGCACCCGCAAATGTAAATGGTGTTCTCAGTGTGCTTTGTTCTCAGTGTGAGAACAAAGTCACTTCCGGCGGGCTACGAAATGATGGCCACCGTGAGGACTAATTCCCTTGTGTTCAGTGGAGAGGGGAGGCCCCTCCCCTCTCCACTGAACACAAGGAGAAAGACAGGAATTAGCTAGGGAGAGTCACAGACGCTGCTTGAAGGAGGACAGATGTGTGGAGGACCCTGCTGCTCTGCTGGTGACACAGATGAGACTTAGGGGTGTACTCACTTTTGTTGCCAGCGCTTTAGACATTAATGGCTGTGTGTTGAGTTATTATGATAGGACAGCAAATTTACACTGTCATACAAGCTGTACACTCACTAATTTACATTGTAACAACGTGTAATTTCTTTAGTGTTGTCACATGAAAATATATAATAAAATATTTACAAAAATGTGAGGGGTGTTCTCACTTTTATGAGATACTGTATGTGCTTAGAGGGGCACTTTGGGCGGGGAGTGAACTTGTGATGGGGTAAAAAACATACTGCGGGGTGCTTTGGGGGGGCGTGGAATTGTGCTGGGGGATCAAATTTGTACTTGGGGTACTTTGAAAATGAAATGGACTTGCTGGGTGGAAAGATCTGTGCTGGGGGGGCTTTGGGAGGGGAGCAGACTTGTGCTGGGGGGGGATCAGAAATGTACTGGGAGGCATGCTTTGAGAGGGGAGCAGACTTGTGTTAGAAGGTAAGGTGAGGAGGATTTAAAATACAATCCCCCCTCCAGCACAAGTTCTCTCCCCTCCCAAAGCACCCTCCCAGTACATATCTGATACCCCCACCTCTCAGCAAAAGTCTGCGCCCCTCCCAAAGTGTCCCTCCAGAGTCTACACTAGGTTGACCCCCATTACTACCCAGGGGTGACCCCCTATACACAAAGTTACATACAGGTAGCACTGGGGGACTCAGAGTCCCAGCTCACAGTTGAGTAAAGTGTCTCAGCGCTCATCGGCTCATACACACAGGGGTGCCCTCTCCTCCAGTCCTCATGGAGCTCCAGCCAGCACTAGATGATGATAAAAATCGCAGGGATCTAGTGTGCTCCACCCGCTGCCATCTCCCTCTGGTGATCAGTATGCTGCTGGCATCGGCAATGCACACACCACAATCCTGCCTCTGTGTTGCAGCTGACATCTCTCCACCAGCTGCCTGCCACAGTAAGTAAGCCCACGGGAAGATGTTGGCTGCAACACAGAGACAGGATAGCGGTGTCTAGTACCTCATACAACCCTCACAAGCTTCGGGGCTGAGGCAACCATGCTTGTGCATTCCCGGCTTCACAGGCTTCATTCCGGGACTCAGACTCGCCAAAATAGGGGAAAAATTTAGGGACTTTATTTTTTCTATTGTTTTTACTAATAATGGTGGGGGATCAGCGATTGTTAGCAGAACTGCGACATTGCGGAGGAGAAATCTGACCCCAAGTCACACTGGTGACCAGTGACATCAATACAATGATCAGTGCTGTAAAAAATCACTGAAGGGGTTATCACTAGGGGGTGATCAATGGGTTACGTATTTTCTAGGGAGGTGTTTCTAACTGTCAGGGGGACGGACTGACTGGGAGTAGAGAGAGATCGCTGTTCCTGATCACTAGGGACAGCTGATCTCTCTCTCTCTGACGCGACAGTGCATGCCTTCAGTATCACATGCACAGACCGACGTACAGATACATCGGTTTGCACACCCGAGCTGCCTTGGTGCAGTGTATATGCAGAAGGCAGAGGGAAAGTGGTTAAAGGAGCAGTGATTTTATTAATGCTTAAAGTGAAACAATAAAAATGTAATATTTGTTTAAATATCGTGCCTGGGGGTCCCCTTATTCTGCCTGCAAAGTGGAGCAGCTGTGTGATGTAAAGAGGAAGACCGCAGCAATAATGACATTTCTAAAGGAAAAAATGTATTTAATATTGCTCGCGGCTGTAATGTATTGCTGCCTCCCGGCCATGTAGATGAAAAAAATGACCCGCCCCCTTCTGACATCATGTGACGTCACATGACATCCGAAGGGGCGGGATCACCCGGTTGCATTACTGGGTGGCCCCGCCCTTGCCTATATAAGAGCAAGCAAAGAGAGAGCAGTTGGCGGGAGGCCTGCCATGGAGGGGGAGTGTTTTAATTTTTTGCTATTTCTTGGGTTCGTTGGGCAGCAGGACACCTTTTTTTCTTTTATAATAAAGGATTTGTAATTTCTCTTGTAGTTTTTACTTTTTGACACTTTTTTGGTGACAGATTAGGGGTACGTTGTGCCCCTACCCATTCACATAGGGGGGCCGGGATCTGGGGCCCCCTTGTTAAAGGGGGCTTCCAGATTCCGATAAGACCAGATGCCCACAGACCCTGACAACCACAGCCCAGGGTTGTCGGGAAGAGGCCCTTGTCCCCATCAACTTGAGGACAAGGTGCTTTGGGGGACAAAAAAAAAGTCTACACACCCCTGTTAAAATGGCTTTTGCTGTAGGATGCGACTAAGACAATGTCAGGAAAGAACTACTAGAACAGCTGAACTTTATTTGGGGTTAATCAGAGGCACTTTAAATGAAGGCAAGTGTGTACTGACTCCTATTTAACGTTAGTTGATAGTGATTGCTTAGTTATGAACACAGCTACATTCCCAGTTATAAGAGGGTGTGCACACTTATGCAATCTTATTTTTTTTTTTAGTTTTTTTTTTTTAGTTTTTCACTCCCCCCTAAAAGATTTTAGTTTGTTTTTCAATTGAGTTGTACAGTTTATAGGTCACACATTAAAGGTGGAAAAAGTTCTGAAATTATATACCTTTGACTCATTTTTTGACATCACAAAAACCTGACATTTTAACAGGGGTGTGTAGACTTTCTATATCCACTGTACATCTAACTCGTTCACATGTGGGGGGCAGGGATCTGGGGGCCCCCTTGGTAAAGAGGGCTTTCAAATTTTCATAAGTTACCCCCACACCCCCACAACTTACTGGCTGACGCGTTTCAAAGATTCTCCTTCTTCCTCAGAGCAGCAGAGGCTCCTTCAGCTGAATATATACATGTACAAATTCCATTATATTCAGCTGAAAGAACCTCTGCCACTAAGCTCTGAGGAAGAAGGACAATTCTCCAAAGTACCTCAGCCAGCAGGGGCCCTCGCATGGTCAGGACTCCAGGATTCCAGGAATGTATAGCTATGGACAAGTGGCTTGTATGTCCTCATGCTTGTGCGTAGTTTTTTTAAATCATTTTATTAGGCAATAATATGGGATAATGCACTAGGCTGGTGTGTCCTCTTTCTTTCCATTTTCTAGTAACACGAAAGACACCTCCAGACCTAGAGCACAGCAAGGCTTGAAGCAATACCCCCTGTGAAGTGGACCACCACTATAGGTGCTAGGCTACCATAGTCATGCTCTGAGGAAGATTGGAATTTGGAATTTCATCTCACATTTGGGATTTGTTTAGCAGACCAGGCTGGTCAATGCACATTCTGGACTTTGTTATGCCTGATTGATGTCATTGTTTGAGAGTAAATGACCAATATTTCTTTATTTTTTATAATAAATGGTTGCAAAGGTAGGCTAGTGCACCCTCTGTTCCTTATCTTTTACAGTCTACCATACTCATGCACAAGAGTTTTCTGCTGTTGTGTAGTATTGACGGAACCAGAACAGACACTGAAATTATTAAGAAAGTACAGTAATAGTAGCTGCTGAAGGATACAGATACAATACAAAGCAACAATCAGCCATTCATTATTCAATCTAAAATGAAGGAAAGATGCTAAGAGGGACATTAGAGTTGAAAAAACACAATATAGATCATCAAAAAGAGAGAAAGAAAGGTTCCAACATTGCTTCTATGCATACCAGCATGGCAGGCAACAGCAGCTCATCCAGTGTCCTGGAGCGACACTCAGCTCTTAAAGATGACTGCATATAAAGGCAGTAAAGGATTGAGATTGGGCACTGGGAAGGGTAAGCACTCTAATAGGCTGCATAGACTGTTTTCTGATGCCTCCTTAAAGTGTTACTAACCCAGGACCCTACATTCACTATATCTGGTCTCCCACAGTACACAGAACATGGAAATGCAATTATGTTAGTAAAAATGAAGTGCTAAATACCTTTTCTAATGAGCCGTTAGAGCAGTCATGTGACTTCTATCGATGTCTAGTTAAAGCTTGTAGGAGGACTTTTCATTCACCCCTGATTGTCCTATGAGACTGGAGGACCCCTGACCCTCTGTTTGCTCAGCGCTATAAAAAGGTACTTATCACAAATAGATTACAGAAACATGCACAGTTTACATGATATAATACTTGTAATACAGTGCATTTTAGGATTTTACACCCACTTTTACTCAGTTCCACTGGCTACTGGGGATTCCTGACAGGCAGGGAGGGAGATGGGGAGAGAAGACAACACATGACAAGCCCTACCCCGAAAATAAGCCCTACTGGGTCTCTTGCTGCCAAAATGAATATAAGAACCGGGCTTATTTTCCGGGAAACAAACTACTGGGTAACAATATGCATTGCAAAATAAGTATTAGAACTTTGAGAGCTCTATAGGCTGAAACTGTATGTACTAAGGTGAAGGAAAAACAAAAGATAAATCTTTCCAGAAAAAAAAAAATTCTGCTATATTTTGCTATATTTACTCTGGCATTTGTAAGTATTCCGTAGAACAAAACTGAATTTCAGAAATGCACTTACAGAATACCATGTGTCGGGTCCCAGGTTAACATGTGCTGTGGATGTAATTGCATATGAGTCAGGATTTTTCTGCTCTTATAGCTGTGATTCCCAGCAGAGCCAATAGCATTTACAGTCACATACAAACAAGATACTTGAAGAAAAGGAAGGAGGGAGAGAGAGAGAAATAATTTCATGTTTTATTTAGATGTTGGTAAATCATTTTCTGTCCTCTACTAATGCAAGATTGCTTAGCAATATCTTTTCAGGAAGCATCCACTGTGCTCTATTTTTACTGGACCTCACATGATTTTCTAGACTAGAGAACACAACATTCTGTTTTTCCTGAAAGTGAGATCAGATGTGCAGTCATTCGGTGCTTTTCTCTTGCTAGACATCACTTACTGTTCAGACTCATCAAGTAATATCTGCTGAGAACCTGCCATCAGTGTCAGTGTACACCTGAATTTATGATGTTCTTTTTCTTTGCAACACAATGAACGTACACTGCAAATCTAAGAAGCTTGTCCAGGTTGCAGGTCTACAGTAAATATTAAGGAGGTTATCCACAGAGCAACCTAGACAGGAGCCTAGGGTCTGAAGGAAGTCCATCCCAGGGGGGGGGGGCAGCCTACAACCTTCATGTATCTGCAGAAAAGCAGCATTTAGCGCAATTGGTCAAAGTTCTGCACTTATCTGTCACTTTACAAGAATATCTGAACTTGTAGGCAATTGAGGGTTGGTTGGAGAGTGCAAAATCTAGGGAAGCTCGACACAGAAGCCAGTTTTTTCAGCTTCTAGTTTTTATTTTTAAAGCTTAAGCACGTGCGGATCGTGATATAGCTGTCGTCCAGTTTTAGGAGGCCATCATATGATCACTTTGGGTCGTGGGTGGCGCGCTCTGTGATCGTAGTGTCCGACACACACTACTGATCACAGATTGAGGTAAAGAGGGCTCTTCACCACGTGATCAGCTGTGTCCAGTCACAGTTGATCACAGAGCTAAGCAGAAGTCTGTTATTGGCACTTCTTTCCTCGTGCTGACACCATAAGGCGAGGAGAAGAAAGACGATAATCGGCTTGTGTAAAAGGGACATGTGCACTGATTATCAGTGTCCTGATTATCAGTGTAGTTCAAACAGTGCCCACCAGTGCTGCCAATAAGTGCTCATCAGTGCCTCCTCTTCAGTATCACCTATCAGTGCT
This sequence comes from Lithobates pipiens, assembly GCF_037356315.1. Taxonomy (NCBI): domain Eukaryota; kingdom Metazoa; phylum Chordata; class Amphibia; order Anura; family Ranidae; genus Lithobates; species Lithobates pipiens. The sequence continues at coordinate 24,367,560 of NW_027507696.1, read as the reverse complement.
GCCTACAAGTGCCCATTAGGACCATCTATTACTGCTTATCAGTGCCCATTGGTGTCACCTATCAGTGCCCACCAGGGCCGCCTATCAGTGCAACCTCATCAGTGCCCACCAGTGCCACCTCAGCAGTGCCCATGAATGTCCATCAGTGCCGCCTCATCAGTGCAACCTCATCAGCACACATCAGCGAAAGAGAAAAATTATCTGTTTACAAAATCTTATAACAAACTATAAAAACGTTTTCATTTCTTTCACAATTTCCAGGCTTTATTTGTTTATATAGCAAAAAATAAAAAGCCCAGTGGTGATAAAATACCACAGAAAGAAAGCTCTATTTGTGTGAAAAACATGATAAAAAGTTTGTTTGGGTACAGTGTTGTACGACCACGCAATTGTCATTTAAAGTGTGAGAGTGCTGAAAGCTGAAAATTGGCCTGGGCAGGAAGAGGGTAAAAGTGTCCAGTAGGCAAGTGGTTTATTGAACAACCTGAAGTTGGAAGCTGATTGGCTACCATGCACCATGCCATGCACTGGCTGCACCAGATTTTGCACTTTCCAATTTTAATAAATCAACCCCTAGGTGTCTGATATGGTAGACTAAGCGAAAACAGAGAACTGGGGCAACTTTTCTGTGCCTATGGCAATCATTATCAATGTCAATCATAAGGATGGAGGGGCCAAATCTTTTACGTTGCATTCAGTCTCTAATCAAAGGAGAACAACCAGTGAATACCCTCAAAATATTTTCACTGGTGCTCACATTTTAAAGTCTGCGTGGGCCTCAACTATCACTCACCTACAGTACATAGCAGCAGCTGTATGTGTCAGCTACAAGTCTTTTTTTTTCTGTCCCCAGGGCCAGGCTCTCTTGATGGGAGCGCTCTGGCTTTTTATAAAAGGTGCAATTTGCACAGTTTTAAAGTATAACTATAGGCAAAACTTTTATTTTTTTCATTTTGGATAGAGTAAAGGAGGGTTATGACCCCTGTCAGATTTTGACATCTGTGTCCAATTGTGGAGATGTTCCTCCACTTCCAGTCCGATAGCCAAACAGGAAGTCAGAGGAAATCCCTGCAAATTAAGGGGGGATTCCTTGTGGACACCAAAGTCACTAGAACAAGTGTCCTCATTGGAAGATTTCCCTTCAATTACTTTTATGGGGACAACCCAAAATTTGGGATTTTCATTTACTTTCACTTTTAATAATAAGGGTAAACAGGAAAAATAGTAAGGAAGAATCTCCTTAATGGGGGAACAGACAGCAATAAAAACTGGCAAGTGTTCTAATCCTTCTCCACTCTATCCAAGACTAAAAAAAAAAAAAAGTTTTTCCTTTAGTTATGCTTTAACCACTCTATAAAGGGCACTTTCACCCCCTTCCTGTCCAGGCCAATTTGCAGCCTTCAGTGCTGTCATGCTTTGAATGACAATTGCGCGGTCATGCAACACAAATATATTTTTTATCATTTTCTTTACACAAATAGAGCTCTCTTTTGGAGGTATTTAATCATCGCTGATTTTTTAATTTTTTTCTAAAAAAAATGAAAAAAAGACAGCAATTCTGTCAGCAATTTTTTTAAAGTTTTTTTTTCTCCTACACTGAAGGACACTGATGGGGTGGCAGTGATGAGGAGGCACTAATATGCAGCACTGATGGGCACTGATAGGTGACACTGATGGGCACTGAAAGGCAGCACTTATGGGCAAAGATAGGTGGCACTGATGGGAACTGATGGGTGGCACTGAAAGGTAGCACTGATTGGCATAACTGATGGGCACAGATTTGCCTCACTGATAAGCACAGACTGGTGTCACTGATGGTCAAAGACTGGTGTCACTGATGGGCACAGAGTGGCATCGCTGATTGGGCACTGTTGGGGCTGCATTGTAAACAGGGCACTGATGATCAGTGTTCAGATTACCTTTACACATTTTTCCCATGAGATGCCGCTTATCAGCTCTCCTCACCTCACATTGCCAGTGTGAGAGAGGAAAAGCCAATAAACGGCACTTCCTTGTTTACATGTGGTCAGCTGTGATTGGACACAGCCAATCACATGGGCAAAGAGCCATGGCCGCGGCTCTTTACTGTGATCGGGGGGGGGGGTTGCACAGTGTCCCCTAAACTGGACGTCGTTGTATGAAGGTGTCACAGAACGAGAGCTGCACCACTCCGCCATCATTTGATGGTGGTGTGGGTGGGAAGTAGTTAAGCTACTTTATACGTTTTATAAGTTTTGGTTATCAATCTAATAGGAATTACATAGCTCCCAACTGTCCCTGATTTGGAGCAAAGCCCCTCTGTCCCTCTTTCCTCCTCATTTGTCCCTCATTTTGGTCTGATCTATATAGCTGTATATAAAATGCACTTTTTATCTATCAAAAAGTATTTTCCAGCACTAAAACTTTCATCTGATTTCTAAATCGCTGCATCTGTAAATTCCAATAGCCAATATAAAGGAATAGTAGTGGTAAAAAAAAACACTTGTGGGTTTAACTAATCTTGTTTTTTTGTACAATTCTTCTTTAAGAAGGCGTGGCAAGGGGTGTGCCCTATCTCTGCATACTTTTGCTGATAGGTGTCCCTCATTCCCATCTCAAAAAGGTGGGAGGTATGGAAATATGATATATAGAGCTCACTTCTATGACTAAGCACAGTCAGGGTTAGATGTATCAGCAGGCGTGGGCTAAGGCAGGAACTGTCATGGAAACCAGCTACCTGGAATAATACTATAGTGTGATTTTACAGAGTGCAGCTCTGTTTACACTTTTTGCAATACATGCTGAGTAGGACAGGCAGAGGGAGCTATCACCTGTTACAAAAGGAGGACCTGAAGAGTAGTTAACTTGCCGGCCGCCCGCTGTCGATTGACAGCGGCAGAATGGCACACTTGCACGAATCGACATATCTTTCTTAAAGTGGGACCCTGCCGTGTCACTAAGGAGCCAAAGCACGTGCCCGATGGCTGCGATGTCTGCCGGGCACCCGTGATCACTTCTGACAGAGCGAGAATGAGGATTTGTGTGTGTAAACATGCAAATCCACGTTCTGTCAGGGGTGAGGAGACAGACGTTCTTAGTGATCTGTCTCCTCCCCCAGTCAGTCCCACCCCCCCACAGTTAGAAACACTCCCTAGGAAACACATTTAACCCCTTCCCTGCCAGTGACATTTTTTCAGTAATCAGTGCATTTTTATAGCACTGATCGCTATAAATGTCAATGGTCCCAAAAATGTGTCAAAAGTGTCCAATCTGTCTGCCGCAATGCCGATAAAAATCGCAGATCACCACCATTACTATTAAAAAAAATAAAAATAATAAAAATGCCATAAATCTATCCCCTATTTAATAGACGCTATAACTTTTGCGCATACCAATCAATGTTTTGTTTTTGTTTTTTACCAAAAGTATGTAGAAGAATATATTTCGGCCTAAACTGATGAAGAAATTTTTCTTTTTTTTTTTAATTTGGGAAATTTATTATAGCAAAAATTAAAATATATTGTGTTTTTTTTTATTCAAAACTGTCGCTCTTCTTTTTTTTATAGCGCAAAAAATAAAAACCGCAGACATGATCAAATACCACCAAAAGAAAGCTCTATTTGAGGGAAAAAAAGACATGCATTTTGTTTGGGTACAAAGTCGTAGTTAAGCGACGCAGTGCCGTATCGCAAAAAATGGCCTGGTCAGGAAGGGGGTAAATCCTTCCAGGGCTGAAGTCGTTAAAGTGGCTGTAAACCTGAAAAAAAAATGTTTTTACTGAAGACTTCTACCTGGTACAGTAGAGGATGTCAAGTCATCTGTGCCAAGTCTTGCCATAAAGAGTTAATCTAGCTCCGAGCAATCCTGGTCTTTATCTCATGCACTGCATGAAAGCAGAGAGTCTCTACGATTCCAGCTTCATATCCCTCCTCCTTTCTTCTCCAGCTCTCCCAGGATTGGCTGCTCCACACCTCAGCATGATTGGGCATGCTGAAGTCATGTGGTGCCTTTCCTGAGTTTTGACTGGATGTTACTCGTCATAGGACATGATCAGTGTGACTGAGGAGGTTTACCTCCAATTTAAGCAAAGCTTTGAGTAGTGCAGTTTCTTTGAGGGATTTAAATAAAAAATAGGTCTGGCAACCTTGGATTTCCAATGCTCAGCCATCCTGCTTTGATAACCTCCTTATGTCAATCAGAGGATTCTAATCCACTGTTCCCCGAGACCTCTTTATCTTTATCGCTATCTCTTCTTTCTTCTTTTTTTCTACCTTCTCTGGGATCATTCTTTTGTTTAGGCTCTTCTGCTTTTCTTTTCTTTTAACTCTGTATCTCCTTTTAATTAGCGTGTAAACCTTTTAGGCCTTTAGAACATGGGCTGGTTATGACGTTACTGAGTTTTCATCTCTTTTCAGTTTTTTTTCCTCTGTGTTCTCACAATTGCAATTTCTTTCAAACCTTAAAATCAACACATAAAGTATAGTTTTGCTATTTGTGACGTTGTGAAGTTCTGAATTTACGCAATCTCTTTGTTTTACAAAACTATGACAATGCTATGTTTACAATTCTCATACATACTGTTTTTGTAATTGTTATCCCATTGGCTCTGTTGTGTGTGTTCTAAAGACAAAGCCTTTTGTAAAAGAAATCCTCTAGTGCTTCACTGAAATACAATTTAAGTATATCAAATAATTATCAGTATGTGAGGATAATTTCCAGAATGTTTATGATAGACTGTAAAACTATATGTAGTAACAGTTCTTCAGCAAGTAATTATTTATAATACTAATAATAAATAAAAAATGTACAACTTGTTTAACAAAAAAAAAATAAAAAAAAATAAAAAAATAAAAAAAATATATATATATACACATCCTCCAAAATAATTCTACATCAATCAGTGTCCAACGGTGTAATCCACGTCTCGCACGTAGTCCAGGGGTGGCTGTCCTTACATAACACACGGGGAAATGCAGAAAGTGGAAAACTGAGGAGGGAAATCATTCTGGCAGTCAGGAACTGAAGTGATGGGATGCTGGCAATGAGGAAGTGGAGTAATTGTTTTGGGAGATTTCAAGGGGGACATTTCACCCCTCCACGATACAGGGAGAACATCATGTGGGGATCTACTGCATCTATCCAAGTGGGAGCACAAAGTACCCTACTCTGGGGCTGTTTGCCACATTTCCTGATGGTAGATAGATGTACAGCACTGTAGGCATAGCTGAAGAGGGAAAACATAATGGACAAAGGCTGGTCACCCTCTTACAAGGTGGCTTTAGTTTGACAATTATTGCTGAAGCAGGCAAAGCTGCATTGGTGTGAGTCATGTCATCGCATGATTGAACACAACAGTGGTGTGCTCCAGAGCACCTAATTTTTGCCCCCTATTAGCTATAGTTGCCATTACATTGACTGAATCTGGTATCTGCATCTACCATACTAGAGACATAGCCACAGGGTGAAAAATAATGGGTATAGGCTGGCCATCTTTACACAAGTTGACTTTGGTTTGGCACTTGTTCCTGGCACAGGTAAATAAGCCTGAGTGAAAATGTCTATAATATCAAAGGGGGCTTTCAAGGTCATAGTCTTTCAGTGCATTTTAGAAAGTACCATCATTGGGGCATTGGAGAGGTTGTAGTTGGATCAGTATGATCTTCAAGTTAGGGATGTGCTGAGTTCATGAATTAAGAATGTTTATAGTCTATAGCCTGAATGCTGATTAGAGTTGGGCTGAATCTACCCCGGTTTGTGCCAGAACTCTTGAACAGCGCAAAAGTTTAGACCCGAACGCCATTAAAGTCTATGGGACCCGAATTTGAAAAATCAAAAGTTCCCCTTTTGAAGGCTTTTATGTAGGGATGAGCCGAAACCCCCCCTGGTGGTGGTGCCACAACACTGTAAGCCCTCTCACTTACTCTTGCAGAAACTATATCAAGAATTGTAATTACATGCCCCTGTTAAACAGGGGAAGAAAAATTGGGTGTTGAAAAATTGCGTTGAAATATATCAAAAATTGTAATTACATGCCCCTGTTAAACAGGGGCAGGAAAATTGGGCCTTGGGTGGTGGTGGTGCCATAACACTGTAATCCCTCACAGATACTTTTGTTGGGGCGCAGAAACGTGCCCTTCTGTGAAATATTAGATCAAAAATTGTAATTACATGCCCCTGTTAAACAGGGGCAGAAAAATTGGTCCTTGGGTGTTGGTGGTGGTGCCCTAAACCAAAAATATTGTTGGAAGCTAGCATCATCAAGATTGAGGAGGAATAGGATAGGCAGCATAGGCAGTCTTCAAGGAATCTCACATCCATAGCAAATTCAATCAGTTACATCAGCATCAGGTGCCTGATAGCTGTTGATCCAAGACTGATTAATTTTTATGAATGTGAACCTATCAACGGAGTCTGTGGACAGGCGCACACTTTGATCCATTACAAACCCTTCAGCAGCACTGAATGTGCATTCAGAAAGCACACTGAATGCAGGACAGGTCAGTAGCTCAATTGCATACTGAGCAAGTTCTGGCCAGTGGTCCATCCTCAAGACCCAGTAACCAAGTGGATGCTCTGTTGGAAAGGTCTTCAAGTCTGCTCTTGCCCCTAGATATTCCTGCACCATGAAATGCAGAATCTGGCTATGGTTGCTTGAACCGATCAGACCTTGGCACTAAGGACTGAAAAATTGTTTAACCACTTTCAGACCGGACAAATTTGCTGGTCAAAGACCAGACCACTTTTTACGATTCGGCACTGCGTCGCTTTAACTGACAATTGCGCGGTCGTGCGACGTGGCTACCAAACAAAATTGATGTCCTTTTTTTCCCACAAATAGAGCTTTCTTTTGGTGGTATTTGATCACTCCTGTGGTTTTTATTTTTTGCGCTATAAACAAAAATAGAGCGACAATTTTGAAAAAAACGCATTATTTTTTACTTTTTGTTATAATAAATATCCCCCAAAAATATATAAAAAAAAAAAATTTCCCTCAGTTTAGGCCGATACATATTCTTCTACATATTTTTGGTAAAAAATCGCAATAAGCGATTATTGATTGGTTTGCGCAAAAGTTATAGCGTTTACAAAATAGGGATAGTTTTATAGCATTTTTATTAATAATTTTTTATTATTTTTTTTTTACTAGTAATGGCGGCGATCAGCGATTTTTATTGTGACTGCAACATTATGGCGGACACATCGGACATTTTTGACACATTTTTGGGACCATTGTTATTTATACAGTAATCACTGCTATATAAATGCGGTGGCAGTGTAGGGGTTAAGTGTTCCTAGGGGCGTGTTACTAACTGTGGGGGGTTTGGGCTTTCATTTAGTGAACACTGATCTCTGCTCCAATCACATGGAGCAGAGATCAGCGTCACCAGTTGCTAGGCAGAATGGAGAAATGTTGTTTACAACGGCACTTCTCCATTCGGCCGCTCCGTGAGACGATCGCGGGGATGCCCGCGGCGATCGAGTCCGCGGGTCCCGCGACCGGACTCACGGGGGTCCCGACCAGCGCGGGAGCGCGCCGCCGGCGGCACGCTCCCGATGGCAGGGCGGCAAATTTAAAGGGACGTACATGTACGCCCATTTGCCTGCCCATGCCATTCTGTCGACGTACATCGTCGTGCGCTGGTCGGCAAGTGGTTAAAGGCATCGGTCAGCCGGCCACCTTCTCCACTGCTCTTCCTCTGACTGAACGGAGCCTTAGCAACACGTAGTCCAGCACCAGGAAATTGTAACCTCCCAGGGTCTGGAAATGCGTTGCACAAAACTTTCTTCAAGGCCTCCTAAAGATATTTCCTCCTCTGCTCCCTCTGTGAAGGCAGAATGAGTTCTGCAACCTTACCCTTGTAACGTGGATCAAGAACAGTTACCAGCCAGTTATGATCCCTCTCCTTGATACCACGAATCCTAGGGTCCTTTCGCAGGCTTTGCAGAATCATGGAGGCCATGCAGCGTAAGTTTGCAGAGTAATTTGATTCTGAGTCCTCTAGGTCACTAAGGATCACATGATCTGTAATTACCTCTTCCCAGCCACGTACAACTCCTTGGGTTTCTGGGGACTGAAAACCATCCCTTGAAGACTGCTGCTGGGGGTTATCCTCTACATCCATGCTTACACAATCCTCCTCATCCTCTTCTTCTTCCTGTGTGTTTGGTGGGACCGCAGGAATGCTATCTGGATAAAGGGGGCCTTGAGAGGTAAGAAAGTCCTCCTGTTCTGCCTCGAGTGCCCTGTCCATGATTCCACGAAGCTTGTGCTCCAACAGGAAGACTAAAGGGACAGTGTCACTGATGCATGCATTGTCACTGCTCACCATCCTTGTGGCCTCCTCAAATGGTGACAGGACAGTGCACTGGTAAGGCGATAAGAAGCCAAGTTCCCCTGACCCTGCCCTGGTGCCATACTCGCACAGGTACTCATTAATGGCCCTCTGCTGTGTGTGCAGCTGCTAAAGCATTACCAACGTTGAGTTCCACCTGGTGGGCATGTCACAAATGAGGCGGTTGGTGGGCAGGTTGCATTCCCTTTGAATGTCAGCCAGCTGAGCACTTGCATTGTATGACCAGCGGAAATGACCACAGACTTTTATGGCCTGCCTCGGGAGATCCCAGAAGTCTGGGTACCTGCTCAAGAACCTCTACACCACCTAATTCAGGAAGTGTGCCAAACATGGAACATGGGTTAAGTGTCCCTGTCGGAGGGCGGAGAGACAAGCTCCAACAATACTGAACCCTGTCCTGCATCCTTCGCTGTGAAGGAAAGGTAACGTCCCTGCCCATGCCTGCTGGACCATGAGTCAGTGGTAATATGAACCTTACTGCTTACCGTACTGTCCAACGAGGCCAAAACATTGCCTTCCACATGTCGGTAAAGAGCCGGAATGGCCTTCCGTAGAAAGAAATGGCGTTTTGGAACCTGCCACTGAGGTACAGCACATTCCATAAATTCACGAAAGTGGGCAAAGTCTACCAGCTGAAAATGCAGCAGTTGCAGTGCTAGCAATTTGGCCAAGCTAGCATTTAGACGCTGAGCATGTCGATGGCTGGGGCCAAATTTTTTTTACAGTTCAGCAACTGGGGTAGGGAAATTAGTCTGCTAAAATAAATTGGTGGTGTGCTGCTAGCAGATTGGATGCAAGTACATGGGACACCTATTGCTATACCTTTATTCCTCTCAGTGCAGGTTTTTGAGAGGACTGTTCGAGATCTCAGATGAGGAGCAAGGAGAAGTCTGATTTTTTTCTTTGATGTGGGTCTTTCAAGTGCTGTTGCCAATGGACTGCATGGCAGGTCATCATATGTCTGGTCAAGCATGTGGTGCCCAAGCGGCTGCTGTTGTGGCCACGCTTGATCCGCTTCAGACATAGGTTGCTAACAGCAATGGTGCGATCTGCTGCACACATGTTGAAAAAGGCCCACACCAAGGAACTTTTAAAAGTCAGCACGGAGTCAGCAGCGCCCTGCACCTGTGGAGCTCTGCGGTGTGATGCAATAGGGTGGCTGCCCTTAAGCTGACCCCTAGAAGACATCATGCCTTGTTGAAGTTGTGCCTCCTCCTCTTTCTTCTCTCAGGCACCTAAATACGCTGGGGTAACATGCCTGCCAGTTTCTTATGCTTCTTGGGCACCCCCTCACTCTAGGCTCACGTTATTCCCTTCCTCAACCTGGGAACCAGCATCGGAGCCTTCAAATCACTGCGTATCCTCCAGCATCATGTACCCGGCACTGTGGTTGAATAATTCTAGAGACTCCTTAGTGCATGATGGTGGGGCTACGGAAGGAGTGACTGTGGACAAGGAGCAGGTGGAATAGGCCGCTTTGACAGCTGCATTGGAAGGCATACTACTCTGAGCCTGGGTGACAGAGGATGAGGAGGATGAGGACGGCTATGTTATCCACTCCACCAACTCTGCATGTTCTGGCTCAATAACACGGCCAACAGCAGAAAAAAAGGACAAGCGTGCCCGACGGCCACCTGCAGAGGATGCACTATGTCCACAACCACTGCCTGCACTGACTGAATATCGAGTAGACACTGAATATGTAGTCTAAATGCAGAATATATATATATATATATATATATATATATATATATATATATATATATATATATTAGACTAGACTGACTGTATATATATATACCAAACAATGGGAGGAGTTTGGGACTTTAAATGAAGAACACGGTGTGGGCCTCCATCCCTGGTTCAGGTTTGAGAAAAAGGAAGGTGGGGCTTTAAATGAGGCTATTGATTTGTGGGGGTGAGATAATTAGAAAATATATTTAATGGCATATTGAGTCTGACAATACATAACAATGATGCACATAGTAGAAAAGGTTTCATATGTATACACACACTGTATTAATGCCAATGGTCCCAAAAATGTGTCAAAATTGTCCGATGTGTCCGCCATAATGTCGCAGTCATGATAAAAATCGCTGATCGCCACCATTACTAGTAAAAAAAAAAAATATTAATAAAAATGCCATAAAACTATCCCCTATATTGTAGACGTTATAACTTTTGCGCAAACCAATCAATAACCGCTTATTGTGATTTTTTTACCAAAAATATGTAGAAGAATACGTATCAGCCTAAACTGAGGAAAAAAAATGTTTTTTTTATATATTTTTGTGGGATATTTATTATAGCAAAAAGTAAAAAAGCTTTGCCTCTGCCAAGTTGGCTCCTCCACATCGAGTCCAAGTAAAGAACAAGACACAGTAGTCATTTATGAGGAAAATGTCAGCTGCAGGGGGAACACAGGCAACACTGCTGACTAGTCCTGAGTAGGGATGAGCTCTGGCATATTCACACACTCCATGTTCAGAGCTTGCCAGGAAGCCGGCGCAGCGCTGCGCTAATCACAGGCAGTGAGACATTTCCCGATCTCTGCAGCCTCGCTTCGGGGCAATGTCTCACTGCTTGTGATTAGCGCTGCGCCAACCTCCTGGTGGCTCTGCATGTGGAGTGTGCGAACACGCCGGAGCTCATCCTTAGTCCTGAGCCCTATGCCTACCTTTTGTGGGCACAGGATCCATAGTTTATGTCCTCTTTAAAGTTATACTAAAGCTAAAATGTTTTTTGTCTTAAAATAAAAAAGAGATTATACTTACCTGCTCTGTGCAATCATATTGCACAGAGCAGTCCCTTACCTCCTTTTTGGTGGTCCCCTGCCGGCACTGTCTGCGTCTTTATCCTCCAAGTGCCCCCTTAGCAAGCTAGGTTCTGTGGGGGAGAATGGTAACATTTGATATGCAAATCATGGTAAATGTTAGTGAACCAACACACAAAGACATGTTTTTAATATACAGATCATATCTGTTGAGGGCAATATATTCTCATATATCACAACAAGCTTCATGTGTTTTATTTCCATAATGACTAGTTCAGCTGCTTCTATTTATTGTATAAGACTGACATCTACTGTGCGTTGTATCAATTGCAACCTAAGGATACGCTTACATTTTAGAAATTATGTGATCTAAGATGTACACTGACCCGAGTGAATTAGAAAGGGCATAGTTATAAATTTCCTTTAGAACTGGCTTCATATCCTTAGTAGAAGCAGGAAAGTGCTGTTTCAGTCCAGCCCGCACTTCTATCTTTCTCCTGATGGATACTGCTAAAATGAATGCTTTATTGTGGCTCAACATTTAAATTCAGTATTTGATTGGTGCAGTAATCTGCTGAGTGAACATCAGAGTTTGTACTAAACTGTTGATCTTGGTATACTTGTTCAAACCTGACAGTTGGGAACACTTTACATTTGTTAAAAATCCCAGGTGCCTTATTTTACGTTCTGTTTGATCTTACCATTTACTGGCACTAGAAAGTTGACTTAAATAACTGAAAATAATATGCATAAAGTGCTGTGTAAAGAGCACAAGATGTAAAAATGTGCACACCTTTTTTGATGCAACTAGAATGGTTTAGTTTCTTTAAAATTTGTTCTATCACCATTCCAAATTTGACTCAATTTTATTTTCTATTTATTCTATTGTTTATTGTATTTTTAATTTTAATTTGAAATAGAACATTTTAAATTATGCGTTCCATTATATTATATTTTATATTATTGTCATAAGTTTGGTAGGTAATGAAGGATGACCCCACTTACCATGGCTCCTGACAGCTTGTCTAGCTGAATAAATCAAAGGCCAGCAATCACCGTCCGGAAGCACTCTCCTCCTTTTTTTTTTGCTTGACTTGGTGCATTCTTTGGCATTTTAGTATGCAAAAGAGTATACATTCTTTAATCACATGCAAATACAGGCATCAAACCATTCACAAAAAGTCTGAAATATTTAATTTGTGTATTTAAAAAACACAGAATTGGGTCCTTTTTTACTTTTCCTTTTTTCAATAGGTTTTTATCGGGTTTTCACAATAACAAGTAAATAACAATGTGGACATTGTTCGTCGTACATTAGGTTGTGATGTATACATTAGTACAATCAAATGTCTCTGATGAGAACTAACATATATTGCAAGTATAGTTGAGACTTGTGTTAACTCTAAAATAACATGGAGATTGAAATTAAGGATATCACGCAAATTGGGATCACACTCGAGAGAAGTGTGACCCCATCATGGATCACTTGTAATAAGTATAAAACAGGATTAGTTTTCCAACTTCTATATATCAAAATATGTAGTACAGCTCAACAATCAGTTGAGACTTATGCTGTATTCTTAACATTTTTTTACTTTTCTAAAGTAATACTAAAATGAGAACAAAAACACCCCCCAGACAAGGCAGGGAGACCATAGATTGGACTTTGTATGTGTCACGAGAAAGTACACAAAAATTATAAAATTATCAATTTTTATTCCATAGAGATAAAAACAGTAAGATAAAAAACACCATTGCAATTCACACATGATGCTCATCTTGCAGTATTAATTATGAAGGATTCGCTCCTTGATTGTGTAATCTATATCGTGAATTGTACATTCGACAAAAGTAAATAAAACTATAAACTAAATGTACAAAAATATAAAAACATTTTTTACATATTGTTAATAGTTTTGTTTACTATTGTAGAATGTACAATTCACAATATAGAATATACAATTAAAGAGTAGATACTGAAGAAGCAAAGCCTTCAAGAAATGTGTTGGTAGTGCCCACAGAGAAATAAGAAAATATGTGTTGACAAAAACAGAACTTCTCCACATACAGGGTTGGACAAAATTATGGAAATACAGTAAGTATGGTAAAAGAACGAAATTGATACCTAATATGTTGTTGGACTGCCTTTGCCATCCAAAACGGCCTGAATTCTCCAGGGAATCGAAAAATATAGTTCTTAGATGGTGGATAACGGAATCTCATACCACGTTCCATGCAAAAATCCAGGTCACAATCTCGCAATGTGCAATGTCCTTTTGTCTCTTTCAGTCACTTGACCATGTCGACCGCGCTTATGCATATCAGATGGCGTTTTTATGTTGTCAGAAGTTTTAATACTGTTCTGTGCAACAATGCAAAAAAATTGCCAACTTCTGTCACAGAGGCACAGGTAAGTGGGCACCAACACTTTGCCCTGTTTGAAACTCTGACATGACTCCGCATTACTAGCAGCGCTAGTGAGGATTCCCACCTGTTAGCTAGGTGTCTCATCACACAGCAGAAGCAAAAGAATGTTACATCACTTCCACTTTCAATGCAAAACATGTTGTTACTTTCACACCTGCAAAGAATGTATTGTTTTCATATTTCTGTTCAAACCCTGTATTTTTCTACATAATCCTGATCTGGCCTAAAATTGTTTCTGTGATAAAAAAAATTGCTAGTACAAAATTAAATTGTCTCCAGCAGCATCCTTGCCAAGTTCCAGCTGTTGGAGCAAAAGAAAAAAAAAGGTCCTCAACTCACTCTCAAGCACAACATCCTAGTGCAAGCCTAATTTATTACATGTGCTACACCACAGTGGCAGGTACCCAGCTGCTATTTTTTGCCCAGAAGACAATACCTGCCGTCCACCAGCATATAAAAGTAAAGTGTCCATGTCACTGGACTACGAAGGATACACATGACTGTGGACACATTGTGCAGTTAGCACGAGCAAGGATGCTACATATCCTTCATGGCAGACTGGGTCAATTTGACACCCGTGTACCCAGGGGTGTACTTACTTTTGTTGCCAGCTTTTTTAGACATTAAAGTTATTTTGAGGGGACAGAAAATTTACACTGTTATACAAGCTGTACACTCACTACTTTACATTGTAGCAAAGTGTCATTCCTTCAGTGTTGTCACATGAAAAGATATAATAAAATATTTACAAAAATGTGAGGGGTGTACTCACTTTTGTGAGATACTGTACCTATGAACAATAATCCTATAATTATTGCTCTCACTTAGGGAGGAGCATTGTTTACTTACATTCGGACCATACAGTGGCCATACAGTGACTGTTTAGATGTTCGTCTGAACACAGAACATTTAAGGCCTTTGGTGTGGACAATCAATGGTTGCTTCATCCTTACCAGCCACTGACCTCACCTGACCTATTAACTTGCATGGCTGGGAATCCCTGGCCACATATGCAAATGGTCAGGATCGGAAGGGTTACATCATTGCCTAAATATGGCCATGTGAACATATATGGGCAAAGATGTCACCAATATCCCTGAACCTTCCTTTATATAGCTGATGATAGCTCAGGGAGGGAGCTGTCAATAAGCTAGTTGTATCATTGGGATCAGTTGTGTTTTGTTTTCAGTAAGTCGGCAGGCATCATAACTGATGCCAGAATAGATACATTTTGTTTTTTAAATTAAGGACTTGTTAAACATTTGGGTTCCTTTATTTCTAGGTTGCATTTTTTTGTGAATGATTTGATGTACTATGTATTCCATACTAAGTTATGTGGGGGGGGGGGGGGGGGGTAGTATTTGGGAGCCCCTATTAGTAAAGGAGTCTTCCAAATTCTGAGATAAGCCTCCTTCCCAAAGACCTCCACAACCACTAACTAGGTTTGTGGGGAAGAAGCTCTTGTACTCATCAAGATGGGGAAAAGGTGCACCCCCCATATTTATAACATGTGGCTTGGTATGGTTCAGGAGGGGGGAGGGGCACACCCATCATCCACTTGCCTGGCCAGCTGCATGCTTAGGTTAAGTATCTGGTATGAAAATTTACCTCACACTATTTATTTATTTATTTTGTGTTAGGTACCCCCTTAAAATCCATACCCCCTTAAAGTCATTCTTGCTGTAGGATGTGCTACAGCAAAATAGCCATTTTACAAATAAAAAAAACCACTGCAAAATACATAGCAGAGCTTTGGAGGGGTGTGCGTGCGTGCAGTTTTTTTTTTTGTAAATAAAAATAAAGAAGAGTTAAGTCATTTGCCTGAAATTTTAAACACTTTTTCCATTTGTAAATATCAATGCTATTGACATTTCTGTACATCACACAGTTATACACCTTCATATGAAGGAATGGTATGTCCCCAGGCATTGGCTTGGCGCCAATCAGCCTATTTAGGTTGTCCCCGCAGTGTGTCGCGCTGTCTGATCTGCAGCTCCCCGTGTCCTAGTACCTGTTATCTCGTTTGAAGCTCCTGATTTCCTGACTACCCGGCTTGACCTTTGGATTGTCCTGTTTGCTGCCTGCCCTTGACCTCGGCCTGTCTGTGACCTTGAACCTGCCTGCTCCACTGTACCGTGCTGCCCGCCTGTTGCCAACCCTGCCTGTGACCCGGACTTTGAAGTTGCCTGATTCCTTGTATTGCACCGCCTGTCTGTTGCCGACTGTGCCTCTAAATGGACTTGCCTCACCAGCTCCGCATCCTCTGCCAGCGTCCAGCTGCCTGGAGACCACGACCCATCTGCATCAAGCCCTTTGGGCCTCTTCTCCTGCAACAACCCGCCAGGCTCTCATACCAATCTGTGCTCCCATGCCACCTGTCCATACTACCAGGGGCCGCAAACCAGACATGTAAGGGAGGCCCTTCCCCTGCTCATCAGGGGCAGGTACATGAAGTCTGAAGCCGCGTACACACGGGCGGACTGTCTGGCCAACTTAGTCCGTCGAAACACATTTCAGCGGACAGTCCGCTCGTGTGTGGGCTTCAGCTGACTTTTTCAGTCTGGCGGACTAAGTATTTCGGGATTTCCGTAATATTGTCCGTCGTACTTTGGTTTCAGCGGACAATCCGCTCGTGAGTAGGCTAGTTCGACGGACTAAGTATGGTGCATGCTCAGAAAGGATTTACACGGCGAAAGGTTGCATTGCTGTGTATTGGACTTCCTATTTCTAGTCCCGTCGTACGTGCTGTACACGTCATCACGCAAGCTTTCGACGGACTGTTTGTGCATCCGTGTGTGGTCAAGTCCGTTCAGTCGAAAGTAGGACGGACTGTCCGTCGGATTGTCTGACGGACTAAGTTGGCCATACAGTCCGCCCGTGTGTAAGCGGCTTGACAGTATCGGACAGCCATGTCCGAGCCCGAGCAGGGAGCCTTCCCCATGGAGGAGCTGTGCAGACACCTGGCGGGTCTCACACAAGCCGGGAAGAACCTTCAAGAAGGCTACACTAGATTGGAAGGTCAAATCCAGGTTCTGTCCTCTCCCACACACCAACAAGGTGTTTCCACTTCCGGACCAGCACCAGCACTCTCTGTAGTAATGCTACCTCCTGAGCCCAGGGTACCTACCCCAGAGAGATTTTCTGGAGATCGCAGTAAATACCGGTCATTCCGCAAAACTTGAGAGCTCTACTTTGCCTTGCAACCACGCGCCTTCGCATTGGAAGCAACTAAAGTGGGCTTCATTATTTCTCTTTTGTCCGGGGAACCACAGACCTGGGCCCACCGCCTCTTGGAGCAGAAGTCCATCTCCCTTGATAATCTGGATACCTTCTTTGCTGCCATGTCCCAACTATATGAGGATCCCCAGTTAAATGCAACCGCTGAGGACGCCTTGCACGCCTTGCAGCAGGGGTGCAGGGCAGTTGAGGATTATGTAGTGGAGTTCAGGCGTTGGAGTTCCGTTACCGAATGGAATGATGCTGCCCTGCATTACCAATTCTGCATGGGACTATCCAATCTGCTTAAGGACGAGCTGGCACGGGTCAGTATTCCCCAGTCCCCGGAAGAACTTCCATCTCTCTATTCAAATGGACCGACGCTTCAGGCAATGTCGTTCCAAGAAGTCCTCCAGCCAATTTCGGCCCACCTGGGTCCTTCTCAAGGTCAATAGTGCGACCGGCTCTTTCTGGCCGACCTCTCTTGTGCCTCTGTCTCCGGTTCTTGACACCCCCGAACCAATGCAGCTGGGTCTCATCCGTCCATCCCTCACTCTGGAAGAACGGCAACGCCAAAGAGTCAGTAATCTATGCATGTATTGCGGTGAACCCGACCACTACATGAGATCTTGTCCCAACAAGACACGTAAGTCTCTCCCAATTCCTCCTAAGCATGCATCTACCTTGCCTAAATCTGCTTCTCACCTTGCTCTCTCTGTCATCCTACAGCTTCCCGACAAGGATATACCAGTTCCAGTCATAATTGACTCCGGTGCCTGCAGTTGTTTTATTGATCTAACTTTTGCTGCTAACCATCGCATTCCCCTCCGACCAAAACCTCAGAGCCTTGCTGTACACCTTGCTGATGGCTCCATCCTCAGTTCCGGCCCTGTCACTCAGGAAACCGTCCCCTTGCTGGCCACCATGGGCTCTAATCATCAAGAACTCTTGTGCCTGGATACCATCTCATCACCTCTTTTTCCCATCATTCTGGGAATGCCTTGGTTACAGGCCCATAATCCTAACATCAATTGGGCCATGGGGGAAATCAAGTTCCTTTCCGGATATTGTCAGCAGCACGGTTTGCACGAAGTTCCGGCAAAACCTACTCAGCTCCTTTGCCTGGACACTGACCCCGAATTGCAACAGGCGATCCTGCATCCTATCGGGATTTCCTGGATGTATTCAGCAAGAAAGGGGCAGAGACTTTACCCCCCGCATAGACCCTATGACTGCCCGATAGAGCTTCTGCCAGGAACTGAAGTTCCCTACGGGAGAATTTTTCCACTAACAGAGCAGGAGCTGGAAACCCTAAAGATGTATATAGATGAAAACCTCAAGAAAGGCTTTATTCGCCCGGAAGTTCATCAGGGGCTTCTTTGCAATAATTGCTCCCATCACTGAACTAACCAAGCAGGGGAATCTATTCTGTTGGTCCCCTAAGGCCCAAGCCGCCTTTGAAAAACTGAAAGAGCTGTTTACCTCCGCTACTATCCTGAAACACCCGGATCCAGCGTTGCCCTTCGTCCTTGAGGTGGACGCATCAGAGATTGCAGTGGAAGCTGTGCTCTCCCAGCGGCAAGGTGCCAAGGCCCTCCTCTATCCAGTGGCCTTCTTCTCCCGCAAGCTCTCCACAGTGGAGAAAAATTACGATGTGGGAGACCGGGGGCTTCTGGCCATCAAGACAGCCTTGGAGGAGTGGCCTTACTTGCTAGAGGGTGCTGCTTATCCCATCCTGGTCTATACTGACCACAAAAACCTAGAGTATCTGAGAACAGTGAAGAGATTGAAACCACGGCAGGCGAGATGGGCCCTGTTTTTCTCCAGATTTCAGTTCCACATCACTTAGAGACCTGGCTCCAAAAACATCAAAATGGATGCTCTTTCCCGTATGTTCCATGATGCTGAAAAATCTTTGCCCCCAGACACCATCCTTCCTGCTGGAAATTTCTTGTTACTCCAGAAGGACCTCCTATTTCGAATTAAGCCTGCCTCTGTGGGATGGACCCCATCGGTTGAAAACGATGTAAGGTCGCAGGATGGCATGTTCTGGTACAAGGACAAAATTCTGCTCCCAGAGAATTTGAGAGTGGCAATTCTGGAACTCTGCCACGATCAGTTGGCCGGACACTTTGGCACTCTGAAAACGGTGGAGTTGGTGCAGCGTGCATTCTGGTGGCCTCAGCTGACAAAAGATTGTAAGAACTACAGTGCCTTGCGAAAGTATTCGGCCCCCTTGAACTTTTCAACCTTTTGCCACATTTCAGGCTTCAAACATAAAGATATAAAATTTAAATTTTTTGTGAAGAATCACCAACAAGTGGGACACAATTGTGAAGTGGAACGAAATCTATTGGATAATTTAAACTTTTTTAGCAAATAAAAAACGGAAAAGTGGTGCGTGTAAAATTATTCGGCCCCTTTACTTTCAGTGCAGCAAACTCACTCCAGAAGTTCAGCGAGGATCTCTGAATGATCCAATGTTGTGCTAAATGACTGATGGTGATAAATAGAAACCACCTGTGTGTAACCAAGTCTCTGTATAAATGCACCTGCTCTGTGATAGTCTCAGGGTTCTGTTGAAAGCGCAGAGAGCATCATGAAGACCAAGGAACACACCAGGCAGGTCCGTAATACTGTTGTGGAGAAGTTTAAAGCCGGATTTGGATACAAAAAGATTTCTCAAGCTTTAAACATCCCAAGGAGCACTGTGCAAGCGATCATTTTGAAATGGAAGGAGTATCAGACCACTGCAAATCTACCAAGACCTGGCCGTCCCTCTAAACTTTCAGCTCAGACAAGGAGAAGACTGATCAGAGATGCAGCCAAGAGGCCCATGATCACTCTGGATGAACTGCAGAGAACTACAGCTGAGGTGGGAGAGTCTGCCCATAGGACAACAATCAGTCGTACACTGCACAAATCTGGCCTTTATGAAAGAGTGGCAAGAAGAAAGCCATTTCTCAAAGATATCCATAAAAAGTCTTGTCTAAAGTTTGCCACAAGCCACCTGGGAGACACACCAAACATGTGGAAGAAGGTGCTCTGGTCAGATGAAACCAAAATCGAACTTTTTGCCCACAATGCAAAACGATATGTTTGGCGTAAAAGCAACACAGCTCATCACTCTCAACACACCATCCCCACTGTCAAACATGGTGGTGGCAGCATCATGGTTTGGGCCTGCTTTTCTTCAGCAGGGACAGGGAAGATGGTTAAAATTGAGGGGAAGATGGATGCAGCCAAATACAGGACCATTCTGGATGAAAACCTGTTGGAGTCTGCAAAAGACCTGAAACTGGGACAGAGATTTATCTTCCAACAAGACAATGATCCCAAACATACAGCAAAATCTACAAAGGAATGGTTCAGAAATAAACGTATCCAGGTGTTAGAATGGCCAAGTCAAAGTCCAGACCTGAATCCAATCGAGAATCTGTGGAAAGAGCTGAAAACTGCTGTTCACAAACACTCTCCATCCAACCTCACTGAGCTCGAGCTGTTTTGCAAGGAAGAATGGGCAAGAATTTCAGTCTCTCGATGTGCAAAACTGATAGAGACATACCCCAAGCGACTTGCAGCTGTAATCGCAGCAAAAGGTGGCTCTACAAAGTATTAACGCAAGGGGGCCGAATAATTTTGCATGCCCCACTTTTCATTTTTTTATTAGTTAAAAAAGTTTCAAAAATCCAATAGATTTTGTTCCACTTCACAATTGTGTCCCACTTGTTGGTGATTCTTCACAAAAAATAAAAATTTTATATCTTTATGTGTGAAGCCTGAAATGTGGCAAAAGGTTGAAAAGTTCAAGGGGGCCGAATACTTTCGCAAGGCACTGTATGTGGAATCTTGCACCACTTGTGCCCGGAGCAGGACTAGCTGGGCAAGAATCTGGGGCTTACTAAGACCCTTACCTGTCCCAGAGAGACCTTGGAAGATGATATCAATGGACTTCATTGTGGAGCTACCTCAGGCAGAAGGCTTCTCTACCATTTTCGTTGTGGTCGACAGATTGTCTAAAATGGCCCACTTCCTGCCTATGAAGGGCACACCTTCGGCCATGGAAACAGCAAAGGTTTTCATCAAAGAGGTAGTGAGGTTGTATGGGGTTCCATCAAGTATCATATCTGACCGAGGTGTTAAATTTACCTCCAGATTCTGGAAGGCTCTCTGCGCTTCCCTTGAAATTGAGTTGACATTCTTGTCTGCCTATCACCCACAGACGAATGGGCAGACGGAGAGAACTAATCAAACTTTGGAACAGTACCTCCGCTGCTTCTCTGCCTTCTCACAAGGCAAATGGGTCTCTCTACTGCCTATTGCCGAGTTTGCCTACAACAACTCGTTGCATTCTGCTATTAAGCAGACACCATTCTTTGCAAACTACGGTTACCATCCATCCTTCCTGCCTGGTTCTGTACCTGAGTGTGCCATTCCCGCAGTGTCCGAAACAATGGACTTCTTCCTGACCAACAGCAAATTGCTACAAGAGACTATGGCCAAGACGCAGGAATACAACAAGAGGATGTTTGACAGGAAGAAGCGGGGGTAGCTCGTCCTAGTACCTGGCAACCAAGTTTGGCTTTCCACGCTAACCTAAAGATGGCTTGCCCTTCAAGAAAACTAGGTCCTAAGTTCTTGGGCCCCTTTTCGGTCAAGAGAAAAATTAACGATGTGGATTACAAGCTCAACTTACCCGGTTCGCTGAAGATTCACACAGTCTTCCACATATCCCTGTTGAAACCTGTTACCCCCCAATCCTTTTACTGGCCGAAAAACTGGTCCACCTAAACCTGTAATCATCGACAACGAAGAGGAATTGGCGCCAATCTGCCTATTTAGGTTTTCCCCACAGCTCCCTGTGTCCTAGTACCTGTTATCTCGTTTGAAGCTCCTGATTTCCTGACTACCTGGCTTCACCTTTGGATTGTCCTGTTTGCTGCCTGCCCTTGACCTCGGCCTGTCTGTGACCTTGAACCTGCCTGCTCCACTGTACCGTGCTGCCCGCCTGTTGCCAACCCTGCCTGTGACCCGGACTTTGAACTTGCCTGATCCCTTGTACTGCACCGCCTGTCTGTTACCGATCGTGCCTGTGACTAGACTTGCCTCACCAGCACTTGCTCTGCATACTCTGCCAGCGTCCAGCTGCCTGGAGACCACCAACCCATTTGCATTAAGCCCTTTGGGCCTCTTCTTCTGCAACAACCCGCCAGGCTCTCATACCAATCTGTGCTTCTGTGAAACCTGTCCATACTACCAGGGGCCACAAACCAGACACGTAAGGGAGGCCTTCCCCTGCTATCTCGGGCTCATCAGTCAGGTACGTGAAGTCTGACACTCCTGCTTGTCATAATGACAGAAAGCAGAGCCAGCTCCAGCAGCGGCGCTTCCACTTCTAAGCCCACCCCTGTGTGTGTGCAAAACATCTCCAACCTGTAATATGTGGAAAATCTTACACTGCTGTAAGATGCAGGGCTGCATGATGTCAGTGTCCTGCCTCCTGACCATCAAAGGGAGGGGGATATTTGCATCTCATCTCAGTGTTAGCTAATAATGCTTTGTCCGTGCTGCAGTCCCTCCTTCCTCCCCTACCGCGCGCCACATTTTGACTTCAGTTCAAGGAAGAAACCAGAATCAGTCCTTAGCTTGCCAGCACCCATGGGAGTTTTCTTTTCTTTATGTTTACTTCAGGGAGAGGGAGAAGGAGGTTCTGCAGCAGCAGGGATAGCCATCAATTCATAATTTAAGTGCAGGTGATGGAGGAAGAGGGGAACAGGACCACCATTCTCTTATCTATTTATGTTGTCATGTATTTACTCAGGCACTATTACCTAACCTGGCACTATCACCTAACCTGGAACTACCACCTAACCTGCCACTACCCCCTAGCCTGCCACTACCATCTAACCTGGCACTACTACTTAGCCTGCCACTACCTCCTAGCTTGTCACTGACACTATCACCTAGCCTTACACTACCCCCTAACCTGGCACTATCACCTAACCTGGCACTACTTCTTAGCCTGGCACTATCACCTAATCTGGCACTACCACTTAGCCTGCCACTATCACCTAACTTGGCACTAAACCACCCTAACCTGGCACTGCCACCCTAACCTGCCACTACCACCTAACCTGGCACTGCCACCTAGCCTGGCACTACCACCTAGCCTGGCACTATAACACCTATCCTGGCACTGCCACCTAGCCTGGCATTACCACCTAGCCTGCCACTACCACCTAACCTGGCACTGCCACCTAGCCTGGCACTACCACCTAGCCTGGCACTATAACACCTAACCTGGCACTGCCACCTAGCCTGGCATTACCACCTAACCTGGCACTGCCACCTAGCCTGGCATTACCACCTAGCCTGCCACTACCACCTAACCTGGAAATATCACCTAACCTGCCACTACCACCTAGTCTGCCACTACCACCTAACCTGCCACTACCACCTAGCCTGCCACTAACTCCTAGCCTACCACTGACACTACCACCTAGCCTGCCACTGCCACCTAACCTGGCACTATCTCCTAACCTGGCATTACCTCCTAGCCTGCCCCTACCTTCTAGCCTGCCACTACCACCTAACCTGGCACTGTCACCTAACCTGGCACTACCACCTAGCCTGGCACTACTGTATATCACCTAACCTGGCACTATATCTCCCTAACTTGGCACTATATCACCCTAACCTGGCACTATATAACTTAACCTGGCACTATATCACTTAACCTGGTACTATATCACCTAACCTGGCACTCAGGGGCGTAACTAGACATCACAGGGCCCCATAGCAAAATGTTGCATGGGCCCCCCCCCCCCCCCACAAAAAAAAATGAACTAATGCCACTGAACAACAGATTACCACACTCATGTAGCACAGTACCCAGGCAACAGCTTATATTAATTTCATCCAACAAAGTATGCAGTATACTGTATGCAGCCCCTGAAGGACACACATGCATATCCCCATCAGTACAGGCCCCCCCTCAGTGCAGACACCACCCTCAGTGCAGGACATCCCCAGCAGTGCAAACCCACCCCTCTCAGTGCAGACCCCCTCAGTAGTACCGACCCCCCAGCAGTGCAGACACCCCCCTTAGTACATACACCCCACTTAGTGCAGACCCCCCCAGCAGTACAGACACTCCCCACCTCAGTGCAGACCCCCCCAGCAGTACAGACACCCCCACCTCAGTGCAGACCCCCCCAGCAGTACAGACACCCCCCATTACAGACCCCCCTCAGTGCAGACACCCCCCATCAGTACAGACCCCCCACCCAAGTGCAGACCCGCCAGCAATGCAGACATCCCCCTTAGTACCCACACCCCCCATTACAGACCCCCCCCAGCAGTACAGACCCCCCAGCTTTGCAGACAACCCCCTCAGTACAGACTCCCCCTCAGTAGTGCAGGGCCCCAAGCAGTGCAGGCCCTCCCTCAGTAGTGCAGACCCCCACCTCAGTAGTGCAGACTCCCCCTCAGTAGTGCAGACCCCCACCTCAGTAGTGCAGACTCCCCCTCAGTAGTGCAGACTCCCCCTCAGTAGTGCAGACCCCCCCTCAGTAGTGCAGACCCCCCCTCAGTAGTGCAGACCCCCCCTCAGTAGTACAGACCCCCCCCTCAGTAGTGCAGACCCCCCTCAGTAGTGCAGACCCCCCCCTCAGTAGTGCAGACTCCCCCCTCAGTAGTGCAGAGCAGACCCCCCCTCAGTAGTGCAGAGCAGACCCCCCCCAGTATTGCAGAGCAGACCCCCCCCCCCCAGGAGTGCAGAACAGACCCCCCTCAGTAGTGCAGAGCAGACCCTCCCCCAGTAGTGCAGAACAGACCCCCCTCAGTAGTGCAGAGCAGATCCCCCCCCTCAGTAGTGCAGAGCAGATCCCCCCTCAGTAGTGCAGAGCAGATCCCCCCTCAGTAGTGCAGAGCAGACCCCCCCCTCAGTAGTGCAGAGCAGACCCCCCCCTCAGTAGTGCAGAACAGACCCCCCCTCAGTAGTGCAGAGCAGACCCTCCTAGTAGTGCAGAGCAGACCCTCCTAGTAGTGCAGAGCAGACCCCCCTCAGTAGTGCAGAGCAGACCCTCCTAGTAGTGCAGAGCAGACCCCCCCCCCTCGTAGTGCAGAGCAGACTCTCCTAGTAGTGCAGAGCAGACTCTCCTAGTAGTGCAGAGCAGACCCCCCACTCAGTAGTGCAGAGCAGACCCCCCCCTCAGTAGTGCAGAGCAGACCCCCCCCCTCAGTAGTGCAGAGCAGACCCCCCCTCAGTAGTGCAGAGCAGACCCCCCCCCCCTCAGTAGTGCAGAGCAGACCCCCTCCCCCCCTCAGTAGTGCAGAGCAGACCCCCCTCAGTAGTGCAGAGCAGACCCTCCTAGTAGTGCAGAGCAGACCCCCCCTCAGTAGTGCAGAGCAGACCCTCCTAGTAGTGCAGAGCAGACCCCCCCTCAGTAGTGCAGAGCAGACCCCCCCCCCCTCAGTAGTGCAGAGCAGACCCCCCCTCAGTAGTGCAGAGCAGACCCCCCCTCAGTAGTGCAGAGCAGACCCTCCTAGTAGTGCAGAGCAGACCCCCCCTCAGTAGTGCAGAGCAGACCCCCCCCCTCAGTAGTGCAGAGCAGACCCCCCTCAGTAGTGCAGAGCAGACCCCCCCTCAGTAGTGCAGAACAGACCCCCCCTCAGTAGTGCAGAGCAGACCCCCCCTCAGTAGTGCAGAGCAGACCCTCCTAGTAGTGCAGAGCAGACCCCCCCTCAGTAGTGCAGAGCAGACCCCCCCCTCAGTAGTGCAGAGCAGACCCTCCTAGTAGTGCAGAGCAGACCCCCCCCCTCAGTAGTGCAAAGCAGACCCCCCCCCTCAGTAGTGCAGAGCAGACCCCCCCCTCAGTAGTGCAGAGCAGACCCCCCCCTCAGTAGTGCAGAGCAGACCCCCCCCCTCAGTAGTGCAGAGCAGACCCCCCCTTACATACCTCACAACAGCGCTGACATTCTCCACATACAGCGGTGTGTGTTCCTCAAGGCTCGAGCGCAGGCTCCTCCTCCTCTGTGCATGTAAACAGAGAGGAGGGGAGGTGGCTTAGGTCCACGCTGCTGCGTCCCTCAGCCTGCGCTCGAGCACAGAAGGCACAGGTGCTAGTGGTGCGGCTGCCGCTACTCAAGGGTGTCACCCCGCTGGCGGGTGTCACCCGGTGCGGCCCGCACCCGCGTAGCAAAGCCACTCACCGGGCCCTCGATCGGCTGCGGGCCCCATAGCGCCCGCATGGGTCGCTATGGCGGTAGTTCCGCCACTGCTGGCACTATATCATCTGCCAGTATACCACCCTAACATCACTTGATGTCAATGTGCGGTGCACTGCCTGTCTGCCTGGGGGGGAGATATAGGATCCACCCTGGGTGCCAATTTTAAAAAACATTTATAATTTTCCAAAATGATGTGCCACTTTGAATTGGTCACTGAATTGGTCTAGTATGAAAGCTAGAGATGCCACTGCACCAGACTGTAGCAAAGTAAATGCCTATTTTACTAAAGATTCTTAAGTCAGCAAAGAGAAAGGAATGTTAAAGCAGATATCTTTCAATCTTAAACTTTAGCCTTAGCAAGTACAGTATACAGAGCTACAGAATTTAGGTTTTGAAAGGAGAAAACTGCTTGGGCAGCTTGATTTTGCTATCGCCGGATGGGGCTCTGTAGTATGGAGATTCCTAAGAGTCTTGGTTGGGATGGAATCTCCAACCCTGTGTCCAGGTGTTTTGGACAGCCAGGAGAACACTGTTAAAGTCCATAGCACACTAACATGAAAAACCAAAAGTGCTAATTTTAAAGGCTTATATGCAAATTATTGTCATAAAAAGTGTTTGGTATGGATTTTGGGGGGGACCCCTACGCCATTTTTTAAAAAATTTGGCAGAGGGTTCCTCTTAATTTCCATACCAGACCTGAAGGGCTTTAAGGGCAGAGGAGAGGTCTACAGGGTTGAATGAAAAAAAAAGAACCTAACAGATCCCTCCATTCACATCAATCGATGTGGATGAAGAAATCTCTGCCAAGAAAAGTGAATAAAAATATATGCCAAAGCATAGGGGCAACCTGCTCCTATGTTCACCCCTGCCCCTATGCGTCAGCATATATGCTCTTTTTTTAACTGTGGTGGTGAAATCACCTCCTACAGAGCTGGAGTGAAGGATTTACATATCATGAGAGCAAACCCTGTTTCTGTCAAAATAAATAAACCAGTGCTGCAGCTGAATGACGAACCTGCAAAGCAAACAATGGTTAGCAATGAATCATAGAAACAGTACAGTATAACAGTAGAATGACATACCTAAAAAGCAAACAATGGTTAACAATAAATCACAGTAAAAGTACAGTAAAACAGTAGAATGACATCATGACGTTTTTGAAGAGGACCTTGACATCTAACAGGTTGTTGGTTGTCCTTGGTGTATCCGCAGGTGGCTGTTAAGACTGATATGGGCACGGAATGTTTTGCCTCATACCGGGCAGACATGTGTGGGCATCACTGTTGCAAAATTTGCAGCTCTGGCTTTATGGAGTGCTCTTTTCTCTTGTGCTATGACAGTCTTGGTGGATCAGCGTGCGCCATTTCGATCACTATTGTGCCAGGGTTTCCCAGGAGGTGGCGTCAAACATCCAGGGACTTGAGAGAAGCTTTCAGCATATCTTTGTATCGCTCTTTTTGTCCCCCGCGCGATCGCTTTCCTTGAGACACCTCACCATAGAGGAGCGGCTTGGGGATGCAGTGGCCTGGCATCCTTGCAATATGGCCTTCCCAGCGCGCCTGGGCTTTCATCAGCAGGGTGTGAACTGACGGCAGTCCTACTCTGGAGAGGACTTCTGTGTCTGGCACCTTGTCCTGCCACCGGTTCCTCAGAAGTCTGCGTAGGCAAGTCGTGTGGAAATGGTTTGGTTGCCTAGCATGTATACAATCCAAGTCTCACTGGCATATATCAGGATATTTAGCACTACTGCCCGGTATACTTTAAGCTTTGTAGCAAGGCTTATTCCACAATGGTCCCACACTTTGGTCTGCAGTCTGCAGAATGCAGAGCTGGCCTTGGCATTTCTGCAGTTGACCTCTATGTCAGTCGTCACTGTGCGTAAGAAGGTGCTGCCAAGGTTTGTAAATTGGTCCACTGCTTGCAGCTTTTGTCCCTTCAATGTGATGGTGGGCTCTTGGTGTTTGGCTTTCGGAGCGGGCTAGTGAATCACTTCGGTCTACTTTGTGTTGATAAAGAGGCCATATTTGTCACATGCTGCAGCGAATTTGTCCATACTGGCTTACATTTCCTGCTCTGATCCAGCATTCAGGGCACAGTCAGCAGGGCCCATTCCAGCGCCCACAGTGAGTAACTGTGAGGACTTACAGTGTTGTGGCAACACCACCACCAAAGGCCCAATTTTTCTGCCCCTCTTCAATAGGTGCATGTAATTACAATTCTTGATATAAAATTTCACAGCAGGGCCCGTTCCAGCACCAACCAAGAGTAACTGTGAGAAGTTACAGTGTTGTGGCACCAGCACCACCATCACCACTACCAAAGGCCCAATTTTTCTGTCCCTGTTCAACAGGTGCATGTAATTACAATTCTTGATATTTCACAGCAGGGCCCCTACTGTGGAATATTATATCAAGAATTGTAATTACATGCACCTGTTGAACAGGGGCAGAAAAATTGGGCCTTTGGTGGTGGTGGTGGTATTGCCACAACACTGTAAGCCCTCACAGTTACTCTTGGTGGGTGCAGGAATGGGCTCTGTTGTGAAATATTAGATCAAGAATTGTAATTACATGTCCCTGTTGAACAGGGGCAGAAAAATTGGGCCTTAGGCACTGATGCTGGTGCCACAACACTGCAACCCCTCACAAATACTCT
The DNA here is from genome assembly GCF_037356315.1 of Lithobates pipiens. NCBI lineage: Eukaryota > Metazoa > Chordata > Amphibia > Anura > Ranidae > Lithobates > Lithobates pipiens. Next base: position 24,338,925 of record NW_027507696.1, on the reverse strand, counting down.
AGTTGGAGCGCAGGAACGAGCCCTGCTGCAAAGTATTGCATCAAAAATTGTAATTACACACCTCTGTTAAACAGGGGCTGAAAAACTGGGCCTTAGGCACTGGTGCTGTTGCCACAACACTGCAACCACTCACAGATATTATAGTTGATCGCAGCAACGAACCCTCCTGCAAAATATTGCATTAAAAATTGTAATTACACACCCTTGTTATACAGGGACTGAAAAATTGGGCCTTAGCCACTGGTGGCAGTGCCCAGAACCAAAAATGTTCTTACAAGCTATCAGAATGATCATTGAGGAGGAAGAGGATAGTCACTCAGCATAACAGGATAGTCCCTCAGCATCAGCATAGGCAGTCTTGAAGGGATCTGACATTTCAAAAAAAAATATTCGGTTACATCAGCATCAGGTGCTTGGTAGCTGGTGGTGATCTAAGACTGATTCATTTTTATGAAGGTCAGTCAATCAACTGAGTCGGTGGACAGGCGCACCCTGTGATCGGTTACAAAGCCTCCAGCAGCACTGAATGTGGATAGATGCAGGACAGGCCAGTAGCTCAATTGCATACTATGCAAGCTCTGGCCAGTGATCCATCCTCAAGACCCAGTAACCCAGAAGTTTTCGGTGGGAAAGGTGTCCAAGTCTGACCTTGCCCCTAGGTATTCCTGCATCATATAAATCAGACGCTGGCGATGGTTGCTGGAACCGATCATACCTTGGGGCTGCGGACTAAAAAAATTGTCTAAATGCATCGGTCAGGTGGCCACCTTCTCCACCGCTTCTTCTGTGACTGACCGAAGCATCAGCAACACGTTGTCCAGGGCCAGGAATTTGTAACCTCCCAGGCTCTGTGAACGCGTTGCACAGACCTTTCTGCAAGGTCCCCCGAAGATGTTTCCTCCTCTGCTCCCTCTGCAATGGTAAGATAAGGTCCACGACTTTACCCTTGTAACCTGGATCAAGGAGGGTTGGCAGCCAGTAATGATCCCTCTCCTTGATCTGACAAATAAGAGGATCCTTCCAAAGGCTTTGCAGGATCAGGGAGGCCATGCAGTGTAGGTTAGCTGAGGCATTTGGTCCGGAGTGCTCTGGGTCACTAAGGACGACATGATACACAGCCACCTCCTCCCAGCCATGTATAAGTCCATGGGTAAATGATCCCTTAAAGACTGCTACTGATGCTGAGTGCTAGGCTCCACCTCAATGCTGACACAATCCTCCTCCTCCTCGTTCTCTTCCTGTGTGATCGGCAGGCCAGCAGGAACACTGTCTGGATAAAGGGGGCCTTGAGAGGTAAGGAAGTCCTCCTATTCCTGCCTCTGTTCTGCCTCAAGTGCCCTGTCCATTATTCCACGTAGCATGTGCTCCAACAGCTGGACAAGAGGGACAGTGTCACTGATGCATGCACTGTCACTGCTCACCATCCTCGTGGCCTCCTCAAATGGTGACAGGATAGTGCATGCATCCCTGATCATGACCCACTGGTGTGGGGCAAAAAAACAAGCTCTCCTGACCCTGTCCTGGTGCCATAGTCGCACGGGTACTCATTGATGGCCTTCTGCTGCGTGTGCAGCCGCTGCAGCATGGCCAACGTTGAGTTCCACCTGGTGGACATGTCACAGATTAGGCAGTTCTTGGGCAGGTTGAATTCCTTTTGGAGGTCAGCCAGCCGAGCACTGGCATTATATGACTGGCGGAAATGCACACAGACTTTCCTGGCCTGTCTCAGGACATCCTGTAAGCCCAGGTACCTGCCCAAGAGCCGCTGCACCACCAAGTTAAGGACGTGAGCAAAACAGGGCACATGGGTCAGTTTTCCCTGTCGGAGGGCGGAGAGGAGGTTGGTGCCATTGTCGCAAACCACCATTCCTGACTTAAGCTGGCGTGGCGTCAACCACCTCTCAGCCTGCCCCTGCAGAGCTGACAGAATCTCTGCCCCAGTGTGGCTCCTGTCTCCCAAGCACACCAGCGTAAGCACCGCATGGCATCTTTTTGCATAGCCCCTTGAATGCCTACGGAGCATGACTGGTTCTGAGGACAAAGCATAGCAGGAGGCCATGGAGGAAGAAGAAGAGGAGGGGGTGGAAGAGAGAGGTGTGTCAGAATCACAAGTAGTAGCATTTTGGAGGCTCGGTGGCGGAAAAAACTTCCAACACTACTGCACCTTGTCCTGCATCCTTCCCAGCTGCCAGCAGAGTCACCCAATGCGCTGTGAAAGATAGGTAACGTCCCTGTCCATGCCTGCTGGACCATTAGTCAGCAGTAATATGCACCTTACCGCTGACTGGCCTGTCCAGCGGGGCCAAGACATTGCCTTCCACATGCCGGTAGAGAGCCGGAATCACCTTCCGTGCGAAAAAGTGGAGTTTGGGAACCTGCCACTGAGGAACCGCACATTCCACAAACTCACGGAAGGGGTCAGAGTCTTCTTTCGGTGGTGGGGCAGCTGGGGCAGGGAAATTTGCCTGGTTCAATCTGACGTCGGTGTAATGATAGCAGATTGCCTGCAAGTACTTGGCTGTGACACACCTAATTCTACACCTTCATTCCTCTCAGTGCAGGTTTCAAAGAGGACTGAAGGTATAGTGGGGTTGGAGATCCCAGCTGATGAGGAGCAAGGAGAGGTCCGCTTTGTGGTGTGGGTATTTTAGGTACGCTTGCCAACGAACTGCATGGCAGGTTGACATATGTCTGGTCAAGCATGTGGTGCCCAAGCGGCTGATGTTTTGGCCACGCGAGATATGCTTGAGACATATGTTACAAATAACAGCAGTGTGATCTGATGCACTCCTCTCAAAAAAGGCCCACACCAAAGAACTTTTGGAATAACGCACAGAGACAGCAGTGCCCTGCACATGTGGAGCGCTGCGGTGTGATGAAGTTGGTGTGCTGCCCTTAAGCTGGCCCCTGGAGGGCATCCTGCCTCATTGGAGATGTGCCTCCTCCTCTCTCCTATCAGGCACCCACGTGGAGTAAGCAACCTAATCATCCCCTCCTTCCTCATCACTGGAGCAAACCTGGCAGTATGCTGCAGCTGGGGGAACATGATTGCCAGATTGCTGTCCTTCTTGGGCACCCCCTCTCTCTAGGCTCATGTACTGCCCCTTTTATTGGCTCATGACTGTCTGCCTCTCCTTGTTGGCCTTCCAGACATACTAATGGCCTGCAGGGAGATGTAGCTGCACAAAGCTGGGAGGTATATATATACTGATTATACAGCAGCTAGCAGAATCAACTGCCTGCCTGTAGTATTATTAGTATGAGAACACCGGTAATTGTATTAAGGTAAGCTTTAGGTGCAGACTGTGCAAAGGACACTAAAACAAAATACTGCAGCTCTCTGCCTTTATTTGTATAAGAACACCGGCAATTGTATTCAGGTAAAGCTTTAGGTATACACTGTGAAAAGGACACTAAAACAAAATACTGCAGCTCCTGCCTGTATTTGTATGAGAACACTGGCAATTGTATTCAGGTAAAGCTTTAGGTGCACACTGTGCAAAGGACACTAAAACAAACTACTGCAGCTCCCTGCCTGTATTTGTATGAGAACGCCAGCAATTCTATTCAGGTAACGCTGTAGGTGCACACTGTGCAAAGGACACTAAAACAAACTACTGCAGCTCCCTGCCTGTATTTGTATGAGAACGCCGGCAATTGTATGCGGGTCATAGTGCATGCTTGGCCAATGAGCAGCCAGCAATGCATTGCGATGCCGCAGTGAATTATGGGCTGTGATGCGCCACTCGAATTTGGCGCGAACGGCCCATAACCTTCTGAATTCGACTCGAACATGGGTTTGACTCGAACATGAAGCTCATCCCTAATTAGAATACTGCCCTGCATCCACCCAATTGTAATGATGGGCATACATGCACTGTTCTTTTTTTCGTTCAGCCCATGTGTTGAATGAAAAAAAAAGAACCTAAATGATTCCTCCATTCACAAAATGTTTGTCAAAATAAACAAATCAGTGCTGCAGTTGAATGGTGTACCTGCATAGCAAACAATGGTTATAAATAAATCACAGTATCAATAAAACGTTAACTCAATAAAACAACCTTTTTTTTATTGCAATCTGTGCCAAAAAAAGAGTAAAAAATATATGGCAAAGCATATGGGCAATCCGCCCCTATGTCCACCCCAGCCCCTATGCTTTGATATATATGCTGCTTTTTTTTAACTGTGGTGGTGAAATTACTTCCTACAGACTCTATTTTATAGCTTATGTCTCTCTTTTTTTTTTTTTTTTTTTAAGTATTTATGAATTAAGCAATTTATAATCATCTTCACCTTAGCGCTTGGGGGTATTGTGTCCCCCAAATGCCTTCTGCACTTAATGTTTCATAGTGTTTTTGAATTCTGTACTTTGTGCGCAATGTACTGCTGATTTTCTGCGCATTGGGCACATATTACACTTTTTTATTTAGTGTGTTACACATGTTAGAATTCTGTACATTATGCACAGTTCACTATTGATCACTGTACTCTGGGATTTCTGGGTATTTGAGATAAGTTGTGTAGTTGTGCCTTGTGTGAAGGGTATTATTGGTTCTGGTACTGTGTATATGATCCACTTCTAATTTTTGTGTTTTATGTTTATCATATTTTAGATTAGGATATTCTGAGAAGAGCTCACTTTTGGTTTAGTGATTTTAGAGTTGATATTTTCTGATTTGTGCACTTGGTGTATTGTTCACTTCGGAGTCTGTTTTGATTCTTTTTCACCTTGCATGTATGTTTTTCTATCTATCTATCAATCTATCTATCTATCTATCTACTTTTTTTTGGGGGGGGGGGGGGGGGCATATAAGTATATATAAGTTTCCCCTTTCTTTTTTCTTTTTTTTTTTGTTTTCTCTTTTTTTTTTTTTATTTATAATTTCAAATAAAATATTTTGAGAAGGCGGCACAGTGGTGTAGTGGTTAGCACTCTCGCCTAGCAGTAAGAATGGTAGCTGGTTTGAATCCCAAACACGACACTACCTGCCTGGAGTTTGCATGTTCTCCATGTGCCTGCGTGGGTTTCCTCCGGGTACTCCGGTTTCCTCCCACAATCCAAAGACATGCAGGTAGATTAATTGGCTTGTCTAAAATTGGCGCTAGTATATGAATGGGGATCTTGGATTGTGGGCTCCTTGAGGGTAGGGACCAATGTGAGTGTGCAATGTACAGGGACGATTGTAGACACTCACTCAGGTTGAACTGGATGGACTGGTGTCTTTATTCAACCTTACTAACTATGAAACTATATACATTTTGATAATTTATGTATGTCAATAATGGATATATGCTATGGTTGTTAAGTATTTTGTTCTGTTATGTAAATCTCAATAAAAATGTAATAAAAAATAAAAGAATGACATACCTACAAAAGCAAACAATGGTTAACAATAGATCACAGTAACAGTACAGTAAAACAGTGGAATGACATACCTGCAAAGTAAACACAATAAAACACAGTAACAATAAAACATTACAGTATAGCATAAAATATAGTAAAACAGCAAATTTACAACTATTTTTGGCTTTTTTATTTTTTTAAATGTTTTTTTTTTATTTATTTTTTTACACTTTTATGATAACTATAAACGTTCCAGGTTAGGGTCTCTCAAAAAGCGATGGCCATCTAACATCTTTCGAGACCCTGTGTGAAAGTGTGCCCTAGGATTGTGCCATGCTGTACCCTGTACTAATACTCCACTAGTGTATGGTAGTGACGGAAACAGTCCTTGATGCAGAGACCAGGTTGGCCAGGGACAAAAATAGAGGGTGTCATGCATATGTCCGCATTTTCCACAGATACCACATTTTCTTTGAGGTGCTCTTTGGGTAGGTGTACCAGGGAGGACATCTAGAAAATGCCACTCACTGCATCTTGATTGGGAAATTGGGCCACAGCACCTTCTGGATACAGAAGGGCTGTGATGATCTCTACCTGGAATTTTAGGAAGGATCCACTTCTTCCTGACGCTTTGTTGTACATAAGCATTGAACAGAGCCAATTGGAATAAGTATACAGACACGTTTTTGTACCAGATTCTGGCTTTACGGGCAATTAAGTACAGACCCATCATTGAAGTTCACCCCTCCCATTTTAAGGTTGTATTCGTGGACACAGAGGGGCTTCTCAATAACACCAGTCGCCATTACAGTTTGGACTGCCGTGTCTGCGTGAATGGAAGACAAAATGAAAACGTTCCATTTGTCCTTCCATCTCACTGCAAACAATTCATTGGACCTCAAGCAGGCTCTCTCCTCCCGTTTAAGTCAGGTATTTACAAACTGTTGGGGGAAGCCACAGTAATTAGAACGCACGGTGCCACAGGCACCAATTCATAATTGAAAGAGGTGTCTAAAAAGTGGCACGTCGTATAAAAATTGTCCACATAAATGGTACCCCTTTCGGTATAAGGGTGAAACCAAGTCCCAAACAATCTTGCTACTGCTCCCTATGTAGTCTGGGCAGTCAGGGTGCTCCACACTGCTATCTTTTCCCTTGTAAACCAGGAAACTACATGTATAGCCTGTTGCCCTGTCGCAGAGCTTATACATTTTGACCCCATATCTGGCACGCTTGCTGGGGAGAAATTGTTTGAAAACATGGCGGCCAGAAAATGTAATCAGGGACTCATCAACGCAGATATCTTGACCGGGAATAAACAAGGCTGCAAATTTTTGGTTGAAGTGGTTTACAAGGGGTCGAATTTTCTAAAGCCTATCATATTCAGGGGCACCCCGAAAATGACAAAGTTCATTGTAGTTGAAGTGCATGAACCACACGATTTGTTCGTATCTGGCCATGGCAGCAGAGAACTCAGCCATATGGTGAATTGGGTCAGTGGACCAATATGACCGCAACTAACTCTTTTTAGTAATGCCAGTGAGGAAGGATAGGCCAGAAAGTCTTAAATTCGGGAACCGTAATAGGTTTTCAGGCAAATTCTCTGGCAAGGGTCAAATTTGGTTTGTCTGCGATAAATTGCTCAGCATATAAATTGCTTTGGTCCACAATAGACCTGCGCAGATCTTCCATGAAGAACAGCTCCTAAAAACCAAGGGGAGTTAAATGTGCTGTTTCCATCTGAATTCCAGGATAGTCAGTAAATGGGGGAAGTACGGGCGCTGCAGAAGTGGTGGGCTGCCAATCAGGATTTGCAAGGAAGGAACGGCACTATTGGCTCTACGGGCCTGTGCTTGAATTCTTGGTGGCTGTGGGACACTACTTGTGCTAGCCACTACACTTAGGGGACTTGCCAGGTCACCAAGTGTTACTGCAGTACTGGTTTGTCTACAACCAGGATGTACTAGGCCGCTGGTGCTTGCCAGTTCACCAGAAGGTTGAGGGGCACTAGTACTGGCACTCTGCTGCATACGAGAACTATGCGATTATTACACCTCAGCAACAGAAGAATGGGGTCGGGTACACCTTACCTTAGCAGGGACCTCTACTCCGTCATTAGAGCTATCTGTCAGGGTTGCGCTGCTCTCTACAGGTTTGTATACTGAGCCTGAAACCAATTCTGATTCTGACAGTGAGGCTTCCCCTGCGTTCCCATCTGTCATGCTCAGTATCCTGTAGGCCTCTCCACTAGTGTACCTTTCTATGGACATTTTGGCCACTAAATTTACAGGTACCTAGTGTGACTCACAGGTAAAAAAGCACCTTGTTGTCAGAGACTGCATGAATTGCTACAAAAAAATTAACTGCTAGCGCTATGAGGATCGGGCCTGAATCTGCTAACGCTGCAGTTTTGTGTGCTGTGTACCAAAAATGACAGTGATCTACTGATCTTGCACTTTGGGTGGGCTGGGCAGAGGAGCTAAACACAGGAGCTGGCAGGTGTAGCTGCTAATGCTGCGTTTTTGGGAACACTATACTATTGGAGACACTGGTAAAGTTCTGATCAGATCAAAGATATTGATCCGTTCAGACACTATTCTAGTAATGGAGGTATATAGTATGTGTGTTAGTATTCCTGACAATCAAAGGGTTAAAATCTGACACTGTCTGGGACTGACATCACCCGTGACACTAATACAGTGATCAGAAAATAGATCTGTACACTATACTATGACATGGTGACAGGGAGTGAAAGGGTTAACTGGGGGGGTCATCAGGGGATTAAAACTTTTTTTAGGGAATATGTGGCGGGACCTTAATGCTATACAAGACTGACGCTGACGTTAACTAGCTAACTAGCATCACTCGTGACACTAAATACAGTGATCAGAAAACAAAATCTGTACACTATACTGACACTGTGACTGGGAGTGAAAGGGTTAACTGGGGGGGGGGGGGGTGATCAAGGGGTTAAACCTTTATTAATGAATATATGGAGGGTACCCTAAACCTATCTGAGACTGGCACTAACTGCCCCTAATGCTGTTTAGTGTCACAAATGAAACCAAACCGAGACAGTGATCTGTAAAAATCTGTTCACTGTACTTGGTGAAGAGGGATACAATATGTCCCTATGTGTACTGGTGTCAGTGTAGTGCTTGTGTACTCACTGATCAATGCTCTCTCCTCACACGCTGAAACCGAAAGGGCTCCAGGAGGGGAGATGACATAATTTCCTGTGCCTGTGTTTATATTACCCAAGCACAGGACGTTCTATCATTCAGCAGGTCCAGGCCATAAATCATTGGCCTGGACCTGTAGACTGATCAGTTCTGTAACTAATCTGATCGCTCCGGGGACGTTGTTTTTCGCACAGCCGGGCCACCCTGCCGCAGTAAATGTGCGGTGCGGGACTGGCTAATAAATATATATACCCAGGCATATGTGCAGAATGCCACCAGGACTCTTGTTGGGCCCTTTGCTGATAATATCTGTTTGTACATTGGAGGTACAGTATGTACTATAATCTTTTCTTCTATAAAGTTTGTATTTTTTTCCATACTGGTGTGCATCTATATACTTATAGCTAATGTTATATGCTGTTGGTAGCTGTGGCTGCTGTGATTTATTTATTTTTTTGGGTGTTTTGAGTTCCCCGTCTACCCCCCTAAAAAATGTTAGCCACGGTTTTCCTGACTGCGACATGGTGTTCCCCTTTTTTATTTATTTTTTTAAATAGTTTTTACATTTCTGTCAGCATCAGTCCTCAATTTAAAATGCACCGAACACCACATTTCATTGAATAAAGTGTATCCAATTGCATATTTCCCAGTATCTTTAACGTTTGGGTAATAAGCGCCCCCCCACCCCCCCAGCATGTCTGGGAGATCAACAAGGGTAGGCAGACGTTCCCATGCCACTCTGAGGGTTATGGGGTGAAGGCACCGACAACACCCAAAGCACAATTTTTCAACATCTGTTACTTCTTATCCAACGTCTGCGAAAGAGACACCAGAGTTTATCTAAAGAAAAATTGTTACTCTTGGTGTAACCGTACTATAATTTGGCTTCTTCACATAAGGCTTGCTCACTGTGGTGCAAAACCTTGTTATTTCCATCCAAAGTCTGGCAAAGAGACACCAGAATTTATACAAAAAATCTCTAATCTTTTTCTAAATGCACTAAAATATTACCTCGTCATACAGGCTGGCTCAGCAAGCACATGGTTTACTAAATAAAGAAAGCTTCCTGGGAAAATCTATTTAAATGACATATTTTTTTCTTTACAGATGTCAGTTTTGCTGCAGCAAGTTCTATACATGGTACAGATGCGCCACTTTACAGGCAGACTAAGGGAACCCCATGCCCCCCCACCCCCCCAAACACTCTAATTAAAGGAATTTTTCATTTTGATTGTTTCACTTTAAGCATCATTAAAATCAGTGCTCCTTTAAAATGTATCTTTTTTAAAAGTTTTTTTTTTGCATTGGTACTTGTCCCCCAGAGCAGTACCTGAGCTCCCTAACCCTTTTTATGGCCATTAACTTGTATATAAACCTTCAAAATGGGGATGTTTGATTTTTCCTGTTTGGGTCCCGTAGACTTCAGTGGGGTTCGTCATTCGGGTCTGAACTTTTGCGATGTTTGAGAGTTCTGGAACAGACCGAACAGGGGGTTGTTCGGCCCATCTCTAGTTAGGAACCACTTCATTAAGCCAGTGGGGGTAGCAGATGGCAAAGCAGACTCTTTCTCCCCTTTCCTACCCATTTACCTTGGGGAGGTTTCTTCTCACTTCCATTTCCATCCCCAGGACAGGAAATAAAATGCGATCTACCCAGCATTATACAGGTAGCAAAAACTTGATAGGGATTTTAATCCTTACCAAAGCTGTAAATGCCTTTACATACACCTTAATGGCTTGCCGACCAGCACACAATTGAATTGTGGGGGTGAGCGCACGCCCGTGGCTCCCGCAGACTTGATGCCTGCTGGGGGCCTGCGAACGTGACATGGAGCATAAACAAGGCATTTCCCTGTTCTGCCTAGCAACATGACAGGGATCTACTGCTCCCTTTCATCGGGAGCAGTGATTTCTGTCATGTTGTAATGAGCTCATCCCCCCGCAGTTAGAATTACCCTAGGACACACTTAACCCCTTGATCGCCCCCTAGTGTTTAACTCCTTCACTGCCAGTGTCATTTACACAGTAATCAGTGCATTTGTATAGCACTGATCGCTGTATAAATGACAATAGTTCCAAAATAGTGTCAAAAGTGTCCGATGTGTCCGCCATAATGTTGCAGTCACAATAAAAATCGCAGATCGCCGCCATTACTAATAAAAAAAACGTAATAATAAAAATGCCATAAATCTATTTATTTTGTAGATGCTATAACTTTTGCGCAAACCAATCAATATACGCTTTTTGCGTTTTTTTTTTTTTCCAAAAATATGTTGAAGAATACATATCAGCCTAAACTGAGAAAGACTTTTTTTATATATATTTTTGGGGGATATTTATTATAGCAAAAAGTAAAATATAAAAACTGCAGAGGTGATCAAGTACCACCAAAAAAAACTCTATTTGTGGGGAAAAAAGAGGACGTTAATTTTGTTTGGCTACAACGTCGCACCTCGCCGAATCGCAAAAAGTGCTCTGGTCAGGAAGGGGGTAAAGTCTTCCGGGGCTGAAGTGGTTAAAGTTGGCCATACACTGTGCAAATTTAGTCTAGTTCTTGATAAATTGCAATTCGCTCAGTAGGCGTCCCTGTTGCCACCCTCACACCTAGCATCCTTCAGTTAAAAAATCAAAGGAGCCAGATGGAAAATGGGCTTCCAATCAGATGCAGTAGTTGCTCAGGTATTCTGACAGCAGCTGGTGTTGGCTGTCAAAATAACATAGCTGAAAATTCGTCCAACTGCACTGTATAGCCCACAGTCTAAACATAGAAAATCTAACTATGTATAACCAGCTTAAATCTGTTGGCCACTCTTTTTGAAACCGTAGCAAGTGACTGCTCTAGAGATAGTGTGGTTGTTAAAACCATGCCTGTATATATATATATTTTTTTTAAGGTGCAGATTTTCATTCAGGTAAAATCGAGTGACTTGCAAGGCTTCATAGAGAACTTTGTAATGTGATAGACAGTGAGTTTGTTGGCTAAGTTATGGAAAAGCATTGGCACCAGTTTTAAAATTATGCAGTATAATCGATATACAGTAGTTCTTATTGAGGGCAAAACAAGAACAGCTAGCCAAACAAAACAAGACCAGCTGTGGAAATGTATTGATTGTAGGTCTTATGTCTCCAATTTATAACATAACATATGAAGTTAAGTATTTGGAAAATTTAACAAAATGAATGTATCATTCTACAGGTAAAACACCACGCTTACTGTTAATAACATTGCTTTATTTGAAGAAAAAAAAAAATTGTCTGGATAAAGAGAGCAGAATCAGGTTAACATGAACATTTTAAAACTCTGGACACATACCTTGGTCAGCTTGATACATTTAAAACGTATTTTGTGCTTATAAATTCTTAGGGCCGGTTCACACAGCAGGCGAGGCGAGGCGACTCCGACTTGCCTCGCCGCGACCTGCCGCGGCCTCAGCGGCGACTTGCAAATGACTTCTGTATAGAAGTCAATGCAAGTCGCCCCGAGGTCGCCCAAAAGTAGTACAGGAACCTTTTTTCTGAGTCGGAGCGACTCGAGTCGCTCCTCTCAGAACGGTTCCATTGTACAGAACGGGGGCGACTTGCGAGAGCGAGGCGAGGCGAGTCGTGTCGCCTCGCATCGCCCGCTGTGTGAACCGGCTCTTAGGGGGTACCTCAGCGCAAGGGTGACCCTCAAAGGCCAAACACTTATTATAAACATTATATTTGTATTTATAATTATATTTCCCTTTCAATCTGCATTTTCTGTAAAATGTAATGCAATCTGGCAACCTAGGGGCCTTCTATATAAAATTAAGTTGGTGTACAGAGGTTAAAAAAAAATGCCACGTCCTGCTTGTGTGACCGTCTCACTGATTTTTCCAGAAGTCTGCACTAAGATACAAGTTCGGATTTTAGGCAGAACCTGTAATAGCAATTATATTTTTCATGAGTTACTAAGAAAGGGTTAATTATTCTAAAGGGATGCAGACACTGCAACTTTCCTCATTAGAATACTGCAAGGGCATTAGCTGATTACATTAACCGCTTGCCGACCACCGCATGTACATGTACGTCGGCAGAACGGCACAGCTGCGCAAATGGGTGTACCTGTACGTCCCTTTAAATTTGCTGCCGTGTTGTTGTCTGCATGCTGTTGGCACGACTTGCAACCCTGCCACGAGCTCCGTGAGTGTGATCACAGGTCCCGCAGACTCGATGTCTGCGGGCATGCCCGCGATCGTCTCACGGAGCTGAAGAACGGGGAAATGCTAATGTAAACAAGCATTTCCCCATTCTGCCTAGTGACACTGTCACTGATCACAGCTCCCTGTAATTGGGAGTGGTGATCAGTGTAGTGTCACAGCTAGCCCCTCCCCCCCACAGTTAGAATCACTCCCTAGGACACACTTAACCCCTACAGCACCCCCTCCTAGTTAACCCCTTCACTGCCAGTCACATTTCACAGCCACAGTTCACATTTCACTTCACAGCCTATCCCACACCCACCTAACTGTACCCGAGCCACCCGCATCAAATCATTCTCTGCAGCTATTACCTTTTGTACCAGAACCCCCTTCCTTTATAATGTAAGCTCTACGAGCAGGGCCCTCCTGTCCCTTTTGTATTGTACTGTAATTGTGTTGTCCCCCCTATACATTGTAAAGAGCTGCATAAACTGCTGGTGAATAATAATAAATAATAATTTACACAGTAATCAATGCGTTTTTAATCGCACTGATCGCTATATAAATTTGAATGGTCCCAAAATAGCGCCAAAAGTGTCCGATTTGTCCACCATAATGTTGCAGTCATGATAAAAATCGCTGATCACCTCCATTACTAGTAAAAAAAAATATTATTAAAAATGCCATAAAACTATTCTCTATTTTGTAGACGCTATAACTTTTGTGCAAACGAAACAATAAATGCTTAATGCGATTTTTTAAACCAAAAATATGTAGAAGAATACGTATCGGCCTAAACTGAGGAAAAAAATTTTTTATATATATATTTTTTGTGGATATTTATTATAGCAAAAAGCTCTTTATTTGTTTATAGCACAGAAAATAAAAACCGCAGGGGTGATCAAATACCACTAAAAGAAAGCTCTATTTGTGGGGAAAAAAAAGCCGTCAGTTTTGTTTGGGAACCATGTTGCATGACCGTGCAATTGTCAGTTAAATAGGGGCAGTGCCGAATCACAAAAAGTGCTCTGGTCTTTGGCCAGCCAAATGGTCCGGGGCTTAAGTGGTTAAACATAGACACTCCCATTCAGGAATTAGACTTCCAAGGGCATTGTTGAACATCCAGTTTTTTCTTAAGAACAGAAACAGGTTGAAATCCTCAGCAAAGTTTGTTTAAATCTTTGCAATGTACATTGATCACTCAGAGTGTTGTTTTTTTTTTTGTTTTTTTTCTCAGCAAAAGTGGAGTTACTGTTTAACATGTTTTGTAAGAATACAGGTTAGCTTGAAGATTGCAACACCTTTGAGTGACAGAGTGATTATTTTGCTTTCCCATTCAATAAGACAAATTGTTTGGGTATGTCTGTAAGGTTTTAGCTAACTTTGCAATACTGTAGAGACACCTCTGTAATTTTACCAAAGGACCACTAGAGAGCAGCAAATCATATCTTTTAAAGTGGCATATTTGGAGCACTCATCATTTGAAATATTGGTTTATAAGCAAAATAATGTCAGGCCTAAAAGTCATTATATTTAACTACTTTATTATTAATAGTGATACACTAGCATATTCTGTACAGCTGTAACTGAGATAAGAGTAAGCTTGTACACAAAGTATTTTTCAATAGATTAAGATCTTTACATTCCCACTAGAAAAACAGTTGCTTAGCTGTCTTCTAAATGATGACAATGCTCATTAAACTGGACTGATACAATTTTGAACCCTTAATTCAACTTTAAACACTGCGAGCATCCCATAGATGTTGTTTTTCTTCCTGCAAATAAGATTCCTTCACCTATTAGTGTTAGTGCTTTGATGGCCCTAGGCAATACTGAAAATACCCATAAGGCCTCCTAATATTAACTCACAGCTAACATACAGAGAAACAGGCACACATGGAATTATTCAAGAACCCGGACACATTATTCAGACCAGGCTGTGGCTCCCAACATAACCAAGATAGTCACACATAAATCTGTTGCCATCCGGGGAGCTGTGGTTGGCTGTCTGGGGGCAGGTTCAGCATCACTGTGGGGCAGGACGATGATATCAGCAAGAGCAATTTGGCTACACCACTGTTCGCTGCGCCACACTATGCACACGGCATTACTACTCTCCTTAGGGTACCCAAAGGTGTCCCAGGCCACTAAAGTGTTCAGGTTTGGCTTGAAAAGAAGGTAACCCTAATTACATATTATCACCCAACTCCTGAGATTACATAATAGTGTAAAATAACTGAGTTCTGTAGTTATTTCTACTCTTCTTAAATTTGGGAATTTGCTAGTTGACCCTGTTAGGCCTGTTGCACATGGGCCGCCAGGGACCGCTAAAACCAGGTGTTTGAGCTGTGGTTTTACTGTCCTTTGACCACCCACCTAAAACATAGCATATTGTCGGATAGGACTGTACACATACTATGGCTGCGATGCTTTGCACCACAGCTCTGGCAAATTTACCACGACTTGTGTTATTAGATGGCACCACCTGTCAAATGTACCCATTTAAGTCAATTGGGCTATGCCGCAGCCGCAAGATAATGCTTAATTTACAGTTGCAGTGCATCAGATCTATTCAAAAATTGCTCCTGGAAGCTGCTGATACATTGTACCCCTACCCATTCACCAAAAAAGTGTCAAAAATAAATAAAAACAGGTGATAGTTTTTGACAATTCCATTATTAACCACTTACGGACCGCCCGCCGCAGTTTTACGGCGGCTGTTTGAAGAGAAATATCGTTGTTATGGCAGCAGCTAGCTGCCATAACCCCGGTATCCCCTTCTTCAGCAGGTGGTCCGCTACAAGATAAAAGTGGTCCCTGCGAAGGATTCGCTGTGAGATTACTTTTATCGGTGGCGGCTCCCTCCTGCCGTGATCTGGTGCCTTCCGCCTCTTACCAGAGCTGTCAGCAGCAGCGGAGGCGATCGTGTACTGCAGTAGGCTCAGTATGGAGACAAGTGAGGGGAAGATGGCCACCCGTCTCCATACAATTGCTGGACAGAAGCGACATCAAAACGTCACTTCTGCCCATGGCTCTTAAAGGGCCAATTTTTTTAAATGATTTTTTTAAATTACAATTAATTTTTTTTATTGCATTTTAGTCTAAATATGAGATCTGAGGATTTTTTGACCTCAGATCTTATATTTAAGAGGACCTGCCATGTTTTTTTCTATTACAAAGTTTACATTCCTTGTAATAGGAATAAAAGTGAATTTTTTATTTTTTTTTATTAAACAGTGTAAAAATAAAAGGTAAAATAAATAATAAAAAAAAATTTCAACGCACCCCGTCCCGCCGAGCTCACGCGCAGAAGCAAACGCATACGTGAGTAGCGCCCTCATATGAAAACGGTGTTCAAACCACCCATGTGTGGTATTGCCATGATTGGTAGAGTGAGAGCAATAATTTTAGTCCTAGACTTCCTCTGTAACACAAAACATGCAACCTGTAGAATTTTTTAAACATTGCCTATGGAGATTTTTAAGGGTAAACGTTTGTCATCATTCCACGAGCAGGCTCATTTTTGAAGCATGACATGTTGGTTATCAATTTACTTGGCGTAACATTATTTTTCACAAAAAAATTGGGTTAATTTTACTGCTGTGAATTTTGGGGAAAAAAAGTGAATTTTTTCCCAAAAAAGTGCACTTGTAAAACCGCTGCGCAAATACGGTGTGAAAAAAAGTATTGCAACAACTGCCATTTTATTCTCTAGGGTGTTAGAAAAAATGTTTGGGGGTTCTAAGTCATTTTCTAGCAAAAAAACAGTTTTAAATATGTAAACACCAAAATCTCAAAACAAGGCTGGTCCTTAAGTGGTTAAAAAAATCAAAAACAATGTCCCTATATCTAGATCCATAATCAACCACGACACCCGACGCTCCGCCGGACCCAAAAAAGAAAAAGAAAATGCTTCGCCCGCGACAAAGGCTAACCGCTGAATGCCTGTTTTGTCTTTGACAGTTCTTAAATAGATATAGAGGACATCACCTGGTGACACAGCCCCCTTGTGACATCACCGACTGGTGCATGCTGGGTTGGTGACGTTACAAAGGGCGGGTGTCACCAGGTGACCAGGTGGCCTCACCCCTTACCTATTTAAGAACTGTCAAACGGTAGAGCAGGCATTCGGCAGGTAGCCCTCGCCGCAGGCAGAGAATTTTTTCTGTTTACGGGGTCCGGTGGTGCGGCGGGCGTCATGATTGATCTACATCGGGGGACATTGTTTTTTTTTTTTTTTTTAATAAAGAAATTGTCAGAAACTGCCTTCTGTCTATTTTTTTTACAGTGTACCTCATACTCATTTACATAGGGAGGGTTGGGATATGGGGCCCCCCTTGTTAAATGGAGCTTCCAGATTCTGCCCGCAGACCCCCCAGCCACCACCCAGGGTTGTCAGGAAGAGGCCCTTGTCTCCTTTAATATGGGTGTTTTGGGGTGGAGGGCAGAATATGGAAGGAATGTGGCCTTTTATCAGGGCTTAGAATGCATTGTGCAGTACGCAGTGCATTGTGGGTTACTTGGCATGCACACATCCCTTCAAGCACCACACAGATTAGACTTTTGCTTGGCTTGAACTGTTTCGAGCAGTTCACACCCACAACCATAGCCCAGGGTTGTCGGAAAGAGGGTCTTGTCCCCATCAACATGGGGACAAGGTGCTTTGGGGTAGAGGGGCCGAGCAGGGAAGCCCCTTGACAGCTGATGACTCATCTGTTGTTAAGGTTAAGGACGCAGCAACCAGCTTCCCGGCCCACTCTTTAACAATCAGCTATTCACTGTGCCCAATCAGGGCTTAGAATGCACTGTGAAGCGTGCAGTATATTGTGGGGCTCTCGGTGGGCGAATATCCCGCCAAACGCCCTGCAAAGTCAGGTTTTCGACGAATGCATGAACAAGCGGCTGGATATTTGCTCGCTTTGAACTCTACTCCCAATTCTACTGCTGATTAGCCGCCCTCTGAAAAGCTGTCCACACCTTACATACTTTCAGGAGCTGGAAGACAAGGAGAGCTGGGAAACTATGGAATAGATTATTTAAAAAATGCTCACTTAACAATGTGAAGCTGTGTCTACTTTAAATACCCAGGAATGCAGGGATAAGAAAAAAAGCTGACTTTTTTTCTTGTACATATTTGCATGACTGAAGTGAACATAGGTTCCCTTTATTCCCTTTCGAAGTGAACATTCTCAGCTCATTTAGTGCATCATTTCTAATAGAAAAGGTCAAAAAGGCAACAGGGCAGCACTATCAAACCTAATACTAACTCTGATGTCAGACTTTCAAGTTGAAAAATTCGAATAAGCAAAGTGTAAAGACAAATACAATTATTTCATTAATAATCCAGAACAATTATTATAATTTAGGAATGAATTTTCAGATTCCTGCAAAAGCCTAACCGGAGACTCACATAAAGGATGCATCCTCTTCCCTATAACTTATGATCTAATTAATTTTAGACCCAAGGAAGCCCAGAGGCATATCAGAGGAAATGATATACAATCCAATCCCTATTACCGTATATACTCGAGTATAGGCCGACCCGAATATAAGCCGAGGCCCCCAATTTACCCCCAAAAAAACTGGCAAACTTATTGACTCGTGTATAAGCCGAGGGTGAGACATGCCTGTCCATCCCTGTGTGTGTGTCCGTCCATCCCTGTGTGTCCGTCCATCCCTGTGTGTCCGTCCATCCATCCCTGTGTGTGTGTGTGTCCATCCATCCATCCATCCCTGTGTGTGTGTGTCTCCATCCATCCATCCATCCATCCCTGTGTGTGTGTGTCTCCATCCATCCATCCCTGTGTGTGTGTGTCTCCATCCATCCATCCATCCCTGTGTGTGTGTGTATCCATCCATCCCTGTGTGTGTCTCCATCCATCCATCCATCCCTGTGTGTGTGTGTATCCATCCATCCCTGTGTGTGTGTGTGTCTCCATCCATCCGTGTGTGTGTGTGTGTGTGTGTGTGTGTGTGTGTGTGTGTGTGTGTGTGTGTCCAGCCTACCTGTGTCCCGAGCCTTTGTCCCGAGCCTCCGTCCCGTGCCTTGCCTCCTTGCCTCCGTCCCGTGCCGTGCCTTGCCTCCGTCCCGTGTCGTGCCTTGCCTTGCCTTGCCTCCGTCCCGTCCCGTCCCGTCCCGTGCCGTGCCTTGCCTTGCCTCCGTCCCGTGCCCTCTTCGTCGGCGCCTCGGCGGCCATTGTAAAATTCAAAAGCCGCGCCTCCGCCTTCGCCTGTGATAGGCGGAACACTGAATTTCCCAGCAGCCTGTGTTCCGCCTATCACGGACATCGTATCATCCTCGTCCGTAGTACGAGGATGATACGATGTCCGTGATAGGCGGAACACAGGCTGCTGGGAAATTCAGTGTTCCGCCTATCACAGGCGAAGGCGGAGCCGGAGGCGCGGCTTTTGAATTATAGAATGGCCGCTGTCTGTCTGCTCGACACGCTGATCGAGCGGGCAGACAGCGATGACTCGAGTATAAGCCGAGGGGGGCACTTTCAGCCTCAAAAAAGAGGCTGAAAATCTCGGCTTATACTCGAGTATATACGGTATATCTCACTGACATTACCTTTTTTTAGAACACAGTTGAGAAAGCATACAATAGCAGATATGAGAATATCAGCCATTTCTCTGGCCAATCCTTCAAACCCATTCTGGTATTGTCAAAGTTTTTAAAGTTTTGTGTAGAAAAAAACTACATGGCATATTGACTCATACCCCCCCCCACTCTTCGCCCACCAAAACTAGAAGCATGGAGAGTATGTGGGCTCCTGATTTGATTCCACTGATCGGTATCTCTGTCAACATCAAGCCATTTATTTTTAAGAGAAAAAAAACAGCACTGACTTCCTGTTAAAACTCCAGCTCGGCCCTGAAGCTGGTCCAGTGAAAGGAATATAGGCTCTTACAAATCGTAAGTATTTACCTTCTTAAACTTTTTTTTTGTTTTTTTTTTTAATTGGTTATGATTAAGCAGTTTTTTGGTTATTTTTTAAAATCCTTTGCACTTTTAATTTTCACGTTTGGTAACTGGGGTTCATAGGGTGGAAAACATGCCCACAAACACTACTCACCTTCTTCTAAGAATACAATTGAGTGCTGGTTCTTTGATAGGGAGGGCCATTGTTTTTTTTTGGACACCTTCCACTGGAAAACCAGCTTAATCCCAATTTATGTTATAAATTATTATTTTATCAGTAGACGAGGGGATGGACATGGTTGTTAACCCATTTGCCATAGGAATATGACTACATACCTGGTACAAAAGGTTTTTATAAGTCAGGGAGGGCACATCTCTGTTTAAAAGTGGTAAACAATTATTTTTTCAAATGCAAAATGACAGATCAGGATATCTTGGTCATGCAAACAGGATTGTAGCAAAGAGGCAGACAAAATACTAGTATAGTAAATTCACCTTTTGGGATAAAGTCTTCAGTATTTACAATGGAATATATCAGACTTCTTTATCTCCTTCACCCTTAATGGCTCTTCTATCCATCTTCCCAGGTTCAATCCAGTCACAGAGGAAGTATCCTTAGATTCTTCCTATCTGCAGCTCGCCATGTTATCTCTCTGTACTGGAAAAAGGAGTCCATCCCTTCTATTTCTAGATGGATGGACATCCTCATGGAGGAGTTACAAGCAAAGGCGGAGGACACATATGATAAATTTGCTCTCTTATGGTCCCTTTGGCGCCACCATTCCTCATCTGACCTCCTCCTCAACAGCCTAACTACTTGAGGTTTGGATCAGATTCTACATAAAGATGGAGGATGGGGCCACCAGTATTGATGCAGACCATGTCAATCTCTGGTCTCAATGCTCCTTGTTTTGTTAATTACTTAAAAACAATATCTGTGTAACTTGGATATTATAGGTCCAAAGATGCTGAGCTCCCCCCTCTTTTTCTTAACTCCCCTATCCCCTACTATACCACCTGTACCCTCCTCCACGAGACAGTTTGAAGGTTAATGACAAATTCTGGGTGGTGTCCAGAGAGAGATGACACTGCACAGATATATATATATATATTTCTATGGAAAACTGTATTGAGCATGCAAAGTTATTTGTAATTGCACTTTATGTATTGCACTACGTGGGGGAAGGTGCTGATCGCCTCCCCTAGGCCATCCCCTTTAACCCTTTCTTTACTCTGTTTACTACCCCCCCTTTTTTTCTTTGCTAAATTTTTATTGATAATGGCTTTGTCATATTGTTTTATTATTGAAACTAATAAAAATTGTATTCAACCTTAATAATCTAATGCCGCGTACACACGAGCGGACTGTATGGCATACTTAGTTCGTCATACAATCCGACGGACAGTCCGTCGTACTTTCCACTGAACGGACTTGACCACACACGGATGCACAAACAGTCCGTCGAAAGCTTGCGCGATGACGTGTACAGCACGTACGACGGGACTAGAAATAGGAAGTCCAAGACACAGCAAAGCACCCTTCCGCCGTGTAAATCCTTTCTGGGCATGTGCCATTCTTAGTCCGTCGAACTAGCATACTGACTACCGTACTGTCCGCTGAAACCAAAGTACGACGGACAGAATTTCGAAAAAACCGAAATACTTAGTACGCCGGACTGCACGCTGAAAAAGTCCACTGAAGCCCACACACGAGCGGATTGTCCGCTGAAATGTGTTTCGACGGACTAAGTACGCCATACAGTCCGCTCGTGTGTACGCGGCATTAGTGAGCAGAAGGGAAAGGGCCAAGAGTATAAATCCAAGAAGTCTGAAAGCAACCAATTATATTCATTTCAATTCAATTCAATTCAGCTGATGCCAACAAAATGTATGACATCATGAGTAACAGCTTATCTGAAAACAATGGAATAGGGAAGAATGATGGTAAAGTAAAACTGTAGTGAGAACATTTGGAGGCAGACATTACTATCCTTTTCTATTAAATGCTAGTTCTATGGCTATCATCCTGATCAAATGGCTTGAATACTTTGAGTTATTAATGTGGAAAGAGTGTGGAGATTAAGAACCCTAACTTTACCCTTACTTTTTAACTGGCACACCTGTTCTGGGTACAAGAATGCAAAAGCTAAATGTAGGCAGAACCTTTTGTTTTAAAAAAAACAGGAGGATAAATGCCCCCCACTGTGGATTATCACAACCTATTGCCAACAACATCAACAAATTAGGGCCGTGCTGTCCAAATATTGGCACATACTTAGTACTGACAACACACTGGCACCCTTTGTACCCACCCAACCACTCATCACCTATCAGAGAGCCCCCTCCCTACGAGACAAACTAGTTAAAGCGGGGTTCCTCCCTAAAGTGGAACTTCCGCTGATCGGAACCCTCCCCCTCTCCGGTGTCACAATTGGCACCTTTCAGGGGGGAGGGGGTGGAGATACCTGTCAAAGACAGGTATTTACACCCACTTCCGGGCATAGACTCCCGTGGGAGTCTATGCCTCTTCCTGTCCTGCCGCGCTGTCTGCTGGGACACACACGGGTCTCAGAGACAGCGCGGACAATTCCTATTGCGCTGCGCGACTCGCGCATGCGCAGTAGGGAACCGGGAAGTGAAGCCGTTTCGCTTCACTTCCTGATTCTCTCACCTAGAATGGTGGCGGGAGCAGCCGAGAGCCAAGCGATCGATCGGCCTCGGCTGCCGGCATCGCTGGACCCCAGGACAGGTGAGTGTCCATTTATTAAAAGTCAGCAGCTGTAGTATTTATAGCTGCTGGCTTTTAATATTTTTTTTGTAGGTGGAATCCCTCTTTAAGAGTGAGTTTATTACCAACACATCAAAAAACCTTTGGGCCCAAATTAATAAAGAAATTATTTTTCAATTTTTTTATTGGATGTTTTATAGCAGAAAGTAAAAAATATTGTTTTATTAATAAAAACCGTACAGTGATCAAATACCACGAAAAGAAAGCTCTATGTGTGGAAAAACAGGACATACATTTTATTTGAGTACATCGTTGCACAACCGCACAATTGTCAGTTAAAGTAATGCAGTGCCATATTGCAATAAATGGCCTGGTCGTGAAGGGGGATAAACCTTCCTGAGGGCAAGTTGTTAAAGAAGAATTCCATGTATAGTTATTTTGTCCATAGTTACATTGGTCCAGCTGGTATATACCATACCTAGCTAAAGCTGGAAGCTGGAAATCACTGAAGTAGACTACTCCAGTGATTTCCATTTGCCTCTGGATCCTGCTCTGCCCTGCTGCATTTTGAACATTAAAGGTCACGGGCACCATTAGTGAATGCTTATCTGAATGAATGAAAAGCATTCCCCGATTGAACAAGGTGGAGAGGCACTTTGCACAATTTTGCATGTATTTCTTTTCAATAACCAAAACAGATTTTGACCTTACTGTAACTTCAAAGACCTGACTGAAAACAGGTATTTTTGTGTACATACAGGGGCAGATGATGTGGCCCTGAATGTACAATGTCTGTGGGTTCTGAGGAAACAGTAGCTCTATCTAAAATCAATATTAGCAATCGTGGTAGGAAGGTGGAGGCTCAATTCAGACACTTTTAGCTCAAAAATGTTAACATACTGGGGGCATGGCTAACCGCCGAGCAAGATGGACGTCTTATTCCTCAGCTCATGCACCAACTGGACCGTTCGCTAACACCACCACCATCCAGACACACCACAGCGACACACAAAGCCACAGAAACATTCCCACAAGCCTCCACCATGCCACATCAAAACCGCAAGCGGGAAGAATACAGACCATCAAAGTAACTAACTGATTTCTTTACACAGCTGCCGGACATGGATTCTCAAAATGGCATCCGCGGCCCTGTACATGGAACGGCCTCGGTTTATACTGACCTTCCTGATGTCAATGGCTCGGAAATATCCCCACAACAACAATCCTGGGACTCCAACCCACAATATACTTCAATCTCAGCCGGTAACAGTCCTGCAAAATCGAGGATGCGCCTGGATTCTACTGACGCCGGCATAGAGGTGAGGCCTGTATCTTCCCTCACCTCACACTCCTCCGCCATAGCGGCCTTCCCTACAGCTAATCAACCTGTACTTGACACCACAATGAAAGAGATGCTCATCACACTGCAGACCTCACTGCATAATGACATAGCATCCAAAAAGTACATCTCATTGAAAACCGTATAGGTAATATGGCCGAAACAGTAAACGATCTGGTGGAAGCACAATATCACACACATGAATAACAACAGTGGATGAAGGCCAAAATCGCGGACCTCGAGGGCAGTCCCGCCGCAATAATGTAAAATTTAGAGGTATACCTGAAAACGTTTGCCTCATGATTTAAACGCTTATGCTAGAAAATAGATTTCCACCATGTTGACAGATTTGGTGCTGATGGAAACCATAATTGATCTCATACATCACATTCCTAAACCACAGCACCTACCTGTGGATATACCCAAAGATGTCCTAATGAGGGTCCATTTTTTCCATGCAAAAGACGAGCTTCTATTTAAAGCGAGACACCTGGGAAAACTCCCGGTGCCATATAGCTACATACAACTTTATGCTGACCTCTCGCAATACACTCGTCAGCTACACAGGCAGCTGAATACCATAACAAAACCACTTAACAACCATAAAATCCCATACCAATCGGGATTCCCCACCAAAATTGTGGTCACCAAAAAGGAGTCAAACACAATATATCCACAGAACAGAAAGGATTCAATCTCCTCAACCTGTGGGGAATAATCCCTGAACCACCTGCAACAACCATCCCCAACCAAACAGGAGCCACTCATACCTCCTATGATAACTCAACAGCTGGGAAACACTAAACAGACCCTGAATGGCGGGTAAGAATTGATACCCGTCGACCATTTTGTCCAGTCGGATGCCTTGCTTGTTGCAACTTACAGCACAAACTTTCACCCACAATTTTAATACAGCCTAACTGTGATTGGCTGTCAAAAGTTGCCACCTTGTTAAGACTTACATATTGAATTATTTTCTAATGCATATTATTATTTTTTCTACTTTCATCCTTAACTCCTTATTGCCTCCCCTCACCCCGAGAGCACCTGGTTGAAACATCTTTGGAGTATCCAACCACTGAATCGTACAGAATATTACATCGGATCTATCTGGCTGCGAGTAGTAACCTTTTTTATTATGCACTACCACACGAAAAACAGGATGCCTAAATTCTTGACACTTAATGTCAAGGGCCTTAACCATCCTGCTAAAAGAACATCTATGTGGCATACAGCCAGAGACTCCAACTGTGATGTCATGTGCTTACAAGAGACTCACTTTAAAAAAATTGGCAAAACCTAAATGTACCAACCGTCACTTTTCTCATATTTTCCAAGCCTCAAGTTCCACTAAGAAAAATTGAGTTATGATTGCATTTAAAAACTCCATAGCCTTCATGTTACACAATAGCCCCGCAGACAAAGAAGGGCATTATCTGGCTCTAGACTGTAGATTAGATAAAACCAGATATACCATTGTCAATGTATACACTCTAAATCAGGGATCTCAAACTGGTGGCACTCCAGCTGTTGCAAAACTACAAGTCCCATGAGGCATTGAAAGGCTGACAGTTACAATCGTGGTTCCCACAGGCAGAGGCATTATGGGACTTGTAGTTTTGCAACAGCTGGAGGGCCACCAGTTTGAGACCCCTGCTCTAAATACTGGGCAACACAGATTCCTATCCAAATTAATGAAAAAACTCACCAAATTCCACCAAGGATGTTTCATTTTATGTGGCGATTTCCACATAGTACCAGACAACAATATAGACACACCATCATGCAATTCCAGACTGACCTCACCTATGGGCTCCTTCATAAGAAATAATGACTTATACGATGTGTGGAGATGTCACCACACTACTGAACGAGACTACTCCTGCTCTCACAGACACAATTCATACTGGATTGACTATTTCTTTGTAGACAAATGGACACTGACCAAGACATCAGACTCTTATCTACGAACAATAACTTGGACGGACCATGCACCGGTATCAATCGACGTAGCAGATGGACCACATCCCTGACGGAACAAGATTTGGAGAGCCAACGCAGCAATCATCCAATTCCCCGAACATTCAGCTTATATATGTAAACGTCTTGAGGAATTTTTTGAACTAAATGTAGGATCAGCTTCTAACAATGCTTTCCTTTGGAATGCCCACAAAGCATTCATCAGAGGGATCATTATACAGATTAGTGCTATATAGAAGAGGAGGAGAACATAACATCTAGACCCTCACATCCACTATTAAAACTTTAGATGAAAACAACCCCAATCACAAAATCAAAGACAAACTAACTCTTCTCAGACAGGAACTCAGAAATACACTATTGGAAACCCATATCAAAATTCAAACACGATTTAGAGCCAAACATTATTCAACTGGCAATAAAGCAGGGAAAGCACTAGCACTAGAATCAAAGGTCATTATATTAAAACTAAGATATCTGTCATGTATCAGATCAGACCAGAACTGTGTGGACTGCAACAGAGGAAACCCAAACGTGTATAAGTGAAATATAATGATTTATTAAGGGAAGTGAATAATATAAATACAACCACACAGTGCAATAAATCAACCAACAGAGACCTCCAAATGACAACAGATACATATGTACAATAAATGGGAAATACCAGGATCATAAACGATAGCCAGGCCAGGGTCACGCACAGAGAATCAGTAGATAAACAAAGGGCAGTCCAGAATCAGAGACACGAGCCAGGCCAAGGTCATACATGGGGAGATCAGCAGATGGGGTAAGGAACACAGGACAGGGAGAGGATGGACGGATCAAACTGCAGGGCAGGGATGATGGGAGCAGGTGGGACAGGGTAGGGACTAGGACAGGGAAACAGGATCAGAAACACGGGTCACAGGTTCAGGGCACAGGAACAGGTTCAGAATCAGGATTAGGATCACAAGCAGCAGGTCAGGGCGCAAGGAC
The DNA here is from genome assembly GCF_037356315.1 of Lithobates pipiens. Lineage (NCBI taxonomy): Eukaryota > Metazoa > Chordata > Amphibia > Anura > Ranidae > Lithobates > Lithobates pipiens. The sequence continues at coordinate 24,312,293 of NW_027507696.1, read as the reverse complement.
AATACCAAGGCAAACATGTGAGTGCTTGCCGGCTATTTATAGACCTGTGATTGGCCTCAAGTGACACCTGATTGCAGGAGGTGCTGTCTGCTCCACATTGCCAGGATCCATCCGCTGGTGGACGCCAGTACTGCAGACCAAAGATGACATAACATCAGCAGGGAAAAGCTCTCCTGACAGTTCCAAACTGCCAGGAGACACCTTCTGGTGGACCTCAGTTCTGCACACCAAAAGACAGATATTATCAGCAGATGGAACATTTCCTGACAGTACCCCCCCTCCGGACACTCCAACTGGATGTAGTTGTCCATAGTCAAGGCATTAAACAGAACAATGGATAGGGGTACATCGGGCTGGGCAACAGGCACTTCAAGGCAGATAGTGGGCTCTGGGTTATCAAGCTGGGCGGCAAGCTCCCGGCCATCGAGCTGGGCGGCAGGCACCTTGAACTGGGCAACAGGCACATCAGGCTGGGCAGTCGGCATGGGTACATTAAGCGGGGGCAGCAAGCACATCAAGCGGGGGGCTGCCAGCATGGGTACATGAAGCTGGGCAGCAGGCGTGGGCACATCAAGCTGGGCAGCAGGCGTGGGCACATCAAGCTGGGCAGCAGGCACATCAAGCTGGGCAGTGGGGTCATCAAGCTGGGCAGTGGGGTCATCAAGCTGGGCAGTGGGGTCATCAAGCTGGGCAGCGGGCACAGTCACTTCAAGCTGGGTAGCAGGCACTTTGAGCTGGGCAGGCACAGCACTTCAAGCTGGGCAGCAAGCATGGGCACTTCAAGCTGGGCAGCAGGCACTTCAAGCTGAGCAGTGGGGTCATCAAGCTGGGCAGCGGGCATGGGCACATCAAGCTGGGAAGCAGTCACATCAAGCTGGGCAGCAGGCACCGGTACTTCAAGCTTGGCAGCAGGTACATCACGATGGGCAGAGGGCACTTCAAGCTGGGCAGCAGACAGTGGCACATCAGGCTGGGCAGCAGACAGTGGCACAGCAGGCTTCGGGTCATCAGGCTGGGCAGCAGGCTCTGGCTCATCAGGCTGGGCAGCAGGCTCCGGGTCCTCGGGCTGGGCAGCAGGCATGGGCACTTCAAGCTGGGCAGCAGGCAGGAACACCTCAGGCTGGGCAGCAGACAGGAACACCTTAGGCTGGGCAGCAGACAGGAACACCTCAGACTGGGCAGCAGACAGGAACACCTCAGGCTGGGAAGCTGGCACATCAGACTGGGAAGCAGGCACATCAGACTGGGAAGCTGGCACATCAGACTGGGAAGCTGGCACATCAGACTGGGAAGCTGGCACATCAGACTGGGAGGCAGGCACATTAGACTGGAAGGCAGACAGTGGGACATCAGACTGGAAGGCAGGCAGCGGAACATCAGACTGGAAGGCAGGCACCAGGACATCAGATTGGAAGGCAGGCGCCGGGACATCAGACTGGAAGGCTGGCACCAGGACATCAGACTGGAAGGCTGGGACATCAGGCTGGACGGCAGGCACTGGGACGTCAGGCTGGACAGCAGGCACTGGGACGTCAGGCTGGACAGCAGGCACTGGGACGTCAGGCTGGACAGCAGGCACTGGGACATCAGGCTGGACAGCAGGCACCAGCACAACAGAAACATCAGACTGGGGCACAGGAACTTTGGGTGGAGACAATGGATGGATAGCTGGCAGAGGTTTGGCAGAATCAGGTGGTTTATCAGGTTCAGCTGGCATGCAAGCAGACTGGAGCAGGTTGGTTGGTGTGGAGGCAGATTGCGTTATTGGCAGGATCAAATGGGTAGGAAAAAACTTACGTTTCTTTTTAGGTTTAGCTACTGAAGTCCTGTAGGTAGATACAGAACTATAGGTAGGGGGTGAAGCAGACTGGAGAGAAGGGTTGGAATATGGCAAGGAAGAGGTAACAGTGGCTGGGGGAAGTTCTTGAGGGATAGTAGGCAGTGGAAAAGAGGCAGGTGGATTAAAGGCAGGATATGTGCAGCAGGAAGAACAGGGTATTGATATTTGGTGGGGAGTAGAGTATATCGGACTGAAACAGAGGTTGCCATAGGTGATGGAGGAAAAGACTCTTGGGCAGGCAGGTGTTTGGTAGCAGAGATGGTTTGTTGTGGGCTGGCTGTGGCTGATTGCAAAGTACAAGACCATGCTAAAAGTAGTGGTTGCACAAACTGCGGGTTACATACTGCCTGTCTGACAAGGGATTGTACAACACATTCTATTATCATCTGTTGGGAACAGGCTGTGTAATGCTCAATAAAGTAAGGGGAATCAACTTCCAGAAGCCATACCAGTGATGTGACTTGATTAATACTGAAGGGGGGAGAAAAATCATCATGGTCCCCTGGGATGCAGGGCAGGGCCAGCTCTGTGCAGATTTGAATTAAAGGCTGAACATCCCCAAGCATACAGCCTTGATCAACCCAGGAGTGAGCTAAACGAATTGTTTCCAACAGCTGATCACTGGTCCACTCTTTCAGTGTCCACTACTCTCAGACGCCAACAGAGCATAATAACAAATCTCCTCTAAGTTAATTTCAGTAAGCAACCTGAACCAAGATGGTTCCTCTGTGTAGCCACTTTTTGCCAGGGATGGTCTTGGTATTCTGTCATGTATCAGATAAGACCAGAACTGTGTGGACTGCAACAGAGGAAACCCAAACGTGTATAAGTGAAATATAATGATTTATTAAGGGCAGTGAATAATATAAATACAACCACACAGTGCAATAAATCAACCAACAGAGACCTCCAAATAACAACAGACAGATATGTATAATAAATAGGAAATTTCTGTGTATTTGTTCCTATTATAAATAATTGAAACACGTGGCGCTGAACCAAGTGACTGTTACACCACTAAATATTATACTACAAAGTGCATCAGATATAGCTAAAAAAAAATTGTATACATAAATAAATAAAATAAAAAATTATTAATAGTAAATAAACATTAACTAAAAATAAATAACCCAGTGAATAAGTGATAGTTCACACTATACATTTAAACACTCCTCAGGGAGTATTGCAGAGCATTCACAGTGTTCATACAATGTTGCAAAAGTCCGTGAGTCTCCAAAACATATTTCACTTTAACAAGCAATATTGATCAGTGTTTTTTTCTCTCTCAAACCGCCTTTCCTTCACCACACCGCTATGAAATGTGATTCCTCCCCTCCTTATGTGAATTAACTCACCGACTAAATCAGCCTCACGCTCAATGTGTTTGGCAGAAATGCGCTTTCCAAACCCTTTTTTCAGGGTTGTCATGTGGATGACAGGTATACAATCCTTCACTTCAGCGGGACAAAAGCTGACCCAATTGACACTTTCATAGACAGTGCTCTCATGAAATAGAAAAGAGAAATGCTCCCATAGCGCAATACCGTAAAAAACTTTTAATCACACATAAGAAGATCCTCTTACGTTACACTCACATTTAAAAACTTTTAACCACGCCAAATAAGTCAAGCCACAGCACACTTTAACACAGCTGATTGCCAGGATATTTATAGGCCTGTGATTGGCCTCAAGTGACACCTGATTGCAGGAGGTGCTGTCTGCTCCACACTGCCAGGATTCACCCGCTGGTGGACGCCAGTACTGCAGCCAAAAGATGACATAACATCAGTAGGGAAAAGCTCTCCTGACAGTTCCAAACTGCCAGGAGACACCTGCTGGTGGACCTCAGTACTGCATGCCAAAAGACAGATATTATCAGCGGATGGAACATTTCCTGACAATATCTCACTTTATTAACCCCACCATAAAACAAAAAACTCATGGACCGCCAAGCCATTGCAGATGCATTCAGCCATTACTATCAATCACTATACAATCTGAAAGATATTCTCAATACCACCCAACCATCCATGGCAGATATTGATTCCTTTCTACAGGAAATCAAACTACCCAAACTTTCCCAACAACACCTCACAGACTTGAACAAAGCCATTCACCCCCTTAGAGATTCTGAATATCATCTCAACTTTGCTAGCCAACAAATCCCCTGGCCCAGATTGCCTAACGGGGGAATATTACAAACAGTTCCGCACAACCATCTGGTTTCACCAAAGGGAGACAAACTCATGATGCAACACGCAGACTCATAAATATCATTCATAATGCTGAGAGCAACCGAATGCCTTCTCTGCTCCTTTCACTGGATGTAGAGAAGGTGTTCGATAGAGTTCACTGGTCATATTTGAGAGCAACACTCCATAAATATAGCTTCCAGGGTCATATCCTATCACCCATAATGGCTTTATACTCATCCCCTTCAGCTCAAGTCTACACAGAAGAAATGGTTTCTAAACCCTTTGCAATTACTGATGGAACCCGCCAGTGATGCCCCTTATGACCGCTTATTTTCAATCTATTAATGGAACCCCTGGCAGAACACATCTGAATGAATAAAAACATACAGGGATTCAAAATTGGACAAACTGAACACAAAATTGATCTATTTGCTGACGACGTAATTATGATGATTACAAACCCAGTATCTTCCCTGGCTTTGATTCAGAATGTCTTACTTACAAAGATTCAGTTCTTTCTCGTACTATAAAGTTAATGAAAATAAGTCTTATATTCTAGATCTAGGACTTGATGCAATCTCTAGCAACCTATTATGCAATACCTACACATATCCATGGGCAGAGACAGGTATATCATACTACACTTACCAAATCAGCGAAAGGCCTATTCCACAACAACTATGTCGCAACCAAACAAATGCTAATCAAAGCAACGATCAAATAATCCAAACACAAACTTTCTTGGTCAGGCAGACTAGCTGCTTTCAAAATGCTCATACTTCCTAAAATACTATACATATTCCACACTCTACCCATCCCACTAAATAACTCATATCTTAAATCCTTCCAAACTGTTATCCTTCACTACATATGAGAGGATAAAAAAACAAGAAGCAGCCACTCTAAACTCATCAAACACAAGATGGCAGGGGGAATGGGACTCACTGACATCAAAGACTACTTTCTGGCCTCCATTCTCTCCCAAATGAAAGAATAGATGAATACTTCACAAACCACACTGTGGGGAAACATTGAGAAAATCGCAAAATCGGGTCCTAATCTGAATAATTGGTTGTTCAGCATTGCCTTTTCTGTCTCTAATCTCCACCTCTACTCTCCAGCCATTCAAGCAGCGGTCAAAGCTTGGAAAATATTACATAACACCAAGAGGCTCTCACTCACCACTTCATGTCTACAGATACCTATACATACTCTTCAACTAGTATCACCTGATCTAACCATTCCTAAATGGGTATTGCAACACACATCAACAACTGAAGAACTCATGAACATGATAAGTCACAAATCATTCCCATTAATCCAATCAACTTATAAAGCACCCACATCAGACTATTTTATACACTACTGAATCCAAACATGTCTCGCAGCATACAAACACATGGAGGGAATATTACCTACCAAAATATGGAACTTTTATTTCTCACATGAGTCATACACAAAAGGCATTTCTACAATCTACACTACATGTCAAGAAAAAATCATATTCCATAAATCTAAACCATTTACAGACTGGGAATCAGACATTCAGATGCAATTTTCTGAACAACAATGGCAGCAGGCATTAAGATCAATGTATAGAGCCACATGCTGCACCTCCCTATGAGAATTAACAAACAAAATAATACTCACATGATCACCCCTTTTCTGGAGAAACTGTAACCAAACAGGAAATCTAATCCACATTCTGTGGTCTTGCCCAATGGTGACTAATCTGTGGAAAGAAGTAGAACTTCTCATCCAAGAAATAGGTCATTGTAACGTAACACTTACTCAAATACACAACCAGCACACAACTATACACAACTATTTACACAAATAGCAGTCCTCAACATATTACCACAAATAGCAGTCCTCAACAATACCGCCTATATTTAGAACAATTCTCGCACACATACTCCTTGCAACTAGGCTTCTTCTCACCAGATGCTGGAAAACATCAAACATTCCAACAATATTAGGCGTGATCACTATGGTCAATTCACACAGCACTTATGAAGACATAAACTCAAGAGGAAACCACTCAGTCAAAAACTCTAATGCTGCGTACACACGACTGGACTTTTCAACGGACTAGGTCAGACGGAATGAATCCTTTGGATATTACGATCATGTATGGGCTCCAGCTGACTTTTTTTCCCCAAAAGTCCGACAGACCTAGAAATAAAAAATGTTTCAAATCTTTCCAATGGACTCGAGTCTGGTTGAAAAATCCATTTGTCTGTATGCTAGTCCGATGGACGAAAACCGATGCTAGGGCAACTATTGGCTACTGGCTATGAACTTCCTTATTCCAGTCCGGTCGTACGTCATCACTTTGGAATCCGTCGGACTTTGGTGTGCTTGTGTGTAGCCAAGTCTGTTCATTCGGAAAGTCCGTCAGAACTCCGTCGAAATGTCCGGTCGTGTGTACGCTGTATCAAACTTTGGTCCCTTTGGAAATGTTGGTATGCACAAAAAATTGAAAACAATGACTAATATACCTTTTGATAACTATGTATACATATATGTATTGTAACTCTTCAATATATACACAGCAAATGCTCTCAACCTACCTTCCCCTCCCCATCCCCCCTTAAACCCCACTTTCCTCGACTACCAATCCACTGTAATATATTTCTCTTTATTACATATATTCCATATATGAGTATTCCTCTTAATGAGTACAATAGTTGCTATTGCCTTCCTATGATACTAGTTCTCTTTAAAGGATATATGTAATACTGATGTTAAGCGAATATTCTAACACATATTGGTTTTATATTTACTTACGTTACAATTTAAATATGTTAACATACTGCTTAATACGGTGAAGAGTGGTGTAATGCACTTGCTTTGCTCATGAATAAAAATATATCAAGTAGCTATAATGTATAATATGGTGATTACTGATGATATTTTGTCTTGAAGTTCTCAATTGCAAGTCTTACATGAAAAGTAAGTGGTAACTTTAAAGCCCCTCTGACAGGTTTATAAAGTGAAATAAGATGTTTAATTGCATCTCTCGGCATTACTTTCACTTTTTTACAGCATCCCAGGAGCCTAGAAACCCTCAATATGCAAACAGTGACCTTCTCCAGCTTGGAAAGTTCCATCCTATGAAATCCTAACTGCAGCGATGCAAGATAAAATAGAAAGCAGGTAAAAGCTCCAAAGTTGCAGATGGAGTGTGCCATTAAGATATGTAAATCCTAGCTTTTGGGGCTAACCTAAAAGTACATTTTAGGGGCCCTCTGCAACAGTCTTAACAGGTCCCAAATCCAGTTACTATGTGTGGTAAAAGCCATTTGGTTGAACCAAATTCTCCATTATTTGTCCCTTACACGCTTTCTCTCCCAGGCACTACAGCTGACAGTGGGAGGGTCTTAACAGCAGAGGCAGAGCTGTCAATCCAGAAAGTTAACCTGAATCCCCCTTGATTTGTCCTCAACCTACTTCACCTCTGTGATACTACAGATCACATTGGGAGGCTTTTAGCAACAGAGGTAATGATGTCAGTCCTGCCACCTACAACATCTTTTCAACCCACCATACTGCAATCTGGTGCAGCCTATAATAGGGTGACAACTCTGAATTCAGGAACAGCACTGAAGCTCATCACCATATCACAGGAAGCTGTGTGAGGTGGACTTGACTGGCAGGATCAATGGGTTTTAAATATGGAAGAAACTATGTACTGAAAGTGTACAAAATGTACACTCCATTCAGTTCTCCACAAAACAGCATGGTTGACTGCATGTTGTATGGGGACTTCCAGTGCCATCCAGTGTGCTGTGGAAGAATGCAGCACGTCTGCATTTTTCTGCACAGCACATTGCACCAATGTTGTGTTGTGAATAAGGCACATAGGAAACTGTGGTAAAAACAACAGCAACTACACATAGTGGGATTGGGCCCTAATAGGGTTTGAATGTAGAACACATTTAGCTGGTCTCTTGTCACATACCAGTGAATGGACTAATTGAGCAATGCAGGACCTTACACACAAGATACGATTGCTGTTTAAGCTAGCCAGCCTGTCAGGAATACTTGCAGGTTAGTTCGAAAGGTTACAGGACTGCAGCATTTAACTGTAAACCTCATGAAAAATCCATAAATCCTAAAAAAACAGGAACGAGCAGTAGGAGAGTATAGAAGATTATATAGAGAATTCCTCGTCTGGGCTAACAAGATAAAAAAAGGAAACTACCGCTTATTTCATAGATCAATGGGCCATATCAAGATTACTTGATCGCACTGCCAACAGTCCCATATAGTAAAAGAAAATACAATGGGGGTTATTTACTAAAACATGAGGGTGCAAAATCTGGTGCAACACTGAACAGAAACTAATCAGCTTCCAGGGTTTCTTGCCAAAGCTTAACTGAAGAAGCTGAAGTTAGAAGCTAATTGGCTACCATGCACAGCTGCACCAGATTCTGAGTGTTCCAGTTTTAGCTACCTCCTTGCTTTAAGCTAAAAGTCTATAAACAAAACTTATTTATTTAAGAATTGATCAATCCTGATGTACTGGGGCCTGAAAATGCCAGGACAGAATAAATACCCCCCAAATGACCCCTCTTTTTTGGAAAGTAGCTAGTCCAAGGTATTTAGTAAGAGGCATGTTGTAATTTCTTATCCAAATTTTTTAGAAAATTATGTTTTTTTTGTTTCCACAATTTGTTTTATATACTGTCACCAGTGCAGTACAGCATCATCATATGGCTGGTGTGGCTTTGTTCAGGGATACTGACTGGTGACAGTATGTAACAACATTTTAACATTTTTTTCTTTTATTTTTAATTCAACTTTTCCTTTTTTACTTTTAGTTTACATCCTGTCATCAGAGTAGTTCAGTGTCATCATAGTGACACTGTACTATTATGGGGGGGGGGGGGGTTGTAATCAGGTATTTGTTTTTGCTTATAACAGTGTAAGCAATGGTTTTAGCTGTCATAAATTCATAAATGGCTTTCATTCATGACAGCTTGCTTACTATTGTTATCTGTGATTAGCTACAGCTAATCGCAGGGTGTTGTGATTGGCCCAGGTACTGTGTGATCACAATAGTAAGCAAAACAGTCATGCATGGATGCCATGCATGACTGGTTTGTTTACATTGTAAACATGTGATCGATATGATAGATCATTGTGATCACCGTGATCTGCTGTGTCCACTGGTGGTCACGAGTTTACACTGGGGGTACACCAGTGCGCAAGTTCTCAGCGATGTACAGGTACATCTTTCAGCCTGAAGCTGCCTCTTGCTAACAGTAGATTTACTGTTAGCAGGCAGCAAGTGGTTAAAATCATTTAAATAATTCCCTGAAGACTTACCTCTTCCAATTGCACAGCCTGGCTCAAAGATGATCATTTTGCATTTCATGTATGTAGAGACCTTTTTCAATAAATTTTCTCCCCCTGAGCTTCTGTCTATGGGGATAAGTTCCGTGTCTATGCTTCTGCCCAGAAGGGTTGGGTGCTGAAGGAGTTTCACCTCCTGTGAAATTACTACAAGATGCTGGACTTCTAAAGAACTTAAAGAAACTCCAGCCTTGAGGAACTACTTATGTCTTTCCCTAACTTAGAAAAAGTGATCAGCCTACTTAGCTATCCTGCCTTTGCAAAATATCACCAGAATCTTGGGCCCTAAGGAGTTTATTCCACTCAGTAAGGCCCAGCAGAGATTTGATCCATCTATGGGAAGGCTGATTGTACCCAAGTCCAATGCTGTACAACCAGCATGTTGAACTTATAGCATGCAATTATTGCCAGCAGCTATAGCCGATAGCAATAATCAATGGGGGTTATTTACGAAAGGCAAATCCACTTTGCATGGCAAGTGCACTTGAAAGTGCAGTCACTGTAAATCTAAAGTGTAGATCTGAAATGAGTGAAAGCTCTGCTGATTTTATCATCCAATCATGTGCAAGCTAAAATGCTATTTTTTATTTTCCTTGCATGTCCCCCCTTGGATCTACAGCGACTTTACTTCCATGTGCACTTTCAGTGCACTTTCAAGTGCACTTGCAGTGCAAAGTGGATTTTCCTTTGGTAAATAACCCCCAGGAGACTACAAGAGCTCTTTGGAGGGATTCCCCCATCACTGACTGTTGATAGGGGAATCTAGCGATTTTTCATTCCTGCAGCCTGTGGTGCCCAAGTTATTTCTACTAATATGTCAGAGAAAGGACCAACTCTGAGGTAGATGTGTATAGAAACTATCAAATTGAGTGGACTGGAACATTTCAATGCAATGGTGTTGATTTACTAAAGGCTAACAGACTGTGTACTTTGCAAAGTGCAGTTACACTGTGGAAGTGCAGCTGCTCCAAAGGTTTGTAAATGAGGTAAAGCTTCACTTTGCAAAGAATACCCAATCACATTCAATCAAGGTAAATAAAATAAATTTTTTTTTTGCTTGCACATGATTGGATGATAGCAGTCAGCAGAGCTAAATATAGGTAACTACTGTATGTCCTGAAGGTGGGTGAAGTGAAGGTGGGTGGGACATCCAACCTTTGGTGCACAAGCTATTGAACTACACAGCAGAGGACCCCTTTACCAATTCCAGCCAGCAATCCATGGTGAACAATCCTACCCATAAAATAGATTGTTTTCGCTTGGTAGCTGGCAATCTGTATCCCCATGGATTTACTCATCACGCATGGTGATCTTTTTCTACAAAACACAAAACAAATGAAAACATTTGGGCCATAATGTGCACCATTTCATCAGAGTATTACCCGTTTGTATAATACTCAATGGAATGTGATTTTATTGTCTTGAGGTCTTGTTCTTTTCGAATAATGTAAGCATTTTTAATTCCAGAATATTAGTCTCTTTAAATGACTGCTTCTATGAAAAATGATCTACACAACACCTTTGACTTTCACTGCTGTAGCTGACCAAACATCCAAAATATATTTACACTATGTATTAGTTCATAATATTCAGTGACAGTTGTCCACTGCGAATTGCAGCTCCGTTTTGTCTGGAAGAGAAAAAGCAGCTGTTCAGCGGTGCCTCTCTGGTGTATCTGCGGAGCAGCTGAGCAGGGAGAGGGGAAGGTGTAGTGAGGAGGGGGAGAAAATGCCTGTTCACAACAGAACGCATCTGCGAATCTGATGCGTTCCCATAGGATAATATGTGCCTGCAATTCGCACCGCACTGCCTAGAAAATGCACACATTTTCTTTTCTTACATCATGGGACACAAAGCCATAGTAATAACTATGTGGGTTATATCGGCGTATCAGGTGCTGAACACTGGCACGCCCCTTAAGGCGTGAACTTCCCCCATATAACCCCTCCCATTACTGGGAGTCCTCCGTTTTTTTCGCCAGTGTCTTAGGTGTTGGGCACGTGTAAGGATGTGTTGTACTGAGCTCCACAGGCAGTAATTCTTTGATGAGAGCCAGCCATCCTCACCGGATCCGTTCTGATGTCTCCGTAATGGTACCCGGGCCTCGTCATCCGAAGACACAAGGTTTTGCTTGCAAATGCTTTTAAAGCTGGTCCCTGGGATCCAGTACTTTTTGGTAGTAAAGCCAATAAAAGTTTACTGGCAGGGTCTTCCCACAGGTCCTGGATTGTGGGATTACCTGAGTGGACACCTGTTCCTGAAGGTTTCCTTTCAAGGTCTCGGAGCCTACCGTGAAGGGCGAAGATTGTTTTTTTATCTCTGATAAACCTTGCTGCGAGGAAAGGTAGGGGAGATTTTCTCAGGAATCTCACCTTCCATGTATTGTGTTGTCATGCCATGTCTATTGTGTCACCACTGGAGGCTGTATTGAGCACTCACCATTCTGATGCTGAAAACAGAAGAAGCTCCACTCTCCTCTCCGTTCAAGCCAGCTCAGACCCTCAGGTATGAAGGGGGTCTGATCACTTCCTGGGCCCCCATATTGGCGGTTTATTGATACTTTTAATGCCAGCCAGCTGGCTCTTTTTCTAAAAAAAAAAAAAAGTTTTTTTGGGCAGGTCGCAGCCGCTTGTCAAACAGAGGATTTACCCCCCGCCGCTGCCCGCAATGATGCCGGCACTCACACACTTCCCTGTTGAAAGAGGAAGGGGGGGCGTTTTCACGTGGGGGCATGGCTAAACGGCGTCAGACGCTGGCCACATGTGGAGGAAGTAATTTAAGCTATACAGGAAAAGCTGCAGTCTGGTGGTGGAGGGACAGGGCAGAGTGGTTTCTGGTCAGGTTTTGTGACACAGGCACCCCCCTTTTGTTGACAACATTGTACTGTATAGCTAGGACTAATAGCAGCTTTTTACTATACTATAGCCTTGCAAGTGTTACATTCTTTTGCTGGTAGTGCCTCTGCTTTGTACTGTAAGCTATGAGTGACAAAGGGACCAGGAACTCCTCTAAGGGTTTTAAGGGGTTAATGGTATACAACAAACTAAAAACCCTTCCAAAAGAATGTCTTCCTCCCCTGAGAGGTAAAAAGAAAAATACGGCCAGTCAGATGAGCCATCAATGGTAGAACACTTCTGTCCCTGTGTATTTCATACAAACAGGTTTTTTTCTTCTACCATTTAAAAGATTTTTGCTATGATGTCTCTCCATAGTAGGACTAAACACAACAGATTCCCATCTAGTTCTCTAAGCCCTTTTGTTGAGGTGCAGGAGGCTGGGGATCATTAGATCTTCCCAAATATTGGAAGATACTTATTTTTCCTCTTCAGAGGATCCTAACAGGGAGGGATTAGACGCACAAGTCAGGTGTTTGTCTACTCCCTTACTTAACCCTTACTTAACCCTTTTGTTGCCTGCAGCACTGACTCTTGAGGTATCTACCTCTAATAGGGTTAATTTGAACCTCTCCCACCTGGGGATGTTTTTCCTATTCATGCATAGCTATGTATTCTGAATGGGAACATTTCTATGAAAGAAATGGGGGGTTCCAGCTATTAATGCTGCAATCACCTCAGTGAGCAGAGTCTCACATGTCCAGTGGATAATGCACTGATGTTAAAGGATCCAGCAAGTTAAGGTTGGATTTTCCTTTTAAAGACAAGATGTCTTTTGCAGTTCTGGCTGCAACTGGAGTAGCTCAGTTCATTAACTCTTTAATGTCTGTGCCACTATTTTGGTGGAGCGCATTTTGAGTCAGACCAATGCATTGGAATGTGGACTCCAAGGAGTTAAGGAACAGGTTTGAGATACCTGAAAGTTCTGCCTGATCAGCAGGCCCAGCAAGGGGCTGGTGTATTTGATGCACTGTGTCTCACAGATGCTATGAAGGACTTGATCGTTTAAGCCCTATGGCTTATACTTGGACTAGTGCATTTTTGCAGAGGTCCGTGGCTGAAATATTAATCAGCCGAAGCACCTGGTGAAAGCCCTTAGCCAGTCTGTGTCCCTTCCTGGGGTATGACTATTTAGAGTGGATAAGTACATCCAAAAGGGGTAAAGCTCTCTTTACCAGTAAAAGAAGGTTCAAACAGTTCTCCTTTAATTGTGCTGCCTCTCCTATGCCTGGGGTATCTGCCTTTAGGCAGTCTTGATGGTCTCAATTGTCAGGTTCAGGTGAAAGTTCCCAGGGGCAGCACCAGGATCTTGGGGGCAGAAAGCCCATAAAGCAGAATGCTAAGGCCTTCTCATGAAGGAGTATCCAGGTCCTGCAATTCTTAAAGTCTGGCAGGAACAATGTTAAGAGCAGAGGGATTTCTGTGATTTTCTTCTCTAGCTTACATCTAGAGTTTCAAGAGCCCAGATGGCCCAGTCGGCTTTCGATCTGAGAGTCCAGGGTTCGGGTCCTGTTTGGGTGCTGCCCGTGGGGTCCTTGGGGCTGCTGATGTGGCAGTCTTTATGCAAGAGTGTCCGTCTCCTCAAAGAATGCTTTTAAGGTTCCAGGAAAAAAAAGAAAGAAAAGGGAAAGAAGAGAAGTCTCTCTTTCTGGCCTCTGGATCAGCTGTTATCCCAGTCGGTGATATCAGAGATTCGCTTAGAGGAACAGGGTTTTTTTTTGGCGCAGACCTTTTAAGGTCTCAGAGCCAAACAGAGAGGTAAGACCCATTCTAGCTCTCGGAGATCTGAATCGGCACTTCAACATCCGATCCTTTCATAATTCGATCGGCTGTGTCCATCCTGCAAGGAGGGGAGTTGCATATATCCTCATGTGCCAAAGTTTCCCGATTACCAGAAATTTCTGCAGTTTGAAATATAAAATCGTGGCACTGCCATTCGGCTTAGCCACAGCACTACGAGTGTTCTGAATGATTCTGGCACCTCCTTTAGCCAGGTTAAGGGCTCAAGGCATAACGGTCCTAGCCTATTAAAAAGATCTACTTTTAATAGATCATTCAGTCTCAGTTCTAAAAACAGAGTCTGATCTCAGCTGAAGATATCTGAAATCTCTAGGTTGGATTCTCAGCCTAGGAAGATTCTCCTTAAAACCATCAAGGAGGTTACTTGGGGGCTGGTTATAGATACCATACAGAAGAAGGTATTCTTACCCTAGACGTGAATCAATTCCATTGTAGGACTAATTCAACATATCAGGATAAAGGAAAATTCCTTCATTAAGCTGCAGGAGATTTTAAGGGGAAATGGTAGCCTCCTTCAGGGCCGTCCCTTTCATGCAGTTTTATTCAAAGACTGCTTCAAGACACCATCCTGTCGGTCTGAAATAAAGAGGATTCAGGCCTTGTTTGTTTCCAATACGATTGGCTCCCGACATAGGTCAGAGCCTAAATTGGTGGTTGTTATCCAGCAGGAGGGAAAATCTTTATCCTGCAAGGTGTTAACAACAGATGCCAGCCTTCTAGGCTGGGGAGCAGCCCTGGAAGAAGATTCTGTCCAGGGGAGATGGTCCAGGTTAGAGGATCTTGCCTATCAACTTTGTTGGAAGTTTCAGGCAGTACATCTGGGCATAGAATATTGGTGGTCAGATTAAGGGACTGTCCTGACAGGATTCAGTCTGACAGAGCCACGGCGGTGGCTTACATCGATCACCATGGGAGGCACGAGAAGTCGTGCAGCCCAAAAAAGAGGTGAATAATGTTTTAGCTTTGGCAGAACACAACACTCCTTGCCTATCGGCAATTTTAATATTTCAGGTGTACTGCTTGAGACCCCAACAATTATTTCCGGGAGAATAATCTCTTCACCCCAACATCTTCCTAGCAATATGTCAGATGGGGTACTCCAGACATGGACCTATTCGCGTCCAGATTCATTAATAAGGTCGACAACTTTATGTCAAACAAGGGGTCCACTAGCAGGCGTAACAGATGCATTAGTCTTCCCAGGGGATCAGTTTTCACTGACCTATGCATTTGCTCCAGCTCTGCTACTTCCGCGCCTTCTCCACAGGATTAAGCAGGAACAGAAAGAGGTGATTCTGGTGGCCCCAGAAGATCTTAATTAATCAAGATCATAAAGAGGGCAGTAGAAGTCCTTTGGACTCTGCCATTATAGCCAGACCTTCTTGCACAAGGTCCGGTATTTCATCCTACTTTATGGACAAGGAGTTTAACAGGTTTGACTGTTGAATCCCACTCTATAAAAGATCATCAGTGATCTCCTTCAGTAGTGTCTACTTTGACTAATGCCTGGAAGCCAGCTTCCAGAATCACTTACTATTGAATCTGGAAGGCATAGGTTTCTTGGTATGGATCCAGGGTTTGACACCCCAGGAAGTATGCCAATAAGCAGGATTCCTGCGTATGGGATCTGAAATGAAACTTGCCTTGACTTTTATCAAGAACCGGATCCAGGCAGCGTCGATGTCTTTTCCTATGGCCTCTTGCTTCCCACTCTTGGTGCATAGCTTATTCAGGGGGTAACACGGTTTATTCCCCCTATCAAGGCACCTTTAAATCCTTAGGATTTAAAATTGGTCTATTCGGCTTTGCAGAATCAGCCGTTTGAACCTTAGGAGAAATTCTCTTGGTTCTTTGACAAGAAAGATAATAATTTTTGCTTGCCATTTCTTCTGCTAGAAGAGTATCGGAACTAAAGGCCCTGTCTTGTAAGAGCCATATTTCATCATGCATAAGGATGAGGTGGTTTGGGTTGATGCCCTCATCCTGATTTCTTACCTAAAGTGGTAACAGGTTTTCATTTAAACCAAGATATTATTCTTCCTTCTTTCTCCCCAGAAGCCTTAATCTGGGGAAGAGAAAGCACTACAGTCTCTTGATGTAGTAAGAGTGATCAGAATCAATTTAAAGGCAGCCGCTCAGGTTCGCAAAACACAGGTTTTGTTTGTACTGCCAGAGAAAGAAGAAAATTCTTCCTTCTCATATTAAGAGGACACTCATGCAGGGCGATTAGTGCCTCTTGGGTGG
Source organism: Lithobates pipiens (assembly GCF_037356315.1). Taxonomy (NCBI): domain Eukaryota; kingdom Metazoa; phylum Chordata; class Amphibia; order Anura; family Ranidae; genus Lithobates; species Lithobates pipiens. Next base: position 24,295,959 of record NW_027507696.1, on the reverse strand, counting down.
TGCATCATCAGGCCTCTATGGCTCAGATCTGTAAGACCGCAACTTGGTCTTCGGTGCAGACGTTTATCCGATTTTATCAAATCGATATTAAAGGTCATTAAAGGTCTGTCTCCCCCCCCTCCAGTTGCCATTGCTATGGGACATCCCACATAGTTATTACCCTGTTTCCCCTAAAATAAGACCTAGTGTGATTGTCGGTGATAGCTGCAATAAAAGCCCTACCCCCCAAATAAGCCCTAGTTAAAGTCCTTGTAGGTCTTCTTTTCAGGGTAGGGCTTATTTTTGAGGAAACAGAGTAGGGCTTATTTGGGTGGTAGGGCTTATATTGCAGCCAACACCGACAATCACGCTAGGTCTTATTTTAGGGGAAACAGGGTACTATGGCTTTGTGTCCCCAGATGTAAGAAAAGAAAATAGTTTTTTTTAAAACAGCTTACCTGTAAAATCCTTTTCTTTGATGTACATCAGGGGACACAGAAGTCCCTCCCTTCTTCTTCTTATATACTTTGATTGCTTGGCTACAAAACTGACCATTCATTTAGTCCATTACGGAGACATCAAAACGGATCCAGTCAGGATGGCTGGCTCTCATCAAAGAATTACTGCCCATGGAGCTCAGTACAACACATCCTTACACGTGCCCAACACTAGTGATGGACGAACTTCCGACGGGACGTTTCGCGAACGCGAAATGCGAACGGACCCAAACGTTCGCGAAACAGAACGTTCGCCGCGGGCCCCATTGACTTCAATGGGAGGCGAACTTTGCAAACCTTCATGTCGAATTTGCGGCCACGTGGTAATTATTAGGGGGTAAAACGTAGTCCCACCATCTGGACAATGACATAATACATGTATGAGGTGAATTTGGGATCGATAACTACAAGCATTTTTATTTTATTTGGGAAATTGTTCTAACAATTCAGGACTATGGAGCTAATGAAGGCAATGGAGGAGAGGGAAGGTCAGGGACCAGGGTAGGCAAAGAAGAGGGTGCAGGAGATGATCACCAGCAGCGTGACATACCGGAATGACACATGCACCGTGATAGAGGCATCTGACAGCAGCACCGTAATACAGAGCACTGACAGCAGCACCGTGACATACAGCGCTGACAGCAGCACCGTGACATACAGCGCTGACAGCAGCACCGTGACATACAGCGCTGACAGCAGCACCGTGACATACAGCGCTGACAGCAGCACCGTGACATACAGCGCTGACAGCAGCACCGTGACATACAGCGCTGACAGCAGCACCGTGACATACAGCGCTGACAGCAGCACCGTGACATACAGCGCTGACAGCAGCACCGTGACATACAGCGCTGACAGCAGCACCGTAAGCAGCCCCAGGAGGAAGTCAGCACAGCACAGGGATGGTGTGATCCCCTCATAATAAGAACCCCCAGGAGGAAGTCAGCACAGCACAGGGATAGTGTGATCCCTTCATAATAAGAACCCCCAGGAGGAAGTCAGCACAGCACAGGGATATCATAAGCAGCCCCAGTAGAAATATGACACCGCTCAACCTCTTCAAAGAGGAGGGTAGGGGCATATAGTACGGTGTGCTTTTTTGGGTCAAGGAAGTGAGCCAAATGAATTAAGAAGGTCTGTGTGCTTGATTAAAAAAATAGTTTATAGACATATACATGGTCTACTGGTCACATGTGTTGAATTCCTCCGAGATCCATGCCTCATTCATTTTTAGAAATGTGAGGTAGTTAACACTGTGGTGAGCTAGGCGAGTACGCTTATCGGTCACAATCCCCCCTGCTGCGCTGAACGTCCTTTCGGACAGGACACTGGATGAGGGGCAAGCCAACAGTTCGATTGCAAATTGGGCAAGCTCTGGCCAGAGGTCAAGCCTGCCCACCCAGTAGTCTAGGGGTTCATCACTCCTCAGAGCGTCCACATCGGCCGTTAACCCAATGTAGTCGGACACCTGACGGTCTAGGCGTTCCCTGATGCTGGATCCGGATGACACCTGTCGATGGGTCGGCTGAAAGAATGACCTCATATCCGAAGTCACCAACACATCTTCAAACCGGCCTCTTCTTGCAGGCGCTGTTGGATTGGTACCCGCAAATCCTTCTCTGGGAGTGGGAATTGCTCCTCTGCCAGCGCACGCAAAAGCAGAATGCAGCATTTCTCGAAGCAAGGCCTGGAAGTGCTGCATTCTGACAGCCCTCTGCGACGGCGGTAACATTTCCGCCATTTTGTGTTTGTACCGGGGGTCTAAGTACGTTGCCACCCAGTACTGGTCCTTGACCCTCATGCTTTTTATACGGGGGTCCCTATTAAAACACTGGAGCATGAAGGCCCCCATTTGCACTAAAGTGGAAGCGGTGTGGTGGCCTGGCTCCTGCTCATCATCCAGGATAATGTCGTCCTCTTCATTCTCCTCTCCCCATCCACGCACAACAGGGATCCCAGAAAGGTTTAAAGCATGCTCTTCTTGCTCCTGCTCATCCGCCCCGGCACCATCCTCCTCTGACTCCTCATCAGACTCCTGTTGTTGACTTGTCTCAGATAGAGTAGCCCCCCCTGGGAATTCATCCAGCATTGCGACTTCCTCATCTTCCCGCTCCTGCTCCTCCACAGCCTGATCAATGACACGACGCAATGCACGCTCCAGAAAGAAGGCATAAGGTACCATGTCACTGATGGCGCCATGGCTGCGACTGACCAGTTTGGTGATCTCCTCAAATGGCCGCAGAAGTCTGCATGTGTCGCGCATGAGCAGCCACTGGCGCGGTGAAAAAAAACCCAGCTCCCCAGAACCGTTTCTTTCGCAGAGTTCATACAGGTAGACGTTAACTGCACGTTTCTGCTGGAGCAGCCTATCAAGCATATAGAAGGTTGAGTTCCATCGCGTCGGGCAATCGCAAATAAGACGTCTGACCGGCAGATGGTGTCGCCGCTGAATGTCAGCAAGGCGAGCCATGGCCGTGTAAGATCTTCTGAAATGGGCCGAGATTTTCCTTGCCTGCCGCAAGATGTCCTGGACCCCAGGGTATTTGACAAGGAATCGCTGCACGACCAAGTTTAAGACGTGTGCCATGCACGGCACGTGCGTGATTTTGCCCTGTTTCAATGCGCTAAGCAGATTGGCACCGTTGTCACACACCACTTTACCAACTGTCAAATTGAGCGGTGTTAGCCACTCATCTGCCTGTGAACGCAAAGCTGAAAGGAGTGCCGGGCCAGTGTGGCTCTTTGCTTCCAGGCACAACAGACGCAGCACGGCATGGCAACGTCTCACCTGGCATGTGGAATAGGTTCTGGGGAGCTTGGGCGGTGCAGTGGAAGAGACGCTAGCAGCGGAAAAGGAGGAGGCAGCTGAGGAGGAGAGGGAGGAGGATGGAGTAGGAGGAGGAGAAGAAGAGTCAGGCCTGCATGCAATCCGTGGCGGTAAAACCAAATCTACACGGGTGCCACGGGTTACATGCTTGACGGCCGTCAGAAGGTTCACCCAGTGGGCAGTAAAACTGATATACCTTCCCTGCCCGTGTTTGCTAGACCACGTGTCTGTGGTCAGATGTATCTTGGCACCGACACTGTGTGCCAGAGATACATTCACTTGCCGCTGAACATGGCCATATAGCTCTGGGATGCCCTTCTCTGAGAAATACTTCCTTCCTGGGACCTTCCATTGTGGTGTTCCAATGGCCACAAATTTGCGAAAGGCCTCCGAGTCCACCAGTTTATATGGCAGTAGTTGGCGGGCTATGAGTTCTGACAAGCCAGCCGCCAACCGTTGGGCAAGAGGGTTATCCGGCATCATCATTTTTTTACGCTCAAACATTAGGCCCACGGAAGCCTGCCTTTTTGCAGAAAAATGTGAGCTTGGCGTGATGGAAGGTGGAGTGGAGGACAATTGTGAGGAGAGAGGAGAAGGAGAAGTAGAAGACGAGGCTGGACGGTGAGAGCCTGCAGTGTGGCTTTGTGTGTTCCGTTGCTCCCACTGGGCTCGGTGATGGCTGCTCATGTGCCTTCTTAAGGCGGTCGTCCCTAGGTGAGTATTGGGCTTACCGCGACTAACGCGTTGACTGCAAAGATTGCAGATGGCAACGCTATTGTCAGCAGCGGACACGTTAAAAAAAGCCCACACTGCGGAGCCATGTGCCGGTGTCCTGGGAGCGCCAGATGTGACCGTACATGGTCGATGACTCGCTCCTGATACATTTGCAGTCTGCTTTGTCCCTGCTGTGCAATGTAAGTCATTGCTGCTTCTCCTCCCTATCTGCTGGTCCATATCTCCCTCTGAACTCCCCTCCTCTTCCTCTCTTGTGGGCACCCACGTGACATCACTAGACACGTCATCATCAACGTCACCTTCCCCACCGCTATAAGTAGAGATCTCGGAGTAGGCAGCAACACCGGGGACCAACCTCCTCCTTGGGCTGATCTGGGTACTGGCGTCAGACTGCTGAGTAGCGCTTGTTGCTACCTCCTCTTCCTGATCCAATACCAAGAGTGGCTGCGCATCAGAAATGTCCTCTTGATATGGATCGGAAAATAATTCCAGTGACTCAAGCGGAAGGTATGTGGTGGTGGTGGTGGTGGTCGTGTTGTTGGTGGTAGTGTCTTTGGGGGTGCACATAGCAGAGAGTGAAGAAGAGGGTGCAGATCGAGAGGATGAGGAGGGTGCAGAAGAGTAAGGCTGAGCGAGCCACTCAACCAAGTCTGGTGCATCCTTTAAAGTAATTGAACGCACCTTCTGCAACTTCCCACTTTGGCTCAAGCCTGTTGCTCCTGCCCTACCCCTACCACCCCTGCGGAAGGGCCTGCCTCTTCCTCTGCATGTCATTTTTTAAATGACCCTGTGACAAAACTCTTAGTCCCTATACCGCTGAAGGACTGCTGCAGTATAGGTGAGCGGTCAGCAGTGGTGCACGTCAACCCTATCTATTGTGGACCTATAGCGGTCCTTACAGAACAGCAGACTGTACCGCACTCAAGCCTATGTACCGTAGCACCCTATACCAAGTTACCAGTCCTTATAAGAACTTTTGTGGACCAAGCAGGTTGTGTATTAGTGTTTAGCAGACTGTACGTCAGTCCCTATACCGCTGAAGGACTGCTGCAGTATAGGGCAGCGGTCAGCAGTGGTGCACGTCAACCCTATCTATTGTGGACCGATAGCGGTCCTTACAGAACAGCAGACTGTACCGCACTCAAGCCTATGTACCGTAGCACCCTATACCAAGTTACCAGTCCTTATAAGAACTTTTGTGGAACAAGCAGGTTGTGTGTTAGTGATTAGCAGACTGTACGTCAGTCCCTATACCGCTGAAGGACTGCTGCAGTATAGGGCAGCGGTCAGCAGTGGTGCACGTCAACCCTATCTATTGTGGACCGATAGCGGTCCTTACAGAACAGCAGACTGTACCGTACTCAAGCCTATGTACCGTAGCACCCTATACCAAGTTACCAGTCCTTATAAGAACTTTTGTGGACCAAGCAGGTTGTGTATTAGTGTTTAGCAGACTGTACGTCAGTCCCTATACCGCTGAAGGACTGCTGCAGTATAGGGCAGCGGTCAGCAGTGGTGCACGTCAACCCTATCTATTGTGGACCGATAGCGGTCCTTACAGAACAGCAGACTGTACCGCACTCAAGCCTATGTACCGTAGCACCCTATACCAAGTTACCAGTCCTTATAAGAACTTTTGTGGAACAAGCAGGTTGTGTGTTAGTGATTAGCAGACTGTACGTCAGTCCCTATACCGCTGAAGGACTGCTGCAGTATAGGGCAGCGGTCAGCAGTGGTGCACGTCAACCCTATCTATTGTGGACCGATAGCGGTCCTTACAGAACAGCAGACTGTACCGCACTCAAGCCTATGTACCGTAGCACCCTATACCAAGTTACCAGTCCTTATAAGAACTTTTGTGGACCAAGCAGGTTGTGTATTAGTGTTTAGCAGACTGTACGTCAGTCCCTATACCGCTGAAGGACTGCTGCAGTATAGGGCAGCGGTCAGCAGTGGTGCACGTCAACCCTATCTATTGTGGACCGATAGCGGTCCTTACAGAACAGCAGACTGTACCGCACTCAAGCCTATGTACCGTAGCACCCTATACCAAGTTACCAGTCCTTATAAGAACTTTTGTGGAACAAGCAGGTTGTGTGTTAGTGATTAGCAGACTGTACGTCAGTCCCTATACCGCTGAAGGACTGCTGCAGTATAGGGCAGCGGTCAGCAGTGGTGCACGTCAACCCTATCTATTGTGGACCGATAGCGGTCCTTACAGAACAGCAGACTGTACCGCACTCAAGCCTATGTACCGTAGCACCCTATACCAAGTTACCAGTCCTTATAAGAACTTTTGTGGACCAAGCAGGTTGTGTATTAGTGTTTAGCAGACTGTACGTCAGTCCCTATACCGCTGAAGGACTGCTGCAGTATAGGGCAGCGGTCAGCAGTGGTGCACGTCAACCCTATCTATTGTGGACCGATAGCGGTCCTTACAGAACAGCAGACTGTACCGCACTCAAGCCTATGTACCGTAGCACCCTATACCAAGTTACCAGTCCTTATAAGAACTTTTGTAGACCAAGCAGGTTGTGTATTAGTGTTTAGCAGACTGTACGTCAGTCCCTATACCGCTGAAGGACTGCTGCAGTATAGGGCAGCGGTCAGCAGTGGTGCACGTCAACCCTATCTATTGTGGACCGATAGCGGTCCTTACAGAACAGCAGACTGTACCGCACTCAAGCCTATGTACCGTAGCACCCTATACCAAGTTACCAGTCCTTATAAGAACTTTTGTGGAACAAGCAGGTTGTGTGTTAGTGATTAGCAGACTGTACGTCAGTCCCTATACCGCTGAAGGACTGCTGCAGTATAGGTGAGCGGTCAGCAGTGGTGCACGTCAACCCTATCTATTGTGGACCTATAGCGGTCCTTACAGAACAGCAGACTGTACCGCACTCAAGCCTATGTACCGTAGCACCCTATACCAAGTTACCAGTCCTTATAAGAACTTTTGTGGACCAAGCAGGTTGTGTATTAGTGTTTAGCAGACTGTACGTCAGTCCCTATACCGCTGAAGGACTGCTGCAGTATAGGGCAGCGGTCAGCAGTGGTGCACGTCAACCCTATCTATTGTGGACCGATAGCGGTCCTTACAGAACAGCAGACTGTACCGCACTCAAGCCTATGTACCGTAGCACCCTATACCAAGTTACCAGTCCTTATAAGAACTTTTGTGGAACAAGTGAGTTGTGAATGTTTAGCAGACTGCAGCAGAAGGGCAGCAGTCAAGTATAATATCCTTTCTATATTTGGAAGAAAGAATATTATACATGTACAAGCCTATTACTGTACCACTGATACCAGTCCTGAAAAGAACCTTTGTGGAACTAATAATAACAGCAAGTCTTTAAAATTACCCTCACTGCCTGACAACACTGCTTCCTTCCTGTCCCTATACAAATTGGCAAAAAAAGAGAACGATTAGTGGTTACTGGAACAGCTCTTTTGTGGACCTTGATAGTAACAGCTAATGATGATGATGATGATGATGATGATGAAAGACTAATCTGGCTGTCCCTGTAGCATACACCGTCCTTTCCCTTTCTCTAAACTAACAAAAGACACTCAGGCTGCTGCAAGAATCAGCAGCACAGCAAACCTATCAACACCTAACACCTATACCAGTCCTGAAAAGAACTTTTGTGTACCAAATAGCTAGTGGTTTATCTCTCCCTACTCCACACAGGAACCTGTCCCTATCGTAACAGAAGAAAGAATGTAAAATGGCCACCGGATCGGGTGTATTTATAGGTTAGGGGGAATGTACAAGTGTCCATGTGCTGTCATGTCTCAATTGGCTGTCCTGTATCACATGATAAACGTGTCACCAAAGGTTAAAGTTCTTGTATACATTAAACACGTAAGTCCGCCGCGGCGAACGACGGAAAAAGGCGTTCGAACGTGCGGACCGCGAATGTCGGAAATTCGCCGCGAAACGACCGCCGGGCGAACCGTTCGGCCATCACTACCCAACACCTTAGACACTGGCGAAAAAACTGAGGACTCCCAGTAATGGGAGGGGTTATATGGTGGAAGTTCCCACCTTAAGGGTCGTGCCAGTGTCCAGCACCTGATACGCCGATATAACCTACATAGTTAGTTATTGCTATGGCCCTGTGTCCCTTGATGTACATCAAAGAAAAGGATTTTACAGGTAAGCTGTTTTAAAAATCCTATTTTTTGGTCAATGCGGAGTGCGAATGCAATGCACATATGTGAGCTAGACTGATTGAAACAAAATGTTTGCGAATTGGATTCGGTGTAAACTGCATCCAATTCGCATAGGTATGAACCCAGCCTAGTTGTGTAATTTTACTTAAATTTACTTTGTTTGTGCTCATTCTGAGACGTTCAATATATCATGAGCTTTATTAATGACAAAATTGTGTGACAAAATGTTGAATTGGATGTGTTTCTGGATATGACAAATATCACATTTTGCTTTGTCTACACTTTTAGAGGCAGCAAAACAATTACAAAAGGGATGTTAGTAACTTTCATCTTTAGTCATCCTTCCCGGTGCACGTTACTTCACAGATACTTAGAGGTTGATTTACTAAAGGGAAAAAGACTGCAGTTGCATCAATAAATAAGGTAAAGCGTCACTTTGCAAAAAGTACCCAATCAAGTGCAAAGATAATAAAACAAATGCATTTTTGCTTGCACATGATTGGATGATGGAAGTCAGTTGAGCTTTTGCTCATTTACTAAGCTCTGGAGCAACTGCTCTTGCAGAGTGCAACTGAACTTTGCAAAGTGCACAGTCTATTTGTCTTTAGTGTTTTTGCCTTTAGGAATCACTCCTTGGGCCCATTCACACATGTGCCCTGAAGCTGAAAAAAAATGCACACAAAATACATGATGTCTTTGTAATTAAGGTGAATACCACTGTTTCATCTTTGACTTTTTACCTGTGCATTTTTTAATTTTTTTGTGAATTTTAACAAAAGTATCTGTCATTGAGGGGGATGGAACCAAATATGCATAAAAAGTATTAATTTTAAATGCGTTTTAATACAGGAATCACCCTCCCCTGAAGTTGTTATATTTTCAGTGTATGCAGCAAATTGATCTGTAGTTGTGGGTTTTTACATCCTCATAGTACAGTAGAAGGGCATATGAGATTACTGTCTGAACCTCAGCTATTCTGACTTTGGAAGATTCTCCATAATATCACTAGAACCTCTGTCCCTAAGGAGACCAATTTTATTAAGTCTATCACTAGTCAACACAGTCTGGATAGTATACAGAATGTCTTAATGAGGATCAGAAGTCACTCCTGTGTTGTGAGACCATTGTGATTTGGGGTATTATTATTATTATTATTATTCAGGATTTATATAGCGCCAACAGTTTGCGCAGCGCTTTACAATATGAGGGCAGACAGTACACTTACAATACAAATCAATACAGGAGGGATTAGAGGGCCCTGCTCGTTAGAGCTTACAATCTAGAAGGGAGGGTCAAGTTGAAACAAAAGGTAATAACTGTGGGGGGATGAGCTGATGGAGAAAATGAAAATACAGTTAGGTGGGGGAGGGGAGGCTTCTCTGAAGAGAAGTGTTTTCAGGGATCGTCTAAAATCTAATAAAGTAGGAGATAGGCGGACAGATTGGGGTAGGGCATTCCATAGGATTGGGGAGGCTTTGGAAAAGTCCTGGAGGCGAGTATGGGAGGAGGTGATGAGGGAGCTAGAGAGCAGGAGGTCTTGAGAGGAACGAAGAGGACGAGTAGGTTGGTATTTAGAGACTAAGCTAGTGATGTAGCTGGGGGCCGAGTTGTGGACGGCTTTGTATGTAATTGTTAGTATTTTGAATTTAATTCTATGGCACCTCATGGCAATCATCAGATCCCTCACTCTCCTTCCCGTGTTTTGCAAGTTTTCTAATAAAACCTGTTCACATTTATACAAAGTGGTGTAGAAGGATCTGGGTGTTCTGGTAGATCATAAGCTTAAAAATATCATGCAATGCCAAAGTCCTTTCTTGTATTAAGAGTGGTATGAACTCCAGAGAGAGCGATATCATTTTTTCCCCTGTATAAATCATTAGTAAAACTCATCTGGAATATGCAGTTCAGTTTTGTGCACCAGTTCACAAAAAGGATATCGAGGAACTGGAGAAAGTGCAGAGAAGGGCAACCAAACTGATAAGAGGCATGAAGGAGCTGCTCAGCTATGAGGAAAGATTAGAGGAACTGAATTTATTCCCTCTTGAGAAGAGGAGATCAAGGGGGGATATGATGAACATGCATAAATACCTAAGTTGTCCATAAAGTGAACTCGGTGTATAGTTATTCACTTTAAGGTCATCACAGAGGACAAGGGGGGAGACTGTCTGGAGCAAAAGAGGTTTCATCTTCAAATATGGAAAGGTTTCTTCACAGCAAGAGCTGTACTGGCCAGCTCAGTAGATTGCTTTAAAAAAGGCCTGAATTATTTCCTAAATGTACATAATAAAACTGGACACTAACATGTATAGGTAAAGATGATCCAGGGAATATTTAATTGTCTCTCGGGGGAACAGGAAGGAATTCTTTCCCCTGCTGTAGCAAATTGGTTCATGCCTTGCTGTGGGTTTATTTCCCTTCCTCTGAATAAACTTTGTGTATATAGGATTGTGTGTTTTTTTATTTTTATGGGTTGAACTAGATTGACTTTTTTTCGTTTTTCAACCAGACTAACTACAGTGGTGTGAAAAAGTGTTTGCCCCTTCCTCATTTCCTGTTCCTTTGCATGTTTGTCACACTTATTTTTTTTCGGAACATCAAACCAATTTAAACAATAGTCAAGGACAACACAAGTAAACACAAAATGCAATTTGTAAATGAAGGTGTTTATTATTAAAGTTGAAAAAAAATCCAAACCATCATGGCCCTGTGTGAAAAAGTGATTGCCCCCCTTGTTAAAACATACTATAACTGTGGTTGTCCACACCTGAGTTCAATTTCTATAGCCACACCCAGGCCTGATTATTGCCACACCTGTTCACAATCAAGGCATCACTTAAATAGGAGCTGCTTGACACAGTAAGGTCCACCAGAAGATCCTTAAAAGCTACACATCATGCCGAGACCCAAAGAAATTCAGGAACAATTGAGAAAGAAAGTAATTGAGATCTATCAGTCTGGAAAGGGTTATAAAGCCATTTCCAAAGCTTTGGGAATCCAGCGAACCACAGTGAGAGCCATTATCCACAAATGGCGAAGACATGGAACAGTGGTGACCCTTCCCAGGAGTGGCCGGCCGCCCAAAATTACTCCAAGAGCGCAGCGACGACTCATCCAAGAGGTCACAAAAGACCCCACAACAACGTCCAAGGAACTGCAGGCCTCACTTGCCTCAGTTAAGGTCAGCGTTCATGCCTCCACCATCAGGAAAAGACTGGGCAAAAATGGCCTGCATGGCAGAGTTCCAAGGAGAAAACCACTGCTGAGCAAAAAGAACATCAAAGCTCGTCTCAATTTCTCCACAACACATCTTGATGATCCCCAAGATTTTTGGGACAACATTCTGTGGACCGATGAGACAAAAGTGGAACTCTTTGGAAGGTGTGTGTCCAAGTATATCTGGCGTAGAAGGAACACTGCATTTCATAAAAAGAACATTATACCAACAGTAAAATATGGTGGTGGTAGTGTGATGGTCTGGGGCTGTTTTGCTGCTTCAGGACCTGGAAGACTCGCCGTGATAAAAGGAACTATGAATTCTGCTGTCTACCAAGAGATCCTGAAGGAGAATGTCCGACCATCTGTTCGTGTACTCAAGCTGAAACGAACTTGGGTTCTGCAGCAGGACAATGATCCTAAACACACCAGCAAGTCCACCACCGAATGGCTGAAGAAAAACAAAATGAAGACTTTGGAGTGGCCTAGCCAAAGTCCTGACCTGAATCCTATTGAGATGTTGTGGTAGGACCTTAAAAAGGCTGTTCATGCTCGAAAACCCTCTAATGTAACTGAATTAGGACAATTCTGCAAAGAGGAGTGGGCCAAAATTCCTCCAGGACGCTGTAAAAGCCTCATTGCACATTATCGCAAACGCTTGGTTGCAGTTGTTGCTGCTAAAGGTGGCCCAACCAGTTATTAGGTTTAGGGGGCAATCACTTTTTCACACAGGGCCATGATGGTTTGGATTTTTTTTCACCTTTAATAATAAACACCTTCATTTACAAATTGCATTTTTTGTTTACTTGTGTTGTCCTTGACTATTGTTTAAATTGGTTTGATGTTCCGAAACACTTAAGTGTGACAAACATGCAAAGGAACAGGAAATGAGGAAGGGGGCAAACACTTTTTCACACCACTGTATGTAAAGTGATGGATGTTCAAATTATTTTGACAATGTACTAACAATCCAGATAAAGACTCAATCTTTTTCTGGTAGATATATATAGAAGCTACAGCAAACGAATTAAACTTGAACATTTCCACCCGGCCTAATATGCCATCTCGAGGTCAATTTATATGGTCTAAAAGTAAATGGCATTCAATTTACAAAAAAATGCTTTATTAACAAAAAACATGCAGAGATTTTTTGTTGGACTTTGCGTTGAATATATACATTTATTTAGGATATGTAACGGGGGGTACCGCTTTACCATGATGTAATTGACCATACTCATACTGTACTATATTTGCCCTGTAAACACCCACTTAATGTATACTTAAATTATTTGTATGTACAGACCCCTGGAAATAAGTGGGATGTACATTCTAGGTTATATTAGACACCAACTCATAAGATATATAAAACATTACAATTTTATTCAATATCATAAGGGTTTAAAAAAAAAATTAAAACATATTCACACAGACGGTAGCCATAAAGATCTCTGTCTTGGCCTTGGTATCCAGTATGTAGGCCCACATAATAGATCCCAAGGAAGGGAGCAAAGTAACACCACTCAGGCGAGTGGATCCAGTGAGTAGAATGGAGGGCTCCTTCTAAGGTTGCAAGCCACCTTAGCCGGCCATACAAGATACAAGGAAAAAGGAATGGTTGCACACCAACGTAGCAAAAGAAGTTCTTTAATCTAGTTCCATAAAAGCAAAAGTTACACACCATAGGACAGTAGCAATGCATCGATGTGCATCAGGGTATTTACTATCCTGATGCACATCGACTTCTTTTGCTACCTTGGTGTGCAGCCATTCCTTGTACTGGATCCCATAGCCAAGACAGAGATCTATATGGCTACCTCTGTGTGAATATATTTTTAATACATGTTTTTTAACCCTTATAATATTTAATAACATTACATCTTAATTTAATCTTTATACATCTTATAAATTGTTGTCTAATATACCCTAGAATGTACATCCAAAGCCCCACTTATTTCCAGGGGTCTGTACATATGTTTATTGGGGAAGGTACCTTCTAAGGGTAGATTCAATTGCACACTTGTTCCTGACACCCCACAATTTGTCCAATTATTTGTAATTATGTCCTAATGACTCATTGAAGGTGTTTAAATACACTGCAGAGGACCCCTTTACCAATTCTAGCCAGCAATCTTTAGTGAACAATCCTACCCATGAAATAGCATGCTTAGCTGTATTCACTTGGTTGCTGGGTAACTGTATCCCCATGGAATCACTTATGATATTCTTTCTCTACTAACAATAAAAATGAAAACATTTGGGGCAAAGTTTGCATCATTTCATCAGACAGTGGGGTTGATTTACTAAAGGCAAATAGACTATGCACTTTGCAAAGTGCAGTTGCACTCTGTAAGTGCAGTTGCCCCAGAGCGTAAATGAGGAAAACCTTCACTTTGCAAAGAATATCCACGTGCAAGGGAAAAAAAGGCATTATTGCTTGCACATGATTGGATAAAGAATGTTAGCAGAGCTTCTGGTCATTTATTAAGCTTTGGAGCAACTGCTCTTGCAGAGTGCAACTGCACTTTACAAAGTGCGCAGTGCGCAGTTAATCAACCCTAAGTGTTACCAGATTGTGTATTATCGGATGGAATATGATTTCAATGTCTCATGGTCTTGTTCTTTTTCAACAATGTAAGCAATGTAAATTCCAGATCTTGCCCTCCGTGAATGACTGCTTCTATGACAAATTATCTACACAACATCTTTGACTTTCACTGCTGTGGTTGACCGAACATCTCCAACGTATTTACAAAATGCTTTAGTTCATAATATTCAGTGACAGTTTAATCATGTCATTTTAATTCAATTTACTTTGTTTGCTCATTCTGAGACTTTCAATATATCATGAGCCTAAGTAATGACACAATTGTGTGCTGATGTTGATTTTAATGCGTTGCTGGATATGACTTCGTATTGAAATGAAGACAAATATAATTTTTTACTGTTTACACATTTAGAGGCAGCGAAACAGTCACAAAAGGGATGATAGTAGCTACAGTTTCATGTTCAGTCATCTTCCTCGATGCACTTCACTTCACAGATGCTTTCATTTCCTAGAGGGGATCACTCTTTGGGCCCCATCCACCCATGTGCTTTGAAGTTAAATAAAACTACATGCAAAATAAACGATGAGATATCTGCCATTAAAGTCAGGGCCGTTTTCATCTATGAATTTTCACCCGGTACATTTTTAACATTTTTGGATATTTTTAACAAAACAAAATCTGCCACAGAGGTGAATGGCACCAAATATGCATAAAAAGTATTAATTTTACGTATATTTTAACACAGGAAGTACACCTCAACCCTGAAACTGTTGTAGTGTATGCAATGCATTGATCTGTAGCGGTGGGTTTTTACATCCTCACAGAAGAAAGGCATATGAGATTACAAATTATTTCAACTGAAACACAGATTTATATATATATATGTATCGTGATTAGGTATGAACTTAGTGTTTGGCGTGGACAAACATTACAGCTTCTGACTGGCAAAGGTTACTAAGGAAGCAGTGGGTGCTTTTACCATCCGTGTCCTTATCAACCACTGACGTCACTTAGTCAATTTACTTACATGGCCAGGAACCCCCAGCCATGTAAGCAAATGTATGGTGAATAGAGTGGGTTATATCATTGTTGAAATATGGTCACAAAGCTATATGTTGACAATGATGTCACCACTATCCCTGCCCTTCTTTTATATGGTTGATGACAGCTTGGGGAGTTGTCATTCGACCTTGTGTAGCGACGGGATCTGTCAGTGTGATTGAAAGACTTTTTTTCTGAACTTTTTTGTATTTATTTTTTTAAAGGACTTGTCAGATGTTTGGGTGTCTTTATTTTTAGGTTTCTAGGTGACACTTTTTTTTTTAATGAGTTGGAGTACTGTGTACCCCATACTCATTCACATGGAGGGGCTGTACCTGGGAAAGGCCTTAATATTAAGGGGGCTTCCAGGTACGAATAAGTCTTCCACCCGCAGAACCCCACAACCACTGCCCAGGATCATAGGGAAGAGGCCCTTGTCCTTATCAACATGGGGACAAGGTGCTTTGCTAAAGGAAGGGTCCCCATGCAAGGCATTTTAATTTAGATTATATTATACAGAAAAATAAAAAACGGAGTCGTGAATAAAAACCACCAAAATAAAGCTCTATTTGTGCAAACAAAATGATAAAAATTTAATTTGGGTACAGTGTAGCATGACCGTGCAATTGTCATTGAAATTGCGAGAGCGATGAAAGCTTAAAATTGGGCTGGGCAGGAAGGGGGCGAAAGTGCCCTGTATTGTAGTGGTTAAAGTGGAATTCCAGCCAAAAAATAAATAAAAATAAACCGTTAATGTGCATGAAAAAAAAAAAAAAAAAACATTTGGAGAATTTTTTTTTTTTACTCACCTCTTTAATGCCTGTTGCTAGGGGGTCCCTCGTAATTTGCGCCTTCAGCACAGGAAGGGAGATCAGCTATCTGACAGGTCCCAGAAGATTGCATGGCCACTTTTTTAGTGGGAACTCCGCTTTAAGGGGCTTTTACATTTCTATCAGTCAGTGTTCAGGAAGAAAGACAGTTCTGGAAGCATGTACAACATAGGGAGGAAGTTGTCTCTGATTTTGTTACTATCAAGTTGGGCATCCCATAGTTCCGATTCCGCACTCAAATTATTACCCCTAATTAAACATAAAAACCAAGCTCAATGACTGTTTTTTGTGTCTGCAGAAAGTGCAGAGAATACTTGCCTGGCTGTGCAGGGGTGGGTAACCCAATTATCAGCGACTCTTGAGCGATATGTATGGAAACTAGCTCAAGATCAGCATGCCCATGGTTTTAAAATTGATCCATGCAGTCAAATAATGAAACTGTATAAAGGGGAAACTTTTTTCAAATGTAGCAACAGTGGATTCTGACAGCTCCTGGACTTCTTCAAGTGGTCCTGTGAAAGCTCAGACTCAGACTTTGTTCTCCCTGTTACACAACAAGCTGGAGTCTCATATAAACTTGAACAATATCTTGTAAGTAACAAATTTGCCAAAATGCCTAAAATACTTTGCACAGATTGTGTCACAGAATACACATGTGGCAAAACACAAGCTTTTCCAATCAGAAATTACCACAGAAAGTGTACACCTACTTGCTTTGAAATGGCTCACTGTAATATGTGAAGGGTGTATCCATGTGCACCCCCTTGCAAAATCCACCTGTTTCTATGCTAAAATTGTAGTATTTTTATATTAACAAACTAGTAGCCCAAAAAAAAGAAAGCCAATACAATTACAAGTCATTGCCTAAGAAGCATTCATATGAGAAAACAACATAGCCTCAGAGTCCATTCACACAGGGGCAACACGATTTTCAGTGTGACTTTTGGAGGCAACTTGGACACAACTTGAGTATGAATAACAGTGCGACTTGGAGCGACTTCAGCACGACTTGGGGCGACTTACAACACGACTTTAAGTCGCCCCAGGCCAGGCTAGACTTTGACCATGGCCAATCAGAGAATAATCAGCTCTCGAGGGGAAACTCCACGGCAAATTTTAAATAAAAAAACGGCATGGGTTCCCCATCTAGGAGCATACCAGGCCCTTAGGTCTGGTATGGATTTTAAGGGCAACCCCCCTACACCCTGGCCATTGGTTGTCGTGGGGCTTATCGGAATCCGGGAGCCCCCTTTAACCACTTAAGGACCGCCGTATTGCCAATGTATGTCATTACAATGGCACCGGCAGGCACAAGCACGTACATGTACGTGCTTGGCTTCCAGCGGGTGGGGGGTCCGATCGGACCCCCTCCCGCTGGATACGACGGTCCGGTTCGCTGCAGGAGCGATCCGTGATGAGGGGATGGCCGTTGGTTTCTGGCCATCCCCTCTCGATCGCTCCTGGCCAATGAGAAGCTTCCTCCCCTGTGTAAATGTAAACACAGGAAGGAGGAAGTGATGTCACACTCCTCGTGACGGTCTTATTGACCGGACAGCGCGGAGTGAAGACATCCAAGTAAGTGCACCAACAGTCCACTGACACATAGGTACACATAGGCACACATTTCACCCCAGTCACCCCCCGATCACCCCCCCCCCCCGATCGGCCCCCGCCCCCCCCCCCCAGTCACAGTGTCACTAATTGCAGTGTTCATTTATTTACTGATCACTGCATTTAGTGTCAGTTGTGACTGTAAAAAGTGTCAGGGCAGCTAGTGTTAGGCCCCTTTAGGTCCAGGGTAGCCCCCTACCCCCCCTAATAAAGGTTTAACCCCTTGATTGCCCTCCCAGTTAACCCTTTCACCCCCTTTTACCAGTGTCACTAAGCGATCCTTTTTCTGATCGCTGTATTAGTGTCACTGGTCCCGTTAGGAAGCTCGTTTTTTTTTCAGGTTCAACGCCAGGTTTTTATAGCGTTAGGTACCCCGATATATAACCTAATAAAGGTTTTAACCCCTTGATTGCCCCTAGAGTTAACCCTTTCACCAGCGATCGCTGTATAAGTGTCACTGGTGACGCTGGTTAGCCAGTTAGTTATTTAGTTATTTAGGTTCCCCGTCAGGTTTTTATATAGCGTCAGGTACCCCCATATAGGTACCCAATAAAGGTTTTAACCCCCTGATTGCCCTTAGTTAACCCTTTCACCAGTGATCACAAAAGTGTCTGCTTACTTATTTCAATTGGCTTTGCTGAATGCTTTTGTGCTATACAGACTTTTACCTTTCTTTTCTTCCAAAGAGAGGTTGTCACAGAGCTTCTGTATCCAGACGGTTCTGCACCTCACCATTCCCAACCAAATGCAGTAAGCCGGCTGCATGAGAGGCATTATTCTTATGCCATCCCGAGTACCCCTACCCAACGAGCCCCCCAAAAAAGATGTCGTGTCTGTACCAAGCGCGGATATAGGCGTGACACCCGTTGTTATTGTCCACGCTGTCCTGGCAATCCTGGTCTTTGCCTTGGCGAGTGTTTTGAACGCTACCACACACTAGTGAAGTATTAGCGTAGGGTACAGCATTTCACAGGCTAGGCACACTAACACAGAGTCTCCCAAGATGCCATCGCATTTTGAGAGACCCGAAATGTTACAGTTGTTACAGTTAACAGTTAAAAAAAAGTGTATAAAAAAAAAAAAGTTAAATAAAAAAACCAAAAAAAATATAAAATATAAAAACCAAAAATAGTTGTCGTTTTATTGTTCTCTCTCTCTATCTCTCTCTCTTCTCTCAAATTTTTTATACTTTACTGTTCACTGTGTTTTATTGTTAACCATTTTTCATGTTTTCAGGTACGCCATTCAGCTGCAGCGTGGATTTATTTATCTTGACAGCAACAGCGTTTGCTCCCACGATACATAAAGCCGTGACTCCAGTGCTGTAGGAGGTGATTTTACCACCACAGTTAAAAAAGAGCATATATGCCGAAGCATGGGGGCATAAGGGGTGGAGGAGCGATTTTGCTCCTAATGCCGCTTACATACGGTCAAAATTCCGACGGAGGGCTTGCCCGTGGAAAAGTTTGAACGTATGTACGATGCATAACTTTTTTGCGGGAGGATGCCCCCATGCTTTGGCATATATATATTTTAGGCACAGGTTGTGTTAAAAAAATGTTTTATTTTTTACTGTTTTTTTTTGGCATTTGCTTTGCAGGTATGGTATTTTAAGGTTTTACTGTTATACTGTAATGTTACTTTGTTTTAACGTTAACCATAATTTGCTTAGCAGGTACGCCATTCAGTTGCAGCGTGGATTTATTTATCTTGACAGCAACAGCGTTTGCTCCCACGATACATAAAGCCGCGACTCCAACGCTGTAGGAGGTGATTTCACCACTACAGTTAAAAAAAAAAGAGCATATATGCCGAAGCATGGGGGCATAAGGGGTGGAGGAGCGATTTTGCTCCTAATGCCACGTACATACGGTCAAAATTCCGACGGAGGGCTTTGGCCGTGGAAAAGTTCGACCGTGTGTACGCGGCATAACTTTTTTGCGGGAGGATGCCCCCATGCTTCGGCATATATAAATGGTGCATGTATGTCCATCATTAGAAGTGGGGGGATGAAGGGGGGTATTCTAATGGTGGGCATACCCACTGATCAATCTCTTTTTTTTCGTTCAGACAACATGACTCTCAGCAAATAGCTTGGGGTGACTACTTTCCAAAATGGGGTAATTGGGGGGGGGGGGTTGTGCTATTTTGGCATTTTATGGCCTTCAAAACTGTAATAGGTAGTGAGGAGTGAAATCAAAAATTTGCGCCCTTAGAAATCCAGAAGGTGGCGATTGGTTTTTGGGGCCCCGTACGCAGCTAGGCTCCCTGAAAGTCCCACACATGTGGTATCCCCATACTCAGGAGAAGCAGCAAAATGTATTTTGGGGTGCAATTCCACATATAACCATGGCATGTGTGAGCAATATATAATTTAGTGACAACTTTTTGTAAAAAAAATAAATATTTTTATTTTTTGTCATTATTCAATCTCTTGGAACCAAAAAAAAATATTCAATGGTCTCAAAATGGCCCTCAGCAAATAGCTTGGGGTGTCTACTTTCCAAAATGGGGTCATTTGGGGGGGTTTTGTGCCATTTTGGCATTTTATGGCCTTCAAAACTGTGATAGGTAGTGAGGAGTGAAATAAAAAATTAATGCCCTTAGAAATCCTGAAGGCGGTGCTTGGATTTTGGGGTTCCGTACGCGGCTAGGCTCCCAAAAAGTCCCACACATGTGGTATCCCTGTACTCAGGAGAAGCAGCAGAATGTATTTTGGGGTGTCATTTCACATATGCCCATAGCATGTGTGAGCAATATATCATTTAGTGACAACTTTGAGCAAAAAAAAAAAGTTTGTACTATTCCCGCAACTTGTGGCAAAATATAAAATATTCCATGGACTCAACATGCCTCTCAGTAAATAGCTTGGTGTGTCTACTTTCTAAAATGGGGTCATTTGTGGGGGTTTTGTGCTATTTTGGCATTTTATGGCCTTCGAAACTGTGATAGGTAGTAAGGAGTGAAATCAAAAATTTGCACCCTTAGAAATCCTGAAGGCGGTGATTGGTTTCGGGGCCCTGTACGCAGCTAGGCTCCCAAAAAGTCCCACACATGTGGTATCCCCGTACTCAGGAGAAGCAGCAAAATGTATTTTGGGGTGCAATTCCACATATAACCATGGCATGTGTGAGCAATATATAATTTAGTGACAACTTTTTGTAAAAAAAAAATGTTTTTTTTATTTTTTGTCATTATTCAATCCCTTGGGACAAAAAAAAATATTCAATGGTCTCAACATGGCCCTCAGCAAATAGCTTGGGGTGTCTACTTTCCAAAATGGGGTCATTTGGGGGGGTTTTGTGCCATCTTGGCATTTTATGGCCTTCAAAACTGTGATAGGTAGTGATAGGTAGTGAGGAGTAAAATAAAAAATGTATGCCCTTAGAAATCCTGAAGGCGGTGCTTAGATTTCGGGGTCCGTACGTGGCTAGGCTCCCAAAAAGTCCCACACATGTGGTATCCTTGTACTCAGGAGAAGCAGCAGAATGTATTTTGGGGTGTCATTTCACATATGCCCATAGCATGTGTGAGCAATATATCATTTAGTGACAACTTTGTGCAAAAAAAACGTTTGTAATATTCCCGCAACTTGTGGCAAAATATAAAATATTCCATGGACTCAACATGCCTCTCAGTAAATAGCTTGGGGTGTCTACTTTCCAAAATGGGGTCATTTTGGGGGGTTTTGTGCTATTTTGGCATTTTATGGCCTTCGAAACTGTGATAGGTAGTGAGGAGTGAAATCAAAAATTTGCACCCTTAGAAATCCTGAAGGTGGTGATTGGTTTTCGGGGTGCCGTGCGCGACTAGACTCCCAAAAAGTCCCACACATGTGGTATCCCCATACTCGGGAGAAGTAGTGGAATATATTTTGGGGTGCAATTCCACATATAACTATGGCATGTGTGAGCAATATATCATTTAGTGACAACTTTTTGTAAAAAAAATTTTTTTGTCATTATTCAATCCCTTAGGACAAAAAAAATAAATATTCAATGGGCTCAACATACCCATCAGCAATTTCCTTGGGATGTCTACTTTCCAAAATGGGGTCATTTGGGGGGGGTGGGTTTGTACTGCCCTACCATTTTAGCACCTCAAGAAATGAGATAGGCAGTCATAAATTAAAAGCTTGGGGTGTCTACTTTCCAAAATGGGGTCATTTGGGGGGGTTTTGTGCCATCTTGGCATTTTATGGCCTTCAAAACTGTGATAGGTAGTGATAGGTAGTGAGGAGTAAAATAAAAAATGTATGCCCTTAGAAATTCTGAAGGCGGTGCTTAGATTTCGGGGTCCGTACGTGGCTAGGCTCCCAAAAAGTCCCACACATGTGGTATCCTTGTACTCAGGAGAAGCAGCAGAATGTATTTTGGGGTGTCATTTCACATATGCCCATAGCATGTGTGAGCAATATATCATTTAGTGACAACTTTGTGCAAAAAAAAAGTTTGTAATATTCCCGCAACTTGTGGCAAAATATAAAATATTCCATGGACTCAACATGCCTCTCAGTAAATAGCTTGGGGTGTCTACTTTCCAAAATGGGGTCATTTTGGGGAGTTTTGTGCTATTTTGGCATTTTATGGCCTTCGAAACTGTGATAGGTAGTGAGGAGTGAAATCAAAAATTTGCACCCTTAGAAATCCTGAAGGTGGTGATTGGTTTTCGGGGTGCCGTGCGCGACTAGACTCCCAAAAAGTCCCACACATGTGGTATCCCCATACTCGGGAGAAGTAGTGGAATATATTTTGGGGTGCAATTCCACATATACCTATGGCATGTATGAGAAATATATCATTTAGTGACAACTTTTTGTAAAAAAAATTTTTTTGTCATTATTCAATCCCTTAGGACAAAAAAAATAAATATTCAATGGGCTCAACATACCCATCAGTAATTTCCTTGGGATGTCTACTTTCCAAAATGGGGTCATTTGGGGGGGATTTGTACTGCCCTACCATTTTAGCACCTCAAGAAATGAGATAGGCAGTCATAAATTAAAAGCTGTGTAAATTCTAGAAAATGTACTCTAGTTTGTAGACGCTATAACTTTTGCGCAAACTAACAGATATACGCTTATTGACATTATTTTTACTAAAAACATGTGGCTGAATACATTTTGCCCTCAATGTATGACTAAAATTTAGTTTATTCGATTTTTCTTATAACAAAAAGAAGAAAATATCTTTTTTTTTCCAAATTTTCGCTCTTTTTCCATTTATATCGCAAAAAATAAAAATCGCAGAGGCAATCAAATACCATCAAAAGAAAGCTCTATTTGTGGGAAGAAAAGGACGCAAATTTCGTTTGGGTGCAATATTGCATGACCGCGCAATTACCAGTTAAAGCAGCGCAGTGCGAAATTGTAAAAAGACCTCTGGTCCTTAGGGTGTTTATTGGTCCGGGGCTGAAGTGGTTAATAAGGCCCAGATCCCGGCCCACCACCCTATGTGAATGAGTAAGCCCTTGTACACACGGTCGGACATTCCGATGTACAATGTCTGATAGGACCGTGTTGTCGGATAATCCGACAGTGTGTGGGCTCCATCGGACTGTTTCCATCGGAGTATCCGACGGACCAAGTTTTCCAGCTGGGCTATAAAATTTTCCAACAACATGATCCAATCGGACTTTGTCCGATCATGTGTAGAGAATTCCAATCGGACAAAGTGCCATGCATGCTCAGATCAAATTCCTAGACCAAAGCTATTGGCTACTAGCCTGAACATAGTCCTGTCCTAACAAAATAACGCCATCACGTTAAGTACAATCGGATTTTCTGACAACTTTGTCCGACTGTGTGTATGCAACAGTTTCGGACAAAACCCATCAGACAAAATCCGACGGATTTGGTTGTCAGAATGTCCAACCGTGTGCACAAGGGCTAAGGAGTGCATCGTACCCCTACCCATTCACCTGGGGAAAAAATTGTCAATAAAAAAAAACACAACACAGGTTTTTAAAGTAATTTATTAATCAGCTCCGGGGTCTTCTTCCGACTTCTCCGCTCTGTTCGGCCTCTTCTCCCGGTGTCCAGCCTCATCTCCCGCTCTTCTTCCGGCTCCTCCGCTTTCTTCTTCCAGCTCTTTTACTACCGGAAGAAGAGGCCGAACAGAGCGGAGAAGTCAGAAAAAGATCCTCGAAGTCGGACCCCCGGAGCTGATTAATAAATTACTTTAAAAACCTGTGTTGTGTTTTTTTTTTATTGACACTTTTTTCCCCAGGTGAATGGGTAGGGGTACGATGTACCCCTTACTCATTCACATAGGGTGGTGGGCCGGGATCTGGGCCTTATTAAAGGGGCTCCCGGATTCCGATAAGCCCCCCAACAACCAACGGCCAGGGTTGTCGGGAAGAGGCCCTTGTCCTCATCAACATGGGGACAAGGTGCTTTGGGGTGGGGGGGGCCGCAGGGTGCCCCCCTTCCCCAAAACACCCGCCCCCATTTTCAGGGCATGCGGCCTGGTATGGTTCAGGAGGAGGGGGGTTCGCTCGTCCCCACCCCCTTTCCTGACCAGCTGGGCTGCGTGCTCGGATAAGGGTCTGGTATGGATTTTGGGGGGACCCCATGCCTTTTTTTAAAGCGTAGGGGGGTTCCCCTTAAAATCCATACCAGACCTAAGGGCCTGGTATGCTCCTGGAGGGAGAACCCATGCAGTTTTTTTAGTTAACATTTGGCGTGGAGTTCCCTCTTGAGAGCTGATTATTCTGTGAGAGAGGCGATATTGTCATTTCAATATAGATGGAGATCCGACTTGGAGGCGACTTCCATTGAAAGCAATGGGTACAAGTTGCCTAGAACTCGGGTTGAAGTAGTACAGGAACCTTTTGTGAAATCGGAGCAACTTCAGTAGTGTGCATTAAGACGGTTCTCATTCACTTACATTGATTTTTACATGTAGCGCAACTTGAGACAACTTGGGGCGACTTGATGTCGGATCCAAAGTTGCCCCTGTGTGAGTCTAACACATATATGTTCCCCGCTTCACTTACTACTTAAAATCACATCTATATATATACAATATATAGATTATATATATTATATGTAAATCAGTGTCAATGTCAAACTGTTGATGCTAGTTTGGGAACCCCAAAGCAAGCATTTTACCAGTCGCCACTATGCACTTAAATTTATTGCAGTCAAGCATACATACTCATAGCTATATGCCTCTTTGCCAGAGTCTTCTTTCATAAGCAAATTAAATTAGATTATTTTTTAATCACTTCATTTATATTTTCTGCATTAGCAAATACAGTCAAGAAAGAAGAGCATGTAGGATTAAAACTTGAACATGCCAGCGCTGTGTATTTTTTACAAGTACTATTTTTTTAAGGATTAAAAATGTGTATCTACAGTGAGTTAGAAAAATAAATAAAAACGATAGTTAAAATGTATACAACAATTATAATATGATTTTTATATATATATATATATACAGTATCTGACAAAACTGAGTACACCCCTCACATTTTTGTAAATATTTTAATAAATCTTTTCATGTGACAACACGGAAGGAATGTCACTTTTCTACAATGTATAGTAGTGTGTGTACGATTTGTATAACAGTATAAATTTGCTGTACTCTCAAAATAACTCAACACATAGCCATTAACCACTTTGTGGTTGCGTTATCCTGACTGGGTGTCATATGGCATCCACCAGGATAATCCCTAGCGCGCGCCTTCGGCGGAGCGAAGAGCGGCGATCGGGGATGGCGTGTGTGGAGAGAGCAGGGATCAGTAAGTGAGATCAGTGTATTGTCAGTACTCTATTACTGTGCACAACACGGCCCCCCCAATAAAGAGGACCTGTCACAACTTCATCTGGATCTTTCAGTCACACAGCCCATCTGTCAAACAGCCCATCTGTCAAGCCATCTGTCAAATAGCCCATCTGTCACAGGTCCACCGCCATCGGTACCATCATCAGGCCCGCCACTAGTACCGCCATCGGTACCTCTACTAGTACCACCATTGGTACCGCTACCAGTACCGCCATCTGTACCACCGCACAGGCCACACAGGCCCATCACACAGGCCCGCTACCATCGGTACCGCCATCAGGCCTACCACTAGTACCACCATTGGTACTGCCATTGGTACTAAACCAAAGTGTAGCGCTTAACAAAGTTATGAATAATCTAGTTAGTGCATCATCATACAATTTAACCCAAACACCTTAGGTGTGAAAATTCTTAAAAAAGTACATAGAAATAAAAAAATACACTTCCAAAAAAAATATAAATGAATTAAAAGTCTCTATGTAAAAAGTTGATCCAATCCAAACGTGAAATACGGGTCACCATCCACCTTCTTAAATGAGGCTAGCATGCAGACACCCTGTGATATTCCCGTCACCTTTAGAAGTAAAGGCTTACCAGATAGTATGGATCCAAACGAATATATATTCGAAGGATCATGCAAGCTTATAACATAGAAGGCGAGATTTGCAGGTGTAGATTTTCAGGGAAGTAACAAGTCAGACTCCTCATATAGTTGTCCCAACTAGTTGTTAAATCCACATCGGTACACTCCAGCTCAAAATGTTGAACTCATACAAAGGAAAATAAGGAGCCACAATAGTGTAAATCCGTTTAAGAGAAAAAATTTAATAAAAAAGTAATGAACTCACATGTAACCAAAGAAATCAAGCGCTTATTCCATAAAAACAGTGCTACAGCAGTAGTCCCGACGCGTTTCGTCCTCTACAGACGTCATCCAGATGACGTCTGTAGAGGACGAAACGCGTCGGGACTACTGCTGTAGCACTGTTTTTATGGAATAAGCGCTTGATTTCTTTGGTTACATGTGAGTTCATTACTTTTTTATTAAATTTTTTCTCTTAAACGGATTTACACTATTGTGGCTCCTTATTTTCCTTTGTATGAGTTCAACATTTTGAGCTGGAGTGTACCGATGTGGATTTAACAACTAGTTGGGACAACTATATGAGGAGTCTGACTTGTTACTTCCCTGAAAATCTACACCTGCAAATCTCGCCTTCTATGTTATAAGCTTGCATGATCCTTCGAATATATATTCGTTTGGATCCATACTATCTGGTAAGCCTTTACTTCTAAAGGTGACGGGAATATCACAGGGTGTCTGCATGCTAGCCTCATTTAAGAAGGTGGATGGTGACCCGTATTTCACGTTTGGATTGGATCAACTTTTTACATAGAGACTTTTAATTCATTTATATTTTTTTTGGAAGTGTATTTTTTTATTTCTATGTACTTTTTTAAGAATTTTCACACCTAAGGTGTTTGGGTTAAATTGTATGATGATGCACTAACTAGATTATTCATAACTTTGTTAAGCGCTACACTTTGGTTTGGTATTTGTTTATTATTCACTGTTTTATCCTTGTGATTGTGTTAGCAGCTTTTTTCTGTTTTTTCGGATAGCGCAGTGTCACAGGGAACGTTTTACTGCCATTGGTACTGCCACCAGTACCACACCCCGTACCGCCATCGGTACCGCCACCCGTACCGCCATCGGTACCGCCATCGGAACCGCCACACAGGCCTGCCACTAATGTATGTGTGTGTGTGATTGTGCGTGTGATTCTATATACACTCACCTGCCACTTTATTAGATACACTTGTCCAATTGCTTGATAACACAAATGGCTAATCAGCCAATCACATGGCAGCAGATCAATGCATTTAGGCATCTAGATGTGGTGAAGATGACTTTTGAAGTTCAAACCAAGCATCAGAATGGGGAATAAAGGGGATTTAAGTGACTTTGAATGTGGCATGGTTGTTGGTGCCAGACAGACTGGTCTGAGTATTTCAAAAACTGCTGATCTACTGGGATTTTCATGCACAACCATCTCTAGGGTTTACAGAGAATGGTCAGAAATAGAGAAAACATCCAGTGAGCAGTTGTGTGGATGAAAATGCCTTGTCAGAGGAGAATGGGTAGACTGGTTTGAGATGATAGAAAGGCAACAATATCTCAAATAACCACTCTTTACAAACAAGGTATGTAGAATACCATCTCTGAATGCACAACACATTTAACCTTGAAGCAGATGGGCTACAGAAGCAGAAGACCACACTGGGTGCCACTCCTGTCAACAAAGAACAGGAGACTGAGGCTGCAGTTCACACAGGGTCACCAAAATTGGACACTAGAATATTGCAAAAACTTTGCCTGGTGTGATGAGTCTCGATCTCAGCTGCAAAATTCAGATGAAAGGGTCAGAATTTGGCGTAAACAACATGAAAGCATGATCCATCCTGCCTTGTATTAAAGGGGTTGTAAACACTTGTGTTTTTTTCACCTTAATGCATCCAATACATTAAGGTGAAAAAACACTTGGTAGTGACCGCCCCCAACCCCCCTTGACCTGGCGGGAAAACGCTGTCTCTCTGCCTGGGGTTCTTGGCCCTTGATTGGATAGATTGAAAGCAGCGCAGCCATTGGCTCCCACTGCTGTCAATTAAATCCAATAGATTTGGCGGCTATTGATGCCTAATGCTGGACTCCTGAGCACGCCTGCAAGGTAACCCCCCCAGGGAGAGCGGTTCTCCTAGGGGGTTATCTGATGTGGGGAGGAGTCACGGGACCTGCCGGGGGACTCCAGAAGATGAGGTTCAGGGCCACTCTGTGCAAAACGAGCTGCACAGTCGAGGTAGGTATATGTTTGTTATTTATTTTTTTAAAACACGTTAGGGCCGGTTCACACAGCGAGGCGATGCGAGGCGACACGGCTCGCCTCGCCTCGCTCCCGCAAGTCGCCCCCGTTCTGTACAATGGAACCGTTCTGAGAGGAGCGACTCGAGTCGCTCCGACTCAGAAAAAAGGTTCCTGTACTACTTCTGGGCGACTTCGGGGGCGACTTGCATTGACTTCTATACAGAAGTCCTCTGCAAGTCGCCGCTGAGGTCCCCGCAGGTCGCGGCGAGGCAAGTCGGAGACGCCTCGCCGCGCCTCGCTGTGTGAACCGGCCCTTACAATCACTTCACTGGTTCATGCTAGTGGTGGTGTAATGGTGTGGAGGATATTTTCTTGGCATACTTTGGACCCCTTAGAACCATTTGAGCATAGTTTCAATGCCATGGCCTACCTGAGTATTGTTGCTGATCATGTCCATCCCTTTATGACTACAGTGTTCCCATCTTCTGACGGCTACTTCCAGTAGGATAATGCACCATGTCACAAAGCTAAAATCATCTCACCACTGGTTTCTTGAACACAACAATGAGTTCACTGTACTCCAATGGCCTCCACAGTCACCAAATCTCAATCCAATAGAGCACCATGGATGTGCAGCCGACAAATCTGCAGCAACTGCGTGATGCTATCATGTCAATATAGACCAAAATCTCTTATGAATGTTTCCAACACCTTGTTGAATCTATGCCACAAAGAATTAAAAGAGAAGTAAAGGTTTTTTTCTTTTTCAGTTACCTAGGTGGATGCTGCATCTGTCCCAGGCCACTTCTGCATTGAGAACCGAGCGATCGAACAAGGCTGATGGCTCGGTTCTCACAGCTCCCCGAGCAGAGAGCTGCTGACTGTCAATCAGCAGCTCTCCGCTCTGCTCCTCCTCACTCACTGGAGCGCTGAGCTGTGGAGGGTGGGTGCAGCTGGCTCAGCCTCTCAGCATCTCGCCAAGAGGCTGAGATGGGTATCAGTCCAGGCACCTGGTGGATCCAGACTCTGATTGTTAAAATGATGCAGTGCCTAGACTGATTTCTGTGACGTCAGCAGAGAGCGCAAAACAAATTGCATTCTACAACTAAGTGTAAACTAGCTTTGGGCCCAGCTTTGGGTCCCAGGGGCCACCAGGGACCACAAGTGCAGCAAGTCTGTCCCACCAGTGCAGCTTGTCAGGGACCACCAGTGTAGAGTGGAGATTATTATTAGAAATCACTTGTATGACACAGAGGGGATCTCCCATGGTGTCAGGTATTGTATATGAGACCACCTCCCGGTATTGTGATTGACAGCTCACTGTGCCAATACCCAGACATTCCAACATGCAAAAACGAATTTTAGGGAGGTTTCAAGCTTTGTGCCGGCGCAGACCTCCCCTCACTAAAATTCAGTCTTAGTACCAATAAAATGCAGCCTGATCAGTGGCATATAAATGCAGTCTGATCAGTGCCAACTAAATGCAGCTATACCAGTGTCCATGAAATGCAGCCTTACCAGTGCCCAATGAAATTAAGCCTGATCACACAGCTGCTGGGTCTGGGATATTGGTCCTGGGGTATGGCTGCTGGAGTCTGGCTGCTGGAGCCAAGGGTCTGGCTGCTGGAGCTGGGATGCTGGTCCTGGGGTCTGGCTGTTGGGGCCAAGGGTCTGGCTGCTGGATCTGGCTGCAGAAGCTGGGCTGCTGGTCCTGGAGTATGGCTCCTGGGGCCAAGGGTCTGGCTGCTGGGACCAAGGGTCTGGCTGCTGGAGCTGGGCTGCTGGTCTTGGAGTCTGGCTGCTGGGGGCAGGGGTCTGGCTGCTGGGCCGGCTGCCGGGGCCAGAGGTCTGGCTGCTAGGCCCTTGATGCTGGGGCTGGGGCCTGGTTGCTGGAGCCAAGGGTCTGGCTGCTGGGGCCAATGTTCTGCTGCTGGAGTCAAGGGCCTGATTGCTGAAGCTGGGGTCTGACTGCTGGTCCTGGGGTCTGACTGCTGGTCCTGGAGTCTGGCTGCTGGTCCTGGAGTCTGACTGCTGGTCCTGGGGTCTGACTGCTGGTCCTGGGGTCTGACTGCTGGTCCTGGGGTCTGGCTGCTGGTCCTGGGGTCTGACTGCTGGTCCTGGAGTCTGGCTGCTGGTCCTGGGGTCTGGCTGCTGGTCCTGGGGTCTGACTGCTGGTCCTGGAGTCTGGCTGCTGGTCCTGGGGTCTGGCTGCTGGTCCTGGGGTCTGACTGCTGGTCCTGGAGTCTGGATGCTGGTCCTGGGGTCTGGCTGCTGGTCCTGGGGTCTGACTGCTGGTCCTGGAGTCTGGCTGCTGGTCCTGGGGTCTGGCTGCTATGGGGCCGATGAGCCATCCCAGTCAGAGAATTCCCCAGAAGGAAGGGGGGGGGGGCGAAGGCAGAGAGAAGACTGAGCACTGTGATCTGCAGGCTGTAGCAATTAAAAGAAAAAAAAACTTTCCCCTGTCAAGAGGACTCTTTCTCCACTTTCGGGTGCCGCTGTGCAGTGATCTCCCTGCTGAATAGGCCAGACCGACTCCCAAAAGAAGGACCCATGCAACTGTCAAAGCAGGCTGGGGACAGCAGTATGGACTGTCCCCCCTCTGCCTCAGCTCTCAGCGCCTTACATCTGCCTGTCACTCAGCCACAGACAAAGTGGCCTCTCAGGATGCTCCTGTCTGTGGCTGAGTGATAAGCCCAGCCAGGAAATCGCCCTGCACTCGTGGGTGTGCGGGAGCTCACAGCCAAATGTGGCAGACTTGGGATGTCAGCGATACCTGAGGGAGGCGGAGATCAGCGATCAGTGTTCTGATATACAATACCTGACACAGAGGGAGATCCCTGTTATGTCATACAAGTGACTACTAATAATAATGCCCGCTCTGCACGGAGATAGCGATAGCGGGTGGCAGCGGGGGGGGGGGGGGGGGTTTGCGGCGGGGACACTAGAGGGAAGGATTGCTGGCAGGAGCAGAGGAGGAGGAGTGAGGAGAGAGAAGGACACCTCCTCCATGGGTAGCACAGACCCCTTCCGCCCACAACATGTCAGCTTCCTCCCTGCTCACTTTCAGAGGACTACAAGGGGGCATGTCAGACCGCTGGCTGAGCTTAAGAGAGGGAAAGAAGCCAGCGGTCTTACAACCAGGACCTCACCAGGCAATAACGTTTTTTCAGCAAGTTCAGCAGCCTATTACAGAGGAACTACAGAGCTCAGTAGAACATGGGTGACAAAGTTGGTGAAGATAGGAGACCAACGACAAGGACAAAGAAAAATAAATTGGAGTTCAAGGCAAAAGGGGGCCAAACCCGATACTGACAAGGTGTACCTAAAACAGTGGCCGGTGGGTATACATTTAACACTGTAATGCTAATATCACCTAACAACGATTAGGAATTGATTTAAAATGTAACTTCAAGAAAACAACTGAATGCACAGAACTACCCCCCTTTAATCAGTTGGCAGGCTGCAAATCCAGGAAGATCACCCTACCATTTCCTTATTCGGCTTTGCAGTTCCTGTATCATATGCCTGCTCATTGTAGAAAGATGAGATGAAGCTGACTGATTTTCCAGTGAGCAGACTGGGGATAGAGAAGTGATACAGGAGGCTGCAAGGCCAAAGAAGAAAATATTGGTGTCTCTTACATGGTTGTGCAGCATTGCAAGGCTGTTTGAATCACAAGACAAAACAGAATTTCAAATACCACATATAAAAAGTTTGCTGATACTGTGTGTGTTTCCATAGTGTTTTGACGTTCACTTTAAGTTCTGTTTTATTTAATAACGCACTGTAAAAGAAAAAATTGTATGTGTGTGTGTGTGTGTTGTGACCAGGCCTGAACAGCAGCATAACAAATGGTGGGCTATTCATGGCATAGTAACAAAATGAATCAGCAATATAGTGCAGAGCGGTCATTTGGCAGAAAAATGTATTTTATTTAGTCATGAAAAATGAAAAATATCCTTTCCCTTCCAAGTCCTCCCTCCCCTAGCTAATCACACTTTAAAAAAATACTGCTGATATGCTGCTGAAATTACGTATCACCTCAAACCACATAGGGTCCTTTAGTCATAAAGACTAATCAGGAGAAAAAGGGAGGACCAGTATAAAAACAGTAAGAAATCACTGGTCCTCACCACCAGAAAGGGCGCTGTGGAGGGTCATCTGATCATCATGTGCCTAGAATTTTTTTTTTTTTTTGGTCTTTAAAGAACAATTCAATTTTTATTCTTGAACAAAACTAAAAATATGCATCAAAACAATACATATCTACTTTAACCTGAACATGTGAGGCATTACTTAGATTTTCAACATTGCAGAGAGGCTGCAAGGAGTCTGGCTTGTTGACACCGTAACACTGCTCTGTGCCTGGAGGTTGCAGAGAGTTCTTCAACAAGGTAGTGCCCACAGCGAATTTGGTATCACATTTTAACATTAACAGATTCTTTTTAATATTTATAATGTCACACTCTGGCTTCTTGTACATGAATATAAACCCGGAGCAGCTTGCAGCCAGCTAACCTGAAGATGTTCAAAGTCTCACAATGTAGTCAAAGCATGTGTTTTAAGTCAAGCTTCCCTATTTATTATGCGCTCAAATGCACTTGTACCTCTGAGTGTTGTTGCCTATTTTCTGTGGCAGCCATTTATTTTTATTTTTTTTAAATCTGGATGTCATTCGTGAATGATGGTAATCGGGTTGGAAAGTGCAGCTTTAAAACCTCTTGCTCTTATAATATCAAGTCATCTAAAGAGGATTTCCATTTTTAAATACAAGTAGAAAATCTGTGCGCTCCTGATGCTGACCTGCCAGAGTCATCATTATTAATAATTTTTATTTCTATGTCAGTCAGACATGTTACTGGACAGTTCTTTTTTTGGTTGCAGACCATTTTTAAAACTTTTGACAGTATTAAATATGAATTAATATAAATTAATCTACCCATAACAGCAACACATGCAACAGTGGATAGATTTAAAAAAAAAAAAGAGTTTTGTTTATTTCTGAAATGTGTTATTAACCGGTTCCGGGCCGGCTCACACAGATATACTGCGGCAGAATGGCTCCCCTGGGCGACGTCCTTCCCTTTTTTGACCACCAGAGGGCACAGGCACCTGCTGCACGGGGGGAGACCCCGATGCACGTGACCAGCGTGCACGATCGCCTCCGGCCACGTGTGATCGGGTGCACGAGCGCCAGCACAGGGATTTGTGTGTCTGTAAACACACAAATCGCTGTGCTGTCAGGGAAGAGGAGCCATATAGTTTGTTCCTACTAAGTAAGAAAAACAATATTTCTCCTCTCCTAGTCAATCCTATCCCCATACAGTTAGGACACAGTGAGGGAACACACAATTAACCCCTTGATTACCCCCTAGTGTTAACCCCTTCCCTGCCAGTGACATTTACACAGTAATCAGTGCATTTTTATAGCACTGATCGCTGTATAAATGCCAATGGTCCCAAAAAAGTGTCAGAAGTCTCCAATCTGTCCATCACAATGTCGCAGTAGCACTAAATATCGCAGATCACCGTAAACTCACTAGTAAAAAAAAAATAATATAAAAAATGCCATAAAATTCCTTAAATTTTTCCCATAGTTAGTAGACACTATAACTTTTGTGCAAACCAATCAATTTACGCTTATTGTTATTTTCTTTTTACCAAAAATATGTGGAAGAATATATATTGGCCTAAACTGTTGAAGATTTTTTTTTTTTACATTTGGGGATATTTATAATAGCAAAAAGTAAAAAATATATATATATATATATATTTTTTTTTAATTGTCGCTCTTTTTTTGTTTATAGCGCAAAAAAAAAGAAAAACGTAGAGGTGATCAAATACCACCAAAAGAAAGCTGTATTTGTTTGGGTACAGTGTTGAACGACTGCGCAATTGTCAGTTAAAGCGATGCAGTGCCAAATTGTAAAAAGTGCTCTGGTCAGGAAGGGGGTTAAATCTTCCAGGGCTGAAGTGGTTAAAGATAAGGAAGATTTTCTCAGAAACTACAAACAATAAGATGAATTTGTCCATTTAGATCAGGAATCCTGGACGTTTGGTTATGTAAATGTAAGCTGCGACCTAAACTTACCCTCTCTTATCATAACACATGAATCATAAAATGCAACCTGGCATGAACAAGCGAAAGATTTTGGTTATAATTTAGCAAATAAACATTAAGTTAACAGTGCATGTAAAGGGAAGAATTTTGGCAGAAACCCAGTTGAGCGACTGCGTTCTTTCGCTATTCAAGTTGGTTTAATATGAAAAAATGTCATTGCACACGACGCCTTTAAATTTCAAAAAGATCAACACCCGCTATGCAGAAAATATTTATAAATATACAAATACATTTTGGATCTATACTGTAGTTATAATGCATTCCTAAAGAACTTAAAAGGGTTATTTTTAAATTTTTCATACAAGTTAAATTCTGACTTTTTTTTGCTAGAAACTTAATTAGAAATTATATACTGTAATTTCGTCTATATCAGGCCAATAGTCCATCTTTGTTCAGAAAAGATACTAAAATGTTGACCTCATGGACCCACTTTTCATTGTACTGGTGTGGCAAGATCACTGCAGTCTGTATGTCCTATCTTCCAAAATTGCTTTATTTTTTTCGAGTTCTGGCGGTTCCAACCCCGTCACATATTTTGCGCATACATCAGTGTAAACTTAAATTAAATTAAAATTCATCTGGGGAACCATTTGACCTAGAATTAATAAGCAGGTTTTGTATGCCTGCAGGATCAATGTTAACCTTTTGGTTCCCAATCTTCAAGCGCATTATACGGCAGCATCTATAGCCCCGCTGTCCCATCTTCTTGAAACCCATCAACTGCCATTGTGAGCTTCTATTGATCTTGTGGATTCCTATCCTATACCAGTTTCCTCTCTGCCCTGTTTTCCTGCCATCCACCGCCCACCCACCTTAGGTCCTTGTCTAGTTTACTCTCTCTGCTTGTGGGATTCAGTTAAATTTTCTGCGGGCTTAATTTCTCCCCATTTGCCTTTGCTTCGTCTCATACACTACCCATACTCCATCCAGGATGTGAAAATCCAAAACAATTTTCCTGGTGGATTGACAATGGCTTTGTCAACATCCATTCCCTTTTAACTCCTACTAGAATGCTAACATTTGAGGGCTTTCGCTCCTCTCATGACATTCCCTTGCGAGAGCATTATAGCTACTTACAACTTTGACATTTTGACCAACAGCTATAAGGTCTCTGCCTACCCAAAATACGTTGACTCCTTTTGAGAGTCTTTGCAGAACCCTACCCCATTCCCTGGGCTTAATCTCATTGATCTACTCATCTAGAATCTTATCTAGGAGACCACCATTGAGGCAAAATCATCTCCAATGGTAGAGTGAATTGGGGAGACATTTGGATCCGGAGGACTGGCAGATCATGTCTATCGCACTCTCCAAAAGCTCCAAAATTGTTCTTATATTAGAAAATGCCTACAAAATATTATATAGATGGTATTATAATCGAGCTAGGCTGGCACGATTCATTCTAACTTATTCCCCTCTCTGCTTCCGAGGGTGTACATAGGTGAGCACCAGGGTTGCCACTTCATCCCTTTAAACCAGAACACATATTAATTACACAGATTCTGAGGCTAATTTAATGCAGATAAGGCACCAAGTGAGTTTAATTACCACCGTAATCAGCCACAGAACCTAGCACATATTTGGTGGTCTTGTTCTGAAGGTGTGCAGATTATGGGTCAGGGTCTATACCCTTCTTCATAATTTATTTAATATTGATCTTTAAAGAGATCCCTACAAGGCTCTTCTTTGCAAACTGTTAGAAAAGTTTTAAATGTTTATTGTGTGACTATTAGAAAAACAATAGTCCTGAGACTGATTTGTTAAAAAGCTTACTTCTGAGCACATTATTGTATTAACTCATTGTATTGTTTTGTCCTAATTAACTCCATAGTAAGTAGGATGATTAGATTTAACTAAATATGATAGCCTAAGAATGTACAGGGAACATGGATAGCTAATAAAGTGCTAGCCTGTGCCATGACACGTTATTTATGTTTCCTCAGCCAATAGAAGCACAGAGATGTTATTCTTGTGAGATATGTGAGGGCGGAACACTTTCTTTTGTTGAGACTTTTTCTTTAGCTTTCGTCCTGTAAGCATGTCTCCCTGTTGTGGGCCACATCAGAAATAAATTGCTTGCTTCTCAAGAACACCCGGAGTTTTTACTGATCACAAGGGAAATTCCTAACATTTTTGGTCTTTCGAGCCGGGAGCAACACGCTGGTTTTCAGATCAGACGGCCCGACAACACTTCGGTGAGTATTGGACTTTGAAGCTCACCGAACGCTTACAAGTCCCCCCAATCAATGTTATTTGGTGAAAAAGGGGCGGGGCCACAGATCTGAATTCCACTGTCTGTTTCCGAACCTTGTGTGATCCATTCCAGGTGTTTGAGAGGTAAGATAATTTAAATTATTCTTAATTCTTTCTAAGAGTCTTTTCTTCTCTCTCTTTGCTTCTGGTTTAATGTGTTGTAATTGCCGACATTGGTATTGATCGTATAATATCTAGATGATCCAGTGCTCGTAGACAGAGACACTTGGGGACGTTGTCTAAGGTAAAAAATTACTTCGCCCGCTGTCCGGACAGATAACAAAAAGATTTGAGGTATACCGAATGTCAGAGGTTGAATGCCTGACTAAGCGCTGTTTAGTTAAGTGATCTACAAAGATCGCAAGGCTAATTTTCTTCTGTGTGTGTTTACTTTATCTTTGTTCATGT
Source organism: Lithobates pipiens (assembly GCF_037356315.1). Classification (NCBI taxonomy): domain Eukaryota; kingdom Metazoa; phylum Chordata; class Amphibia; order Anura; family Ranidae; genus Lithobates; species Lithobates pipiens. Next base: position 24,259,072 of record NW_027507696.1, on the reverse strand, counting down.
TTAACCCTTTTTGATTCTCTCGATAGTGTGGGGAGTGCTGATGTTTTTTCTCTTGTATTGCTGCTTTGTTCTTTACATGTTTTTTGTGCTGGTATTTCTCAGCAGATAAGAAGCCAAATTCACTGAACTCTCTCCCCCTCCCCCTCCCCTCATGGAAGGATTTCTCCTGATCCTGCAAGAAGTTGTAAATGTTAACCCTTGATTAGCTATGACAATACAGAAGGGTTATATTGTATATATTGAAACTTAGCATAAAAGAAAAAGAAGGTAGATTGCATTTTGGAGTAAATAGAATGATTGTGTAGAATTATCAGGTGCTTTGATGAATGTGAAAAGAAAAATAAATGAAAAAAAAGGCTGAGGATGTTTTCATTGCTATGAAGGTCAAGAAGCTGTTTCTCAGAAACAAGAAAATGCAGATTGCCTGACAGAGGTTAATTTGTGCATCTGTGAAAATATTAGGACTTTTGGTGGGAAAAGAGTCTGAAAAATAGTTTTAAAGTAAATATTTATATTGGATTGGAGTTATTTTTAGAATTCATAGACTTTCAACTGTGAAGTGTTAATGATGCAATGCTGTTTATAGTTGGGTACATTTATAAGTCAAAAGGCTAAGTTCTGAATCAGAATACTAAAAAAAATTAAAAAGAAAGAAAGTTCTATTTTGGGGCCCTGTGGATAAGTTTAAAATGTCAGGACCCAAAGTTCAAAAAAGGTATGGGTTAAAAATGGCGGCGTATTGGCTTCAGCATGCTAAAATTAGGGTAGAAGGAAAAAGAACAAAGGAAAAAATGCCAAGCCCAATTGCCCCTAGTGGACAAAGAGGATGATCTCATCTGCTACACCCAGAGACCACCTCCCTATAATGGTCCTCCCCCTCAGGTGCAAGTAACTGCCCAGAGTAACACCTTCCCTGTGACATCCACCCCTGTCAAAGGAACCGCCTCTGAACAAAACCCCAATTCCACTTCCCCAATCTCTCCAGACAGTAGTTCAGTCCTGGAGATGAACAGATCGATCCTTGAAACATTAACTGACGCCATAACTCATGTACTAGGTGCCCCAGCAGGAGCCAAGAGACTAAGTAAACCTCCTATTAGGTATGGTGTGGAGGACGGTGAGGAATACCCCTGCGCCCCAGAAAATGCACAGGGACGGGGGGATCCATTGCCTCCAGAAAGCCCAGACTTAGGAAACAGGTTGACTGCCCTACTGAACAGATGCCAGCCTAGATGGGTACAACGGACTGATTGGCAAAAATAAATAAATAAATATGACAGTACAAGAAGACAAAGAAAGTGTCAGTGACTACCTAAATAAATTACGAGAGATTTTTAGAGTGTTCTCCGGGCTCCCCCGAAGCTGAAGATGTGTATAGTGCATATCAGCAACAGCTAAAGATTGCTTTTTTAAATGGATTGAAACAGGATCATAAGGATTACATTGTTAAAAACATGGTTACTTACCGAACTGCATCAGTTTTAGATGTTTTACAATATGCTAAGCATTCTGAGAAGTATTTGAAAGCAAAAGCAAAAAAGAATGTGAAAGTAAAGGTTCTTATGCAAGGAGATGAAGGAGAGGAGGATGCAGAAGAGTACACTGCTGAGGCAGAACCAGAGGGGTCTCATAGAGGAAGGATTACTCTACAGAAATAGACAGTGCAACGAGAGTACTTCCACCCTGTGTACAAGCACTGGTAGCATCAGCGGTGTAGTGGTTAGCACTCTCGCCTAGCAGTGAAGGGGGTCACTGGTTCGAATCCCAATCATGACGCTGCCTGCCTGGAGTTTGCATGTACTCCCTGTGCCTGCGTGGATTTCCTCCGGGTGCTCTGGTTTCCTTCCGCACTCTGGAGACATGCAGGTGGGTTGATTGGCTTCTGTCCCGGTTTGGCCCTGGTATATGAATGGGGATGTTGGATCCTTGGGGGTGGAGAACGATGTGGGTGTACAGGGGTAGAGGCTAGACACTCACTCAGGCTGAACCGGATGGACTGGTGTCTTTATTCAACTTTACTAACTGAAAAGGTACCACATGCAGTGTTTGTTATCCTGTTACAACAAAAGGTATCACATTTGAGCCCAGCACGACACCTTTCCTGTATGACAATACTTTTGACACAACCTCACTTAACAATACAGAGGTGTACTACATTAAAACCATCCACACTACTACCACTTCCTACTGACGGGTATAAACATGACTGCACTGCTGCCATCATTGAAAAGGTACTGCCACGAAGTGATCTGAAAGATGTACCATTATCTAACCCTGACATGATACTTTTTGTTGATGGTTCTAGTAAGAAAAATCCAGATGGCACAAATGCAACAGGATATGCAGTAGTGACACAGGATGAGATTTTGGAAGCGGGACCACTACCAAAACATTATTCAGCACAAGTTGCAGAACTTGTAGCACTGACAAGAGCATGTATACTGTCAGAAGGAAAATCTGTAACCATATACACTGACAGTCAATATGCCTTTTCAACAGTGCATGTTTTTGCACAACAATGGAAAAACAGGGTGATGGTCACCTCCAGTGGTAAACCAATTTCACATACGGACTTCATTTCAGAACTCCTAGATGCAATACAGTTACCAAAAAAGCTTGCAATCTGTAAATGTCAAGCACACACAAAAATATACGGACCCCATCTCAAAGGGAAATAAAAGGGCAGATGAAGCTGCACATAAAATAATGACGAGAAATCATAGTGATAGATCATACAGTCCTTACTGATATGCAGCAAAATGCCCCCCCCCCGGGGAAAACAATATTGGAAAACAAAGGGTTGCACAATAATTGATGATATTTACACATCACCTGAAGGGAAACCGGTATTACCAAAATCTTTATTTAGGTATGCAGCAGTATTGACACATGGAGTAACGCATGTGTCAAACAGGGGGATGACTGAGATGTTAAATAAAGTATGTACAGCCTATGGATTCACAAATTACTAAAAAAACGTTTTGCTCTCAATGTCTTATATGTGCAAGACACAATGCTCAGGGAGGTATAAGACCACAGAAAGGGAAGTTCCCTACACCACAATATCCATTCCAACACATTTGCATGGATTTTATTGAATTAGACAAATGTGAAAGGAAGAAATATTGTTCGGTACCCAGGCACCCTGACCAAATGGGTGGAGATATTCCCGACAGGAAGTGCAGATGCACAGACTGTAGCCAAAGCATTACTAAGAGATATTATTCCTAGATTTGGAATCCCTGAAAGGATTTACAGTGATAATGGACCCCATTTTGTAATTAAAAAATATACAACATTTGATAGAAGTGATGAGAATTAAAGGGAAATACCATTGTGCCTATCATTCCCAATCAGCTGGATTGGTAGAAAGACATAATGGCATTCTAAAAAGCAAACTGAGAAAAGTTATGGAAGAAATAGGTAAAAATAATTGGATGTATTGCCTACTAGTAGCTGTGACCAGTATGTATATCACACCCCCAAAAGAAGATGAAAAGGTGCATGTGGGAGATTGGGTCTCAATAAAAAGTAATAAGAAAAAAAAACAGTGGTAACTCCCCAAGGTGGGATGGTCCTTTCAAAGTCCTTTTAACTACCTCTACTGTGATAAGGATTGCAGAGAGGTCTACCTGGATTCACCAGTCCCATTGTAAAAATGTTTTACAGGCAGAGTAGGGCCAGTTGGCTACAAGAGGTCCAGAAAATTCGGCTACAAAGGGAGGTCTCACACAAGGTGGGACTTGTCTCAAACCGGTGAAGTCTCCCTCCCCTTCCAACTCCCCTATCCTATCCGCTGGAACTCTGTAGCTGGTTAGGATGAAAGGGACAGTAATTATCCTTGGGTTACTGGTGACACTAGGAGAGGCATCCATAAGAGGGGGTAGGCGCTATGGAAGAGTAGAGGAACCTTTGAATTGGGAAAGAACAGGAAAAGCATTAAATCTAAAACTTTATAGAGGGAATAACTAGCACTATACTGGTAGATTTCTGTCAGATTGCAGATTGTGGGGATACAACTGGGCCTAGAGGACTTCTATGGGCAGATAAATATATCTGCTGGCTCTGGAATAAGGCAGGATGTCAAGCATGGGATCAGGCCCTGTGGACTACAGCGCATCAAGATTGGGGGTATAATCAACCAGGGGCTAAAAAGAGTGGTATAAAGGAGAGACTCGTAATCACAAAAGCGGCCAACTCCCCCTGCACAAATAGTAAGAACTGTAACCAACTATTAATAACATTAAAGGAGCCGAGGAAGGAAGATCAGCGGTTGTATTCCATGGGAGCATGGGTGTCAGGAACTGACCCCTCAGGAACATTTTTCCTTGAGGTATTACCTCCTAATAAAATTAAACAGGAAAAAGTAGACTCAGAAGGGAAAGAAGAAGGCCATACTAAAATAGAAGTTCTGAGTATAACTATAAGATTCACTAACCTAACAATAGAAGATGCCATAGCTTTGGAGACGGGCTACCAAGAAAAAATGAGTGGTTAGAATGGTTGAGGTACACGGTTAGAACTCTGAAAAAGGAAAACTGTTTAGTTTGTGCCGGAGCCAGACCACATTTACCAACAGTTCCTTTTCCTCTAGATCACAATACAGATCCAGAAGGTTTAAAATGTATGTTGCAATTGTATAATAAGAGCTATAAACCTGAAATAAATTCTACTCGTCACACATTGAGTTTGTTGTTTCCCCCAGTACAGAGACTTCAGATACCTCCAGCGGTTACCGCTTATCCGGGCAACTTTACTTGTTTTGCACTCCCAGGGAACCGTAGCGTGGTGGATCTTGAGTCACTACCTGATGACTACTGTGTGGAGAGGATTAACACGGACAACGGTGACTGGGTTGGACATGACATTCAGAGAGCTGATGTCTGGTGGATGTGTGGGGATAAGAAACTGCGAGCTAGACTACCGGCCAATGCCCAAGGGGATTGCGCTATGGTCCAGCTGGCTATTCCCCTGAGAATCCTGTCAGAATACCCGTGGACTAAGAGTCACCGACAGTATCGTAGGGACACCTCTCCCTTGGGGTCATTTGACTCTCAGATCTACATAGATGAGATTGGGGTTCCTCGCGGGGTGCCGGACGAGTTTAAAGCCAGGAATCAGGTGACAGCTGGGTTTGAGTCTCTTCTCTGGTGGGTGACTATAGATAAAAATGTTGACTGGATTAATTATATATATATTATAACCAACAACGATTTGTAAACTATACTAGGGATGCTGTGAAGGACCTAGCAGAACAGTTGACCCCCACATCTCTAATGGCCTGGCAGAACCGAATGGCTTTAGATATGGTTTTAGCTGAAAGAGGAGGGTATGCAAAATGTTTGGTAGCATGTGTTGTACCTTTAATCCCCAACAATACAGCTCCTGGAGGGACAGTGACCAGAGCCTTGGAAGGACTGACTGCGCTATCGAATGAATTGGCGGAAAACTCAGGTATTAATGATCCATTCACAACTTGGCTTGAAGGATGGTTCGGTAAATGGACTGGATTTATCATATCATGTTTGATCTCAATCGCTGTGGCTTTGGCCGTTTTGGTCACTTGCGGATGCTGCTGCATTCCCTGTATTTGAGGACTTTCACAAAAACTCATTGAAACTGCAGTCTCAAGAACAATGTATCAAACCCTCTCTACCTCTGAGGAGACCTATGTGGACATTGAAGCTCAACTTAATGACATACAGTCCGAAAGTGTATAACACAGGGACTTTCATCGAAATGTGTGGAGATAAAATAGTCACACAAAGAGGAGGGAATGTTAGAAAAGTTTTAAATGTTTATTGTGTGACTATTAGAAAAACAATAGTCCTGAGACTGATTTGTTAAAAAGCTTACTTCTGAGCACATTATTGTATTAACTCATTGTATTGTTTTGTCCTAATTAACTCCATAGTAAGTAGGATGATTAGATTTAACTAAATATGATAGCCTAAGAATGTACAGGGAACATGGATAGCTAATAAAGTGCTAGCCTGTGCCATGACACGTTATTTATGTTCCCTCAGCCAATAGAAGCACAGAGATGTTATTCTTGTGGGATATGTGAGGGCGGAACACTTTCTTTTGTTGAGACTTTTTCTTCAGCTTTCGTCCTGTAAGCATGTCTCCCTGTTGTGGGCCACATCAGAAATAAATTGTTTGCTTCTCAAGAACACCCGGAGTTTTTACTGATCACAAGGGAAATTCCTAACACAAACCGTTTGCAGAATTGCTTCATCCTGAACGTCAACTGGTCTTGCATCTGTTTACTGCAACTAAATGTTCGGAAAGGCTAAGGAAAACCCCTACCCTTAGCTTTCAAACCAAAAAATTTATGAATGATATTATGGTAAATCAGAAGCTGACAGCTATACTTTTGGACGCTCACAAAAAATTTCTTCGGGTCTGGCAACCGTGCATCGTTCATATCCAACCCTCAACATTCTTCTTTCAATTTAGTGCTTCTCTGCTGCACACTCCGCAGGACTCTTCTTTTCTACTTCTCTTTTATTTCTAGCTCTTTCTCGAGTTACTTTTCTACTACTATTGCTTTATTCTACAGTAAACTTATCCCAAAAGCATACTGGGTCGCCAGGCACATTCCTGGCTGTGATGGTTACAGTGTAGCACAACTCCCCACCCCCTTTTTTTTGTATATATCTTTTTATATATATTGCACCTCTACCTCAATGTATACATGGAGAATCAGGTCTTATGTCTTGCTCAATAGGCTGTACACCTGGAAATCTTTGTTCTATTTCAACATAGGAAATAGTCGTTTTTGGATCTTTACTGACATGGGTGCTGAACGTTGAACATATAATTTATTTTTAATTTTTATTATTAATAAATTATTTATAAAATCCTTTGTAAAATAAATTATTCAATTTCTAAAAGCATGTGTCCTGTACAATAAAATGGCAACAGTTACGATTTTTTTTATGTTGCACAATATTTGCACAGCTGTTTATCAAATGCATATTTTCATGAAAAATACACTAAAATTAATTTTAGTGCACACTAACTCAATATGATACATGTTAAAAAAAATTATAATACTCTTTTTAAAAAAAAATATAAAACATGGGGTTCTGTTGAAGAAATAAGTACTAAACATGTCCAACTTCAAAACTGCATATTTCTGTGAAATGGTGAAAAACTACGGTTGATGCTTTCAAAACATTTATAAGCCTTTATGAGTTAATAATGAATTATAGCCCTTAGAACGATTGCTCTCATTGTGTGTTCCCTTTGCTTTTGTTTTCATGGGCAAATGGGGGTGCTTTTAACTTTAAAAAATATATATATATTTCTATTTATTTTAATTTAATATTTTAAACACTTTTTTATTTAATGCTATGGCCATCACAATGAGGCTAACGGACCCTTATGTGATAGCATGGTCAGTTCATGTGATAATATGGGCAGGTGACTGGTTCTCTTTATGTATCTATTAGACCTCTAATGTCACTCCTGACCTTCACCATAGCTAATCAAGCACAGTAGTTGGGGAATGAATGAACTGAAACCAGAAGTAACAAAATGCTTAGAGATATGTTGGTGTTGCACTGCTCTTATGTTATATAACCCTCAAAGGGTGGTGAATATAATGCCTAATTACACAAATCAATAGTACAAAATATGTATAAATGTCTAATAAAATAATATAAAGTGCTAAGATAAGTAAAAACACCACAGAGGTGATAAAAATCCAAATAAATGAAAATCAAGTGAACAGAAGTAAATATATAAAAGCAATCTCTTAAACAAAAATTACTTATTTGTTAAAGTGCAGAAAAATGTTAATAATAATAAAAAAAAGTAAGTAAACACACTACAGAGGCAGTTGAATCAAACATCCATAAAATCCCAACTGCCTAAATTGGGTGCAAGACCAAAATGCTTGTTGCTTTTGGCTTACATTGGAGTTTACTGCAGTCATGGGTTCCCCCGAAGAGATGCAGTGGAGGGGTGGGTGGCCATAAAAGTGACTGAGCAGCTGAAGAGACACCTGGATTACATTAACTGAACAGCTGATCTCCAGCTGAAATAAAATGATACCAAGCTCATGGCTGCAGCTATTTACGTTTTCCCTCGTTGTATGGTCCGCCACCGTACAGTAAGATTGGCAAGCGTACCAGAAGGTGTGGACTATACTGGTGTGCATTGAGGCAATCATGCAGTTATGAGGGATCACCAATATCCCACACTGTCAGGAAGATGGTATGGGAATCACCCCATCCCATGCTGGATGGAAAGGATCCACTTTTAAACAGCAGTTTCCCATTATATGGTAGACCACATGAGAATGGGAAGGCAGTTCACAAACATCTCCATAGCCACACGGTCTGACTGCAAATGCGTGCCTATTCCCGAAGCCACGCCCCTTTCCGGTTAGCTTGAGCTGTTATTCTGTCTCTCACTGTTAAAATAAACCTACCATTAAAATGATAGACTGATCATTTCTTTGTTAGTGGGCTACCATACAAAAACGGCAGGGGCTCAAATACTTTTTTCCCTCACTCTATATATTATGTGTATTTATTTTTGATACCATTTCATACCATACATTCAATATTTTGATCATCACACGTTCTGTTGGGACCTTTTGCCACTTCGGATGGCCATTATATTTGTGGGACCTAGGTCCTTTTTTTTTTTTTTTTATTTGAGTGCTGCACTCATTTTTGTATGTAAGTTGTTTGCACTATTGGGTTGATTTACTAAAGGCAAACAGACTGTGCACTTCGCAAAGTGCAGTTGCACTCTGAAAGAGAAGTTGCTCCAGAGCTTAGTAAATGAGCAGATTGGGTATTCTTTACAAAGAGAAGCCTTACCTCATTTACTAAGTTCTGGAGCAACTGCACTTGCAGAGAATTCCAAGAATGAAGTAGTATCCCTAGCCTGTGCCTATTTATTAGGAACCTTTGCCATGAATTCAAAGGGAGATTGCGAGCCAGGCCTTCTCATCCGCATCAGTACTTGACCTCACGAATGTGCTTCTGGAAGAATGGTCAAACATTCCCATAGACACACTCCTGTACCTTGTGGACAGCCTTCCAAGAATAGGTGAAGCTGTTATAGCTGCAAAGGGTGGCCCAACTCAATATTGAACCCTACGGACTAAGACTGGGGTACCATTAAAGTTCCTGTGTGTGCAAAGCTAGGTGTATGAAAACTTTTGACAATATAGTATATATACAACCCGCCATCCTCCCACAGCTTAAGTTACATCACTTTCCAAGTAGATCTTGGGAAAGCTGTGAATCCGAAATCTCATAAGAAGATGTTCCTGCACAGGTATGAAGTACATTTTTACACATCAGAATTTGTTTCCCATAGTCCATAGCCTACGGGATTAATTGGTAAACACAACATTAGAAATGGAAGGTTATCTATAGCTATATTTTGAAAGTCATATGAGGAATAATTCAAATATTGTTCCTACACTGATGCCTTGTGATGTTATTATTCCCTCAGCTCACGTGCAGCTATTTTTATAACCGTGTTGATAAGAATGAGCTGCAGGTGGTATCATAAGCTGATCGTCTGCATCCTGAATAACAACATCCCTTACAAAATAGAATCTAGATAAGAGGTTCAAAAAGAAAATCTAAATAAAAGCAAAGCTGATAAAAATGCATATTTTATATTTCTTGCTCATAATTAAAACCAAAGTCTAATCTAAGCATATTCCTTGTGCGCTGAACAGTTTTCAAAACACAGGCCTCTTACAGGCATGGCTTGCTCACAGACCTCACCCCGTGTCTAGGTACACCATCCAATGACATTTGTGGGTACAATTTAAACTGCCAAAATCAAGGTTGTATCAACCACTTTAGGTGACATTGTCCATATAGAGCCTGCATGCCCTACATACCATAAATACACACCAGATTTATTCTTAATCAGCTACAAAAATTTAGGAGGCAGAAAAACTGGTGAAAATATTATGCTGGTGTAGCCTACGGCGTCATGCATACTGGGCGTTAAGCAGACAGAAGCCTGGTCGCACATAGTCTGTAAAGCCCCGTACACACGATCGGATTTTCCGAAGAGAAATGTTGGATGTTAGGCTGTTGTCGGAAAATCCGACCGTGTGTATGCTCCATTGGACATTTGTTGTCAGACTTTCCGTCAACAAATGTTGGCTAGCATGTCTTCAAATTTTCTGCCAACAAATGTGTGTTGTTGGACTTTCCGATTGTGTGTACACAAGTCCATCAGACAAAAGTCCAAAGTACAAACACGCATGCTTGGAAGCAGAAGTGGTCGGTCTTGTAAAACTAGTGTTCGTAATGGAGAATTAACATTTATGACGTAGCAAATTATGAAATCTCAAAATGCAGCGCACATTCTCTTCTTTAATGGGATAAAAAATGAGGCTGCTTGTCGGGTGATACTGATGGAGTTATTGCAAAAAAAAATTCAAAGGCTTTTTTTTCTAGTGATATCAAGAATAATAGTAGAAAAGATGTAGCTGGATAGCCACACTCCGAATTATTCAACTTTATTTCAAAAATGTCATTAAAATCATAGCATCTAGGCTGGTAGACAGACTAACTGCACAGCCGCTGACATGTTTCACACTGAACACGGTCAACGTGTCAACTTTATTTTAAATAAAGTTGAATAATTCAGAGTGCGGCTATCCAGCTACATCTTTTCTACTTCAGTTCCTGTTGCAAACGGAGCCAGCACCCTGTGGGATTGTGGAGACAGCTGTTTTGGGAGAAGTCATTACATTTAGAGCGGTAATTCTTTGTATTGATATCAAGAATAATATTATTATGGTTTCTTTGTCCCTTATTTATTTGTGCAAGTTACCACAACACCATTATCACATAGTTTATAAGATCAAAGATATAGCTATGTGGGTGTCCCTTGTTAATTTTACATTGTATTTTTTAAAATGTAACTGCCTAACCCCAAAATGTAATTTGAAGTAAAACACATAGTCAAGTATTATTCTCCACAATTTTTTACTGTGCATTACAAAAAAATAAAAAATAGACATGCTATCTGCAAATAAAACGTAACCAAAAAGTGCATTCTATGCATCCACAAATATAGAAAATATACCAAATCAAATCATAATTCAACCAGAAAAAAACTGTCAAAGGAATAACTCCATGGCCAATAATAAATAACCTGTTATCTCCTCCGATTCCGCAACATGGCTGGTTGGCGAACGGCCGTTTAGAAACAAACTGAAAGGCACCAAAATGAAAAGTGTGAAATGAAAAACGTGAAAAGAAAAGCATGAATCAACACTCACCAAACTTCTGCTAACACAAATTACCAGAAGGAGCCCAAAAGGTGGTGCTAAAGAGCTGAAAAACCACGTAGTACATCTAGTACGTCACTACATTCGTAATTGTTGGCCAACATGTGTGACCATGTGCATGCAAGACAAGTTTGAGCCAACACCATTCGGACAAAATTCCACAGTTTTGTTTGCGGAAAGTCCGATTGTGTGTACGGAGCATAACACTCTATGGGAAGCTGAAACCTGTTGCAGCTGGAGTGGTAGTAATGTTTAAGGCATTATGCACCCAGGAACAAATGCCTGAAACAAAAGTATGCATTCTGGGCATTCGTTCCTGGATGCATAGTGCCTCAAACTAGACAGTGATCTACTGGACAGAGCATCTGTGCCTTCTGCACAAAAACACTGGGATCCCAAGCAAGGGGGTAAATGGCCAGTGTGCATTAAGCGGAAAACTTTTGGATATGACCTAGAGTATAGAAGGTGCATATTTTGAAATTTGTAATAATACTGTTAAACACCATACACACGATCACTTTTTCTGCTGAATTTTTCCATCAGATTTACCAAAACCATATAATATGAGGTAAAACCTTAGGAATTTCAATTTGTATGCAATCAATCAGGCCCTTGCACTACATGGTTTTGGTAAACCTCAAGGATAAAATCTGCAGAAAATCTGATAGTGTGTATGGGGCATTATGGTTTCACTCTAGTTTAAATGGTAATTAGCATGCTGGTGTATATATATATATATATATATATATATATATATATATATATATATATATATATATATATATATATATATTAGTAATAATAAGATTGCCATTTATGTGTTTGGGGTTTAGGGGTAAAAATTATGTTGACTATTTGACCCTTTTGAGGAAAAGAGGTGTTGCTGTTCTATATGTGTAGTAGAATTATTATGGTTGTCTCCTCTCTGGCTATAATAAAGTTTAAGCTAAGGTTACATCATGTCATTAGTGTGGTCACTAATTAGCATTGGTTGTGTTCACTTCCTGGCTGTGTTCAAGCTGGCTATAGTGATAGTAACTCTTATGTCGCGTACACATGATCGGAATTTCCAACGGGAAATGTTCGATGTGAGCTTGTTGTCCGACCGTGTGTATGCTCCATCGAACATTTGCTGTCGGAATTTCCGTACATACATTTTTGAGAGAAGGTTATCAAATTTTCCGACAACAAAGGAAAGTCCGATCGTGTGTACACAAGTCTGACGCACAAAAGTCCATGCATGCTAAGAATCAAGTGAGATGGAAGCACTCGGTATGTGCTATCTCCATTACGAACTCTAGTTTTACAATTATTGTAAAACTAGAGTTCATAATGGAGATAGCACATTCGTCACGCAGAAAATCTTTAAATCTTTCAGTGCAGCGCATTCTCTTCTTCTTTATAATGCTAGAATAATGAAGTTGCTTTGCTGCTGATATTCACACAGTTCTGACAAACTGTTTTTTTTTTTAGTATTTCTTGTAATCTTTGTTTTTGTAGGTTTTTTTAAATCAAGATCTCCAGAATAATCTTTTTTTATTTTTTATAGTGATCTCCTTTTTATGAAAAAAATTCTCCATATCTCCAGAATAATTTTTTTTTCTAGTGATCTCCATAATATTTTTTGTTGTTTTGTGTGTCAAGTTACCACAACACCATTATTATCTTGTATTTTTTTACCTAAAATCATTTGGTTGGTGTTTGGGTCCCTTGTTAATTTGACATTGTATTTTGAAATGTACCTGCCTACTCACAAATTGTCCTTTTTGAAGTATTTGTCCAAACCAAAAATTTTAATTTATTAGGTGTCCTAACAAAAAAAAGAGGAAGGCAACGCTGGAAAAACAGTTGGAATTGGTGAAGCCTTTGTTCCCCAGGGAAGATTATTTTTTTTTTTTAACAGGCCAAATTGGTAACCTGAGGAATCCATTTATTAGGGAGCACAATACGGTCCAGGACTCCAAGAGATAGGGAGCAGCAGCAGATGACATATATGTCCCCAGGCTGTGGTCTTACAAGAGCCTGCGTCTATTGCCAGACCACACCAAACCCAAGCCATCACTCTCAACACTTCCTTCCATGCTGCTGTCATGGAATGAGTGACTGTGTTGTTGGAGATGTTGCTGGAGGTGGTGGAGGAGTAATATAGTGTAGCGCACACAGGTGGGTTTTAGTTGGGAGTTGGCCCCTCATCCCCTTATTTAGGACCTGAATTATTATCTCCTCACACATGAAACGTTGGCAAAAACAGTTTTGACAAAACAGTTCCTGACTCCTCCAGGTTCTTTGCCTTCCTGATGCTTTTTGTTGGAAGGTGGAGGGGAGGAACCTGGGATTCGGCCAGGCTGCTGGGCGTGGCCACCTCCTGGCTGCCACTTTCCACGGCCACCTCCTGGCTGCCACTTTCCATGACCTCCTCCTGGCTGAGACTTTCCTGTTTATGAAAATGGGACATAATTTTAGTTTTTTGGTCATCAATCACACACAATTTTGGGCTCATGACTGTTGCAAATTGAATGTTAACAAATAGAAAAGACTATCATTCTGATCCCAGCATTTTTCATTCTTGTCTCAATCATGTAAACCACTTTGTTAAATCAGAAATTAGTGATCAATAATAACATCTAGTTAACATCATTCAATTTTTGACAATAAATATGTTGAACAATGCTATACCTGGCTCAAGCAGAGCTCCTTGACATCTTCTTCCTGGGTGGAAGGCCCAAATTGGACTTCTGCAGCCTCATCTTATGTGCAAGGAAGTGTGGAAGGAACAGTTGCTCCAGCACTGCCTTCCTCTTTAGCTTGTTAGGGTATTCTCAGTGTTTGACTTGCACAGACATGGCAGCTCCCTGTATATGTCTATGAAGTTTGGCAGGAGGTCTGGGTCAGTAAATTTATAAATTTTCTCTAGAAGACACAATACAAGACAAACCCTAATGTCAGGCTCAACGCTTCTAATCTTGTCCCAATATAGGCCTCAATCTATAAGCAGTATAGGCCACTAACCACTGATGCCCCAGTGATGTCCCAGTGTACCTTCGTTTGCACGGTCGGCGCTTAGGATACTCCATCCTCCGCTCACAGATCGTATGTACGACACACTCGTGTTATGCTTTATATATACTGCGCATGTGTGAAACTCCACCTCTGACCTTCTTTCTAGTGTATTCCCCGCCCCTTCTCTTTTGGTGCAGTGGAAGAGCACATGGCGGAGAGACAGCAGGTGTGTGATAATAGCAGCAACAAGGAGGACGACGAAAGCCTCAAATATGTGCTTTATAGAGATGGTGGAGATGGTGGATATCTTTAAGAGGGCAGAGTATGATGGGAAGCATGAGCATGGACTGTACAGCAACCCAAATGTGAGAAAGGCCAAAATAATGACTAAAGTTGTGAAAAGTCTGCAGAGGAATTTTCGGGTACGACGATCCAAGGAGCAATTGAGAAACAGCTGGTCAGACCTGAAATTGAGGGAGCAAGATCAGTACAGAAGGATGAAGAAAGTGCTGCAAAAAAGTAAGTATTTGTCGTATGTTTCTATTATTATTATTACTTTAGTACTGCTCCATGTGCTTTTCTTTACTGTTGTACAGATTAAAATGATAAGTTTCAGGTTCGTGGGCACAGTAATCATTCGTAGTAAACATTGTTCGTTCGCCCACTAATACAATGTTTTTGGCAGATGCAGGTTAACTACATTTGTTCATGTCTATTTGTATTAAAATAAGTTTAGTACATTTGTTGTCTAGATGGGTTTGTAACTAGAATGAAATGCAAACTAGATTCAGTGTAAGGAGAGGACACTCAGCAGCTGTTTACACATCTGGACGCAGGAGCACTAGTGTGACACAACAGAATACCATTTTTAGGGTGTCCCACACAGGTGCTCCAGTGGTTACTAGAGGTCTTTCCATGTGTGAAACTTTAATAACAAATAAGGTAAGTATTCCAGCTTTAGAAAGGGGAACAGCTTGAAACTCTGCCAAAATAGACAATTGTACGACACTTCCAAGCAATGTTTTATATTCCTATTTCTTGCCTCAAAGATCTGTGTGCTAAGTATACCTTTTTTTTTTATTCACATAGGGGAGAAAAGAATCGGTACATCTGAGAACACCACGAACCCCACTTCTCATGAAGAAAGGGAAAGGGTTCATGAAGTGGGCAAAATAGTGACCACAACAGGTCAGTATCTGAGAACACAACTTAAGGTAATAGATGTATGCCTGCATATTTATAATACAAGGTGTTTTTTTTTATTTTTAGGTGATGTGGATGTTGTGGAAAAAGAAACTAATTTCAACAGTGCAAGTGCACAGATCCTCATCGGTGAGATCATGGTGTGCAATTGGGATTCAGAGATGGTTAAGCAAAACATCAAGGATGTTTCAAAAGCCAATGACCAACATCATTGATGTTTTAGGCATAATAACAAAAATTGTAAAGTTGCTTATTGTATTATATATTTTTTTAAATATTGTTACCGTAAGTAATTTTAAAGCCATATTTTGAAGTTGCACACAGTGGGGTTAATTTACTAAAGGCTAAGTGCAGTTGCTCCCGAGCTTAGTCAATGAGGTAAAGCTTCACTTTGCAAAGGATATCCAATCACATGCAAGGAAAATAAAACAGCATTTTTGCGTGTACATGATTGTTTGATGAAAGTCAGCAGAGCTTCTGCTCATTTACTAAGCTGTGGAGTAACTGCTCTTGCAGAATGCAACTGCATTTTCCAAAGTGCACAGTCTTTTTGCCTTTAGTAAATCAACCCCAGTGTGTCAACATGTGCTATCTGCCATTACAGGATATCAATGTACGCATTTTGTGGGTGCAACCGCTTCCTCGCAACTAAAGTAGATGAGAGGAAGGGGTTGCACCCCTGAAACACGTCCATTTATCCCCCATGATAGGAGCTAGCACATGTTTACATTAGGCATGGAATCAGAAGGGAAATCCACATTTTGACTCCTAATTTGTGTGCATCTTCAAAATTTGGCTTTTACAGGGGTGACATCACCCCATCTGATGAAAACTAAATCAACACAGTTTTAACATATGTAGTGCTGGCTCCTGAAGAGCATGCGCTATGTGTTTTGTAATTTAACTTTTTCCTGGAACTGCAGTTTGGTTTTGGGTTTAATTATTCAAAATTTTGACCTCAGTATCAGTCTGGCTGGACTGCATGGTGTTCTGCCAGACCATGGTGTGATGCTGTCATCCCTGGCAGGGTCCAGTTGGGTGCATTAAGGGTTTACTCTCTCGGAAAACCAGCCCAGTGGGAGTATCACTATTGTTGTGCATTCTGGGAGAGGGTACTTAAGGTGCTGACGTTACGTTTTTCGTGGGTTCCAGAAGTGCTTCCTGGCTGATGGTCCTGGTCCTCCTGACCAGCCCCCAGGACTCTCATGGCCTGGGGTGCAGATCCACCCAACTACAGGTCTCAGGGCTGGCAAGTCCGAGGCAAACAAACTAAAAGAAGGATTCAAAGGTGGTCCAGTGTCACCTCGGTTTGTGGAGAGGCCCAGCAACTGTGAAGGTAACCAGGGGAGGACTCTTTGGGAGAAGGCCATGCAAAGGTTGGCTTCTCAATAAGAGCCTGGACAAGTTGAAAGACCCCAAGTGAATCTGGTCTCATGTGGTATCGCCGGACCGGCTGCAAGATACTGGTACCATACGAGGGTTCTCCAAGTGTTCTACAAACTTTCTATAGCAAGCCTGTGGCAGAGACTGTATCTGATTGAAGCACCCTGTTGGCTGCTAGGCTTGGTGAGAGAAGGACTATCCAATAAGGGTGAGAATCCAGCTGTGAATGGCTATTCTCTGGATTTCCTACTGGTGAGAGACTTTTCCTATTTGAATTAGCACTAAGAATACCTGGACTTTCCTACCTAAACCCTCTAACCCTATGTTGAGAGACTGTGTTCGTTAACTACTTTTTGCAAATAAAAATCCCTTTAAGTGGATCTGGCGTCAGTCTCTGCAGTTCTTGGGCCATCTACCTCGGGAAACTCCTAGACATACACGAGGTGAAGAAGGTAATGGTAAGCCCAATTAAATCAGCTGCTCCTTCGGGAGTCAGTGCTACACATAGTAATGTCTCATATTGTCTTAATTTTATCAAAGTTGAACTTTGTAAGTCCCTGAGTTGTGTATGTTATGGTTTTAAACATGCCTGTTTAACCAAAAAAAGGCTATATCTTCTGTCAAGCATAAATGTTACAAAACCAATGTTGGTTTGTTAAAAACCTTTTTATAACGCACAAGTAAATGGGCTTCGAGTAAAATGTTTTATACTCAACAATGTGTGGCTTCTTCTTTCAATGCGCAATACCAGTTTTTGGCGTAAGTTGGTGTAGTTACAGTGACAATGGGGGTTATTTACTAAAGGCAAATCCACTTTGCACTACAAGTGCCTATTTTAGTGCAGTTTTAGTGCATTTGTAGTGCAAAGTGGATTTGCCTTTAGTAAATAACACCCACAGTGCTCTAAAATTTGCCCAAATCAGGCCATTTTAGGGACTACAAGAAATTTATTAAATCATGGAGTTGAAAAAGATGATTATATTTATCATGAATGCATTACATACATTAACAACAAAAACAAGGTGTGTGTGTAGCAGACCCACAACATAATGGCTGAAGAAGAGATTGTCACCCCATGTAGCAAATAAGTTAAGTTTGCACTATTTAAGAAAATGGTCAAAAATAAAAAGCCATTGGAGAACCTAAGAGATAGATAAGAAACACAAGCAGTAAATCAAATGAAATATGAGTTTCTATTTTTTCTATTTTTTTATTTAAACATGTTTATAGATTTTCTGGCATATCAATGGCCCCCCTACCCACAAATACTCTAGATACTTTTGGCGAACTTCGCAAGCCAGGAATGCCAGGTTCAAGAGTTCTTTGATCCCAACTGAGGCCACATAGTTTGATGCATTTTTTTGCAAAATGTTATATAATATGCAGCATGCAAGAACAATGTGATTTTATTTTATATTCTGCAATGTTGATAGCTGTGAGAAATAGGCAAAACCAGCAGGCCATTATTCCAAAGGCATTTTCCACCACTCTTCTGGCTCTGGCCAGCCAGTAATTGAAAACCCTCTGGTCTGGGGTGAGGGTCCTCATTGGGAATGGCCGCAGAAGATGGTCCCCTAGTGCAAAAGCTTCATCCTCGATCAAGACGAACAGGAGTCCCGCCACATTATCTTCAAGATGTGGCAACTTCAAGCTGCCATTCTGGAGCCGTCTGAAGAACTCTGGGTGATGACTCCACCATCCGGCCATTTTTCCCCACGTCCACATACAGAAACTCATAAGTTGTCAATACCACCGCCAACAACACAATACTATTATACCCCTTATAGTTATAATAGTATCAGTTGGGGGGTGGGACGATGCGGATGTGCTTCCCATTTATTGCCCCACCACAGTTGGGGAAGTCCCACTGCTGGGCAGACTGGGAGGCAACAGTCTGCCATTCCTGTGGGTTTGAAGGTAACTGTGGAGTTGAACAAGAAAAAAATATAGTACTTTTGCACATAAACAATGCAGGCAGATTACACACAAATATTCTTGGCCATAAGTATAACATTTCTTGAAATGAGTATTTAAAGACAAAAGTATAAGGTACACTTATCAAATTCCTCACCCCCTCCCATTTTAAAAATTTTAGGGTGGGGGGGACGTTTTAGACAGGTAACCCTCTCCCCTTCATCGAGAGCTGAATGCATAAATAATGTTTGTGTTCTTTGGCCAGCCCCTGCTTACTTACACGATTGGCAGCCCACTGGACATGTAAGAAGTGCCATAATACAAAATTATGAATACACACTGTCCAAATTGAAGCACATTTTTACATTCTGCAATTACCTATCAAGATAATAGGAGAACAAAACTTTAAACAGTACCATTTGAAAGTATTCAGGCAGGCCCTTGCACATAGTTTGGTGAATTCATCCATAAATATGAACACATAAGAGAGGTATAGTGTGTATGGGTTTGGCTAAGTCAGCAGAGGATTGGTATCGGCTCACTTATGCCACGTACACACGACCGGATTTTTTAACAGCAAAGGTCCGACGGAACTAATCCATCGGACAATTTGATTGTGTGTGGGCTCCATCAGACCTTTGCTGTCCAAAAATCCGGGGGAACTTTAGAAATAAAACATGTTTTAAATTTTCCACCCAGAACTCTGCCGGACCAAGTTCCTAGTGGTAAAACCGTTTGTTTGTATGCTGGTCCAACGGACCAAATACAGCGCTAGGGCAGCTACAGCACCTGTCTGCGAGAATGTTTCTCATGCTGGTTCTCGGCGTCAGGGTACTGTACATCTCGTGCTGGCTGCAATAGGAAAAACACATCTATGCATACAAGATAAAACAGCCTTTTTATACAATCCAGAGGATTAACCCCCTAAGTTCCACAGTGAGTGTAACAAACATGATATTCTGCATATATGGACTGATTTTACTGTTGTGGGTTTAGTAACACTTTACCTTTTTCTGGCTGTAAATGGTGTCTTGATGGTGATTATTTGGTAGTTACTGGGTGTCAATTACTCGGTTCATATTGTCACCTATCAGGTAATTTTTTGCTCTCTGCACTGGAGAGGTTGAGGATTGGCATCTTTGCTAAATATATTTGTGAATACTGACCCTTTCAATGACCCTCACTATGGGTTTGATTTACTAAAGGCAAATAGACTGTGCACCGTGAAAAGTACAGTTGCATTCTACAAGTGCAGTTACTCTAGAGCTTAGTAAATGAAGTAAAGCTTCACTTTCCAACAAGTACCCAATCACTTACATGGAAGATAAAAAAAAGCATTTTTGCTTGCATATGATTGGATGATGGAAGTCAACAGAACCTTTGTTTACTAAGCTGTGGAGCAACTGCTCTTGCAGAGTGCAACTACAGTTTGCAAAGTGTGCAGTCTATTTGTCTTTATTAAATCAACCCCTATGAGCCAGTCTGCCCAGTACCCTGGAACAGCATATGGAGACTTTTAATGCAGAACTAAGGATCCCTTCCATATACTGATATGATTGCAGATAATAATGGTACTATTTATATATTATCCTTCATGTGTAGCTCTTCCTTTTTACATTGAAGAAATATTCTGGTGTGATCTACATTAAAAGACTTAGTAATACTTTCAAAACCCTAGACATTCTCATTCTGCTTGCTTCCTTATAGTTCTGCAGGCTAATATGCCACTTCTTTTTTTTTTTTACTAACATTTTCCTGAGTTGTTATAATTAGAACATCTTGCTATAAAATGCCATTGGCATATGTTTGAGTAGGGCTGACCAAGAGGCTTCTCAGAGGCTTGTAAGTGACTATCTAGGCACTAGAGTGACCCATGGATTCCTGAGGACTCGGGAGACTTTTTAATGACCTAATTTTTGTAGGAGAACTTTTTGTAAAACATGTTTCAGAATTTTTTTTTAAGGCTTTCCACTACGACATTAGAGAGTTACAGTTCTTCCTTTGGTTTTAATATACAATGTTTTAAATATACAATGTATTAAAATACATACAATATGTGTGTAAAGTTACTCTGCAATTTTGTTGTTTATTATACAAAATGTTGTACAATTTTTACAGTGTTTTGTTATTTCCTTTTTAAGGTTCATTTTAAGGGATATATTTTGTTTGTTAGCGCTATTTCTTGTATAGGATCTTAATGTCTGCTCAGCTGCTTAGATACTGTAGGTCATGCCTGCTAATTCAGTCTACTGTTAGTGTTTGTGATGTTTGTAAGTGGGATTGGCCTGTGAAAGTACTCATTCTATATGGTTTATATTTGCAGTGTGTTGGTGGTGTTGCCAATACATTTTATTTCTATTTATTTATATAGTGTCAACAAGTTCATCAATCTTTTACAATGTACATACTGTATATCATTTGTATTGCAACTTACACGCCAATGTTTCTACCACAGAAACAAACTGCAAGTGTGTGATGGAGGATATATTACTCCACATTTTTTTAAATACTTGCTTTAAGGTGAAACCAGAAAAGACCCTGGGAAAGGAGTATAGCTCTTTAGTTATTTTATTATTCATGATTATTATTCACAATTTATATAGCATTTACAGTTTACGCAGTGCTTTACAATGTGGAGGGGGGGACAGCAGAATTACAGTATAGTTCAATACAGAAGGGACAGGAGGGCCCTGCTCGTAGAGCTTACATTCTAAAGGGAGGGGGTGGTGGTACAAAAGGTAATAATTTTACAAAACTTGTACTTGGGCTGGGTTTGTTTGGTGTCAAGTGCTGCATGCAGTTATGAGTAGCCCCCAGGTAGTTAACCCTTTGGGGGAGCAAGTCATTGCTCTGCCGCATACCGTTAGTAGCTCCTGGCGAATGAATTTGTAGTACCACAGCACCCCCTCTTGCGTAGCTGAGAAAGTGATCAAATAGCATGGGACAGTATTGTGTTATGTGAAACTGTTTATGTAATCTAATTTGTTATCAGCATTATAAAAAGAAGCATCCTGCAACAAACCTTCTTTATGTCGCATAATTTTCTGGAGGGGGGCCATAGCACAGTCTATGAGCATTATCAGGGAGTTGGAAAAATGGCCAGAAACCAGTTTGAGACAGGAGCAGGTAGTGGCCAAAGGACAATGGGTCCTGCTGCTGGAGTGGTAAGATAAGGTCCCCAATGCACTCAGGATGACTGGGCTGCTGCAAAATGTTTCTCAGCTGCAGTACAGGACACCACCCAGGAATCAGGTCTGAGACCATGTAAAGACCAAGGCCTTGATCATGAGTTTTTAGTCTGTCTTTGCCTAGGGGTGGCGTTATTCGGCCACTAGCGGGGCGGTTTTACCCCCTTGCTAGCGGTTGAGAAAGGGTAAAAACCACCCGCAAAGCGCTGCTACAGCAGCACTTTGCCAGCGATATAGCCACGCTGCCCATTGATTTCATTGGGCAGGAGCGGTGGAGGAGCGGTATACACACCGTTCCTTCACTGCTCCAAAGATTCTTCTAGCAGGACTTTTTTTACCATCCTGCCAGTGTACCACTCCAGTTTGAAAGCCCTCGGGGGCTTTCACACTGGAGACACAGCAGCGGCTCTTTCAGGGCGCTATGCAGGCACTATTTTTAGTGCTGTAGCTCCTGCAAAGCGCCCCAGTGTAGAAGGGGTCTTAAAGCTTTCCAGTTGCTTCCCACTTCTTTCTTTACAACACATTGGGGTTGATTTACTAAAGGGAAATATACTCTGCACTACAAGTGCACTGCAAGAGCACTTGAAAGTGCACTTGTAAGTGCAGCTGCTTTAGATCGCTGTAGATCTGAGGAGAAGCTCTGAAATTAGGGGAAGCTCTGCTAATTTCATCATCCAATCATGTGCAAGCAAAAATTCTGCTTTTTATTTTCCTTGCATTCAAGTGCACTTGTAGTGCAAAGTGTATTTGCCTTTTTTTTGTTTTTTTTCCATATAATTTCTTTTATTAATGTATAAAAGGGGCATTTACAGAAAATTTGTACACAAATAATCAAAGATACGTGTTACATCAATATACCATAAAACTGAAAAACATGAACCTTTCAATTAAAGTTCCTGAGTATGAGGTTTCTGGGCCCACTCCGTACTTCCCTTAGTACTTGTATGTCTTTGCTACCTATTTCCTAACGGAAATATAAGCTGGACCTATTGGTGTTGTAAGAAGAGGAATGAGTTTATTAGGTGTCTTTCGGACCTGGTTTCAGTCGCTCTGGGAAGCGGAGATGTGGTAAATTGTATGGTGTTTATTTGGAACTCAATGTGAGCTTGATTGTAATAAAGGATGATACTGAGTGTGTCAGGGTGGGTGAACATGTATGTGGGATAGGTGATTGGGCCTGATATCCCTAAAGGGGAGGTGGGAGGGGAATGTGGATAAGGAGAGGGGGGGGGGCATAGTCATGTAGGGGAGAAGGGGGAAGGGAAATAGGGCGGTGAGGGAAAAAAAGCAAGGAGGTGCGAGGTCCTCTCTGACTTCCCTTCTCAGTTTGTTTGTATCTTTTGGAGGCTTAGTTAGAGATGTTTGGCTTAAGTGGGGATGAGATGATAGGGTAAAAACCAGATTTGGTAAGGCATTAGCAGTCCTTACCTAAAGGATGGAGTTTCAAGTATGTGTTGGACTATTTTGATTAGGAGGTTCCTTGAGAGCGATATATTCAGGTGTTGTCTGGAAGTGTAACCAGCAGCTCCATTTCCTATTGAATTTGGATGGGTTGTCCTGAGCAATGTGGATTAATTCCTCCATTTCTGATACTTTTCGGATTTGAGCAAACCATTCTCGGATTGTAGGGGAGCGTGTCGATTTCCAGTGTATAGGGATGTATTGTTTTGCTGCATTTATCATGTGCATCGCTAAAGATTTGTGATACGTCCTGTGTGATAGTGGGGAAAGGTGGAGTAGAAATTGGGCTGGGGAGAATTCTATATCGTAAGAGGTAACTTGTGATGTGATTCTGTGCACGTCTGTCCAAAACTTTTGCATCAAGTTGCATGACCACCAGATATGTAGTAATGTACCTTCTTCTGGTTGGCATCTCCAGCAAATTTCAGATATTGCTGTGTTAATTTTATGTAAAAGAGATGGTGTACAATAGCACCGAGACGCAATTTTGTAACCGTTTTCTTGTGTAGTGACATTTCTCGACCCTTTATGTATATTCTTAAAGGATTGTTCCCGTTGCATTACTGAGGGAGTAATGGAAAGATCCTTTTTCCATTTTCGGCATTTGTTAAGGTCTGATCCGTTTGACTATTTGCAAAAAGAAGGTTGTGTGTGGTAGACAATAGGTGAGGTTGGGAGTTTATTTGACTACAGAGCATTTCGAAAGGTGTGAGTGGTCTCGAAACATTTGGAGACTTTGTCTAGGGATTGCAAGTAGTGAGCTAGTAGTATGTCCATGAGGAAATAGGCGGTTTTCCCACTTGGGTAGCGATTTGGGAGGTGGTTAGAATTTTCCCCTGGTGAAAGAATTGGTGGGCCCTGATGCTATCTTGTGGGAGATTGTCTGCCAGGAAGTAATTGTGCATTCCCTGAGGGAAATCCGGGTTTAGTTTCACCAGAATTAATGGGCTTGGGATTGAAGAGAGGTTATTTTGAGAACAAGTTTTGCAGAAGCAGTTGAGAGTAGGTCCTATTAATGAGTGGGTATGGAGTGACAAAGAGATGTGGTTTGGATTCATCCAGGGTAGTGAAGCCAGGGGTAGTGTTGTGAGGGATGCTTTCAAGGGAACCCAATCTTTGCGACCTAAGTGAATGTTCCAATCCACTATTCTGGTAAGATGGGTAGCGGTGTAGTAATTGTGTATATCTGGGAACTTTATGCCTCCTTGGATTTTTGGCATGGTAAGTTGCTTAAAATTTATTCTGGGTTTTTGAGGCCCCCATAGAAATCTATAGCAGGCTGATTTGTATGTTTTAAAGAAGGATGGAGGGACTAGAATAGGGATTGTTTGGAGGATATACAAAAGTCTCGGTAGAGCATTCATCTTCAGTATCGCCGCTCTACCAAACCATGAGAATGATGGGTTATTCCAGAGCTTGAAGCCAGAGGTTAGTTTGTTTAGGATGGGTATGTACAGTAATTTTTTTGCGTAGAGGTCAAGGAGTTTGGCAGGGAGCTGTATTCCTAAATAAGTAATAGAATCCTTCTTCCATTGAAAGGGAAAGTTTTTTTTACATTGTTCTGCAAGGTGTTGGGGTAGGGAAATATTAAGTGCAAAGGATGTTGATAGATTGATTTTGAGATTGTAAATCATTTGGAACTGTTTGAGCTCTGGTTGCCTTTTGTAAATAACCCCCCATTGTTTTTCTCTACATTGTTTCAGTAATTTTGTAGTCTAAAACAAAATGTGAGGAAAAAAGCCACAACTGTCTTACACTAGGAGAACTCTTTGGAGAAAGATTTGCAAAGTTTTGAAGAAAGAACATGTTGGGAAGTTGTTGTAAGGAGAATAAAGAGGTATGTCATAAAACGAACACGTTAATCACTTTTGTTTGCAGATAATTTTTTCACTGCAGGTATTTGGAATTTGTTTTGGAGTTTAATGAGTCAGGGTTGCATAGCTCCCAACTGCCCCTCATTTGGAGGGATTGTCCCTCTTTTCAGACCAATTTCCTCTGTCCTTTATACAGTCCGAGTTGTCCCTCTTTTTGGTCTGATGTATAGAGTACATCCCTATCTACCTATCCCTATCCCTACCTATATAACCTTTTTATCCAACTTCTATATTACTGAATTGGTTATTCTGAAAAGTCAATATAAGGGTAAATAGAACAAAAAAATTAAAAAAACATTGTGTAGTTTAGCCAATCATTTTATGAATATTAGATTTTTGTGGTCCGTGTAACCGGGGATCATGGCAGGTTTGTGTCCTTTGCCTAAATACTGTGTGGTAAAAGGTGTTTCTCTTTATCATTTCAGAAAGCTGGGAGGTATAGAGTTGAAAATCACATATATTTCAGTGATCTTTTTTAAATCAAACGGTATTGTGTTCATTAGCTTGCTTGTGGGTGAGTGCAGCATGGTGTGGCAGCAGTGAAGACACGGAGTCCAGTTTCAATAAACAGAACTTGTATTGAGAAGAAAGTAGAACAATATAAACAGCCCAGTGAGAAGGCACCCGACTGGGAACACTCAAAGTATGTATGGCCAAAGTAGAATTGAGTGGTTCTTGAGTGTGCAGACAGCATCTGTCCCAGAGGGCAGGATCTGGCCTAACCTGGTCTGCACCCAAGCGGGAGGATTCCAAGAATGAAGTGATATCCCTAGCCTGTTCCTGCTCATTAGGAACCTCTCCCTTCTGATAGACACTTTCCCTGACAGATGGGAGATCTGTCCCTAACCTGTCCACTCACAAAAATGCATGCCAAACCCAGGAACCAGGGTCTTAAATAGACTCTGCGAGACCTAAGATGGCTGCCATAGTCACACGGGCGACCAGCAATCAACCAGGTTTCTGCCCCCATGACCCAGGAACCACAGAGGAACCATGTTTCTCTTGGCTTCCTCTCCCTCTGCAATGCTGCTGCAGTTGAGCGCGACCTGCAGTGGAGAAAGGAAACTGCACCTGCCTTCATGCGTATGTTGAGATTGCACAGATAAATGTCAGGCATATGCTTTGTTTTCTTTTTGTGGCCCTACACCAAGGAATTAATGTCTTTCTTCCAAATGGTATATCTAAAAAAGCATAATCGGGTAAATAATTTTAGGCATCAATCTGTGGATTTTCGGCCTTGCCTAGATACTTCATAGATTCGTTTCTGTTTGTGACTCTGCTGTATTGCAGGCTATTTTTAAGTTATTATTTTACCACTATTATAAAAGAATAACAGTACTTATAACAACAAAAGCAACAATATACTGTATTTCCATGTGTTTTGTTATATATCTTGGTGCACCATTCATCAGAATACCTTTGCATAATGCCGCTGTCATTTTGATTTGCATTTCTTTTGACATTTTAGGCAAGGTATTCTGGCTTGATAAAATGAATTACGTGTCTGTATTTAAAAATATGTGATGCTGTTAGTAATGTCCCCTCTGAATGAGCCTAGATAAACTTTGAGCTCCTGAAATATGAATGTGCAGGACTAGAGCCTCCTGGGATTTACTGAAGTACATTAACCTGCATTTCTGTCATGTTCAGTACTTTTAAAATTGTTGAGATGTGTAATTAGGAATATTTCACCAAGCTGAAATAAATTACAGGTTTTAAAGCATGGGAGCTCAATACAAGGTACATTACTGTTTCATTCTAAGACAGTTATTATTGCTTTTTTTTTTAGATGTTGTTCTAGTCTGTATCTGTATACCAGAAACTAATGGATAGCTGCCAAGGACACATTTTAATTGCATGAAAATGTAAATCCAATAATAAAAAAAAAATAGTTTCAGTCTACACTCTTTATTTAGGTTTGGATACAGCAGCAAAGAGTTAGAACATCTGTAAATTTTTTATTCTTATCCCTGTCTCTAATAAACAACCTTTGCTTCATATCAAAACAGGACGCTACGCGCAATCTCAACAGTGGGGACACAGACAAAAATGCATTCGTTGTAAATTAAGGAAGGGTTAGAAGGCTTACTGTACCTTAAAGGATTTTTTTATCTTAACCTCCCTGGCGGTATGATTCATTCTGGTTTTAGGTGCTGAAAGCGGTACAATTATTTTGCATGGAAATTTGGCGTTTTATATTGTAGTCCTGAAATTCTTAGGAATAACTCTTAAATATGTTCAAACCAGAGTCTAGTAGACATCCCAGGTATGATAAAGTTTATAATATAATAAAGAATAATACAAATTATTCAATAATGTAATCCAATCCTAAAACACTGAAAAAGGGACACTTTTTGGTTGCTATGGACAATCTCCAAATTTCAGGCAGAAAAAACAGTATTTATAATATAAAAGTGCATGCAGGGCACTGCACAGACCACTAGGGACAAAGGGGTTGTGTACATTTTTTATACAGTACTGTAATCTGTAAGATTACAGTACTGTGTGTGTTTTGTGTGTTTTTACTTTTTTGAATTTGGTGCCGATCTCCGCTCCCGTGCGCCGTAACATCGCAGGGAACGGAGCTCGACATCATTTGGCACTGTGTGAATCGAGCGGAGGACAGCTCAATCACACAGCGCGGAGGACATCACTAGATCCAGGGGACAAGGTAAGTAACTCTCCCTGTGTGCTCCCTGCATCCAGCGATGAGATCCCGAGTCTGGCTCGGGGTTACTGCTTGTGTTAGTAAAATCCCAACCCGAGCCAGACTCGGGATCACCGCTAGGAAGGTTAATGCATTCTATACATTAAGATAAAAAGCCTTCTGTGTGTAGCAGCCCCCTTCAGCCCCCCTAACACTTACCTGAGGTCCCTCTCTGTCCAGTGAGTTCACTACGAGTGTCTTGGCCTTCCAAGATTATCCTTCCTGATTGGCTGAGACACATGGCTGTCAAAGTCAGCTAGCCAGTTAGGGGAGAGAGGGGGCAGGGCCTGGTCAGGGCTCCATGTCTGAATGAATGTAGGGAGCTGTGAATTGGCTCGGGTGCCCCCATAGCAAGCTGCTTGATGTGGGGGCACTGGCCAGGATCACAGAAGAGAGACCCGAGAAGAGGATCCGGGCTGCTCTGTGCACAGGTAAGTAGTGATGGACGAACTTCCGACGGGACGTTTCGCGAACGCGAAATGCGAACGGACCCAAACGTTCGCGAAACAGAACGTTCGCCGCGGGCCCCATTGACTTCAATGGGAGGCGAACTTTGCAAACCTTCATGTCGAATTTGCGGCCACGTGGTAATTATTAGGGGGTAAAACGTAGTCCCACCATCTGGACAATGACATAATACATGTATGAGGTGAATTTGGGATCGATAACTACAAGCATTTTTATTTTATTTGGGAAATTGTTCTAACAATTCAGGACTATGGAGCTAATGAAGGCAATGGAGGAGAGGGAAGGTCAGGGACCAGGGTAGGCAAAGAAGAGGGTGCAGGAGATGATCACCAGCAGCGTGACATACCGGAATGACACATGCACCGTGATAGAGGCATCTGACAGCAGCACCGTAATACAGAGCACTGACAGCAGCACCGTGACATACAGCGCTGACAGCAGCACCGTGACATACAGCGCTGACAGCAGCACCGTGACATACAGCGCTGACAGCAGCACCGTGACATACAGCGCTGACAGCAGCACCGTGACATACAGCGCTGACAGCAGCACCGTGACATACAGCGCTGACAGCAGCACCGTGACATACAGCGCTGACAGCAGCACCGTGACATACAGCGCTGACAGCAGCACCGTGACATACAGCGCTGACAGCAGCACCGTGACATACAGCGCTGACAGCAGCACCGTGACATACAGCGCTGACAGCAGCACCGTGACATACAGCACTGACAGCAGCACCGTAAGCAGCCCCAGGAGGAAGTCAGCACAGCACAGGGATGGTGTGATCCCCTCATAATAAGAACCCCCAGGAGGAAGTCAGCACAGCACAGGGATAGTGTGATCCCTTCATAATAAGAACCCCCAGGAGGAAGTCAGCACAGCACAGGGATATCATAAGCAGCCCCAGTAGAAATATGACACCGCTCAACCTCTTCAAAGAGGAGGGTAGGGGCATATAGTACGGTGTGCTTTTTTGGGTCAAGGAAGTGAGCCAAATGAATTAAGAAGGTCTGTGTGCTTGATTAAAAAAATAGTTTATAGACATATACATGGTCTACTGGTCACATGTGTTGAATTCCTCCGAGATCCATGCCTCATTCATTTTTAGAAATGTGAGGTAGTTAACACTGTGGTGAGCTAGGCGAGTACGCTTATCGGTCACAATCCCCCCTGCTGCGCTGAACGTCCTTTCGGACAGGACACTGGATGAGGGGCAAGCCAACAGTTCGATTGCAAATTGGGCAAGCTCTGGCCAGAGGTCAAGCCTGCCCACCCAGTAGTCTAGGGGTTCATCACTCCTCAGAGCGTCCACATCGGCCGTTAACCCAATGTAGTCGGACACCTGACGGTCTAGGCGTTCCCTGATGCTGGATCCGGATGACACCTGTCGATGGGTCGGCTGAAAGAATGACCTCATATCCGAAGTCACCAACACATCTTCAAACCGGCCTCTTCTTGCAGGCGCTGTTGGATTGGTACCCGCAAATCCTTCTCTGGGAGTGGGAATTGCTCCTCTGCCAGCGCACGCAAAAGCAGAATGCAGCATTTCTCGAAGCAAGGCCTGGAAGTGCTGCATTCTGACAGCCCTCTGCGACGGCGGTAACATTTCCACCATTTTGTGTTTGTACCGGGGGTCTAAGTACGTTGCCACCCAGTACTGGTCCTTGACCCTCATGCTTTTTATACGGGGGTCCCTATTAAAACACTGGAGCATGAAGGCCCCCATTTGCACTAAAGTGGAAGCGGTGTGGTGGCCTGGCTCCTGCTCATCATCCAGGATAATGTCGTCCTCTTCATTCTCCTCTCCCCATCCACGCACAACAGGGATCCCAGAAAGGTTTAAAGCATGCTCTTCTTGCTCCTGCTCATCCGCCCCGGCACCATCCTCCTCTGACTCCTCATCAGACTCCTGTTGTTGACTTGTCTCAGATAGAGTAGCCCCCCCTGGGAATTCATCCAGCATTGCGACTTCCTCATCTTCCCGCTCCTGCTCCTCCACAGCCTGATCAATGACACGACGCAATGCACGCTCCAGAAAGAAGGCATAAGGTACCATGTCACTGATGGCGCCATGGCTGCGACTGACCAGTTTGGTGATCTCCTCAAATGGCCGCAGAAGTCTGCATGTGTCGCGCATGAGCAGCCACTGGCGCGGTGAAAAAAAACCCAGCTCCCCAGAACCGTTTCTTTCGCAGAGTTCATACAGGTAGACGTTAACTGCACGTTTCTGCTGGAGCAGCCTATCAAGCATATAGAAGGTTGAGTTCCATCGCGTCGGGCAATCGCAAATAAGACGTCTGACCGGCAGATGGTGTCGCCGCTGAATGTCAGCAAGGCGAGCCATGGCCGTGTAAGATCTTCTGAAATGGGCCGAGATTTTCCTTGCCTGCCGCAAGATGTCCTGGACCCCAGGGTATTTGACAAGGAATCGCTGCACGACCAAGTTTAAGACGTGTGCCATGCACGGCACGTGCGTGATTTTGCCCTGTTTCAATGCGCTAAGCAGATTGGCACCGTTGTCACACACCACTTTACCAACTGTCAAATTGAGCGGTGTTAGCCACTCATCTGCCTGTGAACGCAAAGCTGAAAGGAGTGCCGGGCCAGTGTGGCTCTTTGCTTCCAGGCACAACAGACGCAGCACGGCATGGCAACGTCTCACCTGGCATGTGGAATAGGTTCTGGGGAGCTTGGGCGGTGCAGTGGAAGAGACGCTAGCAGCGGAAAAGGAGGAGGCAGCTGAGGAGGAGAGGGAGGAGGATGGAGTAGGAGGAGGAGAAGAAGAGTCAGGCCTGCATGCAATCCGTGGCGGTAAAACCAAATCTACACGGGTGCCACGGGTTACATGCTTGACGGCCGTCAGAAGGTTCACCCAGTGGGCAGTAAAACTGATATACCTTCCCTGCCCGTGTTTGCTAGACCACGTGTCTGTGGTCAGATGTATCTTGGCACCGACACTGTGTGCCAGAGATACATTCACTTGCCGCTGAACATGGCCATATAGCTCTGGGATGCCCTTCTCTGAGAAATACTTCCTTCCTGGGACCTTCCATTGTGGTGTTCCAATGGCCACAAATTTGCGAAAGGCCTCCGAGTCCACCAGTTTATATGGCAGTAGTTGGCGGGCTATGAGTTCTGACAAGCCAGCCGCCAACCGTTGGGCAAGAGGGTTATCCGGCATCATCATTTTTTTACGCTCAAACATTAGGCCCACGGAAGCCTGCCTTTTTGCAGAAAAATGTGAGCTTGGCGTGATGGAAGGTGGAGTGGAGGACAATTGTGAGGAGAGAGGAGAAGGAGAAGTAGAAGACGAGGCTGGACGGTGAGAGCCTGCAGTGTGGCTTTGTGTGTTCCGTTGCTCCCACTGGGCTCGGTGATGGCTGCTCATGTGCCTTCTTAAGGCGGTCGTCCCTAGGTGAGTATTGGGCTTACCGCGACTAACGCGTTGACTGCAAAGATTGCAGATGGCAACGCTATTGTCAGCAGCGGACACGTTAAAAAAAGCCCACACTGCGGAGCCATGTGCCGGTGTCCTGGGAGCGCCAGATGTGACCGTACCTGGTCGATGACTCGCTCCTGATACATTTGCAGTCTGCTTTGTCCCTGCTGTGCAATGTAAGTCATTGCTGCTTCTCCTCCCTATCTGCTGGTCCATATCTCCCTCTGAACTCCCCTCCTCTTCCTCTCTTGTGGGCACCCACGTGACATCACTAGACACGTCATCATCAACGTCACCTTCCCCACCGCTATAAGTAGAGATCTCGGAGTAGGCAGCAACACCGGGGACCAACCTCCTCCTTGGGCTGATCTGGGTACTGGCGTCAGACTGCTGAGTAGCGCTTGTTGCTACCTCCTCTTCCTGATCCAATACCAAGAGTGGCTGCGCATCAGAAATGTCCTCTTGATATGGATCGGAAAATAATTCCAGTGACTCAAGCGGAAGGTATGTGGTGGTGGTGGTGGTGGTCGTGTTGTTGGTGGTAGTGTCTTTGGGGGTGCACATAGCAGAGAGTGAAGAAGAGGGTGCAGATCGAGAGGATGAGGAGGGTGCAGAAGAGTAAGGCTGAGCGAGCCACTCAACCAAGTCTGGTGCATCCTTTAAAGTAATTGAACGCACCTTCTGCAACTTCCCACTTTGGCTCAAGCCTGTTGCTCCTGCCCTACCCCTACCACCCCTGCGGAAGGGCCTGCCTCTTCCTCTGCATGTCATTTTTTAAATGACCCTGTGACAAAACTCTTAGTCCCTATACCGCTGAAGGACTGCTGCAGTATAGGTGAGCGGTCAGCAGTGGTGCACGTCAACCCTATCTATTGTGGACCTATAGCGGTCCTTACAGAACAGCAGACTGTACCGCACTCAAGCCTATGTACCGTAGCACCCTATACCAAGTTACCAGTCCTTATAAGAACTTTTGTGGAACAAGCAGGTTGTGTGTTAGTGATTAGCAGACTGTACGTCAGTCCCTATACCGCTGAAGGACTGCTGCAGTATAGGGCAGCGGTCAGCAGTGGTGCACGTCAACCCTATCTATTGTGGACCGATAGCGGTCCTTACAGAACAGCAGACTGTACCGCACTCAAGCCTATGTACCGTAGCACCCTATACCAAGTTACCAGTCCTTATAAGAACTTTTGTGGAACAAGCAGGTTGTGTGTTAGTGATTAGCAGACTGTACGTCAGTCCCTATACCGCTGAAGGACTGCTGCAGTATAGGTGAGCGGTCAGCAGTGGTGCACGTCAACCCTATCTATTGTGGACCTATAGCGGTCCTTACAGAACAGCAGACTGTACCGCACTCAAGCCTATGTACCGTAGCACCCTATACCAAGTTACCAGTCCTTATAAGAACTTTTGTGGACCAAGCAGGTTGTGTATTAGTGTTTAGCAGACTGTACGTCAGTCCCTATACCGCTGAAGGACTGCTGCAGTATAGGGCAGCGGTCAGCAGTGGTGCACGTCAACCCTATCTATTGTGGACCGATAGCGGTCCTTACAGAACAGCAGACTGTACCGCACTCAAGCCTATGTACCGTAGCACCCTATACCAAGTTACCAGTCCTTATAAGAACTTTTGTGGAACAAGCAGGTTGTGTGTTAGTGATTAGCAGACTGTACGTCAGTCCCTATACCGCTGAAGGACTGCTGCAGTATAGGGCAGCGGTCAGCAGTGGTGCACGTCAACCCTATCTATTGTGGACCGATAGCGGTCCTTACAGAACAGCAGACTGTACCGCACTCAAGCCTATGTACCGTAGCACCCTATACCAAGTTACCAGTCCTTATAAGAACTTTTGTGGAACAAGCAGGTTGTGTGTTAGTGATTAGCAGACTGTACGTCAGTCCCTATACCGCTGAAGGACTGCTGCAGTATAGGTGAGCGGTCAGCAGTGGTGCACGTCAACCCTATCTATTGTGGACCTATAGCGGTCCTTACAGAACAGCAGACTGTACCGCACTCAAGCCTATGTACCGTAGCACCCTATACCAAGTTACCAGTCCTTATAAGAACTTTTGTGGAACAAGCAGGTTGTGTGTTAGTGATTAGCAGACTGTACGTCAGTCCCTATACCGCTGAAGGACTGCTGCAGTATAGGGCAGCGGTCAGCAGTGGTGCACGTCAACCCTATCTATTGTGGACCGATAGCGGTCCTTACAGAACAGCAGACTGTACCGCACTCAAGCCTATGTACCGTAGCACCCTATACCAAGTTACCAGTCCTTATAAGAACTTTTGTGGACCAAGCAGGTTGTGTATTAGTGTTTAGCAGACTGTACGTCAGTCCCTATACCGCTGAAGGACTGCTGCAGTATAGGGCAGCGGTCAGCAGTGGTGCACGTCAACCCTATCTATTGTGGACCGATAGCGGTCCTTACAGAACAGCAGACTGTACCGCACTCAAGCCTATGTACCGTAGCACCCTATACCAAGTTACCAGTCCTTATAAGAACTTTTGTGGAACAAGCAGGTTGTGTGTTAGTGATTAGCAGACTGTACGTCAGTCCCTATACCGCTGAAGGACTGCTGCAGTATAGGGCAGCGGTCAGCAGTGGTGCACGTCAACCCTATCTATTGTGGACCGATAGCGGTCCTTACAGAACAGCAGACTGTACCGCACTCAAGCCTATGTACCGTAGCACCCTATACCAAGTTACCAGTCCTTATAAGAACTTTTGTGGAACAAGCAGGTTGTGTGTTAGTGATTAGCAGACTGTACGTCAGTCCCTATACCGCTGAAGGACTGCTGCAGTATAGGTGAGCGGTCAGCAGTGGTGCACGTCAACCCTATCTATTGTGGACCTATAGCGGTCCTTACAGAACAGCAGACTGTACCGCACTCAAGCCTATGTACCGTAGCACCCTATACCAAGTTACCAGTCCTTATAAGAACTTTTGTGGACCAAGCAGGTTGTGTATTAGTGTTTAGCAGACTGTACGTCAGTCCCTATACCGCTGAAGGACTGCTGCAGTATAGGGCAGCGGTCAGCAGTGGTGCACGTCAACCCTATCTATTGTGGACCGATAGCGGTCCTTACAGAACAGCAGACTGTACCGCACTCAAGCCTATGTACCGTAGCACCCTATACCAAGTTACCAGTCCTTATAAGAACTTTTGTGGAACAAGCAGGTTGTGTGTTAGTGATTAGCAGACTGTACGTCAGTCCCTATACCGCTGAAGGACTGCTGCAGTATAGGTGAGCGGTCAGCAGTGGTGCACGTCAACCCTATCTATTGTGGACCTATAGCGGTCCTTACAGAACAGCAGACTGTACCGCACTCAAGCCTATGTACCGTAGCACCCTATACCAAGTTACCAGTCCTTATAAGAACTTTTGTGGAACAAGCAGGTTGTGTGTTAGTGATTAGCAGACTGTACGTCAGTCCCTATACCGCTGAAGGACTGCTGCAGTATAGGGCAGCGGTCAGCAGTGGTGCACGTCAACCCTATCTATTGTGGACCGATAGCGGTCCTTACAGAACAGCAGACTGTACCGCACTCAAGCCTATGTACCGTAGCACCCTATACCAAGTTACCAGTCCTTATAAGAACTTTTGTGGACCAAGCAGGTTGTGTATTAGTGTTTAGCAGACTGTACGTCAGTCCCTATACCGCTGAAGGACTGCTGCAGTATAGGGCAGCGGTCAGCAGTGGTGCACGTCAACCCTATCTATTGTGGACCGATAGCGGTCCTTACAGAACAGCAGACTGTACCGCACTCAAGCCTATGTACCGTAGCACCCTATACCAAGTTACCAGTCCTTATAAGAACTTTTGTGGACCAAGCAGGTTGTGTATTAGTGTTTAGCAGACTGTACGTCAGTCCCTATACCGCTGAAGGACTGCTGCAGTATAGGGCAGCGGTCAGCAGTGGTGCACGTCAACCCTATCTATTGTGGACCGATAGCGGTCCTTACAGAACAGCAGACTGTACCGCACTCAAGCCTATGTACCGTAGCACC
This sequence comes from Lithobates pipiens, assembly GCF_037356315.1. NCBI lineage: Eukaryota > Metazoa > Chordata > Amphibia > Anura > Ranidae > Lithobates > Lithobates pipiens. The sequence goes on along the minus strand of NW_027507696.1, from coordinate 24,223,124 downwards.
CTATACCAAGTTACCAGTCCTTATAAGAACTTTTGTGGAACAAGTGAGTTGTGAATGTTTAGCAGACTGCAGCAGAAGGGCAGCAGTCAAGTATAATATCCTTTCTATATTTGGAAGAAAGAATATTATACATGTACAAGCCTATTACTGTACCACTGATACCAGTCCTGAAAAGAACCTTTGTGGAACTAATAATAACAGCAAGTCTTTAAAATTACCCTCACTGCCTGACAACACTGCTTCCTTCCTGTCCCTATACAAATTGGCAAAAAAAGAGAACGATTAGTGGTTACTGGAACAGCTCTTTTGTGGACCTTGATAGTAACAGCTAATGATGATGATGATGATGATGATGATGAAAGACTAATCTGGCTGTCCCTGTAGCATACACCGTCCTTTCCCTTTCTCTAAACTAACAAAAGACACTCAGGCTGCTGCAAGAATCAGCAGCACAGCAAACCTATCAACACCTAACACCTATACCAGTCCTGAAAAGAACTTTTGTGTACCAAATAGCTAGTGGTTTATCTCTCCCTACTCCACACAGGAACCTGTCCCTATCGTAACAGAAGAAAGAATGTAAAATGGCCACCGGATCGGGTGTATTTATAGGTTAGGGGGAATGTACAAGTGTCCATGTGCTGTCATGTCTCAATTGGCTGTCCTGTATCACATGATAAACGTGTCACCAAAGGTTAAAGTTCTTGTATACATTAAACACGTAAGTCCGCCGCGGCGAACGACGGAAAAAGGCGTTCGAACGTGCGGACCGCGAATGTCGGAAATTCGCCGCGAAACGACCGCCGGGCGAACCGTTCGGCCATCACTACAGGTAAGTATAGCATGTTTATTTTTTTTATAGGAAAAAAAAATTGCCTTTACAATCACTTTAATTTCACAATGACATCCACACACCTAATTTCTTGTACAAACACCACAAGGGCAGATAGTGAAGGAAATCTACCCAATAGTATCACAGAAAAAAATCATTCTGGACCTTAAATATTAAACTTGACCGGCGCACGGCGATGTACCTCGGCAGACTGGCACGGGCAGGTACAGGTACGTCCACTTGTATTTTCCGCCCTGCCATCGCATGCGCGCCGCCAGTCGGGACCCCGTGAGTCCGGTCGCGGGTCCCACGGACTCGATCGCCGCGGGGATACCCGCGATCGTCTCACGGGGAGGCTGAACGGGGAGATGCCGATGCAAACAGCATCTCCCTGTTCTGCCTAGCAACAAGTGATTGGAGCAGAGATCAGTGTTCACTAACACACAGCCCAGCCCCCCACAGTTAGCAACAAGCCCCTAGGACACACTTAACCCCTACACTGCCACCCCCTGGTTAACCCCTTCACTGCCAGTGTCATTCACACAGGAATCAGTGCATTTGTATAGCACTGATTGCTGTATAAATGACAATGGTCCCAAAAATGTGTTAAAAATGTTCGATGTGTCAGCCATAATGTCGCAGTCACAGTAAAAATCGCTGATCGCCGCCATTACTAGTAAAAAAAAATATTGATAAAAATGCCATAAAACTATCCCCTATTTTGTAAACTCTATAAATTTTTGCGCAAACCAATCAATAATCGCCAAAAATATGTAGAAGAATATGTATTGGCCTAAACTGAGGAAAAAAAATGTTTTTTTATATATTTTTGGGGGATATTAATTATAGCAAAAAGTAAAAAATAATGCGTTTTTTTTCAAAATTGTGGCTTTTTTTTGTTTATAGCGCAAAACATAAAAACCGCAGGGGTGATCAAATACCACCAAAAGAAAGCTCTATTTTTGGGAAAAAAAGGACGCCAATTTTGTTTGGAAGCCACGTCGCACGACCGCGCAATTGTCAGTTAAAGCGACGCTATGCCGAATCGCAAAAAGTGGTCTAGTCTTAAGCCAGCAAAATGGTCCGGTCTGAAAGAGGTTGAAAAATTTGCGTAACTAAATGACCTATATTTTTGTCAAATGTCTCAATTCCCTAAGTCTTCATTTTATTCAAAATTGATTATATTCTAATATTGGGGTTTATTTACTAAAGCTGGAGAGTGCAAAGTCAGGCTCAATTCTGCATAGAAAACAATTAGTTTCCAGGTTGTATTGCCAAAGCTTAATTGAACAAGCTGAGGTTAGAAGCTCACTGGTTTCTATGCAGAAGTGAGCCTGATTTTGCCCTCACAAGCTTTAGTAAATAAACCCTACTGTGTTAAAGATGTTGTAAACCTCAGTCAAGAAATCTGAACAAAGCACATATATCTGTAGTGTTTGCTTATGACTTTCCAAAGCACTCCAATTGTCATTTCTCTGTGGTGTTTCTTTCCTCTGTTATCGGCATGTGTCAGTTCTGAGAAGTTTTCCCGACACATGAGATACATTTGTAACGGGGAGGGTGCTCAGCACACAGCTTGTCTATTCACAACACAGCTCTGTATACTTCCTTCATTCCTGTTTGCTGTGTGGAGGGGTGGTGTGCCTTCCAACTAATCAGCTCTCATACACTGTAACTGCAGCTCCCCACCCCGTCCTCTCTAAGGCTGCGTACACACGGGCGGACTGTATGGTCTACTTAGTCCGTCGAAACACATTTCAGCGGACAGTCCGCTCGTGTGTGGGCTTCAGTGGACTTTTTCAGCGTGCAGTCTGGCGTACTAAGTATTTCGGAATTTCCGTAATTCTGTCCGTCATACTTTGGTTTCAGCGGACAATCCGCTCGTGAGTAGGCTAGTTCGACGGACTAAGAATGGCGCATGCTCAGAAAGGATTTACACGGCGGAAGGTTGCATTGCTGTGTATTGGACTTCCTATTTCTAGTCCCGTCGTACGTGCTGTACACGTCATCGCGCAAGCTTTCGACGGACTGTTTGTGCATCCGTGTGTGGTCAAGTCCGTTCATTTGAAAGTATGACGGACTGTCCGTCGGATTGTATGACGGACTAAGTAGGCCATACAATCCGCCCGTGTGTATGCGGCCTTATACAGACAGATGAAGAAGAATTTTAACACAATTCTGCCCTTTGAAGGGATATAGGAAAGAGAAAACTGCAGATAAATAAGTAAAGAAGAAGAATTTTTTCATCTCCGTGTATCACCTGTCACCAGTCACTTCACTGGGCATATGAGAGGGTTTAAAACTGCTTTAACTACTTGACCTCTGGAAGATTTACCCTCCTTAATGACAAGGCCACTTTTTGCAATATGGCACGGCACTACTTTAACCACTTGCAGACCGGACCATTTTGCTGGTCAAAGACCAGACCACTTTTTGCGATTCGACACTGCGTCGCTTTAACTGACAATTGCGCGGCCGTGCGACGTGGCTCCCAAACAAAATTGACGTCCTTTTTTTCCCACAAATAGAGCTTTCTTTTGGTGGTATTTGATCACCCCTGCGGATTTTATTTTTTGCGCTATAAACAAAAATAGAGCGACAATTTTGAAAAAAACGCATTATTTTTTACTTTTTGTTATAATAAATATCCCCCAAAAAAATATAAATTTTTTTTTTTTTCCTCAGTTTAGGCCGATACGTATTCTTCTACATATTTTTGGTAAAAAAAAACGCAATAAGCGATTATTGATTGGTTTGCGCAAAAGTTATAGCGTTTACAAAATAGGGATAGTTTTATAGCATTTTTATTAATAATTTTTTATAATTTTTTTTTACTAGTAATGGCGGCGATCAGCGATTTTTATTGTGACTGCGACATTGTGGGGGACCCATCGGACATTTTTGACACATTTTTGGGACCATTGTCATTTATACAGTAATCACTGCTATATAAATGCAGTGATTCCTGTGTAAATGACACTGGCAGTGAAGGGGTTAACCAGGGGGTGGCAATGTAGGGGTTAAGTGTTCCTAGGGGTGTGTTAGTAACTGTGGGGGGGTTGGGCTTTCATTTAGTGAACACTGATCTCTGCTCCAATCACATGGAGCAGAGATCAGCGTCACTAGTTGCTAGGCAGAATGGAGAAATGCTGTTTACACGGAATTTCCTCCATTCGGCCGCTCCGTGAGATGATCGCGGGGATGCCCGCGGCGATCGAGTTCGCGGGTCCCGCGACCGGACTCACGGGGGTCCCGACCAGCGCGGGAGCGCGCCGCCGGCAGCACGCTCCCGATGGCAGGGCGGCATTGAATATTGGACGTACCTGTACGCCAATATGCCTGCCCGTGCCATTCTGTCAACGTACATCGTCCTACGCTGGTCGGGAAGTGGTTAACTGACAATTGTGCAGTTAACGCTGACAACGCTGAAACCAAATTATGACATTATACCGCCAAAAATTCCTCTTCCCCCAAGCAAAAATCCCCCTTATATCCAGCAAAAAAAAAAAAACCTCCATCTTCCCCTACTGTTATGTATGAACATGTGCAGCCAATTACATTAGGGTGTGCACCCCGAAGCTCAAACACATGCGTGGGTGTGTATGTATATATAGGTATCTCACAAAATAAATACACCCCTTAACACTTTTGTAAATATTTTATTATATCTTTTCATGTGACAACACTGAAGAAATTCCACTTTACTACAATGTAAAGTAGTGAGCGTACACAGGGGCATACCTAGAGCATTTGGCGACCAGGGAGGATCCTATATCTGGCACCCCCCCCCCCCCCCCCAGGCTGGCGGGCAGCTCACCACACGTCGTCGTCAAGTGATGTTAGGGTAGTATACTGGCAGATTAGGCGATATAGTGCCATGTTAGGGTGGTATATAGTGTCAGGTTAGGGTTATATATAGAGCCAAGTTAGGTGGGTATATAGTGCCAGGTCTGTGTGTTATTATATTGTGCCAGCTTAGGGTGGTATATAGCGCCAGGTTAGGGTGATATATAGTGGCAGGTTAGGGTGATATATAGAGTCAGGTTGGGTGGGTATATAGTTCCAGGTCAGGGTGGTATATAGTGCCAGGTTAGGGTGGTATATAGTGTTAGGTTGGGGTGATTTATAGAGCCAGGTTATCGAATATATAGTGCCAGGTTAGGGTGGTATATAATGTCAGGTTAGGGCGATATATAGAGCCAGGTTAGGTGGGTATATAGTGCCAGGTCAGGGTGGTATATAGTGCCAGGTTAGGGTGATATATAGAGCCAGGTTAGGTGGTTACATAGAGCCAGGTCAGGGTGTTATATAGTGGCAGGTTAGGATGGTATATAGTGCCAAGCTAGGGTGGTATATAGTGCCAGGTTACAGTGTATTAAATTTGGTGTTATCGCTCTCACTTTCTCATACTGGTCACTGGAAAAATGGCACCTCATGACAAAAAACTCTGAGGATCTGAAAAAAAGAATTGTTGCACTACATAAAGATGGCCTAGGCTATAAGCAGATTGGCAAGACCCTGAAACTGAGCTGCAGCACGGTGGCCAAGAACATACAGCGATTTTACAGGACAGATTCCACTCAGGCCTCGCCATGGTCGACCAAAGAAGTTAAGTGCACATGCTCAGCGTCATATCCAGAGGTTGTCTTTGGGAAATAGACATATGAGTGCTGCCAGTTGGTGCAGAGGTTGAAGGGGTGGTAGGTCAGCCTCTCAGTGCTCAGACCATTCCAGGCACACTGCATCAAATTGGTATGCATGGCTCTTGTCCCAGAAGAAAATCTAAAGATGCTGCAGAAGAAAGCCTTCACAAAGTTTGCTAAAGACAAGCAGACTAAGGACGTGAATTACTGGAACCATATACTGTGGTCTGATGAGCTCAAAATAAACTTATTTGGTTCAGATTGTGTCAAGAGTGTGTGGCAGCAACCAGGTGATTAGTACAAAGACAAGTGTGTCTTGCCTACAGTCAAGCATAGTGGTGGGAGTGTCATGGTCTAGGGCTGCATGAGTGCTGCCAGCACTGGAGAGCTACAGTTCATTGAGGGAACCATGAATGCCAGCATGTACTGTGACCTACTGAAGCAAAGCATGATCCCCTTCCTTCAGAGACTGGGCCACTGGGCAGTATTGCAATATGATAGCGACCCGAAACACACCTCCAAGACGACCACTGCCTTGCTAAAGAAGCTGAGGGTAAAGGTGATGGACTGGCCAAGCATATCTCCAGACCTAACCCCTATTGAGCATCTGTGGAGCATCCCTAAATGGAAGGTGAAGGAGCGCAAGGTCTCTAACATCCACCAGCTCCGTGATGTTGTCATAGAGGAGTGGAAGAGGACTCCAGTGGCAACCTGTGAAGTTCTGGTGAACTCCATGCCCAAGAGGGTTAGGGCAGTGCTGTAAAATAATGGTGGCCACACAAAATATTGACACTTTGAGGCCAATTTGGACATTTTCACGTAGGGGTGTACTCACTTTTGTTGCCAGCGGTTTAGACATTAATGGTTGTGTGTTGAGTTATTAAGCATTGTCAAAAATCATGGGCCCCATACAGTCTGCCTGACAAATCTTCCTCCGCCTAAGGACCTAAGCCTGACAAGAGCGTAGTGTTCTATGAAGAAGGGGCAGGGTGTATAGTGAGGGGTGTAGTGTTTTATGAGGTGGGTGCAGAGTGTATAGTGAGGGGTGCTGTGTTTTATAAGATGGGTGCAGGGTGTATATTGAGGGGAGCAGTATTTTATGAGGTGGGTGCAGAGTGTATAGTAAGGGGTGCCGTGTTTTATGTGATCGGTGCAGGGTGTATATTGAGGGGAGCAGTATTTTATGAGGTGGGTGCAGAGTGTATAGTGAGGGGTGCCGTGTTTTATGAGATGGGTGCAGGGTGTATATTGAGGGGAGCAGTATTTTATGAGGTGGGTGCAGGGTGTATATTGAGGGGTGCAGTGTTTTATGAGGTGGGTGCATGGTGTATATTGAGGGGTGCAGTGTTTTATGAGGTGGGTGCAGTGTGTATATTAAGGGGTGCAGTGTTTTAAGAGGTGGGTGCAGTGTTTTATGAGGTGGGTGCAGAGTGTATAGTGAGGGGTGTCGTGTTTTATGAGGTGGGTGCAGGGTGTATATTGAGGGGTACAGAGTTCTGTAGAGTAGATCAGTATAGGGTGAGGGGTGAAGGGAAGATGGGAGGTGCAGGATAAGGAGAGGGCTCCTGCACAGCATCAGGAGAGGAGTAGAGAGCAGAGGACAGTGTCAGAAGGGACCCCAGGCAGCCTGGCATGGTCAGAGGGACCGCGGATAAGAGCGCCCCGTACCAATCAGAGCCGAGCAGGTAGGGAGCAGCTTGTACCCACGATTTGAGCAGCCAGCAGTGGAGCCTGGCTCTCTTTCTGCAGCACATCTGCTTGGCGGGGGTGTGGGGGGAGGTGAGTCGGCACTGCAAGGGAGGGACCCGGAACACACAGAGGGATCCACACAGGCAGCCATGCACCTCACTTGCGCTCACTGCTCTATATCAGTCAGCAGGAGCCGGGCACAGCACCGATCACTGGGATTCATCATCCCAGACCCAAAACTCCACCCACTGCACTGAACTGAGCTGAGCAACGGAGTCTGAGGCTGAAAGAAGACTATTTAGGATGAGGTGGAGTAATATGCCACAGCCTCTCCTTGCAATCAAATGAAAGCCCCGGCAGATTTTTATAGAAGAAACTGGGACTTTATTTCATTTGTTGGGAACCGCAGTACAGTACATCACTCCACCTGCACCCGAAAGTGGTTAACTAGTCCCTTTCTCTGCCCTGCCAGGTAGATACATAATGGGACTGTTTTTTCTTTTTAAATAGCTGCAGAGCAAAGGTGACCAGGGTTTGTGAGATGGGCTTCTCTTTCTGCTGCCAGGAACCCATATGGAACTGCCAGAGTGATGCACATTGGGGTGATTAGGGTGTGCCCAGGTACACCCGACACACCCAGTGTGCATGCCTATGTGTATGAATTATACATATAATAGCCCATTCAACACATAAAATTGTAAATACAATGCCCTCTCCTCAAGCAATACCCTGATGTTAATTAGGTGATGTGCCCACACATATTAAAAAAACAACACTGTACATTTTACATTGACAAATGCATATTATACATCATTGTATTTTGTCAGAACAGATAGAACAACAATGCAATGTTACGTAGTGTTTAACAAACAGTTAAACATATCTGCAATACTGACATAATATTTAATACTGAAAAGTTCTATCTGCTGACTGGGATTCTAGCTGAGAGCTGTCTAGGCATATTGCATAATGATAACTGTCATTTGTTGCTGTAAGCTGACAAAAGATTAAGGAGAGATTTTCAGGTCATCCTACTCCCAACCATTCAGAAAACCAATCATTTCAAATGTTGTTTGTCAGATCTCCAAACACTGATTATTAAGCCTTAAATATGGTAGGAGATTAGAAAAAATGCATTCTATTCTTGCTTCGGTGCTCCAGACTTTTTAGGAAGATAAAATATAATGATTCCTGTATATGCTTTACAGAGTAAAGAGAGTGAAGCACATTTGTCACAATTGTACTTCTACATTAACTGGATGTTTTCTTAATTTAGGCTCCATATTATAGGTACCATTAACTCTTGTTTGTTCTGTGGTTTTGCAAAATTTCATCCCCCTACCATCAACAAATGTACCAGCTCGAACACCAACACACACATATTTAAATCCAAGCAGTGGATGTCATAGTCTTCTAATAAAGATGAGTTTCGGATTTGAAATGATCTTGGTTTTGCAGTGAATCCTGCTAGTTTAAAATTTGTGGTCCCAGCAAATTTTTATTGCCCATAATGTTTTAAATGGCATTGGAACCATAGGCTGCACGCTAAAAATGTGACTATAATGGGAGCTTTTGGGCACATCACTATAAGAGGGAGGCTCAGAGCAACTTTTCTATCAGTGTATTAAAGCTTGTGTAGGGAGAGCTGACAAACTGCATATAGAAAGATTACAGACAGTTAGAAAAATGGCTTAACGTTTGTGAATTGCATGGGGTAAGGTGAATAACATCTGGGTGCTGACACTCTTAAAGTGATTGTAAAGTCTTCTTTTTTATATTTGAAAATAACAAATATGTAATACTTACCTGCTCTGTGCAGTTTTGCACAGAGCAGCCTGGATCCTCTTTCTCAGGTCAATCTTTGCTGCTCCTGGCCCCTCCCACCCGGTGAGTACCCCCACAGCAGGAAGCTTGCTATGGGGGCACCCGAGCTGAGCTGCAGCTCCCTGTGTCCATTCAAGCATGGAACTTCTGTTCGGACCCACCCCCTCTCCCCTGATTGGCTTACTGACTTTGATTGACAGCTGTGGGAGCCAATGGTGTCGCTGCTGTGTCTCAGCCAATCAAGAGGGAGAGGGATTTGTGGAGATAGCTGGACAGAGAAGGGCTCAGGTAAGTGTTAGGGGGTGCTGGGGAGGCTGCTACACAAAGAAGGATTTTTATCTTAAAGATAAAAAACCTTCTACCTTTACAACTCCTTTAATTATTGTAGGAAAACACGCAGGGCTGCTGTTAGAAATCATGGGGCCCAGTACAGCTCCGCTGACAATAACAGTGGACCAAGCCTTACAAACCTTTAATTTATGCAACCAGAATACCTGTGAGAACGAGCCCTTAATTATGTTTTTATATTATTTTTCTACAATTTTAGTTTTTTTGTGTTTTACATTTTTTTAACAGCTCTGTGGAAGTTGGTAAAATATCAGGGGTCTAAACAGACACCCAACATGACACAGATTGTAAATCCTTTCTCTGCAGCACTATCTACAGAATGAATGAACAGGAAGCACTCTATACAGAGGCTCCCTGTTCATTCACAAACCTAAGCATTTCTAAACACAGGGAGGGCCACGGGGGGGATTGGTTCCAGTAACTGCACCCACTCCAGATTCTCTTGGCCCCCCTGTTGAAAATATGGGGCCTGGGCCCGGGAAAGGAGGGCAGGTGCTACCCCCTTATCAGCAGCCCTGAAAACACCTGCCTGTGCCTTGTGTCTCAAGAGGGTCAGTAGATGGTATAGTTTTGTAAAATTTAAGTTTTAAACAGCAATATTAGGGCAAAATGTAAAAACACAAGTCACAATTGGGCCTTTTCCTACAAGAATTAAAAGCACCAAATAAAAAAGGATGTTGCTCAGCTGTGTAAAAATTGGCCAGTGGCAGGACACATTTGCTATTAAGGGAGCAGCAACTGCCTCACAAAAAATAAACACTGGTCAATTTCTATCCAAAGGTCAAAGCAACCTGTTACTGCTAGATGAAAAAGCATGTGTTTTTGTTTAAGAATGCCTTTTTAAAAACAAACTGATTGGAGTGTTACTTCTGTAGTAAAGCTAATTGTGAAAGAAAAAATCTTCAGATATGCACTGTCAAAGTACACTGTTGCTGAGACTGTCTGTGAAAATCGTACTATTTTGTAACACCCAGTACAGCTTTAAAGCATTCACAAGCTTATCATTTAAACCATTTGTATTTTTTCTGTTACCCTTGAAACCACATAAAGAGAACCCCTATCTCCCTAGATGGTAGTATGGCATTTTTTTTGACTGGTATAGTATATATGTGACCCATGGCAATGCCCAGCTTTCTGTACTTTTTTGACAATACCTTGCCTATCAGAGCTAAAAAAAAAACAACAGAATTAACTAAGGAGATTCATCTTCATTTCCCCATAGGCCATGCAATTTGTGGGAAAGTTTCGATTCTTTGAATTGCTACACATATTAAGCAAGACCTTTTTTGTAAGTAATGGTGTGTCATAGTAAGGACTATAGCATCATATATTTTATGGTTTTACTCTGCAAAAAAACACATGCTTACACAAACATAAATGACATACAGCAGGGATATGCAATTAACGGACCTCCAGCTGTTGCAAAACGACAAGTCCCATCACGCCTCTGTCTCTGGGTGTCATGCTCTGTGGCTGTCAGAGTCTTGCTATGCCTCATGGGACTTGTAGTTCTGCAACAGCTGGAGGTCCGCTAATTACATATCCCTAGCATATATATATAGATTCTCCCATCAAACACCGAGCGATGTGTGCCAATTCAACTGTAAATGTTATGGACCCTGACTGATAAGCTTGGCAGCCTGTGAGCACGAGATATGTGCGACTCTGATCAGATTTGACCTTCCTACCTGCAGATCCCTGTAATTGATTAGAATTGCAATCCTTGCAGTATAAATGCAAGGAATTCTCACTAACATCATGGCTACCTGAATACCCGAGCGGTGACTGCATCTGACTTGATGCAGTCACCGTTTGGCCAACAATTTTCTGCCTGGCTTAGTCAATTTTAAATCAACTTTTGTCAAGCTTGAAGGGCCACTTATATCTCAAATTTTGGCCAATTTAATAGGATGCAGATGGAAATCAAGCTGTCTATGGCAGCTTAAATAGCACATGTGGGGTTTGTAAATTCAATTAAATGCCATAAAAAAGAACAAATGAATTAAAATGTCTGCTTATTAGAGCATTGACATTTCAACAAGAATCATACAGGTGTGGCTGTCAATATTGAAAGACTATGGTCTGCTATTAGGTATTAAATACATTTGTGCTAAGTGCAGCTTCTCATACAAAGTGATGTCATTTGTTTTCCAGACAAGTGTTCTTGCAGTGTGATAGGTTACTCAGCATGCGGTGCAGCTTGGTGCCACATGTACGCTGCTTGACATCTACAGGCAGCATGCACTCTACTCTCACAGGGAATGCAAGAGAGCAATTTCAGGCTTAATTTAACCTTTGTCTAGATTGCCGTCATTAAACGATGTACTTGGAAATGTGAAATTCTGAAACTTTTCATCTGGTTTCTTTGGAAACCTAACAAGTGGCAAGTAAAGGCATGCAGAGAACACAGTTGTATAACTCAACTAAATAGAATCTGGCAAATGTTTTATTAAATATATTTTCCAATATAATTATTTTAATTAGAATTTTAGAAGTGGCAACAACAAATGTATAATTATTGTGGAGATTATAAAGTACTCTATAGAAACAATACTTCATTGTATGCTAACAGTGAAAACAAAGAAAAAAAAATATTCCTAGGCAACCGAAAGATATATGTATATACCCAAAGCTAAATCATATTATACACTAATCAGTTTATCAAAAAAAAAGAAAGAGTTCAGTAATTTATTTAACAAATATATCAAAGATGTAATAGTATACTGTGGAAAAACTAAGGACACCATTGGCATCAAAAGCTGATATTGCCCCCTTTTGAAGAAATATCTTCTTGTTGGCATTTTGTATGTTTACCAATTAGTCTCTGACATGAAGGTCTGTATGTATGTATGTATTTCTTCATTCAAAATGTCTTCAATTGCAATATGTTTGTTGGTTTGCTAGCAAAACTGCCTATTTAAAACCCCTCCTAAAAAATTTTTCGAACAAATCAGGGTTCTGACTAGGCAGATCCATAACCCTCTATTTATTTATTTATATATATGTCTTGCTGAATTTGCTAGTGAGCATAGAATCATTATTGTGTTGAAAGATTCAACTTTAACTTTTGATCAGTTGGGCTCACATTCTCATCAAACAGGCTTGACAATGATGCAGAATGTATAGTTGAATTGATAGCTGCAAGGTGACCCTACCCTGAAGCAGCAAATCAACCCCAAATTATAACATTTCAACCACAATGCTTCACAGTTAATATGAGGTCCTTCTGAAGTTCTTCCCAAAGGCCTGGTCATCTATATGTTCAATGGCAAGCTATAATCCTATATTGGCCTATAGGTTTGAATCTTAGCCTGTGTCTTGTCGAATACTGTCCCCCATTGGATAGCGTCCGCCCCGTACTGCGATTGCGAAGTACGGAGGACAAGGAGACGCAGAAAGTCTCCGAAGTTGAACGGCGACTGTGCACTGAGTCCAAGTTCAAGCCCCACCATCCAAGTGGACATAGAGTTAGAATAAAAAATTGCCAAGCGAAGCGAGGCCGTGCCCGAATTGTGGCGAGCGAAGCGAGCCCGCGAGAGGCCCTGTTACTAAGTGCATACCGTATGTCCACTTGCATGGTGGGGCTTGAACCTGTACTCGGGGCAGAAAGTACTATTAAGTGGCAGGTGCCGTACATCTTTGGAGACTTTCGGCGTCTCCTGGTCCTCCGTACTGCGCAAGCGCTGCAGCTGCGCAGCACGAGGCGGAAACTATCCGATGGGGGGACAGTTCTCAGCAGAACACCGGCCTGAGATCGGGGAAGGAGAGCACTGGGAGGTCACGTGACCGCACAGCGTTGCTGTAAAATAAGGTATTTGGCTACATCATTTAAACAAAAAAACTGTAAACTTAAACAGTGTAGAGAGTTCTTTACTGTAAGAGCGGTTAGGATGTGGAATTCTCTTCCACAGGCAGTGGTTTCAGCAGGGAGCATCCATAATTTCAAAAAACTATTAGATAAGCACCTGAACAACCTCAACATACAGGGATATACAATGTAATACTGATATATAATCACACACATAATTTGTACTTGATGGACTTGTGTTTTTTTTCAACCTCGCCTACTACATAACTATGTAGCTATGTAACAGTATACCTTGCTGTAACAGAGGGTATTCCAGGATTTGTGATTAGTGAATTTATAAGCGCTTTAAACCAGGCATTGACTACAGCTTACCTAATCTTTTTCAAAGTATGCTCTCTGTAGTCTCATGCAAAAAAAAGTATAGGTTCGTCTAGGACAATTAGTCTTTTTTTCCCTTTTCACATATTTGACCAGAAATGTCAAAATCCTTTCTTATAGCAATTTCCAGTAAGTTACTATGTTGAAATATTTTAGCAGCTAAAACAGGCTGTTCTGAATGACAGTGGCTGGAATCTTTATTTTTAGTGTTGAGTTCTTTATTCTGATCTTCTATAATCTTCGTTTTTTTTTCTTTTAATTCTTACTGCATAATGCAGGAAATTCTCACAATTACTTGGTGCTTCAGCATAATTTACCTTCCATAACTCTGGGATTTTTTAACGGTCTGTAGAAAATGCATAACAGTCTCTTTAATTTAAGCCTCCACTAGGTATGAGCTGAACATACCTGGGTTTGGTTCAAGGCAAGTTTGGTGAACATTCTGGAAGTACAGATGCCTAAACCAAGCCCACTGAAGTCAACAGGGTAGATTTACTAAAGGCAAATAGACTGTGCTCTTTGCAAATGCAGTTGTGCGCATTTTCCCAGAGCTTAGTAAATGTAGTGAAGCTCTGCTGATTTCCGTCATCCAATCCTGTGCAAGCAAAAATGCTATTTTTTGTATTTTCCTTGCACCTGATTGAGTATTGTTTACAAAGGGAAGCTTTACCACATCTCTGGGGAAAATGAATGCAACTGTAATTACTAAGTGCACTGTCTATTTGGCTTTAGTAAATCCACCTCATTGGGAGCTGAATGTTAAAAATGTCTGGCCATTTTCTTCTAAGCTAACAGGCAAGGGATTGTCAAACAAATGGCACATGGGGCCGGGCAGTGCCCTGGAGAAAATGTGCCAAAGGAAAAAAAAATGTGATTAACCCCCCTGGCGGTATTCCCGAGTCAGGCTCAGAGTGGAATTTCAGTACCATAAGCAGTAACCCCTGAGCCAGACTCGGGATCGCATTGCAGGATACAGGGAGAGTTACTTACCTTGTCCCCTGGATCTTGCAATGTCCTCCCCGCTGTGTGTGCAAGCCATTTTCCGCTCGATTCACACAGTGCCCGAGTGCCGCTGAGCTACGTTCCCTGTGACGTTGTGACGCACAGGAGCAGAGATCGGCGCCAAGTAAAAACACACAATACACATACAGTACTGTAATCTTACAGTTCCTAATAGTCTGTCCAGTGCCCTGCATGTAGTTTTATATTATAAAAACATTTTTTTCTGCCTGGAATTTGGAGATTGTCGATAGCAACCAAAAAGTGTCCCTTTATGTCAAAAGTCTTGATAGACCAGCTAGAAAACAGCGATAATAAATTATAATCACTTGCAGAATTGAGCGATAACGATTTCTGGGGAAATTCGTCATCAAACACTAAATCTAATGACAGCGAAGGGGTGTGGTTTGCCTTGAGAGAAAATGGCTGCTTAAAGCCTGGGCTCCATCTCACCACAACCTGAAACAGACTACCACTGGGGATTATCACTGAAATCCTGCTGTTCAGCATGGGCACTTCATCCTGCGGAAGCTCGGCATCTAGATTCAGATCCCGGAGAGACTTAAGCCCCATACACACTATCAGTTTTTCTGCTGAGTTTTTCCTTCAGGTTTACCAAAACCATGTAGTAGAAGGGCCTGCCTGATTGCATACAAATTGAAACTCCTAAGGTTTGACCTCCTATTATTTGGTTTTGGTAAATCTGAAGGAAAAACTCAGCAGAAAAACTGATAGTGTGTATGGGGCTTTAGGATCCCGCACTAACCACACAATTCCAGACCTATTCAGGAGCCAGGGATCTAATATGGCATCTCAGTCTCCCGCCCAAGGCCACATAAGGATAACTCTTACCCCAACAGATCAACCTCCTACGCCTGTGGAGAACTGCCCGACCACCCACCAACAACCAAGCTTACAGGACCTCAGGATGGTGGCAACTGACATCAAAGACACCTTGTCTGCAGCTACTGCTGATCTCCGGCATGAAATTCACGCTATTGCAGGAAGAGTACAATCGGTGGAGATCACAGCGGAACAGCAGCAAATGGCTATACAGAAAGTCAACCACAAGCTAGATTCACATACTCTACAGCTCCGAGACCTCCAGCTCCACATCAAAGATATCAACAATAGGGGCCGCCGACACAACCTCCGGGTAAGAGGTCTCCCTGAGGCCGTTGAGCAAGACCGGATTCTCCCTGCCATCACCACCCTGTTTAACCGCCTGCTAGATCAACCCCGCCACACGCCTATAGCGATGGAACACATACACAGGGCACTCCGTCCACGCGGCAAAGAGTCTGACCCGCCGAGAGACATAATTTGTTACATCAATGATTATGCTACCAAATAAGAAATTCTTAAGAAAGCCCGAGAGAAATCACAACTAGAATTTGAGGGCCACACGATACATATTTACCAAGACCTGTCGGCAATCACTCTCAGGCACCAAAAAGACCTACATCCCCTGCTGGAGCTTCTGCGGAATGAGGAAATTCACTACCACTGGAAATTCCCATTCGCCCTACAAGCTTTCTGCCACGGCCGTACGGCTACACTGAGAGTCCCGGAAGAAATGGCTGCGTTTTGTCGCACCCTAGATATTCCCTGTGTTGAAGTGTCGAACTGGTATGCAGAATTTGAAACCTCTGCTTCCAGCCACAGATGTCCTACAGAAGACCAGATGAAGATTCAAGCCATGAGCTTTCGGAGACATAGGTCACCGTCAACTACTAGACCCATCGCTGCATCACGGCCCAGACACCCGCCTCCAAGCCCAACAGCGGCACCTTCACCGCGAAGAGCACACAGAGCACGCTAAGATTACTCCAGTAATTGTAGCCCAGCTTAAGATGGGATAGACTGACCTGATCCTCCTTTTAACTTCCTCCTTGCCTTCCCTTATGCCTTTGAGTGTCCGGATTATGCTCATAATCCTGATTTGAACTAAGTTTGGGCTTCGCTCCTGAGGATAACCAAGTTGCTACATCTTTGCGTATACCGCTAAAAGTCTCAACTCCCCATGCTGGATCATTCTCATAAAACCAGCACTCCACAACAAAGATCCTCTGCTGTAAGAATCCGTCCTCCGTAGCCCAACGCTACCAGACATATAAGCTCGCTCATCCTCCCCAATACTCTTTAACACCATGGACCTACATTATCATAATTCAGACCTATGACACCGCTCTTACCTCGGCAGTGTTCCTGCACGGCTTCCGGCATCACCGAAGATCATCCCAAAAGGTGCAACTTATCACCTGTCTCCTATTACGTATTTCCTTCATGCTTCACGTCGGTGTGTTCTCCAACTCAGACACTGTGACATACCAGATTCCTAAGATGAACTCTGCAGAGACCATTCAGATACTAGCTCCCTCTAGAGACACCACACTCCACGCCGAAGGACAGAACTAAACCCAAGGTGTCTGCTATCCACACAACACCACTGGTAATTATTTTATTAAATATGGGCACTTCATTGAGTAGGCTGGTATAATTCCCCTTGCCCCCCCCCCTCTTTTATTTTTACCCCTTCCCTCTCACTTCCCCCTTCAAACCCCCCGCACCTGACCCACTTACTGTGACAATAGATGAAAAACAAGCTCTGGACTGCCGCACTCTTCAGAAAACCACTTTATTTTATTGGAAAATCACATCACAGCTCAACAAACACAGCGAACAAGGAAAAATTGCTGACGTTTCACACTAGCTGTAGTGCTTGATCATAACAAAATGTTTTGCTATGATTAAGCACCACAGCTAGTGCGAAATATCAGCAATTTTTCCTTGTTCACAGTGTTTGTTGAGCTGTGATGTGATTTTTCAATAAAAGAAAGAAGTTTTCTGAAGAGTGCGGAGTCCACAGCTTGTTTTTCATCTGTTGCTAGTGGTAATAGCCAGCACCTGTGGCTTCCCAGCCGAAGAGAACAGTTTACAGCCTGCATGTGTGCTCCTGGAGCGGTGAGTTCCCTTCTCCTCCACTTACTGTGACACTCAGATTGTAAATCAGAAATACCTTGACTACTGTTCACAGTGACCTACTGGCTTCATCGAGGCATGTTTAACCCCGACTCTTTTCTTTTCCCTTATTTTTCTTTCCTCACTCAAAAGTTGTATAGGCCAGTCTATCCCACTCACGAATAGTTGTGATCCTGTTGAAACTGTTTAACCTTGTGCCATACAGCCCTCTATCCTCTATAGGAAGGGGACTACCTATTGGGCATACGTTATAAGTTTTTAGATCAGATGTGACCTTCCTTTAACTCTGTTACATAGTTATACCTGCGTTCCCAAGGGCTTACCTTACACGCTAGATCACCCTTTCAGACAGCTCTAGCTCCCTTGCTAGAGGCGACTTACACGAGACGAGACATCCCAATAAAGCCAACCCATGAAGATTGACATATTATGTGTACCTCTTGATTCCCCATTTCCTAGACCTTTTACCTAAGCTCTTAACTAGAATCCCCCTACTCAACCATGCTTTAATGCAATCAGGCTACTGGTGAGAAGGATCCGAACACAAACAACACATTTACGACCTTAATAGAGAGTCAAGCCAACCCCTAAACAGTGGACACAGACCGCAACAAGTTCTTTAACTATCACAAACGCCACTGACCTCTACTGGGACACACATAATTATGGGGTTCACTCATACCTAGATAGGTGAAAAGGACCCTCCCACAGCCGGAATACCAACCATCTAATTCACACACTCCATGTTATGCACGAACAACAATTCCATACCATACGCTTGAAACCCAATCATTCCCCCTATAGTCCTACCCATCACAGACCCTTAAAGAGAAACGCTCTCAGCTTCTTCTTACAATGCAACGGAATAAAGCGGATATAGTTTTCTTGCAGGAAACCCATTTCCGATCAAACTCCATACCGAAACTACACAATCACTTCCCCACAGTACACAGTACACAGAACTGTCCCTTCCAGCTTACAGATAAGCTCTCAGACGACGAAGGTGAATACCTCTTCTTAAAAGGTTCCTACACAGGCAGGAAAATCACTTTTGCAAATATTTACGCCCCCAACAACCGCCAGGTACCATCCTTTCACAATATTTCTGAAAAACTGATTTCCTTTCAAGAGGGAACATTGATTCTAGGGGGGACTTCAATGTTCCGCTTAACTAAATCCAAGACACGTCCAACAGCAACTCCTCCATCTCATACAGGGCCCTACGGAAAATTAAGACCTACCTCAAAAACCTACTACTTCACAACACCTGGCGCACCCTTAATCCCAATGGCAAGGATTACACCTTCTTCTCAACGCCGGACAACCGATACTCAAGAATAGACTTTCTATTCTTAACACAAAACGACTTGCCTATACTCCAACACGCATCCATAGACCCCATGATTCTTTCCGATCATCACCCCATCACTTTGACATTATCGTTGCCAGACAAGATACCTCGCCCGCAAACATGGAGGCTGGACCCCCCTTTACTTACCGACCTTTGATAGCCACAGAAGTTAGACACCATCTCAAACATTTCTTCTTTGAAAACAAACCAGTCGATACATCCCAGCTCACCAATTGGGAAACCCACAAATGCGTCATTCGAGGTTTTCTCATTGCTGCGGCGGCCAAACGAAACAGAGACAGACAAAAACGATACAATGCACTTATTGAGCGTATCCAAAAACTTGAAACAACACATAAACGCACCCAAGCCGTAGACACTCTGAATACCCTAATACATGCCAGAACAGAATTACTAGACCTACTAGGCAAACAAATTCAAGTAGACACTCTGAATACCCTAATACATGCCAGAACAGAATTACTAGACCTACTAGGCAAACAAATTCAACACAAATAGATCCTCTATAAAAAAAACGTTCTATGAATTTGGTAATAAAGCTAGCAGAACACTAGCAAGGGCCTTACAAGTAAAGAAAGCCAGCACAACCATTCACTCCATCACCGACACATCTGGACAAAAATTACATAGGACCCCAGACATAGCCGATCATTTTGTCAAATATTACACCAAACTATATAATCTCCCCCAGATGGACCCTTCAACGGACGGCACCACAAGACAGCAACTAATCAGAGACTTTCTACAACAATACAGCCCAAATCCTATCCCAGAAGCCACCGGGCAGAAACTAGACTCCCCGTTAGAAAGAGAAGAGATAGACCTAGCTTTGAAACAATTGAAAACCGGTAAAAGCCCCAGGCCGGATGGTCTAACCGTGGGTTATTATAAAACATACGCAGACATACTCACCCCACACTTCACGTCTGCTTTCAACTCCTTTGCAACGCCCATAGAGACCCCGCAAGACCTTCTAAACAGATAGAAGTGATCCCGAAACCAGGTAAAGACCATTCCGTAGTCACTAATTATCAGCCCATTTCAGTGCTCAATGTCAACCTTAAATGGTACCCAAAAACACTAGCAAACCGGCTACTCCCTCTCCTTCCCCAGCTAATCGACCTCGATCAAGTGGGCATTGTCTCAGGCAGGGAAGCGAGGGACAATACTCTTAAAGCCCTCAACATACAACATTGGCTTTCACCCACTCATAATCAAGGATTCCTACTATCACTCGATGCGGAGAAGGCATTCGACAGAGTGGCCTGGAACTATATGACTGAAACCCTAAAAACCATTTGGTTACCCAGCACAATGCTAAACTTCATACAAGCACTTTACTCTAACCCTACTGCGAAAGTCAGGGTGAATGGCCATCTGTCGAATGCCTTCGCCATCTCGAATGGGACACGCCAGGGTTGTCCTCTATCTCCCTTAATTTTTATTCTCATCTTGGAACCACTACTGAGACACATTAGAGCTAACCCTGATATCAAGGTAATAGACATTAAACATCGTACCTACAAATTAGCTGCTTTTGCAGATGATATTCTGCTCTTTCTATCAGAACCACTCACGAAGATCCCCAACCTACTCAACGACTTTAACACTTATAAGGCCATGACCAACCTTCAAATTAACTTTTCGAAATCTAATGCCCTGAACATATCATTACCCGCGCACACATGCACCCTGTGCCAAACTAACTTCCTGTTTCGATGGAATAGCCGATCAATCAACCTAGGAATCCAACTCCCCGCTTCCTTAACTGACTTATATTCTCTGAACTATACCCCGCTATTAAAAAACATGATCGAAGACCTGAAAAAATGGTCCCCTGGGCTCTTCTCCTGGTTCGGCAGAGCCGCGATCATTAAAATGACTATCTTACCCAGATAAGAATAGGATGAAAACAAAAAGAACCGCGCTCTTCTCAAAAAACCCAATACATGAACATACACCTCCCCCCTGAGACCGCAGTCCCAGCCGAGAAGCTATGTATGTAAAAAGTGTAAAGTGCAACCAAATTAAATATTTATAATAAATACAAATTCCAATATCCCATACTAAACGTATTCAATCGTGAGTTGAATTTATGAGAAAAAAATAAATAACAAAATGTGAAGAAAAAATTGTGGGGAAAAAAAAACACATAGAAAACACATATAGGCAAATGTTCAAATGCGTTATGTATAGCAGTCCTCAAAAAGAGTCCATCTGTGAGACCGAATTCAAAAATGCAAAACACCACGTGTCAATTACAGTGTTCAGGGAAAATGGTTCTTTATTTCATATTCCAATTCGTGAAGCATGCCAAAGTGCACCACCACAAGAGGCAAAAATGGCTCCTTACCAGATATTATGGGTTAATTCGCATATCAAAAAGTGAAGCAAGGCTGTAGACACTCCTCAGTCCTCCAATCGCCACAACTCTTTAGAATCACGGTTCAATATCATAGACTGGGTAGTGGTGACTGGGCCTGGAGCTAAAACGAAGAGCTCTTGCCTGTCTGAGAGCCAGGGAAAGACTGTCTTGGGACTGTCATGTGAATTATACCATGCAGCGGCTTTACTTGGGTGCTAGATTGGTTCCACTATGGATCTTTCAATTACTCTTGAGTCCGATCGAATGCCTCTACCATTAACCTGTCTCCCATGGCTTCTTCCTACAGATCGGCCACCGTTAACACAGGTAACGCTTTTGATCTAATCTTTGTTATATGTGTAGCGATGACACTTTGGACAAAGTGTCTGTCATGTACAAATTTAGTTTATGCCTCAGAACAATAAAGGGGTTCTGAGGGTTAATTGTGTAGGTTTAACTTTGACATCAGTTTGGCTGGGCTGTGTTAGAGTTCTGCCTGGTCATGTGTACAGTTAGGTGCACATGACAAGCTCAGAACCAGGCCTGGTTGAACGTTTTGGGGGTCAGCTTCCCCGGAGCCAATCAGTGGGTGCGCCAGGCCCTGCTGAGGAGTCTGGGGAAGGGTACTTAAGATGTTGAAGTCACATGTTCCAGGGTCATTCATGAGGCCTTAGCGGTCTGTTCCTGATTCTGGACTGGGGTAGCCCCGCGAGGGGTCCCTGTCATGGGAGCTTTTGTCGCTCCGCAACATGCTTCGGTTGGCTAACCCCAATATACCCGCCTGGTCTGGGGTAGGGATCCGTCTGTTCCCGAGTCTCGGAACCGGCTGGTCCGAGGCGCAGTAACTGAGGGAGGATTCCAAGCGTCCAGATGTGCTCTCGGCTTGGAGGGGCACCGCAGCTCGTGTAAGCGACCGGGGGAGGACTCTTCGGAGGAGGGCCAACAAGCTGGCATCCTAAGAAGTGCCTGGTTGATGAGTTGTGAAGGACACTGATGAATTCACGCTTTTTCCAGTACTGTCAAGGAGACAGAGAACGTAAAGGTAAAAGGTTCCTGTTCACTTCTCTTACCAGTTACTCAAGGTCAAAGATTTCACAAGTTCTGGATCCAAGTACCGACTGCCATAATCTCTGGCTAGAGGTTTGTTCAGCCTTGAAGCACCCAGCTGTGAGTGGCTACTCTCTGGGCAGTATTAGAGACTTTCTGATATTAGCAGTTCAAGGTGTCTGAGTTTCTTCACCCTTGCCCCCTGTTCCCATACAAAACTGTGTTGTTGGATGTTACCCCTGCAAATAAAAACCTTTTCTAAAGGACCTTTATGGTGTCAGCGTCCAAAGTGTTGGGTACTAACTCTGGGAACCCCTAGACGTGGAAGAACCAGCCAAGCAGAGGTAACCGGTAAGCCCAAAAGTTAAGGCCGCCCTGCCAAGGGTTATGGCCGCTACATATGTATGGGGCAAAGTTATCAAAACATACACACTATCTTCATGCCCTGGGCCATTGACTCTAATATTGAGTAATCCAGGATTCTCTTTTGGCAACATCCTTTGCCCATTTTTCATTCATGTGCAGACAGAGGCTTGAAAACTCTGGGTGAGCTTAGTTCTTGCTCTCGCCTGAAGACAGGTGAATGGCTTCAATATTTTCAGCTATGCAATTTCTATAAAGGATTGAATAGTTTAAGCCTCTGTAGGGACTTAACTCAGTTTGAAGAGATGTGCCTTTCTGACTTAAAATGTCCACATGCATTATCTAAAATGTATGGTATTCTACTATCACATGCATTTCCAGATCACCCTTTCTATGTCCAAGACTGGAAGCAAAAATTAGCTAAAAATCTGTCTCATGAAGATTGGGATAAGGTGTTCTTTTCATCTTTAAAACAACTGTGCCTTCTTATTCTCAGGAATGTAACTATAAGATTATGACAAGATGGTATCGCTGTCTGGTCTTACTAATCAAAATAAACCCAGCTATGTCTGGTCTATGCTGGAGATGCTGTGAATCGAGAAGCACGTTATTACATCTATGGTGGTCTTGCTCGAAAATAAAACCATTTTGGTTAGCCATATTTAATCTGAGTCAAGTGATCACTGGTAAAAATTGGCAAGAGACTCCTGAGGCAGCGATACTTTCTTTAATCCTGGGGTCAATTAAATTAATTAAAAAAGGGAATATTTAGATGCCTCTTGATGCCAGGAAGAGCCATAATTCCAAGACACTGGAAATCCCAAATAACACAACAACAATACGGGAATGGGTAATAGAGATGAACCATACAATGCGGATGGAAGAGCTAGTATGCATAGCAAATAATGGTGAATGCAACTTTTGGGAAGTCTGGCCCCCCGATGGGTGGAGTTTCTGGAGTCTCCTCAGCTGTTACTTTACTTGTGACTGTTGGGATCCTGTCTGATGGATGCTATATTTTCTTTTTTGCTTCTTCCTAATATTTTTTTTCTTTCTTTTTTCTTTTTTGGTTGTGTGTTTTTTTTAATGTATGTATATATGTGTATAAAAATAAGCATTAATAGCAAATATATTAGCATGTCATATCAATGCAATTCTTTAGTTCTAATTGGGGAAAACATAAGTGGGAATGTGGAAATATAAAATGTTGTTACTCTAAGGATATTTAGGTCATAGTCTCTAAGGATAGTTATTTCCCTCTTCTTTTTTTTTCTTATGCCAATGCATAAGTAAAATGCCATTCTTTTCAATAAAAATATAATAAAGTTTGTCTGCAGTCAGAAAAAGAGGGGGGGGGACTAGTATGTGCCCCCCGCCGAACCATATCAGGCCACATGCTGGGGTTGGGGTACCCTAACAAAGCACTGTGTCCCAATGCTGATGAGAACAAGGGCCTCTTCCTCACAACCATTGCCCGGTTGTTGTAAGGGGCCTTATTGAAATCTGGAAGCCCCATTTTACAGTAAGGGGATACCCAGATACCAGTCTCCCCATGTGAATGAGTAAGTGATACACAAAGAGAACTGTAAATAAAAAGACACAGAGTTTTTGACTTTTCCTGTAATAATATGATGTATTCCCCTAAAAAAGATACGTCACATCCGTGTATGGACACGCATTGGGGAGGGGACAGGACGGTACTGGAGGCAGCTGGTCTGCTCAGGGAGTAGAAGCATACTATCTCACAAGATCCCGGTATATATTTACAGTGGAGCAAAAAAGTATTTAGTCAGCCACCAATTGTGCAAGTTCTCCCACTTAAAAAGATGAGGCCTGTAATTGTCATCCTAGGTATACCTCAACATAATGCTTTGGGGCTGTTTCTCTGCAAAGGGAACAGGAAGACTGATCCGTGTACATGAAAGAATGAATGGGGCCATGTATCATGAGATTTTGAGTGCAAACCTCCCATCAGCAAGGGCATTGAAGATGAAACGTGGCTGGGTCTTTCAGCATGACAATGATCATAAAAACACCGCCCGGGCAACAAAGGAGTGGCTTTGTAAGAAGCATTTCAAGGTCCTGGAGCGGCCTACCCAGTCTCCAGATCTCAACCCCATAGAAAACCTTTGGAGGGAGTTCTGTACCTTCTATAGAGTGGTGCACTGAAGCACCAAGTCCTTGTGAGTACCCCGGACTGGGACTTGTGTTTATTACATTTTTTTATATACCAAAAAATTATCACACTATCCAGCCTTTTCTGTTATCCCACATATGTATGGAGACTACGTTATTGGTTAGCCCAGGATTCTACAGCATTCACAGAACCCAGAGGTGGTTCACAGGCATGTTTTGACTGAACTTAAATGTGAGGTCACACGCTCTGAGGTGAGCGTTCATTACCTAGAGGGAAGCACCAGTGTGTGAACACATCAACACGTTTGGATCACCACAATAAGAATCAACTATTTATGGAATTTAGGAGGAGTTTGTTGCACTGTATGTGATGTATTAACGGGACATAACATATATGCACTACAGCACTTTATTTGTTCTATCTGTCACTGTATTAATGTTATGTTCTATCATACTAACTTGATCCACTTGAATAGCTGTCACTTTATTTACATCAGTGCATGGAAGATGGTGATTTAAGTATGCTAGTTTAATTCATGTGATTACCACTCTATTGCACTATTGTCACCTTATTCAGTTATTATCATATACGTTTGTTTTTATTTAAAGACAGTGTGGCGTTTTTTTTAACCAAATACACTGGTTTTGCACAAATTTAAATAACATTTAAAGAAAGCTCTATTTGTGGGAACAAAATGATAAAAATTTTCTTTGGGTACAGTGTAGCATGACTGCATAATTGTCATTTAAAAAGTAACAGCGCTGAAAGCTGAAAATTGGCTTGGGCAGGAAGGGGGGAAAGTGCCTGGTATTGAAGTGGTTAAAAGTGTTTAGGAGCGGTAGCGTTTTTGTTAAGGAGCAGACAGTGCCAGTGTCCTTAACAATCATGTGCAAGCTAAAATGCAGTTTTTTCGTTTCCGTGCATGTCCCCCGTGGATCTACATCGACTTTATTTCCAAGTGCACTTGCAGTGTAAAGTAGATTTCCTTTAGTAAATAACCCCCATTATTCTCGATATCACTAGAAAAAAAAAACCCTTTCAAAATGTGTTTGCCATAACTCCATCAGTATCACCAGCAAAGCAGCTTCATTAATATCCCATTAAAGAAGAAGAGAATGTGCACTGCATTTCGAGATTTCATAATTTGCCACGTCACAAATGTTAATTCTCCATTACAAATCCTAGCTTACAAGACTGATCGCTTCTGGCTCATCCTTGCTTCCGAGCATGCGTGTTTGTACTTTGGACTTTTGTCTGACGCACTTGTGTACACACGCTCGGAAAATCCGACAGCAGACTTTTGTGCACAGAAAATTTTAAAACATGCTAGCGAACATTTGTCCACGGAAAATCCGACAACAATTGTCCCATGGAGCGTACACATGGTCGGATTTTCCGCCAACAGCCTGTCATCACACATTTCCCTTCGGAAAATCCAATTGTGTGTATGGGGTTTTAGCCTTCCTCTCTATCTGAGTCAAGACATACAGTCAAAGGTGGAAATGTACATATTTTAATTACACAAAGTGACATATAGCTTTTAAAACAAAGGAGAGGAAGAGATTGGGGGGAAGTGACTGCTTAGGGCTTCAAGAAAATTACAGCCTCCAGCAAGAAGAAACAGGAGCAATGTTGGTGGCAAGTTACAGCACACACTGATGTTGGTAGCATAATTATTATGTGACATTTATGTTCTTAATAAATATTAATATATTGGATATTAGGGCAGGCGATCACTGCTGTTCTGCCTGTTAAGCTAACCTACAGTGCTCTAGAAATCTCTTGTCATTTATTTCATGTTTATTTGCAAAACTGTAAAAAAATTGTATATAAGAAACAGTTTAAAAACTTATATATACAATTTCTCACAAAAGTGAGTACACCCCTCACATTTTTGTAAATATTTTATTATATCTTTTCATGTGACAACACTGAAGAAATTACACTTTGCTACAATGTAAAGTAGTGAGTGTACAGCGGTCAGGGCTGGGCTCAGCCCTTCATTTTTGAGCTGGCCACTTAGCTGTCGTCTAATTGCTAGCTCATATCTCTCCACAGTTACTGAGCTGTTGATGATATCCTGCTCATCAGTCCTGTCTATTTAAGCTGTCCAATCCAGAGGAGCTCTGCCTTCACCTTGGTCAACATCACAGAAACTCCTGCGATCCTGTTCAAGACTTGATTTGCTGACGTCCCTTCTGGCTCAAGATCCTGCTTGCTGGTCCACTACATTGATCCCTGACTTCTCGCTGGGCTGACTATCCATTCCGGTTACTGAACTTTAGCTATGTTTTGACTACATTTGTTCTTTTTTACTTTCATTATTAAACAAGTGTGATTTAACTGTACTTCTGTCTTGACCACATTTCATCATTTCTGACAACAGCTTGTATAACAGTGTAAATTTTCTGTCCCCTCAAAATAACTCAACACACAGCCATTAATGTCTAAACCACTGGCAACAAAAGTGAGTACACCCCTAAATGAAAATGTCCAAATTGGGCCCAAATAGCCATTTTCCCTCCCTGGTGTCATGTGACTTGTTAGTGTTACAAGGTCTCAGGTGTGAACGGGGAGCAGGTTAATTTTGTGTTATCACTCTCACTCTCTCATACTGGTCACTGGAAGTTCAACATGGCACCTCATGGCAGAGAACTCTCTGAGGATCTGAAAAAAAGAATGGTTGCTCTACATAAAGATGGCCTAGGTCAGTGATGGCGAACCTTGGCACTCCAGATGTTTTGGAACTACAATTCCCAATATACTCATCTACACTGCAGAATGCATGAGCATCATGGGAAATGTAGTTCCAAAACATCTGGGGTGCCAAGGTTCGCCATCACTGGCCTATGTTATAAGAAGATTTTCAAGATCCTGAGACTCAGCTGCCGCACGGTGGCCAAGATCATACAGCGAGTTCACAGGACAGGTTCCACTCAGAAAAGGCCTCACCATGATCGACCAAAGAAGTTGAGTGCACATTCTCAGCATCATATCCAGAGGTTGTCTTTGGGAAATGGACATATGAGTGCTGCCAGCATTGCTGCAGAGGTTGATCAGGTGGGGGGGTCAGCCTCTCAGTGCTCAGACTATATGCCACACACTGCATCAAATTGATATGCATGGCTGTCATCCCAGAAGGAAGACTCTTCTAAAGATCATGCACAAGAAAGCCCGCAAAGTTTGCTGAAGTAAAGTAGACTAAGGACATGGATTACTGGAACCATGTCCTGTGGTCTGATGAGACCAAGATAAACTTATCTGGTTCAGATGGTGTCAAGCGTGTGTGGCAACAACCAGGTGAGGAGTACAAAGACAAGTGTGTCTACAGTCAAGCATGGTGGTGGGAGTGTCATGGTCTGGGGCTGCATGGGTGCTTCCGGGACTGGTGAGCTACAGTTTATTGAGGGAACCATGAAGGCCAACATGTACTGTGACATACTGAAGCCAAGCATGAGCCCCTCTCTTCGGAGACTGGGCCGTAGGGCAGTATTCCAACATGATAATGGCCCCAAACACACCTCAAAGATGGCCATTGCCATGCTAAAGAAGCTGAGGATAAAGGTGATGGACTGGCCAAGCATGTCTTCAGACCTAAACCCCCTCTGTGGAGCATCCTCAAATGGAAGGGGGGGGGGGAGTGCAAGGTCTAACATCCACCAGCTCCGTGATGCCATCATGGAGGAGTGGAAGAGGCCTCCAGTGGCAACCTGTGAAGCTCTGGTGAACTCCATTCCCAAGTAGGTTAAGGCAGTGCTGGAAAATAATGGTGGCCACACAAAATATTGACACTTTGGGCCAAATTTGGACATTTTCACTTAGGGGTGTACTCATTTTTATTGCCAGTGGTGTAGACATTAATGGCTGTGTGTTGAGTTACCGTATTTTGAGGTGACATCAAATTTACACTGTTATAAAAGATGTACACTCACTACTTTACATTGTAGCAAAGTGTCATTTCTTCAGTGTTGTCACATGAAAAGATAGAATAAAATATTTACAAAAATGTTAGGGGTGTACTCACTTTTGTAATTAAATAAAAAAAAAGACCCATGATATTTTAGATTACCTATAACATTGTTTATTAGCCCCAGTGCACTAGGTACAATTATTTAAATGTTCATATGCTTTCTTATTTTCTGAAAGATCTATATTCGGTTCGCACCAGAACTTTTGAACGGACTGAAAATTCGTACGAACTTTAGAACCCCATTGAAGTCTATAGGACTCAAACGTTCGTAATAAAAAGTGCTAATTTTAATGGCTAATATGCAAAATATTGTCCTAAAAAAGGTTTTGGGACCCGGCTCCTGCCACAGGGGACATGGGTCAATGCCCAAAAATGTTTTATGCCTGTGAAGTGGCACGTGTTTGCCGTGTTTAGAACAGTCCCTGCACAAAATGACATTTAACGGAAAAAAAGTAATTTAAAACTGCTTGTGGTTTTAATGTAATATCTGGCTCCGGCAATATGGATGAAAATCATTGAGAAAAAAATGGCATGGGTAGCCCTGCCCATTACCAGCCCCTTTGGGTCTTGTACGGATATTAAGGGGAACCCAGTACCCAATTTAAAAAAAGTAAAGGCCAGGCCCTATATACTCAGAACAGCAGTATACAGGCGGTGCAAACAAAACAGGGCGTGTGTAGGTTTGTTGTGTTAAGTAGAATCTGTTTGTAATTTTGAACTGGTACATTTTTAAAGTGTAGCTCCAGTCGAAAAATTTATTTTTAAGCTTTTTGGAAAACATAGGGAAGGGTTTTTTCATCTCACTTCCTGTTGTCTCCTTCCATTTGCAAGTAAGAGACGTTTGTAAGTTGGATGTTTGAAAGTATGAGCCTGCCCTATATGCTCTGCAGAAATGTGGGCCTAAGGTGTTGGTGCTGCCACAAGTTAACACTGTAAGCCATCAAAGTGACTCTTGGTGGGCGCTGGAGCACCCTGCTGTGAACAATTATATCAAGAATTGTAATTACATGCCATTGTTGAACAGTTTTAGAAAAATTGGGCCTTTGGTGGTTGTGGTGATGGTGGTGGTGCCACAACACTATAAGTCCTCACAGTTACTCTCGGTGGGCGCAAGAACGGGCCCTGCTGTGAAATATTATATCAAGAATTGTAATTACATGCCCCTGTTAAACAGGGGCGGAAAAATTGGGCCTTAGGCACTGGTGCTGGTGCCATGACACTGCAACCTCTCCCAGATACTGTAGTTGGAGTGCAGGAATGAGCCCTGCTGCAAAGCATTGCATCAAAAATTGTAATTACACGCCCCTGTTAAACAGGGGCTGAAAAATTTGGCCTTAGCCACTGGTGGGGTCACCCAGAAGCAAAAAGGTTCTTCCAAGCTATCAGAAGGATCATTGAGGAGGAAGATGATAGTCAGTCAACATAACAAGACAGTCACTCAGCATCAGCATAGGTAGTCTTGAAGGGATGTGACATTTCAAAAAAAATTATTCGGTTACATCAGCTTCAGGTGCTTGGTAGCTGGTGGTGATCCAAGACTGATTCATCTTTATGAAGGTCAGTCGATCAACCGAGTCGTGGACAGGCGCACCCTGTGATCGGCTACAAAGCCTCCAGCAGCACTGAAGGTGTGTTCCGAAAGAATGCTGGATGCAGGACAGGCCAGTAGCTCAATTGCATACTGTGCAAGCTCTGGCCAGTGATCCATCCTCAAGACCCAGTAAGCCAGAGGATTTTCGGTGGGAAAGGTGTCCAAGTCTGACCTTACCCCTAGGTATTCCTGCACCATGTAAATCAGACGCTGGTGATGGCTGCGGACTAAAAAATTGTCTGAACGCATCGGTCAGACGGCCACCTTCTCCACCGCTCCTTCTGTGACTGACCGAAGCCTCAGCAACACGTTGTCCAGGACCAGGAGTTTTTAACCTCCCAGTCTCTGGGAACGTGTTGCACAGACCTTTCTGCAAGGTCTCCCGGAGATGTGTCATCCTCTGCTCCCTCTGCGACGGCAAGATAAGGTCAGCAAACTTACCCTTATGCTGTGGATCAAGGAGCGTGGCCAGCCAGTAATGGTCCCTCTCCTTGATTCGAAGAATATGAGGATCCTTCCGCAGGCTTTGCAGGATCAGGGAGGCCTTGCAGCATAAGTTAGCTGAGGCATTCAGTCCGGAGTCCTCTGGGTCACTAAGGACAACATGATCCGCAGCCACCTCCTCCCAGCCACGTACAAGTCCACGTGTTTCTTGGGACTGTAAATCATCCCTAAAAGACTGCTGATGCTGAGTGCCAGACTCCACCTCCATGCTGACACAAGCCTCCTCCTCCGCCTCTTCCTGTGTGATGGGTGGGACAGCAGGAACACTGCCTGGATAAAGGGGGCCTTGAGAGGCAAGGAAGTCCTCCTCTTCCTGCCTCTGTTCTGCCTCAAGGGCCCTGTCCATTATTCCACGCAGCGTATGCTCCAACAGGTGGACAAGAGGTGCAGTGTCACTGATGCATGCACTGTCACTGCTCACCATCCTCGTGGCCTCCTCAAATGGTGACAGGACATGTCCCACTAGCATGCATGGTGCATGCATCCCTGATCATGTCCCACTAGCGTGGTGAAAAAAAACCAAGCTCCCCTGTCCCTGTCCTGGTGCCATAGTCACACATTTACTAATTGATGGCCCTCTGCTGCGTGTGCACCCGCTGCAGCATGGCCAACGTTGAGTTCCACCTGGTGGGCATGTCACATATAAGGCAGTTCTTGGGTAGGTTCAACTCCTTTTGGAGCTCAGCCAACCGAGCACTGGCATTAAATGATTGGTATAAATGCACATAGACTTTCCTGGCCTGCCTCAGGAGATGCTGTAAGCCCGGGTACCTGCCCAAGAACCGCTGCACCATCAGGTTAAGGACGTGATCCAATGGGCTGTGAAAGATAGGTAACATCCCTGTCCATGCCTGCTGGACCATGAGTCAGCAGTAATATGCACCTTACCACTGACCGCCCTGTCCAGCGAGGCATGGACATTGCCTTCCATAGGCTGGTAGAGAGCCAGAATCGCCTTCCGTGAGAAAAAGTGGCATTTGGGGACCTGCCACTGAGGAACCGCATATTGCACAAACTCACGAAAGGGGGCCGAGTCTACCAACTGAAAAGGCAGCAGCTGAAGTGCTAGCAATTTAGCCATGCTAGCATTCAACCAATGGACATGTGGATGGCTGGGAGTGAACTTCTTTTGACGGTCAAGCAGCTGGGGCAGGGAAATTTGCCTGGTATAATCGGACGTCAGTGTACTGCTAGCAGAGTGCCCACAAGTACTTGGCTGTGACACACCTAATTCTACACCTTCATTCCTCTCAGTGCAGGTTTCAGAGAGGACTGAAGGTCTAGTGGGGTTTGGAGATCTCAGCTGATGAGGAACAAGGAGAGGTCCGCTTTGTTCTTTGGTGTGGGTCTTTAAGGTACGCTTGCCAATGAGCTGCATGGCAGGTCAACATATGTCTGGTCAAGCATGTGGTGCCCAAGCGGTTGATGTTTTGGCCACGCGAGATACGCTTGAGACATATGTTGCAGACAGCAGCGGTGCAATCTGATGCACTCATCTCAAAAAAGGCCCACACCAAAGAACTTTTGGAATAGCGCGCAGAGGCAGCGCCCTGCATAGGTGGAGCTCTGTGGTGTGATTCAGTCGGTGTGCTGCCCCTAAGCTGGCCCCCGGAGGGAATCCTGCCTCGTTGGAGATGTGCCTCCTCTTCCTCCTCCTCTCTCCTATCAGGCACCCACGTGGAGTCAGTGACCTCAGCTGATGGAACATGACTGCCCGATTGTTGTCCTTCTTGAGCATCCCCTCTCTCTGCGCTCACGATACTGCCTTCCTCTAGCTGGGTATCATCATCACAGCCTTCAAAATGCTGGGCAAATGCCTGGAGCATGTACCCAACACTATGGTCAAACAGTTCGGGGGAACTCCTCAGGAGGACATGGTGGGTCTAGGGAAGGAGTGACTGATGACATTGAGACGAGGGAAGAGGACGCGTTGGCAGCTGCTTTGCTAGTACCCTGAGCCTGGGTGAGGGAGGATGAGGAGCATGAGGAGGGCTTGGTCATTCACTCTACCAAGTCTTCCTTATGATGCATTTCAACACGTCCAGCTGCTGAAAATAAGGATAAGTGTGTCCCATGGCCACGTGCTGATGAAGATGCACCGTGTCCACGACCAGCACTGTTGGCTCTAGACACAAAGCCTGCTTGCCCTCTTTTATTGGCTCATGACTGTCTGCCTCTCCTTATTGGCCTTCCAGACATACTAAATGGCCTGCAGGTAGATGGGAAAACCAGCAATTGGGTAGCTTTAGGTGCTGTTAGGGTCCAGGTGTGGAAGCCCGACTTGTAGGAGGAGACCTCTCTTACAACGCTGGTTCAGGAGCCGCTGGAATGGAGACAGCGGTCTCGAGAGCACAGTGGGTAGGAGTGCCTGCTGGATAGGACCGCTGGAGCTGGTAGTAGAGCGGAGGATCCTCTGGAAAGGCTGAGCGACTGGAGGTTGCTGGAAGGCTGAGAAATGCAGACAGTAGCTTCAGAAGCCGAGCACTGAACAGGCAGAAGGCTGGAGCAGAGTCAGACGGTCCGGGTCAAGGTAAGTAGGCAGGTGGCAACAGGAGGCAAGAGGTGTCGGTAAAACTGGCAGAGGTCGGCAACGGAATCATAGGCAGGAGAGGTAGCGAGGTCAGGCAGGCCGGGTCGGGTTCGGAGAAGGCAGAGAAGTCAAACAAGCCGGGTCGGTAACGGTAGCGGGTAATCAGGTTCAGAATCAGGTATTCAGGCACACAGGAGCTGAGACGAAACAGCGCCGCACCGGCGCGCTTGAGGAACCTTTAAACGTTCAGTGGCGGGAAGTAGCGCACGAACGCCACTCACAACCATGCGAACGAGCGCACGCACGAACGGCACTCACGACCGTGCATACTAACGTGTAAACGAACGCGCACGCGAACGCGTACACGAACGCGCAGGAAACACGCGCCGACACCTGTGTGAACGCAGCTGTGCCTGTCTATTGCTGGTAAGTTCCTGACATTGCCCCCTCCCAAGGGGCAGCCTCCGGATGCCCAACAGGTCCCTCTTTTCTGGATGGGCAGACAGGTATGCACGAATTAACCGCCTGGCATGGATATTGCTGTCAGGCTCCCAGGAATTGTTCTCCGGCCCAAACCCCTTCCATTTGATCAAGAACTGAATACGTCCCTGTCTTCTTCTGCAATCGAGGATGGCCTCCACCTCGTATTCCTCATTTCCATCCACTAGGATGGGCTCTGGAGGTCTAGTTCCTCTATCAGGAAAAGGATCAGGGACGGCAGGTTTCAGCAGTGACACGTGAAACACAGGGTGAATCCTAAGCGACTCGGGCAGGGTTAACTCATAGGAAACTTCATTAATTTTCCTCTTCACCGGGAATGGTCCCATAAATTTAGGTGCAAGTTTCCTGGAAGGACAAGCCATTTTAATGTTATTGGTAGAAAGCCATACCTGGTCGCCAGGTTGTAGGGTCAGTTCCCCTCTTCTTCTCCGGTCAAAGGCTCTCTTACCGTCTGCCTGGGCCTTAGCCACTGCCTCTTGCAACACCCGGTTATTGTGGCTGAGGAAGTCCACTGTCTCCTGGACCGCTGGAACTGAGGTTTCTGAAAGAAAGTCAGGCAAAAAGGTTAAATGAAAGCCATAATTGGCGAAAAAAGGGGACTGACCGGTGGCCGAATGACAAGCATTGTTATAGGCAAATTCTGCCAAAGGCAGCAGGGGCACCCAATCATTCTGTACGAATGATGTGAAGCACCTAATGTACTGCTCAAGAGTCTGGTTGGTCCTTTCTGTCTGCCCATTAGTTTGGGGATGATAGGCCGAGGACAGGGCCAGCTCAATTTTCAGGATTTCACACAGGGCCCTCCAGAAACGTGAGGTGAACTGCACTCCTCTGTCGGAGACTATATTTGCTGGAATTCCGTGTAACCTCACAATCTCCTTAATGAATACGTGGGCAGTCTCCACGGCAGATGGGGTCCCTTTTAGGGGTAAGAAATGGGCCATTTTGGATAGCCGGTCTACCACCACAAAGATAGTCGAGCACCCCTCAGAACATGGGAGCTCGACAATGAAGTCCATGCTAATCATTTTCCAGGGTCTGTCGGGCACGGGTAAGGGTTTTAGCAGTCCCCAAGCCTGATTCCTTGGCGTCTTGTTCTGAATACAAACGGGACAGGAGCTGACGTACTTTTCGCAAAAGTCCTTCAGATTGGGCCACCAGAACGTGCGTCGTACGAGCTCAAGGGTCTTACGGACCCCAAAGTGGCCTGCCAGCGGGTGGTCATGAAGAAGGGACAACACTTTGACTCGAACATCTTTGGGGACGAAAACTTGACTTCCCCTCCAGAACAGGCCGTCTCTGGACACTAAGGTGATTCCGGGGGGTTTTGAGGAGTCAGAGGATGCTTCCTTGATCAGAGAAAGTAGGTCTGACTGTAAAAGTAAAAAATTTCCGGCAGGCAGGATTGTATCAGAGACAGATGAGTCCTTGGGGTTGTCATACATTCGTGACAGCGCATCTGGTTTCACGTTCTTCGATCCGGGCCGGTACGTGATATGAAAGGAGAAACGTGAGAAGAACAGGGCCCAGCGGGCTTGTCGGGGTCTTAGTCGCTTGGCAGACCTTAGGTACTCTAAGTTCTTGTGATCTGTATATATTAGTACCGGGTGAGCAGCGCCCTCCAATAGATATCTCCATTCCTCCAAGGCAGCTTTAATAGCAAGCAATTCTCGGTCGCCCACGTCGTAATTTCTCTCTGCGGAAGAAAGTTTCCTGGAGAAGAACCCCACAGGGTGCATTAGGTCCTTGTTGCCTCGACGTTGGGAAATGACCGCTCCTACAGCCACTTCAATAGTGTCTACTTCGAGGATGAAGGGTAGAGACGGGTCCGGGTGACTGAGAATTGGGGCAGACGTGAAAAGTCTTTTAAGTTCTTCAAAGGCACTCTGGGCCTCCTGAGTCCAGCAGAAGCGAGAGTTTTGTTTGGTCAGTTGCGTGATGGGCGCAATTATAGCTGAAAAGCCTCTTATGAATTTTCTATAGAAATTCGCGAAGCCGATGAAGCGTTGTACGCCCTTCTTGTCCAGAGGCGCTGGCCAGTCTAGCACAGCAGACACTTTCTGGGGATCCATCTTGATGCCCGTTGGGGAGATCACTAGTCCCAGGAATCGGATGCTCTGTAACTCGAATTCGCATTTCTCAGCCTTTGCGTAGAGTCGATGTTGGCGAAGACGGTTTAGGACCTTGCGGACATGTTCCCGATGCTGATCGAGGGAGCTGGAAAATATTAAGATGTCGTCCAGGTAGACAATCACAAATACATCAAGGAAATCCCTGAATACGTCATTAATTAGGTGTTGGAACGTGGCCGGGGCGTTGCAGAGCCCGAAGGGCATTACTAGGTATTCATAATGCCCAAATCGGGTCCGGAAGGCTGTCTTCCATTCGTGCCCGGCCTGAATGCGAACTAGGTTATACGCTCCTCTTAGGTCAAGCTTGGTGAATATGATAGCGGACCTCAGTCTCTGAAAGAGTTCGGGTATCAAAGGTAAGGGGTAGCGGTTCTTAACCGTAATCTTGTTTAACTCTCTATAGTCCACACATGGTCGGAGGGTCTGATCTTTCTTAGTGACGAAAAAGATTCCAGCTCCTGCTGGGGAAGTTGAAGGACGAATGAACCCCTTCTCTAGGTTCTCGTCCAAGTAGGTCTTAAGTGCCCCCTGCTCCTTTTCTGATAGAGGGAAAATGCGTCCGAAAGGGATCTCGGCCCCAGGGAGTAGTTCAATCGGACAATCATAGGGGCGGTGAGGAGGTAGAGTGTCTGCTCCCTTCTTACTGAAAACATCAATAAAGTCGTGGTAATGCTTGGGTACAGTCTGAAGTAGATCTTGATCAGAGTCTACACATAAAAGGGTGGCAGAAGGTTTGGTGGAGTCTGTTAGGCAGTGCTTCAAACAATAGGAAGAAGGGAACGTGACTTCTCTAGTAACCCAATTGATGTAGGGGTTATGGGCTTGGAGCCAAGGTATGCCCAGAATGATCGGGAACATTGGAGAGGAGATCACATCAAGGGTCAGGAATTCCTTGTGCAGAGAGGAGATGGTGACAGGCAGGGGAAGAGTCTCTTGGATTACCTTCCCAGAACTGATGCTGGACCCATCGGCCAGGAAAACTGAAAGTTCATGAGCCTTGCCTCGTAACGGGATGCCCTGTTGGCCAGCAAAGGTGGAATCAATAAAGCAGCTGCACGCCCCGGAGTCAATGATAGCGTTGACTGTCACCGTCCTTCCTTGGAGCTGTAGTAAAAGAGGAACAGCAAGGTGGGTTGAATTGGCAGACAATGCAGAGAGACTGGCAGAAGCAGGAGATAGACACTTACTTGTCTTGACAGGGCAGTTAAAGACATAGTGGCCCGAACCACCACAGTAGAGGCAGAGATTCTGCTGCCGACGACGTGCGCGTTCCTCCGGGAGTAAAGCAGGGCGCATTAGTCCCAATTGCATGGGCTCAGAGGTGTCAGGAGTCATACAGGGCGGAATGGAGCTGGTCGGAGGTACATAACGGGAAGCAGGCATTGGGGCTTTTGCTGTCATCCAAACTGGGCGGCCTTGCTGAGCGGAGCGCTCTGATCTTCGTTCCCGGAGACGACGGTCAATCTGGATTGCCAAGGAGATCAGGGCCTCCAGAGTTTCTGGTATGCCAACTCGAGCAAGTTCATCCTTAAGCCCCTCGGATAACCCCATGCGAAATTGATGTCTCAAAGCCGCATCATTCCATTCCGTGTCTGCGCTCCAGCGTCGAAAGTCCATAACGTAATCCTCGGCCGGTCTGCGGCCTTGCTGGAGCGCAAACAGGGCAGACTCAGCCGTGGCAGTCCTTTGGGGGTCCTCGTAAAGCTGGGCCATGGCCTCAAAAAAGGATTGCAGAGAGAAGGTCGAGACTGAATCTCCTTCAAGTAAGCGGTGGGCCCAGGTCTGGGGTTCTCCTTGCAGGAGGGAGATTACAAACCCTACTTTAGTAATTTCTAGGGAGAAAGTCCGTGGTTGTAGGGCGAAATACAGTTGACAAGCGTTCCGAAAGGCCCGAAATTTGGTTCGATCCCCAGAGAACCTCTCTGGGATGGGTACCCTTGGTTCAGGTGGAAGCATGACAACAGATGGTGAGGCGGCAGGCTGTACTGGTGGGGAGGAAGGAGCAGGAGCCGCGTGACCAGTATCAGTAAGGTTCTGGACCTGTCCTTCAAGTCTGGCGTAGCCATCCTGCAGCGATTTTACAGCTTGGGTAAGGGCCGACAGATGCGTGCAGATCTCTTTCATGGGAGAGGTCTCTCCTGCGGGCTCAGTCATGGCTGTTTCGTACTGTTAGGGTCCAGGTGTGGAAGCCCGACTTGTAGGAGGAGACCTC
This sequence comes from Lithobates pipiens, assembly GCF_037356315.1. Taxonomy (NCBI): domain Eukaryota; kingdom Metazoa; phylum Chordata; class Amphibia; order Anura; family Ranidae; genus Lithobates; species Lithobates pipiens. The sequence continues at coordinate 24,184,897 of NW_027507696.1, read as the reverse complement.
TCTTACAACGCTGGTTCAGGAGCCGCTGGAATGGAGACAGCGGTCTCGAGAGCACAGTGGGTAGGAGTGCCTGCTGGATAGGACCGCTGGAGCTGGTAGTAGAGCGGAGGATCCTCTGGAAAGGCTGAGCGACTGGAGGTTGCTGGAAGGCTGAGAAATGCAGACAGTAGCTTCAGAAGCCGAGCACTGAACAGGCAGAAGGCTGGAGCAGAGTCAGACGGTCCGGGTCAAGGTAAGTAGGCAGGTGGCAACAGGAGGCAAGAGGTGTCGGTAAAACTGGCAGAGGTCGGCAACGGAATCATAGGCAGGAGAGGTAGCGAGGTCTGGCAGGCCGGGTCGGGTTCGGAGAAGGCAGAGAAGTCAAACAAGCCGGGACGGTAACGGTAGCGGGTAATCAGGTTCAGAATCAGGTATTCAGGCACACAGGAGCTGAGACGAAACAGCGCCGCACCGGCGCGCTTGAGGAACCTTTAAACATTCAGTGGCGGGAAGTAGCGCACGAACGCCACTTACGACCACGCGAACGAGCGTGCGCACGAACGGCACTCACGACCGTGCATACTAACGTGTAAACGAACGCGCACGCGAACGCGCACGCGAATGCGTACACGAACGCGCAGGAAACACGCGCCGACGCCTGTGTGAACGCAGCTGTGCCTGTCTATTGCTGGTAAGTTCCTGACAGGTGCACACTGAGCAGATGATACAGTACACTGACTGTAATTACTGCAGCTGCCTGCCTGTGTTACAGAAAAAGAAAAACACCAGCAATAAGGGGTAGCTTCAGGTGTATAATGTGCTGGAGGCACACAACACCCACTGTAAATGCTGCAGATGCCTGTGTTACAGAACACCAGTAATAAAGGCTAGCTTCAGGTGTATACTGTGCTGGAGGCACACAACACCCACTTTAACTGCTGCAGATGCCTGTATTACAGAACACCAGTAATAAAGGTTAGCTTCAGGTGTATATTGTGCTGGAGGCACACAACACCCACTTTAACTGCTGCAGATGCCTGTATTACAGAACACCAGCAATAAGGGGTAGCTTCAGGTGCATACTGTGCTGGAGACACACAACACCCACTTTAACTGCTGCAGATGCCTGTATTACAGAACACCAGCAATAAAGGGTAGCTTCGGGTGTATACTGTGCTGGAGGCACACAACACCCACTTTAACTGCTGCAGATGCCTGTATTACAGAACACCAGCAATAAGGGGTAGCCTCAGGTGTATACTATGCTGGAGGCACACAACACCCACTTTAACCGTGACAGATGCCTGTATTACAGAACACCAGCAATAAAGGGTAGCTTCAGGTGTATATTGTGCTGGAGGCACAGAACACCCACTTTAACTGCTGCAGATGCCTGTATTACAGAACACTGGCAATAAGGGGTGGCCTCGGGTGTATACTGTGCTGGAGGCACACAACACCCACTTTAACTGCTGCAGATGCCTGTATTACAGAACACCAGCAATAAAGGGTTGCTTCAGGTGTATATTGTGCTGGAGGCACACAACACCCACAAAGACACTGTTCCTGCCTATCCTGCTCTTTCCCTGACCGCCGCAACACATTACACAAGGCCGCCGCGCTGGAGGCTTTATATAGTGTTGGGCGTGTACTTAACCCCCCTGAGCTATAATTGGCCACAGGCATCCTGCTTGTGGCCAATTATGGCTCTCCTTGTTGACCGCGATGTGATTAGCCAAGCATGCGGGGTCACAGTGCATGGTTGGCCAATCATGAACCAGCAATGCACTGCGATGGCGCAGTGCATTGTGGGGCGTGAGCGCCACATGAATATGGCGCAAACGGCCCACAGAGTTCTGGCTTTGCCGAACAGGCGAACAGCCGGTGTTCAAGCTCATCCCTAATCTTTTTCTAAAAAAAAATAAAAAAATCATATTGAAACAGAAAACAAATGGAGAACATGCTAACTTTATTAAGTGTTTTTAGTGGGAGTTGAACACAGAACCCCAGTGCTGCAAGGTCAAAGCACTTTTACGCCCATTTAAACTCATGGGAATACTTCAGTTGTATTTAATTTTACACATGGTTTTAAACTTGTACCTTGATTTTGTTTCACTTTTAGCTCACAAAGTCAGATCAGGATTGTGCATAAATCTTGAAATCACATACTGTGATATTTTTTTAGGCCCTGTATGATAGAAATATATACTACCGTATGTCAATAAACTGCTGATTAGCCTGTACTGGCACAGGCTTTCTGTACAAAGCAGGGACAAATTGATTCAGCCTTTGCACAGCAGTCTTTGAGCAGTGTAATGTGGAACTCAATAGAAACCACTTTGTTTTAAGCAAACTACGTTTTGTGTGCATTCAGAAACAATTTAGGTGGATTATGCACGTTGATCTGCTCACTGCAAGTCATGTCAGGTATGTTTTGTTGATACTAATTACAACACAAATTTTATTTTAGTGTGCAAAAGGCTGTTTAGAAAAATGGCAATCATTTTTGAGTATAGTTTAAAAAAGATAAGTAACTGGGCACATAAAAAACAAATATATGTGTTTGTTTTGTTTTATTTATTGTGTGGATCATAAGATGATGATAGCAGCTCTCAAAAAGCAGGATCGATTCTGCCAGCAATTCCAGAATGGCGGCAAAACACAGGATGCATTTGCAATGCCATTATTTCTTAATGGCACCTCAAACGTGGTTCGATTTTGTCGCAATTGTCGAACGCACCTGGCTCTGTCTCAAGATTTGGTACATGAGCTTCTTTGGAGCGTTTTTGGAGCAGAGGGAGGCCGAATCAAATGTATGGTGCAGCTCCAAAAACACTCCACAAAAAAGCTAAACAAAAAACACGCTGCAGAAGCTGTTGCTGCGCTACGCTCAGGTATGAATGCAGCCTAACAGTGCAAAGGGGCCTTTTTGTTCTTAAACTATGCACAAATGTCAGCCTGCTGTGTGCTCCTCCAGTTGGCCAATGGACTACCGTAGGCCCCTGTTTTGCGCTAATCTCCTGCTGAGCAGAGCAGAGCAAGCGGATGACTCTGATTCAATCTGCCTACATGAAAGGAGAACAGATCCTCTTCTGTTTGTTTTTAGCAGACTGGACCGTATCAGAAGTAAATGAACAATAGTCCATAGAGATCAGGTCTGCCTGAAAAACTGTCACGCAAACAGTCCTAAACCTGATTTGAGAGGGACCTAACAAATCTCCTCCTTCATTATTTCATTATTTTCATTATTTTTTATTATCATTTTTCTTTTTATGCCCTCAGTTTGCAGTGCCGACTTGGAACCATTGTTGTGTGCCTTGTTCAATTTGCAACCCCACATATATGGAAAAAACATCTAAAAATTCCTATATACATTGCTCTGTGTGATCTTGTTGAAAATCCCCCATATGCTTGCCTGGGTTGGGGATACTGGAGCCCTGCGGAGATCTGACATATCTTTCAATGTTTGTGAGTATATACACGTGTATTGATGTAATGCAATGCATGCTAATATGTAAAAAGAATGTTATATTATGGTGGAATTCTCTGATTTCAGAGTGGTGAAACACATCTCTGAAGAAGATAATCAAAACGTCATTGGATGTAGCACCCAATCTATGTTATTGCTGTAGTATGATCAATCAGCTTATTAGTTTGGGTATCACCACTTCTCATTTCTATGTCATTTGTATGTATTGCATTGTTTTTAATGTGGGAATTTTACAAGTTTTTTCAATAAAACCAACTTTTTTTATTATATGATTGGTATGTTGGTTACCTTTAAAAAGTTCCAATTTAAAAGAGATTGTTGTTGTAAACAAGTCTCCTCTTGACTCCTGTAGACTTGATACGCAGCCCAACGAACAACTGAAGGCATTCCCAAAGTTGACATTATTGCTGCTAATTGCAAGGCAATAGTTAAGCATTGTAAGGCCCCTTTCACACAGGACGGATCCGTGATGATCCGCCCCATGAACATCCGGTTGCTCAGTGGGGATCGCTCCGTTGATCCCCGCTGAGCCGGCGGATGACAGGGCGGTCCCTGCGCAGTGTGCAGAGACTGCCCTGTCAGATCTTCGCTCTCCCCTATGGGGGGATTGGATGAACATGGACCATCTGTCCGCGTTCATCCGATCCACTCTGCAGACGGATAGAAAAATAGGATTTTCCTCCATCTGCAGAATCGGACCATAGAGGAGACAGATGATATCGGGTGTCAGCTGACACCCGCTATCCCATAGGGATGCATGTACGTCCATATTGCATCCGAATCCGGATGGATGAAATACAGACATACAGTCTGCACGTGTGAAAGGGGCCTATATATATATATATATAAACCATCTTCCGAAATTCGAATTTCATATAAGATGAATTCAAATTTGAATTTGAATAGAAAAGATTAGAATAGAGTAGAAAAGAATAGACTATATATATATATATATATATATATATATATATATATATATATATAGTCTATTCTTTTCTACTCTATTCTAATCTTTTCTATTCAAATTCAAATTTGAAATAGTCTTATATGAAATTCGAATTTCGGAACATGGTTTTTATATATATATATATATATATATATATATATTTTTTTTTTTTTTTTCTTCTTTTTTTCTATGCTGGTCTATTGTTTTCCTATGCTATTCTTTGCTATTATTTTCTATTCTATTCTAATCTTTTCTATTGGAATTCGATTTCATTCTATAGGAAATTCGAATTTCAGAAGATGTTTTTCAAATTCGGTCGAATTTTTTCGAATATGGTGTAATTTTTTTTGAATATGAAACTAAACGAATCCCAAAAACGAATGTAACGAATGCAATGAATTTAACTAAACTAATTTAGTTAAATTACGAATAGAAACAAAACAAAACTAAACAATTTTTTTCATCCTGCACATGTCTAGGTGTCATCTGTTTTTCATCAGTTTAGTTCATCAGTTTTTCATCCTTTTTTTTACATCCACTACCATTGCAAAAACAGACGAAAAACTGGCCATTTGTCAATTAACATCTGGTTAACATACATTCCACATTAATAATTATGCTAACAAAATTAGTGTGTGCTGTAAATTGCCTCCAGCATTGTTCCTGTTTCTTCTTGCCAGAGGCTGCAATTTTCTTGATGCCCAGAGCCACCGAGCAGCAGTAACTCTTTAGGCTGTCAACACATTGGCGTCATAATTTTTGGCACAGTGTTGAAAAAAAGAGAGCAACTGAGCATGTGCAGAACAGGGTGAGACAGTATTACTGGATTTTATACAGTATAGGCACTTATTTTTAATGTTTTACATAGCTGTACCTGCAAAAGGGGCAAGCCTGAAGTGATCAAGCAGGACTTAATTTTCTGACTATAGTTCCACTTTAAAGCATATGTTACACCAACCTTTCATATTCCTGATATGTGTCTGTTGTACTATATACCTGTATTAAAAGTATCCTGTTTTATTTTCATTGTTTTCGTTGCATTATTTTCTTTGTGTGAAATATCTGGTGATCCTGCTTTGCTATTTCAAACTGACCATGCATGTGAGTACATTCATCCCAATGTGGATTCACCCCCCCCCCCCCCCAACACACACACACAGCCATTCATTGCGAAGATCAGTGTAGTGCTGTTTTTCCACCTCCATCTCTCCAAGCCCCTTACACGTCTGAGATCAGAGGTTATGTGATCATTTACAAAAAAAAATTGGAATTTATGTTTTTATTTTTTTTATATGTACACACACACACAAACATTTTGCCTTTCATTGCTTTTTCAGTAAGTGAATGAGTTGTTTTACAAGGTAAGGGTTTACATACAGTTTAAGAGAACGGTATACAGTGAAGTATGATGCCCCTAACCCTCAGGAGCCTTGTAAAGCTTTTTGCATACTTACTTACTTTTGCAATACATACAACAGTCACCAAAAAACATCTTAACCACCTCAATACCAACTTCCTTTCTGGGTACTGTATTTAAAATTAGGTTCCTTAATTTCTATGTTATAATGGGAAAAGATGGAACATTTTGAAAGAAAAAAAATGCTACCCTTAATTTATATTACATAGTAAATAAATAATATTTTTTTGTAAATTTACTCCAAATGTATTCTGCTACATTATGGTAAGAAGACCCAAATAAATCTATATTATTTACTCTATGTAAAAGTTAGAGTCTTCAAACTACTCCCTCTAATTGACTCATTTTCGGAAAGTAAACGCTTTAAGATATTTATTCAGCGGCATGGATATTGTTTTTACAGATCTATTTTTTTACCTCATTTTTTTGGAAAAGAAAAAAGTACATAAAATGTTTTCACAAAGTTGTAATTTTAGGTTATTTACTCACACGTAGCATGGGGAGTCATTCATTTTGCCCCCAAACCCATTTTGCTTCTCCTCCTAAATATGGAGATGCTACATGTCTGAGGCTATTCATTGATTAACATGGTGGGCCTTAAATCTAAGGAGCACCTTAAGGCAGTGATCATCAACCCTGTCCTCAGGGCCCACTAGCAGACCAGGTTTTATGTATTACCTTGGGGAGATGCAGACTAGAATACTGCAATCACTGAGCAGCAAATTATATCACATGTGATGTATTTCAGATATCTTGCAAACCTGGCCTGTTAGTGGGCCCTGAAGACAGGGTTGATTCAGAGTACCCAAATACCAGTCACCAGGCCATCAGAGAACCTGTCACCAGGCCATCAGAGTACCCAAGTACCTGTCACCAGGCCATCAGAGTACCCAAGTACCTGTCACCAGGCCATCAGAGTACTCAAGTACCTGTCACCAGGCCATCAGAGTACCAGAGTACCTATCTGCAGACCATCAGAGTACCCGAGTACCTATTTGCAGCCTATACCTCAAAGAATATACATTGTGGTGTTTGCTTTCCAAAATGGGGTCATTTTGTGAGTAATTTCACTGTCCTGGTGCTCCAGGACCTTCAAAAGTGTGATGGTAGGAATGAAATGAGATGTGTCATTTATGCTCCTAGAACGCCTGAACGTACTACTTCAATGTTCGGCCTCTCTATTTGACCAGGCTGTGTAAAAGTCCTACACATGTGGTATCGCCATACACGGGAGGAGTAGCAGAATGTATTTTGGGGTGTAATGTTTTCTACATACATGCTATGTGTTAGAAATATCTTATAAATTGCCAACTTTGTGCATATTTCAAAAACTTCTGGAAAAAAATGAACCGTTCTAAAGACTCATTATGCCTCACAGATTATACGTTGGGGTGTTTGCTTTCCAAAATGGGGTCATTTTATGGAAAATTCCACATTGTCCTGGTACTCCAGGGCCTTCAAAAGTGTAATAGGTGGTTGAGAAATGAGATGCGTCATTTTTGCTTGTAGAACGTCTGAAGGTACTACATCAATGTTGGTGCTCTCTATGTGGCCAGGCTGTGTAAAAGTCTCACACATGTGGTATCGCCGTACTCGGGAAGAGTAGCAGAATGTATTTTGGGGTGTAATTTGTTGTATGCGTATGCTGTGTGTGAGAAATAACCTGATAATATGAAAATTTGGTAAAAAAAAATAATAATAAAAAATAAATCTTCATTTTGCAAAGAATTGTGGGAAAAAATGACAACTTAACAAAACTCACCATGTTACTTACTTAATACCTTGGAATGTCTACTTTGTAAAAAGGGGTCATTTGGGGAGTAGTTGTACTTTCCTGACTTGTTAGTGTCTCAAGAAATGAGATACACCTGATGTACAGAAGGCCTGATCAGATGTGATCAATTTTCAGTGATTGGCACCATAGTTTGTAGACTCTATAACTTCCACAAAGACCAAATAATATACACTAATGTGGGTTATTTTTACCAAAGATATGCAGTAGTATATTTTTTGGCCAAAATGTATGAAGAAAAATTATTAATTAGCAAAAATTTATGACAGAAACAAAGAAAAAGGCATTTTTTTCACTAAATTTACGTTTTATTTTATTTATAGCACAAAAAATAAAAAACCCACTAGTGATTAAATACCACTAAAAGAAAGCTATATTTGTGTGGAAAAAAGGACGCAAGTTTCATATGGGTACAGTGTTGCATGACTGAGTAATTGTCATTCCAACTGTGAGAGCGCTGAAAGCTGAAAATTGGTCTGGTCAGGAAGGGGGTGTAAGTGCACTGTATTGAGGTGGTTAAAGGAGATATGTTATTAAAGACACAAAAGGGTCTGAGAATAACAAAGTACTACCGTATATACTCGAGTATAAGCCGAGATTTTCAGCCTCTTTTTTGAGGCTGAAAGTGCCCCCTCGGCTTATACTCGAGTCATCGCTGTCTGCCCGCTCGATCAGCGTGTCGAGCAGACAGACAGCGGCCATTCTATTCAAAAGCCGCGCCTCCGGCTCCGCCTTCGCCTGTGATAGGCGGAACACTGAATTTCCCAGCAGCCTGTGTTCCGCCTATCACGGACATCGTATCATCCTCGTACTACGGACGAGGATGATACGACGTCTGTGATAGGCGGAACACAGGCTGCTGGGAAATTCAGTGTTCCGCCTATCACAGGCGAAGGCGGCGGCGCAGCTTTTGAATTTTACAATGGCCGCCGACGAAGAGGGCACGGGACGGAGGCAAGGCAAGGCACGGCACGGCACGGGACGGGACGGGACGGGACGGGGGCAAGGCAAGGCACGACACGGGACGGATGCAAGGAGGCAAGGCACGGCACGGGACGGAGGCAAGGAGGCAAGGCACGGGACGGAGGCTCGGGACAAAGGTAGGCTGGACACACACACACACACACACACACACACACACACACACACACACACACACACACACACACGGATGGAGACACACACAGGGATGGATGGATGGATGGATGGATGGAGACACACACACACAGGGATGGATGGATGGATGGATGGAGACACACACACACAGGGATGGATGGATGGATGGATGGAGACACACACACACAGGGATGGATGGATGGATGGACACACACACACACAGGGATGGATGGACGGACACACAGGGATGGACGGACACACAGGGATGGACGGACACACAGGGATGGACGGACACACAGGGATGGACGGACACACACACAGGGATGGACAGGCATGTCTCACCCTCGGCTTATACACGAGTCAATAAGTTTGCCAGTTTTTTTGGGGGTAAATTGGGGGCCTCGGCTTATATTCGGGTCGGCCTATACTCGAGTATATACGGTATATATGACTCCAGAATGTGGACCACCCTCACTGTAATCATGTATTAGAAAAAAATATGCGTCTTTGGGCACCAAAGATGTGAAAGAAATGTGCAGAATTTAAAGCACAAGTGCAGCCGTGTTTTTACAATTATCTTTATGTCTTAAAGATAAATACAATTATGAAACAAACTGAGAATAATAGCATTTGACTTCCTGTTTTTTTCTGATCCAGCAGGTAAGGTAGCCAACTTTTTCCTATTTTTATTACTAACAGGTACCTATTATCTTCCTCTTGACATCTGTAATTGTTAAAACAATTTCACATTTTACTGTAGTGACAGAAAGTCATGGGTTGTTGGAGTTAAGTGTAAGGAGCACCACATACTACTAGAAAGTAAGCCATGAGCTACTGAGCAGTCCTTCCCTTTGTCCTCTCGGTAGTAGCATTATGTTTTCAGAAATTAATAATTATTATATTACTTTGGAGATTAGCGTGGGTTGAAATGGTTGAATGATTTATGTGCAGGTGCCATGGGGTGAATGAGAGTGTAGGGAACATGTCCCCATGGTCCAACACTATATGAGAATATGGGGGATTTTAATGCTTATAGAAGAGATCTCCAAACTCTCTAAAGAAAATGGTCAGTTTACCATTCTTTAGACTTTAAGAGGGCTGGACTGTGGCCATTAGGAGTACAAAATGTCCCAGCAAGGGAGAAAACTATCCCCAATCATGGGTGTCAGTGGAATAAATTGTGCCCCATCATTGGTGTCATTGGGAGGCGTTGTACCTCATCATTGGCGTCATTGGGAGGAATTGTGCCCCATTGTTGGAGTAATTAGGAGAAATTGCCATTGGACCCCATTGTTGGTGTCATTGGGAGGAACTGTGCCCCATCACTGGTGTCATTGGGAGGAACTGTGCCCCATCACTGGTGTCAGTGATTAAAATAGTGCTCCATAAGCCAGAAAAAAAAAGCAAAGGGCTGCATCCACCCCCGGGCTGCAGTTTGGAGACCACTGGTTTATAGAACATACTGAGGATGATTCAAGGGATCAGTAGGCTCATTTTACAAACTCTAGGAAGTATATGATATTCCATGAGAAGATTCTCTCACAGACTTTCCAGCACTGCTTTAGAATATTCTTACTGCTTTGCAGACTTTCTACATAGAAAGGAGTTATTCCCTGACAGCCCATTATCAAATGAAAGCACTCTTAAAGCAATATTGTTGTTATGAAAAAAAAAACTTAAAAAAAGACCTGCGTGTGTAAAAAGGAATTAATACCAATTGTCTTACTACCTGCATTAAAGAGCTGCTTGTTAAAGGGTACCGTAAAGTGATACTAAACACACACTTTCAAGGTACCATGGGTGCTGGAGCAGGTATGTCTTGGCAGTGGCTTGTAAGGGTGCCCATCATGCATATGTTGAAAACCTACTAAATTTACACTGTGACAAGTGACCTACTAGAAATGAATCATAAAAATATGAAGAAATTGCCTACATAGAGGATTCAATTTTGTTCTTACCAGATCTCCATATTTAACATCAAGGCATGTGTTAATCTGTTTTTGTGATTTGTCCTTGAAACAGAATTTAGTTCTAAACAAATCTCAGTTTCTGATAAAGAATAAGCAAGAAGTAAAAGTCGTTATATTTTCATTAACTTCCCAAAAGATCAACGTAGTCATAAACCTTGCTGTCAGTTGTGATTGTGAAACTCATTACTCTTCAAGGTTCCACATGGAGTGTTGTGGATAGCAGTGGGAATGGAGTTGACATCTTGTTTAAACCATGCAATCTACACTGATCATAGCAAACATGGCCTCTTACTTCACCAAGCAGCCCAACCCTCTATTTCGTGTTACAATAATTCCATCCATACATGGAATGATTAAACTTGGTTACCAGTTTATTTAAAAAACAATATATATTTTACTTCTTGATGATTTCATAAAAAAAAAAAAAAAATTTCCAATAGTGAACTCCAGTAATGATAAAATGATGTGCTCAAATATCATTGTGATAATATTGTGTGATAATTCAGTATACCTGTGATCTAATACCAGTAGTGTAAAAAAGGTTCATAAAAACATTAAATGAAAAATGAAAAATAAAAATAAAAATTTATAATGAAAAAAATATAATAAAAGTAAAAATAATCAAGCTGAAACAAAGTCCCAAATGAATTTAACGGTGAATCAGAAGAATCCATGCAGGTGTAGAGACAAGATGCTAACACGGAATTATGAGGAAAAAAGGTCCCTTCTTCCAAACAGACTCTGCACCCAAAGTGAGTATATAGTTTCCTTACCCCCAACAATGACCACAAACGCAGTACCAAAAACCTGATTGGATGTCCCAAACTGCTGGATCCTTGTCACTCAGAAACATAAGCAAGGGGGGGCGTGGCTAGCGAGCAGCGGAATGGACGTCTGATCTAAGAGCTCCGCTCTAGCGAAGGGACATTCCACTTACCGAGGCGGCGATTCTCGACCACACTTATACAGGACTGGGGCTGAGATCACCCCCAACACCAGAGGATGACCCGTAAGCGTGCCAACACCGCACAACCGAAGAAACTGAGAGATTTCTTCACGACTGTGGGCCGCGTGAACCAAGATGGCGCCGGCGCCATCTCCTCACTGTCTGCTGACGGCTCTCCACCTGCAACGCCGAGCCCGAGATCCGACGGAGGATCACAGCGGCACTCCCCGGCTGCTTCGACTCCTCTCTCATGCAGCCCTGCTAAATCCAGACCTCGCCTGATGAATGAACCTTTAGGAGATAAGGTTAGTGTAAGCCATAGCTCTCTGGATGATACAAGGGAGCTTGCTGACACCATTAACTCCTTCCCCACTGCAAGCCAGCCTATCACAGATACAACACTCAAAGACATGTTGATCTCTCTGCGAGGCTCGCTACACTCTGACCTCATGGAATGCATGAGGAATTTTAAATCCGAAGTAACTGAATTGGGGACCAGAGTGGATCATGTCGAGAAAAAAATGGGGGAATACGCAAATTCATATAATACGCTGGTTGACTCTCATAACGACCAGGCAGACGAAGTAGCCTGGCTTAAAAATAAACTCGCGGACCTTGAAGACCGGTCGCGCAGAAATAATGTTAAGCTGCGAGGGGTGCCGGAATCTGTCTTGCCGAATCACCTACAGCAGTATGCCAAAGACCTTATGATGGCGCTTCTCCCCTCAGTCTCGGCTGCCGAACTGGTCATTGACAGGATTCATCGCCTGCCCAAGCCGTCTCACCTCTCGGACAACATCCCTCGAGATGTCCTGATGAGGGTCCACTTCTATCATATAAAAGATCAACTCATGACGGCCTATCGAAAGAATCCCAATCCCCCGGAGCAATACTCCACATTGCAACTATTTGCGGATCTCTCGCAACATACTATGCAGCAACGCAAGTCCCTCCTCTCGATCACCAAGGCTCTCCGGAACCATAGCATTGTATACAGATTGGGGTACCCAACCAAAATTATTGCCACGCGGGAAGGCAAAACCTCCATGATTTCTACCTTGGATGAAGGTCTGGATCTGCTTCGGTCCTGGGATATCCTGCCAGCCCAAATTTCCGACACCAATACAGCTCCACCAGGGGTGAACACTAGCGACGACTGGCAGGTAGTATCTCGCAAAAGGCACACCAAGAAACCTGCTGTTTAGCTGCCTCGGTTAATTTGTCTCACTATTTCAAACTGACCGACGAGATCCCTTGCGCTCTGGAGCTCATGGCCCTCGTTTTACCCCCCGCTTATGCGTTTAAGCAGTATACCTGCCTACAGATTCCGGATGGAATCCACCTTTTTAGCTCTCTACCAGTTTACTTTTTTGTTCCTATTTGACTTTTGCTGCTCTTCTACTCACTTCTTTTGTTTTCTTTACCACCTTTTGGAGATGGACACGGAGGAACGCACAAGGAGACGATCTATCCGAAAATCATACCACCAGCTCAGCTTCTACGGCCCTTTTGGAGCAGACCCGGACTTAACAAGGTACTTCTTTGGCATCTTTCCCCTACCTGAAACATTTCTATCAAGGTAACCTCTTTTAATGTGCGGGGCTTGAATCACCCTGCCAAACGCGCTTCGCTATGGAAAGAGGCTCTCAGGTTGGGGTCTGATATCTTGTGTGTACAAGAAACGCACTGGTCCTCTTTGAGTGAACCCATTTTCAAACACAACAAATTTCCGCATGTCTTTAGAGCCTCTGCTTCTGCCAAAAGGAAAGGAGTTCTTATCGCTATCAAAGACACTGTTTCTTTCTCTCTTCAGCAGTCTTTTACAGATCCTGACGGTCGATACCTAGTCCTACTTGGCAGCTTTAATGATAAGCCCTACACTATAGTTAACGTTTACGCACCCAACACCCATCAAATACGCTTCTTGAGGAAACTTCTCCGTAAGGTGGACCTGCTAAAAAAGGGCGACTTGATTGTATGCAGAGATTTCAATGTCATTCCTGACCAAGTAATGGACACAACCTCTAAAACGCAGCGCCCAAGAATTACTTTACAACCTTTGCTCCACACTGAGGGGCTGTATGATGTATGGCGCTGCCAACATTCCACCGAAAGAGATTATTCTTTCCATTCTCTTAGGCACAATTCGTACTCACGTATAGATCTGATTTTAACTGATAAGTTACTTCTTCAACGAATTGCAAACTCGTCCATACATGAAATTACATGGTCGGACCACGCTCCCGTGTCCCTCACGGTGGACGGGGGGCGTCCTCTGACTCCTGCTAATGTATGGCGAGCTAATTCCTGTCTCTTTCAACAACCGCAGCAGGTCTCTCTTCTAACTAAACATCTACAAGAATTTTTCTCTTTTAACACTGCCTCTGTTACTAGCCCGTTTACCTTGTGGTGTGCCCATAAGGCTTTTATTAGAGGTATCCTTATCCAAATGAGTGCAAGGGCAAAGAGGCAGAGGACACAAAAGCTAGACTCCTTGCTTTCGGAGATAAAACAATTAGAAGCCCAGAATAAAACCGCAACCGCTACGAACTATGATGTCCTGCACAAATTGAATACATTACGTTCGGATCTCAGGCTCCTATTGCTAGAGCAATACGACAAACACGTCCACTCGCTGAAATTATCCCATTACTCATCTGGTAACCGGGCTGGTAAATTACTGGCTCAGAGGTTAAAATATCGTAAAGCTAAAGCCAAGATCCCCTTTTTATTTCGTAAATCAGATAATGGTAAATTATATGACCCTAGCGACATTGCAAATTCCTTCGCTGATTATTACGCCTCTTTGTACAATTTAAGGGATGATCTTTCCACTCCGCAACCTACTGATCAAGACATCCAAAAAATTTTTACTGACCTTACCCTTCCTTCCCTGACAACTGATCAATTAGAGATCCTAAATTCGCCCTTCACGGAACCTGAGATCCGACGAGTTATCAAAGCTCTCCCAAACGGCAAATCCCCGGGACCTGATGGCCTACCGAATAGCTACTATAAGTCCTTCTCCCAAATTCTCTCCCCAGCTCTGGGGGAGGTTTACTCTGCTGCAGTGTCCTCTGCCTCGTTCCCTCCTGAAATGCTTAAAGCATTTATAATCACCATCCCAAAACCTGGGAAAGACCCCACTACTCCAGCTAATTTCAGGCCTATTTCCCTTTTAAACACTGATGTGAAATTATTTGCTAAAATTTTGTCCCATAGACTTCTTCCGATCCTGCCATCTTTGATTAAGCCGGAACAAACCGGGTTTACGAGGGGAAGGCAGGCGTCGGACGCTACCAGAAGGGTCGTTAATATCTTACACTACGCACGCTCCTGTCGGATGCCTTCTCTGCTATTGTCCCTGGACGCGGAGAGGGCATTCGACAGGATACATTGGGGATATATGTCCCAGACTCTTAGCAGATTTGGGTTCTCAGGCCCTATCCTGTCAGCAATCCTGGCTTTGTACTCCTCCCCCTGTGCCCAGGTCTATACTTCCAACATACTCTCTACTCCTTTCCCTATCTCTAACGGAACTAGGCAAGGCTGCCCTTTGTCTCCCTCCATTTTCAACCTTCTCATAGAACCTCTTGCTGAAAAAATTAGAACACACCCTGACATCCATGGTTTTAAGTTTCTTGACAAATCCCACACCATTAGTCTTTTCGCGGATGATATTATCCTTTTCCTGTCCTCCCCACATACTTCCCTCCTATACGCACACTTTATCCTTCAGGACTTTAGCCGCATATCCTATTACAAAGTAAACTTCTCAAAATCCCTTATCCTAGGCCTTAACTTACCTCCAAATCAGTCTCCAGAACAGCTTCCCCTATGCATGGACAGAGTCAAGTATTTCTTATCTTGGCTTACAGCTAACGCCGGACCCACTTAATTTAGCAGATGCCAACTATACCCCCCTAGTAGCCAAAATTGAAAATGACGCAAAGAGATTGGCCAAGACAGAACTCACATGGTCTGGTAGACTGGCATCTTTTAAAATGCTCCTGCTGCCTCAGATTCTGTATGTGTTCCGTACACTACCCATTCCTCTTAAAAATACACATCTGAAAGCGCTAAACAGTATTCTTAGAAAATACATCTGGGGGGGCAGGAGACCTAGGTGCTCTAGACCCCTTCTAATTAAGCACAGATCGGTGGGTGGAATGGGCTTGATTGACCTTAAGGACTATTGTAGGGCAGCCATGCTCACAGCGCTTAAACACTGGATCTCCCCTTCGCCTGACATACTCTGGTGCGACATAGAAAGGGCCCTTAGCCCAACTACTGATCTGCGTATGCTCCTACTGCTGGATACTTGGAGACCTTTCTCCCTGTGTCAGCTTGCTCCTACCCTTCAGGCTTCATTACTTGCTTGGCGAGATCTACATAGATTTCCTACTACATCTTCTGAAGTCACAGTACTCCCTGTCCCTATTGAGCTATTGTCCCACATGATCCCCGATACAGATTACTCGACTTGGAAAGCAAAAGGCATTTCTAACATCGAGGACCTGTATCGGGATAATTCCCTTAAGTCATTTGTATCACTTAGAGAAGAATTCAATCTGCTCCCTACAGACCTCTACCGGTTTCTGCAAACTTCACACCTCCTCAAAACACTAGGGTACCCTCACATTTCCATACCGACCAATCTGTGGCAATTCTACACGAAAATTCCCTCCTCTACCAAAGGTATTTCCCTTTTTTATTCCACTTTCCAAAATAAACTCCTGTTCACCAACTCACGGCCCTTCACTAAATGGTCATCGGACTTCAATAAAAACTTTGCTCCATGTGAGTGGCAGAAAGCATTTCAAACGATTTACACAGCATCTAAATGCGTGAATCATTGGGAGCTTGCACAAAAAATAGCCTTGAGGTGGTACCTGACGCCGTACCTCTTGGCAAAATTCTCACCAGCCAATTCCCCCTTATGCTGGAGGGGCTGTGGGGAAATAGGCAATATTTCACACATGTTCTGGTTCTGCAGGCACCTCTCCAGTTTCTGGGGCAGCGTATTTCGATGTATTTCCAGTGTTACAGGGATTCTGACTCCACTGAATCCTGCGTTGGCAGTTTTGAATTTGGGTATCGAACACTTCCCCCCTTGCTGCCGCTCTGTCGTCACGCACATTCTACTAGCGGCTAGATTATCGATTACCAGAAATTGGAAATCCAATAAAACCCCCAACCTGTCAGAGGTGCTTAGCATTACCAAACAAAACTATGTTTACGAATCATTACTGGCTGGTAGGAGGGGGAACAGAGCAGGTTTTGACGACCAATGGAAGGTCTGGGTTGACTGGTCTAAATCAGCTCACTGAGTAAATAGATGTCTTTACTTGTTAATGGTTACGATTATAAGTATGTTATTTCAACTGTTTGCTGTGTTCTAGGGCAATAGTCAGCTTCTCTCCTCTCGGTGTCCATCCACCAGATTACTGTTTCCGTTCTTCTCACTACTTCTCTTTTCTTCCCTTTCTCCTATCCTCCGCCTACTCTTTAGGCTTTCAACTTATATGAGTAAGACCAATATCTTTCTTTACATTGTATTATTGTCCATACGCATTTATGCCTAATACTAAAGGTGACATTAGTCACAATGTTTGGAAGCTCACTAATTTCTTTTTGTGATCCTGGTAATTGTTGTACTCATTTCTGTATGTAAAATTTCTTCAATAAAAACTAATTAAAAAAAAAAAGAAACATAAGCAAGAAATGCGCCCATAGTGTAGTGTTTAAAAGAATAGTTTAAAGGGGTTGCGCTTGGATGATGGTGTGAAGTTTACTGAAGAGAAACAGGAAGTGAGAAATTCAGACAAAGAAAAAAAACATTTAGAAGGGAAATCGAAGGAAAAGGTAAGTGAACCAACAATACACTAGCTTAAAGGAACCTATTTAGAAAATAAAAAAACAAACCTTTACAACCCCTTTAATAAACTCAAAAATATTGCACTTACAGGACAAAGGTCTGAGCCCTTGTACACATGGTCGGACATTCCGACGGAAAATGACAACATGATCCGAGCGGACTTTGTCCGATTGTGTGTAGAGAATTCCGATCGGACAAAGTGCCACGCATGCTCAGATCAAATTCCTAGACCAAAGCTATTGACTACTAGCCTGAACGTAGTCCCGTCGTAACGAAATAAAGTCATCACGTTACGTACGATCAGATTGTCCGACAACTTTGTCCGACCGTGTGTATGCAACACAAGTTTCGGACAAAATCCACCGGATTTTGTTGTCAGAATGTCCGACCGTGTGTACAAGGGCTTATATGCGCAGTGTGTCAGTAGATCAAAATAACAGCGTCTCCTTGGGCTTCCTCTGCCTGCTGCTTGCTGTACCATCAATCTCCGTAGAGACAAAACGTGATTATGTCAGTACCACAGGCCCGTCCTAAGCATTTTGTCATGATAGGACATCGTTGGGAGATTGGCTGCTGTGATCGTGTCATCACGCACACCATTTAAATAGTATTGCAGCGTCATCTTAACTGAGGACTGCTAAAACCATGATTATAGAAGCATTTATGCCAGCACCATTATAACTAATGGAAAACTGAAGGGATTCTTTTTTCAAGAAAAAGTATTAATTGATCAGACTTTTGTTTATAGATTTCTTGATCTTTAAGTGGACCCAGTTTGATTTTAACTGAGGTGATTTTGTCATTAAGCGATTTGAGTTTGTTGTGTTTTTTAGCCAAAATACATTTTTTATTTTTATTTAAATTTTTAATTTAATGTTTTTATGAACCTTTTTTACACTAGTATTAGATCATGGGTATACTGAATTATCACATGAGTACTTTTGTAAACTTCACACAGATATTTTTATGGAATTCTTTTTGATATTTTATTTATTGCGATTTAATGATTTTTGAGCACATCATTTTATCATTACTGAAGTTCACTATTGGCAAATTAAGTTTTTGCAACTAATATGGATATTATATTTATATGCAGTTTCTCAATTTGTATTATTGGGACTCTGCCTTAGTTTTCCATTTTTAATCTCAGTTTTTTCAGCACTTCTGAATATTTGATATTAATTTTATATTTTCAGATTTTTAGTATCTGGAATAATTCATTGGTATTAGCGCTGTACCTACCCCATGGGTTCGCTGATTTGAGTTTTGTATTTAGGACTTTTTGGTGCTGGCAGCTTTTATTTAGATTTATTTCATATCTAGTGTAGTGTTAACCGCTTTGGTTCTTTATATATGTATATATATATATATATATATATATATATATATATATATATATATATATATATATATATATATGTATATATATATATATATATATATAGTATATATATATATATATATAGTATATATATATAAAACAAGGATAAAAAAGAGGCACATTAAAATTAACATTCCTGCCTGTCGGAACCAAGAGAAATTGGAACCATAAAAATCACCAAAACGTCCTAGTCCCTTAAGGGGTTTTAACCCATCTTTGGCAATATCTCTGGCTTCAGCTTGGAGGTTTGACACCTCCTTTCGGTGTTTATCAATTATATCATAATAATCGGGTATTTCAATACTAGTATAATGAATCAATGTGCAGCACTCATAGTCCTCCATTACTTCACAGAGTTCGGTCAGGGCAGCACTCATGGATTCAATGGCTACTCTGGGTTGGAACTCGTGTGTTGGTTCTTGTGAGGATAATGGAAAAGAAGAGAATACTTTACCGTAGATGCCATTCAGCTTCATAATCAAGTTTCTACAATATTCTTCCTGCATCAAACTCAAATCTCCCTGCTCTATTACCAAGGGTTTCTTAATCCAGGGTGTGGGAAAAAGTCGACCCATCAGGATCTCAAAATTGGACAAGTGATTGGTCTTGAAAGGGGTCATTCTTATTTCTGCTAAAACTGCAGGCAGCACAGTTTTTCATTTGGCAAATGTGCCACCACTAGCTTTCCTTATTGTGTCTTTAACTGTTCAGTTCATTCTTTCCACTATACCTGAACTCTGTGGGTTATATGGAATGTAGAATTTACACTCTATTTGCAAAATCTTAACTAGTTCCTTACATACCTTGTAGACAAAGGCTCAGCTGTTATCTGAATTTATTTGCAATGGACATCTCCACCTGGGTATTATTTCTTATGTCAGGCTTTTTCCAACTGTCCTTGCATCTTCCCGGGTACATACAAAAACTTCTACCAACCTGGAGAACATGTCCACTATCACTAACAAATATTTCTGTATTTTACCCAATTTTGGCATATGAGTGAAATCAATTTGTAGATGTGTAAAAGGTGATGCAGGGTACTGTAAATGCTCATGTTTGGGCTTGTTTGGTACGTTTGGGTTATTTCTGATGCATTCAATGCATCTGGATACAAAAGATTTACATAGGGGTAATACATGTAGAATGTGGAAGTCTTGTGTTAACATTTCAGTTGTAGCTTTCCATCCTTTATGTCCTATGCCATGGTACTGTGAGATGAATAAAGGTACACTTGCTTTTGGTATGCCCGGTTTCCCCTCTTTGGCAATGAGTCCAGTCTCAAGACTCATTGGGGCTGATTTACTAAGATGAATGCGTTGGCTCATACCTCAGTTTATGCGCCCGATAAATTATTACGTGAGCGTATGAACCGGCACACGCATAAGCGCAACAGATGATAATATGCAGGCGCACACGATAATAGTATCCCATTGATAATAGCGTTATTAACAGTCCATTCACACAGGGGAAACATGACTTCCAGCGTGACTTTGGGAGGCAACTTGGACACGACTTGAGTGTGAATCACAGTGCGACTTGGGGCGACTTACAACACGACTTTAAGTCGCCCCTAGGCCAGGCGACTTTAATAAAAAAAACAAAAAACGGCATGGGTTCCCCTCCAAGAGCATATCAGGCCCTTCAGGTCTGGTATGGATATTAAGGGGAACCCCACGCCAAAAAAAATAAAAAATGGCATGGGGGTCCCTCTCAAAATCCATACAGGGCCCTTCAGGTCGGGCATGGATTTTAAGGGGAACCCCGCGCCAAAAAATGGCATGGGGTCCCCCTCAAAATCCTTACCAGACCCTTTTCCGAGCACGCAACCTGGCAGGCCGCAGGAAAAGAGGGGGAGATGAGAGAGCGCCCCCCCGCTGTACCATACCAGGCCACGTCCCCTCAACATTTGGAGGGTGCTTTGGGGTCCCCCCAAAGCACCTTGCCCCCATGTTAATGAGGACAAGGGCCTCATACCCACAACCCTGGCCGCTGGTTGTGGGGGTCTGTGGACAGAGTGGGTTATCGGAATCTGGAAGCCCCCTGTAACAAGGGGACCCCCAGATCCAGGCCTCCCCTCTGTGTGAAATGGTAAGGGGGTGTACCCCTACCATTTCACCAAAAAAGTGACAAAGGTGTTTCTTCCTCCATCTTCTTCTTTCTCCATCTTCTTCTTCCTCCGATCCACTTCTTCTTGCTCCGGTGTTCTCGACCAGCTTCTTCCTCTACGGCTTCTCTTCTTTGTTCTCTGGCCGCTCTGCACAATGGGAGGCTCCTGCTGTGTGACGCTTCTCTTCTTCTGACAGTTCTTATATAACAGAGGGCGGGGCCACCCGGTGACCCGCCCCCTCTGACGCGCGGTTCCATTATATAAGTGTCAGAAGAAAAGAAGCGTCACACAGCGGGAGCCTCCTATTGCACGGAGCGGCCCGAAAACGAAGAGGCTAAAAGCCCTCAGACATGCCGCCATGCCTTGTACCAGAACTGGGACTACAAGTCTCAGCTTTCCTCCATGCTCAAGTGCAAGGACCGCAGCCATGGTTTTACAGTTGTCCCTTACAAACAAATGAAACACTTTACAATAATCAGGTAATCCCAAAACAGGAGCCATTACCATAGCAGTTTTAAGATACACAAAAGCATTAACCATTTCATCACTCCATTTCACAAGGTCAGGACTGTCAGGTAGAGCAGCTTGTCTCAGCAAGTTGTCATAGTAGGAGCAATTAGGTATCCATTGGCGGAAGTAACCAATCATACCTAAGAAGGTTAACACTTCCTTATTGGTATTAGGATGGGGCAGACCCATGAGAGCCGCAGATCTTTTGTGACCTATTCTCCTTTTACCATGAGACAGAGTAAAACCAAAATATTCAAGAGTTTCCTGACACCATTGCAACTTTTTCTTAGACACTTTGTGCTAAATTTTCTAACAGTAAAACAGAATTTTTCTGACAGGCTTCCTGGGAGGGACTACACAAGAGTAGGTCATCGACGTACTGCAGAAAACTATAGAACCATGGCTATGTGCCCAAGACTCTAAGGTGGCCTGGAGAGCTATTGAATAGACTGGAAGTGAGTCTATATATCCTTGGGGCAATCAATTCCAGGTTATCTGGCGCCCTCTATAGGAAAAAGCAGGGATGGAGGAAAAAGCATTACTCAAATCAATAACTGAAAAACACACTGCCGAGGCCGGTATGGAGGTAATGAGAGATGGCACATCAGGTTCAATAGGGGCAATTGGAATCACAAGGTTATTTATGGCTCAGAGATCCAGCACAAACCTGTATGATCCATCACTCTTTTTAAAGGGGTTTATAGGAGTGTTATAAGGCGATATGATGAGTCTTAAAATTCATTGTTTTAGGAATTGCTCAATAATGGATCTGATGCCTTCCTCCTTCTCTTTGGAGAGATGGTACTGCTTGTGGTAAACTGGGGATAATCCTTGTTTTAGTCTGGCCTTGTAAGGGGCACATGAAATGTATCCTACATCAAGGCTGTCTTTAGCCCAGAGGGGGTGTTCCTGTGGAAATGGGGGAGAGACTTCAGTTTGAAAGAACAGTGGTGCTTCTATGGCTACTCCCCCTTTTCAAGTCAAGAAAATTTCAATTTCTAAGACTCCTATTATATCTCTTCCTAAAAGAATTACCGGGCATGAAGGTATTATCCTGAATGATGTTTTGGTTGGTATACCATTAATTCCCATAGAAGGTTCAGCATCCATTCTCTCACCAAACATTTCTTCCGATATAGTGGATTTTGCCGTGTCTGTATCAAGAAGATAAGGTAGAATCGTCCTGTTTACCTCCAAAGGGATACTAGGGGATTCAGTATGATTGTTGGTGAGGAGAAGTGGGAATGCCGGGATACCACCTTCTGGGCATCCCTATGCTTGATAATGTTGTTGTGGGGGTATCTGACTTGTGATGTTTGCTGTGCTGTGGAGGCAGGCTGAATGACAGGTTGGGCTGGGGGAGGTTGTGTTCCCTAATTGGGGGGGTAAGGGAATTGGTTCTTCCATTGTCCTCACAGTACACAATTAAAACAGGGGTTCTGCCTTTGGGGTCTGGGGCGATTGTTTAAATTGCCCCATTAAACCCACAGCCCCTGCCTCTACCTCTCCCCCCACGGCCCCACTGTCTAAATTTACAAGTGTCGTCCCATGGTCTCACATACAAGGGGTTACAGTGCTGTAAACTTTATTGGTAATGCATTGTGGTGACCCCTTTAAAGTCAACACAACCTGCTGTGTCTTTCTCAATTATTTTCATAGTGTTACCGTCAATCCGGGCCAATCTGAGATTAACTGCTTCACTACAAAACCTGCATCATTTCTCAAACTAGAAATGAACGTCTGGATAAACAGGGATCCCATTGTATCCTCTGTTCCTAAACCTGCTTCTTCCTTCCAAACTTCCATGAACCTTTTAAGAAAATCTATTATTTTTTCCTTTGGTTTCTGTTTACAAGCTATGGCCATGGGGAGGGAGGATAGTTCTTGGAAAACCTTCTTTATTTCTGCCTCTAATTGGGTCCACCAAGTAGTATGAACTGTCTCTTAGTTAAGTTGTAGGCACTAGCTGCCACGCTGGCTGGTTGTAGATCATGTATACTGGCGACATTATTCCAATTCCAATTGCTTTCTTGATCATATCCCATGATACCATCTATTATTCATTTCATATCGTCTTGCGTGTAATTCCTACCCTTGAACGCTCTCTTTAAGGTAGTGATGCAAGCCATGGGATTGACTTGAGATTTGGGGATTCTTTTTATTATGGTGGTAAGTTCCTCAAAATCTCATGGCTTCAAGATCCTTTGGTCTCCCATGATAAGATATGGCATGGCAAGACCTGTTTTAGCTGGTGCAGACTCATCTGTATCAAATGCTTCCAACCCTCCCTCTTGCTCGGATTCCTTACTATCAAGGATCATGTCTGCTAAATAGGGATGAGCTCGGTGTTCGAGTCGAACGCATGTTCGACTCGAACAACGGCTGTTCTACTGTTCGGTGAATCCAGAACTTTGTGCGCCGTTCACGCCATATTCGTGTGGAGCTCACAGCCCACAATGCAGTGCATTGCTGGCTCTTGATTGGCCAAGCATGCACTGTGACCCCGCATACTTTGCCATTCACCGCGCCGGCAGCGAGGAGAGCCATAATTGGCAACAGGCAGGATGCCTATGGCGAATTATAGCTCAGGGGGGTTTAGTACATGCCCCACACTATATAAGGCCGCCAGCACAGCGGCCTTGTGAAGTTTGTTGGCGTGCAGGGAAAGAGCAGGATAGGCAGGGACAGTGTATTTTTGCTTGTGAACCTAGCGCTGTTACAGTGGGTGTTGTGTGCCTCCTGCATAGTATACACCTGAAGCTACCCTGTATTGCTGGTGTTGTTCTGTTTCTGTAACACAGGCATCTGCAGCATTTACAGTGGGTGTAGTTTGCCTCCTGCACAGTATACACCTGAAGCTACCCCTTATTGCTGGTGTTGTTCTGTTTCTGTAACACAGGCATCTGCAGCATTTACAGTGGGTGTAGTGTGCCTCCAGCACAGTATACACCTGAAGCTACCCCTTATTGCTGGTGTTGTTCTGTTTCTGTAACACAGGCATCTGCAGCATTTACAGTGCGTGTAGTGTGCCTCCTGCACAGTATACACCTAAAGCTACCCCTTATTGCTGGTGTTGTTATGTTTCTGTAACACAGGCAGCTGCAGCATTTACAGTAGGTGTAGTGTGCCTCCTGCATAGTATACACCTGAAGCTACCCTGTATTGCTGGTGTTGTTCTGTTTCCGTAACACAGGCATCTGCAGCATTTAGAGTGGGTGTAGTGTGCCTCCTGCATAGTATACACCTGAAGATACCCCTTATTGCTGGTGTTGTTCTGTTTCCATAACACAGGCATCTGCAGCATTTACAGTGGGTGTAGTGTGCCTCCTGTACAGTATACACCTTTAGCTACACCTTATTGCTGGTGTTGTTCTGTTTCTGTAACACAGGCATCTGCAGAATTTACAGTGGGTGTTGTGTTCCTCCTGGACAGTATACACCTAAAGCTACCCCGTATTGCTGGTGTTGTTCTGTTTCTGTAACACAGGCATCTGCAGCATTTAGAGTGGGTGGTGTGTGCCTCCTGCACAGTATACACCTGAAGCTACCCCTTATTGCTGGTGTTGTTCTGTTTCTGTAACACAGGCATCTGCAGCATTTACAGTGGGTTTAGTGTGCCTCCTGTACAGTATACACCTTTAGCTACACCTTATTTCTGGTGTTGTTCTGTTTCTGTAACACAGGCATTTGGAGCAGTTACAGTCTGTGTATTGTGCCACCTGCACAGTATACACCTGAAGCTACCCCCAATTGCTGGTGTTGTTCCATTTCTATACCACAGGCATCTGGAGCAGTTACAGTCGGTGTATTGTGCCATCTGCACAGTATACACCTGAAGCTACCCCCAATTGCTGGTGTTCTCATCTCCCTGCAGGCTATTAGTATGTCTGGAAGGCCAACAAGGAAAGGCAGACAGTCACGAGCCAATAGAAGAGGGAAAGCAGGCTCTGTGTCTAGAGGCAACAGTGCTGGTCGTGGATGTGGTGCATCGTCAGCACGTGGCCAAGGGACACGCTTGTCCTTATTTTCGGCAGCTAGACGCGTTGAGCCAAAACATGCTGAAGACTTGGTAGAGTGGATGACCAAGCCCTCCTCATCCTCTCTCACCCAGGCTCAGGGTACTGGCAAACAGCTGCCAACGCAACCTCTTCCCTCGTCTCAATGGCATCAGTCACTCCTTCCCTATACCCACCATGTCCTCCTGAGGAGTCCCCCGAACTGTTTGAGCACAGTGTTGGGTACATGCTCCAGGAGGATGCCCAGCGTTTTGAAGGCACTGATGATGATACCCAGCTAGAGGAAGGCAGTACCGTGAGCCCAGAGAGAGGGGATGCTCAAGAAGGACAGCGATCTGGCAGTCATGTTCCACCAGCTGCAGCATACTGCCAGGTTTGTTCCAGTGATGAAGAGGGAGGGGATGATGAGGTCACTGACACCACGTGGGTGCCTGATAGGAGAGAGGAGGAGGAGGAGGCACATCTCCAATGAGGCAGGATGCCCTCCAGGGGCCAGCTTAAGGGCAGCACACTGACTCTATCATACCGCAGAGCTCTGCCTGTGCAGGGTGCTGCCTCTGCGCGTTATTCCAAAAGTTCTTTGGTGTGGACCTTTTTTGAGATGAGTGCATAAGATCGCACCGCTGCTATTTGCAACATATGTCTCAAGCGTATCTCACGTGGCCAAAACATCAGCCGCTGGGGCACCACATGCTTGACCAGACATATGTTGACCTGCCATGCAGCTCGTTAGCAAGCGTACCTTAAAGACCCACACCAAAGAACAAAGTAGACCTCTCCTTGCTCCTCATCAGCTGGGATCTCCAACCCCACTAGACCTTCAGTCCACTCTGAAACCTGCAATGAAAGGAAGGAAGGTGTAGAATTAGGTGTGTCCCAGCCAAGTACTTGCCGGCACTCTGCTAGCAGTACACCGACGTCCGATTGTACCAGGCAAATTTCCCTGCCCCAGCTGCTGGACCATCAAAAGAAGTTCACTTCCAGCCATCCACATGCCCAGTGGTTGAATGCTAGCTTAGCTAAATTGCTAGCACTTCAACTGCTGCCTTTTTAGTTGGTAGACTTGGCCCCCTTCCGTGAGTTTGTGCAATGTGCGGTTCCTCAGTGGCAGGTCCCCAAATGCCACTTTTTCTCATGGAAGGCGATTCTGGCTCTCTACCGGCATGTGGAAGGCAATGTCCATACCTCACTGGACAGGGCGGTCAGCGGTAAGGTGCATATTACCACTGACTCATGGTCCAGCAGTCATGGACAGGGACGTTACCTATCTTTCAGGGCGCATTGGGTGACGCTTCTGACAGCTGAGAAGGATGCAGGACAAGGTGCAGTAGTGTTGGAGGTTGTTCCGCCACCATGCCTCCAAAATGCTACTACTGGTTGTGACACACCTCTCTCCTCCACCCCCTCCTCTTCTTCTTCCTCCATGGCCTCTTCCCGTGCTTTGTCCTAGGAACCAGCGCTGTTCCGTAGGCGTTCAAGGAGCTACGCAAGTACGCAGGCAAAAAGGTGCCATGCCATGCTTGCGCTGGTTTGTTTGGGGGACAGGAGCCACACTGGGGCAGATATTTTGTCAGCTCTGCAGGGGCAGGCCGAGAGGTGGTTGATGCCACGGCAGCTTAAGCCAGGAATGGTGGTTTGTGACAATGGCACCAACCTCCTCTCCGTCCTCCGACAGGGATAACTGACTCATGTGCCCTGTGTGGCTCATGTCCTTAACCTGGTGGTGTAGGGCAGGTACACGGACTTACAAGATGTCCTGAGGCAGGCCAGGAAAATCTGTGTGCATTTCCGCCGCTCATATAATGCCAGTGCTTGGCTGGCTGAGCTCCAAAAGGAGTTGAACCTGCCCAAGAACTGCCTTATATGTGACATGCCCCAGGTGGAACTCAACGTTGGCCTTGCTGCAGCGGCTGCACATGCAGCAGGGGGACATCAATGAGTACCCGTGTGACTACAGCACCAGGACAGGGGAACTTGTTTTTTTTTTCACCACGCCAGTGGGGCATGATCAGGGATGCATGCACTGTCCTGTCACCATTTGAGGAGGCCACGAGGATGGTGAGCAGTGACAGTGCATGCATCAATGACACTGTACCTCTTGTCTACCTATTGGAGCACACGCTGCGTGGAATAATGGCCAATTTTTCTAACACTGTTCAACAATGGCATGTAATTACCATTCTTGATATAATAGTTCACAGCAGGGCGCTCCAGCGCCCACCAAGAGTCACTTTGAGGGCTTACAGTGTTAACTTGTGGCAACACCAACACCTTAGGGCCAAATTTCTGCAGAGCATATAGGGCAGGCCCCTACTTTCAAACATCCAACTTACAAATGTCTCCTACTTGCAAACGGAAGGAGACAACAGAAAGTGAGATGAAAAAAGACGGCCAAAAAAATTATACAGGGGTGATAACCCTTCCCTATATTTTCAAAAAAGCTTAAAAATAGATTTTAAAAATGTACCAAAATTACAAACAGGTTCCCCTTAATATCCGTACAAGACTCAAAGGGGCTGGTAATGGGCAGGGCGGGGTTACCCATGCCATTTTTCTCACTGATTTTCTTCCATATTGCCGGACATTACATTAAAACCGCATGCAGTTTTAAACAATTTTTTTTCCGTTAAATGTCATTTTGTGCAGGGACTATTTTAAACATGGGAAACACGTGCCACTTCACAGGCATACTATAGACACCCACCAGGCACGATATTTAAAGGAATATTTCACTTTTTTTGTTCACATTAAAATCAGTGCTCCCGAAAAAACGTCTGTTTTAAAAAAAATTTTTTGCATTGATCCATGTCCTCTGGGGCAGGAGCCGGGTCCCCAAACCCTTTTTAAGACAATATCTTGCATATTAGCCTTTAAAATTAGCACTTTTGATTTCAAACGTTCAAGTCCCATAGACTTTAATGGGGTTCTAAAGTTCGTATGAATTTTCGGTCTGTTCGAAGGTTCTGGTGCAAACCGAACCAGGGGGGTGTTCGGCTCATTCCTACTGCCAAAGAGGTGGCTTACTCTTGGCCTATTTGAGTGGTGGGGAGTCCCTGTTTCCTTTTAGTTAATTTTTGCTTTGCTGCAATCTTTGCCACTCTCTGTCTAATTTCACATTTTCTCTCTGGGGTTGGACTGCTCCCTGGGCCACTCTGTTTTTGTTGTAAATCAGTAACTTGATCTGAGATATTTTCTACTTTTTGCATAAGGTTTTCTAACATCTGCTTTTTAACAATTATTTCTGTGCCTGCCTCGCTTTCTACATTAGAGTCTCTGGAGACCGAGCCACCACTTGCCTGTGCCTGTATAAGAACCTGTTATTGAGGTAAGGGTTGTGGTGGTGGTGCTACGGGCGGGTGTGTCGGGTTATCTATAGCAAGGGCGGCTATTTGGATTATTTCCTCATCTTCCCCAGAAACTTAGCAAACAGGTATGCAGGGATATAGGGGTGTGTAAGCTGGTGGTAGGGGAGGTGGAGGCGTACTAGCTATCATTAGAAGGAACGGGTTGGTAGGTGAGAGGTTAGAAACGTTAATATTAGATTGTATGGGTGGTCATTTTACCTTAGTCTCTAGCAGGTGAGTTGTTCTGCAGTAAAAGGCAAGGAAGAAGGTTTTTTATTCTCACTTTTCCTGATCCATTTTATTCACTTTCTACCATTCCCCTTCCTATCCTCAGTTTCCATGTCATACCAGTGAGGAGCTACAGTTTTCCCCTGATTCCTTCATGTACTTCATGTCCCATTTGAGGACTCCTGTGTACCATGGGAAAGTTTTCTTATCCCCTAGACAAAGGCCCCTGACCATATCCATTTGGAATCGGTCATTTGTGTCTGTGCTCGGGAAGGGTGAACTACTGTACATATTTTCAGTCCATCCGGCCAGATCGTCTATGAAAGGATTTATCAAAAAATAATCCGTTCCACACACTCTGGCTACATATCCTTTACATGTCTCTCCGGGATTAGGTGGGGGGTATTCTTTACTTCCACCCTTACCCATTCTTAGTTTGGTTACAAGCAACTTATACAAACTTACCGAGGGTTGTTTTCTCACCTTACAAGACCCTCTTGCAATGTACAACAATAATATAAGCACTAAACAATATTCTTATACTCTATACAGGGATAGAAATAGAAGCAAAAGGTTGGTAGAGTCCCCTTGATTGTCCCTTAGGAGCCTCTAGCGTTGCCAAATTTAATATGTGAGTTTTTCTGCATTTCCCCGCTTTTTTGCATTAATGTTTTGTTTGTTAGCGTTAGCGTTTTTTTCATGTTTTAAGCAAGAAAACACAAGCTATGGGATAAAAAAAACACTCAAAAACACTGGTTAGCCATGGTTTACATTGTTTTACCACATTTACCAGTATTAGAGCCTAAGGTCTCATGCATACTGGACATTTTTGCAGCTGCTGTTTTTGACTTCTGAAGTTTTTTTCTGTAGCCAGTAAACTCCCCAGCATGTTATCCTATGCGTCCATGCACACATAGGCTGTTATCAGTGTTTTTTGGCAGGAACGTTTTCTGTCTGAAAAAAAAAATCCCAGAATCAGTGGGTTTTCAGAGAAGTTTTCCACAGGCCAGCCTGTTTTAGACCTTCTACAGAAAATATATACATATATCCTGCATCTTTAACCAGACCACTGCCAGGATGTATTTAAAGGACAAGTTCACCTTTTTGGGCAGAATTTCACTTTTCATAATAAATAGAATCATTTTGTAATATCATTTCTGGCCCTGCAATTCCAATGTCCTTACTTCTCACTTACCTCGGCCACAAAAGGTTTGAAATTTCATGTTTCTGGCTGAGTTTTAAAACATTGTTTCTGGTTGCATCATTTCCTGTAGATCAGCTCCCATCATTCTTTTTTTCAAATATAGTTTTTATTCAGTACCAACAGAAGGGAGGAAGGGTCCCCACATTACACGTTAGGGTTACAACACATTCCGGTGTGGAATCACAACTTTTAAGAGAACACAATAAACAGCAAGGTAACCCCATCAGTATACATCATAACAACAACGAGAGGCCCAAAAAGCCGAAAGACCCCCGGGCGGTATCAATACACTTCCGCCGGGGGGAGCAAGGGCCCTCACTCCCATCCTTTTCCGTTTTACAGGGGGGGTCAAGGGAGAAAGGACGGTTAGAAAGGGAGGAGAAGGGGATAGCGAGAGGGAGGAAAAGAGAAAGAGAGAGAAAAAAGGAAAAGAAGGGGGGGGGGGGGGGTAGGAGACGCAATGGCAGCCAGCGCGCAGATGCTGAAATGGGCTGGCAAAAAACACTAAGTCTGTAAGAGACGTCTACCCTCGTGTGAGAAGATGAAGAGGTTCCAATTGTCCCAAGTTCGTTTAAACACTTCTTGTTTATTTTGTGATGTGAGGATCAGATCCTCCATCTTCTTGATCTCCTCAACTTTTCTAATCCATAATGCGATAGATGGGGGAGAGCATTGTTTCCACATAAGAGGTATGCAAGACTTAGCTGCATTCAATAGGTGTCTCAGAATCGATTTTTTATATGTTTTAATGGGGATCTCGGAGAGGTGCAGGAGAAAGAACTCGGGCTCGTCTTGTATAGAGAGCTCCGTAAATCTCTGCGTGATGCAGCGGACTTCTCTCCAGAAGTCTCTCACCCTCGGACAGGACCAGAAAATATGTAACAAAGTGCCCTCTCCCTCCCCGCAGCGCCAGCACCGGTCAGAGGCAGAGGGGAAGCACCTATGCAGTCTAGTAGGTGTCAGATACCAGCGGGAGAGGAGTTTAAAAATTGATTCTTGAATTTTAGTGCATAGTGAGGATTTAAGTGCCAGTGTAATGATACGCTGGCGTTGAGCAGGGGAAAACGTGCAATTCAGGTCTTTCTCCCACTTGGACAAGCAAGGTAGCGGCGTCTGGTCCGATGGTGTGTTCAGTAAGCAATAGGTTTGAGAGAGGGTGTGTGGCAACGGGTCCGTGCCCGTACAAAGGTCCTCGAACGTCGTCAGTGGTCGTGTGAAGGCATGGGGATCGGGGATGGAGTGTAGAAAATGGTGCATTTGTACCGCCCTCCAGAAAGGCACCCTGAAGGTGCCCGACAAATCAGACAAGGCCGAGATGGACGGCCACTTCCCTTCGCTGACAAAACGCGCTGCGTAGATAGTCCCGGAACTCCTGAGAAAGGTATATTCCGAGCGTAGTAAGCCTGGTTCAAATTTCGGGTGGCCGAGCACGGGAAGTAAAGGGGAGGAGGGGGATGTGAGGGCTGCTTGAATAGCCGCCCGGTGGCCATGCCGCAAAGTAACACCAATGGTCGGGTGGGATTTCAGGTTCCGGGGTAAGTCTTTAAAGCACCACAAGGCGCTATGCAGCGGTATGCGAGTCTGAGATTGTTCAATCCGAACCCAAAGCTTCGAAGGTATATTGCGGTTCCAATCGAGAATATGACCCAGGTGGGAGGCCAAGAAATAGCGTCTAAAATCTGGCAACGCCAGTCCCCCGTGCTGCTTGGAGAGGGTCAACTGGGAGCGTCTAATTCTGGGCTTTTTATGGGCCCAGATAAAGCGGGTAATCAGGGCCTGCACCCGCTTAAAGAAGGAAGATGGGATATGCACTGGGAGGGCCTGAACAAGATAAGTGAATTTAGGGAGAATGCTCATCTTAACGAGATTACACTTCCCGAACCAAGAGTGGAGATGGTTATGCCACTTCTCCAGTAAGCTGCGTATATTAATCAGTAAAGGGGGGAAGTTCAGCTCAAATGTGCGCGAGATGTCCGCAGGGATGTACGTGCCGAGGTATTTCAGGGCCGAAGTCGTCCATTTAAGGTGGAAATTAGATTTCATATCCAACAATGTTTGAGGGGGCAAAGCCACCCCCATGGCCTCAGATTTGGCAAAATTTATCTTTAAGTTGGAGAGAATGCCATAGGTCTTAAACTCAGCCAGAAGGTTCGGGAGGGAGAGTCTAGGTTTGGACAAAGTGAACATCATGTCATCAGCATAAGCCGAAATTTTGCAGGAAATGTCACCCATTTGGAGGCCTACGATATCAGGGTTCTGTCTTATCGTAGAGAGAAACGGTTCCAGTGAAAGGGCAAAAAGCAGGGGGGATAAGGGGCAGCCCTGCCTGGTTCCATTCCCAATAACAAAGGGGGATGAAAGCACCCCATTAGCTTTCACTTGAGCCGATGGATGCGAGTAGATACTACTCACCCACCCCATCATCCTGTCGCCCAGGCCAATGTGGCGGAGAACCGAGAACATAAAGTTCCAATTAACCCGGTCAAAGGCCTTTTCCGCATCCGTGCTCACAAAAACACAGGGAGTTCGGGTGGACTGCGCTACGTGCAAGAGATTAAGCACTTTAACAGTGTTGTCTCTCGCTTCCCTTGTGGGTATAAAGCCCACCTGATCAAGATGGATTAGAGATTGAAGGTGCCGTGCAAGTCTCGTCGCCAAAATCTTAGAGAATAGTTTCAGATCTAAATTGAGAAGGGAGATGGGTCTGTAACTCCCACATAGGCCCGGGTCTTTCCCCTCTTTATGGATCAAAGAAATATGGGCCCTAAGGGTGTCTCTGGGAAACCTGCCCTCCGAGCCCAATGCATTAAACAACGTCACCAGGCGTGGTCCAAGAATAGGAAGGAGGACCTTGTAATATTGGGCCGTAAAGCCATCAGGGCCCGGGGCCTTTCCCAGTTTCATAGAACCTATCGCCCTCTGCACTTCCTCCAGGGCAATCGGCTCATCAAGAAGTTCTGTAACCTCTGGGGGCAATGATGGCATGTGGGAGTTTGTGATATAGACATCTATGTCTCCCTGTCTGGCATCTGTGTTAGGGAGGTTGTAGAGGTTGGAATAAAATGCCCCGAAACCCTCCGCTATCTGAGTAGGGGTCGGAGCTCTGAGCCCATTCTGGTCCACAATCTGAGGTATATATGATCTAGATTTTATGTCTTTAACTGAGTTGGCTAAGTTCCTCCCGCATTTATCCCCTGACTCATAGGTTAATTTACGGGAAAATTGTAGGGCCGCTTTCGCTTTGTAATATAGCAGATCCGTAATCTGTGTGCGTAGAGTCTGTATTTCCGTGTCTAGGGATCGTGAAGGGGCATGTTTGTGTTGAGCTTCAAGAGCCGCTAGGTTCGAAAGTAGAGGCGCGAGTTGTGCGTTTCTTGCCTTTTTGATCCGCGCACCATGTTTGACTAAAATTCCCCGGATGACACACTTGTGGGCCTCCCATAACATCCCAGGGTCGATACCTTGCGCGTCGTTTTCTCTGAAATAATTGTCAAGCTCTTTAGTCACCTCTGTCAGGACCTCTGGCGTTTGGAGGAGGCTTTCATTTAACCGCCAAAACAGAGACCTGGGCGAAGGGCTAGCGGATAGAGTGTAGACAAGAGAGATGGGTGCGTGGTTAGACCACGTAATCAGTCCAATGGAGGAAGAGGCCACTAAGTGGAGCTGGTCATGTGGAATCATAAAAAGATCTATTCTGGAATACAACTTGTGTGGGGGTGAATAACATGTGTAATCCCGTTCCCCAGTATGTTGTAAACGCCAAATGTCAAGTAATTGGGCCCTAAATAAGGATTGTGTTATGCGTTTCCTGGTCGCCACCGTGACTGAAGAGCTACCCGTGGAGGAGTCAGAGGAGGGGGTCAAAGGCACGTTAAAGTCTCCCCCCAGTATTAGTTGACCTTCCTTAAATCCCATCAGGGAGTCCAGGGTCCCCCTAAGAAATTTGTCCTGGTGGGTATTGGGGGCGTACAGCGTCGCCAGTGTGAACTGGGCATCCCCAATCTGACCCTTAAGCAAGATGTATCGACCCCCAGAGTCAGCCAGTACATCTTGGAAGCGCCACGGCAATCTGCTAGAGATCAGAATGGACACTCCCTTCGTCTTGGAGGAGGGGTTGGTAGAAGGATAAGCCTGGGGGTAGAGTCTGGTCTGGAGACGGGGAAGTTTATCATCCTTAAAGTGGGTCTCTTGTATGAAGGCCACGTCTGCGTGGGACTTCCGAAGATCTCGCATGAGCATACGTCTCTTTTCTGGGGTGTTCAGTCCCCGCGCATTAAAGGAAGTCACTGTGATCGAGCCTGCCATTGTGTCTCACGGGGATGGGGGGAGGTCTACAAACTCGGGAAGGGTTGTAGGGGAGGGCAGTATCCAGAAGCAAAAAAGGTGGGGAAAGGTAGAAAGGGGAGGGGAGAGGTATAGAGCAAAGGGTAGTAGGTTCAGAAAAAGGAGGAAGAGCAGAAGAGGTCAAAGAGCCGGCACTAGAGCGTGCGGCACAGGGAAATACTAAACCAGCAGAAAACTGCTTATGAACTCACCAGTAAGCTACTGGAAGTTGAGCGCTAACCTATGTGGGTTGGTGGACAGACAGAGCCGGAGAGCGAGCTCCCCAATCCCGTCCCCCACCCCCGGCAGATAAAGATGTCGTATCATTTGCCGATAAACCAAAAAATGCAATAACATAAACAAAAGCAACTAGCAACCAACCGAAAAATACAAGGTCCCCAATGACAATCGGAGGGAATTGTGCGCATCTGAGGGAGGAATCACATAATCAGGTATAACGAACACCACAATTTCCCCCGATCTGAAGCAACCAATGACACAGAAGCAAGCATATGGGGTGCATACATAAGGAAACATTATCCGACTCACAAATCCCCGCACCTCCCGCCACCCCACGTACCAACACCAAAGTTAACAGTTCCACTCCACCGCAGCAACAAACGTCAAATGTTGGTGGATTGCAGCAAAAAAAATAAATAAATAAATAAATAAATAAATAAATAAATTAAAAAAAAAAAAAAAAAAAAATATCCGTAATGTTCACCACGCCAGCCGGGATGGAATTAGGTAGCCAACCCCCACCCCCCTCCCCCCGGGCCGAGAGAATACACATCCGGTTTCCATGGCAAGGAGGAGAGCGACCAAACGCACCAATAACCAATAGACCGGTGGGGTACTCCGAGTGTTATAGAAGTCACAGCCCGTTCTCACCGCATGGTAGCCAGGAGGGGGTGGGGGGGGCGACATCAGGCCGTCCAACACTGGAACGACAACACCCGCAGTAGTGGACTAGATCTGGAGTGTGCATCATGTCAGCCGGCATGTGGGTAGATTGCCAACCCCCACCTCCCCCCACCCAGGCCGAGAGAACACACCCAACCAATCTCCGCGACTGGGAGGGGGTCGATCAAAGGCAGCAGAGTTAGTTCGGTCTAGGAGAGACATTGAGTAGTAGAGGGTACATGTCCCGGTTTCTCTTCATAGCAATAAGGGGGGGAGAGGGGGAGGAAACGGCCGGCCGCTCGCCTCCGGAGCGACCGCCTCCGCCGAGGCGGTCTACATCCAAAGTGTACACCACATCAGTCAGCATGTAGGAAGGCCGCCATCCCCCACCCCACCCGAGCCGAAAGAACACACATCCGGCCTTCACGATAGAGAGGGGCGCGACCAAAAGCACCATAAATGGCTAAACCGGTGGGGTGCACTGAATGGTAGAGGATGCCTGGTCTGTGCGCACCCCAAAGCACTAAGGTGGGAGTCCCCGGGTAACAGAAGGGATCACTCGGGTAGGCCCGACACAACAACAACAACAAAAAAAAAAAAAAAGGGGGGGACACCCCCATAGGCTGCCAACCAAAACGTTACGACAGGGGCACTGCAGTGGGGGGGGGGGGCGGCAGTTGCCAATGATAGAGTGTGCGGTTGTATGCAGGAACAGAGGGCAACCAGTCTACTCACGTGGGCCCTCTCTGGAGGCCGAGCGACGTCTTCGTCCGGCTCTTCGCTGCTGGTGCTGTAGCGGGCCGCGGATCAAGAAAGCACCCGCTCTGCCAGCCTGACGAGGGAGGATCTGCACCCAATCAGGGACTGGAACCGGGCCGGTGCCCAAGAGCTGGAAGAGGGCTGGTAGGTCCGCAGGGGTTTGCAGTGTGTAGGCGTCAGCATCCTTGCGGAAAGTTACAGACAGGGGGTACCCCCAACGGTAGGTAAACCCCCTCTGCTTTGCAATGTCCAGGAGGGGACGGAGTAAAGCCCTGCGCCTCAGGGTCGCCCTAGATAGGTCCGGGAGAAGTTTCACATTCGAGCCGTCTACTTCCACATCGCCGTGCTCCCACGCCCGTCGCAGGATGTTTTCCTTCTGAGAGTAGCAATGGATTCTGCAGACTACATCTCGGGGTCTGCCTGGGTCGGTCGGCCTCGGGCCTAGCGCTCTATGGACCCTGTCCAGCTCGCACTCCAACTCCGTGTTCGCCGTCACCATACGGAAGATCCGCTGCACCAGGGCCCCCAGATCCTCTGAAGCCGAGCTTTCCGGGATCCCACGGAGCCGCAGATTGTTTCGGCGGCTCCGGTCTTCCATGTCTTCAAGGTGGAGCTGGAGAGATATAGCAGTATCCCGATGCCGCTCACTTGTCCGCTCCAGTAATGACACCCTGCGCTCTAACGAGGAAGCAGAGGCTTCCCCCGAGGACACCCGCTCCGCAAGAGTTGCGACCTCCCCCCGCACCTCCTGAATGTCTCTGCGATGGGTTTCCTCCAGGCGCAAAATCAGCGCTTCAATGTCAGACCTGGTAGGGAGGGCCTGGAGGAGAGTCCTAATGTCATGGTCCGCAGAACGGAGGTCGGGTGGAGGGCTGACGGCCATCGTTTCCCCCTGTGTGTTTCCCTGGGTACTCCGGGGGAGATCGCTGGGTGTTGGAGAGTCGGGAGGGGCCGCGCTGCTGCTCCGTGATCCGGTCGGCGGACGAGCGACACGTGCAGGGCCTCTGGAAGCCGCGGGCGGAGTGCCTGCGGAGGGGCTTTGTAATTGCTGGAAAAAGCGGTGGATATCGCCCGATTTGTTAGCGACAGGGGTCCCCCGGGTTGCTGCTCTCGTCCTGTGTTGCTTAGCAGGTAGCATACCGGTATACAGTCACGGAGATGCCGGGGGAGGGAGGCCGGGACCAGGAGCTCTGCAAAAAACCTGCCTCACTCGGCCATGTCCAGGCCACGCCCCCCAGCTCCCATCATTCTATGTGGGTCCTCCTGTTCCATAATTCTAGTAAATCTAAAGGAAATTATACAGAAAGGTTGTATAGTGTATGGCCATCTTTATACAAGTATATAGAAGGACTTGGATTGAGACACCCATTCTCATCTTCACATAGCGGGAACTCATGTTTCCTCACACTATTTATTTTGGGGGGGGGCTTTTAGAGCATTTACACTCCTCACACATAGGGCAGCCCATTTACCTGAATGTTCTACAATCACCCCAAAGGAGCTCCAGAAGTTTTTTTTACTTCGCTTTTTGTTCAGTGTTTCTGAAATGCACGGCAAAGCGTGCATTTTCTGTGCAGTTTGCCATGCGCTTGGAAAAACAGAGATGTTAATGGAGCCTCATTGTTCTTGTGTAAACCAATTTCACGTTTAGGCCCCATTCACACCTAGAGTGCATGTTTTTTGGTGCATTTTTCCTGTGACACACATAGCGCAGCACGTTGATTTCAATTAGCTGCCCTACACATGGCAAAATAGGTCATGGGACATATTTTAGTGTGGTACAAGTTGCACATTTTTTTTACTGTGCGTTTTGCTGCATTTTGTACTCAAGTTACATTAATGGCATTGGTACGTAGGGGAGCTGGAATTTAGGGGGGGGGGGGAAAGGTGAACTAATCCTTTAAGGGTGAAAGGTTACAGCTGTATCCTCACCCCCCCCCCCCCCCCCCACCCACACACACACACACACTAAAAGACTTGTCACCAATCCACCATTTAGCTTATTAATGTTCTGATCACCAATAGCCCTATTCCACTGAAAAATCTGCACAGTAACCAAGGCAAATCTTCCTAGCTACACCAGGCATCTAGTCACCTGAAATAAAAGCCAGAAAAAATAGCAACGCAACCCAAGAAGAACATGTACATGTAAATAATTAAAACCCTTTATTAATAATTAATTTACTTTTAAATAAAAGGAGGTGATAAAGTTGA
Source organism: Lithobates pipiens (assembly GCF_037356315.1). Taxonomy (NCBI): domain Eukaryota; kingdom Metazoa; phylum Chordata; class Amphibia; order Anura; family Ranidae; genus Lithobates; species Lithobates pipiens. Next base: position 24,146,374 of record NW_027507696.1, on the reverse strand, counting down.
CAATCCCATTGGGGCACGTTTCTAGTTTTTCTTTTGTGGCACCAACATTCTCATGATATGTTGTATAAAATGCCACATAAATGTGGGTTTTTAGTTCAGTGTACTTTGAACAACAGAAAAGATTTCCCCTTTCAACAGAAAAGGTATTTATTACAAGTATTTTTATATTGCTTACAATTTACAAAATGCTTTACACATATATTCTACGTTCACATCAGCTCCTGCCCTTAAGGATCTTCCAAGCCAAGGTCTCTAACTCACATTCATACATACACATAGTAGGGCCAATTTAGGCAGGAGCCAGTTAACCTACTGTACCAGCATATCTTTGGAGGGTGGGAGGAAACCCAAGCAGGCACAGGGAGAACATGCAGACTCCATGCAGGTAGTGCCATGGTTGGGATTCAAACCGATGACCCTAGTGCTGCCAGGTGGAAGTGCTAACCATTTAACCACTGTGCTGCCCTATCTCCTTTTAAGAGTTATCAAGCATACCTTATCATTTCAAGATTTTAAGCATCCTAACATGTATAGCCACACCTAAAAGCAGGTTTCACGGATAACATAATCACCTTTATCCTATACACCTTCAAGTACTAGTGAAAGGAGGTGGTGGACACAGATTATCATGGAAATCATGAATATTTATTATTTTCCCTGAAAAACAAAACTGTAAAGAAGAACCTTGTTTTCCTTAGGGATAGTTTCAGACATTTCTACAAATAATCAGCTAGCATAAGGGTTACACAATGAGCAATAATGAGCATTTGGGTGCAGAGGACATTTCTATACATTGTTCTCTAAGATATTTCCATATTGGAACATATCTGCATCTAAACACAGTATAAAGACAATTGAATTTTCACCAAAACAATTGCTTTCTTATTTTGCCTTTTTCTTCTGTCCCAAAAGATAACCTTACACCACCCATTGTCTGTAAAAATATACATTTTCAGATAGAAATCATTGTTTCATAAAAAAAACTACACATGGATTTTCAACCATTTTTTGAGTTATTGCTGGGGGTTGTTATTTCTGGCCCTGACACATGCTGGGGTTATTGCTGGGGAATTTTTTTTTTTTTGCTTACCCTTATGCTTTCTGGAGGTTATCACTGCTGCCCCAGACAATTGCTGGGAATTTTCATTGCTGGCTCTTCCACTTGCTGGGAGTTATTATTGTTGGTTCTGACACTTGCTGAGGGTTATCATTGCTGGCCCTAATACTTGCTCAGGGTTATCATTGCTGGCCTTGACACTTAGTGGGTATTATCATTGTTGGTTCTGACACTTGCTGAGGGTTATCATTGCTGGCTTTGACACTTGCTGGGAGTTATCATTGTTGATTCTGACACTTGCTGAGAGTTATCATTGCTGGTTTGGACACTCACTGAGGGTTATCATTGCTGGCCTTGACACTTACTGGGTGGGTGTTATTATTGCTGACCTTGACACTTGCTGGTGTTTTAATGACTGACCTTTACACTTCCTGGGAGTTATCATTGCTGGCTAAGTCACTTGCTGACGGTTACCACTGCTTACCCCAAATGAGGCTTATTTTACTCTTACAATCTGTTCAATCTCCCAAAATCTTCCCTGGGCCCTATTTTGTCTATACAAAGTGGGAAATGTAGCATACTACAAGCCATACACAGTGAAAAAAACTCCCTCTTTTGAACCAGGCTTTCTTTTTGACCATGCCCATTTTTTAGCTATTGGCACAAGAGGATGCTGGATTATGCTCTGCATGTGCCGCATTAGCTTGCCCCTTATACTACCAGCATCAGCACAGCAAACCCCCCAAAAATTGTCTGGATCCACTACAAAATACTTCCTATGATGCTAGCTCAGCCAGTGATTAGTGTTGGAATGCACAGCATCCCATTATAGCGTACCTGCTGCCATTCTGCAGTGTCCTGGATACAGGACATTTACTATGGGCTTGGTGCTGCCCCCTAGTGGCAATAGTGCCAATGTGGCCTAATCGCAAATTCAGCCCTGAGAGTTACTGATGTACAAATGAATATTTGTACAAGGATGTACAAATTAATATTTATAACAAGGAAGAGGAAGCATATGCTGTAACATTTTACATTAGAAACGGCAGGAATGTATTTGCATTTAGCCACAGTTCTAGAGTTGGGTGATTTTGAAAAAGTGTAGGAGAGGGTTAGGGAAATAAGCTTAAAAGTGGCATTTTCCTATAATGGTTATTTCCTTTTTCCCAACAAATAAAGCATGATTAGAGTGGTTTCAAGTGTTCATTGCCGAGAAGACCCAGATTCTTTTGTCAAAATAGATGGCCCATCTTTGACAGCTTTAATCACGGAACATTTACATAATTATTGTTATTATAGTGATTAAGAAATCATTTGTAATTTTTTTTTAACCGCTCATTGAACATTTCTAAAATATTATTTAGACAGCAATGCATTCTTAAAAACTATCCTCTTGTTGGTGTTATAAAACATGCTTTTTTATCACAGAGCAAATAAATCTACTGAGACATGAGTCCTCCAGCAATAAAATTGATAAATTATTCAATATGTTCCTCCATCTCTGCTGCAAAGATTTATAAATAGTTGAATAAGAAAGATCTGCAAACATGTTAAAAGTCAGTGAGAATTGCCATAGCCATCTTTTTTTCTGACAAAGGCATGCTGACACGATAAGCTGAAGTTTAGTATAATAGGTGACATTATGCCAGTGCTTGTATGTTGCTACTTCTTTGTAATGTCTTTTTGCTAATGTCACTGACAGAGTTAATATTCTGCAGTTTCAGAAAAGAAAAAAAAGCAGCATATTTCATCATCACATACATGGTGTTGATTACTTTTTCAGCTCTGTTTAATTAACATGGTATCACTTCCGTCAAGTGAGAGAATGAAATGAATTAATGCTTTGCTTTAAATAGCAGTCTCTATTATTGCCACTTGTATTTTTAAGGCCGGTAAATACCTTACCATACAGTACTGGGCAAACATTTTTTTACTAATGAGTTTTTTGTTGCCATGTATGGATTGTGAAAGAAGTACAGCAGATGAAGAAGAAAATAATAAAAGTGTAACTGAAAGCAATAAAAAAGAAATTGCTAACAGGCAGACTCTTTATTGCAAAAGAAACATGCAAAGTCTCTTCTGTAATAAAATACATTTACCCAAACTTTTAGCAATCCCCTGCAGAATGTACATTGAGCTGCGCATGTGCAAATCAGTTTACATTCTGGAACATGTGCAGTGTGCCAGGATGACTGCACTCCTCTGCATGTGCGGGAGTGATCTCCTCCTGCACAGGCCAATCAAAATGGCCAAAGACCAGACCGGAACCCAGAGAGAAGATCTTAGAGTCCCGCAGGTGGCAGACAGTTATGCAACATACACACGACCGGACTTTCCATCAGAGTAAACTCTGACGGTCTTTCCGACTGAGTTCTGCTGAAACGGACTTGCCTACACACGATCACACCAAAGTCCATTTGTTTAGAACGTGATGACGTACGACAGGACTAGAAAAGAAAGTTCAATAGCCAATAGCTGTATATAAAGCATGGGTTGTGCTAACTTTACTTTTTATTTAGCCAAAAGTGCCGTGCTCAAATGAAAAACCCTCTTACCTATAAAGAATAACTCCTCTATCACAATATTGCAAACCTATATTCTTTATAGGTAAGAAGGTTTTTCATTTGAGCATGGCACTTTTGGCTAAATAAAAAGTAAAGTTAGCGCAACCCATGCTTTATATACACTTGAATTAGATTGGTTCACAGAGTGACACTTCTAAACCAGGTTGCAGCAAACAAAGAAATTTAGATAGGAAGTTCCTTGTGCGCCGGTAGTCCATTTCTCTTATTTTTCAGTAGCCAATAGCTGCCCTTGCATTGTACTTGGAATAACATACAGACAAACGGTTTTCCCGATAGGAAATGATTCCGTCTGAAAGGTTTAAAACATGTTCTATTTCTAAGTCCGTCAGAATTTTTGAAAAAAAATGTCCGATGAAGCCCACACACGATCGGGATATTTGATGAAATGATTCCATTTGACCTTTTCTGCCAGAAAGTCTGGTCGTGTGTATGCGGCATTAGAGTTTAGGGAGTATTTGTTTCTTTAGTTACACTTTAAGGGTGGATTAACACCATAAATCATACGGAAATCCACTGTGCATTCCTGTGGGATCCACATGCGATTTACTGTGGCAAGGCGGCCGCTCTGGGCAGACTCATGCACTTGTACGTGATTCTGCACATCCAGTTCTGGGGTGCACACATGCGCTACCGGTGGCCTGCTCACGCTGTGATTAGACACAGCTGGAGCCAATCACCAGAGTCCAGTGGACACGCTGAACGTTAAAGACACAGGCAGAATGGCAATCTGCCTAAGTAAACAAAGCAGATCACCATTCTGTGACAAGGGAAGGCTGTGATCCTGTCTTTCTGCTAAGCAGAAACACAGATCTCCGCCTACCCACAGTACAAGCACCCCCCACACAGTTATAAAACACTCCCAGGGTACATATTTAACCCTTTGATCTCCCCTGATGTTAACCCCTTCCCTGCCAGTGTCATTAGTACAGTGACAGTGCATATTTTTTAGCACTGATCACTGTATTAGTGTCACTGGTCCCCAAAAAGTATTAATTATTTATTTGATTTGTCTGCCACAATATCGCAGTCCAGCTATAAGTTGCTGATCGCCGCCATTACTAGTATAAATAAACAAATAAATAAAAATTCCAAAAATATATCCCATCGTTTGTAGACGCTATAACTTTTGTGCAAACCAATCGATATACGCTTATTGGGATTTTTTTTTACCAAAAATATGTAGCAGAATATATATTGGCCTAAATTGATAAAGAAATTCGATTTTTTTTTAAATTTCAATAGGCAGAGATGCTGTAGGAGCGGTGTATACCGCTCCTACAGAAAAATTGGGCCTTAGGTCTTGGTGTTGGCAAAACATGTTAACCCCTCAAAGTTACTCTTGTTGGGCGCAGGAATGGTCCCTGCTGTTAAATATTATTTCAAAAAATGTAATTACATGCCCCTGTTAAACAGGGGAAGGAACATTGGGCCTTGGGTGTTGGTGGTGTCAGAACACTGTAACCCCTCACAGTATCTCTTGTTGGGTACAGGAACGATCCCTGCTGTTAAATGTTATTTCAGAGGCTGCTTGCCCTCTTTTAATGGCCTGCCACTCCTTGAAGGCCTTCCAGACATGATGAGTATTTATTTTTTTAACACTGCACTATACTGTATTATATACTGTGTACACCGCCTGAAGTGTATTTGAAACTGTACACACTGGGGATTATTTACAAGGCAAATCCACTTTGCACTGCAAGTGCACTTGGAAGTAAAGTCGCTGTAGATCCAAAGGGGACATGCAAGGAAAATAAAAAACAGCATTTTCGCTTGCACAAGACTGGATGATAAAATCAGCAGAGCTTCTCCTCATTTCAAATCTACCCCTTAGATTCAGATCGACTGCACTTCCAAGTGCACTTGCAGAGTGCAAAGTGGATTTGCCTTTCGTAAATAACCCCCACTGTGTTATATACTGTGTACACCGCCTGCACTGTATTAAAAACTGTACACCGCTGAATGCACTGTAAATATAGGCTATGCTGAATGCAGAGTATATACCTCTATATATAGATATATAGATAGATACAGTGCCTTGCGAAAGTATTCGGCCCCCTTGAACTTTTCAACCTTTTGCCACATTTCAGGCTTCAAACATAAAGATATAACATTTTTATTTTTTGTGAAAAATCACCAACAAGTGGGACACAATTGTGAAGTGGAACGAAATCTATTGGATTTTTGAAACTTTTTTAACTAATAAAAAAATGAAAAGTGGGGCGTGCAAAATTATTCGGCCCCCTTGTGTTAATACTTTGTAGAGCCACCTTTTGCTGCGATTACAGCTGCAAGTCGCTTGGGGTATGTCTCTATCAGTTTTGCACATCGAGAGACTGAAATTTTTGCCCATTCTTCCTTGCAAAACAGCTCGAGCTCAGTGAGGTTGGATGGAGAGCGTTTGTGAACAGCAGTTTTCAGCTCTTTCCACAGATTCTCGATTGGATTCAGGTCTGGACTTTGACTTGGCCATTCTAACACCTGGATACGTTTATTTGTGAACAATTCCTTTGTGGATTTTGCTGTATGTTTGGGATCATTGTCTTGTTGGAAGATAAATCTCTGTCCCAGTTTCAGGTCTTTTGCAGACTCCAACAGGTTTTCATCCAGAATGGTCCTTTATTTGGCTGCATCCATCTTCCCCTCAATTTTAACCATCTTCCCTGTCCCTGTTGAAGAAAAGCAGGCCCAAACCATGATGCTGCCACCACCATGTTTGACAGTGGGGATGGTGTGTTGAGGGTGATGAGCTTTGTTGCTTTTACGCCAAACATATCGTTTTGCATTGTGGGCAAAAAGTTAGATTTTGGTTTCATCTGACCAGAGCACCTTCTTCCAAATGTTTGGTGTGTCTCCCAGGTGGCTTGTGGCAAACTTTAGACAAGACTTTTTATGGATATCTTTGAGAAATGGCTTTCTTCTTGCCACTCTTCCATAAAGGCCAGCTTTGTACAGTGTACGACTGATTGTTGTCCTATGGACAGACTCTCCCACCTCAGCTGTAGTTCTCTGCAGTTCATCCAGAGTGATCATGGGCCTCTTGGTTGCATCTCTGATCAGTCTTCTCCTTGTCTGAGCTGAAAGTTTAGAGGGACGGCCAGGTCTTGGTAGATTTGCAGTGGTCTGATACTCCTTCCATTTCAAAATGATCGCTTGCACAGTGCTCCTTGGGATGTTTAAAGCTTGGGAAATCTTTTTGTATCCAAATCCGGCTTTAAACTTCTCCACAACAGTATTACGGACCTGCCTGGTGTGTTCCTTGGTCTTCATGATGCTCTTTGCGCTTTCAACAGAACCCTGAGACTATCACAGAGCAGGTGCATTTATACAGAGACTTGATTACACACAGGTGGATTCTATTTATCACCATCAGTCATTTAGGACAACATTGGATCATTCAGAGATCCTCGCTGAACTTCTGGAGTGAGTTTGCTGCACTGAAAGTAAAGGGGCCAAATAATTTTGCACGCACCACTTGTTAGTTTTTTATTTCCTAAAAAAGTTTCAATTATCCAATAGATTTCGTTCCACTTCACAATTGTGTCCCACTTGTTGGTGATTCTTCACAAAAAAATGAAAATTTTATATCTTTATGTTTGAAGCCTGAAATGTGGGAAAAGGTTGAAAAGTTCAAGGGGGCCGAATACTTTCGCAAGGCACTGTATATCTATATATAACATAGATATAGATATATATACTAGTCTGACTGTATATATATATATATATCATATATGTATATATATATATATATATATATATATATATATATATATATATATATATATATATATTAAATACACTGCCATTAACTAACTAACCTGCCTGCCTAATCTAGCACTATCTCCGTCCACTATAACACACTATATGGCCACTTAGTGTGGGGTGTGGACTTAGTCCCCCTGAGGCATGATTGGCCAAAGGCACCCTGATTTGGCCAATTATGGCTCTTGCTGAGGAGCATGCTGTGAGGTCAGCAGCATAGTCAGGCCGCGTACACACGCGCGGACTGTTTGCCCAACCTTGTTCGTCAAACAGTTTCGGCAAACAGTCCGCTCAAAATTTGCATGAGCGGACTTGCCCACACACGAGCGGACTGTTTCAACGAACTGTTTGCCAAACAGTCCGCTCAACTTTTGAAATGAACGGACTCGCCCACGTAAGGCGGAGGCAAATCCGCCCATTTCGAGCGCGTGTACAGGTAGGCGGGGCCCGCGAAGGAGACGTCGCGGGCTCCGCCGCCTGGAATGGGCTTAAAGGGGAACCCCAACGCCGAAAAAAATCGGCGTGGGGGTTCCCCCAAAGTCCACACCAGACCCTTGTCCGAGCACGCTACCCGGCCGGCCAGGAAAGGGGGGCGAGCGAGCGCGCCCCCCCTCCTGAGCCGTACCAGGCCGCGTGCCCTCAACATGGGGGGGTGCCTTGGGGAAGGGGGGGCCGCGCGGCCCCCCCACCCCAAAGCACCTTGTCCCCATGTTGATGAGGACAAGGGCCTCTTCCCGACAACCCTGGCCGTTGGTTGTCGGGGTCTGCGGGCGGGGGGCTTATCGGAATCCGGGAGCCCCCTTTAAGAAGGGGGCCCCCGGATACCGGCCCCCCACCCTATGTGAATGAGTATGGGGTACAATGTACCCCTACCCATTCACCTGTGAAATAAAGTACAAAAAAAAACACAACACAGGGGAAAAAATATTTTATTGCACAGCTCCGGGGGTCTTCCGTCTTCGGGGGTCTTCTCGCCGGACTCCTCCGCTATGTGTGTGTAGCTCTTTTACTAGCGGAGGAGTCCGGCTTTCTTCCTCCCCGCCGCCGGCCTCTTCTCCCGACTTCGGGGGTCTTGTCCCCCTCTTCGGTTCTTCTGCCGGGCCACCGCGCCTTCTTGTAGCTCTTTTGCAGGCGGTGGCCCGGTCTTCTGTCGCCGCTGCCTTCCGTTCTTCTGTCGCCGCCTTCCGTTCTTCTGCCGGGCCACCGCGCCTTCTTGTAGCTCTTTTACAGGCGGTGGCCCGGTCTTCTGTCGCCGCTGTCGCTGTCGCCGCCTTCCGTTCTTGTTCTTCTTCTTGTTCTTCTTCTTGTTCTTCTTCTTCTTCTCCAGGCGATGTTGACACGTCGCTCCCTCCGGCCGGAATGCCAGGGACACGCTCCGCTGCCACTTATATAGTGACAATGGGGCGGTGTCACATGGTATATGTCACATGGGTTGGTCACATGGTGACCCCGCCCCCTTACGATGTCATAGTCCCCATGTGACATCAACCCATGTGACCAACCCATGTGACATATACCATGTGACCCCGCCCCATTGTCACTATATAAGTGACCGCACAGCGCGGCTCTGGCATTCCGGCCGGAGGGAGCGACGTGTCAACATCGCCTGGAGAAGAAGAAGAAGAACAAGAAGAAGAACAAGAACGGAAGGCGGCGACAGCGACAGCGGCGACAGAAGACCGGGCCACCGCCTGTAAAAGAGCTACAAGAAGGCGCGGTGGCCCGGCAGAAGAACCGAAGGCGGCGACAGAAGAACGGAAGGCAGCGGCGACAGAAGACCGGGCCACCGCCTGCAAAAGAGCTACAAGAAGGCGCGGTGGCCCGGCAGAAGAACCGAAGAGGGGGACAAGACCCCCGAAGTCGGGAGAAGAGGCCGGCGGCGGGGAGGAAAAAAGCCGGACTCCTCCGCTAGTAAAAGAGCTACACACACATAGCGGAGGAGTCCGGCGAGAAGACCCCCGAAGACGGAAGACCCCCGGAGCTGTGCAATAAAATATTTTTTCCCCTGTGTTGTGTTTTTTTTTGTACTTTATTTCACAGGTGAATGGGTAGGGGTACATTGTACCCCATACTCATTCACATAGGGTGGGGGGCCGGTATCCGGGGGCCCCCTTCTTAAAGGGGGCTCCCGGATTCCGATAAGCCCCCCGCCCGCAGACCCCGACAACCAACGGCCAGGGTTGTCGGGAAGAGGCCCTTGTCCTCATCAACATGGGGACAAGGTGCTTTGGGGTGGGGGGGCCGCGCGGCCCCCCCTTCCCCAAGGCACCCCCCATGTTGAGGGCACGCGGCCTGGTACGGCTCAGGAGGGGGGGCGCGCTCGCTCGCCCCCCTTTCCTGGCCGGCCGGGTAGCGTGCTCGGACAAGGGTCTGGTGTGGACTTTGGGGGAACCCCCACGCCGATTTTTTTCGGCGTTGGGGTTCCCCTTTAAGCCCATTCCAGGCGGCGGAGCCCGCGACGTCTCCTTCGCGGGCCCCGCCTACCTGTACACGCGCTCGAAATGGGCGGACTTTCCGAGCGGGAACAGTCCGCTCATTTCGAAAGTACAGCGGACAGGCCCACACACGGGCGGACTGTTCGCTCAAACACAGTTTCAGCGGACAGTTTTTCGGAATTTCCGAAAGACTTTGTCCGTCCAACTGTCCGCTGAAACTGTCCGCTGAAAGCCCACACACGAGCGGACTGTCCGCCCAAACACTGTTCAGCGGACAAGGTTGGGCGAACAGTCCGCCCGTGTGTACGCGGCCTCAGGTGTATGCTTTGGCCAATCATCATACAGCAATGCACTGCGGTCTTGCAGTGCATTATGGGGCACTCAAATTTGCTGCTGACACCCCATAACATTTGCTGTTCGGTGAACGGGCAAACACCTGATGTTTGACTCGAGCTCAAAGCTCATCCCTAGTAAAGAGCACTTTCAACAGCTCTAGTAGGCCATACATTAAGGCTGGCTTCACAGTGAGGCATATTTCAAGCATTTTAACTCTAGAAATAGCCTCTAAATAACACCTGAAAACCACCTCCCATTCATTTCAGTGTGACTTGTGTGCTTGCGGGACATTCTGAAAAGTCCTGCAAGCAGCATCTTGGGGGCTGTTTGTGAGCACTGTATACAGCGCTTCCAAAATGCCCCGTTCTTTGAAACGAATGGGCAAAGTGTCCAAATGGCCTAAAAAAGCGATTCGAAAGTGCCGCAACACGGGCGCTTTTAACCCCTTCTCTGGCCGCTAGCGGAGTGCATTTAACTCCCGCTAGCACCCAAAGAAGGGCAAAAGTGATTTTCTAAAAGGAGCAGCGCTTTTTTAACGCTAAATTCTTAGTGAATTGAACTTTCACAACTAATTTACTACATGCGTTGTTTTACCGCATTTTATTTGTCGTTATTTAACTCTTAGTGAATTCACTCCATAGTGCTAAAAGGTACTGTCAGTACTAGAATCCCTTTAGGACCCAGCACAACTCACCTGACACAGCCTGTGTCTGGGAAACAACTGTGATTGGCCAGCTCACGTTTAAATCACCTGTATCAGCATTCAGTCAGCGCTCGTGTTAGAGTTCACTTGTGTTTGATCCAGCTGATATTTGCTCTGTGACTTTCTTGTTTGACCCGGCTTGTTTGACCTTCCTTGCTTGCTTCTGATTCTGTACCGTTTGGATTCTGATCTACCTGTGTATGACCCAGCTTGCCTAGACTACGCTTTGCCTGATTCTACTAGTACCCACATCTGCAGCAGTGAACCACAAGGTCCAGCAATCATCTATCCTCATCTACAACAGTGAACTACAAGGTCCAGTACTCATCTACCCTCATCTACAGCAGTGAACTACAAGGTCCAGCAATCACCTACCTTCGTCTGCAGCGGTGTACTACAAGTCCCAGCTGACCTGCTCTGCTTAGACCTGCTCATGGTATGTGCTTTGAACTCTTTGTATAATCAGCACACCTGAACTGTTACTTGTTATCTGCACCTAGCCTGACATTAACACGAGCCAATACATAAAGGGAAACCTATCATGAATCCTGAACAGGCTCAGTTGTTTACACAAGAACTTTGCCGTTTATCGCATCAAGTTCAGGAAATGGCCACAGAGCTCACCAAGGTGCAATCTCCTTCTACTACCACCATTACTAAAACTCCATCTGAACCAAAAATTCCTTTGCCCGACCGGTTTTCTGGTGACTGTAAAGCGTTTTGCAACTTTAAAAACAGCTGCAAATTATATTTCAAGTTGAGGCCATCCTCGTCTGGCCCTGAAACTCAGAGGGTTCAAATCATTATCTCTCTACTACAGGGTGACCCCCAGGCTTGGGCCTTTAACCTGGAACCTAACCATCCAGCCTTACTAACAGTAGATGCCTTCTTTGAAGCCCTTGGGTTGCTATATGATGATCCAGATCGTGCTGCTACTGCAGAATCGACCCTGCGTAACTTAAAACAAGGAACTACCACAGCTGAAATGTATTGCTCAGAGTTTCGCAGGTGGGCCCCGGAATCTGGCTGGAATGATGCAGCTCTCCGCAGCCAGTTTAGAATTGGCCTTTCAGATGCGATTAAAGACGCTCTGGTCAACTTCTCCTATCCAGCCTCACTGGAGGAGGCTATGTGTCTAGCTATTAGAATTGACCGCCGCCAGCGAGAGAGGAGGCGAGAACAAACGATGGCTGTGGCAAACTGTATACCTTCCTTACCACCTGATTATTCCATCTCCAGTGCCAAATCTGAGGAAGAACCTATGCAGTTAGGCTCCACCCGGTTATCGGCCCAGGAACACAAACGCAGGCGTAATATGGGACTCTGCTTATACTGTGGCCTCAAGGGTCATATGCTCCGTTCGTGCCCTACACGTCCGGGAAACGCCAGGACCTAGGTGATTGCGGGGAGGTCACCTTAGGTCTACTCTCATCTCCCCAGGGGGACAATCGTATACTTTTACCCGCTGTCATTCACTTTGGGACAGGGGCTCATGAACTGCTGGCCTTGGTGGATTCTGGAGCAGCTGAGAATTTTATTGATAAAACTCTGATCACCTCTTTGTCCCTGGAAACTCATGCTCTAGATTGTCCAGTCCGCCTGATCTCTGTGGATAATCGGCCTCTCTCACAAGACCTAGTGCTCCAATCCACCAACCCTTTCCAGTTACAATTAGGGGCTTTGCATTGGGAGAAGATTTCTTGTCTTGTCATTGACTCTCCATCCACTCCTTTGATCCTAGGCCTTCCTTGGCTTCAGAAGCACAATCCTGTAATTGACTGGCCAACAAGAGATATTCTGGCTTGGTCCAAGCAGTGTAAAAAGAGCTGCATCCAGCACCCTGTTCGACTTGATACCTGTCAAGTGGGAATAGAACAGATTCCACTTTGTTATAAGGACTTTCGGGATGTGTTTTCTAAAGGAATTGCTGACACTTTACCTCCTCATCGCAGTTATGATTGTCCCATTGACCTCTTGCCTGACACTACACCTCCTCGAGGGAGAGTCTTTCCACTGTCTGAACCAGAGAATCTTGCTTTGCAAGAATACATCCAGGAAAACCTAGCTAAGGGTTTCATTCGTCCCTCCACTTCTCCCGCAGGAGCAGGATGCTTCTTTGTCCCGAAGAAGGATGGAGGACTGCGACTTTGTGTTGATTACAGAGGCCTAAATAAAATAACCATTCCCAATCGGTATCCTCTCCCTCTCATCACAGAGTTGTTCTCTCAAATCCAGGGAGCCAAAATCTTCTCCAAACTGGATTTAAGGGGAGCCTATAATCTGGTGCGAATCCGTGCAGGCGATGAATGGAAGACGGCCTTTAACACCAAGGATGGTCATTATGAATGTCTTGTCATGCCTTTCGGCCTCAGGAATGCACCAGCCGTCTTTCAGAACTTCATGAATGACATTTTCCGTGACATGATGGGTCGCTTCATGCTTGTTTATTTAGACGATATTTTGATTTACTCTCCCAATCTTGAAACACATCAGAAGCATGTCTGCTCGGTATTAGCCCGACTAAAGACTCACTCCCTTTTTGTAAAGCCTGAAAAATGTCTTTTCCATGTTAAACAAGTACCTTTCCTGGGTTATCTAATTTCTGACACAGGCCTCACCATGGACCCAGCCAAGGTTCAAGCCATTGTAGACTGGGCACCACCTTCAGACCTGAAGGCAGTTCAACGCTTCCTGGGCTTTGCAAATTTCTATCGAAAATTCATTAAGAACTTTGCCACCATTGCACATCCCATCACCTCTCTCACCAGGAAGACTCCTAGTACATTTAAATGGACTACTGAAGCCCAGGCAGCCTTCACCCAGTTAAAGAAAGCCTTTACCTCTGCACCAATTCTACGCCATCCTGTTCCTGAGCTACCTTTTATTGTAGAGGTAGATGCATCTGAAGTAGGAGTGGGGGCGCTTTTGTCAAAAAAGATCCTGTAAGCGCTGCCATCCACCCTTGTGCCTTCTTGTCCCGTAAATATTCCCCAGCAGAACGCAATTACGATATAGGCAACAGAGAACTTTTAGCCATAAAGCTAGCTTTAGAGGAATGGAGACATTGGCTGGAGGGAGCTCGCTATCCATTCATAGTTCTGACTGACCACAAAAACCTTGAATATATCCGTTCTGCTAAAAGACTGAACTCGCGTCAAGCCAGGTGGTCATTGTTCTTCTCCAGATTTGACTTTACAATTTCTTATTTACCAGGTCCAAAAAACATTAAGGCCGATGCCTTGTCTCGCAGTTTTTTATCAGAGTCTCCTCCTCCGCTTCCTCCTCAACCCATTATCTCTGAGGATAGGATTTTGGCTTTTACCCAGACTGACATCTCTGAGGCCTTGTTACCAGCACAGGCTGAAGCCCCTCCCTCCACTCCCCCTGGTATGCTCTTTGTGCCCCTGGCTCTTCGTTTGCAGGTATTGCAACAAGTACATGCATCAAAACCTGCAGCACATCCAGGGTTTAGACAAACTTTTGAGATTGTCTCTCGCAACCTCTGGTGGCCATCGCTTAGGCAGGATGTGTTAGCCTTCGTCCAGGCCTGTGAAGTTTGCGCCAGAAGCAAGAGCAGTACCTCTAAGCCCCCCAGTCTCCTTCGTCCTCTACCAATACCTACCTGTCCCTGGACCCATTTATCTATGGACTTTATCACAGACTTGCCTCTGTCCCAGGGATGTTCCACGATCTGGGTGGTGGTAGACAGGTTCAGTAAAATGGCCCACTTTGTTCCGCTTCCGAAGCTTCCATCTGCTAAAGAACTGGCATCTTTATTCATTAAGCACATTTTCAGGCTCCATGGGGCACCAGTTAACATTGTCTCTGACCGTGGCTCTCAGTTTATAGCTCAGTTTTGGAAGGCCCTTTGCTCTCAGCTGGGGATTAAATTATCATATTCTTCAGCATATCATCCTGAGACTAATGGCCAAACAGAAAGGACTAATCAGACTCTAGAGAAGATGGTACGTTGTCTGATGGCCAAAGATGAGGTGGAGTGGGTCAACATCCTTCCATGGGCAGAGTTTGCCTTTAATAATTGTGCCAGCACATCTACAGGGACCTCTCCTTTCTTTTGTGTTTACGGGTTGCATCCTCGTGTGTGCTCCTTTGATCTTCCGCCCTCTGATGTTCCAGATGCCAACACCACGATTGAACATTTCTCCAAAATCTGGTCCGATGTAAATCATGCTATTTCCCGCTCTGTGCAGGCTTTTAAGAAAACTGCTGACAAGAAGCGCTCAAAGGCACCAGAATATAAAGTTGGTGACAAAGTGTGGTTATCATCTCGGAATCTGTCCCTGCATGTTCCATCTAAAAAGCTTGGCCCAAAATTCATCGGGCCTTATGAAATCTCGGAGATTGTTAATCCTGTGTCCTACAGATTAAAACTGCCCCCATCCATGCGCATTCCAAATGTCTTTCATGTTTCATTGTTGAAACCTGTTCATTCCAGCCTCCTAGTAAATGAACCAGAACCTGTGGATGTGTTGGACAGTCAAGAATATGAAGTGGCATTTATTCTTGATTCCAGACGAGTGCGCAATTCCTTACAATATCTTGTTCATTGGAAAGGGTTCGGCCCAGAGGATCGATCTTGGGTACCAGCTCGTGATCTTCATGCTGATCGACTTAAGAAGAAGTTCCATCTCCGTTATCCAAGTAAGCCTGGGGGTGCAGGAGCAACCCCTCGAGAAAGGGGGGGTACTGTCAGTACTAGAATCCCTTTAGGACCCAGCACAACTCACCTGACACAGCCTGTGTCTGGGAAACAACTGTGATTGGCCAGCTCACGTTTAAATCACCTGTATCAGCATTCAGTCAGCGCTCGTGTTAGAGTTCACTTGTGTTTGATCCAGCTGATATTTGCTCTGTGACTTTCTTGTTTGACCCGGCTTGTTTGACCTTCCTTGCTTGCTTCTGATTCTGTACCGTTTGGATTCTGATCTACCTGTGTATGACCCAGCTTGCCTAGACTACGCTTTGCCTGATTCTACTAGTACCCACATCTGCAGCAGTGAACCACAAGGTCCAGCAATCATCTATCCTCATCTACAACAGTGAACTACAAGGTCCAGCAATCACCTACCTTCGTCTGCAGCGGTGTACTACAAGTCCCAGCTGACCTGCTCTGCTTAGACCTGCTCATGGTATGTGCTTTGAACTCTTTGTATAATCAGCACACCTGAACTGTTACTTGTTATCTGCACCTAGCCTGACAGGTACCCCTCTTTCTCCAAAAATCAGAGGTATGCCTAATGAGCTGCATTGGCACAGTACAATGTACAAAGTCATAAGGTTATCTACAATAAAGCCCACCCTTTCTAAACATGCAAAAATTATAATAAATTATTTGGAAATTAACTTAATCCTAATATTTCATTTTTCTTAGTTGCTCAGAGAAGGGAATAAGGAAATTAAAAAATATTCCACAAATATCAATGTGGCTGCTGCAGCAGTAACGCTTAGTATATTTTGTCTGTGTAAGAAAATTGATGATAGACTGACTCAGAAAATAAAGCAGATTAAATATCATAGCCTACTGCATTCGTTTTCATCATCATGAAATTGCCTTGTCGAGGATTATTTAAAAACCTCTCACACAACTAGGAATCTATGACTTGATTTTGTCTGTATTTATTATATCTTCCAGCTGTTTACCTAGGGGAATCCCACAAATATGATCTTGCTACTAAATCGGTTGCATGGGTCTGTGAGTATAACACTAACTGAAGCTGACTGAATAAATGCAATATACACTAAAAGAGGGGAACATGTTCCAAGTCAGCTTCTAGCAGTCAGAGCTTAAGGGCAAGAGTGGTATCATCTTGAAAACGCAAAGGATTTCCTGTGTGACTCGATAAATAATTATTTTTGTCCTTGCATCCTAAAAGACACTTGGCCCTGTCTTACCAAACTGCAAAACACAAAAGTTTGCATATGTAAAAAAAATCATTGCCCAAATCTGCATGCATTGTCTCAAGCATTACGCATTGGCTCAAGAAAACAAATGCAGCAGCAACCACTTCTAAAGATTGGTAAGCTGCAATATATTATTATTATTGGGTTTAGATATCCTCTAAAACATTAACTGTAACTTTTGTTAAGCCAAACTCCGGCCATGAAAACGTTTATTTACATATACAGTATTTCTAAACTGCCACCAAGGATATCAATCCCCTTTGTGTGCACCAGTTGCCTTTGCAAAACCAGATATTAACTTGTAAAAGTAACAATGACCTCATCACTGTTCTATACATAACCTGTATACATAATCTAGTGTCAATTGTGTCATCTAGAGCTGTAGATTAATCATTGAACCTAATGACTTGTGTCACAACGATCCTCTCCCAGTGCTAGTTCCACTTCCTGGGCAGATCCTGAATACAAACTGGCCAGGTATTGCGGTCTGATGTCGTATGTGGTTAATGATGTCACCCAGAATCCCCAAGCTGCTTTACTTACAAACAGAAGCAAAAGAAGAACTGCCATTTAGCATTCTACAGGTGTACCACTTTATGGACTGGTTTAAAGCATCCACCCAAGCATATTATTTAAAGGATTAGTCTATTTTTACCGATGCTCTTTAAGTCTCAAGTAAAGACCTGCTCCTTGATGAACAGTATTCTTAAAATCATTTTTTGCATTGGTACATAATCCCCATGGCAGTGCCCAGCTGCCCACATCCTTCTAAACCAAAAGATTGAAAATTGGACTTAAAAAAGACCAGAAAAAAGTTACAAGATTTTGCTTCAAAGGACTTTAGTGGGACTCAGGTGTGTTTGGGGTTTGCTGATTTTTTTTTAAGTGTTTGGTGAATGTCCAGAGAACCAAACTTTGCCCTATTTGCTCATCACTAGTTACAACCAGTTTGACCAAATAGCAGTTCAACATAGCTCCCAACTGTCCCTGATTTTGAGGGACTGTCCCTGATTTGGAGCAATGTTCCTATGTCCCTCATTCCTCCTCATTTGTCCCTCATTTTGGTCTGATCTATATAGTTGTATATAAAATGCACTTTTTATCTATCAAAAAGTGTTTTTCAGCGCTAAACCTTTCATCTGATTTCTAAATTGCTGCATTTGTAAATTCCAAAAGCCAATATAAAGGAATATTAGTGGTAAAAAAAGCATTTGTGGGTTTAACAAATGTTTTTTTTTGTACAATTCTCTTTTAAGGGGGCATGGCAAGGGGTGTGTCCTATGCCTGCATACTTTTGCTGATAGGTGTCCCTCATTCGCATCTCAAAATGCTGGGAAGTATGGTTCAAGCAAGCAAAATAAAGGACCATGTCCTGTATGGTATCCTAAGGCCCCTTTCACACTGGGACGCTTTGCAGGTGCTTCAGCACTAAAAATAGCACCTGCATAGCGCCCTGAAACAGACACTGCTGTCTATCCAGTGTGAAAGCCCGAGGGCTTTCACACTGGAGCGGTGCGCTTGCAGGACGGTCAAAAAAGTCCTGCAAGCCGCATCTTTGGAGTGCTTTAGGAGTGCTGTATTTACCACTCCTAAAGCGCCCCTTCCCATAGAAAACAATGGGGCAATGCTGCAAACCCACCTGCAAACCTCCGCTTTGGGGGATAAAACTGCCGAATAGTGGCGCTAAAGCGACGGTAAATCGCAGCTAAATATTGCGCCACTTTACCGCCAGCACTCGCAACGCCCCAGTGTGAAAGTAGCCTAAGTAGGTAAAAGTTCACAGCTATTATACTTATTTACTTTATACGTAGAAATGAATACGTGTAAATTATTTTTCTTCTTCTCCTTCTTCTTTTTCTTCTTCTTCTCCTTCTTCTTCTTCTTCTTCTTTTTCTTATTATTTTCAATGATTTCAAAATTTTCAGCACTGAGAAAGCATGAGCCAGCACCATTGAAAGCTGTAAACTGCAAGTTCAGGGTTAAGATTTTTAACAAATAGCTTATAGGGGAATGTGTATTTTTATTGTGTACCATGCTCTAAAACTAAAAAATACTGAGAGTTCTGTAGGTGTCTGCTGCCCTCTGTTGTCTGTATTTGTAAGTGGCTGTGCTTATTAATTACCACAGGGTTATATTGGTTAAAGACAGGCTACTTCTCTTCCTGTCCCTGTAGCTGGGTCAGAAACCCCAATTGGAGGACTAGGATATTTATAAAGGGCAGTTTCCATGAAGTAGACACAAAACTGAGCAAAATAACCTGAGACATGTAGGGCTGTGTTTCACCCAGACCCAAATCAGAGACTAATAGGCAACTATTCCTATGCTCTAAAGGTTTAACTGCAACTGCGCATATCTACTTGAGTGTTTACCCATATTTCCTTGTGACAAACGTATGTCTTTCAGATTGTTATTATCTCACATGCACAATAACATATATAAAACAAGGACACACTTACTCTTTCCCTCCATCTATTGTGTATCACCACTGCGCTAGACAAAACCCTATACACTAAGCCGCCACTTTAAAAAAACAAAATGTGTACAATATTCCTTATCTAAACAATAGAAAAAGCGGCGCTGAATATAAATCCACACCAGTGAATTCAAAAATATTAAAGATAATAGACCCAATCCAGTGAACATGAATTACTAAATGTTACTACACTGTGCAAGCCCTGCCCCGAGCATACAGAAAATAGAAAAAAATTAATTAATAGTTTGTATCGAAATTAATTAACACAAATTATTATATAGTACATATCACCAGAAGAAAAGTGATAACAAATATATACGATCTGTTGAAAAAAAATAAATAAAAAAAATATATCCTGTGACTAAATATTATTCAACACTAAAAATAAATAAACAAGTAACGAGAATCAAATGAATTGTTTCAAGTTCTATCAAACAATGTCCACTTCCCAAGAACATTGTTACCAACACCACTGTGAAAAGCTCCTGAGAATATAATGTATCCCAGTAAAAACATAGTCCATACGTTGAATCTTCAGATCATAATCTAAATAATGGAATAGTGAAAAAAACGTTTAACCAGTGTCTCTTGAATAAACAGCAGATTACATCTACACTCCTCCACCACACCGCTCTAGATGTGACTCCTCTCCCCTTATGTGATTACACTCACCAGCTGTATATGCCTCACACTTTCGTGTTTGGCTGGATGTGCTTTTTCCCTTTACAGGGTTTAAATGGGGTATCCAGGTTTCCACTCCAGAATGCAGGGCTAGTACCATGGCTGTTCTCATAGACGCCACGGATGTTTCCATAGGTGTCACGGCTGTTCCCATAGATATACTCTCATGCAACAAAGAAAAGATTTGCTTCCATAGCGTGATACAGTATAAAACTTTTTAATCACATAAAAATCTCTCACATTGCACTCACATCAAAGGATGAATAAACACGCCAAATGTAAAAATTCACAGCAATCTTGAGTAACCCATCCTATATGTATCTCTCTCATTCGCCTAGTAGCCAAAATCCACTAGTAGCCAAAATCCACTGGATTTTGGCTACTAGGTGAATGAGAGAGATACATATAGGATGCTGAACATCTTACATTGATAACTGTACCGCCGCTTTACAGGGATCAATGTAAGATGTTCAGCATCCTATATGTATCTCTCTCATTCGCCTAGTAGCCAAAATCCAGTGGATTTTGGCTACTAGTGGATTTTGGCTACTAGGCGAATGAGAGAGATACATATAGGATGGGTTACTCAAGATTGCTGTGAATTTTTACATTTGGCGTGTTTATTCATCCTTTGATGTGAGTGCAATGTGAGAGATTTTTATGTGTGATTAAAAAGTTTTATACTGTATCACGCTATGGAAGCAAATCTTTTCTTTGTTGCATGAGAGTATATCTATGGGAACAGCCGTGACACCTATGGAAACATCCGTGGCGTCTATGAGAACAGCCATGGTACTAGCCCTGCATTCTGGAGTGGAAACCTGGATACCCCATTTAAACCCTGTAAAGGGAAAAAGCACATCCAGCCAAACATGAAAGTGTGAGGCATATACAGCTGGTGAGTGTAATCACATAAGGGGAGAGGAGTCACATCTAGAGCGGTGTGGTGGAGGAGTGTAGATGTAATCTGCTGTTTATTCAAGAGACACTGGTTAAACGTTTTTTTCACTATTCCATTATTTGGATTATGATCTGAAGATTCAACGTATGGACTATGTTTTTACTGGGATACATTATATTCTCAGGAGCTTTTCACAGTGGTGTTGGTAACAATGTTCTTGGGAAGTGGACATTGTTTGATAGAACTTGAAACAATTCATTTGATTCTCGTTACTTGTTTATTTATTTTTAGTGTTGAATAATATTTAGTCACAGGATATATATATTTTTTTTTTTTTTTTTTTTCAACAGATCGTATATATTTGTTATCACTTTTCTTCTGGTGATATGTACTATATAATAATTTGTGTTAATTAATTTCGATACAAACTATTAATTAATTTTTTTCTATTTTCTGTATGCTCGGGGCAGGGCTTGCACAGTGTAGTAACATTTAGTAATTCATGTTCACTGGATTGGGTCTATTATCTTTAATATTTTGGAATTCACTGGTGTGGATTTATATTCAGCGCCGCTTTTTCTATTGTTTAGATAAGGAATATTGTACACAATAACATATAGCTAGGTATGTGTGCAGAGGTCACATTTCAGTATTTGAGTATACTGTACAAACCTGTTTATTGCAATAGAGTTTATATGCAGCTCCTGTTATTACAGTTGTCCATTCTGGTCTGGGATTTTATAGCTAGTTTTAGCTCAGGGCTCTATAACCATCATAGGTTAGGGACAGGTTAGGCATCCAACAGCCACTTGATATTTAGAGGCATAAGACGTAGAGTAGATAGTATTAGTAGTAGGCTAACGCTTAGTTCCAGAGTTCAGATGGTGAGAGCCTGTGTTCCAGGCTGGTTGAACAAAGGTCGGAGGATCTTCCCATCACTTGATCTTGCCTTCAGGTCTCGTCACAAAGACAGATACAACATCGCAATCATCCTCAGAGGCCCCTGTAATTGAACTTTGTTGCAACATTCATATGGAGGTATCTCTGTTAATAACTATATACCTGGTTATAGGTGCACAGTTCCATCAGGAGTCTTGTTTGGCCCTTTTGCTGATAATCACTGTTTGTACATTGGATGTACAGTATGTACTATTGTAAATCTTTTCGTATGTAGAGATTGTACTATTTCCATACTGGTGTGCATCTATATACAGCTATATACTTATGGTTAATGTTATATACTGGTTACAGTAGTTTCTTTGCTCCCAATTAGGGATGAGCCAAACATCCCCCGGTTCGGTTCGCACCAGAACCTGCGAACGGACCGAAAATTCATGCAAACTTTAGAACCCCATTAAATTCTATGGGACTCGAACGTTTGAAATGAAAAGTGCTAATTTTAAAAGCTAATATGCTAGTTATTGTTCTAAAAAGGGTTTGGGGACCCGGCTACTGCCCCAGGGGACATGTATCAAAAAAAGATTTAAAAACTTACGTTTTTTCAGGAGCACTAATTTTATTGACGCTTAACGTGAAAAAAAAAGTGAGATATTCCTTTAAATATCATGCCTGGGGGGTGTCTATAGTATGCATGTGAAGTGGCAGAACTTGTTTGAAGTGGCAGAAAGTGTTTAGAACAGTCCCTGCACAAAATGAAATTTCTAACGGAAAAAAAGTCATTTAAAACTGCTTGCGGTTTTAATGTAATGTCTAGTTCCGGCAATATGGATGAAAATCATTGAGAAAAATAGCATGGGTAGCCCCCCTGCCCATTATCAGCCCCTTTGGGTCTTGTATGGATATTAAGTGGAATCCCGTACCCAAATTAAAAAAAGAAAGGCGTGAGGCCCACAGGCCCTATATACTCATAACAGCAGTATACAGGTGGTGCAAACAAGACAGGGACTGCGTAGGTTTGTTGTAAGTAGAATCTGTTTGAAATGTTGAACTGGTACATTTTTAAAGTGTAGCTCCAGTCAAAAAAACTATTTTTAATCTTTTTTGAAAACATAGGGAAGGGTTATCACCCCTGTAACATTTTTTTTTCCGTCTGTGCACCTCTTCAGAAGATTTCACCACATTTTCTGTCCCAATGACCAATGTTTTTTGAAAATTTGGTGTTTTTAGTAAAGCAAGGATTGGGATAAAGCATCAATGGAGAGGAGACACATTTTTCCCTTATCAACTCTTACAGGAGAGAATTTCCCTTCCTAGGGGTAGATGTGCCTAAAACACAGCACAGTATATACCTGTATCTACCCTTTATTGCTGGTGTTCTCTAATACAGGCATCTGCAGTAGTTAGTGGGTGCTGTGTGCCTCCAGCACAGTATACACCTGTATCTACCCTTTATTGCTGGTGTTCTCACATACAGTCATCTGCAGTAGTTAGTGGGTGTTGTGTGCCTCCGGCACAGCACAGTATACACCTGTATCTACCCTTTATTGCTGGTGTTCTCTCATACAGGCATCTGCAGTAATTAGTGGGTGTTGTGTGCCTAAAACACAGCACAGTATACACCTGTATCTACCCTTTATTGCTGGTGTTCTATCATACAGGCATGTGCAGTAGTTAGTGGGTGTTGTGTGCCTCCAGCACAGCACAGTATACACCTGTATCTACCCTTTATTGCTGGTGTTCTCTAATACAGGCATCTGCAGTAGTTAGTGGGTGCTGTGTGCCTCCAGCACAGTATACACCTGTATCTACCCTTTATTGCTGGTGTTCTCTCATACAGTCATCTGCAGTAGTTAGTGGGTGTTGTGTGCCTCCGGCACAGCACAGTATACTCCTGTATCTATCCTTTATTGCTGGTGTTCTCTAATACAGGCATCTACAGTAGTTAGTGGGTGCTGTGTGCCTCCAGCACAGTATACACCTGAAGCTACCCTTTATTGCTGGTGTTCTCTCATACAGTCATCTACAGTAGTTAGTGGGTGTTGTGTGCCTCCAGCACAGCACAGTATACACCTGTATCTACCCTTTATTGCTGGTGTTCTCTCATACAGGCATCTGCAGCAGTTAGTGGGTGTTGTGTTCCTCCAGCACAGTATACACCTGTATCCACCCTTTATTGCTGGTGTTCTATCATACAGGCATCTGCAGGAGTTAGTGGGTGTTGTGTACCTACAGCACAGCACAGTATACACCTGTATCTACCCTTTATTGCTGGTGTTCTCTCATACAGGCATCTGCAGTAGTTAGTGGGTGTTTTGTGCCTACAGCACAGCACAGCACAGTATACACCTGTATCTATCCTTTATTGCTGGTGTTCTCTCATACAGGCATCTGCAGTAGTTAGAGGGTGTTGTGTGCCTCCAGCACAGCACAGTATACACCTGTATCTACCCTTTATTGCTGGTATTCTCTCAAACAGGCATCTGCAGGAGTTAGTGGGTGTTGTGTGCCTACAGCACGGTATACACCTGTATCTACCCTTTATTGCTGGTGTTCTCTCATACAGGCATCTGCAGTAGTTAGTGGGTGTTGTGTTCCTCCAGCACAGTATACACCTGTATCTACCCTTTATTGCTGGTGTTCTATTATACATGCATCTGCAGGAGTTAGTGGGTGTTGTGTGCCTACAGCACAGCACAGTATGCACCTGTATCTACCCTTTATTGCTGGTGTTCTCTCATACAGGCATCTGCAGTAGTTAGTGGGTGCTGTGTGCCTCCAGCACAGTATACACCTGTATCTACCCTTTATTGCTGGTGTTCTCTCATACAGTCATCTGCAGTAGTTAGTGGGTATTGTGTGCCTCCGGCACAGCACAGTATACTCCTGTATCTACCCTTTATTGCTGGTGTTCTCTAATACAGGCATCTGCAGTAGTTAGTGGGTGCTGTGTGCCTCCAGCACAGTATACACCTGTATCTACCCTTTATTGCTGGTGTTCTATCATACAGGCATCTGCAGGAGTTAGTGGGTGTTGTGTGCCTACAGCACAGCACAGTATGCACCTGTATCTACCCTTTATTGCTGGTGTTCTATCATACAGGCATCTGCAGGAGTTAGTGGGTGTTGTGTACCTACAGCACAGCACAGTATACACCTGTATCTACCCTTTATTGCTGGTGTTCTCTCATACAGGCATCTGCAGTAGTTAGTGGGTGTTGTGTGCCTCCGGCACAGCACAGTATACTCCTGTATCTATCCTTTATTGCTGGTGTTCTCTAATACAGGCATCTGCAGTAGTTAGTGGGTGCTGTGTGCCTCCAGCACAGTATACACCTGTATCTACCCTTTATTGCTGGTGTTCTCTCATACAGTTATCTGCAGTAGTTAGTGGGTGTTGTGTGCCTAAAACACAGCACAGTATATACCTGTATCTACCCTTTATTGCTGGTGTTCTCTCATACAGGCATCTGCAGTAGTTAGTGGGTGTTGTGTGCCTCCAGCACAGTATACACCTGTATCTACCCTTTATTGCTGGTGTTCTATCATACAGGCATCTGCAGGAGTTAGTGGGTGTTGTGTACCTACAGCACAGCACAGTATACACCTGTATCTACCCTTTATTGCCGGGGTTCTCTCAAACAGGCATCTGCAGGAGTTAGTGGGTGTTGTGTGCCTACAGCACAGCACAGTATACACCTGTATCTACCCTTTATTGCTGGTGTTCTCTCATACAGGCATCTGCAGGAATTAGTGGGTGTTGTGTGCCTACAGCACAGCACAGTATACACCTGTATCTACCCTTTATTGCTGGTGTTCTCTCATACAGGCATCTGCAGGAATTAGTGGGTGTTGTGTGCCTCCAGCACAGCACAGTATACACCTGTATCTACCCTTTATTGCTGGTGTTCTCTCATATGGGCATCTGCAGTAGTTAGTGGGTGCTGTGTGCCTCCAGCACAGTATACACCTGTATCTACCCTTTATTGCTGGTGTTCTCTCATACAGGCATCTGCAGTAATTAGTGGGTGTTGTGTGCCTAAAACACAGCACAGTATACACCTGTATCTACCCTTTATTGCTGGTGTTCTATCATACAGGCATGTGCAGTAGTTAGTGGGTGTTGTGTGCCTCCAGCACAGCACAGTATACACCAGTATCTACCCTTTATTGCTGGTGTTCTCTCATACAGGCATCTGCAGTAGTTAGTGGGTGCTGTGTGCCTCCAGCACAGTATACACCTGTATCTACCCTTTATTGCTGGTGTTCTCTCATAAAGTCATCTGCAGTAGTTAGTGGGTATTGTGTGCCTCCGGCACAGCACAGTATACTCCTGTATCTACCCTTTATTGCTGGTGTTCTCTAATACAGGCATCTGCAGTAGTTAGTGGGTGCTGTGTGCCTCCAGCACAGTATACACCTGTATCTACCCTTTATTGCTGGTGTTCTATCATACAGGCATCTGCAGGAGTTAGTGGGTGTTGTGTACCTACAGCACAGCACAGTATACACCTGTATCTACCCTTTATTGCTGGTGTTCTCTCATACAGGCATCTGCAGTAGTTAGTGGGTGTTTTGTGCCTACAGCACAGCACAGCACAGTATACACCTGTATCTATCCTTTATTGCTGGTGTTCTCTCATACAGGCATCTGCAGTAGTTAGTGGGTGTTGTGTGCCTACAGCAGGGTATACACCTGTATCTATCCTTTATTGCTGGTGTTCTCTCATACAGGCATCTGCAGTAGTTAGTGGGTGTTGTGTTCCTCCAGCACAGTAAACACCTGTATCTACCCTTTATTGCTGGTGTTCTATCATACAGGCATCTGCAGTAGTTAGTGGGTGTTGTGTGCCTCCAGCACAGTATACACCTGTATCTATCCTTTATTGCTGGTGTTCTCTCATACAGTTATCTGCAGTAGTTAGTGGGTGTTGTGTGCCTAAAACACAGCACAGTATATACCTGTATCTACCCTTTATTGCTGGTGTTCTCTCATACAGGCATCTGCAGTAGTTAGTGGGTGTTGTGTGCCTCCAGCACAGTATACACCTGTATCTACCCTTTATTGCTGGTGTTCTATCATACAGGCATCTACAGGAGTTAGTGGGTGTTGTGTACCTACAGCACAGCACAGTATACACCTGTATCTACCCTTTATTGCTGGTGTTCTCTCATACAGGCATCTGCAGGAGTTAGTGGGTGTTGTGTGCCTACAGCACAGCACAGTATACACCTGTATCTACCCTTTATTGCTGGTGTTCTCTCATACAGGCATCTGCAGGAATTAGTGGGTGTTGTGTGCCTCCAGCACAGCACAGTATACACCTGTATCTACCCTTTATTGCTGGTGTTCTCTCATACGGGCATCTGCAGTAGTTAGTGGGTGCTGTGTGCCTCCAGCACATTATACACCTGTATCTACCCTTTATTGCTGGTGTTATATCATACAGACATCTGCAGGAGTTAGTGGGTGTTGTGTGCCTACAGCACAGTATAACACCTGTATCTACCCTTTATTGCTGGTGTGCTCTTATACAGGCATCTGCAGGAGTTAGTGGGTGTTGTGTGCCTCCAGCACAATATACACTACCCAATTGCTGGTTTTCCCATCTCCCTGCAGGCCATTACTATGTCTGGAAGGCCAACACGGAGAGGCAGACAGTCACAAGCCAATAAAAGAGGGCAAGCAGGCTCTGTGTCTAGAGACAACAGTGCTGGTCGTGGACGTGGTGCATCGTCATCAGAACGTGGCCATGGGACATGCTAAGAAATAAAGCCCATGGATTTGCTAACAGCTAGAGCGGTGTTCCCATATGCAGGGCGTAAGAGTGTAGCCCTGCATATGGGAACACTGCTCTAAATGTTAGCAAATCCATGGGCTTTATTTCTTAGCCCTTTGTCGGGTCCACTCTGCGGGAAAGGTTCCAAACAGTTTTAAATGACTTTTTTTCCGTTAAATGTAATTTTGTGCAGGGACTGTTCTAAACATGGGAAACATGTAGCACGTCACAGGCATACTATAGACACCCCCCAGGCACGATATTTAAAGGAATATTTCAATTTTTTTTTCACTTTAATCGTCATTAAAATCAGTGCTTCCAAAAAAACTGCAGTTTTTAAAAACATTTTAGACATTGTTCCCTGGGGAAGGAGCCTGGTCCCCAAACCCTTTTTAGGACAATATCTTGCATATTAGCCATTAAAATTAGCACTTTTTATTTCGAACGTTTGAGTCCCATAGACTTCAATGGGGTTCTAAAGTTTGCACAAATTTTCGGTCCGCTCAAAAGTTCTGGTGTGAACTAAACCGGAGGGTGCTCATCCCTAGTGGTGGTGGTGCTGATGCCACAATACTGTAAGTCCTCACAGTTACTCTTGGTGGGTGCTGGAACAGGCCCTGCTGTGAAATATTATTTCAAGAATTGTAATTACATGCACCTGTTAAACAGGGGCTGCAAAAATTGGGCCTTAGGCACTGGTGCCACAAAACGGCAACACCTCACAGAAACTCTAGTGGAGAGCAGGAATGAGCCCTGCTGCAAAGTATTGCATCAAAAATTGTAATTACATGACCCTGTTAAACAGGGGCAGAAAAATTGGGCCTTAGCCACTGGTGGCGGTGCCCAGAACCAAAAATGTTCTTCCAAGCTATCAGCAGGATCATTGAGGAAGAAGAGGATAGTCAGTTAGTATAATAGGATAGTCACTCAGCATCAGCATAGGCAGTCTTGAAGTGATGGGACATTTAAAAAAAATATATTCTGTTACATCAGCTTCGGGTGCTTAGTAGCTGGTGGGGATCCAAGACTGATTCATCTTTATGAAGGTCAGTCAATCAACTGAGTCGGTGGACAGGCGCACCCTGTGATCGGTTACAAAGCCTCCAGCAGCACTGTATGTGCGTTCTGAAAAAACGCTGGATGCAGGACAGGCCAGTAGCTCAATTGCATAATGTGCAAGCTCTGACCAATGATCCATCCTCAAGACCCAGTAAGCCAGAGGATTTTCGGGGGGAAAGGTGTCCAAGTCAGATCTTGCCCCTAGCTATTCCTGCACCATGTAAATCAGACGCTGGCAATGGTTGCTGGAACTGATCATACCTTGGGGCTGTGGACTAAAAAATTGTCTGAATGCATCTGTCAGACGGACTCCTTCTATGACTCTATGACTGACCGAAGCCTCAGCAACACGTTGTCCAGGACCAGGAATTTGTAACCTCCCAGTCTCCGGGAACGCGTTGCACAGACCTTTCTGCAAGGCCTCCCGGAGATGTCTCATCCTCTGCTCCCTCTGCGACAGCAAGATAAGGTCTGCAACCTTACCCTTGTACCGTGGATCAGGGAGAGTTGGCAGCCAGTAATGATCCCTCTCCTTGATCCGCTGAATACGAGGATCCTTCCACAGGCTTTGCAGGATCAGGGAGGCCATGCAGCGTAGGTTAGCTGAGGCATTCGGTCCGGAGTCCTCTGGGTCACTAAGGAAGACATGATCCGCAGCCACCTCCTCCCAGCCACATAAAAGTCCAAGGGTTTCTTGGGACTTTAAATCATCGTTAAAAGACTGTTGCTGATGCTGAGTGACAGGCTCCACCTCCATGCTGACACAATCCTCCTCCTCCTCTTCCTGTGTGAGCAGGAACACTGTCTTGATAAAGGGGGCCTTGAGAGGCAAGGAAGTCCTCCTTTTTTCTTGCCTCTGTTCTACCTCAGTGCCCTGTCCATTATTCCACACAGCGTATTCTCCAACAGGTGGACAGTGTCACTGATGCATGCACTGTCACTGCTCGCCGTCCTCATGGCCTCCTCAAATGGTGACAGGACAGTGCATGCATCCCTGATCATGGCCCACTGGCGTGGGGTTAAAAACCGAGCTCCCCTGACCCTGTCCTGGTGCCAAAGTCGCACAGGTTCTCATGGGCATGTCACAGATTAGGCGGTTCTTGGGCAGGTTCAATTCCTTTTGGAGCTCAGGTAACCGAGCACAGGCATTATGACCGGCAGAAATGTACACAGACTTTCCTGGCCTGCCTCAGGACATCCTGTAAGCCTGGGTACCTGCCCAAGAACCTCTGCACCACCAAGTTAAGGATGTGAGCCACACAGGGCACATGGGTCAGTTGGAGGATGGAGGATGGAGAGGAGGTTGGGCGCCATTGTCGCAAACCACCATTCCTGGCTTAAGCTGGAGTGGCGTTAACCACCTCTCAGCCTGCCCCTGCAGAGCTGACAGAATATCTGCCCCAGTGTGGCTCCTGTCCCCCAAACACACCAGTGCAAGCACGGCATGGCATCTTTTTGCCTTTTTACTTGCATAGCCCCTTGGACGTCTATGGAGCACCGCTGGTTCTGAGGACAAAGCACAGGAAGAGGCCATGGAGGAATAAGAAGAGGAGGGGGTAGAGGAGAGAGGTGTGTCACAACCAGTAGTAGCATTTTGGAGGCGTGGTGGTGAAACAACCTCCAACACTACTGCACCTTCTCCTGCATCCTTCCCAGCTGCCAGAAGAGTCACCCAATGCGCTGTGGAAGATAGGTAGTGTCCCTGTCCATGCCTGCTGGACCATGACTCAGCGGTAATATGCATCTTACCATTGACTGCCCTGTCCAGCGAGGCATGGACATTGCCTTCCAGATGCCGGTAGAGAGCCAGAATCTCCTTCTGTGAGAAAAAGTGGCGTTTGGGAACCTGCCACTGAGGAACCGCACATTGCACAAACTTACAGAAGGGGGCCGAGTCTACCAACTGAAAAGGCAGCAGTTGAAGTGCTAGCAATTTAGCCAAGCTAGCATTCAACCGCTGGGCATGTGGATGGCTGGGAGTGAACTTCTTTCGACGGTCCAGCAGCTGGGGCAGGGAAATTTGTCTGGTACAATCAGACCTCGGTGTACCGCTAGCAGATTGCCCACAAGTACATGGCTGTGATACACCTAATTCTACACCTTCATTCCTCTCAGTGCAGGTTTCAGAGAAGACTGAAGGCATAGTGGGGTTGGAGATCCCAGATGATGAGGAGCAAGGAGAGATCCGCGTTGTTCTTTGGTGTGGGTCTTTAAGGTACGCTTGCCAATGAACTGCATGGTAGGTCAACATATGTCTGGTCAAGCATGTGGTGCCCAAGCGACTGATGTTTTGGCCACATGAGATACACTTGAGACATATGTTGCAAATAGCAGTGGTGCGATCGGATGCACTGGTCTCAAAAAAGGCCGACACCAACGAACTTTTGGAATAACACGCAGAGGCAGCGCCCTGCACAGGCGGAGCTCTGCGGTGTGATTCAGTTGGTGTGCTGCCCTTAAGCTGGCCCCTGGAGGGCATCCTGCCTCATTGGAGATGTGCCTCCTCCTCCTCCTCCTCTCTCCTATCAGGCACCCACGTGGAGTCAGTGACCTCATCATCCCCTCCCTCCTCAAACCTGGCAGTATGCTGCAGCTGGTGGAGCAGCTGGTGGAACATTACTGCTAGATTGCTGTCCTTCTTGGGCATCCCCTCTCTCTGGGCTCACACTACTGCCTTCCTCTAGCTGGGTATCATCATTAGAGCCTTCAAAACGCTGGGCATCCTCCTGGAGCATGCACCCAACACTGTGGTCAAACAGTTTGAGGGACTCCTCAGGAGGACATGGTGGGTCTAGGGAAGGAGTGACTGATGGCATTGAGACAAGGGAAGAGGCCGCATTTGCAGCTTCTTTGCCAGTACCCTGAGCCTGGGTGAGAGAGGATGAGGAGGATGAGGGGGGCTTGGTCATCCACTCTACCAAGTCTTCGGCATGTTGCGGCTCAACACGTCCAGCTGCCGAAAATAAGGACAATCGTGTCCCATGGCCACATGCTGATGAGGATGCACCGCATTCAGGACCAGCACTCTTGCCTCTAGACACAGAGCCTGCTTGCCCCCTTTTATTGGCTGGTGACTGTCTGCCTCTCCTTGTTGGCCTTCCAGACATATTAATGGCCTGCAGGGAGATGAGAACACCAGCAATTGGGGTAGCTTTAGGTGCACACTGAGCAGATGACACAGTACACCGACTGTAATTACTGCAGCTGCCTGCCTGTGGTATAGGATCTGAAGAACACCAGCAATTGGGTTAGCTTTAGGTGCACATTGTGCAGATGACATAGTACACTGACTGTAATTACTACAGCTGCCTGCCTGTGGTATAGGATCTGAAGAACACCAGCAATTGGGGCAGCTTTAGGTGCACACTGTTCAGATGACACAATACAGAAACTGTAATTACTGGAGCTGCCTGCAGTATAGGATCAGCAGAACACCAGAAATTGGGGTAGCTTTAGGTGCACACTGTGCAAATGACACAATACACCAATTGTAATTACTGGAGCTGCCTGCAGTATAGGATCAGCAGAACACCAGCAATTGGGGTAGCTTTAGGTGCACACTGTGCAGATGACACAATACACCAATTGTAATTACTGGAGCTGCCTGCCTGCGGTATAGGATCGGAAGAACACAAGCAATTGGGGTAGCTTCAGTTGTACACTGTGCGGATGGCACAATACACCGACTGTAACTGCTGCAGCTGCCTGTGGTATAGGACCAGAACAACACCAGCAATTGGAGTAGCTTTAGGTGCACACTGTGCAGGTGGCACAATACACCGACTGTAACTGCTGCAGCCTCCTGTGGTATAGGATCTGAAGAACAAGAGCAATTGGGGTAGCTTCAGACACAGAGCCTGCTTGCCCCCTTTTATTGGCTCGTGACTGTCTGCCTCTCCTTGTTGGCCTTCCAGACATAGTAATGGCCTGCAGGGAGATGAGAACACCAGCAATTGGGGTAGCTTTAGGTGCACACTGAGGCAGATGACACAGTACACCAACTGTAATTACTGCAGCTGCCTGCCTGTGGTATAGGATCTGAAGAACACCATCAATTGGGTTAGCTTTAGGTGCACATTGTGCAGATGACATAGTACACTGACTGTAATTAATGCAGCTGCCTGCCTGTGGTATAGGATCTGAAGAACACAAGCAATTGGGGTAGCTTCAGGTGTACACTGTGCGGATGGCACAATACACTGACTGTAACTGCTGCAGCTGCCTGTGGTATATGACCAGAAATTGGAGTAGCTTTAGGTGCACACTGTGCAGGTGGCACAATACACTGCCTGTAACTGCTGCAGCCTCCTGTGGTATAGGATCTGAAGAACACGAGCAATTGGGGTAGCTTCAGGTGTACATTGTGCAGGTGGCACAATACACTGACTGTAACTGCTGCAGCTGCCTGTGGTAAAGGACCAGAACAACATCAGCAATTGGGGTAGCTTTAGGTGTACACTGTGCAGGTAGCACAATACACTGACTGTAACTGCTGCAGCTGCCTGTGGTATAAGTCCAGAACAACACCAGCAATTGGGGTAGCTTCAGGTGTACAGTGTGTAGGGGGCACAATACACCGTCTGTAATTACAATAGCTTCAAAGGAAATGAAGACACTGTCTCTCCGTCTATCTCTCTCTATGAGCCGCAGCACACTACACAATATATAGTGTGGGGTGTGTACTAAAGCCCCTGAGCCCTTGCCTGTGGCAAATTATGGCTCTCTTCGCTGATGTTGCTGTGATTGGCCAAGCATGCGGGTCATAGTGCATGCTTGGCCAATCATCAGCCAGCAATGCACTGCAATGCAGCAATGCATTATGGGCCGTGAGCGCCACTCGAATTTGGCGCTTACGGCCCATAATGTTCTGGTTTCGCCAAACGGCGAACAACCGGTGTTCGAGTCAAACATGGGTTTGACTCGAACACTCAGCTCATCCCTACTCCCAATTACTTTGATTAGGTTACTGGCATAGTCATGTGCATAGGGTGTGCCGGGTGTGCCTGGGCACATCCTAATTCCCATGCTGCCTGAGCCAAAAGTGAGACATCTGTTTAGCCCCCTGATATTTCACCAAAGCCGCCCAATGTGTAATAATAAAAAGGGATATTGTAAAAAAATACAAACATTTTTTTTTAAAAAAGATTATAAATAATAAAATAATAAAAATAAAAGTCTTCTGACACTGTCCTATGCCCTACTGATACCTCCCACTGCTCTACTGACACCAATTTCTGCCCTATTGACATCATCCACTGCCCTACTGACACCGTCCATGTTTTAATACATTTTTAAATGTTTGTTTACATTTATTTATAAGAGTGTGTGTGCCATATATATATATATATATACAGTATATTTCTACACACTGCGTGTGTGTTTAGCTTTGGGGTGCATACCGTAATACAATAGGCTGCTCACACCTATGGTTACTGGTTAATTTACCAGGAAGGGAATCCCCTCTGTTCACAGAGGCCCTGTGCTGGGTGGAGGCACTGACAACTTTATTATCAAACCAACTCTTCCACTTAGTAAAGGTTCTGGTTCTCTTATTTACCTACAGGCAGGGGTGGACTGACCATTTGGGCCCTTGGCACTGCTGAGGGCCCGGGGCCACTAAGGGGCCCCAGCAGGGTTGCCAACCTCAGTAAAACCAGGGACTGTATGTAAAAATCTGTGTTTTTTTACACCTGTCCCTGAAATGTCTGATACTGACATCCTTTTGGTGTAAAAAAACTGAGATTATAGATGCTCCGCCTCTTCACTGACTCCTCAGCCAATGGCAAACAGTTTACCCCCCCCCCCCCCTTCCCCAGCGCAGCTTCTTTAACTTCAGAGCAAGAGATGCCAACTGCTGGAGGACAGGAGAGGGAGGTGGGGACAGCCTGCAGTGTGGGACGGCCTGTTGCCTACTAAAAGAAGGTGAGCTGAGCACGATGTATTCTTGTCAGTGCTTACCCTGGTGGAGCGGGGGGAGGGGGGGGGGTTTCCTCAGGCTAATATACTTTAGGTTATTCAGTTAGCTGCAGTTTATTTAATATATATATATATATATATATATATATATATATACAGTTAGTCTTGTGTGTGTGTGTGTATGTATATATATATATATATATATGTATGTATATATATATATATATATATATATATATATATATATATATATATATATATATATATATATATATATATATATATATATACTCCATCCAGTGTAGCCAAGCCTATATCTGATTACAGGCCATTCCTGGTGTACTTTTTCTAATATACTTCAGGTGATGTACACAGTACCGTGCACCCATAGTGCAGTTGCTACTACTTTTCTGGTGGTGTACACAGTACATACAGTGCACCCATAGTTGCTATTAGACTTCTGTGGTATACACAATGCCATGCACCCCTAGTGCAGTTGCAACTACTTTTCTAGTGGCGTGCACAGTACACAATACATACAGTGCACCCATAGTAGCTATTAGACTTCTGTTGGTGTACACAGTTTCGTGCACCCATAGTGCAGTGGCTACTACGTTTCTGGAGGTGTACACAGTACACAATACATACAGTGCACCCATAGTTGTTATTACACTTCTGTTGGTGTACACAGTACCGTGCACCCATAGTGCAGCTGCTACTACTTTTCTGGTGGTGTACACAGTACACAATACATACAGTGCACCCATAGCTGATATTAGAGTTTTGGTGGTGTACACAATACCATGCACCCCTGCTACTACTTTTCTGGAGATGTACACAGTACACAATACAATGTAGTGTGGTTTTCCTAAACAAAATCCCAAGCAGTTCATTGGCAACAGCACTTAAAAGACCCACATCAAAGAACAAGGCAGACCTATCCTTGCTCCTCATCAACTGGGATCTCCAACCCCACTATACCTCCAGTCCTCTCAGAAACCTGCACTGAGAGGAATGAAGGTATATAAATAGGTGTCCCAAGTACTTGCGGCCAATCTGCTAGCGATACACCAACATCCGATTTTAGCAGGCAAATTTTCCTACCTCAGTTGCTAAACCATCAAAAGAAATTCAGTCCCAGTCATCCACATGCTCAGCGTCTGAATGCTAGCTTGGCCAAATTGCCTGCGAAAGGACCCTAGGATTTGTGGTATCAAGGAGAGGGATCATTACTGGCTGGCAACCCTTCTTGATCCACGTTACAAGGGTAAGATTGCAGAACTTATCCAGCCTTCGCAGAGGGAGCAGAGGATGAAACATCTTTGGGAGGCCTTACAGAAAGGTTTGTGTAATTCGTTTCCAGAGCCTGGTTACAACTTCCTGGTGCTGGACAACGTGTTGCTGAGGCTTTGTTCAGTCACAGAAAGTGTGGTGGAGAAGGTGGTTGGCTGACCGGTGCCTTCAGACAATTTTTCAGTCCTCAGCACCAAGGTCTGATTGGTTCCAGCAACCATCGCCAGCGTCTGAATTACATGGTGCAGGAATATCCTGCCAATTCCTGCCAATGCAGCTGCCAAAGCAGCCCATTCCATTGGCTCCATGTCAACAGTCACTCCTTCCCTAGCCCCACCATCATGCAAGGAGGAGTCCCCCGAACTATTCAACCACAGTGTCGGGTACATGCTGCAGAAGGATGCGCAGTGATTTGAAGGCTCCGATGATGGTACCCAGGTTGAGGAAGGGAGTAACGTGAACCTAGAGAGAGGGGATGCCCAAGAAGGACAAGAAACTGGCAGTCATGTTCCCCCAGTGGCAGCATACTATAGCATAGTTTGCTCCAGTAACGAGGAGGGAGGGGATGATGAGGTCACTAACTCTACTTGGCTGCCTGATAGAGGGGGGCAGCTTAAGGGCAGCAACCCTATTGCATCACACCACAGAGCTAAGCAAGTGCAGGGAGCTTCTGACTCCCCGCATATTTTTCTTTGGTGTGGACCTTTTTTGACACATGTGCAGCAGATCACACCATTGCTGTTTGCAACATATGTCTGAAGCGTATCAAGCGTGGCCAAAACAGCAGCCACTTGAGCACCACATGCTTGACCAGACATATAATGACCTCCATTGGCAACAGCACTTAAAAGACCCACATCAAAGAATAAGGCTATCCTTGCTCCTCATCAACTGGGATCTCCAACCCCACTATACCTCCAGTTCTCTCAGAAACCTGCACTGAGAGGAATGAAGGTATATAAATAGGTGTCCCAAGTACTTGCAGCCAATCTGCTAGCGATACACCAACATCCGATTTTAGCAGGCAAATTTTCCTACCTCAGTTGCTAAACCATCAAAAGAAATTCAGTCCCAGTCATCCACATGCTCAGCGTCTGAATGCTAGCTTGGCCAAATTGCTAACAACTGCTGTCTTTTCAGCTGGTAGACTCTGTCCCCTTTTGTGAATTTGTGGAATGTGTGGTACCTCAGTGACAGGTTCCCAAACATCATTTCTTTTCCCAGAAGGCCATTCCGGCTCTCTACTAGCATGTGGAAGGCAATGTCTTGGCCTCGTTGGACAGGGCGGTCAGCAGTAAGGTGCATATTACCGCTGACTCATGGTCCAGCTGGCATGGACAGGGATGTTACCTTTCTTTCTCTGCGCACTGGGTAACTCCACTGGCAGCTGGGAAGGATGCAGGAAAGGGTTCACTTTTGTTGGTGCTTAATCTGCCACCATGCCTCCAAAATGCTAGGGGTGATTCTGCCACAGCTCTCTTCTCCACCCCCTCCTCTTCTTCTCCATCTATGGCCTCTTCCTCTGCTGATTTCTCCTTTGAACCAGCGGTGTTCTGTAGGCATTCAAGGGGCTACACAAGCACTCAGGCAAAAAGATGCCATGCCGCGCTTGAGTTGGTCTGCTTAGGGGACAGGAGCCACACTGGGGCAGAGATTCTGTCAGCTCTGCGGGGGCAGGCTCAGAGGTGGTTGACGCCACACCAGCTTCATCCAGGAATGGTTGTATGCGACAATGGCACCAACCTC
Organism: Lithobates pipiens; assembly: GCF_037356315.1. Taxonomy (NCBI): domain Eukaryota; kingdom Metazoa; phylum Chordata; class Amphibia; order Anura; family Ranidae; genus Lithobates; species Lithobates pipiens. The sequence continues at coordinate 24,108,831 of NW_027507696.1, read as the reverse complement.
CCCTCCGCCCTCCAACAGGGACACTTGACCCATGTTCCCTGTTTGGCTCACATCCTGAGTTTGGTGGTGCAGCGGTTCTTGAGGAGGCACCTGGGCTTACAGGATCTTCTGAAGCAGGTCTGTGGTCATTTCCGCTGGTCATATAATGCCAGTGCTCAGCTGGCTGATCTTCAAAGGGAATGCAACCTGCCCAAGAACCGAACCACCTCATTTGTGACATGCCCACCAGGTGGAACTCAACGTTGGCAACTCTGCAGTCTTCAAGGGATCTTTTTCAGTCCCCATAAACCCACGGAGTTGTAAGTGGCTGGTAGGAGGTGGTTGAGGATCATGTGACCTTAGTGACCCAGAGGACTCAGCATCGAATGCCTCTGCAAACTTACGCTGCATGGCCTCTCTGATCCTGCAAAGCCTGCGAAAGGACCCTAGGATTTGTGGTATCAAGGAGAGGGATCATTACTGGCTGGCAACCCTTCTTGATCCACGTTACAAGGTTCCAGCAACCATCGCCAGCGTCTGAATTACATGGTGCAGGAATATCTAAGGTCAAGATCAGACTTGGAGACCTTTGCAACAGAACATCCACTGGGTTACTGGGTCTTGAGGATGGACCACTGGCCAGAGCTTGCTAAATATGAAATTGAGCTACTGGCCTGTCCTGCATCCAGTGTTCTTTGTGAATGTGCATTCAGTGCTGCTGGAGGCTTTGTAACCAATCACAGAGTGTGCCTGTCAATAGACACTGTTGATCAGCTCACATTCATAAAAATGAATCAGTCTTGGATCACCAGCTACCAAGCACCCGATGCTGATGTAACCGATTGATTTTTGTATGGATGTGGGATCCCTTGAAGACTGCATATGCTGAGTGACTATTCTATTATGCTGAGGGACTATCCTATTCCTCCTCAATCTTTATGATGATAGCTTCTAAGAATATTTTTGGTTCAGGGCACCACCACCACTGCCTAAGGCCCAATTCTTCTGCCCCTGTTTAACAGGGGTGCGTAATTACAATTTTTGATCAAATATTTAACAGCAGGCCTCGTTCCTGCGCTCAACAAGAGTATCTGTGAAGGGGTGCAGTGTTGTGGCACCACTACTGCCTAAGACCCAATTTTTCTGACCCTTTTTAACAGGGGCTCGTAATTACAATTTTTTATCAAATATTTAACAGCAGGGCTCGTTCCTGCACTCAACGAGAGTATCTGTGAGGGGTTGCAGCATTGTGCCACCCCCTCCACCACCGCCTAAGGCCCAATTTTTCTGCCCTGTTTAACAGGGGCATGTAATTACAATTTTTGCTCTAATATTTCACAGCAGGACCTGTTCCTGCGCTCAACAAGAGTATCTGTGAGGCTTTACAGTGTTGTGCCACCACCACCACCACCTAAGGCCCAATTTTTATGCCGCTGTTTAACAGGGGCATGTAATTACAATTCTTGATATAATATTTCACAGCAGGGCCCGTTCCAGTGCCCACCAAGAGTGAGGGGTTACAGTGTTCTGGTACCATCAACACCTGGCTGTATAGTATATACAGGGGGTCCCCCATTTTCAAACATCAGACTTACAAATGACTAATACTTACAAACGGAGGGAGACAACAGGAAGTTAGAGAAAATATACCCCTAAGAAGGGAAATTCTCTCCTGTAAGAGTTAATATGGGAAAAAGGTGTCTCCACTGATGCTTTATCACCAATCTCCGTTTCCCTAATAACCCCAAATTTTCAAAATCTAATTGTCATTGGGACAGAAAGTGAGGTGAAATCTTTTGAACAGGGGCACAGACAGCAAAACAAATGTTACAGGAGTGATAAGCCTTCCCTATGTTATCCAAAAGGCTGAAAAATAGATTTTTTGGCTGGAGCTACATTTAAAACATTTACATGTCCCAAATTACAAACAGATTCAACTTAAGAACAAACCTACAGTCCCTATCTTGTTCTTGTTTGTAACCAGGGGACCGCCTGTATACTGCTGTTCAGAGTATATAGGGCCTGGTAATGGGCTGGGGGGGACAAACCCATGACTTTTTTCTCAATGATTTTCATCTATATTGCCGGGACCCGACATTACATTACCTGGCATTACATTACAGTCGCAAGCAATTTTAAATGACTTTTATTCCTTTTAGAAATGTCATTTTGTGCAGGGACTGTTCTCAACACAGGAAAAATGTGCCACTTTGCAGGCATATGATGGTCACCCCCCAGACACGATGTTTATCCACTTGCCGACCGCTGTCGGCAAATGTACGTCGGCAGAATGGCACGTCTGGGCAAAGTAATGGCACGGCTGGGCAAAGGCACGCAAGCTCCATGACCGTGGCCATGGGACCCACGGACTCGATCGCTGCGGGGAATCCCGCGATCTTTTCACAGGCCTCAAGAACGGGGAGATGCCGATGTAAACAGCATCTCCCCATTCTGCCTAATGACAGGACACTGATCGTCTGGTCCCTGTCATCGGGAGCTGCGATCAGTGTCATGTCACACACAGCCCACCCCCCAGACAGTTAGAAACACTCTCCTAGGACACACTTAACCCCTCCCCGCCCCCTAGTGGTTAACCCCTTCACTGCCAGTGACATTGTCACAGTAATCAATGCAATTTTATAGAATTGATCGCTGTATTAATGCCAATGGTCCCAAAAATGTGTCAAAATTGTCCAATGTGTCCACCATAATGTTGCAGTCACAATAAAAATCACTGATCGCCGCCATTACTAGTAAAATAAAAATGATTAATAAAAATGCCATAAAACTATCCCCTATTTTGCAGACGCTATAACTTTTGCACAAACCAATCAATAAACGCTTATTGTAATTTTTTTTTATGAAAAATATGTAGAAGATTACAGATCGGCCTAAACTGAGAAAAAAATGTTTTCTTTTTATATATTTTTGGAGGATATTTATTATAGCAAAAAGTAAAAAATAATGCGTTTTTTTAAACGTGTCGCTATTTTTATGTTTATAGCGCAAAAAATAAAAACCACAGGGGTGATCAAATACCACCAAAAGAGCGCTCTATTTGTGGAAAAAAAGGACGTCAATTTTGTTTGGGATCCACATCGCATGACCGCGCAATTGTCAGTTAAAGCGACACAGTGCCGAATCGCAAAAAGTGCTCTGGTCAGAAAGGGGGTAAATCCTTCCGGGGCTGAAGTGGTTAAAGGAATATTTCACTTTTATTGTTTCACATTAAGCATAATTAAATCACTGCTCCCGAAAAAACTGCAGTTTTTAAAACTTTTTTTTGCATTGATAGATGTCCCTGGGGCAGAATCTGGGTCCCCAAACACCTTTTATGACAATAACTTGCATATTAGACTTTAAAATTATCACTTTTGGTTTCTCACGTTCAGGTCCCATAGACTTTAACGGTGTTCGCACAAATTTTTTGCCTGTTAGCATGTTCTGCCACGAACCGAACCAGGGAGTATGGGGCTCATCCCTACTCAACAAGCCTCACAGCAAATTCTTTGGGGTATCTACTTTTCAAAATGGGTAATTTGGGGGGGTTTGTACTGCTCTGCCATTTTAGCACCTCAAGAAATGAGATAGGCAGTCATAAACTAAAAGCTGCATAAATTCCAGGAAATGTACCATAGTTTGTATACGCTATAACTTTTACGCAAACCAATAAATATACGCTTATTGAATTTTTTTTTACCCAAGACACGTGGCTGAATGCTTTTTGGCTTAAATGTATGACTAAAATTGAGTTTATTGTATTTTTTTTTATAACAAAAAGTAGAAAATATATATTTTTTGCAAAATCTTTCAGTCTTTTTTCATTTATATTGCAAAAAATAGGTGATCAAATATCACCAAAAGAAAGCTCTATTTGTGGGGAAAAAAAGGATGCAAATTTTCTTTGGGTACAGCATTGCATGACCGCGCAATTACCAGTTAAAGCAGCGCAATGCCAAATTGTAAAAAGTGCTCAGGAAACCTTCCCGGGCTGAATTGGTTAACCACTTCCCGACCGCTTCACGCAGATATACTGTGGCAGAAGGGGGCTCCATGACCGTGATCGCGGGTTCCACGTAACTGCTGTCAGTGGGAATGCCCACCATCATCTCACGGTGAGGAAGAACGGGGGGTGCTAATGTAAGCAAGTATCTCCCCGTTCGGCCTAGTGACACTGTCACTGATCAGCTCTCCCTGTAATCGGGAGTGCTGATCAGTGACGTGTCACACACAGCACCTCCCCCCCACAGTTAGAATCACTCCCTAGGACACACTTAACCCCTACAGTGCCACCTAGTGGTTAACCCCTTCACTGCCAGTGACATTTTTACAGTAATCAATGCAATTTTTTGGCATTGATCGCTGTATTAATGCCAATTGTCCCAAAAATGTGTCAAAATTGTCCGATGTGTCCGCCATAATGTTGCAGTCATGATAAAAATTGCTGATCGCCACCATTACTAGCAAAGAAAAAACTATCAATAAAAATGCCATAAAACTATCCCCTACTTTTAGACGCTATAACTTTTGCACAAATCAATCAATAAACGCTTAATGCGGTTTTTTTTTTACCAAAAATATGTAGAAGAATACGTATCAGCCTAAACTGAGGAAAAAAATTTTTTAATATTTTTTCGGGATATTTATAATACCAAAAAGTAAAAAAAAATGCTTTTTTTTCAAAATTGTTGCTATTTTGTTGTTTATAGTGCAAAAAATAAAAACTGCAGAGATGATCAAATACCACCAAAAGAAAGCTCTGTTTGTGGGAAAAAAAAGACATCAATTTTGTTTGGGAGCCACATCATGGTTAAGTGGGTAAAAGTTAGAACCCCAGGTAAGTTTATATTGCTTTCTGTGTCCTAATATTCTAGTCAGGGGTCAAGTCCTGGGGAAAAAAGTGTGGGAACTCCCACCCAAGATCCATTCCCCCACCAAAAAAAAAAAAAAAAAAAGGTACGCTCATATGCATATATATTTCACAGAAAATACAGTATAACATTTATTGTAAAGTGCCAGTTTACAAAAACAAAATAAGTTAACTTGTCAAACAGAATAATCAACACAATGGGTGATGATCTTTCCCTCGCAGGGAATTTCTAACACAAATACATCCTGTTCCAAATTCTATGTTACACAGCCCATTAGAAAATATCCCACAAACTGGAATAACGTTGCCCTTGCCGTGCAAGATTATCGACAACGGATCAAAAAACTCACGAATCGGATCATTCCTCGGATCAGAGTCACGGATCAGCAAATAATAATTGTTTTTGCAAAAACCTGTGAAAATGCCACCACCATATAGTCCCCACTGCAAAATACATCTCCCCCACTGAAATATACATCTCCCCCACTGTAATATCCACGTCATCTCCCCCAGTGTAATATTGGCTGAGCATGGATGGGTATGGCTGGGTATTGGCAGAGTAAGTATTGGCAGGGTATTCCAGAATATTGGCAGGATAAGTATTGGCAGGGTATTGCAGAGTATTGGCAGGGTATTGCAGATTATTGCTGGGTATTGCAGATTATTGACAGGGCATTGATGGGTATTGCAGGGTAAGTATTGCAGAGTATTGTCAGGGTAAGTATTGGCAGGGTAAGTATTGCAGAGTAAGTATCGGCAGGGTATGTATTGCAGAGTATTGGCAGGGTATTGAAGAGTATTGGCAGGGTATTGCAGAGTATTGGCAGGGTAAGTATTGCAGAGTATTGGCAGGGTATGTATTGCAGTGTATTGGCAGGGTATTGCAGAGTATTGGCAGGGTAAGTATTGCAGAGTATTGGCAGGGTATGTATTGCAGAGTATTGGCAGGGTATTGGCAGGGTAAGTATAGCAGAGTATTGGCAGGGTATGTACTGCAGAGTATTGGCAGGATATTGCAGAGTATTGGCAGGGTAAGTATTGCAGAGTATTGGCAGAGTCAGTATTGCAGAGTATTGGCAGGGTAAGTATTGCAGAGTATTGGCAGGGTATGTATTGCAGAGTATTGGCAGGGTAAGTATAGCAGAGTATTGGCAGGGTATGTACTGCAGAGTATTGGCAGGATATTGCAGAGTATTGGCAGGGTAAGTATTGCAGAGTATTGGCAGAGTCAGTATTGCAGAGTATTGGCCGGGTATGTATTGCAGAGTATTGGCAGAGTAAGTATTGCAGAGTATTGGCAGGGTAAGTATTGCAGAGTATTGGCAGGGTAAGTATTGCAGAGTATTGGCAGGGTATGTATTGCAGAGTATTGGCAGGGTATGTATTGCAGAGTATTGGCAGGGTATGTATTGCAGAGTATTGGCAGGGTATGTATTGCAGAGTATTGGCAGGGTATGTATTGCAGAGTATTGGCAGAGTATGTATTGCAGAGTATTGGCAGAGTATGTATTGCAGAGTATTGGCAGGGTATTGCAGAGTATTGGCAGGGTAAGTATTGCAGAGTATTGGCAGGGTAAGTATTGCAGAGTATTGGCAGGGTAAGTATTGCAGAGTATTGGCAGGGTATGTACTGCAGAGTATTGGCAGGATATTACAGAGTATTGGCAGGGTATGTATTGCATAGTATTGGCAGGGTATTGGCAGGGTAAGTATAGCAGAGTATTGGCAGGGTATGTACTGCAGAGTATTGGCAGGATATTGCAGAGTATTGGCAGGGTAAGTATTGCAGAGTATTGGCAGAGTAAGTATTGCAGAGTATTGGCAGAGTAAGTATTGCAGAGTATTGGCAGGGTATGTATTGCAGAGTATTGGCAGGGTATGTATTGCAGAGTATTGGCAGGGTATGTATTGCAGAGTATTGGCAGGGTATGTATTGCAGAGTATTGGCAGGGTATGTATTGCAGAGTATTGGCAGGGTATGTATTGCAGAGTATTGGCAGGGTATGTATTGCAGAGTATTCGCAGGTTAAGTATTGCAGAGTAAGTATTGCAGAGTATTGGCAGGGTAAGTATTGCAGAGTATTGGCAGGGTATGTATTGCAGAGTATTGGCAGGGTATGTATTGCAGAGTATTGGCAGGGTATGTATTGCAGAGTATTGGCAGGGTAAGTATTGCAGAGTATTGGCAGGGTATGTATTGCAAAGTATTGGCAGGGTATGTATTGCAGAGTATTGGCAGGGTAAGTATTGCAGCGTTTTGGCAGGGTATGTATTGCAGAGTATTGGCAGAGTAAGTATTGCAGAGTATGTATTGCAGAGTAGTGGCAGAGTAAGTATTGCAGAATATTCGCAGGTTAAGCATTGCAGAGTAAGTATTGCAGAGTATTGGCAGGGTAAGTATTGCAGAGTATTGGCAGGGTATGTATTGCAGAGTATTGGCAGGGTAAGTATTGCAGAGTATTGGCAGGGTATGTATTGCAGAGTATTGGCAGGGTGAGTACTGCAGAGTATTGACAGGGTGTGTATTGCAGAGTATTGGCAGGGTATGTATTGCAGACTGCAACTTAGTTAACACACTAACCTGGAGGAGAGAAGTAAACTGGCAGCAGTGCAGCGGCTGTGGATCGGCGGTGGCCCCAGGAGGCCAGGACTGTCTGGCACTGGGCAGAGGGGAGGGAGGGGACAGTCCGGATCCAAGCGGTGTGTCTGTGGCTGGCCGTAGGTGCGCTGCCCACTGACTCCTGCCAGTGCGTGCCCACGTGTACGGCCGACGTCATGTGACCGGTTGCTAGACACGGAGCAGCCCTAGCCTAGCAACCAGTCACTCGGGCGGCCGCGGCATACGCAGGATAGGCGCAGGCGGCGAATAGGAACGGCATTCCTGTTGGAAATAGTACAGGAACGTCGTTCCCATGCGTTCCCACAGGACTCGAGTCCTGATTCTAGTGACACCTATCCTCTTAATTGGCTGTGCTGTTGTCACATGTACAGTAAGTGTCAGAAATCAACAGCATACATACAGAAAATTGGGACCAGACTGAGTATGCTTTAAGTGAGATTTATTTACAGTGAAACAAAATCCATAAGAAACATCAGCACACAACAAACATAAAGATATAAGTGAACCACAAAGTAGTGACAGAATACTTGTCAACAGAAAGCTGAAATACAACTAACTACAGTATATATGATTTGCACAACATAGGGAACACAGAAAGTTGGGAAAAACTGGAGGTGACAAACACAGATGACAAGGGGGATCCAAAACTGGGAAAAGGGAACAAGTGAGAGGAGGAAAAAGGCAGCTGGGTACTGGGTACAAAGTAAAGATCAGGAGCAAGATCAGAATTGCTGGCAGCAAGATCTGGCGGCAGCAAAACACTGGAGAAGGGAGGACCTAAATACTTTCCCATCAACCAGTATCAGGTGGAGACTGATTACTGGAAACTGCTGGCTGATGGGAGACAACCAGTGGTGGACACTGGAGATACAACCCTTCGCCCATGGAACCGTAGTGCCAATAGCAGGCGATCCAGTTAGTGAAATTAATATGTTGTAAATGGGTTCACAGACATCAATAAAAAAACTGACAGCATTTTGAACAGTTCTCGGCTCTTTTCAATAAGAAAAACAGTTTTGGCTGCATTTGGGCTTTAAATATGAAAATGGAATTGTATTAATGAGGCAGTCTCTAGCTGTGTATAATGCAATAAATGTTTGGGCGGGCAGGTACCGCTAAAAGATTTTGTGAGTAACATCAAAGGAAAGTACGAGTCACATATGTCTCCCAAGACACTTGTGGGGTAAAAATGCTGCAAATGACACTCCCAGAAAACTGATAAGTAAAGCTATACCTTCCCAACCCATACAATCAATTAGGTGCCCATGCTGTGCTATGGACTCATTATGTTTCTAAACTTGTAGGTGTTTATATAACTGCTGTTTCATTTGTGCTGTAAATGGCAAATCTATCAGCATGCTACTAAGGTAAGTAAGCTTTTAGTAAGAACTTTATCTTACACGTATTTAGAAATATACATAATCATTGGAAATGAATACATTCAGTAATATTTTGACCATAGTAGGACATTTAGTAAAAACGTTTTATTCATTTATAGATCAATTCTGCCATATATGCAGAACTTTTTTGCCAATAACACCGTCAAAAAAGTGTACTTCTTGGGCATTCAATAAAAGAATAAAAAGAACAATGCACAACTATCTCACATAACTTAAAAAAAGATACAAATACAAGATAGAAAATGTAATATTATTTACATCACAAACTAGTATCTCTCTCAGGTACTTGTTAGAAGAATGCACCAAGTTGCACCTGAATTAAACAAGATAACAAGGTAATTAACCACTTAATTAACCACTTAAGGCTCAGGCCTAGTTTTCAAACTTGTTGTTTACAAGTTAAGGCTAGGTTCACACTGCTGCGATGCGGGAACACTGCGAATCTACTGCGGGTTCCCGCATCGCATGCCTCCCGGCGGCAGTTCACACTGCCCTATGCTGCCCTAACTGCTGGGAGTGTCAATTAAAAGTTAATGACACCTTCAAATCAGTTTACATATCGCAGTGCGATCTGCAAACTCGGACAGGAATTGGATTGCATGGTGTGAACACGATTCTGCTGCGGACCAAAAAAAAGGGTCCTGTACGAGTTTGGGCCGGATGCGATGCGAATTCAGCCATACTATCTGTATGGCTGAAATCGTATCGCATGTGATTTGCACTGCAGTGCGGTGCGAATCACATCCGATCTCGGAGCCTCTGTCTCCTGTTCATTCATCTTTAGAGTCCGTTCACACAGGGGCAACTTGGGATCCGACTTCAAGTCGCCCCAAGTCGCCTCAGGTCGGACAACATTTAAAAATCAATGTAAGTGAATGAGGCCGCGTACACACGGGCGGACTGTTCGCCCAACTTAGTTCGTCAAACAATCCGACAGACAGTCCGTTCAAAATTAGCATGAACGGACTTGACCACACACGATGAACGAACAGTCCGCTGAAAACGTGCGTGATGACGTGTACAGCACGTACGACAGGACTAGAAAAACGACGTCCTATACACTGCAATGCAACCTTCGGCCGTGTAAACCCTTTCTGAGCATGCGCGATACTTAGTCCGTCCAACTTGCCTACACACGAGCGGACTGTCCGCTGAAACCAAGTTTGGACGGACTGTCTTACGGAAATTCCGTAAGACTTTGTCAAACTGTCCGCTGAAACAGTCCGCTGAAGCCCACACACGAGCGGACTGTCCGCTGAAACACTGTTCAGCGGACTAAGTTGGGCGAACAGTCCGCCCGTGTGTACGCGGCCTTAGAGCTGTCTTAATGCACGCTACTGAAGTCGCTCCGACTTCAAAAACGACTTCAAAAGAAGTTCCTGTACTACTTGAATCCGACTTGTAGGCGACCGGTACCCATTGATTTCAATGGAGGTCGCCTCCAAGTCGGATTTCTGTCTATACGGAGGCGACTTTGACAGAATTATTAGCTCTGAAGGGGGAACTCCACGCCAAATTTCTGAAAAAAATTTGGCGTGGGTTCCCCCTCCGAGAGCATACCAGGCCCTTAGGTCTGGTATGGATTCCAAGGGGAACCCCCTACGCCGAAAAAACAGCATGGGGGTCCCCCCAGATCCACACCAGACCCTTAGCAGACCCGAGCACGCTACCCGGCCGGCCAGGAAAGGGGGTGGGGACGAGCGGGTGCCCCCCCCTCCTGAGCCGTACCAGGCCGCGTGCCCTCAACATGGGGGGGTGCCTTGGGGGAGGGGGGGCGTGCGGCCCCCCCACCCCAAAGCACCTTGTCCCCATGTCGATGAGGACAAGGGCCTCTTCCCGACAACCCTGGCCGTTGGTTGTCGGGGTCTGCTGGCGGGGGGCTTATCGGAATCCGAGAGCCCCCTTTAATAAGGGGGCCCCCGGATACCGGCCCCCCACCCTATGTGAATGAGTATGGGGTACAATGTACCCCTACCCATTCACCTGTGAAAAAAAGTACAAAAAAAACACAACACAGGGTTAAAATATTTTATTGCACAGCTCTGGGGGTCTTCCGTCTTCGGGGGTCTTCTCGCCGGACTCCTCCGCTATCTTCTTGTAGCTCTTTTGCTAGCGGAGGAGTCCGGCTTTCTTCCTCGCCGCCGGCCTCTTCTCCTGACTTCGGGGGTCTTGTCCTCCTCTTCGGTTCTTCTGCCGGGCCACGCGCCTTCTTATAGCTCTTTTACAGGCGGTGGCCCGGTCTTCTGTCGCCGCCGTCACCGCCGCCGCCTTCCGTTCTTCTCCTTCTTCTTCTCCTGGAGATGTTGACTCGACGAGCTCTCCGGCCGCAATGCCAGGGACGCGCTGCGCTGCCACTTATATAGGGACAATGGGGCGGTGTCACATGGGTTGATGTCACATGGGTTGGTCACATGGGTTGATGTCACATGGTGACAGTCCCAGCATCCTCCGGGACTGTGACATCGTAAGGGGGCGGGGTCACCATGTGACATCAACCCATGTGACCAACCCATGTGACATCAACCCATGTGACACTGCCCCATTGTCCCTATATAAGTGGCAGCGCAGCGCGTCCCTGGCATTGCGGCCGGAGAGCTCGTCGAGTCAACATCTCCAGGAGAAGAAGGAGAAGAACGGAAGGCGGCGGCGGTGACGGCGGCAACAGAAGACCGGGCCACCGCCTGTAAAAGAGCTATAAAAAGGTGCGGTGGCCCGGCAGAAGAACCGAAGAGGGGGACAAGACCCCCGAAGTCGGGAGAAGAGGCCGGCGGCGAGGAAGAAAGCCGGACTCCTCCGCTAGCAAAAGAGCTACAAGAAGATAGCGGAGGAGTCCGGCGAGAAGACCCCCGAAGACGGAAGACCCCAGGAGCTGTGCAATAAAATATTTTAACCCTGTGTTGTGTTTTTTTTGTACTTTTTTTCACAGGTGAATGGGTAGGGGTACATTGTACCCCATACTCATTCACATAGGGTGGGGGGCTGGTATCCGGGGGCCCCTTATTAAAGGGGGCTCCCGGATTCCGATAAGCCCCCTGCCCGCAGACCCCGACAACCAACGGCCAGGGTTGTCGGGAAGAGGCCCTTGTCCTCATCGACATGGGGACAAGGTGCTTTGGGGTGGGGGGGCCGCACGCCCCCCCTCCCCCAAGGCACCCCCCCATGTTGAGGGCACGCGGCCTGGTACGGCTCAGGAGGGGGGGGTGCGCTCGCTCGTCCCCACCCCCTTTTCTGGCCGGCCGGGTAGCGTGCTCGGATAAGGGTCTGGTGTGGATCTGGGGGGACCCCCACCCTGTTTTTTCGGTGTAGGGGGTTCCCCTTGGAATCCATACCAGACCTAAGGGCCTGGTATGCTCTCGGAGGGGGAACCCACGCCAAATTTTTTTCAGAAATTTGGCGTGGAGTTCCCCCTTCAGAGCTCATTCTCTGATTGGCCACGGCAAAAGTCGCCTGGCCTGGGGCGACTTGTAAGTCGTCCCAAGTCAGGTTGAAGTCATCACAAGTCGTGTTGAAGTCATCCCAAGTCGCGCTGTGATCTAAACTCAAGTCGTGTCCAAGTTGCCTCACTCAAGTCGCCTACAAGTCGTGTTGCCCCTGTGTGAACGGACCCTTAGGCCTAATGCACACTGGACGTTAAAATAACGTTATAAAAATGTCAGTAGCTTTTCAGTGAGTTTTTCAACTTCTTCCACGTTTTTGCAATAGCTTTTTTAAGCATTAATTAGCATTTTTATGCGTTAGCGTTTTAGTGGGGGGGGGGGGGGGTTTTGAAGAAAAAAATAGTTTTTTTTTCAATGGATCAAAAACGTTAAAAAATGCTGGCGAGCGATGTTTTTGAGCGTTTATCTGCGTTTATCAACGTTAGAGCGTTTTTAGAGTGGAAAATCCTCCCTCAAAACCCACTCATTTTTTTTTTTTTACTGCTCAAAAACACCACTGCCCAAAACTGCTGACACATGATGGAGAGTTTAACCACTTACAGACCGGACCATTTTGCTGGTCAAAGACCAGACCACTTTTTGCGATTCGGCACTGCGTCACTTTAACTGAAAATTGCACGGTCGTGCGACCTGGCTCCCAAACAAAATTGACATCCTTTTTTCCCACAAATAGAGCTTTCTTTTGGTGGTATTTGATCACCCCTGCGGTTTTTATTTTTTGCGCTATAAACAAAAATAAAGAGACAATTTTGATTAAAACACATTATTTTTTACTTTTTGTTATAATAAATATCCCCCAAAAATATCTAAAAAAACATTTTTTCCCTCAGTTTAGGCCGATACATATTCTTCTACATATTTTTGATAAAAAAATTGCAATAAGCGATTATTGATTGGTTTGCGCAAAAGTTATAGCGTTTACAAAATAGGGGATAGTTTTGTGGCATTTTTATTAATAATTTTTTTATACTAGAAATGGCGGCGATCAGCGATTTTTATTGTGACTGCGACATTGTGGCGGACACATCGGACATTTTTGACACATTTTTGGGACCATTGTCATTTATACAGCAATCACTGCTATATAAATGCAGTGATTCCTGTGTAAATGACACTGGCAGTGAAGGGGTTAACCAGTGGGTGGCAGTGTAGGGGTCACGTGTTCCTAGGGGTGTGTTACTAACTGTGGGGGCTGGGCTTTCATTTAGTGAAAACTGATCTCTGCTCCAATCACATGGAGCAGAGATCAGCATCACTAGTTGCTAGGCAGAATGGGGAAATGCTGTTTACAATGGCATTTCTCCATTCAGCCGCCCCGTGAGACGATCGCGGGTATGCCTGCGGTGATCGAGTCCGCGGGACTCACAGGGGTCCCGACCAGCACGCAAGTGTGCTGCCAGTGGCGCGCTCGCGATGGCAGGGCGGCATTAAAGATTGAATATGCCTGCCCCTGCCATTCTGCCGACGTACATCGGCATGCGCTGGTCGGGAACCGGTTAATGATTGTAGAAAAAAAGTCTACAGCCAAAAACAGCTGCTGTAAAAACGTAAAAAAACATCCAGTGTGCATGAGGCCTTAGTGATGAGAAAGGGAAAGGGGAATGTTGTCCTTAGTCCCTTTGTCTGTCTCAAATGGGAGATGTCAGGGGTCTCACCAAAGCCCCCTAAAAAAAGTTGTAAAAAAAAAAAAAATCTAAAAAATTAAAAAGTGTAAAAAAATAAATAAATAAAAAACTACTGGCACCACTCTCCTCTGCCCTACCAACACTGTCCACTGCCCCACCCCCAAAAAAAAAGATTGTAAAAAAAAATATATAAAAAAAAAAAATACTGACAACGTCCACCTACCACCCAACCCCCCACTCCTTTCCCCAGAATCACTTTGAAATTTTTTTTGCGGGCGTCAAAAATAAAAACGCCAGAGGAGATCAAATACCACTAAAAGAAAGCTCTTTGTGTGGGAAAAAAGGACATCAATTTTATTTACAGCATCACAGGACTGCGCAATTGTCAGTTAAAATAACGCAGGGCTTTATTGGAAAAAATGGCACGGTCAGGAAGGGGGTAAAACCTTCCAGAGTTCAAGTGGTTAATTGATGCTTTTTAGCTATAACTTGTGCAATAACATCAAAGTGCCCGCGACCTACAGAGAGATGATAAGTGGTTCCGAGGGATCGGTTGAGCAGCCGGGAAGAAAGCTGTGGATCAAGGAATAACATGTGTAGAGTTGCTTTTAATATTCCCTCTAGATGGCAATTTATTGCTTGCAGTGTGGGACAAGGGAGTTTTTTTCTCCTTGGAGGGTTGCCCTACATTCCCTGAGCGTCCTCTATGTTTTATCCCCCACACCTGGCAACATTTTTGTCTACTGTCCCTGGACTCGCTCTTTCTTAGCTCGCTTCTGTCTCTGGAGAGAGTCTTCTATGAGGTGCCTGATAAAATAGGCATTTGCAGTGGAAATAAAATACAGATTTGTGAGAAATAACAACCATTAAAGTTAAATATCATTTCATTTAAAAGGATTGGGGGTTGTTTCAATACCTATGTGATAGTAATGTTTGTGACTTCAATATTTTGATGAGGAAATTATGAGGTAAATTAATGAACACAGTTATAGAATCCATACAGCTTGGTGAACTGACCCTAATATCAGGGTGCTGGATCGTGCATAAATGTGAAGCTTTTAAAAGCAGATAAATTACACTTCAAATTTCACTATGTGTTACTAATGACAACTTATATATATATATATATATATATATATATATATATATATATATATATATATATATATATATATATATATATATATGTATTAAGCCTAAAAATATCCTTTGGGCTTTCTCTGACTAAGCTATCCACCAGATCTTCTTGGTTTTTTAATTACAACAATCTTTACAACATCATTAATGTTTCCCTGAAAGTACACTGCTCTACATCATGGGGAGATTATAATGAGAAATTGAAGCTGATACTGGAAGATCTGCAAGCTTTTTATAATATGGCCTGGGAACAACTGTATTATTTAACCTTGTTTTTCCCAGTGAACTTAGTGCCTACTGAACAGACAAAGAATATTTTATGTTCCCCTCCGAAATAACTTGTAAAGCATTAGGATATCCAAAGCAAGTCCGCAGCGAAAAATCTACACAACAAAAAAATAGAAGAAAATCACAAAAGATGATCATAAAGCCCCCATACACACTATCAGATTTTCTGCAGATTTTTTTCCTTCAGATTTACCAAAACCATATAATATGAGGTCAAACTTTAGGAGTTTCAATTTGTATGCAATCAGGCAGGCCCTTGCACTAAATGGTTTTGGTAAATCTGAAGATAAAAATCATGAGAAAATCTGATAGTGTGTATGGGGCTTAACCGTGAAAAAAGGCCTTTGCGCTACTATTTATAGGTGAGAATAATCAATAAAAAACAGGGTAATAATATACCTCATATATGAAATTAATATGGAAAATAAATAAGAATACATAAAGTGAATAATGCAATAAATAAATACACGTGCAAATATTGCAATAAGGTGCTAGAAACTGCAGCTGAACCTGATAGCGTTACACAAAACTACCGGACAAAAAATACAAGTGAAAAGTGATCCTGTGCAAGTCAACCATAAACATACATAAAGTGCTACGTGCTTATAGACAAAATAAAATAATACAAGTAATTAAAGCGGGGTTCCACCCTAAAGTGGAACCTCCGCTGATCAGAACCCTCCCCCCCTCCGGTGTCACAATTGCCACCTTTCAGGGGGGGGGGGGGTGGAGATACCTGTCAAAGACAGGTATTTACATCCACTTCCGGGCAGAGACTCCAGTGGGAGTCTACGCCATTTCCTGTCCTGCTGCGCTGTCTGCTGGGACACACACGGGTCTCAGAGACAGCGCGGACAATTCCTATTGCGCTGCGCGACTCGCGCATGCGCAGTAGGGAACCGGGAAGTGAAGCCGATTCGCTTCACTTCCTGATTTCCTCACCTAGAATGGTGGCGGCAGCAGCCGAGGGCCGAGCGATCGATCGGCCTGGGCTGCCGGCATCGCTGGAACCCGGGACAGGTGAGTGTCCGTTTATTAAAAGTCAGCAACTGTAGTATTTATAGCTGCTGGCTTTTAATATTTTTTTGTAGGTGGAATCCCTCTTTAAATATATAGAAAGCAGGCAAAAACAAAGTCCATATAGTAGATCTCAAAATCTTGTTCAATGGCACCAATTAGGAAAACAGCAGGCAAGAAGGTACTTCTAAAAATCGGGGGGCTAAGGGCTCCCAGAACTCTCACCTCAAACTGTAGAAAAGTAGGCACATCAAGCAAAGCAGACAACCTCCATTCTCATTACCAGCCACCAGGGGGTCCTCTGCCACGGCCGACTAGGAAACAATAATCTCCGCACAAGGCCACAAGGGGGCCATATATTACTGTGTAGACTGTACTGTAGCTACGAAGAGGGTTTCCACAGGAGTGTGCAGCTCAAAAAAATATAAACATGGAGAGAGAGGGAAGGCTCTGATAGTGTAGTATTTCTTAAAATTTTTAAGTTTAATCAATAAAAAGTGTATAAATCGGACTCTCACATCTTAAACAATAAAACAGCACATTAAGTAAAATGGTGTCCTGGCGTTTTCCGCCAGTCCTACTTCACTTCCGGTATGACGTTATGGCCACTCCCTATGCGTTTGTCAATCACGTGACTTCTTCAGGGGTTTGTGATTGGCCGCTATCAGATTCCTTAAATACACCATAACAGGAAGTGCCAATTCGCCATCTTAGTCATGGTAATTCAGGAAAACAAATACAAACCGGAAGTATAGGTTCCGCCATCTTGGTACTCTCGGCGAGGAACAACATAATAAATAGGAAGCAGTAGATTCTAAATTAAAAGAATGTCGATATAAACAACTATATTGGATAGGGAAAGACACTATATCAATGCATAGACTATAGTTCATTCCCAGTGTATCGCAAAGCGTAATTTCAATGTCCACAAATAAACAACATGATTTTAAATGTCAACAGACATCTATATGTATCTGTATATGGACAGCAATAAATTTATAATATATCGAATAGAGCGATTTCAAGATTCACAAATGATTTAAGCAAAACCATAAAAATATACTAATGTTTCTTAGATGCGATCAACATCTTAATAGAAAAGTATTAGTATAAAAATCAGTATACCTTACCAATAAATTCTGAATAATTACAGAGATATCTAAATATATATAAAAAATATAAAAAATAAAAAATATAAAAAAATATTTTTATTTATTATATAAAATGTAAAAAATATAACATGAGGGAAAAAAAAACGCATATTGAGAAATTATATGCTAAAAAATAAAATTGCATACCGGAAAGGAAGTAGGACTTTCACATACGTAAACAAGATACACAGATATCATATCATAAAAACAATCAAGAAAAAAAAAAAAGCATAAAAAGACAAAGTATATATCAAAGAAAAAAAAAAAATATATATATATATATATATAAAATTATATATTAAAAATTACTTAAAAAACAGTTCAAGTCGAATTCGACATTGAGGCTCTCAGGGCAGAAAGTTCTCATAGTATATATCCACCTGGATTCTTTTTGGCTAATAGTTCTAATTTTATGACTGCCTCTCCATGATGGATTATATCTCTCAATACCCCAAAATTGCAAGTGGGAAGGATCCCTATTATGTACCAGGTCAAAATGTCTAGCGACACTGTGCTTGGGAAAGCCGTTAAGAATATTTTATACATGCTCCTTTATTCTTACTCTTAAAGCTCTCTTAGTTCTTTCTATGTATTGCAAATTACAACTACATTGCAAGCAGTATACAACTCCTTCGGTATGACACCCAATGAAATCACGGATGGTGTATGTTTGTCCAGTAGTAGTAGCTACAAATTCAATTATTTTACTCTGAAATTTTTTAGACTGTCGACAAGCAAAGCAATTTCTACATGGGAAGAAACCTTTCCCTGTAAAAAAAAGTGAAACCCTTCTTAGTTGGTGGTTCTACTACTGATTTAGCAATAATGTCCCTTAAAGTGGCGGCCCTTTTATAAATAATGTTGGGTTTCTCAGGCAAGATGCTTCCCAGATCTCTATCTTTTTTCAGGATATGCCAATGACGTCGAATAAGTCTAGATAATTCTTTATGTTGGACACTGTAGTGTCCTAATGTAAACAAGCATCTCCTCATTCTGCCTAGTGACAGTGTCACTGATCTCTGCTCCCTGTGATCGGGAGCAGAGATCAGTGACATGTCACATGTACCCACGCCCCCCCCCCCCCACAGTTAGAAACAATCCCCAGGGCACACTTAACCCATACACTGCCCCCTAGTGGTTATCCCCTTCATTGCCAGTGTCATTTACACAGGAATCAGTGCATTTGTATAGCACTGATTGCTGTATAAATGACAATGGTCCCAAAAATGTCCAATGTGTCTGCCACAATGTCGCAGTCACGATACAAATTGCTGATCACCGCCATTACTAGTAAAAAAAATGTAATTAATAAAATTAATATAATGCCATAAAACTATCCCCTATTTTGTAAACGCTATAACTTTTGCGCAAACCAATCAATGAACGCTTATTGCGATTTTTTTTAACCAAATATATGTATAAGAATTTGTGGTTAAGATGAGCACCTAATCCCCTTAAGAAGTTAAAAAAAGTATGCAGACAAGATTTCACAAGGACTCAGTAATAAATTATTAAGTCATATTTAAAGCATAACTGTATAAAAGGCCTCATTCACATGGCAGCAAAAATGTAATTTCAAGCATTTTTTATTTACGGATCTTGTTTTTAATGGAGACATTCACACAGCTGCATAAACATGCACTGCATTCAGATCTACAAAACAAAATCCAAAAATTTGCATCCGAGGCATGTGTATACACATACACAATTGAACAAAAGAACAGGACAATTTTATTACATTAAAAAAACGGATCTATTTTAGCAGGAACTTTTGTTTCTTGACTAACCACCAATAATATTTTTATAGCTAAGTTATGACCATATGAACGTAGCCAAAGAGATTATTAAACAGTGCCAGGCCTCATGCACAGGGGTAAAAAAAAAAGTTGCTTTTAAAGTCATCTGACATTTTTTTCTTGCCTCTGAAAGCAGCTCTAGGTTATCTACTGTGGCAATGCAGGTATAATAAATGTGTTGTGCTTAATACAAGCACATGCACATTGGGGCTGATTTACTAAAGGCAAATATACTGTGCAGTTGGAATTGCACTACAAACATAATTACTCTAGATCTGAGAGAAAACTCTGAAATGAGGGAAAGCTCTGCTGATTTCTATCATCTAATCATGTGCAAGCAAAAATGCTGTTTTTTTTTTAAATTTTCCTTGAAAGTTCCCCTCAGATTTAGAGCAACTGCCCTTGTGGGTGCACTTGCAGTGCACAGACTATTTACCTTTAGTAAATCAACCCCAATGTGTCATTTATAGGTGTATTTTGGACTTGTGTTTAGTGCAGTGTTGCCAACAGTCAGTATTTTTACTGGCAGCCAGTAAATGGCAGTTAAAGGTTGCCAGTAAAAAATATGGCTGTGACGCTGGGCTTGGTCCGGAGCTGGCTGAGACCATCCGAGTGTCTGCTACAGTGTGATCGAGCAGCTCTGGCGGAGGCGGTGCCTGAGCAGCCTGAGCATGTTGCGTGATATCATAGTGCAATGGAGCCAGCAGAACCTCGTGTGCAGGTCTGCGGTATGGGAGCAAGGCAGGCTGGGACCAGGGCCATCAGTGCTGTTTAGACTGGAGTGAACTGGAGGGACTACTTGGTTTGGAGAGAGACTGTCACTGTGGCTCAGGAGGGGACATGTTGTGTCAGTGAGGTGTCATCATCATCAGTCCTGCTGCATACTGCTGTCAGTGTCACTGTGAGAGTCAGTTTTATGTGTGTGTGCTGCCCTTTCTAGTTTCATGCCCTCCTGTCTCCTGTCCCTGAGCTACTTACTTACTATATCGAAAAAGAAATATGTTTTTTGCCTTATTACCGTATATACTCGAGTATAGGCCGACCCGAATATAAGCCGAGGCCCCCAATTTACCCCCAAAAAAACTGGCAAACTTATTGACTCGTGTATAAGCCGAGGGTGAGACATGCCTGTCCATCCCTGTGTGTGTGTCCGTCCATCCCTGTGTGTCCGTCCATCCCTGTGTGTCCGTCCATCCCTGTGTGTCCGTCCATCCCTGTGTGTCCGTCCATCCATCCCTGTGTGTGTGTGTGTGTCCATCCATCCATCCATCCCTGTGTGTGTGTGTCTCCATCCATCCATCCATCCATCCCTGTGTGTGTGTGTCTCCATCCATCCATCCATCCATCCATCCATCCCTGTGTGTGTGTGTCTCCATCCATCCATCCATCCATCCCTGTGTGTGTGTGTGTCTCCATCCATCCATCCATCCGTGTGTGTGTGTCTCCATCCGTGTGTGTGTGTGTGTGTGTGTGTGTGTGTGTCCAGCCTACCTGTGTCCCGAGCCTTTGTCCCGAGCCTCCGTCCCGTGTCGTGCCTTGCCTTCGTCCCGTCCCGTCCCGTCCCGTCCCGTGCCGTGCCTTGCCTTGCCTCCGTCCCGTGCCCTCTTCGTCGGCGGCCATTGTAAAATTCAAAAGCCGCGCCTCCTCCTTCGCCTGTGATAGGCGGAACACTGAATTTCCCAGCAGCCTGTGTTCCGCCTATCACGGACGTCGTATCATCCTCGTCCGTAGTACGAGGATGAGCGGATGCCCGTGATAGGCGGAACACAGGCTGCTGGGAAATTCAGTGTTCCGCCTATCACAGGCGAAGGCGGAGCCGGAGGCGCGGCTTTTGAATCAGAATGGCCGCTGTCTGTCTGCTCGACATGCTGATCGAGCGGGCAGACAGCGATGACTCGAGTATAAGCCGAGGGGGGCACTTTCAGCCTCAAAAAAGAGGCTGAAAATCTCGGCTTATACTCGAGTATATACGGTATCTACCTTAAATCATATTACTAATTACATATTGTATTTGTTTGTAGCCTAAATACTCAAATTTGCACTTAAAACTGCAATTTTGTAACTTTTAGAAACGCCAGTAAAAACTTTGCTGTGCCAGTAAATTTTGAGTGTTGTGTCAGTAAATTTCAATCTGGTAGGTTGGCAACAATGGTTCAATGGTGTCAAAAAATGCTCCAAATCTGCATGCAGAGAAGAGTTTTTAGAATAATTTACACCTGTATGCACATAAATGCATCTAAACACACATCAACTCACACACGTGTATGTAAATTTATACCTGTGACTTTAATTAATAAATGTTATAACCAAAAGAGTGTATTAACACTCATATGCTTCAAAGCGCTATACGCATATAAACACGCCTAAACACACATACATGCACATTTGAGGCATTTTATTCAGCCAAGTTCTGATAGCATATTTGGAGCTTAAAGGGATTGTAAAGTGATTTTTTTTTTTTTAAATAACAAACATGTTATACTTACCTCCACTGTGCAGCTCGTTTTGCACAGAGTGGCCCCGAACCTGGTCTTCTGGGGTCCCTCGGCGGCTGTCTCTGCTTCCTCCCACAGATGCTTCTCACGTTCATGCGAGGGAGCTCGCATGGTGTGAAGCATCTGCGGGCGCGCTCTCGTGATACAGATGGTGGCTATAGCCGCTCGCTGTATCACACGGCCCCGCCCCCGGCGCTCCGCGTCAGTGGATGTGATTAACAGCAGCGCGAGCCAATGGCTGCGCTGCTTTCCATCCTTCCACTCCAGCCAATCAGCGGCCAGGCTGAACAGTGGAAAGGACGTCGGGGGACGAGCGCGGGACTTTCGAGGGGTGAGGTAAGTAAAACGGGGGGGCTGGGGGGGCAGGCACTGTCAGATGTTTTTTCACCTTAATGCATTCTATTTACCCTTACATCCCCTTTAACATCATAACGCCCTTGTGCATGTTGCCATAGAACAACTGCTATGTGTCAAAAATTGTTACTGCAGCTTTGTTGAAAGTACAAATAGATCTGACCAGCTGGTCATAGCACAGAGTCTTGTCTTAACCAGTTTCTCAAAGCACTTGTGAATTTGGGATCCTTTTTCCTGGGTCGAGTAAAGAGAAATTGCAGCAGCTGGTATCACTGCTGTTAGATTCTGCAACCAAGAATGAACATAGATAGCAAGTGCATCCACTACCTTTCAGTTATAATTCCTTTTATAGTTTTGTGCTATGCTTCTCACAGATTGCCCGCTCTCCCCTGCTCCTCAATTCTTCAAGAGGAGCAAGAGATGAATCCTTAAAACAGAACTTCCACCTTTGGGTGGAGCTCCACTTTAATGTTCGGCATTTGGTTGAACATCCTAACAGTGAATGTTTGGTCTAAGCAACACTTGAACTGCACATTCCCTCATTCCTAGTCCAAGAATACAGAACTGCCAGTCTGGCATTCTGTATGAGTAAGTAGCTTCTTTTTTTGGGGGGATCCTGTGTGTGTATAGTCTTTTGAAGTTCTCTGGGTATGAGGTGACCTTAACCCTCCCTCCCTGGAGTTTATTGGCCCTAATAAACTCTATTCAACTGGTGCCTGTGTGTTCATAACTCCGCTAAAAATCATGGACTCAAACCTGAGGTGAAAAGCTAGCCCACCCAACCATTGGGGCTCCTAACTGCTCATAATGGGCTGCTCCATCTTTAAACTGGAGGAATTCCCACCTATACCTTCCAGTCCTGTGGAACAGAGCACACTGAAGTAATAAGCATATCCTATGCCATTTTTTTAAATGACCTAAAGGGCCTGGTATGGAATTTGGGGGGACCCCCACTCAATTTTTTTTTTAATTTTGGTTCGGGGTTCCCCTTAATATTCATATCAGACCCAAAGGGCCTGGTAATGGACTGGGGGGATCCCATGCCGTTGTTTTCAATGACTTTTATCTGTATCGCCAGGACCAACAATTCATTATAGCCGCGAGTACTTTTAAATGACTTTTTTTTCCTTTAGAAATGTCATTTTGTGCAAACACAGGGAAAATGCGCCACTTTACAGGCATACTATAGACACCCCCCAGGTACGAAATTTAACCACTTGCTTACAGGGCACTTAAACCCCTCTCCTATCCAGACCAATTTTCAGCTTGCAGTGCTGATGCACTTTGAATGACAATTGTGCGGTCATACAACATTGTACCCAAATGAAATTTTTATCATTTTTACAAATAGAGCTTTCTTTTGGTGGTATTTGATCACCTCTGCGATTTTTATTTTTGGTGGGCATAGATAGGTGGCACTTGTGGGCATTGATAGGTGGCACTTGTGGGCACTGTAAGGTGGCATAAATGAGGCGTAATTGCCTCTTCCTCTTCGAGACTGATGTCCCTTTCAGATGAGCCGTGATCGGCTTTTTTTTCTCCTCAGCTGTGATTGGCTGACAGCTGATCACATGGTAAGGGGCCAGGACTGGCCCCTTACTCGGATCGCTGATCACCCGAGTCTCAGTGACTTGGTGATCACAGTGCGCTCCGCAGGGAGCGTGCACAGGGGTGGACGTCATATGACAGCCTCCCGTGAATTCAGATCCGCGCTGTGGCCGTCATTCGGTTAAAGGAATATTTCACTTTTATTGTTTCACTTTAAGCATTATTAAAATCACTGCTTCCGAAAAAAGGCAATTTTTAAAACTTTTTTTGCATTGATACATGACTCCTAGGGCAGGACCCGGGTCCCCAAACACTTTTTATGACATTAACTTGCATATAAGCCTTGAAAATGATTGATTTTTCATGTTCATTTCCCATAGATGGTGTTCCGGCGTCTTTCGAAATTTGCCCCGAACACCGCATATTCGGTGTTCTGTAGTTCTGTTCTGAACTTATGCTCAGGGTGAACCGTTTGCCCATCCCTATCATCAGGACACAGGCGATGTGCCAGATCATAAACTAAGCTGCGCATGAGCAACTCAGTGAACATGCTACAGAAGACTGTGAGCAGGCAGTTAGGTTCATTTTACTGCAGAAGAGTCATGCAATGAAAGAGAACATGGCAGTTCCCAGTTTTTACTTTTTAGACTTTACTTCCACTTTGAGCATTTTTAAAGTTTCAATTTTTTGATTTAGAAAATCCCTGCTCCCAGCCAAACTGTACTTTTTTTGTATTGGTACCTGTCCCCCAGTGGGCAGTGCACAGTTCCCAATGCCTTATGTTTAAAAAACCCTTGCCCTCAAAATGTCCAGTATTGATTATAAAGATTTGACTCCCATTGACTTTTTGTGAATTCTAGATCGATATTCAGGACTTAGGCATAGTTCTGTGAACCAAACCCATGTACATTTGGCTCAGTTGAACCGCTTTGCACCCCTTCATACCTAACTCCTGCTGTGCTTCCCTAATTTTACCATGATCAGCTTCTGCTCTGCTTCATTTCATTCCCAACAACCATTTGTTTAACAACCATTTTGCTTCCTCACCCTTGGCCCATGATCAGCTGAAAGGTGATCCTAGGTAGGTCATGATCAGTTCCTGGGCTTCAGTATACAGCCCCCTGCTCCACAATCAAGGTTTTCCCCATAATCATTTTACTTTAGAAAGAACATACAGTATAAGTTATTCTTGTCCATATAAAATATACGAATACTAATGTACTTCTTCACTGACTGCATTGTACTGATGCACCTCTCTGTTGACCGCCACCATAGTGATACATCCTCTGCAATTGTATGCTACACAAGTGGTTCTCAACCCTGTCCTCAAGTACCCCCAACAGACCATGTTGGCAGGATTTCCTTTATCTTGCACAAGTGCTTTAAATCAGAATCAATGGCTTGTTATTTTGGACAGCTATTTTAGCTAAGGCTCCATACCCACTATTAGATTTTCTGCAGATTGTTGACCATAATAAATACTAGGATCTGATGCATGGGGGCCAAACCACTGGTGTACTGGTGGCTTCACACATGACTTTTTCCTGTGATTAGATGCTCCTGCTTTAAAGCAGGTTTAGACACATTTAGGTAAATTTAGATGTGTTTAAATGCATTTAATGTTTCTAATTTGAACCTGGACACACAAAATTCTGTTCAAACTGATTGCACCTAATGGCAGGTAAATGCTTAAGGGTTGCTACAACTAAAACCGGAGAATGCTAAATCTAGTGTAGCTGTGCAAGATAGCCAATCAGCTTCTAACTTCTGCTTTTTCAGTTAAGCTTTGAGAAAAAATCTTGGAAGCTGATTGGTTCCTTTGCAGGGCTGCACCAAATTTTACACTTTCCAGTTTTAGTAAATCATCCCCTTAGTGCTAATGGCACCATTAAAAAAACATTACAAATGTTTAAATGTATTATAAATTTCCTCAAAACACATAAAAATGTAGACAGTGCCAATGTGAACAAGGCCTAACTAGCAAAGCATCAATAACACAAGCATGCTTCCAGTCTAAAAAGTTCAAGAATAGCTATTTTCAATCCACTTGTTTGTGAAAGATTTTTTCTGTAAAATACCTCAAATTACAACATACATACCGTATATACTCGAGTATAGGCCGACCCGAATATAAGCCGAGGCCCCCAATTTACCCCCAAAAAACTGGAAAAAATTATTGACTCGTGTATAAGCCGAGGGTGAGACATGCCTGTCCATCCCTGTGTGTCCGTCCATCCCTGTGGGTCCATCCATCCCTGTGTGTGTGTCCATGCATCCGTGTGTGTGTGTGTGTGTGTCCATGCATCTGTGTGTGTGTGTGTGTGTGTGTGTCCATGCATCCGTGTGTGTGTGTGTGTGTGTGTGTGTGTGTGTGTGTCCGTGCAGCCTACCTGTGTCCAGCCTGCGTGCCGTCCAGCCTCCAGCCTGCGTCCCGTCCAGCCTGCGTCCCGTCCCGGCCCGGCCCGGCTCGTCCCGTCCCGTCCCGGCCCGGCCCGTCCCGTCCCGAGCCGAGCCTCCGTCCTTCAGCTCTTCGTCGGCGGCCATTCTAGGATTCAAAAGCCGCGCCTCCGTCGGTGATAGGCGGAACACTCAATTTCCCACTGACTGCTGTTCCGCCTATCGGATGTCCGTGATAGGCGGAACACTCAATTTCCCAGCAGCCTGTGTTCCGCCTATCACGGGCATCGTCTCATCCTCGTCCGTAGTACGAGGATGAGACGATGCCCGTGATAGGCGGAACACAGGCTGCTGGGAAATTCAGTGTTCCGCCTATCACAGGCGAAGGCGGAGCCGGAGGCGCGGCTTTTGAATTCTAGAATGGCCGCTGTCTGTCTGCTCGACACGCTGATCGAGCGGGCAGACAGCGATGACTCGAGTATAAGCCGAGGGGGGCACTTTCAGCCTCAAAAAAGAGGCTGAAAATCTCGGCTTATACTCGAGTATATACGGTAACAAAAACCACGAGGAAAGAGACAAAAGAAGAGCCACAAAAAACAAGTTCTTTATCTTTGTAGCTTTTTGTAGTACAAATTAAATGACATAACAGAGTGGGTGTAATGTTGGCGAGTAGTGGCTAGCCTTATAATAACATGTATGTAAAATTCTCATTTACACAATATATTATGGTTGATATGAGATCCAGTCATTGTAGTTCAAGCACAGATTCTTGGGAAGTCATTCCTTGTGCTTTGAGCTTGTATTTTCTAATAGAAAATTACAATGATCAAGATGGCATCTTGATTACAGGTTGCAACTGAGGGAAGCAATTGCTTGCTAATTTGATTATTTTGTAGCTTGCAGTAATGTGCTAATTAAGTAAATTATGGTGGAAGTTAAATGTGTTTTTTATGGTATTACAAAATGGTCATTTGAAATATTTTGCTTTACAGAAACAAAATGTACAGCAGTTGTTTTCAAATATTGATTGATCACAAGCCTTAAATTTGAGATTGAAAAAAAACAACATGGTGGAGATTTGATTACATTGCCACGTTGAGGGTTTAAAAGGGTTGTAAACTCGTACTTCACTACCAGTAGATGGTCAGAGCTGGAGATGAGTGTCACCAGTCCTGTCCATCCCTGTTCTATGTTGTGGTCGGACCTATCCTCCTCCATAGCTCAGCTTAGACGCATAAACCTTGGGCCAATGCTCTTTACCTTGTCCATATGGAAAAAATGCCATAGGAAGTTCTCTCTCTCTTCTCCATGCCCACCCCTGTTGAGTGTCATCTTCAACCCCGACTTGCCAGACAGCCTCTCTGCGAAGAATATGTTCCCATGGTTTAGATCGGGCATCTTTCAACTCCGCCACTTGGTGCATCCGATATCCCGTAAACTGCTACCCTTTCCAGAGCTTCAGAATAAATATGACATTCCGAATCAGCTCTTTTTTTCATTCAAACACTATTTTCATTCCAGATCTCCTGCCATGACCTTAGCTAATCCTAGCGCCTTTGAGACTTTATGCACCCAGGGCCCTTGTCAGAAAGGCCTCATAGCCTCCATATATAACATACTCCACAATTCAATCTCCCCTACAATAGATTCCTCTATATGAGGAGATGGGCCAAGATCCTACCAACTTCTTTAACCCTCTCTTTAACCCTCTCTCAATGGCAGGAGATCTGGACGTCCACTTCAAAAGTCTCTAGGTGTGTGGAGCAGAGAGAGACGGCCTATAAGGTACTGATGTTTTGGTACAAAACCCCGGAAGTGTTACACAAATATAATCCCTCCTTATCTAGACTTTGCTGGAGGTGTCTACGGAATGAAGGCACCCATTATCATATCTTCTGGAGCTGTCCATTAATTGTACCTTTCTGGTCCTCGGTCCAATCCCTGCTCCACTCAGTGCTAGGGATAGATATCCCTTTAGACCCTACGCACTATCTATTAGGCCTGCCAATTATGACTCTAAACACGCCAAGAAGTTGACAGCTTTTATTCTCTTGGCTGCCAAGAGAGTAATACCTGCCCTCTGGCTGTCTCCTACCCCCCTGTCCATTCACAGCTAATCTCTGCCATTGCGCATATACGCAGGATGGAACACATGACTGCGCTGGTACAGGATTCCTTACCCAAATTCTCTAAGATATGGGATAGGTGGGATAACTCCACGTTCAACCTGGAGACGGTACCCTGATATGATGATACAAACTCCCAGGAGTGTTTTACCAGGGTTCGGTCTCCGGATTCACATTACATACTCCTTTCACGACTTTTATTTTAACTATGCAACTCTTGTGTTCGAACCTGTGGTGTATCCTCTTCCCCCCCCCCCCCAACCGTGATTTATATGTGTCTTAACACTTTATACCCCGCCTGTGGCAGATCTTGATGTTATATTTGTAATGACAATTTTGACTATCTATACCAGAAGTATATTTTTCCTGTTGTGTAAAAATTCTTTTTTCAATAAACATACATTTAAAAAAAAAAAGGTTGTAAACCTCGGGAAAAAAAAACCTGAGGTAGTATGCATAGGACTTTCTTTTGGTGGTATTTGATCACCTCTGAGATTTTTACTTTTTGCGCAACAAATAATATAAAATAAAAATTTAGAAAAAATTTAAATAAGTACGTTTTCTTCTTCAATGACAGGCACTGATATGGCTGCACTGATGGGCACTGATAAGGCGGCACTGATGGGCACCGATGAGGTGGCACCGATTAGGTGGCACTGATGAGGTGGCACTGATGAGCACTGATGATGGGCATTGATAGGTGGCACTGATGGGCACTGATATGCAGCACTGATGGGCACACATAGGCGGCACTGATGAGCACTCATAGGTGGTGCTGATGGTTACTTATTGGTGGAAATGATGGGTACTTATGGGTGGCACAGTTGGGCACTGATGGTCACTGATAGGTGGGCACTGATGGGCATGGATGGGCACTGAGAGGTGGCACTGATGACACTGATGGGTGGCACTGATAGGTGGCATTGCTGGGCATCACTTTTTTTTTTAGCTGGACCATAATGTTGCCAGTCAGTGCCCATTTATGGGCACTGATTGGCATGTATTGTGCACATTTTTTCATATGTGGATGGCTATGGTGTACTGGCCATCCACATGTTTCCCCCTTCCCTGGTGGTCCTGGGCTGTTGATGGTGGTCCAAGGTGGGCATCCGTGGGGCGGCTGCGCTGATAAACAATCAGCACAGACCTCCCCTGTCAGGAGAGCCACCGATTGGCTCTCCTCTACTCGTGTCTGTCAGATGCAAGTGAAGAAAAGCCGATCACC
This sequence comes from Lithobates pipiens, assembly GCF_037356315.1. Lineage (NCBI taxonomy): Eukaryota > Metazoa > Chordata > Amphibia > Anura > Ranidae > Lithobates > Lithobates pipiens. The sequence continues at coordinate 24,079,366 of NW_027507696.1, read as the reverse complement.
GGCTCTTCCTGTTTACACTGTGATCAGCCATGATTGGACACGTTGGAGGCTCTTTACCGAGATCGGTGTAGCGGTGTGTCAGACTAACACACCACATCACCAATGGCCGATATGCGCCCCCCTACGGGTGCGTGGTGGCTGTTAGCCAGAAAAACGTCATATGATGCCCAGTCAGGATAACTGAACCACTGCCCGGCTGTCATTCTGCTATAGGCCAGGAGGAAAGTGGTTAAATAGGGGCTCATTCAGCTTCTAGAAGCTTCCAAAAGCCCAGCTGACTTCTCTCCACCTATCACACCTGACCTTTCCAGAATGTTCTTCCCATGTGACTTCTGTTGACCTATCATAAGCCCCCCTTTGATTTTATACCAGTATGAGCATTCACTTGAATGGGTCGAGCTCATCAGGGGGTATAATGCCATGTCACTTGGACTAATGGGAAGTGCCCCAGGCTCAGAGGGAAGGGCCCCAGGCTCAGTGGGAATGGCCCCCGGGACCGATGGAAGGTCAGGAGGGGGCCAGGAGGGTCATTCGTGCTTTCTTGCACCAGGGCCCTGAAGGTTTTAGTTATGCCTCTGATCTTCTCTTTTTGTATGCACTACTTGAGGCAGAATGTTTTTATTTATGCTTACGTTGATTGAGCAGATGGACCCAATTTGATATGATGGCTTGATTTATACATACTTTTGTTTGGCAAGTTAGTGGAACGCAATTGTAATATGATATCCACTAGGGATGGCCGAACGGTTCGCCCGGCGGTCGTTTTGTGGCGAATTTCGGCTGTTCGCCGTCCGCCCATCCGGCGGACTATTGCCACCGTTCGCCCGGCGGACTTCCGTGTTTACTGTGTAAAAGAACTTTGACCTATGATGACACATCCATCATGGGGTATAGGACAGCCAATCGAGACATTACAGCACATGGACACTTGGACATTCCCCCTAACTTATAAATAGACCCGATCCGGCGGCCATTTTACATTCTTTCTTCTGTCACTATAAGGAGAGGTTGCTGTGTGGAGCAGGGAGAGACTTCTGTGACCCAAATCGCTATTTATTAGGTCCACAAAAGTTCTTTTAAGGACTGGTATCATGGTATAGGTGTTAGGTGTAGTTCAGGATATAGGTTTGAGGCAGTGCTGTGCTAGTGATTGTTGCAGCAGCCTGAGTGTCTTTTGTCAGTGTAGAGAAAGGGGCAGGACGCTGTGTGCTGCAGGGACAGTCAGTGTAATCATTAGCTGTTACTATTAGGTCCACAAAAGTGCAATTCAAGTTATTGTTCCAGCAGCCTCTGTTTTGTCAGTTTATATAGGGACAGGCAGGAAGCTGTGTGTGAGGCAGTGAGGGACAGTCAGTTTAATCAGTAGCTGTTACTATTAGGTCCACAAAGTTTCTTTTCAGGACTGATATGGTAATAGGCTTGTACACGTATAATATTCTTTCTTCCAAATATAGAAAGAATATTACACTTGACTGCTGCCCTTCTGCTGCAGTCTGCTAATCATTCACAACCTACTTTTTCCACAAAGGTCCTTATAAGGACTGGTAAGGTCTAGGGTGCTACAGTACATAGGGTTGAGTGAGGTACAGTCTGCTATTCCATAAGGACTGGTATAGGTCCACAATACATAGGTTTGAGTTGCACTACTGCTGACCGCTGCCCTATACTGCAGCATTCCTTCATCATTATAGGGAGTGACGTACAGTCTGCTAATCATTCACAACCTACTTGTTCCACAAAGGTCCTTATAAGGACTGGTAAGGTCTAGGGTGCTACAGTACATAGGGTTGAGTGAGGTAAAGTCTGCTATTCCATAAGGACTGGTATAGGTCCACAATACATAGGGTTGAGGTGCACTACTGCTGACCGCTGCCCTATACTGCAGCAGTCCTTCATCAGTATAGGGACTGACGTACAGTCTGCTAATCATTCGCAACCTACTTGTTCCACAAAGGTCCTTATAAGGATTGGTAAGGTCTAGGGTGCTACAGTACATAGGGTTGAGTGAGGTACAGTCTGCTATTCCTTAAGGACTGGTATAGGTCCACAATACATAGGGTTGAGGTGCACTACTGGTGACTGCTGCCCTATACTGCAGCAGTCCTTCATCAGTATAGGGACTGACGTACAGTCTGCTAATCATTCACAACCTACTTGTTCCACAAAGGTCCTTATACGGACTGGTAAGGTCTAGGGTGCTACAGTACATAGGGTTGAGTGAGGTACAGTCTGCTATTCCATAAGGACTGGTATAGGTCCACAATACATAGGGTTGAGGTGCACTACTGCTGACCGCTGCCCTATACGGCAGCAGTCCTTCATCAGTATAGGGACTGACGTACAGTCTGCTAATCATTCACAACCTACTTGTTCAACAAAGGTCCTTATAAGGACTGGTAAGGTCTAGGGTGCTACAGTACATAGGGTTGAGTGAGGTACAGTCTGCTATTCCATAAGGACTGGTATAGGTCCACAATACATAGGGTTGAGGTGCACTACTGCTGACCGCTGCCCTATACTGCAGCAGTCCTATATCAGTATAGGGACTGACGTACAGTCTGCTAATCATTCACAACCTACTTGTTCCACAAAGGTCCTTATACGGACTGGTAAGGTCTAGGGTGCTACAGTACATAGGGTTGAGTGAGGTACAGTCTGCTATTCCATAAGGACTGGTATAGGTCCACAATACATAGGGTTGAGGTGCACTACTGCTGACTGCTGCCCTATACTGCAGCAGTCCTTCATCAGTATAGGGACTGACGTACAGTCTGCTAATTATTCACAACCTACTTGTTCCACAAAGGTCCTTATAAGGACTGGTAAGGTCTAGGGTGCTACAGTACATAGGGTTGAGTGAGGTACAGTCTGCTATTCCATAAGGACTGGTATAGGTCCACAATACATAGGGTTGAGGTGCACTACTGCTGACCGCTGCCCTATACTGCAGCAGTCCTTCATCAGTATAGGGACTGAGAGTTTTGTCACAGGGTCATTTAAAAAATGACAGGCAGAGGAAGAGGCAGGCCCTTCCGCAGGGGTGGTAGGGGTAGGGCAGGAGCAACATGCTTGAGCCAAAGTGGGAAGTTGCAGAAGTTGCGTTCAATTCATTTAAAGGACGCACCAGACTTGGTTGAGTGGCTCACTCAGCCTTACTCTTCTGCACTCTCCTCATCCTCTCGATCTGCACCCTCTTCTTCACTCTCTGCTATGTGCACCCCCAAAGACACTACCACCAACAACAACACCACTACCACCACCACATACCTTCCGCTTGAGTCACAGGAATTATTTTCCGATCCATATCAAGACATTTCTGATGCGCAGCCACTCTTGGTATTGGATCAGGAAGATGAGGTAGCAACAACCGCTACTCAGCAGTCTGACGACAGTACCCAGATCAGCCCAAGGAGGAGGTTGGTCCCCGATGTTGCTGCCTACTCCGAGATCTCTATTTATAGCAGTGGGGAAGGTGACGTCGATGATGACGTGTCTAGTGATGTCACATGGGTGCCCACAAGAGAGGAAGAGGAGGGGAGTTCAGAGGGAAATATGGACCAGCAGATAGGGAGGAAAAGTAGGAATAACTTACATTGCACAGGAGGGACAAAGCAGACTGCAAATGTATCAGGAGCGAGTCATCGACCATGAACGGTCACATCTGGCGCTCCCAGGACACCGGCACATGGCTCTGCAGTGTGGGCTTTTTTTAACGTGTCCGCTGCTGACAATATCGTTGCCATCTGCAATCAGCCCAACACTCACCTAGGGACGACTGCCTTAAGAAGGCATATGAGCAGCCATCACCGAGCCCAGTGGGAGCAACAGAACACACAAAGCCACACTCCAGGCTCTCACCCTCCAGCCTCGTCTTCTACTTCTCCTTCTCCTCTCTCCTCACAATTGTCCTCCCCTCCACCTTCCATCACGCCAAGCTCACGTTTTTCTGCAAAAAGGCAGGCTTCTGTGGGCCTAATGTTCGAGCGTAAAAAAATGATGACGCCGGAGAAACCCTCTTGCCCAACGGTTGACGGCTGGCTTGTCAGAACTGATAGCCCGCCAACTACTGCCATATAAACTGGTGGACTCGGAGGCCTTTCGCAAATTTGTGGCCATTGGAACACCACAATGGAAGGTCCCAGGAAGGAAGTATTTTTCAGAGAAGGCCGGTTTGAAGATGTGTTGGTGACTTCGGATATGAGGTCATTCTATCAGCTGACCCATCGACAGGTGTCATCCGGATCCAGCATCAGGGAACGCCTAGACTGTCAGGTGTCCGACTACATCGGGTTAACGGCCGATGTGGACGCTCTGAGGAGTGATGAACCCCTGGACTACTGGGTGGGTAGGGTTGACCTCTGGCCAGAGCTTGCAGAATTTGCAATCGAACTGTTGGCTTGCCCCTCGTCCAGTGTCCTGTCCGAAAGGACGTTCAGCGCAGCAGGGGGGATCGTGACCGATAAGCATACTCGCCTAGCTCACGACAGTGTTAACTACCTCACATTTCTAAAAATGAATGAGGCATTGATTTCGGGGGAATTCAACACATGTGACCAGTAGACCATGTATATGTCTATAAACAATTTTTTTAATCAAGCACACAGACCTTCTTTCTTCATTTGGCTCACTTCCTTGTCCAAAAAAAGCACACCGTACTATATGCCCGTACCCTCCTCTTTGAAGAGGTTGAGCGGTGTCATATTTCTACTGGGGGCTGCTTATTATGAGAGGCTCCCACCATCCCTGTGCTGTGCTGACTTCCTCCTGGGGCTGCTTATTATGAGGGGCTCCCACCATCCCTGTGCTGTGCTGACTTCCTCCTGGGGCTGTACCTCTGCTGTGCATATTATGAGGGTCTCCCACCATCCCTGTGCTATGCTCATTATGAGGGGCTCCCACCATCCCTGTGCTATGCTTATTATGAGGGGCTCCCACCATCCCTGTGCTATGCTGACTTCCTCCTGGAGCTGCTTACGGTGCAGGTGTCAGTGCTGTATATCACGGTGCTGGTGTCAGTGCTGTATATAACGGTGCTGGTGTGAGTGCTTTATGTCACGCTGCTGATGTCAGTGCTCTCTATCACGGTGCTGCTGTCAGTGCTGTATGCCACGGTGCTGGTGATAGTGCTTTATGTCACGCTGCTGATGTCAGTGCTCTCTATCACGGTGCTGTTGTCAGATCACTCTATCACGGTGCAGGTGTCATTGCTGTATGTCACGCTGCTGATGTCAGTGCTCTCTATCACGGTGCTGCTGTCAGTGCTGTATATCACGGTGCTGGTGTTAGTGCTTTATGTCGGCCTGCTTATGTCAGTGCTGTCTATCACGGTGCTGTTGTCAGATCACTCTATCACGGTGCAGGTGTCATTGCTGTATGTCACGCTGCTGATGTCAGTGCTCTCTATCACGGTGCTGCTGTCAGTGCTGTATATCACGGTGCTGGTGTTAGTGCTTTATGTCGGCCTGCTTATGTCAGTGCTGTCTATCACGGTGCTGGTGTCAGATTACTCTATCGCGGTGCAGGTGTCATTGCTGTATGTCACGCTGCTGATGTCAGTGCTCTCTATCACGGTGCTGCTGTCAGTGCTGTATATCACGGTGCTGGTGTTAGTGCTTTATGTCACGCTGCTTATGTCAGTGCTCTCTATCACGGTGCTGGTGTCAGATCACTCTATCACGGTGCAGGTGTCATTGCTGTATGTCACGCTGCTGATGTCAGTGCTCTCTATCACGGTGCTGCTGTCAGTGCTGTATATCACGGTGCTGGTGTTAGTGCTTTATGTCACGCTGCTGATGTCAGTGTTCTCTATCATGGTGCTGTTGTCAGATCACTCTATCACGGTGCTGCTGTCAGTGCTGTATGTCACGGTGCTGGTGTTAGTGCTTTATGTCACGCTGCTGATGTTAGTGCTCTCTATCACGGTGCTGTTGTCAGATCACTCTATCACGGTGCAGGTGTCATTGCTGTATGTCACGCTGCTGATGTCAGTGCTCTCTATCACGGTGCTGCTGTCAGTGCTGTATATCACGGTGCTGGTGTTAGTGCTTTATGTCACGCTGCTGATGTCAGTGCTCTCTATCATGGTGCTGGTGTCAGATCACTCTATCATGGTGCAGGTGTCATTGCTGTATGTCACGCTGCTGATGTCAGTGCTCTCTATCACGGTGCTTGTGTCAGATGAATCTATCACGGTGCAGGTGTCATTGCTGTATGTCACGCTGCTGGTGATCATCTCATGCACCCTCTTCTTTGCCTACCCTGACCTTCCCTCTCCTCCATTGCCTTCATGCGCTCCACAGTCTTGAATTGTCACAACAATTTCACATATAAAAAAAGAATGCTTGTAGTTGTCGATCCCAGATTCACCTCATACATGTGTTATGTCATTGGCCACGTGGTGGGACATTGTTTGCACAGCTATTAATTATTTTGTGGCTGCAAATTTGACCTGTAGGTTTGCAAAGTTCGCCTCCCATTGAAGTCAATGGGGCCCGTCGGAAGTTCGTCCATCACTAATAACCACTACTCTTTTCTGTTGTCTATTATTTTATGACCTGTGAAATTCTATAGGCCAACCTACGAGATTGTATTCTTGCCTTCTGCCATTATCGTCTCTTGATGTTTCATTTCTCTTTCTTGAAAAAATCAATAAACATATTAAATGAGAAAAAAAAAACATGCAAAATAATATAGTGAGAATATGTGCAGTCTTTACATGCTTTCACAAGGATGATGTGTCAACAGAACCCACATAAGGCATTTTTACATCAAGAAGTCAACGTTAGTTTGTATTTATTTCACTGAAAAAGGCCCCCAAACCAAAACACTTTCACTAGGTTGCTCTGTCAACATAACCCACACGACCATTTATTAAATCAAGAAATGAATAATAGAGTTTATTCTATTCTTTCACTGAATAAATCCCCCAAAGTATTATAGTGAGTACATGCACTCATTTTCATTTTGAACACGACCCACACCAAAAATGAAATCAAGAAATCAACATTAGAGTGTATTTATTTTGCAGAAAATGCCCCTATAAAATAGTTGTGAGTACTTATCACATTTATTTAAACCCTTTGACTTGGACTTTCTACAGGACAAGCACTAGCAAGCTTTCAATTAAAATATCAACATATTAGTATTTTTATTTCATCGAAAAAAGCTCCCAAAAATATGATAGTGGATATATGCACAATCTTTAAACACTTTTACTAAACAGCAACCCTAGTCTTCACACCACTTTTATTAGGTTGATTTTTCAACAGGAACCCCACCAGCCAGTCTTTAAAAAAAAAATTAAGAAAAATCAACATTACAGTGTATTTATTTCACAGAAAATGCCCGCAAAATAGTATAGCGAGTGTATGCACAGTTTTAAATATTTTTGCTAAACAGTACCCCCCCCCCCCCCTTTATTTTTTCCCTGACATGACTGAAAGTAAAACATTATATAAAAATGTGAAAAAATGGTACAGCAGGTTGTTAAGGATGCTAGTGGGTGCAGAGTCCTTAAAGTGATTGTAAAGGTTTGCTTTTTTGTTTTTTGTTTTTAAATAACAAACATATTATACTTACCTGCTTTGTGTAAGGGTTTTGCACAGAGCGCCCCAATCCTCCTTTTCTGGGGTCCCCTGGTGGCGCTCCTGGCTCCTCCTCTGCATCTAGTGCCTCCACGGAGAGCCACATTTCATGGGGACACTCATGCGGGCACGCTTCCGAGTCCTGTTGCTGCATCCATTGAGACAGAGAGCAAGACTCGGCACCACAACGTGTCACTGGATTTGATTGAGAGCAGTGGGAGCCAATGGCTCCCACTGCTCTCAGTCTATCTAATGAGGACCAGTGACAGCAGCTGGAGCTGCTGGGCTCATTCTCACTGCTGGAAAGATTGGGTTCAGGTAAGTAAAAGGGGGGCTCCGGGGGGGGGGGGGGGAGTTGCACCACAAAAGGTTTTTCACCTTACTGCATTCTATGTTAAAAACCATAAGAATCTACAACTCCTTTAACAACCAATGATGTCACCAACTCCATTCACTTACATAGCTTAAAATCTGGGAACAATTAAAAAAAATGGCATGAGGTCCTCCTCATATTCTTTACCAGACCCTTATCTGAGCATGCAGATCTTCTGGTCTGGTATGAATTTGCAGGGGAACGCCATGCAGAAATCAATAAAAATAAATAAATAAATAATAATAAGCCCCCCACTCCCCCGCCCCAAAAAAAAAATACACACCAGACTATTAGGGTATATTTGAACCGTTACCTTGTAAAACAACCCATTCAATAAACAACTGAAATACAAGGCAAAATGTTTGTGTGTGTGTATATATATTTTCCTTTTGTAAATAGGGATGCACCCATCTGAGCTCGATTATTGATACTTTTTCTTCGCTGATACCAATTATCAATACTCATTTTTGGGTCATGTGACAGTTTTTTTACAGCTCGTCCACACCATAAATGCATAAAAACTGTTAGGAAAATGCACAGATCACAATTGCTGGGACATCAGTTTCACATCAGTTTTCATGTGCATTTCAGTGAGTTTTTACAGCCTGTTCCCATTTGTGCGGGCTGGCCACAGTGTGATTTGAAAAGAGTCCGGTGCGATTTCAGTCCTACTCAGGTGCGATTTCTAATCTCCTACACTACAATTCCCATTGGAATCACCCGAACCACTGAATGGAATCGCACCGGACCTGGCTTTAAAATTGCACTGCACACTGGCCGGAGCAGGAGACTCAATAAAAGTACTATTTGGTTCAGTAAAGACTTTGCATATGGCATGTACATACAAGTAAATCATTTTGTTAAAAACGCTCCCCTTACAATATATATAGAGGGAGGGGGAACCCCCAACATCATCTCTCCAGATGTATATATGTCTGTTGCAAAGTCTCTCAAACCAAAATAGAGTACGTGTGTATCAAACTAAATGCGAAGAGGAAAATATATGCACCAAAAAGTCAGAAACCAAAGGACTATGATATGGCCTGAAAATAAAATATTAAGCTCATGTAAAAGCCCAAAACAATAATGCAGATATACTTGTGTGCTCAGGAATAAATTTATATTTTTGTTAAGTATAATTTCATGCTACCTCCATGTCCCTGTGGAGGCTACATTCCTCCAGATCTCCCCTTCCCTTTAAAGTCTTTTAAGCCAATTGCTATTTGGCATCAAAGCAGGAAGATGTGCAATGGATAGCCGATTGGTTATATCATTAAAGCACCCAAAACAGGGGAAGAAGACCAGCAACACACCTCACAGTGCTGCCATGCCCACCAACACCCTCTCACTGCCCAAAACCAAAAACATGTTCAGGGCCATGGAACATCGGGTGGGGGGGGGGGCTGGAACATTTGGGACCTGCCCCTACAGAGAATTAACCCAGAAGGAGACCACCCCCTGGCATTGCATACAGCCCAAATATGAGGCAGATGTCAAGACCCCTGGTAAACAACAAATGATATGATATGACAAAAATGCAGTACCCAAATAAATAACCAATTTGCTTTCAGGGAATGATCAATCATCTTATTTTTATATATATATATATATATATATATATATATATATATATATATATATATATATATATATATATATATATATATATATATATATATATATATATGTATATGTAGTGCCAGCTCCTGAAGAGCACGCGCTATTTGTTTTGTCAGTTAACTATTCCTGGAACCGCAGTTTGGTTTTGGGTTCAATTACACAAAATTTTGGCCTCAGTACTAGTCTGGCTGGACTGCATGGTGTTCTGCCTCACCATAGGTGGTGCTGTCATCTCTGGTAGGGTTTTGAACGCAGTCTAGTTGAGTGCATTAAGTGTTTATTCTCTCTTAGAACCAGCCCAGTGGGAGTGTTCTCTTGCTGTGCATGGTGGGAGAGGGTACTTAAGGTGCTGACGTCACGTGCTTCGGGGTTCCGGTCCAGAAGATCTTTCTGTCTGTTTGGTCCTGGTCCTCCTGACCAGCCCCCAGGGCTCTTATGGCCTGGGGTGCGGATCCACCGGACTCCAAGTCTCGGGGCTGGCTAGCCCCATGCAAAGTAACTGAAGGAAGGATTCAAAGGTGGTCCGGTGCTGTCTCGGTTAGTGGAGAGGCCCAGCAACTATAGAAGCATCCAGGGGAGGACTCTTCGGGGGAAGACCGAAAAAGGGTTGGCTTCTCGGAAAGAGCCTGGAGGCTAAGTTGAAAGTCCCTAAGCGAATCTGATCTCATATGGTATCGCCGGACCGGCTGCAAGATACTCGTGCTATACTATATTGTTTATTCTTTTGCAAATAAAAATCCCTTAAGTGGATCTGGCGTCAGTCTCTACAGTTCTTGGGCCATCTGCCTCGGGAAACCCCTAGACACGCATGAGATGAAGAAGGTAACGGTAAGCCAAATCAGCCGCTCCTTCGGGGGGTCAGTGCTACATATATATATATATATATATACCGTATTTATCGGCGTATAACATGCACTTTTTCCCCCTTAAAATCGGGGGAAAGTCGCGGGTGCGTGTTCTACGCCGATCCCCGCTGTCTGTGAGTCTAAAAGACCGAGCGCGGCCGAAAAAGAGCAATCGCCGCAGAAAAAGACCGAGCCGTCTGCTCGGCTCCGCTCGTAGTCCCGCCTCCCTGCTGTTTCTGGAGCGAGCGCTGCCGAAAAAGACCGAGCTGACTGTACTGTGTACTCGGCTTGGCTCGGCTTGCAGCCCCGCCCATACTGGTTGAGGGGCTCCAGGGGAGTTGTTTATTTGGGAGGAAACTGGCTTTTCAGTTTCCTCATTGTTTCCAAAAATCCAGTTGGGGACCTGGAGCCCGGAGATTCCATAGTTTTATGGGTGGGATGGAATCTCCAATCCTGGGACTGGGTTTTGGGACTCACCAGCACACTGACTGGTCAGGTGTGTGTTGGTCTATTTCAAGACACCTGACCATGGTTCTGGGCTCCACCCTCCCGAGTTCAGGCAAGCAAGGGAGAAGCATGCATGTCTGTATGGTATAATCAGAGGGCCCAAAGCTGTGGGCTGAGTAGCAAGGAAGATAAAAAGAGGTACAGTAGTTGTACGACATCTCTGTTATATGGCCAAGAGGGCTGAAGTCTAAAGCCTGAACGGCAGTACTGCTGAAGAGAGCCAGGTGGCTTGGTATTTTTCTGTTTATTATTACGTTGTTGCTGTGGAAAGCTAAAACCACTGTGTGGGAAACCCTCCTGTTATTGGACTTGTTTTCTTTTACTTTTAATAAAAGTGGGCCAACAAGCCCTTAAATGGCATGCCTGGCGTGGACTCTGCTCACTGGTGTGCTCTACACAGAGGCTAAATAACCCCCAAATATTACAATATATATATATATATATATTTATGTTTCTGGCTATTGTCTCTCAGATAATTTTTCTTGCAAGGTAGAGCGTGCCTTGTCTTTTTTTGCTGCCTATTGAAGTGTTCGCTTACTATTAGCACAAGGCAGTTTCTATCAAACACTTACCTAAAACCTATAATTGGAATGTTTTGGGGTTAATATGGGGGTGGGAGAAGATTCATGGAATTTGAGGTTGTGCTTTTGAAGCGTATTTGTGCACTTGTTTTGGATAGTTTTAAGACAATGCATTACCATGTTAAAAACAGGTTTTATAGCCAACACTACCCTAAAACGATACAGTGTGAACACTGGAATCGGCACTCCAAGATTGCTCCATAAATCCCCTACAGAGGCTATAATAGTAAGGATAAGGGTGAATGCTCTAAACGGTGGGAGTATATCGGTAACTGTACAAGTTGAAAAACTGAGTCAAAAGGCCTGATTTGAACTACCAAAGAACTACATAGAACTACATAGAATGTATACAGTGGGGGCGTGGCTTAGCGGCTGATGTAGGAGGACATGTGCGCCTGGAGCTCCACCGGCCATCCATGCTTTTATCCTTTCCTGGCTTGCCCCGGACCGCTGCTTTTTATCATCCTGCTCCACCGGCCACTGGGAGACACTCAGACCTCAGCTGTACCCACCGAACGGGCCGCCGACATGTCAAAACAACACAACGGAGGCAAGATGCAGACGGACCCCCCAGGCCAAGATGGCGCCAGCATGAGACGTGAGGCCAAAGACCAGTAAAAGGAGGCCGTACAGAAACTCCTGTGGGGGGGGGGGGGAACTTATAAGGATGCCCTAGCTGGTCAGCCTGCAACAGGAGGCACCCCTGGAGGCTCCCCGGAGGTAGATGACACAGTCCCCTTGGAGGATGAAGACAGATTATCATCTGCATGGAACACAGTGAGTACTCCTAAAGATAATATGTCTGAGACACAGATCACCATCCCCAGAGCAGATAAAATAGAACCCGCATTGAGAGACATATTTACTGTTGTAACAATATCCGTGCCTTGGGAACCCCGGAGCGGGCAGAGGGTAAAAACCCAGTAGACTTTATAGCTATGGCTAATCTCTGCGTTTGGCAGGGAATCCTTCTTGCCACTTTTTGCGGTAGAACGTGCCCACAGAGTGCCCACTCGTCCATTACCTCCAGGCAACCACCCCAGACCCTTCCTGTTTAAACTACTTAATTACAAGGATCGGGATGCAATATTGTCCAAAGCAAGGGGCCTGCCTGACAAAATGGAGCTTGATAATTTTCCCGGAATCTCACTGTTTCCAGATTTTTCAGCTGAGCTGCAAAAAAGAAGAGCAACATTTAAAGACGTCAAAAGAAGGCTCAGAGATCTAAACATACAATACAGCATGCTATACCCGGCCCGACTTTGCATCACTGCCCTTGGCGCAACCCACTTTTTTGACCGACCTGTGGCGGCCGCACAATGGTTGGACTGGGAAGACAAAGCACTCAACGATGCAAGACAGCAACGTCCTTCACCATAATTTGGGGCCCAGTTGCAACTAGCAAGATGGAATCACATATATACAAGCCTGGCGGAGTGAGAAGGACATTGTGATAGTTATCTAACCACAAGTTGCTCCATGTCGTCTGCACATGTGAAACCCTATCTGTCACCTAGAAGCAATTTTTATGGGAGTTTCCATGGCCTCCCCCGCCCCAAGAGTACATGTTGGGGGCTTTTTCTACTTCAGCCTTACAGGTTGAGAGCCCTGTTGGCTCCGCAAATGACATCTTAACGGTTTTACATTTTTTTGGTTGTTTTTTCTTTCTTTTTGTTTCCTTTTTTCTTCAGAATCACACGAGACATTGACTGTTTACTTGATCTTCCGGAGCTACTTCTGCGACTTCCTGTTAGATCTGCCACTAATGGACTATATAAGGGTGCCTCAGGTACTACTGTAAACAGGATAATCATAGATGTCGAATTAAGGTCAAATGCACTTACTTGCCTTAGCTTAATTGCGTTGGTACCCATGCTATTCATACATATAATCGCAGTACATACCACTGTTGGCTACTATTAAGCTCCTATCATGGAACGTCAGAGGGATAAGTAATCCTGTGAAAAGACTAGCAGTTCTGAGACACCTTAAAGCTATGGGAGCTGGAATCGTATGTCTGCAGGAGACCCACTTTGCACCTGATGCCCTGCCTAGTCTTAGTCCTAGAGTATATAATACCCAATTTCACTCTACATACTCTGCTTACGCCAGGGGAGTGAGTGTTCTGATTCGTCAGGAAGCGCACTTTACCTGCTCCCAACAAATCATTGAACCAGGAGGGAGGTACATTTTCTTACTATGTAAAGTGGCCCATATGATATGCATTATTGCTAATATATATATATATATATATATATATATATCACCTCTTTACTCAGCTGAAGTTCTTAGATGCCTAGCTAGGTATATGGCATGGTTCCCCAATGTGCCCTTGTTAGCAATGGGAGACTTTAATAATTATTTAAATTATAAATGGGATAAAGTGCCTCTACCCCCCGCCATACCTACCCGCCCTGGGGTTCACACTCCATTCATGGATTTACATGCTGAGCTTGGCTTGACAGATGTGTGGAGAAGAACCCACCCCCAGTCTAGACAGTACTCATGCTGCTGCACAGCCTATGGAAGCTTGTCTAGGATTGACCTGGGGTCGGGAAATACAACTTTACTTCCGACTGGTTGCAGACTCTGGGTATGGGGATAGACACATTTCTGACCATTCCTCCTTCTGGGTTGAGATTACAGTGCCCATTGGCGTTAAACTCAGGGGTAGGAAACTCAACCCTTTCTGGTTTGCACTATTTCCTTCGCCCGATCCCATAAGGGATAGTCTTAAAATTTTTCTGCAGGATAATATAGACTTGGCCCTGTTGGGAACTGTCTGGGATGCTGCAAAGGTCTTTTTACGAGGGCAGTTCATAACTACTATTAATGGTATAAAAACGAACACTAAAGCCTGGGAACGGGAGGTGTGCAGGGTACTTAGAAAGTCAGAGGACAACTATATTAACAATTCCACAGAGGACACAAAAAATGCCTGGCTGGGGGCGCAACCCATGTCTAACCAGCTTGCACTCCAGCTGGCTGAAAAAAATAGATTTTTCTTGCAACAAACGCACTTTGGAGAGGGAGAGTCCACCGGGCATATGTTGGCCTTGCTGGCACGGGCCCAGGGATCCACCCCTGTGGTTTCTTCCTTGTGTGATACACAGGGGATAACCCATATGGACACCTCCTCCATATTACAAATTTTTCGTTCATTTTATGCTGACTACACCTCCAAAGTACATCCTAGCGATAATGATATAGCAGATTTCCTTGAAAAATGTGAGCTTCCTCACTTGTCTACCTAGCTCTAGCATTGGAACAAACCCACAACAATAAAGCCCCGGGAGCTGACGGTTTTCCATCTGAGGTTTACAAGAGATATGCTACCACATTACTGCCTACACTTTTGAAAGTATTTAACAATGCATTAGAACTCGGAACATTACCAGACTCCATGAATGAAGCAGTAATAATAGTGATTTTGAAACTGGGCAAGGCTGCAACGTCTCCTGACTCTTATAAACCCATCTCCTTACTTACGACAGATGTTAAATTGCCATCAAGAGTGCTGGCAACGAGACTATCCCAGGTCATACAAAAACTGATCCACAGGGATCAGTCAGGTTTTATACCCACGAGATCCACAGCCCAAAATATTAGACGTCTCTTTCTAAATATCCAAATCCCAGTGGAGAACCCTGGTAACCAGGCCATTCTCTCACTGGATGCGGCTAAGGCCTTCGACAGTGTCGAGTGGCCTTACCTGTGGAAGGTCTTAGAGAGAATGGGCATGGGCAATACATTCATCAGATGGGTTAAATTGCTATATGCTCAACCAACAGCCCGAATTAGAGTTAATGCAGAACTGTCCGAGCCATTTCCGCTGTTCAGAGGCACTAGGCAGGGGTGCCCATTGTCACCCCTGCTGTTCGCCCTGGCATTGGATCCACTCGCAGCAAGAATGAGAGATAATAGTGAGATTATAGGGTTCAAAAGGCACACAGGGACAGATGTGGTGTCATTGTATGCTGATGACACCCTAATATACTTAGGGGACACTCAGGGATCTCTGACTGCGACTATGAACCTAATTAAAATATTTGGCACATTATCTGGCTTTTCAATAAATTGGAATAAGTCTGTGCTGATGCCCTTGGCCTCACTGACAGTACCTCTTCCTGACTGCATGGCCATGATTCAAATAGTGCCCTCTCTTCGATATCTGGGTTTACAGGTGTCCCCGGAGGTCTCACAATATATCCCCCTTAACCTTCTACCTTTGCTAGCTACATTTAGAGAGAAATGCAAAGCCTGGTGCAAACTACCGCTATCCGTACTGGGGAGGGCTAACCTCATAAAAATGGTATGGGCACCGCAACTACTTTACGTCTGCCATAACTCCCTGATGTGGATCCCTAGGCACTGGTTTGACAAGATAGACTCCCAGTTTAGGGAATTAATATGGCGCACAAAGATTGCCAGACTCAGCTTAAATACTCTACAATATAAAAAATAAGAAGGAGGACTGGCAGTACCGCATGCTAGGACTTACTTCCTGGCCTCCCAGTTACAAGAACTGGGTGGCTGGGGACTGGAAGACCCCCTGGACCCAATACGTAAAATACTGGGTACCTCTAGAGACGACTGTATAGCACTCTCCAACCTAGAGGCAGGATATACACACCAAGACAGAGGTTCCCGAACCATAACCCTATTAATTACCCTATGGTCCCACGTTAAACGCTTGCTACAGGTGCTTGGTTTTCTAACCCTCACTCCTATCTGGGGTAGTGTTGGTCATCTTACTTTAAAAAAGTAATTAGTTAAAGCGGGGTTCCACCCTAAAGTGGAACTTCCGCTGTTCGGAACCCTCCCCCCCTCCGGTGTCACAATTGGCACCTTACAGGGGGGAGGGGGGTGGAGATACCTGTCAAAGACAGGTATTTACACCCACTTCCGGGCATGGACTCCCATGGGAGTCTATGTCATTTCCTGTCCTGCCGCGCTGTCTGCTGGGACACACACGGGTCCCAGTGACAGCGCGGACAATTCCTATTGCGCTGCGCGACTCGCGCATGCGCAGTAGGGAACCGGGAAGTGAAGCCGATTCGCTTCACTTCCTGATTCCCTCACCTAGAATGGTGACGGCAGCAGCCGAGAGCCGAGCGATCGATCGGCCTCGGCTGCCGGCATCGCTGGAACCCGGGACAGGTAAGTGTCCATTTATTAAAAGTCAGCAGCTGTAGTATTTATAGCTGCTGGCTTTTAATATTTTTTTTTTAAGGTGGAATCCCTCTTTAACCACTTGCAGACCGGACCATTTTGCTGGTCAAAGACCAGACCACTTTTTGCGATTCGGCACTGCGTCGCTTTAACTGACAATTGCGCGGTCGTGCGACGTGGCTCCCAAACAAAATTGACGTCCTTTTTTTCCCACAAATAGAGCTTTCTTTTGGTGGTATTTGATCACCTCTGCGATTTTTTTTTTTTGCGCTATAAACAAAAATAGAGCGACAATTTTGAAAAAAACGCATTATTTTTTACTTTTTGTTATAATAAATATCCCCCAAAAATATATAAAAAAACATTTTTTCCCCTCAGTTTAGGCCGATACGTATTCTTCTACATATTTTTGGTAAAAAAAATCGCAATAAGCGATTATTGATTGGTTTGCGCAAAAGTTATAGCGTTTACAAAATAGGGATAGTTTTATAGCATTTTTATTAATAATTTTTTATTATTTTTTTTTTAGTAATGGCGGCGATCTGCGATTTTTATTGTGACTGCGACATTGTGGGGGACCCATCGGACATTTTTGACACATTTTTGGGACCATTGTCATTTATACAGTAATCACTGCTATATAAATGCAGTGATTCCTGTGTAAATGACACTGGCAGTGAAAGGGTTAACCAGTGGGTGGCAGTGTAGGGGTTAAGTGTTCCTAGGGGTGTGTTACTAACTGTGGGGGGGTTGGGCTTTCATTTAGTGTACACTGATCTCTGCTCCAATCACATGGAGCAGAGATCAGCGTCACTAGTTGCTAGGCAGAATGGAGAAATGTTGTTTATACAGCATTTCCTCCATTCGGCCGCTCCGTGAGACGATCGCGGGGATGCCCGTGGCGATCGAGTCCGCGGGTCCCGCGACCGGACTCACGGGGGTCCCGACCAGCGCGGGAGCGCGCCGCCGGCGGCGCGCTCCCGATGGCAGGGCGGCATCGAATATTGGACGTACCTGTACGCCAATATGCCTGCCCGTGCCATTCTGTCGACGTACATCGTCGTGCGCTGGTCGGGAAGTGGTTAAGTTACAAATTACTTCTCCCAAAAAGTAATTGCGTTAGTAACGTAACTCAGTTACTACATTGGAAAAGTAATTAGTTACTTAGCAAAGTAACTGTGACTTTTTTTTTATATTCTAAGAGGCGGGTCTAGTATTACTGTAAGCAAGGGGCACGTTCCCCCCTGCACATCTATTTCCCCTCTGTACCCCCTTGCACGTCTATTTCCCCTCTTTTTCCCTTCCCCCCACACACATATATCTGTTCCCCACTACACAACTGTCATCACCCCCACAAACATATATCTGTTTCCCCTT
The DNA here is from genome assembly GCF_037356315.1 of Lithobates pipiens. Lineage (NCBI taxonomy): Eukaryota > Metazoa > Chordata > Amphibia > Anura > Ranidae > Lithobates > Lithobates pipiens. The sequence continues at coordinate 24,061,308 of NW_027507696.1, read as the reverse complement.
TGTACATCTGTCCCCCCCAAACTCACAGATCGGATCGTTCCTCGGATCAGAGTCATGGATCAGATAATTTTTCGGATCAGCAGATAATAATTGAATTTGCAAAAACCTGTGAAAATTCCACCACCATATAGTCCCCATTGTAATATCCACAATCTCCCCACTGTAATATCCATGTCATCTCCCCCACTGTAATATTGGCTGAGTATGACTGGGTACGGCTGAGCATGGCTGGGTATCGCTGAGTATGACTGGGTATTACCGAGTATTGCAGAGTATGGCAGAGTATGGCTGGGTATTACCAAGTATGGCAGAGTATGGCCGGGTATTACCGAGTATGGCAGAGTATGGCTGGATATTAACGAGTATGGCAGAGTATGGCAGAGTATGGCTGGGTATGGCTGGGTATTGCAGAGTATTGTCAGGGTACCTACAATTGAGACATGCATTGCAATTGCAGTCCCGACTCACGCCAATCCGACTGAATGACCATGCCATTGTGCAATTGATCCTAATGGAGAGAGAAAAAAAGATATGATATCTAGAGGGTATGGCATTATTCTTAATGCACTTCAGGATTCTGCTGGTCTACCATGTAGGCGAAATGGGTGGAAGATCTGGGACCGATGAATGAAGAGACATGCAATCTCTGCCTCGCCTCCGCCCCCTTGGTCTCAGCGTCGGCCTCCCAAAAGCTGACACATCTCTATTTACTGCCCCCAGTCTACAGAACACCTGCCAAGCTACATGGTTGGGGCCTCCGTGATACACCCTTATGCCCTATGTGCATGAGAGACCATGGCAACCTCCTACATATGTTCTGAAAGTGTCCAAAACTGGTGTCATATATCAGATAAGACCAGAACTGTGTGGACTGCAACAGAGGAAACCCAAACGTGTATACGTGAAATATAATTATTTATTAAGGGAAGTAAATAATATAAGTACAACCACACAGTGCAATAAATCAACCAACAGAGACCCCCAAATAAAACCAAACAGATATGTACAATAAATGGGAAATACCAGGATCATAAACGATAGGCAGGCCAGGGTCATGCACAGAGGATCAGTAGATAAACAAGGGCAGTCCAGAATCAGAGACACAAGCCAGGCCAAGGTCATACACCAGGAGATTAGCAGATGGGGTAAGGAACACAGGACAGGGAGAGGATGGACGGATCAGACTGCAGGGCAGGGATGATGGTAACAGGTGGGACAGGGTAGGGACCAGGACAGGGAAACAGGTTCAGGGCACAGGAGCAGGTACAGAACCAGGCTCAGGATCAGGATCAGGACCAGGATCAGGATCAGGATCAGGATCACAAGCAGCAGGTCAGGGCACAAGGACAATACCAAGGCAAACATGTGAGTGCTTGCCAGCTATTTATAGGCCTGTGATTGGCCTCAAGTGACACCTGATTGCAGGAGGTTCTGTCTGCTCCATACTGCCAGGATCCATCCGCTGGTGGACGCCAGTACTGTAGCCCAAAGATGAAATAACATCAGCAGGGAAAAGCTCTCCTGACAGTTCCAAACTGCCAGGAGACACCTGCTGGTGGACCTCAGTACTGCATGCCAAAAGACAGATATTATCAGCGGATGGAACATTTCCTGACAACTGGTTCGTTACTGGAATGGGATCCTCAAGGTTATTTCTCAGGTGTTTGCGGTCGTCATTCCAAAGAATCCCGTGGTATGCCTGTTGAGAGCCCTGGATGAAGAGGCATTGACTCCAGCTGCCCATACGACGACAATCCGACTACTTTATGTAGCCCGGAAATGAATAGCGCAATTATGGATAACTTACAGGGTCCCCACCAGGCAACAATGGATCGATCAAGTAAACAAAATGTTAATAAGGGAAAAGCTGGCCTACCAGCACAGAAATGCATCACAAAAATTGTATACAATGTGGCAGGATTGGCTGGATATTCCGGGACTGGCGCCTCATCAGCTGATGATGGTCTGGAGAGTTATTACTTACCGGTTGCTCATGGGTGTGAACGAAGATGTGGATGCATCCTGTCAAAAAGTGATAGGTATCTGGGGTTCAGGGAACATACCCAATCTTGTAGCCCATGTGTGTTGTGTGTTCCGAATGTTTTTTTACATTTTCTGTTTTATATTTTTCTTTGACTTGACTTGTTTTTGATTCACAATGCCACTAGCAATGTGTAAATCTAATGTATAATTGTCCCTTGTGGACCACTGTAACATGTATGTCCGATGTCGACTGCTTTATTGTGTTTTGACATTGTTTGATTATCTGTGGCTTGTAACAATTCAATCTTTAATAAAAAAACTTTTCAGATTTAAAAAAAAAAAAATGTATACAGTGCCTTGCAAAAGTATTCACCCCCTTGGCCTTTTTTTTGTGTTTTGTTGCCTCAAAACCTGGAATTAACATGGATTGTTTGAGGATTTGCATCATTTCATTTACAGAACATGACCACAACTTTGAAGATGCTTTTTTTTTATATTGTGAAGCAATATTCACCCCCTAAAGTCCCCCTAAAGGGGGTGAAAATCAATACTTTCACCCCTTTAAAGTCAATATTTAAGTCTGACCGCAGATTTTCTATTGGATTGAGGTCTGGGCTTTGACCAGGTCATTCTAACACATTTACATGTTTCCCCTTAAACCACTCAAGTGTTGCTTTAGCAGTGTGTTTGGGGTCATTGTCCTGCTGGAAGGTGAACCTTCATACTAGCCTCAAATCACACAGAGAGTGGTACAGGTTTTGCTAAAGAATATCCCTGTATTTAGTACCATCTATCTTTCCCTCAACTCTGACCAGTTCCCCAGTCCCGACTGCTGAAAAACATCCGCACAGCATGATGCTGCAGGGAAGGTGTTCTTTGGGTGATGTGATATGTTGGGTTGGGTTTGCGCCACACATAGTGTTTGCTTTGATTGCCAAAAAGTTCAATTTTAGTCTCATCAGACCAGAGCACCTTCCTCCATACATATTGCAAGTCTCCCACATGCCTTTTCGTAAACTCAAAACGTGCTATTTTGTTATTTGCTGAAAGTAATGGCTTTCTTCTGGCCACTCTGCCATAAAGCCCAACTCTATGGAGCGTACAGCTTATTGTCGTCCTATGTACAGATACTCCAGTCTCTGCTCTGGAACTCTGCAGCTCCTCCAGGGTTACCGTAGGTCTCTGTGCTGATTCTCTGATTAATGCCCTCCTTGCCCGGTCTGTGAATTTTGGTCTGCGGCTGTCTATTGGCAGGTTTTCTGTTGTGCCATGTTCTTTCCATTTGGCTATGATAGATTTGATGGTGCTCTTAGGGATCATCAAAGATTTGGATATTTTTTTATAACCTAACTCTGACTTTTACTTCTCAACAACATTGTCCCTTACTTGTTTGCAGAGTTCTTTGGTCTTCATGGCAGTGTTTGGTTAGTGGCGCCTCTTACTTAGGTGTTGCAGCCTCTGGGGTCTTTCAAAAAGGTGTGTATATGTAATGATAGATCATGTGACACTTAGATTGCACACAGGTGGACATCATTTTACAAATTATGTGACTTCTGAAGGTAATTGGTTGCACAAGAGCTTTTTGTTGGGCTTCATAACAAATTTTAGTGAATGGCCACGTGTCTTATTAACCACTTCAGCTCCGGACCAATAAACACCTTAAGGACCAGAGGTCTTTTTGCAATTTCGCACTGCGCTGCTTTAACTGGTAATTGCGCGGTCATGCAATATTGCACCCAAACGAAATTTGCGTCCTTTTCTTCCCACAAATAGAGCTTTCTTTTGATGGTATTTGATTGCCTCTGCGATTTTTTTTTTTTGCGATATAAATGTAAAAAGAGCGAAAATTTTGAAAAAAAAAGATATTTTCTTCTTTTTGTTATAAGAAAAATCGAATAAACTAAATTTTAGTCATACATTGAGGGCAAAATTTATTTAGCCACATGTCTTTAGTAAAAAAAATGTCAATAAGCGTATATTTTTTGGTTTGCGCAAAAGTTATAGCGTCTACAAACTAGAGTACATTTTCTGGAATTTACACAGCTTTTAATTTATGACTGCCGATCTCATTTCTTGAGGTGCTAAAATGGCAGGGCAGTACAAATCCCCCCCAAATGACCCCATTTTGGAAAGTAGACACCCCAAGGAAATTGCTGATGGGTATGTTGAGCCCATTGAATATTTATTTTTTTTGTCCTAAGGGATTGAATAATGACAAAAAAAAAAAAAAAAAAATTTTTTTACAAAAAGTTGTCACTAAATGATATATTGCTCACACATGCCATGGTTATATGTGGAATTGCACCCCAAAATATATTCCGCTACTTCTCCCGAGTATGGCGATACCACGTGTGTGGCACTTTTTGGGAGTCTAGTCGCGCACGGCACCCCGAAAACCAATCACCACCTTCAGGATTTCTAAGGGTGCAAATTTTTGATTTAACTCCTCACTACCTCACAGTTTCGAAGGCCATAAAATGCCAAAATAGCACAAAACCCCCCAAAATGACCCCATTTTGGAAAGTAGACACCCCAAGCTATTTACTGAGAGGCATGTTGAGTCCATGGAATATTTTATATTTTGCCACAAGTTGCGGGAATATTACAAACTTTTTTTTTTTTGCACCAAGTTGTCACTAAATGATATATTGCTCACACATGCTATGGGCATATGTGAAATGACACCCCAAAATACATTCTGCTGCTTCTCCCGAGTACGGGGATACCACATGTGTGGGACTTTTTGGGAGTCTAGTCGCGCACGGCACCCCGAAAACCAATCACCACCTTCAGGATTTCTAAGGGTGCAAATTTTTGATTTAACTCCTCACTACCTATCACAGTTTCGAAGGCCATAAAATGCCAAAATAGCACAAAACCCCCCCAAATGACCCAATTTTGGAAAGTAGACACCCCAAGCTATTTCCTGAGAGGCATGTTGAGTCCATGGAATATTTTATATTTTGCCAAAAGTTGCGGGAATATTACAAACTTTTTTTTTTTTTGCACAAAGTTGTCACTAAATGATATATTGCTCACACATGCTATGTGCAGAAGTCAAATTACACCCCAAAATAAATTCTGCTGCTTCTCCCGAGTACGGGGATACCACATGTGGGGGACTTTTTGGGAGCCTAGCCACGTACGGGACCCCGAAAACCAAGCACTGCCTTCCGGATTTGAATATAAAATGCTATAAAAAACAAACTAACCAGAGTCACCCGTAACACTTATACGGTGATCAGTGGTGAAAGGGTTAACTAGGGGCAATCAGGGGGTTCAAATTTTTATTAGGTAGTATATGGGGGTCCCTGGCGCTATATAAAAACCTGACGGGGAACCTAAATAACTAACTGGCTAACCAGCGTCACCAGTGACACTTATACTGTGATCGCTGGTGAAAGGGGGTGAAAGGGTTAACTAGCAGCAATCAGGGGGTTAAAACCATTATTGGGTAGTATATCGGGGTACCTAGCGCTATAAAAACCTGGCGGTGAACCTAAAAAAATAACTAGCTACCTAGCGACACTAGCGACACTGATGCAGCGTTCAGAAAAATTATCGCTTAGTGACACTGGCAAAAGGGGGTGAAAGGGTTAACTAGCGGAAATCAGGGGGTTAAAACCATTATTGGGTAGTATATCGGGGTACCTAGCGCTATAAAAACCTGGCGGTGAACCTAAAAAAATAACTAGCTACCTAGCGACTGTAGCGACACTAATGCAGCGATCAGAAAAACGATCGCTTAGTGACACTGGCAAAAGGGGGTGAAAGGGTTAACTAGCGGCAATCAGGGGGTTAAAACCATTATTGGGTAGTATATCGGGGTACCTAGCGATATAAAAACCTGGCGGTGAACCTAAAAAAATAACTAGCTATCTAGCGACACATGCAGCGATCAGAAAAATGATCGCTTAGTGACACTGGCAAAAGGGGGTGAAAGGGTTAACTAGCGGCAATCAGGGGGTTAAAACCATTATTGGGTAGTATATCGGGGTACCTAGCGCTATAAAAACCTGGCGGTGAACCTAAAAAAATAACTAGCTACCTAGCGACTGTAGCGACACTAATGCAGCGATCAGAAAAACGATCGCTTAGTGACACTGGCAAAAGGGGGTGAAAGGGTTAACTAGCGGCAATCAGGGGGTTAAAAACATTATTGGGTAGTATATCGGGGTACCTAGCGCTATAAAAACCTGGCGGTGAACCTAAAAAAATAACTAGCTACCTAGCGACACTAGCGACACATGCAGCGATCAGAAAAATGATCGCTTAGTGACACTGGCAAAAGGGGGTGAAAAGGTTAACTCTAGGGGCAATCAGGGGGTTAAATCTTTATTGGGGGGTGATAGGGGGCTACCCTGGACCTAACACTAACTGTCCTGACAGTTTTTACTGTCACAACTGACACTGAATGCATTGATCAGTAAAGAAATGATCAATGCAATCAGTGACACTGTGACTGGGGGGGGATCGGGGGGCGATCGGGGGGGGGGATCGGGGGGGGGTTTGTGTGCCTGTGTGTACCTACATGTCAGTGTAGTGTTGGTGCACACTTACTTTTACTGTTCTCCTCGTAGTCCGGTCAAAAAGACCGCCCCGAGGAGAATGACATCACTTCCTCCTTCCTGTGTAAACAATACACAGGGGAGGAAGCTTCTCATTGGCCAGGAGCGATCCAGAGGGGGTGGCCGAAAACCAACGGCCATCCCCTCATCACGGAGCGCTCCTGGACCGAATCGGACCGCCGTAACCAGCGGGAGGGGGTCCGATCGGACCCCCCACCCGCTGGAAGGCAATCACGTAGATGTACGTGATTATGCCTGCCTGTGCCATTGTGCTGACGTACAATGGCAATACGGCGGTCCTCAAGTGGTTAAACTCCCTTCCACAAAAAAGTTTTATCCCTATTTTGGGGTCACCAGTACGGTATTTGTACATTGAAATCATATCCCCTCTCAGGCGTCTCTTCTCCAGACAGAGCAAGTTCAGTACTCGTAACCTTTCCTCATAACTAATGTCCTCCAGACCGTTTATTAGTTTTGTTGCCCTTCTTTGGACTCTCTCCAGTTCCAGCACATATTTCCTGAGTACTGGTGCCCAGAACTAGACAGCATACTTCAGGTGCGGTCGGACCAGAGTCTTGTAGAGTGGGAGAATTATTGTTTTATCTCTGGAGTTAATCCCCTTTTTAATGCATGCCAATATTCTGTTTGCTTTGCTTGCCGCAGCTTGGCATTGCATGCCATTGCTGAGCCTGTCATCGACTAGGACCCCCAGGTCTTTTTCCATCCTCGATTCCCCCAGAAGTCCCCCCCAGTGAGTAAATTGTATTCTTGCCACCCAAATGCATTATTTTACATTTTTCCACATTAAACCTCATTGGCCATGTAGTTGCCCACCCCATTCATTTGTTTAGATCGTTTTGCAAGGTTTCCACATCCTGGGGAGAAGTTATTGCCCTGCTTAGCTTAGTATCATCTGCAAATACTGAGATTGAACTGTTTACCCCATCCTCCAGGTCATTTATGAACAAAATAAATTGGATTGGCCCCAGCACAGAGTACTCCCCATTTATTACCACCCTCTGAACTTGCCCTTGTAGCCAGTTTTCAATCCATGTACTCACCCTATGGTCCATGCCAAAGGACCTTATTTTGTACAGTAAACATTTATGGGGGACTGTGTCAAATGCTTTTGCAAAATCCAGATACACCACGTCTACGGGCCTTCCTTTATCTAGATGGCAACTCACCTCCTCATAGAGGGTTAATAAATTGGTTTGAAAAGAATGTTTCTTCATGAAGCCATGCTGATTACTGCTAATGATACCGTTCTTGTTACTAAAATCTTTTATATAGTCCCTCCAAGAGCTTGCATACTATTGATGTTAGGCTAACTGGTCTGTAATTCCCAGGGATGTATTTTTGGCAGTTTTAAAATATTAAAATGTCCAAAGTGCAGCACTCAAATAAATCAAAAATGAAATGTGATTGTCAATTTGAAAATCAAAATAAATTAAATATTAAATGTGATTGTCCATATAAAAATAAAGATGACGTAGATCCTCCACCAAGTTTCAATGTGCATATGAAAAGCACACCACACCCACATGCTCTCATTCTGCTTACCAGAATTATATGAAAACGTTTTGATTTATTTGAGCGCTGCACTTTGGACTTTTTATTGTTTATGTTTGATGAATCAGCAAACTGTGCTGGCTGCTGTTGTTGCTTTTTTGTTTGAGTTAGCGCAGATATTCGTTCACCCAGAAGTTTTTAAATATTGGCGCTACATTGGCTTTTCTCCAATCACCTGGTACCATTCCAGTCAGTAGAGTGTCAGTAAAAATTTGGAACAATGGTCTGGCAATTACTTGACTGAGTTACCTAAGTACCTGCTGATGCAAGCCACTTGGTCCCGGTGATTTATTAATGTTACGTTTCCCAAGTCTAATTTTAATTCTGTCCTCTCTTAACCATGGAGGTACTTCCTGTGATGAGTCTTAAGGATAAACACTGCAGTTTTGGTTACTGAAGCCCCCCAATTCCCTCGTGAAAACTGAGGAGAAAAATAAATTCAATAACTTCACTATCTCCCCATCCTTTGTAAACAGATCTCCTTCCTCATTCTTTATGGTGCCTATATGGTTTTTCCTCCTTTTTTTACTGTTTACTTACTTAAAGAATTTCTTGGGATTTTTCTTTGCTCTCCTCTGCTATGTGTCTTTCGTGTTCTATCTTAGCCGCCCCAATTGCACCCTTACATTTATTGTGGCATTCTTTATAAAGTCTGAATGCTGATGATGATCCCTCAACCTTGCATTGTTTGAAGGCCTTCTCCTTTGCTTTTATATGCATTTTTACATTGTAGTTAAGCCATCCAGGACTTTTGTTCGCTCTTTTCAATTTATTGCCCAATGGGATGCATTTAATGCCCTTATTTAATATCCTCTTAAAGCAAACCCATCTCTCCTCCATGTTCTTTGTTCCTAAGATTTTATCCCAGTTCATGCCTTCTAACAAGGTTCATCGTTAAGAGAAGTTGGCTCTTTTGAAATTCAGTGTCTTTGTATTCCCCTTATGTTTCCCATTTGCGTGATTTATACTGAAGCCAATTGACCTGCGATCACTGTCTCCTAAATTGCCCCATATATCCACATCCGTGATCAGGTCTGTATTGTTGGTAATACCATCTGAACTAGGGATGAGCCGAACACCCCGCTGTTCGGTTCGCACCAGGACCTGCGAACAGACCTAAACTTTGTGTGAACTTTAGAACCCTATTAAAGTCTATGGGACTCGAACGTTCACAATCTAAAGTGCTAATTTTAAAGGCTAATATGCAAGTTACTGTCCTAAAAAATGTTTGGGGACCTGGGTCCTGCCCCAGGAGACATGGATCAATGCAAAAAAAAGTTTTAAAAACGGCAGTTTTTTCAGGAGCAGTGATTTTAATAATGATTAAAGTGAAACAATAAAAGTGTAATATTCCTTTAAATGTGGTACCTGGGGGGTGTGTATAGTATGCCTGTGAAGGGGCGCATGTTTCCCGTGCTTAGAACTGTCCCTGCACAACGTGTCATTTGTGCAGGAAAAAAAGTCTTTTAAAATCACTTGCAGCTATATTGTCGGCTCCCCGTAATACAGAGAACACTCAATGAGTGTAATGCCGCGTACACACGGGCGGACTGTATGGCCTACTTAGTCCGTCGAAACACATTTCAGCGGACAGTCCGCTCGTGTGTGGGCTTCAGCGGACTTTTTCAGCGTGCAGTCTGGCGTACTAAGTATTTCGGATTTTTCGAAATTCTGTCCGTCATACTTTGGTTTCAGCGGACAATCCGCTCGTCAGTAGGCTAGTTCGACGGACTAAGAATGGCGCATGCTCAGAAAGGATTTACACAGCGGAAGGGTGCATTGCTGTGTATTGGACTTCCTATTTCTAGTCCCGTCGTACGTGCTGTACACGTCATCGCGCAAGCTTTCGACGGACTGTTTGTGCATCCGTGTGTGGTCAAGTCTGTTCCATCGAAAGTATGACGGACTGTCCGTCGGATTGTATGACGGACTAAGTAGGCCATACAGTCCGCCCGTGTGTACGCGGCTTAACGGAAACCTGCGTTACATCAGAGGGGGCGTCACTGGGAAACCCCTGGCTTCCCTCACCAGCGTCAGAGGGGGCAGGGTCAGGTGACGGGTGGCCCCAGCCCTCCAAATATAAGAAACGTCAGCACTGGGATCCCCGCAGTGTCTCCGCAGTGGAGACAGAAGACGGATGTATGGACAGCGTTGGACTGAGAGATCCCCCGTCGCTGGATATGATCATCCATCGCTGGATAGCAAGAGTGGATTAGCACCGCTGGAATCTTTTTTTAATTTTTTTATTTTTAATAAAGGAATTTTTCAAAAGTGTGTTTGTCTTATTTAACAATTTTTACACTTTCTTTGTGAAATGGTAGGGGTACTTTTGTACCCCCTTACCATTTCAAACAGGGGGGGTGGCATCTGGGGTTCCCCTATGTTAAAGGGGGCTTCCAGATTCTGATAAGCCCCCCGCCCGCAGACCCCCACAACCACCGCTCAGGGTTGTGGGGATGAGGCCCTTGTCCCCATCAACATGGGGACATGGTGCTTTGAGGGGTCACAGACCCCCAAAGCATCCTCTCAATGTTGAGGGCATGTGGCCTGGTATGGTTCAGGAGAGAGGGGGGACGCTCTCTCGTCCCCCCCCCCCGTCTTTTTCTGAAGCCTGCCAGGTTGCATGCTCGGATAAAGGGTCTGGTATGGATTTTTAAGGGGACCCCCACGTAAAAAAAAATTTTTATTTGATGCAGGGTTCCCCTTAATATCCATACCAGACCTGAAGGGTCTGGTATGGATATTTAGGGGGACCCCATGTCAATTTTTTTTTTTTATTTGACACAGGGTTCCCCTTAATATCCATATCAGACCTGAAGGGCCTGGTAATTGAATTTAGGGGAACCCCCACGCTTTTTTTTTTTTTCAATGAATGAATGAATTGTCGGCTAATACAGAGAACACTCATTGAGTGTTCTCTGTATTACGGGAGCCAACAATATAGCCGCAAGTGATTTTAAAAGACTTTTTTTCCTGCACAAATGACACTTTGTGCAGGGACAGTTCTAAGCACCAGAAACATGCGCCCCTTCACAGGCATACTACAGACACCCCCCAGGTACCACATTTAAAGGAATATTACACTTTTATTGTTTCACTTTAATCATTATTAAAATCACTGCTCCTGAAAAAACGGCAGTTTTAAAACTTTTTTTTGCATTGATCCATGTCCCCTGGGGCAGGACCCAGGTCCCCAAACACTTTTTAGGACAGTAACCTGCATATTACCCTTTAAAATGAGCACTTTAGATTTCTCCTATAGACTTGTATAGGGTGTTCCCGGCTTTTCGAATTTGCCGCAAACAGCCCAAATTGTTCACTGTTCGCTGAACAGGCGAACAGGCAATGTTCGAGTCGAACATGAGTTCGACTCGAACTCGAAGCTCATCCCTAATCTGAACCATGAAATTGTCCTGCAAGACATTTAGCAACTGGCGAGCCTTAGACGAATGCGTGGTCCCCTCTGCCCAGTCTATGTTTGGATCATTTAAATCCCCCATTATGATAACACTTCCCATCCTTGTTGCTAATCCAACTTGTGATAGGAGATCCGTCTCCCCCTCCTCCCTCAGGTTAGGGGGCCTATAGCATATTCCCAGTAATATTTTCCCCTTAGCTTCATCCCTTTGGAGCTCTACCCATAATGATTCCACCTCCTCCCTAGCTCCCTTAGTGATGTCATCTCTCACATTCACTTGTACATTATTCTTAAAATATAGGCATACACCTCCCCCTTTTTTATCCTCTCTATTCCTGTGATAAAGGGTATACCCTTGAATGGTTTCCAGCCAATGATGAGAGCTGTTGAACTTGATCTCTGAAATGTCCACAAAATCCAAATCCGCCTTGTACAACAGTATCTCTAGTTCACCCATCTTGTCTACCAGGCTCCTTGCATTGGTGAACATGCCATGTAGTTTAGACCGGTTGCATAATAGGACTTACTATATTTACCTTGGGTTTATGTGCTTTAGTCAATCTACACTAATCCCCCTAATACTACCCTCTGTAATATGTTGCGCGCTGACTATCTCTACCTCCTGGCCCTCCTGGCCCTCCTCGCCTAGTTTAAAAACCCCTCTAACTTTTTAGCCATCTTTACTTCCAGCTGTTCCTGCCAGTCTCTCTGCTTTCATATCAAAAACTGACTAGGCAGGAGAGCACAGCATGGTCATTTCTTTAGCTATGCTGGGAATTCAGCCTGCTCTCCTCCAATGTTCAGACTTGTCCTGACACGCCAGTGTACTGCTGTTTCTCCTCCTCCAGCTCTCTGAGCTCCCTTTGCAGTTAAGAACAGAGGGAATGTGATTACTTAAATTTTTTTTAGAAGTATACACAAATGTTTTGCCTTTCATTTCTATTTTAAACGGAATGGGTAATTTTACAAGGTGATGGTTTACATATACTTTAAAAGCAGCATAGCACAATCCTGTCTACAAGCTAACAAGAGAAAAACAAGAAGATTTTGGCATATTTTGGCTTTGCATAAAAACAAATACAGCAGTTTATGAGGTTAATTTATGATGCATTTTCATTTTTGCCTGGACTTTAATCTTAAAGCTGTTTTTAATAGTTATTGCGTTAACAACCTCAACTCTGCCACCCACCAAATGATCAAATTAATTAAGAATGAGTTCATTGCATGTCAGATTAAATTCAATATTCAACATTCAGCTGAGAAACAGTGTAAAACAGCAGAGAGATTAATTTGACTCTCATTTACCTCTCAGGTTAAAGTAAAATGAAGGAACAGTGTGAAACAATGTAGTTGAAGTGTTTCTTGAAGCAGACCTCTAAGTAAAACACAAAATTCTTACTACAAGTACAGCTCATAAATCAGAAATGTTCACTGTTCAAGTTATTGACATGATGTGGCTTTCTTTCTTTTAAAGTTTCTCAAGGCAAACAAAGGACATGACACCCCTGACACCTCTTTTCTTTAATTCTCATCACTTCTTATACCCTCAAAGGTCCATGCTGCTCTTCATTGTCATCATAGGGAAGTGCTGTTCTATGCAAAATGTTATCCAACGCAAAAGGTAGACTTTTATATTATCAACTAATATTGTATGCTTTGCACTATACGTGAAGGGAGATGTCCTTGTTCAATATGGAGAGGACTTTAACATGGGCAGGTGGTCATAAAGGTATACAAAATTATATCAAAATCACAAAGCGTAGTTTAATAATAATAATTAAAACAGTATAAGATACCATACAGATTGGAAATGTTTACAGACATAAAGTAACAAATGCATGAAAAATATACATATCCTGTTGTATCGTCTATTTCCTTGATCCAACTGTAAGAGAACACCCCACAGTGGACGAAGGGCAAAAAACCCAACGCGTTTCGAGATCGTAAATATATACTCTCTTCATCAGGGGTATAAACAAATTTCATTAAACATAAAACAGGAAATCTGCAAACAAAATGACACAAAATTAGGTATCTAAATCAAAACAAGCATACCAAAACAAATAATAATAAATAGAAAATGTTTTATTTTTTTTTTGTTTTGTTCCTAATTTTCTATTTATTATTATTTGTTTGGGTATGCTTGTTTTGATTTAGATACCTAATTTTGTGTCATTTTGTTTGCAGATTTCCTGTTTTCTATTTAATGCAATTTGTTTATACCCCTGATGAAGAGAGTATATATTTACGATCTCGAAACGCGTTGGGTTTTTTGCCCTTCGTCCACTGTGGGGTGTTCTCTTACAGTTGGATAAAGGAAATAGACGATACAACAGGATATGTATATTTTTCATGCATTTGTTACTTTATGTCTGTAAACATTTCCAATGTGTATGGTATCTTATACTGTTTTAATTATTATTATTAAACTACGCTTTGTGATTTTGATATAATTTTGTATACCTTTATGACCACCTGCCCATGTTAAAGTCCTCTCCCTAGAGGAGTATATGTTTTTTCAAATTGTCTTGCTTATTAGGATGGGGTTTTGGTAGGCCTTCTTAGACTTGCGGCCTGGGGCATCTTGTCCAAATCAGTGTTAGATCCAGGGAGTCCGAATGATGACCTCAGTGAGCTGTTTCCCCAGCAGAAGATATCCCCACTAGGAGTGGAAAAAAACATTCTCCCTACCCAGCAATTAGACACTACCCCAGTGTTCATCTCCCCAGCAGAAGCGCTGGCATTGGGGCAGAGGATTATTCAACTCCCCCCAATACCTGCAACCAGGCCCCGGATCATGGGAGCGCGGACAGCCGGTCCTGCTCTAAAGCGACTGTTTTTATTCATGGGAGACCATATGTGCGGTTTTGCTCCCCAGCGCCAGAGTCACACTGTTTCTTTTTCTGTTTGCCTGGGGTGGGAATTTGTGACTAACGCAGGTCCAGATCAGTTGAGTGTCAGGGACCTGGATAGTCTGTTTTTAAAAGGGGAGAAATTTGACAGAATCCACTGTCACTGTGTATTTTGGAGGGGGCTGTGGGCTGGCCTCCTACCCACGGACTATGGCCCAGAATAGACTGAGAGACTTGGGGACAAAGTGGCATTGAGATAATGTAATTTAATGTAATGATACATCCCTTCTTCCCCCCCCCCCTTGTTGCTGTGTTTAATTGTGTTGGCTCATGGCACATAGACAAAGGTCTGGAGGCATCTCCCAGCAGGGGATATGTAAGGAGGGGCTGCCTACTTGTCATAATCCCATTATGTGCTTCAACTGTAGTTGTTTGAATATACAAGTGTTGAGTTTCCATTGGTTCTTCCTTGTCCCCTACCCCCTCTATGGTAAGGCTAAGGGGAGTGTCCCTAACTGTGTTTAAAGTGTATGTTTGGTACTTAATAAAGAGTTTATGCTCTGGATGTTTAACCCTCAACACCTGTGTGGGTTGTCTCGTGATTGAGGGGTTAAGGGCTGGTTATGGCGAGTCTGCAGGCTGTGGGTGCGTTTGGAGGACAGGAGACACAGGTCTGGCGGAGATGCTCATCAGGGGTATCTGAGATTCGTCACAACACCAAACAAACATTAGGTATTAAAAGATGGGCATAGAAAATGAACCGGAATGTTTAATACTGCAGAAAAAAATATTTTTGAAGCAAAATGTTTTATAACGTCTACCTTTATTTTCTTTTTATAAAAATATCCTTTATACAAAGTTTATAAATAGCACATGTACTTACAAGTGTCTTGAAAATGAGGTAGCGCAGACACAAGAACATAACATCTGGGTTGCTTTAGGAAAGCCCATAGGAAAGAGTTACGTTACTAGTCAGATGGTGTTATCTTCTGCAAATTCATAATAGTCACATGCATAGAAAATATGCTCTCATTTTCGTTTCAATTTGTTGATTGTATTTTCAAACAGACAAAACTGATAATATGCTGTGTGGAGCATACATAGACAAAAATGTGCTGGTAAACTTTAAGCTACCAAATGAAAATAAGGGTAATTTACAAAGGTGCAAATAAATGTTATTGGAAATGGATGTGTGCATATATACAATAGTACAGACGTGCATTAATAAGGTTTTCTTTAGGTAAGTTGATAAACTCCATTGTATTCAATGAAAACATATCCAAGTTTTCATATTTCAAAATATAAGTTCTTTGCAGAGAGTCACAAGAGTCATCTGCATGTCCTTCAAGGACTTAACAGAATTACTTTATCTAATACATTCTACTAAAATTAACAGGACTGATGTTCAGACAAAAGTGGATATTCAGTTTTATTTCTCTATACAGCAAGCCCCTTTATATCATGTAATCATTGCTTTGGAACTGGTCATACGTAATGAACTGCCTGAGAGACTGCAGATTCCAGCTGTTAGAGCAACAAAAAGTTTCCCAAAATGTTTTGAAAATCCTTAATTATTAGTATGATTCATTTTAACAATACATCCATTTAATTATAAGTATAGTAAGGGGCGGCCCGTCCATTAAGGGCTCATGGGCACCATCCTCCTTATCCATGCGTTCAGCCCCTTGTAGGATGCTAGATGCATGAATTCCAATGGGGGGGTGTTTTTTGAAGCACCTGGTTAGAGCCAGAGGCTCTAATATTCTTCAAAATAGGGTGGGCCTCCCACCAGGTGTGTTACAATAGCGAATGAATATTCCCTATTGAAACACTGATCCTCCTCGCAGCCAATCAGGAAGCAGGCCTTGAGACCCATTGCCTGAATGGCTGAAAAGACAGGCAATCCTATTGGACACCTAAGAGGAGGGGAGGAGACGCACGGCGGAAACTAGGAGGAGCAGAGGACACAGGACCCTCTGCCCTCTGCCTGCTGCCTGATGACTTCCACCTGCCACATAGATGGGGTAAGTGCCGGACTGACTGGTAGACAGAGAGCGGACAGGGAATTGCTTTCCACCCCCCCAAACAAAAAAACCCCTCCAGCTGCCACTGGTATAGTTGGAATAAATCTGAGGATATATTCAGGCCATGGAAAGCAACAGGTTCACAAAAAATTTCCCTTCCCTAGTAGGATATGCTCATCTTTTTTTTGCTCCTTTGGTTTGGATCAGAGTGGAACATCAGAGAGAGCAAATAATAAGTACTCCTGTCTTTCTATAGTGCTATCTATAAACGACACTCCAGAAATAGCCTTGTCACATACCTTACAGCGGAGCCGAGATGATGAGGGTGGCCTCATGCACAGTTCCTGTCCGAGCAGCCCTGGTGGTGGAGACAGGGACTGCTGGGGCAGTGGAAGGGTGCAGGTGCCTTCTGGCAGTGGAAGCGGGCTGAAGCTTGGCAAAACCGGCATTTCTGTTGTGGTGACATGGAAGCTGGTCACAAGCTTATTTCAGTGGAAGCCAGACAGGCAGGCACAGATTCAGGATAGGTTGTGAAGTCAGGAACAGGCCGAGGTCGGTACAGGGCTGGCAGCAAGGTATCCAACCAGAAGGCAGAGCCGTAGTCACTAGTCCAAGCTGAGGTCAGCAGTATAGGCAACAGGCAGATAAACAGGCAGGGATGATCCAAGAGAATAATCAGAGGGAAGCCAGGTTTTCAGGAACAAGGTCAACAGATAAGGAATAACAATCAGGAACACAAGAATGAGCTGAAGGCAATCCAGCACTGAAGCTAGGCAGCTTCTCTATTTAAATTGGGCGCTGTGCGCCAGGATTCGAGGGTGCGTGCTAGCTCACACGCGCATGCGCATACACTCGTATGCATGTGCCATTGCACATGCCTGTTCTAATCCTTGCCCGTCTCAGTCTGTGGCTCTAATGTGTGGCTCATGTGCACACGCATTAGAGGAACGGGGATTAGCAGCTGCTGCATAGGAACAAGCCATTGCTGTACACGTTCTCTGACAATCCCCCATCTGGCCAGTGCACCCAAATAATAGTTTAAAAGAGAGCCATCATTGGATGGCTTGGTTTACAGACCAATAACAGGGATCACATATTTAAACAGTACTAGTGTTTACATCTGAGAGCCTGCTATGTCCTCTCACAATGGAGGAAAGAGGAACTAATAAATTAAAGGTCATTCATTAGTGCCAGAGCACAACCAGCAGCAGATTCAGGGTATGGGTGTTTGATTGTGGGTTAATTTTTTTTTTTTTTACTTTTTATATCCTCTGTACATCTGTTGCCCATTTTGTCACTAATGACCTGTATATAACCCTCACCTCCTTTATTCTGTACATCTGAACATTCATCTCCATCCTTCCACTGTACGTGATCTATATAGTAACCCCTTAACCTTCCCCTCCCTCTCTGTATAGCCTATGATGCTGCTATATTTAGTGCACCATTACAAAGCTTCATGTTATTATTATTATTATTATTATACAGGATTTATATAGCGCCAACAGTTTACGCAGCGCTTTACAACATTATGTTTTACGCAACACCCCCCAATAACAGCATGTTCTTCATTTCAAAAACAATTGTAGCATAAAATGAAAACCTTGGAATTTCTATTTTCCAAAAAGGGGTAATTATAAGGGAAGTTTGTACTGGCCTGGCAATTTTATTTGGGATGCTTTACAACAGAAAGTAATTGGGAACGTTCATGTTTTTATTTATGGATTTTTTATATATACTATAGAAATACAAAAGTGTTTAACAAACACAGCCAAAAGAAGTCCCTGTACAGTACCTTGAAAAAGTATTCATACCCCTTGATACTTTCCACACATTGTCATGTTACAATCAAAAACATTTGATAATGTATGTGATAGACCAACACAAAGTGGCACATAATTTTGAAGTGGAAGGAAAATTATAAATAGTTTTCACAAAAATATGTGAAAAGTGTGGTGTGCATTTGTATTCAGCCCCCCTGAGTCAATACTTTGTAGAACCACCTTTCAATGCAATTACAGCTGAAAGTCATTTGGGTGCGTCTCTACCAGCTTTGCACATCTAGAGAGTGAAATCTTTACCCATTCTTCTTTGCAAAATCGCTTAAGCTCTGTCAGATTGGATGGAGAGCATCTGTGAACAGCAATTTTCAAGTCTTGCCACAGATTTTCAATTGGATTTAGGTCTGGACTTTGACTAGGCCATTCTAACACATGAATATGCTTTGATCTAAATCATTACATCATAGCTCTGGTTGTATGTTTAGGGTCATTGTCCTGCTGGAAGGTGAACCTCAGCCCCAGTCTCATATATTTTGCAGACTTTAACATGTTTTCTTTTAAAATTGCCCTGTAATTGGCTTGATCCATCTTCCCATCAACTCTGACCAGCTTCCCTGTCCCTGCTGAAGAAAAGCATTCCCACAACACAATGTTGCCACCACCATGGGGATGGTATGTTCAGGGAGATGTGCAATGTTAGTTTTCTGCCACACGTGGCATTTCACTTTTAGGACAAAATGTTACATTTTGGTCTCATCTGACCAAAGCATCTTCTTCCACATGTTTGTTGTGTATCCCACATGGCTTCCAGAAAATGGGACTCCTTATGGGTTTCTTTCAACAATGGCTTTCTTCTTGTCACTCTTCAATAAAGGCCAGATTTGTGGAATGCACAACTAATAGTTGTCCTGTGGACAGATTCTCCCAACTAAGCTGTGGATCTCTTCAGCTCCTCCAAGGTTACCATGGGCCTCTTGGCTGCTTCTGTGATTAATTCTCTCCTTGCCTGGCCTGTCAGTTTAGGTGGACGGCCATGTCTTGGTAGGTTTGCAGTTGTGCCATACTCTTTCCATTTTCAGGTGATGTATTGAACAGTGCTCCATGATATGTTCAAAGCTCAGGATATTATTTTTTTTATAACCTAACCCTGCTTTAAACTTCTCCACAATGTTATCCCTGACCTGTCTGGTATGTTCCTTGGTCCTTACGATGCTGTTTGTTCACTAAGGTTCTTTAACAAACCTATGAGGGCTTCACAGAACAGCTGTATTTATTCTGAGATTACATTACACACAGGTGGACTCTATTTACTAATTAGATGACTTCTGAAGGTAATTGGTTCCACTAGATTCTAGTTAGGGGATTCAGAGTAAAGGGACTGAATACAAATGCTACACTTTTCAGATATTTATTTAAAAAAAAATTAAAAACCATTTATTATTTTCCTTCCACTTCACAATTATGTGCCACTTTGTGTTGATCTATCACATAAAATCCCAATAAAATAAATTTACGTTTTTGGTTGTAACATGACAAAATGTAAAAAATGTCAAGGGGTATGAATACTTTTTCAAGGTACGGTATGTATCAAAAAGTTATGTAAAATGTATTAAGGTACAGTGTTGTATAAAAGAGAACTGTCAATCAAACTATCACTGCATTGAAAAATGAACAATTGCTTTGTAATAAAGAAGTAGGCTGAAGAATAGGTGAGAACTTAAGCGAATAAGGTATGCCACAAACAGGCAAAAGCAGTCAATTGTCCTTTACTTGGTCTTATGGAGGACAATTCTATTACTACCCTCTCCCTTGTCAACTAGCAGAGGGGTCATGTTAACCAGGACTGTGTTTAAATTAGGTCATTAAACTGTCTTGTATTATATTGTCTCTTCTTGAAAAAAAAATAAGCTAAGGGTAACGTTAAAGTGATTGTAAAGGTACATTTAAAAAAACAAAAAACAAATGTCTATACTTACCTACTTAATGGAATTGCACAGAGTGGCTCAAACCTCCTCAAAAAATTGTATCATCTTCATGTTTTTTTCTTAAAATGCCTAATCTAATCAAAATAATGTTCCCTGATCCAGGTTCCTAATGGTCGGTTTGTATAGCCCATTGCATAGATTACAACAAATTACATCTATAACAAAACTGGATTCACAATAATATAATGTTTCATATTAAATTTCTCCCTAGTGGCAAAAGA
Source organism: Lithobates pipiens (assembly GCF_037356315.1). Taxonomy (NCBI): domain Eukaryota; kingdom Metazoa; phylum Chordata; class Amphibia; order Anura; family Ranidae; genus Lithobates; species Lithobates pipiens. The sequence goes on along the minus strand of NW_027507696.1, from coordinate 24,040,904 downwards.
TTAAAAAGTTTTTATGTGTAACCCTGAATGGCAATATCTGCAAGGTTTCACTCCACATTGAAAAAAAACAGGGTAAGAGAGCCAAGTGTTTTTTGATCTGTAGAGCTTCTCTTTTTTGTTACTACTACATCGTAAATCCATTCTATTTTTTCTTGAGGCTACAGTGACAGCTCAAACAGGAAGCAACATAAGGAAAATCATCAAATGGATGTTTGCTAGTCTCCCTCCCTTCTACCCGATGGTACCTTCCATTCTGTCCTCAGGCCCACAGGTGACCAGTCGAGTCCAGGAAACTAGGTGGGGGTTGCTCATTTAGCTGTCTGTGAATGAGATCCAATGGATATACAGGCCATTTTCATCTAAAAGCTGACAGTTGGCCTGTGAAGTGTATACATTTTCCTGGCTGCTGTAGCAGCCAAGAGTGTGTTTAAAACTTCCTGCAAAGGAAATCATAATTACCTTCTATGGAATTGCAGACTTGCTAATTCTATAGTGATTTGTAGCTTATTCAATCAGTGATTGAGTTTGAGCAGCATTTCAAGCCAGTGACAAGCTCCCCAGCGAAAATGACTCTGCAATTACCTCTATGGCTTATCTACAAATCAGTGCAGGAGAGCACATCAACCTAAGGCTGATGTCAAATGTACGACTCTGCCGCTAACAATCCTGCAAAATTGGCAGCAACAGGATTGTCTGTTTGTCTCTATAGTAGGGGTAGGCAACCTCTGAACAATGAGAAAGAGATCAAAGATCATCGGAGTTTGACGCTCTTCTTTTTAATAGATTAATTAGCAAGGCCTAACTAAATGTTTAGGAAAACATAGAAAAATATAATAGAACAAACATCACTATAAAAATATAAACTTAGCCTACCTTAAAAGTGGACAGTATCAGTCAGTAGAGCAGTGGACAGTAGGGCAGTAGATGATGTATGGGCATTGTCATTAGGGCAGTAGACGGTATAAGTAGGACAGTGGATAGTGTCAGTAGAGCAGTTGACAGTGTAAGTAGAGCAGTGGATGGTGTCAGTCAGTAGAGCCGTGGATGGTGTCAGTAAGGCAGTGGACTGTGTCAGTAGGGCAGTGGACTGTATCAGTATGGCAGTGGACGGTGTCAGTACAGAAGTTGATGGTGTCAGAGGGGCAGAGGCTGGTGTCAGTAGGGCAGGGCAGTGGAAAGTGTCAGTAGGGCAGAAGACAATGTCAGAAGTTTTTTATTTGTATTATCATCATTATTATTATTATTATTATTTATTTATTTATTTTAAATTATTTTGACAATATTATTTTGTGTTATTTTTAGGATGTTTTGGTGAAATATCATTGGTCTAAACAGGACCCTGATGTCTCACCTTTGAGACCAAGAAAGGGACTGAGGACAGAGATTGTCCAGTCCTTTTTTCTGCAGCCTCAGCTGCACTGGACGGTGAATGAATGGGAAGTGCTCTATGCTGAGCAGCTTCCTTTTCAATCACAAACTGAACCATTGTAAACATAGTTTATTATGCTTGAGTTATATATGAACACAGTGAGTGATCGGTACCGAATACTAACTACATTTATTCAGAAAAAGAAGGGGCTAGTAAATGATGTATTTACCAGACCTTTCCCCCTCTTCATCCCGAAAAGATAGGACAGAAGAGGAGGGAAGCTGGCAGCGCTGCAGGGGGGGGGGGGCAAGAGAGCACACAGGAGGGGCTGGCAACAGAAGAAAGAGAAACCTGGAGAGAAGGGGAGGCAGGCGTGGCATATAGTGGAATGAATTGACTGTATTTTCTGCCCTGCAGCAGCTGAATGCCGGTGGGATGGAGAGGAGGAGACGTGGGCATTCAACTGCTGCAGAGAGGAAAATACAGCTGATCTGTTCCACTAAATGCCCCCCCTGCCACTCCAACTCTCCAGGTTCCGAGGTCAGCAACCAAAAGGCCATGATCTACCCATCACCTGCCTGCGATCGACAGGTTGCTGACCCCTACTATATGGAATGTCATCCCCCTATGGATGAGGCAGGAAGATGCCGCACCCATCCCTGGAGACTGAGATTCAGCATTCCAGCCAGCAATAGAGAGTCATGTTGATGAATCTGCCTTCAGATGGAATGTTTCCATAAAGACAACCAGCCTCTTTAGTAAACCTGCCACTGCAGTTTTTTCTCTAGCAGTGAAACTGCCTGCCTGACATCAGCCAAATGTTGTTGCACTAGTTTAACCTGTAACAGTGACAAATAACTTCTTAGTGACAAATTGCTAGTAACTATAGCAGTTAAATCACTAACTACAAATTACTTGCATTAATGATTTGTAGCAACCAGAAATTGCTTCTACAAAATTACCCATCTGACATGATCCTAAGGGGAAAGGAGCTGTGATGTCATTGCTTCTGTTTTGAACGTTGAAGGTAAATTTCTCTAAAATGACTTTAGCTACAGAGTTTTAAAGTGCCTTTATTTTATTTATTTTATTTAAATTTTCATAGTTTTTTTTTTATCAGGATACACAAGGTGTAACATAACTGTAAGTTCAGATAAAAGAAAAAGTTCTCTGTCTGGGAAGCAGCCCAAAGAGAATCGCAGTAAGTCACACTGCCAATTACAGTACAATAAAGCAGAAATCAAATTAGGGTAGGAGGGCAGGGGGAGTTACCATACCTATCTGTTAACAACAGATAAATAATAGGTATAAGTGTAACATTTGGACCCTGAAAAGATTGCGACGTAGGCCAAATCTTAAGAGGGGAGTGTCCATATAGTTTTTTCCATAGTGGTAAGTGAAACAGCCTAGATGGACAGTGTCTCTGTACATCTGTGGCAGGTCTGTTACTAAGAAACTATCAGTTGAAACAGAATCTGAACAGCAGGTTAGAAAAATTGAAATCGAAAAGAGAGGAAAGTGAAAGGATGAAGAGAGAGGGAAAGGAGTAGAGATAGGGAGAAAATGGGTGGGGGGCAGGTAGGAGCCCCAGCAAAGTTCATAGAGCATGAGACCCAACCGAGATGTTGGAATCTAGTATTAATGTGGTCTTTAAATTAGTGGTAAGCTTTAGATGACTTCCCATTGATAAAGAAGTCATGGTGGAAAGGAGGGAAGTAGTAATAATAGATGAAGGCAAGGGGCCCAGATCTTATTGCATTTGGAAATGCTGTTCTGTAATTGAGCTGGGCAAAATTATTGGCTCAACCATTGGCTTTGCAAGCTATAAACAAATTTCACTCTATTAGAGACAAGCTGACAGCTAAGAAGGTAAGACTTTTGAAATCTCACATCTTGTTGCAGTAAGGATATAATTTGCCAGTCTTTAGGTGGGTGATCTAATAATGTTTTATTCAGCACACAAGTATTTGAATCTAAAGGGATCTGAAGGCTTGACAGCTCCTTCACCAGTAGCAGCTTCATATTCCAATATTCGGGGACTACAGAGAAAACCAAAAGATATAATTTAATGACCCATCAAGTCTACAATGGGATGGGGTGTTTGGGTAGATACAATGGAGCCCGACAGGGGTTATATACCAGTGCTTTACTTTTTGTTCAAAATATGTTAATATTATTATTATTACTATTATACAAAATTTATATAGCGCCAGTGTTTGGACAATGCTTTACAATATGAGGGCAGTTACAATATAATTTAATACAAGAGGAAATCATAGGGCCTTGCTCATTAGAGCTTACAATCTAAAAGGGAGGGTCAAGTGATATAAAATGTAATACCTGTGGGGGATGAGCTGATGGAGAAAGTAATAGTACAGTTGTTAGCTGGAGGCAGAATAGGTTTCTCTAAAAAGAATAACAGGAAACTTGTTAAAAGCTGTACTTTTACATTTTTTACATTCTAATTGCCGTATAATGTATTGCTGTATCTTCATCTCAGTTCACTAACACTAATAATACTTTTTTTTATTCACAATTAATAAATAACCTATTACCATTACCTTTTATGCATGGCATGTGGCACTATAAACAGCAGTGTATTTAAATGATCACATAATACATTTTGCTTTTCTTCCAATTATATAGAATTGATGTCGATATTTGAATATGTGAGCACACATGTCACCCTCCACTTCACAATTGTTTTATAAAAAGTGTTATTTTTTTTTATATGTTTCCACATTATTGATGACCTACAAGCAATTCAAGCAAGGACGATAATGGCTTTTACTTTTTACCATAAGAAAAATTCCTGGAATTGATGGTGTATGTCTATCTTCAGAAGAGTATCTGCAGCATTATTATCATACCAAGGTTATTCCAGAATTGTACTTCTTTCCCTCTGTTTCTGGTTTTAAACATGTGAAGCTGCAGGTATGGAAAAAGGGAACATTTCTAGCAAAAGATGCATTAAATACACCACTGAATTTATGGCATGAAATAATAGGTCAAATCTCAAACTTGGCAGATTAATTTGCTTATCTCTAAGTATTGAAACTGTGTTCACAGCTACAACATTCTATTTAGAAGCTACCAAATACAGGAGTACAGATAGGAGAAAGCACAGAAATGGAGGCTCTTCGCTGTTAGTATTCACTAAATACCTCCTCTATCCAAAACTGATATGTCCAGCTTATGTAGGTGCTGTCTGTTTGAATGACTTAAACAAAATCTAATATCTGTCAGGTAATTAGGAGAAATGCTATTCCATGTCCAGGATCTTTGTAATACCAAATAATGATACTCATCTCAAAATGTAGAATTATCAAGAAATTCAGGATTCCAACTGCAAAATAGTGTAACCTTTATTATGGCCTTGTGCTAGGGACAGAGAAACATGCTTCTGATAAAAAAAAATCTTGGCACTTGGTTCTCTGGCAGATGCCTGTCAGTGATTTAGCCCATCAATGTCCACCAAAATGGAAAAATCAGCTTTGGTTACAGTTAGCCTCTAAATGAACCATAAATAAAGGCAAAATAAATTAGAGAGAATTTATCAGAACTGGAAAAGATGGAATCTGGAACAAATGTTAATGGCAACCAATCAGGTTCCATCGTCAGCTTGTTCAGTAAAGCTTTGAAAATGAAAGATAGAGGCTGATGGTTTTAGTTTGAATACATTTCCCTTATTTTATATAATGTATACTATGTATTAGTGTTTGTAATTCCAATTTTACTGTCACGACTACAGAGCAAATAAAGTGAAAACATAATCACATGAAGGCATATTTTTAGAATGGGTAATGCTTAATAGACATGTGCACACTGAAATATTTTGTTTCGGAATTCCGTTTTCGTCTGAAAAATAAATTTATTTAGTTACTCCCGCAACGAAAACGAAAATAAAGCATTTATTTATGTTGCATCTTTCGGTTTTTGGATTCTGCATGTTCGTTATCATACGTTAAAACGATAATGAAAATACCTGAAATTCGGACGAAAATGCACTTGGACGAAAATGAATGCACATTTCTAGTGGTCATCAGCAGTGATGTGAAGTCTGTAGCAAAGGCTGATAAGCAGGAGGTGGTGGGTGAAGTCCAGGTGAATATATAGTTTACTGATGAATATTGAACTTTTATGTTATAAAACCTGGGGGGGGGGCATAGTAGGGGAGAAGGAAATGTGTGAACGATCAGCAAGTGTTAAAATGTTATTAAACCTTTTTTTTATATATTTTGTTTGCATTCAAATAATAAACATGTTGTTATACTTACCTGCTCTGTGCAATTGTATTGCACGGTACAGCCCCGATCCTCCTCTTTTCAGGTCCCACCCTGGCGCTCCTTGCTCCACCTCTTCAGCGAGTGCCTCTATAGCAAGCTGCTTTTTATGGGGGTAGGCTCGCTCCCCAGCCACCCTGTCTGTATCTATTGACCCTCCCCATCCCATGCTGCCTCCTCACAGAATTTGATTGACAGCAGCAGGAGCCAATGGCTCCCACTACTATCAATCTGCCCAGTGAGAAGGGAGAACTCCGCTGTTCTCGTGCACATTGCTGGATCGAAAATGGGCTCAGGTAAGTATAAGGGGGCTGGCGGGATCCTCTGCACAGAAGGTTTTTTACCATAATGCATAGAAAGCCTTTACAACAACTTTAACGTCTTCTTAAAGGGAGACTCCAGGCAAAAACACAAAGACTTTTCTACTGAGGTCTACATTGCCCCATATCAATGCCTACAAATAACTTTCTTTATTCATTACCGCTAACCAGTGTGCAATATAAAAAATAAATGATAACATCAAGAATTGTGTGTGTAGTCTGTCCCTGATTGGGTACCCTGAGCCTAGGCCCCGCCTACAAGTGCAATGCAGTTCTGTTATATATATAATCTCTAATGTGAGGGGTTAGAGAGCCTATATATGGTGTAAAGCTTAACCACTTGACTTCCTGAAGATTTAACTCCCCTTCATGACCAGGCTGATTTTTGCATACTTTAACTGACAATTGCACGGAAGTGTGATGCTGTACCCAATTAGAATGTATTCGTTTTTCCCCACAAATGGAGTTTTCTTTTGGTGGGATTGGATCACTGACAATATTTAAAACACCAAAAAAGTCCTTTATAATACTGCAGCAGCACTTCTTATGGCGCGTACACACGATCAAATTATTTTCCCGCCGGACAATCCGCCCGTGTGTGGGCTCCGGCGGACTTTTTTTCCCCAAAAGTCCAGCGGACTTAGAAAGTAGTCCGGCGGACAATACGGCCGTGTGTACTAGTCCGCCGTACTTTTGAAATGAACGGACTTTCCCGCACGGAGAAAAGTCCGTTCATTTTGAACGAGGCTCCAGGTAGCCGGGACTAGCGAAGGAAGTCAAGATTGACACGTCGCTGGCCCCGTCACCTGGTATGGACTTAGAGGGGAAGCCCTACATGGAAAAAATGGCGTGGGGGTCCCCCTCAAGGTCCATATCAGACCCTTATCCGAGCGCGCTACCCGGCCGGTCCGGAAATGGGGCGGGGACGAGTGAGCGCCCCCCCCTCCTGAGCCATACCAGGCTGCGTGCCCTCAACATGGGGGGTGCTTTGGGGAAGGGCGGCCATGCGGCGAAGAAGAAAACCGGGCTACTCCACTAGTAAAAGAGCTAGCAGAAGATAGTGGAGGTGTCCGGCGAGAAGACCTCCCAAGACGGAAGAAGACCACCGGAGCTGTGCAATAAATTATTTTTAACCCTTGTGTGTTGTGTTTTATTTAAATGAATGGGTAGGGGTACATTGTACCCCATACTCATTCACATAGGGTGGGGGGCCGGTATCCGGGGCCCCAGTATTAAAGGGGGCTCCCGGATTCCGATAAGCCCCCCGCCTGCAGACCCCGACAACCAGCGGGTCCTTGTCCTCATCAACATGGGGACAAGGTGCTTTGGGGTGGGGGGGCCCAAGCACCCCCCCATGTTGAGGGCACGTGGCCTGGTACGGCTCAGGAGGGGGGGGCGCTTGCTCGTCCCCACCCCCTTTCCTGAACGGCTGGGCTGCATGCTCGGATAACGGTCATTTATGGACCTTGGGGGGAACCCCACGCTGTTTTTTTGGCTGTAGGGCTTCCCCTTTAAGTCCATACCAGGTGACGGGCCAGCGACATGGAGCCGCGTTCAAAATGAACGGACTTTCCTCTGTGTGTGGGCAAGTCCGTATATTTCAAAAGTACGGCTGATAGTCCGGCGGAAATTTGGTGGACTTTCCAGTGGTTTGTCCCCCAGACTAAGTCCGCCGGATAGTCTAATCGTGTGTACGCGGCATTATCCACTGTCCAATGTGAATATAAATTGTTTATAGAAAACATAAACTGGTAGGAAAAACACGTCTTTTGCTGTGCTGAAAAGCCTCCACCAAGCATCACCACGTGCAATGTAATCTCCCCTTTGGGGATGCACTCACCAGACAGCAAATAATTCCATGCCTTAAGAGAATGGTAATTCCACCTTTCACCAGCTCCTCTCTTACCATCCACCAGATGTCAGTGTAATGTTTCAAAGGCTGTTGGATTGGCTCTGCAGACTCCTCTTCTCCATTGCCGATACCTGCAGCTTTCCTGCCAATCGCCTGGACAGGTTTGTTGGTGGTGGGAGTCCTCTGGGCTTGTATGGCCCCCTGTGGGATTGGCTCTGCAGACTCCTTTTCTCGATACCTGCAGCTTTCCTGACAATCCCCTGGCATCAGAGGGGGCGGAGTCACCCACACGTCATTGGGGAAGCCAGGCTTTCGCACTTGCGTCAGAGGGGGGCGGGGTCAGGTGACGGGTGACCCCGCCCTCCTCATATAAGAAATGTCAGACTGCCGGGATCCCAGCAGTGTCTCCGCCAGTGGAGACAGAGGAGGGATGCGCTGCGCTGGAAGGAGAGATCACCCGTCGCTGGATCAGATCAGCCATCGCTGGACCCCAGAGAGATGATCATCCGTCGCTGGATAGCAAGAATTGATTACCACCGCTGGAATCTTTTTAAAAAAAATATATATTTTTAATAAAGGACTTTGCAACGATGTGTGTGTCTTTTTTAACATTCTTTTACACTTTCTTTGTGAAATGGTACGGGTACTTTTGTACCCCCTTAACATTTCAAACGGGGGGCGGGATCTGGGGGTCCCCTTGTTATAGGGGGCTTCCAGATTCTTATAAGCCCCCTGCCCGCAGACCCCCACAACCACCAGCCAGGGTTGTGGGGATGAGGCCCTTGTCCTCATCAACATGGGGACAAGGTGCTTTGAGGGGCTATCTCAAAGCACCCTCCCAATGTTGAGGGCATGTGGTCTGGTACGGTCCAGGAGGGGGGGCACTCTCTCATCCCCCCCTCTTTTGCTGCGGCCCGCCAGGTTGCATGCTCGGATAAAGGGTCTGGTATGGATATTTAGGGGGAACCCCAGATCATTTAAAAAAAATTGACGCAGGGTTCCCCTTAATATCCATACCAGACCTGAAGGGCCTGGTAATTGAATTTGGGGGAACCCCACGCTTTTTTTTTATTTTATCAATGACTCTCAATGACTGGTCTCTGTATTACAGGAGCCGGCAAATATTATAGCCGCGAGTGATTTTAAATTACTTTTTTTGCTGCAGAAATGACACTTTGTGCAGGGACAGTTCTAAGCACGGGAAACATGCGCCCCTTTACAGGCATACTATAGACACCCCCCATGTACGAAATTTAAAGGAATATTACACTTTTATTTTTTCACTTTTAGCATTATTAAAAATTACTGCTCCCGAAAAAAGGCAATTTTTAAAACTTTTTTTTTGCATTGATACATGTTCCCTGGGGCAGGACCCAGGTCCCTAAACACTTTTTAGGACAATAACTTGCATATTAGCCCTTAAAATTAGCACTTTAGATTTTGAACGTTCAAGTTCCATAGACTTTAATAGGGTTCTAAAGTTCACACGAAGTTTAGGTCTGTTTGCAGGTTCTGGTGCGAACCGAACCGGGGGGTGTTCGGCTCATCCTTATTCCTGACCAGAGCACTTTTTGTGATTTGGCACTGCGATGATTTAACTGATAATTGCACGGTCGTGCGATATTGTACCCAAACAAAAGTGATACTGGCAGTGAAGGTGTTAACCACAAGGTGGCAGTGTAGGGGTTAAGTGTGTCCTAGGGGCGTGTTGCCAACTGTGGGGGTGTGGCTATGTTTTACAGATCACTGATCTCTGCTCCAATCATCAGTGTCACCTGTTGTAGGCAGAACTGTTTACAACGGTATCTCCCCGTTCTTCCTCTCCGGGAGGCGATTGCGGGTATTCCAGCGGCGATCGAGTCCGCGGGACCCGCAACCGGACTCACGGAGCTTCCCGCGGGTGCCCTCGCCGCCTCTTAAAGGGCAACGTACAAGTACGTGATTTTGCCTGTACGTGCCCTTTTGCCGACGTATATTGGCGTGAGGCAGTCGGGAAGCGGTTAAGGGGAACCCCGCACCAAAATTTTAATAAAAATGGCGTGGGGCCCCCCAAAAATCCATACCAGACCCTTATCCAAGCACGCAACCTGGTAGGTCACAGGAAAAGAGGGGGGACGAGAGAGCCCCCCTCCTGAACCAGGGGATCCCCAGGGGATCCCCAGATCCCACTCCCCCTGTGTGAATTGGTAATGGGGTACAAATGTACCCGTAACATTTCACAAAAAAAGTGACAAAAAGTTAAAAAAGACAAAAGACAGTTTTTGACAAGTCCTTTATTAAATTCTTCTTCTTTGCACTTCTTCTTTCATCTTCTTTCTTCTGGTCTTCCTTCGGTGTTGTTGTTCTTCTCCATCTTCTTCTTCATATTCTTCTTCCTCTGCTCTTCTTGTCCCGCATTTTGCTCCGGCTTCTTCTGAGCGCCGTACGCACGATCCGCCTCTGTAAGAGTCTTCAGCAGTGTGACGCTTCGCTTCTTCTGACACTTCTTAAATAACGGAGGGCAGGGCCACGCCATATATATATATATATATATATATATATATATATATATATATATAAAGACACAAGTCCATCAAGTCCAACCTATGTGTGTGTTTATATGTCAGTATTACATTGTATATCCCTGTATGTGGTCGTTCAGGTGCTTATCTAATAGTTTTTCTAAACTATCGATGTTCCCCGCTGAGACCACCGCCTGTGGAAGGGAATTCCACATTCTAACCGCTCTTACAGTAAAGAACCCTCTAGCAGTTTAAGGTTAAACCGTTTTTCTTCTAATTTTAGTGAATGGTTGGGTGTCTTATTAAAAAAAAGTTTTATCCCTATTGTGGGGTCACCAGTACGGTATTTGTATATTGAAATCATATCCCCTTTCAATCGTCTCTTCTCCAGAGAGAATAAGTTCAGTGCTCGCAACCTTTCCTCATAACTAAGGTCCTTCAGACCCTTAATTAGTTTTGTTGCCCTTATCTGTGATTCACACACCCCTGCCACATTGCACAGGTCATGCAGGTGACACCACAGAATCATATTTCAGCTTTGTGTGTCACCTGCCTGCTCATTGGACCATAATGGTTCAATGTCAGATGAGCTGGCGTGTGGCATAGGAGGCTGGAATGCTCTTGGCTTCAGAGACATGGTTAGTTCCCTAAAGTGGCCCTCCTACCAGGTTACACTTTGTAGCCTGAACACAGCATTACAATGTTTTAAAGAAGCACTTATTTATGTTTCTGTTATCCTGGAAGATTGTTTTCCCTCTTGTCAATTAAGGACTCCAAAGATCTCTTCATCCCGCAGAATACCTGTGGGTGTTGGTGGCTCTCTTCGCCTGACAGTAGCAGATGCTCCCCTCTGCTGCTCCACACTTGGCTTTAAGGCCTCATGCACACGAGACGCAGTTAAACGCGTGTTCAGATGCAGTTGGACCCTTTTTTCAACTGCCCCTGAACTCATTCAATGTTATCCTATGTGTCCATGCACACAGTCTCGTTTTTTGCCGTTTTTATGCAGTTGCGTTTAACCTAGTTTTTCCAGAAGCAAAAAAATGGGTTCAGACGCAACAATTTCCAAGTTTCAGATGCAAAACGCTGCAAAATGCGGCTAAACGCGGCACCCGCATTTAGCCGCGTTTGCGTTTATATGCGTTTTTAAAGGAACCCAATTTTTTGGACCTGAAAACTCAGAAATATGATCTGAGAATGACATTTTATGACCCGACTTTGGGGGCCCATATCTTGGGGCCAATTATTGTCAGGAACCCCAAATTTGGCACACTGTGGATCTAGCACTACAACATATCCAAATTTGGGGTTCCTATCACCAAGTGACCCTGAGATAGGCGGCCCCAAAGTTGGGTCGCAAAATGTCATGCACTTTTCTGCATCAGAGAATGACATTTTGCGACCCGACTTTGGGGGCCCATATTTTGGGGCCAATTATTGCCAGGAACCCCAATGTTATGTCATGCACTTTTCTGCATCAGAGATACATGGTCAGTCAACTGTGACCATCTGCGGCAATGTAATTTGGACATTAGGGTTGGGTGTTATGGTAAGTGGTTATCTGTTAGGGTTAGGGTTGTTTAGGGTTAGTGTAAGGGATAGGGTTAGCTGTTAGGGGTAGGGTTAGTGTTAGGGTTAGTGGTTAGTGTTAGGATGAATGGTTAGGGTTAGGATTCTGGATATTTTAATAAGGCATTCAAAAATATTATACTACCATATACAGCAGCAAAGAATTAAAATATATTAATCAATACATATTTCACGATAAAATATATAAAACATGTATGTGCAGCTGCGTACCTACCCCGACAAGTTTTTTTTATTTAGCCGGGTGTCCATTGTCACATTTGATCTGCTCTTAGAAAAAGTACGACCTGGTCTGACATTCGTGGACACCAATATGAGAAACAGTGTGTCACCAGAGGAACTGCTGTTGGTAACGATCAGGTATGTGTATATATTTATAAAATATATTTATCTATAGATGTACAGATGAATTTTTTTCTCTGTCCTTTATTTAAAAAAAAAATAATGTCTATTTATAGCAAATTATCCAATTTTTTTAAATATCTAAAATTTTCTTGTGGCAATTTTTAACATGTTAAAAATATATTAAAAAAATTGGCCAAATAAATTTAAAACAATTATAAAAAATCTAATTAACATAGATTTGCTTTTAAATAAAACAATTTGAAACTAGAAAAAATGAATAAAAACATATATTAAGATTAAAAAATAAATAATTAACTATTTTAATATTGTTTTATATTAGAAATAATTAAAACATGTTAAAAATTGCCACAAGAAAATTTTAGATATTTAAAAAAATTGGATAATTTGCTATAAATAGACATTATTTAAAAAAAAATAAAGGACAGAGAAAAAAATTAATCTGTACATCTATAGATATATATATTTTATAAATATATACACATACCTGATCGTTACCAACAGACGTTCCTCTGGTGACACACGGTTTCTCATATTGGTGCCCACGAATGTCAGACCAGGTCGTCCTTTTTCTAAGAGCAGATCAAATGTGACAATGGACATCCGGCTAAAATTAAAAAACTTGTCGGGGTAGGTACGCAGCTGCACATACATGTTTGTGAAATATCCAACGGACATTCGCTGACCCATCAACGGATGGGTCCAATATCGATGAGCTCTGACTCTGGACCTCTCACGAAATTTGCGACGACGTTGCTGTCTCATCAAGAGCAACATCAGGAGCATTTCCTGACATATATTCAATATGGGATCCATTTCAAAATATATACCACAGAAAGAGAGGCAAATGCAAGTGTACAACTGCTCTCTATGCTGCTGCTGCTCACTCTGATCAAAATAGCAGAAATAGTTAAAAAAAACATGCTTTGAGAGCTTGGGGAGGGTCTACATGATGTTATCTTTATAAACGCTTATAAACGCAAACGCGGCTAAACGCGTCTAAACGCGGCATGCAAACGCGGCTAAACGCGCGTTTCAGCTTTTTTTGAGCAGAGTTTTCACCTGCGTCTCGTGTGCATGAGGCCTAAGAGCTCTGTATAGCTGTCTGGTTAGGAACTTCAGATTCTATCACCTGTAGCTCCTCTTAAAGGCAAATTGCACCTTCCTGACCATGCCAATCTTACACCGATATTTGGAGTATAACATGACTAATGGATTTGTCAACCTGGTCCTAAAACCTGCCCTAAAATAAAGACACAGACTGAGCGACATGCTTTTTAATACGGCCACAGCAGCCAATTTATTAACACTGAATAAATAACATAACAACAAAAATGAATATAAATAAGTAAAAAATGCGGCGCTACCAAAAAAGTGCTAAAACCAATCCGTGAATAATACTCTTAAAAAAATATATATAAATCAACTAATTTCCACTGAGTGTAACATAAATACCATAAAATAAATCAATATCGATAATTCAAAAATTCTCGTGTATATAATACATGTGCAACAATTAGTGAGCAAAAATCCGTGAAGAAAAAATTTAAACACCTAAAATGATCCACATAAATAATCCAAAACATGTAAAATTACTAATTAAGTGTAAAAATGGTGAAGAGAAAATACGTGAAAAAATAAAAAATTGATCAAACAATCAATATATACACGTGATAGTCCATAATTAACGTGCACTAATAACTGATGCCATTGCAAAATATATAAATAAAGTTCATGCAAAAAGATGTGCAAAGATGATTCCCACGGGTGACAAATCACTGCAAACTTCAGTGCATTAAATGGGTGCACCACCTATTTCCCCCAGCCTCTCACCTCCAATAACTGGTAAACAGGCACTGTGTATAGGGATAACTGCAGGCTTCTACTTCGTTCACACTGCTCCACCGCTGATTGTTTTTCACTGTGATATTGAATATTAAATGCCCTCCCAATAGCTCCAGGATATCCAGATCATACAAGGTGGAAAAACACAGAGGGCTCTCATGTGCAGTAACTTCAATATTTATTGAAAACAACAGTAACAGTTCACTTACATTTAAAACTACAGCAGAGTGTGCAGCAGACGCGGACTTCCGGTTTCGAAAAAGTTTTGAAAAAGTTACGTTTGTAACGCAACGCGTCAGGGAAGGAATTCGGTGTCGGACCCATTACTTCCGGTTTACGGCCGAAACCGGAAGTCCGCGTCTGCTGCACACTCTGCTGTAGTTTTAAATGTAAGTGAACTGTTACTGTTGTTTTCAATAAATATTGAAGTTACTGCACATGAGAGCCCTCTGTGTTTTTCCACCTTGTATGATCTGGATATCCTGGAGCTATTGGGAGGGCATTTAATATTCAATATCACAGTGAAAAACAATCAGCGGTGGAGCAGTGTGAACGAAGTAGAAGCCTGCAGTTATCCCTATACACAGTGCCTGTTTACCAGTTATTGGAGGTGAGAGGCTGGGGGAAATAGGTGGTGCACCCATTTAATGCACTGAAGTTTGCAGTGATTTGTCACCCGTGGGAATCATCTTTGCACATCTTTTTGCATGAACTTTATTTATATATTTTGCAATGGCATCAGTTATTAGTGCACGTTAATTATGGACTATCACGTGTATATATTGATTGTTTGATCAATTTTTTATTTTTTCACGTATTTTCTCTTCACCATTTTTACACTTAATTAGTAATTTTACATGTTTTGGATTATTTATGTGGATCATTTTAGGTGTTTAAATTTTTTCTTCACGGATTTTTGCTCACTAATTGTTGCACATGTATTATATACACGAGAATTTTTGAATTATCGATATTGATTTATTTTATGGTATTTATGTTACACTCAGTGGAAATTAGTTGATTTATATATATTTTTTTAAGAGTATTATTCACGGATTGGTTTTAGCACTTTTTTGGTAGCGCCGCATTTTTTACTTATTTATATTCATTTTTGGTGTAGAGATCACACTTTTTTATGCTGGCTGCTTCCTTGATACATTATTTCTTTCCTTATGAGATTTTAGGTGGAGCGCACTAGTTTTTTCCTATATATATAACAACAAAAATACCATTCAACAATGTAATTCTAACAATGTAAAAAGAGGTCTTTGGGTGAAATCGTCCATGTCCTCAGCTGCACCCCAACTGGCTCGAGTACGTTACAACCTCACCATACTTCCATTCCCCCCCCCCCGGGAACCTAGCTCCTGGGGGGGGGGGGGGGAACCACTAAACCAACCACAATGTAGCAGCAATGTCAAAAATCACTGACCCCCCCAATGACCCCCTGATCCGGCAAACTCCTATGACAACATTTTTTTTTTTTTTTTTTTTTAGATAAGGGCAGGTGGGAGGGAAGTTTCTTCTCTGCCTGAAAACTCCCAGAATGCCTGATCTGCCTGTCTGCCACATACCATCTACAGCAGCAACCTAACCCCCTGGTCTGCTGCCTCCAATCAGGTAAGTCTATCTGCCCCCCCCACCCCACTGACCTATCTTCTCAGACCTTTCCATGACCCAGTTCCTCCCCTAGTCATGCAGACCCTTCAACCATTTTTCTTCTCCGGTCTCACTTGAATCTTGGTGCCATTCTCCAGCCTCCAACCCTCTATCTGCCTCTCCTCTATCCTCAGTTATATAATTTACTCAGATATGTTAGGAAAGACTACAAGTTCCATATTCCACCATAGCAGAGGTACTTGTAGATTTCAATGGAGTACAAGTGTGGTGATGTTGCTGCACTCATAGTCCAGTGTTGCAAACCCCCCGAAGTGAAATCTACTGGTAGAGCGCCAAAATTTACAAACGGCACCAATTTTTTACTGGCAAAAAATCATGAAATTTACTGATGGATCCACGTTCTTTACTGACACTGCAAAAATGTACCTAAATTTTTTTTAGTGCTAAACAGTGCAAATATCAATATTTGAACTATAAACACATAGCTAGTGCTATTAGCAATGTGTTTGAGTTAAAAAAAAGTCAAAAAACATATTTCTCAATTTACATGAAGTTCAGGATACTATAACCCAGCCAGCATAGAGTTCTCCCTTATGACATGATAAAAGAGATGGTCAGAGGCTGCGGACATGATAAAGGAGGTGGACACAGGCTGCGGGCATACTACAGGAGGTGGACAGAGGCTGAGGCCATGCTACAGGAGATGGACAGAGGCTGAGGGCATAATACAGGAGGTGGACAGAGGCTGAGGGCATAATACAAGAGGTGCACAGAGGCTGAGGGCATAATACAGGAGGTGCACAGAGGCTGAGGGCATACTACAGGAGGTGGACAGAGGCTACAGGCATACTACAGGAGGTGAACAGAGCCTGAGGGAATACTACAGGAGGTGGACAGAGGCTGAGGACATACTGCAGTAGGTGGACAGAGGCTGAGGGCATACTACAGCAGATGGACAGAGGCTGGGAGCATAATACAGGAGGTGGACAGAGGTTGAGGGCATACTACAGGAGGTAGACAGAGGCTGAGGGCATAATACAGGAGGTGGACAGAGGCTGAGGGAATACTACAGGAGGTGGACAGAGGCTGAGGGCATACTACAGGAGGTGGACAGAGGCTGGGGGCATAATACAGGAGGTGGACAGAGGCTGAGGGCATACTACTGGAGGTAGATAGAGGCTGAGGGCATACTACAGGAGGTGGACAGAGGCTGAGGGCATACTACAGGAGGTGAACAGAGGCTGAGGGCATACTACAGGAGGTGGACAGAGGCTGCGGGCATGATAGTGTCCTCCTCACCCCCTCACAGTAGCCTCCTCCTCTGCCCACCATCATATTACTTCATCATCAGTGTGCCTTGTCCTCCTCCTGTGCCCCTTTCACCTGACCTGTGGAGAGGTGAAAGGGGCACAGGAGGAGGACATAGCACACTGATGATGTGGACTGGAGATGTAATATAGTGGACAGAGCACATCACCAGTCTCTGTCCCCTGCATGGCATGGCTTCAGCCTCCCATCTCCCAGTAATGTCCTCCTCTCTCTCTGTCCCCCCACAGTTTCAATCCAGGACAAAGAGATGATTACACACAGTGAGGGCTCCTCTCACTTGTCACTGACTCCTCCTCCTCACCGTTACCCCTGGCTGCTCGGCTCTTCCGCCTATGATGAGTACACTGCAGGAGCAGCAGGACAGGAGTCGCCGGCAGCCGTGGTCTCTCACCCTCTCGCTCGATTGTTTATCTAAAAATGTCCGAGAGTGTACGTGCTTTTCTGAGCCTGGCCAGCTTCGGAACGGCGCATGCGCAGTTGAATGGTCAGTCGCGGCCATCTCTTTTACCAGTGCCCGTAATGGACTTTAACGGGCAACCCTAAAAAGGGGTTAAATTTACAGGCTGCCCATAAATCTAAGGGCGGTTGGCAACACTGCTCCAGTCCCATAACTAGAGGCTTGTACCTTTCATACAGACCTTGAACTAAAGGAATAGTCTATAGGAGCATCTGCATTACCCCAGCCATCCACATATCACAGTTTCCATGTTTTACAGGCTCCAATGCAAACAATTATTAAATGCAATTTTTTCTTTTTGCACAATGTGTGTGCATTTATTATTATTATTATTATTATTAATATTATTTATTTTATTTCTTTTTTATTCTAAAGGTGAAATAAGCCTTGAAAGCCTCATCTTAGTTTTACATGTGATTGGGTAGTTAACTTTTAATGTGATGTCACTTCCTTGTAACTCTTTCCCTCCTGTGTTCTGTCATTAGGAGACTTCAGCAATGGTGATGCTTAATCAAAGACTGGAATACGCACAGATCTTGGACCAAATAAAACATATTCTGCAATCACGAAATGGCATCATCTGTGCTCAAACAGGGGCAGTCACTTATTAGTCACCGGAGGCAAATAAAGAATATAAACAGTCAAATGCAATCCCGGCATTTCAATGTGTGCTATTAAATATGAACAGCTGCATGCAAGCCCACAGAATCCATGAGCCATGATTCATCACCCAAGGCAATTCTTTCAGACTAGAATTAGGACCAACATTGTAAATTTATATATTCTAGGCAAATTGAATGCATGCTAGTCACAATTAAACAAAATGAAGCTTACATTATGAATGTGTTTGAAATTTATTTCAATACACGTTAAAGTATATCCTTGTAGTTTGATCACACTGAATTTCCAAGAGACAAACAAGGCTACCTGGAAAAGTAGTGCTAGAGGAAAGATAACATAATGAACAATGACATATCTTTATGTGCTATATGGATTTATATGCGTGTACAAAGCATAGAAGTAGTTTAGGTATCCAGTGCCTGGAGAGAAAAGATCTTGAAATAAAAAATGCACTTATTATACTGTGCAGGGCTGAAGTACCCGAGGGAGACTGAAGTGAAACAGAAGCTATATATGTTGAAGTGCTTCCAGAAAAATGTAAGCAATCAAGTATTTTTTTTTCTTTCTTGGCAAATATTCCAGTTGTGCCCCAGCACATACTATACAAAATGTTGCTCTGGCCAGCATTTAGTATACCAATTATTTGATTATTATGTATTATATATTATATTTATTTTGATAAATATTATGTTATATGATTACATTTATTATATATTATTACCTTTTCAAACAGTCCCTTGTTTGAATTTAGAATGTTTTGTCCAAGGAAGATTCTCTCATTTTGTACATCAACTTTGCAATAATCAGATAGCATAAAAAAACAAAACAGCATTTTTAGAGCTTTTTTTTACCTTCTGCCCAGAAGGACCACGCGATTATACCCAAGGCCTCCAGTGACAGGCGGGTCACCCCTTGGTTGGCCACACACCCTCACGAATCCCACCAGTGACAATGAATTAGGTGGGTCAGCTCCTCGACATCAATCAGAGCCCTGAGCCGCCGAACAGCTCTGCAGCTAGGGGAGCCAGAGGAGGGATCTGTTAGTGTACTGTGCGTGATATTCCCTCCCCGCTCCCCTGCACGATCCCCGGCATCAGAAATTCTCACTCCACCTCCAGTACTGTCGTGGATATTACACTACACTCTTGTGCTAATAAGCGCCTTTCCACCATGAAAGCATAATGCAGCCTTTCGATCGTATGTCTCCCCTCTTTCCTATTCCCCAGTGATCAGACATTACCACAGTCTTCTTACATTCTCAAATTGGTCAGCAACAGGAAGCCACACCATGGAGGGTTTGCCTCCAACAGCTAAAGCCCTCCTACACAGTTTGTGACCTCACAGGAAAATGAACACAGGATGTGAATGACCATATAAGGACATGACCAAATAAAGATATGACACAGAATAAAAGAATTTATACAATAACCAATGAATGATGACTACAATTCCGCTTATAGAAATCCTTAATATACATTGTTCCATAGAACAATGCATACCTGGATTATTCTACACTTCCTTGTGGATGGAACATTATCTGCAGATGCACGCTGCGAATCCCAACATGTGCTGATCAGACACAGCAGAGAAAATGAGCGTGCATCCGCCCACAACCAATCCTTGCAGAGCAAACATATCCCGTCAGACAATCGTCTGTGCAATGCACAGGGGCCCTTCGCTGGCGGTCATACTCCCACTCTGCAAAAACCTCTCTCCAGTCCCAGGAAGTTATCCACTACCTAACGGATCTCAACCAGCATCAGTCTGCCCCAGTCAGCTCTTTAGAGCGGGCTGGGGGAGAACGAACACAGGGAGACTTATGACAATACATTAAAATACATCTAATACATCTTCATAAAATTTTCCACAACAGTACACACTCCTGCAGAAAGGGATGGCGGCTCCAGAGGTTACATCCAGCAGGGATGAGGAGGTGACAGGCCATGGCTATGCCCAAGGCGGCAGTGCGCCCTAGAGAAGCAGCCGTCGGAGGTGTGAACCCCGTCTCAATCATTCAGAATGTGTGTGTCTGAATGATAACTGGGCGCTAGGGGAAAAAACTAAGATTTCTTCTGCAAACAACTTTCTATGTGTTTGAAAAATGTATGTCCTGTTCTCTTCTTATTTATTGGTATGCCAGGAAGTATTATAAATCTAAAGTAGACTGATTTTGTTCAACAAATACCTTTTCTGACAATCTATTTCATCCTGGCTTTACTGCTTTTCATTTCAAATCTTGGTTGACTGTGGTGAATTATTGCTAAATCCTTTTGTTATAAAACACAGGGATATAAATAGATTTGGACATCTCAACTGTGATTTAATGTACAAGATTAATAATGTATACAACTAAGAATAGCTAATGCTTTTCAGCTAGTCCCTGCTGGTGCTATCTTTCATCTGGCGGTGCTTCAGCCTGGACGAGGCAAGATTCACAGGTGGTAGACTCAGATAAATTTGAGCATTTGTCTAGAAGATTAGTGTACCCCCTACCCTGTTTCCCCGTCATTGTTATACAACAATGACACTTGTATAAACCTCCCAACAGTACTGACCCAATGAGCCTGAATTACTAATATTCAGCTTACTCCATCAGTAAGGGTGAGCAATGTTCACTCTACATCTCAACTAGATTTTCACAGAAGACTTTGTTGTCTCTTGAAATTAATATTACCAGGCCAAGGCTTGTTAAAGCTCAACTCCAGACATAAAGACACATTCATACATCATGATTTTTTATTTTTTTAAACCCGAAGTGTAAGTACCTGAATTTGACTTGGTACCAGCCTCTTGTGGTCACTGCAGGGTTAGTGTGAGAGAGGAAGAGGGACCAATCAATTCATGTGCTGACAAAGAACATGCTGATAAAGCGAGATAGGAGAGTGACGGATAGATGAGCTCACCACTATTCTCTTGCTCCTTTTGCTGTCCAGCAACAGACCTGGAAAGGTCCAGGATCTGGGCTTAGAAGTTGTGGGTTGAATTATGCTGGCCATCAAAATGGGGACATCTGGTGACAGAAAAAAGGTACTGCAGGAAAAATCTCTGTGAATATTGCTGCAAAATCTAGTTTTATTATTTTATTATTAATTCATTGTAATCTTTTTTTTTTTTTTTTTGACAGAAGTTCTGCTAAAATGAGAATAAAGAATTGTTCTGCTAAAATGAGAATAAAGATTGTACCTGTTAAAAGTAAATATGTGTTATCTTAAATCTAAAAATAATAGCAGTGAATCTGTGCTTTTATGCAATTCTGTAACATTCAGTTCCTGAGAATTAAAGGTCATTGCAGAAATAAAGACACAGTGGGGATTATTTACTAAAGGCAAATCCCCTTTGCACTGCAAGTGCACTTGGAAGTAAAGTTGTCCTTAGATTTAGAGCGACTGCACTTCCAAGTGCACTTTCAGTGCAAAGCGGATTTGCCTTTCATAAATAACCCCCAGCTTGTGAAGAATAGTAGCATGCTTTCCTTGCACTACAGAACACTTTCTGATCTCTACATCGCTTATAATACTGTAGTAACTTTTAAATATGTTTTTCTTAAGATTATTGTATTTTTATTTTCCTTTGATGATAACAATGATGTTTGCTATGATAACTAACTAAAAGAAAAAGCCACACATTTTCCTCCTCTGCTAGTTAGCATGGGTCTACTAAATCTATTGCTAAATTTTACCTGGTCTTGTGTGTATCACTGTGGGAGGACAATTAAATGATAAGTTATGTTTATGAATAATGGGGCCGCCTTATTTCTGTTGTTGCAGGAAAGAAAATCGCTTGATTCCCTCCTCTTGCTCTGATTCCCTCCCCTCCCGTGGAGCCTTTGTGTTCTCCTGGTGGTGGGTGAGGGAAGCCGTTGCATAATCACATAAATCTGACAGGCTGGTTGTACCCAACCTGATCGATTTATAAACTTGGTACAGTCATCCTACCCATACATGAATACATGATTCGAATCTTGGCTTCAAACCATCTAGAGACCATACACATCAGAAGTGCCTTGATACAGCACTGTGGCTTCCACATGCATTTTCAAATGTAACCAACTACAATCTCTTTTTTTAACCTGAGCAGTTTTATATATATATATATATATATATATATATATATATATATATATATATATATATTGTAGACATGTCACTGGAGAAGTGATCGAGGGGGTGTACATCTCACCTAGGTTGCTACACAGTGTGAGATGGTAAATCCAGGATGGATCAGTTTCTCAGCAGCGATATGCTGCTGAGTTGTTATTTAATTTTGCCGGGCCTGGGTTTATATGGAATGGCAGGTAGGTTTGGTAGAGGGACCTGTCATTCCACATCCCCCGATCCAGTTCTGGGTTTGGGATCAGGTGAGCTTGGATCCTAATTAGCCTGGGAAGCTAAAGGCTCTGTAGGGTCTGCAGGTGATTGCTTCTCAGCCAGGGAATGAACAATCTGTGTGTTGAAGGAAGCTGCAAGCACAGCCACTGCTGGAGCTAAAACTCACCCTGCGATATCCAGGCGAAAGACGCTGTGTTTGTAAGTGTCAGATAGGTGAGCAGAACCTGTTAGTAAGCGCCCAGCCGGGCTAGGACTTTTATTTTTGTTGTACTTAGAAAGCACGGTGTTGCTGTATATTTTGTTTGCTGGACTGTTTGTACCACGAAAAAACGCCAAGATCTGCTTTATCAAATTCCAAGTCTGCTGTGAACTGTGTCCAAACACACCCTACCCCGGGAAGATCCCTTACAATTGGTGGAGGTAGCGGGCAACGCGGTTGCTAGGGGCAACGGTGTGGACAGACTTGGCTACAGCTGCTGATGTCCTGGGTGAAAGCTGCAACTACACTCCAAAAACAGTCCAGCAACATGGAGGAGATGCTGAAGCAGTTTATGCAAGTGAGTTTGCAACAACAGCAGGCTCAGACAGAGGCCAATAGACGACATGAACAGTCCATGGCTGAACAACAGCAGATGATGGCTGCACAACAGCAGGCGCAGACAGAGGCCAATAGACGACATGAACAGTCCATGGCTGCACAACAGCAGATGATGGCTGCACAACAGCGGATGCATAAGGAAGAGTTGCAAGCTTTGCGCCAAAGCCAACAACAACTTATCGAGCACCTGATAGTAAATCGAGAGGCGCCTGTGGTTGCTAATCCACCCACAATGGAGGGAGCCGCTCCAGAGATTTTTTCTGGGAGAAGGACTGTGCAGAAAGCGCTGCAAAAGATGACTGCTGAGGACGATGTTGAGGCCTATCTAACAGTATTTGAGCGCGTGGCTGAGCGAGAGAAGTTACCAGCCGCTGAGTGGGCAGAGGTAATTGCGCCCTATTTAACAGGTGAACCTCAAAAGGCCTACTATGACCTCAGTGAGCAAGAGGTTAAGGACTATACTCGGCTAAAAGAGGAGATGCTTGCCCGACTAGGAGTTACTACTGCAGTCCGTGCCCGGAGGGTACGCAACTGGAGCTACAGTCTGGACAAATCAGCGAGGTCCCAGATGTATGACCTAATCCATTTGGCAAGAAAGTGGTTGGAGCCAGACACTTCTACTCCTGCACAAATCCTAGAGAAGGTCGTGATGGATCGCTACCTCCGAGCCCTTCCTACTGACTTGCAACGCTGGGTGGGACAAGGTGATCCTAAGAATGCAAACGAACTTGTCAACCTTGTGGAGAGGTTCCAGGCGACTGAGGACTACCTCCGTGATGTTCCTGCAGCATCTTCACCTCCCCGGAGCGCCAGATCTGTGCCGTCAGCTGGTAAGAGACTTCCATCTATTGGGGGAGTGTGGAGGGGTGCTGATGGGGGGAAAAGGGCTCAAGTGGTGTCTCAGGGACAAAAGACTGGTGATGGTCCCGGGTGGCTAAGGGGCTCTGAAAAGGACTCCTTGCCAAAGAGACCAGGCCCTATCCAGTGTTGGAGATGCCATGAGGCGGGACACGTGTCGGCCCATTGCCCTCTTACCTCTGAACCCATGGAATGTGACGCTAGCAGGCGTCAGTCGCTATTTGCGGAACCATCTTGTGCTGCAGTTCCTGGACTAGAGACTGAACCGCAAATCTGCAACATCACAATCAATGACTTTCCTGTTAAAGCGTTAATGGACTCAGGAAGCCTTGTAACCTTGGTGCATGCTAGCCTGGTGACTGGGGACTTAGAGTCTAAAAAGCATATGAGTGTTGTGTGCATACATGGTGATACAAAAGTGTACCCTATAGTGCTGGCTAAAGTCGGGACTGAACAAGGCACCGTACAATATGAAGTGGGTGTGGTTAAAAACCTCATGCATAATGTAATATTGGGGCGCGATTTTCCATTATTCTGGGCTCTTTGGGAAAAAAGAAAAATCCCCAAAAGGAGTGAGGATACCTCTAAGGGGGTTGCCTTGTCCACTGTGAATGATAAAAATGTGCAGGATGAAAATGATTGTTTTCCTTTGCAGGTCCTGGCTGGGGAGGAGGAGGCTCCTCCCACTGAGCAAAATATACTAGACTTAGAGGTGTCTAGCGATAATTTTGGGACTGCACAATTACAGGACCCCACTCTCAAAAATGCGAGAGAGCAGGTTGCTGTTATGAACGGGGTACCTCAGGAACCAGATGCTGAAAAAAGATTTCCACATTTTTCGGTGACTAATGATCTTTTCTATAGAGTCAATAAGGTTAAAGATGAGATTGTGGAACAGCTTCTGGTACCTAAGCCGTACCGGCGTCAGGTGCTTGACATGGCACATAACCATGTTCTTGGGGGACACTTGGGGACTGACAAAACGCGAGAGAGGGTTCTCCAGAGGTTTTTTTGGCCGGCCATATATGATGACATTAAAAAATACTGTGAGTCGTGCCCCACATGTCAGGTTAGTGCCCCAGTGTCACATTTTCGCAGTCCTTTGGTTTCGCTCCCTATTATAGAGGTGCCTTTTGAGCGTATTGCCATGGATTTAGTGGGTCCCATTGTAAAGTCAGCTAGAGGACACCAGTATATTTTGGTAGTCCTGGATTATGCGACCCGCTATCCTGAGGCTGTACCCTTAAGAAACACTGCATCTAAAACAATTGCACGTGAGTTGTTTTATATGTTCTCTAGGACTGGGATCCCCAAAGAAATCCTAACTGACCAAGGTACGCCATTTATGTCGAAAGTAATGAAGGAATTATGCAGACTATTTAAAATCTCACACATCCGTACCTCTGTGTACCACCCCCAGACGGACGGATTGGTGGAGAGATTTAATAAAACTTTGAAACATATGTTGAAGAAAGTGGTGGCAAAAGATGGTCGTGACTGGGATCATTTATTACCCTACCTCATGTTTGCTATTAGGGAGGTGCCCCAAGCGTCCACAGGGTTCTCACCATTCGAGTTGGTCTATGGTCATCACCCTAGGGGTCTACTAGACATTGCAAAAGAGACATGGGAGAATGAGTCCACCCCATACAAGAGTGTTATTGAGCATGTAGCACAAATGCAGGACCGTATAGCCACTGTAATGCCCCTGGTAAGGGAACACCTCCAGAGAGCTCAAGAGGCCCAAAGTAGAATTTACAACCGGTCCGCAAGAATCAGGACATTCAACCCAGGCGATAGGGTCCTTATACTAGTCCCCACTGTTGAGAGTAAATTCTTGGCGAAGTGGCAAGGTCCTTATGAAATTGTTGAAAAGATCAGTGAGGTGAACTACAAGGTGCACCAACCAGGTAGAAGGAAGCCTTTCCAAGTTTATCACATAAACTTGATCAAGCCCTGGAAAGACAGGGAATCCTTGGGGGCGACAAATACTGTTAATAATTTGTCACAACCAATCCCTCCAGTCAAGGTAGGTGATACTCTATCAGTGTCACAGAAACAGGAGGCTCAGGAATTTTTACAGAAAAACAAAAACAAGTTCTCTGACCTCCCAGGGCGTACACACCTCATCCATCATCACATTGAAACTGAGCCTAGAAGCAGAGTAAACCTTAAGCCCTATAGGATACCCGAGGCACGTAGGGAAGCCGTATTTGCCAAGAAGTGTGCTCTAGCCCTAGAAGAGGCCAAATATCTGGGCTACATTGTTGGAAGAGGATTGGTTAGGCCACAGCTAAATAAAATTGAGGCAATACAGAATTGGCCTAGACCCCTGACAAGGAAACAGGTTAGAGCTTTCCTGGGTATTACGGGTTATTACCGTAGATTTGTGCCGAACTTTGCCTCATTTGCTGCTCCGCTAACTGACTTGACAAAGGGCGGAAAGACAGCAATGGTCACGTGGACCCCAGAGGCCGAGGAGGCTTTCCAAAGCCTTAAGTCTGCCTTGTGCCAACCACCTGTGTTAGTCACCCCCGATTTCAGGCGAGAATTTCTGGTCCAGACAGATGCCTCTAGCACAGGCTTAGGTGCAGTACTCTCACAAGTAGTGAATGGTGAGGAGCATCCGGTGACGTACTTGAGTAGAAAACTAACCCCGGCCGAGAAAAATTATGCCATTGTGGAGCGAGAATGTTTGGCAGTAAAGTGGGCCCTAGAATCTTTAAAGTATTACTTGCTAGGCAGGAAATTCAAGTTGGTGACAGACCATGCCCCCCTAACATGGATGAAGTTAAACAAGGAGAGAAATGCAAGAGTGACTAGATGGTTTCTCTCCCTACAAAACTTTAATTTCACTGTGGAACACAGGCCAGGGAAATTACAGGCAAATGCTGACGCATTGTCAAGGGTAAGTTGTCTGTGGGGACAAAAGGCTCAGCCCTCCGGTCTGAAAAAGAGGGGGGGGATATGTAGACATGTCACTGGAGAAGTGATCGAGGGGGTGTACATCTCACCTAGGTTGCTACACAGTGTGAGATGGTAAATCCAGGATGGATCAGTTTCTCAGCAGCGATATGCTGCTGAGTTGTTATTTAATTTTGCCGGGCCTGGGTTTATATGGAATGGCAGGTAGGTTTGGTAGAGGGACCTGTCATTCCACATCCCCCGATCCAGTTCTGGGTTTGGGATCAGGTGAGCTTGGATCCTAATTAGCCTGGGAAGCTAAAGGCTCTGTAGGGTCTGCAGGTGATTGCTTCTCAGCCAGGGAATGAACAATCTGTGTGTTGAAGGAAGCTGCAAGCACAGCCACTGCTGGAGCTAAAACTCACCCTGCGATATCCAGGCGAAAGACGCTGTGTTTGTAAGTGTCAGATAGGTGAGCAGAACCTGTTAGTAAGCGCCCAGCCGGGCTAGGACTTTTATTTTTGTTGTACTTAGAAAGCACGGTGTTGCTGTATATTTTGTTTGCTGGACTGTTTGTACCACGAATAAACGCCAAGATCTGCTTTATCAAATTCCAAGTCTGCTGTGAACTGTGTCCAAACACACCCTACCCCGGGAAGATCCCTTACAATATATATATATATATATATATATATATATATATATATATATATATATATATATATATATATATATATTCTTTTTTTTTTTTCTAGTTACCTTGAAAATGTGCTGGGGAACCCTTTTTTACTATTTTGTGTATTGCCTTGCCCATGCGCACCTTTCCTTTATTTTGCTAGTTATAAAGAAATCAGAGTGATTGCCATATTTGCTTTTTGGATTTGTGCCACACACTGGAAGTCTTCAACTGCCTTGTAAATGTGATGTCTGGCTTCTGGTGTTTTGCTATACTTTAATGAAGGATAGGGCTGCCTCCAGTTGAGCCTGCTCTCTGATTGCGCACTGCTATGTATACTAGATTGTAAAAAATATTGGGACGCCTGCCTTTACACATGCATGAACTTTGTGGCATCCCAGTCTTAGTCCGTAGAGTTCAATATTGAGTTGGTCCACCCTTTGCAGCTATAACAGCTTCAACTCTTCTGGGAAGGCTGTTCACAACATTTAGGAGTGTGTCTATGGGAATGTTTGACTATTCTTCTAGCGCATTTGTGAGATCAGGAACTGATGTTGGACAAGAAGGCCTGGCTCCCAGTCTCCACTCTAATTCATCCCAAAGGTGTTCTATCAGGTTGAAGTCAGGACTCTGTGCAGGTCAGTTGCTCACCCACACTATATTGCCCAAAGTATTGGTCCACACTTCCAAATTATTTGGTGCAGTTATTATGTGGGGTTGTTTTTCAGGGGTTTGGCTTGGCCCCTTAGTTCCACTGAAGGGAACTCTTAAGATGTCACCATATCAAGATATTTTGGACAATTTTATGCTCCCAACTTTGTGGGAACACTTTTGGGATGGCCCCTTCCTGACTGCACACCAGTGCACAAAGCAAGGTCCATAAAGACAGGGATGAGTGACTTTGGGGTGGAAGAACTTGACTGGCCTCAATATTGAACCCTACCTACTAAGACTTTGATGCCATTAAAGTTCATGTGTAAAGGCAGGTGTGCCAATATTTTTGGTAATAAAGTGTATGTATATAGCCTCTGTGAAATAAAACGATTGAAATAAATAATTCCCGGGTGGTTATGGATTCCCTCTATTTATTCCATATACATATTAACTTGTCTATTCCTATAGTTAGCTAGTATTAAAACTCTGATAATGTTACTGTAATACAATGATATAAGGTTAGCTATGAAAATAACCAAACTGCGTAATAAAACAATGTCTTATTTATTTCCCAAGAAAATAGGAAATGCTAACATAAAAACAGTAAAGGAAAATATTACAAAGCATATAACAGAGATCATCAACGATACTTATCAAAAGCCAATCCTCAAAATGGCAATAGAGAGCCATGAGGCTAGTAGAAACAAGAGAGAGCCAAGAGCGAAAAGGGACGATTTCCCTTCTATGTGCACTTTTAAACTCCAATCATACACTGTCCTGACCCAACCCCATTGCCAGCCCATCTAGGTTTCTGATGAATTAAAGTAGGTATTAGGCAGTCCTTCTTAATATATTATATTTCTGTCCGTCCTGCTGTATTGGCCTCTAGGGGCAGTATTCGTCTACGGATCATCGTTATGTGATGTGGGCCATCTTCAGTGATAGCTAGCCTTTTGAAGCCTGTCGGCAGATGTGGTAATTAAGGATTTCAATCTTATCACACCAGTTGGTCAGGAGCCAAGCTTTTGTTCCCATCCATGCTAGAGGGCATGACTTCTTCTTTCAGATGAAGGTTCTGATACGCTACAAAGCATTAATGTGCAACTTGTTGCATTCCAGTCAGCCCTCAAGAGTGCGGAGGCTTGGTGTATCCAGATTTCATATTCAAACACATCTTCTATTATGAAATAAGACATGTTGCCTTCCAACACTCAGGTCACTGGCTATATAAGTGATCCAACAGCAACACCTAGAATCATGTGAAGAAGAGAAAAAGAAAGGGGGTAAAAAAGAAAAGAAAAAAAGGGGAAGAGAAAAAAGCAACAAATGAGGTAAAGTCAACAGGTGCTCATAGGCTGCCAGGTATCTGCTGAGACATAGAAAGGGAGATATTCACTAAGGCCCCTTTCACACAGGCTTTCCAATCAAGTCCGCCTGTCAGTTTTTCAGGCGGACCTGATCGGACGCTCCATTCAGCTCTATAGAGCCACAGATATCAGTGGTGACATGTCCGCTGACATCCGCCGATATCCAATCTTATCCTGTCCATGAAATCCAGATGGATGGTGACCCTATTTTCCACCCATCTGGAGGATTGGACCGGATAAGATCGAATGAAAATGGACAGGAGGTCCATTTTCATCTGATTTCCCAGTAGAGGAGAGCTGGACTCTGACAGGTCCGTCTCAGCACAGTGAGCAGAGACGGACCTGTCATCCGCCTGCTCTGCAGGGATCAGCTGATCAATCCCCCCGTTGAGCAAAGCCGAGTCCATTGGGCAGACCGCCCATGTGAAAGATTTGCAAGATTATTTAAACATAAAAAAAAAAACTGGAGACTCACTCACCTGGAGTGGTTTTATTTGTTTCATTAACATAAGCCTGAGAGCCGGTTCACACAGGGGCGACTCAGATCCGACTTCAAGTCGCCCCAAGTCACCTCAGGTCGCACAACATGTAGAAATCAATGTAAGTGAATGAGAGCTGTCTTAATGCACACTACTGAAGTCGCTCCGACTTCAGAAAAGGTTCCTGTACTACTTCAATCCGACTTGTAGGTGACTGGTACCCATTGATTTCAATGGAGGTTGCCTCCAAGTCGGATCTCCGTCTATACGGGGGCGACTCTCAGAGAATTATCAGCTCTCAAAAGGAGTTCCCCCCTGAGAGCTCATTCTCTGATTGGCCACGGCAAGTCGCCTGGCCTGGGGGGACGTGTTGTAAGTCGTGTTCAAGTCTGTCCAAGTCACGTCCAAGTCACGTCCAAGTTTCGTCCAAGTCACGTTCAAGTCACGTTGAAGTTGCCTCCAAAAGTCGTGTTGAAAGTCGTGTTGCCCCTGTGTGAACCGAGCCTGACTTGAGAGAAAACACTGAGTGCTGGAACTCCTCCAATGTGCCATTAACATTGCTGGGAGTTTCCACACCAGTTGACTGTTACTGTGACTCTGCACCATAGTGTTGGAATTGTTAAGTCAAATACTTTGCAGCTGTTCTCCACATGTTATTTGTTACCTTCATCTAACCAAATAATAATTGTGCCACTTGACTTGGGGGGTTATTTATGAAAGGCAAATCCACTTTGCACTACAAGTGTAAACTACAAGTGCAAAGTGCACTTAAATTTGCACTGAACGTGCACTTGAAAGTGCAGTCGCTGTAGGTCCGAGGGGGATATGCAAGGAAAATAAAAAACAGCATTTTAGTCTGCACATGATTGGATGATAAAATCAGCAGAGCTTCCCCTCATTTTAGATCTACCCTTCAGATTTACAGCGACTGCACTTCCAAGTGCACTTTCAGTGCAATTTCAAGTGCACTTTGCACTTGTAGCTTGCACTTGTAGTGCAAAGTGGATTTACCTTTTGTAAATAACCCCCTTGGTGTCTATGTGCCATTTTTCCATATTGGGGGCCAACTGGCTCTGTCCACACATGTATGGTCTGCCTTAGGAACAATGACTTCCCAGCTTCTGTTAGATTTTCTTCAGTCATCCTGTGGATGGGGAAAAAAAAAGGATATGGATGGCTGGCTTCTTCTTCCTTATTCTGTGCTTACCCAAACTGCATCCTGCTACAGTTCCATTTTTCATATTTTAACTCATTAGGCCATTTTTCTGCACCCCAGTTCCTATGTTTTTTCCCATAGTTGAGTCACTTAGCCTTGTTTCCACGTCCTATGCACAAAGTCATACTTATCTGATCTGTGCAATGGCTTTGCACAGAGTAGCCCAGCTCCCCCTCTTCTATGGTCACTAGCCAGCACTCCTAGCTCCTCCCTCAACAAGTACCCACTTGCTATGATGGCAGTTGTGCAGGCTTGCTCTTGATCATGGCTCAACCCAGCCCTCTGCTCCCTCGTCACTAACCATAATAATTCATATCTCTGAACTAATAAGGAGGTAGAGAGCGGTTATTCAGATCTCAAAACTAATAAGGAGGTAGGGAACGGTGAGAGCCTCTGCTCCCCTGCACAGCACTGGATCAAGATCAGGCTCAGGTAAGTTTAAGTTTAAAGCTGCATTCAGAAGGTTTTTTTACCCTAATACATAGAGTGCAATAAGCTAAATAAAAAAAAAAACGTTGCCTTTATGTTGGAATGTGTTTTTGTACAACAGATATTTTTTATTCTGCCAGTAGAGAGCAGTGTTTATAAGTTTGTATATATGGTTAAACTCTATATTATTTCTCTATTAGAAAGTTTCCTGTTTTCTGTCTGTAGTTAAGCATCAACGCCCATGTGGACTGTGCTCTGTCTGTTCTGTAAGGCTATATACAAAATTTCTAATACCGAGTACACTTGATCGGAATTATCATCGGAAAAGCCTTGGATGTTTTTTTCCGATGAAAAGCTCTCATCGGTCTTTTGCTGGCCGAATTTCCGATCATGTGTACGCGGCATTACAGGTAATGGGCCCAGACACTCAGTCTTAGCCTGCTACAACAGATACAACAGATAAGAGCAAGATACAACAACAGAAAGAAGACTGCAAAATGATAAAATAAAATTTCCAGTAACATCACTTCCTGGTCTGTGGAGTACATGCCGGTGTTCTGTCAAAAACTGTCAGGCCATCGGATAGTGTCCGCCCTGTACTGTGCAGGCTCAGCGCTTGCGCAGTACGAAGGACAAGGAGACTCCAAAAGTCTCTGAAGAAGAACGTTGCCTGCGCAGTTAGGCCAGGTTCAAGCCCCACCATCCAAGTGCACATACGGTAGCACACAGTAACAGGGCCCCTCGCGGGCTCACTTCGCTCGCCACGCTTTGCTCGCCGCGCTTCGGGTGCGGGCTCGCTTCACTTGGAGATTTTTTAATCTAACTCTATGTCCACTTGGATGGTGGGGCTTGAACCTGAACTCACTGCGCACTGAACTCTGATGCGTTCATCTTCTAAGACGTTCGGTGTCTCCTTGTCCTCCATAGTGCGCAAGCGCAGTACAGGGCAGACACTATCCGATGGGGGACACTATTTGACACATCACCGGCTCTGGTGCAGTGGTGTGGGATCCCTTGGATAAATAAGCTGTTGATGCATTTCCATGCCACTTTTTATGAGTGCAGACAAAAACATATTTTCTTTAGCATTGAATTGGGTATCTTTATTTTTTTTCAACAATGTTTTTTTATTAATTCTGCATTGACACAAGGAGAAATGCAATGCAATTACAAGAATACCATATGTAAGTTGTCAGGACCATTGAGGTTGAAAGGATCAAAAAAGAGAAGGCCAAAATCATATTATATGTTTTTGTGGTTTCATAAACAGCTTAGGAAACATTTTGTTGCTATATATATATATATATATATATATATATATATATATATATATATATATATATATATATATATATATATATATATATATATATATATATATATATATATATATATTTTTTTGTTTTTTTTTTTTTTAAAGAGATAAACTAAGTTCACTGTCTTTAGAGGAGAAATCCTCACAAGAAGGTTTTAAGACCTTCACCATATATTTTCTCCAGATCCTAAATTAAGAGTCTCAGACACTTAAGATAGCCAGAATAAGAATGTGATTCTAAAGTTTCAGGTAACACTGGACAGAAACATTAAATTTTTTTCCCATCTCTTTTCACGATTGAGTAAAGGAAAAGAGATGTGTTCACAAAATATGTTTTAAAGTGTTTTGTGAGATTCTCTATATTAATTACTGCAAATAATTATATTAGCAATAATTCCCATTATATTCTTACATTATATTGGAGAGATTATAATATAATATAATATTATAATATAATATTATAATATATATAATTGAGTGAATAATTTTACATTTATCTTTGGTTTATGTATTTTAATAATAATTTTATTTTATTATTCATAATATATTATTTGAATATATTCATAGAAATATATTGGTATATCTTTATTCATGAGGATAGCATGTTTATAACATTATGAATATTTTTAAATGAATGGGAATTCTGTGTGCAAAACTGTGTATATAATGGTTATTGTAGGTCCAGCCACAAACATCTCATTCTTCAGAGATGTGAGGGGGGAAGTTAATTATGTGGATTTTAAAAACCATATATTTGAGTTCCAGACGAGAAGTCTGACATATGTTTGGCAGTTAAAGGTACTTTATCATTTTCTGTTAAGCCTAAGTTAAAGGTGAGATTGAATTGTGACAAGTTAAAATAACTTTCAATATCATTTTAATCCTATACCACCCCCCTTACTAAACTATTTAAACGTTGAGACATAGCATTGGAGTTGTGTTATTTCTATCTGCAGCATGACATAATTATATTCCAATTATAAGACAAATACACATTTTTGTATGTTTCTACAAAAAATTCCATAGTCTATAACAGTGATGGCGAACCTTGGCACCCCAGATGTTTTGGAACTACATTTCCCATAATGCTTATGCACTATGCAGTGTAGTGGAGCATCATGGGAAATGTAGTTTCAAAACATCTGGGGTGCCAAGGTTCGCCATCACTGGTCTATAACAATGTTTTTTGTTATGATATATGTTTAAACATAAAATTCATTAGAGAATTATTTTTACCATAAATAAGTCATGATTAATTTATCAAGCTCTTTGCACAGTATAACATTTTTAAAGTGTAAGATTGAGTGCCGGTTCACACTAGTGCAATGCGAAAACCATGCGAATCCAGTGTGGGCTGCCGCATCGCACCTGAATAGCACAGTGATTCACAGTGATTCACACTGAGATCTGCGAACTGCTGCTGGTGTCAATGTAAAGTTAACAACACCCTCAGATGGGTTAACAGATAGCAGTGCAAACTGTGAAATGGTGCAGGGATCGGATTGCATAAGTGTAAACACCCATGCGATCTGATTCCAGTGCGGACCAATAAAGGGTCCTGCACCATTCTGGTGTGACTGTGATGCAATTTCAGCCATACAGTTTGTATGGCTGAAATCACATTGCACAGATGTTGCATGTGATCTGAACAGCAATGTGGTGCAAATCACATGCCATGTGGTGAAAATCACATGTGATGTCTGACATCGCACTAGTGTGAACCAGGCCTTAAGGTCTATTTGCTTGAGAAGAAATCACACGTGTTAAAAGCAGCACCTAGTTTGTTCCCATAGTCTGTAAAGCCACGGAAAGCTATTTACTAAGCTGTTATGAAGTGTTGAAACATGGTATTTTTGTAACAAGAGCTTATGGTAACATTTCTCATCATCTGTATCACCCATATAATTTGATATTTGAAGTTATATCTTTTGTATTATCACCAATTAGATTTGTTATTATTTTGCACTGAATTTTTAGTTAATAAATATATTTGTTTTAGCACATAGCTGTATTCCCTTTTTGTCTTCAAACTAGCTGGGATAAACAAATTTGAATTATTTGGTTGATTTGTGGAAAGACATAAACTCCTAAACCATAGATTTTTGCATATTTACATAAATACAATACTGTTAATATTTCAGTATAAACATCTGACAAAGTATAGTAATGTACAGAAGCATACAGTATAATATATAGCAGTCTGGGGGTCACATAGACACAGGAAATCTAGGAGCAAGTGCAACAATCTTGAAACAATACCCAGAGAGTGCATGGATGTATCCGAAATAGCTAGCTACGTATTTGGGGCAAGGGTAGATAATTTTTTTGTTACATTTTAAATAAGTAGCCATGGCTTCCAGGTGTTTGTGAATTTTACAGACATAAATATTTTTTTACCTATTTTAGTCTCGTAAACATACTACACTATACTGTACCTTTCATCTTTCTAGGCTTTTTTTTTAATTTTCCAACAGAAGAAATGGTCACTTTATCTGCTTTGCTATAGACACAGTGATTGGCAATATATATTGATCTGTAGACTTGATTCTTGCCTGCAGTTAAGCAGCAAAGCCCATATGGACTGTACACTGTCTGTTCTGTAGGGCTAGATACAGAACTTCTAATGCCCTGTACACACAACTGGTTTTCCCGTCGGAATAATCTCTGAAGGTTTTGCCAACTGAATTCTGCTGAAACTGTCTTGTGTACACACGATCACACCAAAGTCCGATCGTCAAGAATGTGGTGACGTACAACACATACGATGGGACTAGAAAAGGGAAGTTCAATAGCCAGTAGCCAATAGCTTCCATCTCGTACTTGCTTCAGAGCATGTGTCGTTTTTGGTCCATCAGAACAGCATACAGAAAAGCGGTTTTCCCGATAGGAATTGGTTCTGTCGGAAATATTTACAACATGTTCTATTTCTAGGTCTGTTAGAATTTAAAAAAAAAAGACAGATGAGGCATACACACGATCGGAATATACGATGAAAAGCTTCCATCTGACTTTTTCTGTCGGGCATTCCTTGGAAAATAAAGTGGTTGTAAAGCGTGTGTACGCGGCATAACACTTTACAATCACTTTATTTTCCAAGGCCCCCCTACCAGCCATTAAATTCACTGCCTTATTGGCGCAGGTACAAGAACCTTGGCACATTTAAAACCTGTGCAATCTTTCCCTTTCTTACACAATGACCTCAAGCTCAGACACTGCTGTTACAGATAGGGAGGGAACAGACAGATTTTTGAATGTGCTAGAGTGCTTATTTTTTAATTGATGGGGCTGCAGGTCCAGCCTGTCCTTTAGGCAGGACAGGAAGGGTTGCCAACTGCAGAAGTTCTGCAGAAAGTCTGGGGAGAGGCTGTGAGGTGATGTAATAGTGAATTATCCCTTTAATGCATACACTGTTTTAACTTTCCATCTTGTTAACATTAAAAAAATAAAACTTTACTTCTCCTTTAAGTACAAAATATTATCTTGAACACATTATGTAATATGGGATCATTGTCTGTGAATCCAGTGTTATGTAACTGCCATTTGCAACAGTTTTTTTTATGAATCAAGCTTCTGATGAATGTATTTGAGAAAGTCTGGTTGGTTAGTTTTTTTTTTTTTGTGCCACAGCTTTGTGACTAAGAGCAGCAGATTGAAATGCTATATGTGTTGTTGAAAGCTAATGGGTGATTCACTGTCAAAGCAGATTATAAGACTTCCAGAGTCCTTCACTCAGTTGTAAAAACAACAAAATGACTTTGTGATTTGGATATTGGTTTCCTTGAAATGGTGAAAGTGTCAGTTGTCTTTTACCCAGTTTAAGGGTAAAATCTTCCCAAAACTAAGATCGCAATTTTTTAAGAATTCTTTTTTTTTCTCAGTATCACTGATTATCATTTTCCCTATTCCCTTTTTTGAAAAATTAAGATTTTTTTTTTTTTACATACTGTCATCAGGGAAGTACAGTGTAATCATATAAGTGGTGTGATGGTGATCAGGGACACTGACTTTTGACAGCATATGTTGTGGAAAATTTTATGAAGATGTATTGGATGTATTTTAATATGTATTGTCATAAGAGTCCCCCAGTTTTCGTTCTATCCCAGCACGCTCTAAAGAGATGATTGGGGCAGACTGACCCTGGTTGAGATCTGTTAGATAGTGGTAAACTTCCTGTTTGGAGAGAGAGGTGTTTGCAGAGTGAGGACATGTCAGCTAGCGAAGGGCCCCTGTGCGATGCACGGAATGTTCGTCTGGGGGGAATTTGTTCACCCTGCAGACACATTTATCGGTTTTAGTGGATGTGCGCTGCTGTATGCCTGATCAACATATTTGGGGTGCCATGACGTACACCCGCAGATAATCTCCCACCCACAAGGAACTGTAGTCATTGGTTATTGAATCATTTAGTCGGTTTGCACATGTCGGTTTTCTAGTCTATTTGAATGTATATATGTCTGTGATTTGTTCTTTTGAAGGAATACAGATGTCTGATTGGCTGTCTGTGAAGACACCACTATCTTCTGTATTTTATTGCATTGTATTGTATTTCTTCCTGTATTGTTAAATTCATTTATTTGGTCATGTTCTTATATGGTGATTCACATCCTGTGTTGCTCCTGTGAGGTCACAAGCTTTGTAGGAGGCATTTAGCTGTTGGAGGCAAACCCTCAAGGGTGTGGCTTCCTGTTTATGGGTAAATAAAAGAACCAGGCTGACTACCCACAGGGGAAGTCATGCTCATGGAACTAAGAACGTAAGAAGGATGGTCATGTCTGTTCACTTGGATGAGTGGGTTGATAGCTAAGGTAAAGTATTATATAATTTAGATGGAAATGGGTGTTTATATTAGTACGACAAGAGATGTGGCTGTGTGCATAGCATACATCCAAGTTTCCATGACGTATGTAAAAAAAAAGAATGAATAACTTTTTAGAATTTTTTTAAATATTTCTTCCTTTTTTATTATTTTTTTTTTGTTTTATGCAGGTTTTTTTTGCACACTGTGATCAGAGCAATACAGTGTTACCATAGTAACACTGTACTATACTGGGAAGATGATCAGGATTTATTTATATATTTTTTCACACTATGGTTGCTTATAAGTGATATGCACTGTTATAAGCAATCATTTTTTTTCTGAATGAAATCCATTCTTTCAGTGTTTCTTTCACTATTGTGGTTAGCCATGGCTGGCATGGCTAATCACTTAGTACAGATGGGGCTGTGATTGACCTTGTCTGTACCATGTGATCACAGAGATCAACAAAATAGTGCAGTGAATGTTATGAATGGATGCCATCCATTGTGTACAATTTCCATGTGATCTGCTGTGATTGGTCACAACGATGGCATGGCTAATCACTTAGTACAAATGGGGCTGTGATTGACTTTGTCTGCACCATGGGATCACTGTGACCAATCACAGATATCAACAAAATAGTGCAGTGAATGTTATAAATGGACGCCATCCATTGTGTACAATTTCCATGCGATCTGCTGTGATTGGTCACAACGATTATTTGATACCAGTAGTGGCCCAGTACCCTGATCTGTCATGTGACTGTTGGACACATCGAGTGACAGATTGCACTGCAGTGTCATTCGTGGGGCGCACGCAAGGCACAATCCTAAGAGGATGTGATATGATGTCCACCCAGCTTGGGAGAGCTTCATATTACAATAGGCCGGACTGGAAGCAACTAAGCTGAAATAAATTAAATTGGGGTGCTTCTGCTGTATATAAGTCAAGTTCATTGGAAAAAAAAAGGACAATCTATTTCATTGGCAAAAAAAATTACTGACAGAATATGCTGTCACTGAGGCTGTAATAATCATACTGTTCTGCAAAACCACACACAGCTTTAAGGCATGTCGTTTAAAGGATTTGTGAGGTTTTTTTTGTTTAACTGTGTGTGCTGGAGTGCAGATCCCTCTGATGGTATGGATAATGAGAAGAGTTATGCACTGGTGTAAAGATCTCACTGCTGGTATGGAAATGTGGCATGTGTACTTGTATGAAGATCTCCTTGGTGCCATGAAACCGTGCCATGAAACTGTAGAATGAGCTGCGTATACTTTAGTACATATCACACTATTTAAAGCCTGTTTCACATGTGACATGCCTGAGACCTTATTGTT
This sequence comes from Lithobates pipiens, assembly GCF_037356315.1. Taxonomy (NCBI): domain Eukaryota; kingdom Metazoa; phylum Chordata; class Amphibia; order Anura; family Ranidae; genus Lithobates; species Lithobates pipiens. The sequence continues at coordinate 24,001,795 of NW_027507696.1, read as the reverse complement.
TTATTGAAAAAACAACAGGAATATAGGCACAGGAAATCACATCATGACTATATAACCATCTACTCTATCCACTAGAAGAACATTATATTATATAAGGATCAGACATAACACACATTACCGCCTAGTAGCATAATTACTAATTGCAGTATAGTATTCGAGAGTGTTTTTTGCACCTATGTCTATAAACAGCATGCTAACACCCCAACTCAACAATTAATTCTCATATAAGTGCCACCTTTTTTGGAGCTCTTCAAAATGTATCTTTGCCAGTAGTTTTCTCATAACATCTGCTATCATCTTATCAGTTTTACAGTATTAAAGGGGTTGTAAAGGCTCGTGTTTTTTCCACCTTAATGCTTCCTATGCATTAAGGTGAAAAAACACCTGCCTGTCACAAGTCCCCTACCCCCCCCCCCGTTTTTACTTACCTGAACCCGTTCATTCAGGCGGGGGGGGAAGTGCTGTCTCTCTCTCCATGGGCTCCCGGGCTCTTGATTGGATAGATTGATAGCAGCCATTAGCTCCCGCTGCTGTTAATCAAATCCAATGTCGTGGCGCTAGGGGTGGGGCCGAGTCCTGCATTCTGCCTCTATGGACGCTGAATGCTGGACTCGGGAGCGTGCCCGCAAGGTAATCCACTAGGAGAGCGCTTCTCTCAGGGGGTTATCTGATGCGGGTGGGAGCCGCCGGGGGACCCCAGAAGAGTTCAGGGCCACACTGTGCAAAATGAGCTGCACAGAGGACGTAAGTATGATATGTTTGTTATTTAAAAAAAAAAAAAAATACCCTTACAATCACTTTAAAGCACAATTACAGTTTGTTGTACAAGGCTTGGAGGTAATGGTACCTGACTCAATTTGTTTTGTTGTAGCATTGAACTTATAAGCCTTTTACAAACTTTATGCCTCCTTTGTTGTTCATTTACAACTGTTGTCTGAGATATTGGTTCTCGAAGATCTCCAGGTAGCTGCTGCACAAAAGCTGCCTACAGTAGATGTATTCAGCTTCTGTAGAATATAATTCCACTGAACGTTTCTTTTCATGGACCAGGATATTGGCCTATTGCCTAATTGGAACAAGTGACCACTTGTAGATTTGAGAGTACTGGGTCAGCTGCCTAATCTCCATATAGTCAACATATCCTATGAAATTTGAGTCATCATTTTCAAATATTCTTATGTTCATGTCCTCAGTCTGTTTTAGGTACTGCAAGTCTGTTTTTTTTAATGCAGTTTAGTCCCTTGTTTAGGGTTTACTTACATACAGTATCTCACAAAAGTGAGTACACCCCTCACATTTTTGTAAATATTTTATTATATCTTTTCATTTGACAACACTGAAGAAATGACACTTTGCTACAATGTAAAGTAGTGAGTGTACAGCTTGTACAACAGTGTAAATTTGCTGTTCCCTCAAAATAACTCAACACCCAGCCATTACTGTCTAGCCTGCTGGCAACAAAAGTGAGTACACCCCTAAGTGAAAATGCCCAATTAGCCATTTTCCCTCCCCGGTGTCATGAGGCTCAGTAGTGTTACAAGGTATCAGCTGTGAATGGGGAGCGGGTGTGTGTTAAATTTGGTGTTATCACTTTCACTCTCTCATTCTGGTCACTGGAAGTTCAACATGGCACCTCATAGCAAAGAACTCTCTGAGGATCTGAAAAAAATAATTGTTGCTCTACATAAAGATGGCCTGGGCTATAAGAAGATTGCCAAGACCATGAAACTGAGCTGCAGCATGGGGGCCAAGACCATACAGCGGTTTAACAGGACATGTTCCATTCAGAACAGGCCTCACCATGGTCGACCAAAGGAATTGAGTGCACGTGCTCAGCGTCAAATCCAGAGGTTGTCTTTGGGAAATAGACACATGAGTGCTGCCAGCATTGCTGTAGAGGTTGAAGGGGTGGGGGGTCAGCCTGTCAGTGCTCAGACCATACTTTGCACGCTGCATCAAATTGGTCTGCATGCCTGTCATCCCAGAAGGAAACCTCTACTAAAGATGATGCACAAGAAAGCCCGCAAACGGTTTGCAGAAGACAAGCAGACTAAGGACATGAATTACTGCAACCATGTCCTGTGATCTGATGAGACCAACATAAACTTATTTGGTTCAGATGGTGTCAAGCGTGTGTGGTGGCAACCAGGTGAGGAGTACAAAGAAAAGTATGTTATGCCTACAGTCAAGCATGGTGGTGGGAGTGTCATGGTATGGGGCTGCATGAGTGCTGCTGACACTGGGGAGCTACAGTTCATTGAGGGAACCATGAATGGCAACATGTACTGTGACATACTGAAGCAGAGCTTAATCCCCTCCCTTTGGATACTGGGCCGCAGGGCAGTATTCCAACATGATAAGGACCCCAAACACACCTCCAAGACGACCACTGCCTTGCTAAAGAAGCTGAGGGTAAAGGTGATGGACTGGCCAAGCATGTCTCCAGATTTAAACTCTATTGAGCATCTGTGGAGCATCCTCAAACGGAAAATGGAGGAGCGCAAGGTCTCTAACATCCACCAGCTCCGTGATGTCATCATGGAGGAGTGGAAGAGGACTCCAGTGGCAACCTGGAGGAGCTGTGGTGAACTCCATACCCAAGAGGGTTAAGGCAGTGCTGGAAGATAATGGTGGCCACACAAAATATTGACACTTTGGGCCCCATTTGGACATTTTCACTTAGGGGTGTACTCACTTTTGTTGCCAGTGGTTTAGACATTAATGGCTGTGTGTTGAATTATTTTGAGGAGACAGCACTACTTTGCATTATAGCAAAGTGTCATTTCTTCAGCGTTGTCACATAAAAAGATATAATTAAATATTTAAAAAAATGTCAGGGATGTACACACTTTTGTATGTGCCTAGGTCAGATTTTATGAATGGGATTTACAACCACTTTAAATGCTTTGTCTCAACCCTCTATTTGCCAATTTTGCTGGATTCCAGGTATGTTTTTTTTTTCTTTTTTCCGTACCTACATTTGGTACAATTAGTTGGGCCAATGTAGGTATGCATATTACATACCTGACTGATTCCTGTAGAAGTGGAGAATTACTGTGGTAGTTGGGAACCTCGCTGTCTTCTAGATCTCATGTCGAGTGGCTGTCCTTATGCATAGTAACAACAGGGGTCACTTGCTTGGCACTTGTGCCATGCAGAGAATGGCTTACATTTTTTCAATGAATGCAAAGCATTTTCTGATTGGAGAGGCGGGTGGTGATGTCATGATCTCCACCTCCTTCAATAAGAGAATGTCTTGCATTCATTGAAATATTTATTGGCTAGGTAAGGAATCTGACAGCTTGGACCAATGAAACTATTCATAAAAATCAATACACCGAATTTAGCTTTAACAATAGTTGAAAAGTAAGACTTACTGGCAGGAACACAAGGTGAAAACTATGCCACATTTAAGATTTGGTAGCCAGGAATGTTTTACATATTTGGCTTATATATGCTTTACCAATTCACTTCTGCTAATATAATTAATCTGTTTTTTTTTCCTGCATACTAGGCAACTTCCTTTCGTGACAATGCAGCTGTTACCTCTCAATCTCAGTACATACTGTATCTGTCATTATTGAGTGTCTCCAATGAGAAGAGGTGACTTTCAAGATCAGGAACATATAGTACATCTTTGATAGGTATCTTTCTGATGACTGTTTGAGACAGAGGACAGTGTAAATAATCTTCCCTATTCCTTCTGAGACCACAAACTGGTCATTAGTTGTTGTAATTCTTTCTGTCTTGCCTTGTTCAAGCTGAGTAAAGAAATTGTTATCATTTGTCATATGACTTATAGCCCCAGAGTCAATGCACAAGCTGAGAATGAGGAACCATTTTTGAAGTGAATTTAAAGCATCTTCAATTTCTTCTTTAACATTTTGACCTTCTACTGTTTACCTTGTCTCTTCATGATTCCTTCTATTCCTTGATTGCTTCTATTCATTCAAGGTCCAGCACGCATATGCAAACGGTGATTGCACCACACATATGAGGTATCCTTGCGAATGTCAGAGTGAAAACAATAATTCTAGTGCCATAATTCATAATTAACTCACAAATGATTCCCTATAAGGACTTTGAAAGCATCACTTATGGATAGTTTTAGGTACAGTATTTTGTCATCATTTCAAAAGTCGCAATTTTAAATCTTTACCTGTTTGATATCTATTTCTTTGACACTAACATAATCTTTTTATTTTACCAAAATTTATATTGTGTTTGTGTGCATTAAAATTAATTTAACCACTTCAGCTGCTCAATGACCAATTTGGCACTGCGCTGCTTTAACTGGTAATTGCGCGGTCATGCAATGCTATATCCAAACAAAATTGTGTCCTTTTTTCCCACAAATAGATCTTTCTTTTGATGGTCTTTGATTGCCTCAGCGATTTTTATTTTTTTTGCAATCTAAATGGAAAAAGACCAAACATTTTGAAATAATATTATATTTTCTACTTTTTGTTATAAAAAAACCCAATAAACTTAATTTTAGTCATACTTATAGGCCAAAATGTATTCAGCCACAATATCTTTGGTAAAAAAAATGTCAATAAACGTATATTTATTGGTTTGCGCAAAAGATATAGCGTCTACAAACTAGAGTACATTTTCTGTAATTTACGCAGCTTTTAGTTTATGACTGCCTGTCTCATTGCTTGAGGTGCTAAAATGGTAGGGCAGTACAAACCCCCAAATTACCCCATTTTGGAAAGTAGACACCCCAAGGAATTTGCTGAGAGGCTTGTTGAGCACATTGAATAATTAATTTGTTTTGTCAGAAGTGAATGAAAAATGACAAAAAATAAAAATAAATTTACACAAAGCTGAACACTAAATGATATATTGTTCAAACATGGCATGGTTATATGTGGAATCACCCCAAAATACATTCTGCTGCTTCTCCTGAGTGCAGGGATACCACATGTGTGAGACTTTTTCGGAGCCGCCACATACAGGACGTTGAAAACCAATCACCGCCTTCAGGCTTTCTAAAGGCATAAAATTGTGATTTTACTCCTCACTACCTATCACAGTTAAAGTGGTTGTAAACCCTTACAACACACTTTGACCTACAGATAAGCCTAGATTAAGGCTTACCTGTAGGTCCAAGAAATATCTCCTAAACCTATACGGTTTAGGAGATATTTGCCCGAAGACAGGCACCGCTGTCTACGGCGCATGCGCCGTAGACAGCGGCGCGCAAACGCACTGAGCGTGCCATTCTCAACGACGGAGCTGCCGCGCGTGTTGGCTCCCGTGTGCATGACAGCGGCGGAGCTGCGAGACCCCACCAAGAAGATGGATGCGCCGGACTACAGGGGACAGCGGTGACTTCGCTGGCTCCTGTGTCAGGTAAGTGACACATAATGGACTACTATGCGATGCATAGTAGTCCATTATGCTTTGCCTTTGCAGGGAATGAAAGAGGAAGTAAACTCATCAGGGTTTACTTCCTCTTTAAGGAGGCCCTGAAATGTCCAGATAGCACAAGCACAACCCCCCCCCCCCCCAAATGACCCCATTTTGGAACATAGACACCACAGGGTATTTGCTAAGTGGTATGGTGGAGTATTTTTCAGATTTCATTTATTTTTGAAAATAAAGAAAGGAAAGAAAAAATTTCTTTTTTCAATTTCCAAAACTTTGTGACAAAAAGCAAGATTTGCAAAATACTCAACATGCCTCTCAGCAAATAGGGTGCCTACTTTCTAAAATGGGGTAATTGGAGGGGGGAGGTTTGTGCTATTTGGGCATTTCATGGCCTCCGAAACTGTGATAGGCAGTGAGGAGTGAAATTTTACCATTTTATGCCCTTAGAAAGCCTGAAGGCGGTGATTGATTTTCGGCATCCTGTACACGGATAGGCTCCCAAAAGTCTGACACATGTGGTATCCCCATACTCAGGAGAAGCAGCAGAAAGTATTTTGGGGTGAAATTACACATATGCTTATGACATGTTTGAAAAATATATAATTTAGTGACAACTTTGTGCAAAAATTAAAAAAAGTTTATAATTTTCCAAAAACTTGTGGCAAAATATAAAATATTCCATGGACTCAACATGCCTCTCACCAAATAGCTTGGGATGTCTACTTTACAAAACGGGGTCATTTGGGGGGGTTTGAACTGTCCTGGCATTTCATGCACAACATTAGAAGCTTATGTCACACATCATCCACTCTTCTAACCACTTGAAGACAAAGCCCTTTCTGACACTTTTTGTTTACATGAAAAAATATTTTTTTTTGCTAGAAAATTACTTTGAACCCCAAACATTATATATATTTTTAAAGCAGAGTCCCTACAGATTAAAATGGTGGGTGTTGCATTTTTTTTTTCAAATGCAATTTTTTGGGAAAATAAAACACTTTTTTTAATTTTAATGCAGTAAAACACACTATATTGCCCAAATGTTTGATGAGATAAAAAATATGATCTTACGCCGAGTACATGGATACCAAACAGGACATGCTTTAAAATTGCGCACAAACGTTTAGCGGCGACAAACTACATACATTTTTAAAAGCCTTTAAAATCCTTTACAGTTACCACTCTTTATATTTACAGAGGAGGTCTACTGCTAAAGTTACTGCCCTCGATCTGACCTTCATGGTGGTACCTCACATGCATGGTGCAATTACTGTTTATATATGACACCAGCTTGCGTTCGCCTTTGCGAGTGAGCACAGGGGGACAGGGTGTTTTTTCTTTTATTATTATTTATTTAGATTTTTTTTCTAAACTGTTTCTTTTATTATTTTTTTTATTTTTAATCATTTTTATTGTTATCACAGGGAATGTAAATATCCCCTATGATAGCAATAGGTAGTGACAGGTACTCTTTTTTTGAAAAAAATGGGGTCTAGTAGACCCTAGATCTCTCCTTTGCCCTCAAAGCATCTGACCACAAGTCGTGAAATGCTCGTAGTTTCCAGCTTCTTAGGCCATAGAGATGATTGGAGCCATGCTGGTCTCTGATCAGCTCTATGGTCAGCTGGCGGAACCACTGTCTTCATTCTCAAGTTCTCTGTTGGGACAGGAGAGCCCGAGTAAACCATGGAAGATGGGGGGGTTGTTCCCTCCCACTGCTTGTAAAAGGAGTCTAGAGGATAATTAGCCACTAGGATTGCTTTTACATGAAAGCTGACCGCTGGCTGAAAAGAATGATGCCAAGATGATACCTAAGCCTGTGGGCTGAATGAAAAAAAAAAGAGATTGATCGGTGGGTATGCCCACCATTAGAATACCGCCCTTCATCCACCCACTTCTAATGATGGGCATACCTCCTACAGCACTGGAGTCGCTGATTTACGTATCGTGAGAGCAAACGCTGTTGCTGTCAAGAAAAATAAATCCAGTGGCAGCTGGTGAAGTTTTAGGATTGGGCCGCCAGAACCCGCCCCTCCCTTTTGGCCCTTCCCACTTCTCATAAGCCCCACCCCTTATAGAATCCACCCACTCCGTCCCCTCTATTCCACTTACTTCCACCCATAGTGTCAGGAGTATACAGCTCAGCATCACAGGACAGAGTATACAGCCCCAGCATCACAGGACAGAGTATACAGCTCCAGCATCACAGGACAGAGTATACAGCCCCCGAATCACAGGACAGAGTATACAGCCCCAGCATCACGGGACAGAGTATACAGCCCTAGCATCACAGGACAGTGTATACAACCACAGCATCATGGGACAGAGTATACAACCCCAGCATCACGGGACAGAATATACAGCCCCAGCATCACAGGACAGCGTATACAGCTCAGCATCATGGGACAGAGTATAGAGCTCAGCATTACGGGATAGAGTATACAACCCCAGCATCACAGGACAGAATATGCATCCTGAGCATCACAGGACAGAGTATACAGCCCCAGCATCACAAGACAGATTATACCGCCCCAGCATCACAGGACAGAGTATGTATCCCGAGCATCACAGGACAGAGTACATACCCCCATGGTTAAACAAAACCAATCCTCCCTACCACCATCCCGCTCCCCATCATTACACAGGACCCGTTCCTCAAAACTATCCCCCATTGTTACACAGGATCTCCTACCTCATACTAACCCCATAATTAAACACAGAGAGGTTATTTGTTTAGGGTAGAGAGGCAGGGAGGGGGGGGTGTTTAGGGTGGAGAGGCAGGGGTTGGGGGTGATTAGGGTGGAGATGCAGGGAGGGGGATGTTTAGGGTGGAGATGCAGGGAGGGGGTGGAGAGGCAAGGAGGGGGGTGTTTAGGGTGGAGAGGCAAGGAGGGGGTGTTTAGGGTGGAGATGCATTCGGGGGGGGGGGGGTGTTTAGGGTGGAGATGCAGGCAGGGGGTGTTTAGGGTGGAGATGCAGTCGGGGGGTGTTTAGGGTGGAGATGCAGTCAGGGGGGTATTAAGGGTGGAGATGCAATCAGGGGGGGGTGTTTAGGGTGGAGATACAGTCGGGGGGGTTTAGGGTGGAGATGCAGTCGGGGGGGTGTTTAGGGTGGAGATGCAGTCAGGGGGGTGTTTAGGGTGGAGATGCAGATGGAGAGGGGTGTTTAGGGTGGAGATACAGTCGGGGGGGTTTTAGGGTGGAGATGCAGTCAGGGGGGTGTTTAGGGTGGAGATGCAGTCGGGGGGGTGTTTAGGGTGGAGATGCAGTCTGGGGTGTTTAGGGTGGAGATGCAGTCAGGGGTTTTTTATGGTGGAGATGCAGTAGGGGGGGTGTTTGGGGTGGAGATGCAGTCGGGGGGTATTTGGGGTGGAAATGCAGTCAGGGGGGTGTTTAGGGTGGATATGCAGTCAGGGGGATGTTTAGGTGTGTTTAGATGCAGTCAGGGGGGGGGGGGGTGTTTCGGGTGGAGATACAGTCGGGGTTTTTTTTGGGTGGAGATGCAGTCAGGGGGGAGTGTTTAGGGTGGAGATGCAGTCAGGGGTGTTTAGGGTGGAGATGCAGTCAGGGGAGTTTTTAGGGTGGAGATGCAGTCGGGGGGGTATTTGGGGTGGAGATGCAGTCAAGGGTGGGTGTTTAGGGTGGATATGCAGTCAGGGGGTGTTTAGGGTGGAGATGCAGTCGGGGGGTGTTTAGGGTAAAGATGTAATCAGGCGGTGTTTAGTGTGGAGATGCAGTTGGGGGGTGTTTAGGGTGGATATGCAGTCAGGGGGTGTTTAGGCTGGAGATACAGTCAGGGAGGGTGTTTAGGGTGGGGATGCAGGCGGGGGGGTGTTTAGGGTGGAGATGCAGGCAGGGGGGTGTTTAGGGTGGAGATGCAGGCAGGGGGGTGTTTAGGGTGGAGATGCAGGCGGGGGGTGTTTAGGGTGAAGAAACCCTACAGCTGCCAGTCACTGCCACGCACAACAACATTCAGCAGCCCCACCCACCCCCCTCCATGAAGCTTTGCAGCAGCTAATAAAAGTGAAAGTGATCAGAGCTGGGGGGCCTGGCTCACGGCAGGACACAGTACTCATTGTGGAGCAGTCACACTCGGTTTGCTGCTCTGAAGAGGAGGTGGGGGAAGCATGATGCCCGGAGAGAGAGAGACATGGCAGGGAGGGGGAGTAAATACAGAAGGTCAGCAATCCTCTCCGATCCCTGCACTCACCTGGTGCTCTCTGGTACACTGTGTGCCAGCTCTGTGTCCATCTATCCACTGCCACTGTGATCCGCTCTCCGCCTCACATCAAAGGGTCTCGGTCCCGAATAGTTTCAGTCACGTCTCCGGAGTCCGCACTTCACAAGTCACAGTGTCAGTGAGCCTGCCGGGAAACTAGAAGTGACGCGGCAGTACCGAAAAAGCACCGCCCAATCACCCTCCGGTCCCGGCCAATAAAAAAGGCAAGACAGGAGCCAGGGCAAATCAGTGGCGAGTGGGAGTGTGTGCGGGCGCACAGCTTGCGCCCTGCACACACCCTAAGCACAGGCAAATCAGCTTCCCAGCTTGCAATCACCTGATTGCAAGCTGGGAAGCTTCCCATAGATTGCTGTGTGTCTGGCGCCCAGACACTCTTAAAGTGACATTTTTTTAGTCAAACGCTCGGGGGGGGGGGGGGGGCAGCGCCCGGGCGCCCCCTATGGATGGACCACCACTGAATAAATTAGTGCTACAGCTGAAAAGCAAACAATGGTAAACATAAAACATTAACTCAATAAAATAACTTTTTAATGCAATCTGTGCCTGAAAAATATATGCCAAAGTATAGGGGCAACCTGCCCCTAATGTTAGGAGAAAATCGCTTCTCCACCTGCTTCAGCATATATGCTCTTTTTTTAACTGTGGTGTTCAAATCACCTCCTACAGCTCTGGAGTCATGGCTTTACATATCGTGGGAGCAAACGCTGTTGCTGTCAGAATAAATAAACTGTGCTGCAGCTGAATGGCGTACCTGCTAAGCAAATGATGGTTACCAATAAAACAAAGTAGAATAGGTAACACATAGATGTGAGTTGTTGAAGCTGCGTACCCCAATTCATTGAATTGAATAGAAATTCCCTCAGGGTTTTTTTTTTAGCAGCAAGGCAACAATGATTTTTTTAAAGTTTCTTTATTATGACTGTAGTATGAAAAAGGAGATATAATGCATTGATGCACAGTATTCATAAAAGGCAATTCTGGTCTTGACATAAAAAACACATATGTCGTCAATATTGAAAAAAAATACATACCTTCGATTGGACATTTTGGCATCTAAATTTACTGGTGCACTAGTGCGACCCACAGGAAAAAAGAGTACCTGATTGTCAGCCACTACTTCAAATGCTACCAAAAAAACTATTAGTGTTCACAGGGATCAGGCCTGACTCTGCCAATGCTGCAGTTACCGTATGTGTTTAGTGTTTTGTAAGGCCGCGTACACACGCGCGGACTGTTCGCCCAACCTTGTCCGCTGAACAGTGTTTGGGCGGACAGTCCGCTCGTGTGTGGGGCTTCAGCGGACAGTTTCAGCGGACAGTTGGCCGAACAAGGTCTTACGGAAATTCCGAAAAACTGTCCGCTGAAACAAGGTTTCAGCGGACTGTTCGCTCGTGTGTAGGCTTGTTCGGCCAACTAAGTCTCGCGCATGCTCAGAAAGGATTTCCACGTCGGAAGGTTGCATTGCAGTGTATAGGACGTCGTATTTTTCGTCCCGTCGTACGTGCCGTTCACGTCATCGCGCACGGTTTCAGCAAACTGTTCGTCCGTCGTGTGTGGCCATGTCCGTCCATGCTAAGTTTGAGCGGACTGTTCGCTCAAACTGTTGGACGGACAAAGTTGGGCCAACAGTCCGCGCGTGTGTACGCGGCCTCAGTGACAGTGATTGATTGATACTGCACTTGGGTGGGCTGGGCTGGGCGGAAGGGCTAAACGCAGGTGCTAACAGGTATCTGGGCTGATCCAACTATTGCTGCGTTTCTGGGAACCCTAAACTATTGGGACAATAATACAGTTCTGATCAGATCAAAGATTTAGATCCGTTTAGACACTATACTACTAAGGGAGATGTATGGTGCGTGCGTGGGTGTTAGCGCTACTTGCACTAATCTGACGCTACCTGGGGTGACGCAGACCCTGACTGATGCTAAAGCCTAACTGATATCACCCGCCGGGTGATCAGGGGGTTAATTCTTTTATTAGGTAATATACGACGGGTGCCCTGACGCTATAAAAAAAAACTAACTAACCAGCTTCACTAATACGGTGATCACTGGTGACGGGGTGATCGAGGGGTTAAACCTTTATTAGGGGGATTTAGGGGGGGTCCTTAGACCTATCTGGGGCTACTACTAAGTACCCTAACACTGATTATTGTCATATATCCCCTCCCCCTAATACTTACCTGAGCCTTATCGCAATCCAACGATGTGCACGAGAGCCTCAGTTCTCTGAGGACTCTCCCTCCTCATTGGCTGAGCCACGCAACCAGTGAGACAATGAGGAGAGAGAGGGGCCAAATGGACAAGCAGAGAAGCAACTGAGGAGCGAGCCTGCTCACCTCAGGGGCCCAAATAGTAAGCTGTTTGCTCTGGGAGGAATGGCAAGAGGGAGGTGCCAGGAGTGCTGGCAGCGGACCAGAGAAGAGGAGCATCTGGGTTGCTTTGTGCAAAACCACTGCACAGAGCAGGTAAGTATAACATGTTTGTTATTATTATTATTTTTTTTTTATTGCCTTTAACCACTTGACCACTGGGCACTTAAACACCCTTAATAACCAGACCAATTTTCAGCTTTCGGTGCTCTCGCATTTTGAATGACAATTACTCAGTCATGCAACACTGGACCTATATGAAATTTTTGTCCTTTTTTTCACACAAATAGAGCTTTCTTTTGGTGGTATTTAATCACCGCTGGGTTTTTTATTTTTTGTGCTATAAAAGAAAAAATACCGAAAATTCTGTAAAAAAACGAATTTTTCTTTGTTTCTGTTAGAAAATTTAGCAGATTAGTAATTTTTTCTTCATAAATTTTGGCCAAAATTTATACTACTACATATCTTTGGTAAAAATAAGTACAAATTGGTGGATATTATTTGGTCTTTGTGAAAGTTATAGAGTCCACAAGCTATGGTGCCAATATCTGAAAATTGATCACACCTGAAGTACTGACGGCCTATTTCAATTCTTGAGACCCCAACATGCCAGAAAAGTACAAATACCCCCCAAATGACCCCTTTTTGGAAAGAAGACATTCCAAGGTATTTAGTAAGAGGCATGATGAGTTTTTTGAAGTTGTCATTTTTTCCCACAATTCTTTGCAAAATCAAGATTCTTTTTACTTTTTTTTTTTTTTCACAAAATTGTCATATTATCAGGTTATTTCTCACACACAGCATATGCATACCACAAATTACACCCCAAAACACATTCTGCTATTACTCCCGAGTATGGTGATACCACATGTGTGAGACTTTTACACAGCGTGGCCACATACAGAGGCCCAACATGCATGGAGCGCCATCAGGTGTTCTGGAGCACCCAGGACAATTCTGACATTTCTCTCCTACATGTAAAAATCATCATTTATTTGCTAGAAAATTACATAGAACTCCAAAACATTATATATGTTTTTTTAGCAAACACCCTGGAGAATACAATGGTGGTCTTTGCAACTTTTTATCTCGCACGGTATTTGCGCAGTAATTTTTCGAATGCTTTTTTTTGGAAAAAAAACTGTTTTGTGCTTAAAAAAAAAAAAACACAGTAAAGTTAGCCCAATTTTTGCATAATCTGAAAGATGAAGTTACGCTGAGTAAATAGATACCTAATATGTCACTCTTCAAAATTGCACACGCTCGTGGAATGGCGGCAAACGTCGCTACTTAAAAATCCCCATAGGCGACGATTTAAATTTTTTTTACTGGTTATATGTTTTGAGTTACAGAGGAGGTCTAGGGCTAGAATTATTTCTCTCGCTCTAACGTTCGCAGCGATACCTCACATGTGTGGTTTGAACACCGTTTTCATATGTGGGCGGGACTTACGCATGCGTTCGCTTCTGCATGCGAGCACATGGGGACAGGGGCGCTTTTAAAAAAACATTTTTTTTTATTGTTCATTTTACTTTATTTATTTTAGTTTGACATTTTTTTCCCCAAAAATAATTTTTTTGATCACTTTTATTCCTATTACAAAGAATGTAAACATCCCTTGTAATAGGAATATGGCATGACAGGTCCTCTTTACAGTGAGATGTGGGGTCAATAAGACCCACATCTCACCTCTAAGCTGGGAAGCCTGAAAAAAAAAAAAGATTCTGGCTTTGATCGTATTAGCGATTCGGTAGAAGCACCGGAGGGCGGAGGGCGGCGGGAGATGTCTATGGCTGGGTATTGCAGGGTATCACCGACTATGGCTGGGTATCTCAGAGCATGGTGTTGCAGAGTACTGCGTTGCAGAGCATTGCAGGGTATTGGCGGGTGTTGCAGAGAATTGCAGAGAGTTGCAGGGTATTGGCGGGTGTTGCAGAGCATTGCAGAGTGTTGCAGGGTATCGGCGGGGGTTGCAGAGCATTGCAGAGTGTTGCAGGGTATCGGCGGGGGTTGCAGAGCATTGCAGAGTGTTGCAGGGTATCGGCGGGGGTTGCAGAGCATTGCAGAGTGTTGCAGGGTATTGGCGGGTGTTGCAGAGTGTTGCAGAGTGTTGCAGGGTATTGCAGAGCGTTGCAGAGTGTTGCAGGGCATTGCGGAGTGTTGCAGGGCATTGCGGAGTGTTGCAGGGCATTGCGGAGTGTTGCAGGGCAATGCAGAGTGTTGCAGGGCAATGCAGAGTGTTGCAGGGCATTGCAGAGTATTTGCAGGGCATTGCAGAGTATTTGCAGGGAATTGCAGAGTAATGCAGAGTATTTGCAGGGAATTGCAGAGTAATGCAGAGTATTTGCAGGGAATTGCAGAGTAATGCAGAGTATTTGCAGGGAATTGCAGAGTAATGCAGAGTATTTGCAGGGAATTGCAGAGTAATGGAGCGGGCAGGCGTTGATAGTAAAACGCTGTAAGTTTTAGCAGCTCTTTACCATCATTTTAGCGGCGCTATTTGGCTGCTAGTGGGGCACATAAAACCCAGCTAGCGGCCGAGGAAGAGGTTAAATGCGCCCGTGAAGCACCGCTGCCAAATCACATTGCATGCGCTTCGGCAGTGGTGCCCATTCATATCAATGGGCAGGAGTGGTGGAGGAGCGGTATACACCACTCCAAACGTGCTGCTTGCAGGACTTTTTTTTAAGATCCTGCCAGCGCATCGCCTTAGTGCCCGTTCACACTACCGCGACTTGTCAAGCGGCTTAGTCACCTGACAAGTCGCGCTCCGTTCTGTACTATGGAACCGTTCTAATAGGAGCGACTCAAGTCGCTCCGACTTAGAAAAAGGTTCCTGTACTATTTTTGGGGCGACTTCAGGCGACTTGCATTGACTTCTATACAGTTGTCGTTTTGCAAGTCACTGCTGAAGTCGTGTGCAGGTCGCGTCTGTGAGTCGCGCTGCAAGTCGTGTCGCCCCTGTGTGAACGGGCACTCAGTGTGAAAGCACTCTGTCTTTCACACAGACTGCAGGGGAGCCGTTTTGCAGGCACTTTACAGGCGCCATTTTTAGCCCAAAAGCGCCTGAAAAATGTCCCAGTGGGAAAGGTGTGTTAGATTTTATGAGATCAAGGGGGATAAAAATAAATAAATAAATAAATAAATAAAAAAATCGGCCTAAATATTTATTTATAACAATTTGCATTTGATAAACTGCTGAAACATCGTGTGACATAAAATTTTTTAAACAGCCATCATTTTATTCTCCAGAGCCTCTGCCTTCAGAAATGTGTGACGTTTGAAAAATGTAAGCATTTTATAGCTAATGTATGTGAAACATTTTACACTTGCCCTGGAACAGTTAGTTGTTAAAGCAAATCTGTTGAGATGAAAACTTAAGTTAGCTCTTGCTCAGACAAAAACGAGCAGACAACTTTTATCCAGAGTGCCTCTGGAAGCCCTCTGCCTTATTCACCAAGCTATGAGCAGAGAATGTCCGATTTGGCATTTGTCACTCCCTGTTGCACCTCCCAATCTGCTCATGTTTATGGTGAGAAGCCTCAGGGGCCAATAGCATGAGATAGGAGAGGAAGGCCAGAGCACAAGCTGATGAGTTCAGAATTTGTGTAATAGAACTCTGCATGTTTGGGTGTTCCCATATCATTCTTAAAGTGTTACTAAACCTACAACAGTAGAATCAGTCTGTATATGCAGTAAAGCAAGCTTGTTATACTCACTGAGGAACCTAAGGGGTTAATTCTCTGCATTGTGTAAAAAGGCTGTGTGATCCTGTCTTCTCTTCTTGCGCTGTCCCCAATCCATCTCCTGATAGAACAGAGCATTAGGGGACAAGCTGTGCATGCTCAGTTTGGTAAGAATTGCTAGATAGTTTTTTTGGGGGGGAGTGCATGAGAATAGGCATAGGGTGAACCGGCACTATCCAGACAAATGGTCAGGGGTCCTTCAGCCATTTAGGACAATCAGGGAAAAATTAAAATTCCTTCTACAAGCTTTAACCAGACACTGATAAAAATCAGAAGACTGCTATATACTGCTGATGAGAAAAGGTATTTAGCTGTTTATATTTACTAAAATAATTGCATTTCCATGTTCTGTGTACTGTGGGAGACCAGATATAGTGAAAGCTGGCTTCTGGGTTTTGTAACACTTTAACCACTTGCCTACCAGCTCACATACATATACGTTAGCAAAGTGGTTCGTTCCCGCGAATCACTGTACCTGTACATTGGCTCCTTTAAGAGTCCAGAGACCATTGATGTCCCAAAAAAGTGTCAAAAGTGTCCGATCTGTCTGCCACAATGTTGTAGTCCTGCTAAAAATCGCCATTACTAGTAAAAAAAATAATAATAAAAATGCCATAAATCTATCCCCTATTTTGTAGACGCTATAACTTTTGTGCAAACCAATCAATATATGCTTACTGTGATTTTTTTTACCAAAAATATGTAAAAGAATACATATTGGCCTAAACAGATGAAGACATTTTTTATTTTTTTTTAATTTGGGGGATATTTATTATAGCAAAAAGTAAAAAATAGTTTGTTTGTTTTCAAAATTGTCGCTCTTTTTTTGTTTATAGCGTAAAAACTAAAAACCGCAGAGGTGATCAAATACCACCAAAAGAAAGTTCTATTTGTGGGGAAAAAAAGGATGTCAATTTTGTTTGAGTAAACCGTTGCACGACCGCGCAATTGTCAGTTAAAACGAAGCAGTGTCGTATCTCAGAAAATGGCTTGGTCGTTAAAGTGGTTGTAAACCCTTACAAACCAGTTTGACCTACAGGTAAACCTAGATTAAGGCTTACCTGTAGGTCCAAGAAATATCTCCTAAACCTATACGGTTTAGGAGATATTTGCCCAAAGCCAGGCACCGCTGTCTACGGCGCATGCAGGTGCACTGAGCGCTGCATCGTCAATGACGAAGATGCCGCGCGTGTCAGCTCCTGTGCGCATGCGCGGGAGTGACAGCTTCGCCGAATGACAGCCGGGGAGCTGCAAGACCCCACCGAGAAGATGGATGCGCCAGACTACAGGGGACAGCGGTGACTTCGCTGGCTCCTGTGTCAGGTAAGTGACACATAATGGACTACTATGCGATGCATAGTAGTGCATTATGCTTTGCTTTTGCAGGGAATGAAAGAGGAAGTAAACTCATCAGGGTTTACTTCCTCTTTAAGGGGGAAAAACTTCCGGGGCTGAAGTGGTTAAGACAGGTGAATCAATTGTCAGATAAATAAATATGACAGTTTAATCACATTTCCATTAAAGCGGAGGTCCACCCTAAAGTGGACCTTCTGCTCATCGGAACCCTCCCCCCCTCCGGTGACACAATCGGCACCTTTCAGGGGGGAGGGGGGTGCAGTTACCTGGATAATCCAGGTAACTGCACCCACTTCCGGGATAGCTCTCTGCGGAAAGGGGCGTAACTTACGCCCCTTTCCGCAAGTGCCCGCCCCTTCCCGCAAGTGCCCCGCTGCCTGCTGGGAAACACACAGATCGCAGAGGCAGCGGGGAGCGTCCTTATTGCGCAGCGCGATTCGCGCATGCGCAGTAGGGAACCGGGAAATGAAGCCGAAAGGCTCCATTTCCTGATTCCCATACCCAAGATGGCGGCGGCAGGACCCGACAGACGACCTAGAGATCGGCTTCGGGTGCCGACATCGCGGGCGCGCTGGACAGGTAAGTGTCACTATTTTAAAAGTCAGCAGCTGCAGTATTTGTAGCTGCTGGCTTTAAAAAAAAAAAAAAAAAACGCGTAGTCCCGGTGGACTCCCGCTTTAACACAAAGCTTTTCTTTTCATTTTGATAAACATAACATTCTGGAAACAACATTTAATAAATATAATATACTCAACAGTATGACAAGTAGATGTTTTTTTGAGAAGTATCTCAATATAAAAAACAAAAACATGAAGGATAGAGTTATTTACTTTCACGAGAAAGCACAGATGACAATTTCTATTATAGAACGACATGAAATTAGTATTCTAATTGAATGCACTGCAGCTCTGATATTTACTGAATGCATCACACACCTACTGTTGCAATGAATTATTCATTATGTAAAAAAAAAAAAGAAACTGCCAAAACACAATCAAAGCAATCCAGAGAAACAATGAGTAACCTTTAAGTGAGTGGTAGGAGTTTGTAATCACTTAAAATGATCCCTTCAGGAAAAACAAGCATTTGCCCCTGGAATTTTGTGTGAAGCATGTAGTGCCATTTGGCATTTAATGGTAAAGCAGCTTGTGTACCTTTTGAATTATTTCCTCCACAAATCTCATGCAGAGCACTTGTATTGCTATTAATTCCTTCTTTTTTCAGCTTGCCGTGATTGGGCTACTTCTTTTTTATCATCCAAGTATGCACATTTCTTTGTTCACAGCCAAACTAAGAGACATTTTCTTAAAATACCTTTTCATAGAATACATTTGCAAATGCTTATTTCTCATACATTCTATATGGCATATTATTAATACGAATAATATTGGACTAATACATTGAAAATGTTACCAACAAAAATTCTAAAAAATTTTTGTGGTCTGTGTGCTCTAAACCAGTAGTCTAGGGCTTGATAAAAGCAACTTTGTTTGCTTTTATCAAGCCCTTGAGGCACTATATTATTCACTGACAGCAATGAAGGGCACCAAAACAGCGATATCAGAACGGATTCAATCATTCAGTTTGTAGTGTACATAGATTTGCAAAACAATGGGAAAAATTTATATTCCTGACCTTTGTTTTATCTCATGGTTACTGTGAATTTGTGTGAATGCATCAATGTCAATCTCAGTTTGTAGAGCTTGGATTTATTGAATGAGTTTAACAGAAATGCAAATATTGCAGGATATACAGCCTCATGCTACATAACAAAGCTCCATTTCATGCTGTATAAACACAATTATTAATGTATCTTAAATAGAAAATTTTTTATTTTTAAATTTCCTACTTCTTTATTGTACATTTTTCATCATTACAAACTAAAATACATTATTATTGAATATAGTACTTATCACTTATACAGTTTGTACATAAATTCCTTATTTCTAATATCTAACATATGGTCAATCCACAGCAAATTCTGAGTTTTTCCTTTCTCTTTCTTACATATATTCTCTAAACCTTGTAACAAGTATTTAACCACATATAATGATTATTATTATTATACAGGTTTTATATAGCGCCAACAGTTTACGCAGCGCTTTACTACATTAGGGAAGACATTACAATACAATACAATATAATTCAAGACAGGGGGAATCAGAGGGCCCTGCTGGTTAGAGCTTACAATCTATAACAATATATTCATAAACATACAACTACAACAACAAGAAAAAAAAAAAGAACAAAAAAAAAAAAAGAACCCCCACCACAAGCACAATCAAATGACTGTTTCATATCCTGCCCACTATAGTATTCTGTGTGTCTGTACCTATGTAAAAAGTTACCACTGCCAGCTGCTTGACTCAGTATTTTCTTCTCTATCCACTGATTTAACCCTCTACCTCCATTTTTCGCCTGATACCATATTTACTAACCATAGCTACGCGTACCCATCCTTCTAAAGATCAGCGAAAGCCAGTGAGGATGGGGCTAAACGTGGAACCAAAATTCATGGTTTCCACAGTTTGTACAGGTAGTTCGGTATGCCTCTGTTGCAATAAATCTGTTGTTCCTTCAAAATATTGTCGTTTACCTGAAGACGCCATTCCTCAAAAGAAGGTGCACTCAGAGATATCCACCTCTTTTGATAGATTTTTACTCCAAAAGAATTTTATTAAAATACATTTGATAAAAAAGAAAAAAAATATGATTTAAATAAAAAAATTAAAAAATCTGATTTTTTTTTTAAATCATTGATTTTTATCCACCCTGATTGTGGGTGCTCCCCAAGATGTGACTGACCCTACTTGCTGTTAGTTACCAAGGAGCACTGACATGCCACACACTGAACAGATCAGTGCAACAAAACAATAATATTGCATCAACTTTTTCCCTTTCCAAGATTGTATGCCACCATTGTGCACAGTAGTTTTTTTTTCCTTAATGCACCCTTCTTCATTACCCCCTGCATAGCCTGCATCAGTGATTTAGTGGCTGCAATGCAACACACTCCTGCAGAGCATCTTCTTTTCTAAATAGATTTACAGCCAGAATGAATTGATGTTGAACTTTTTGCAACAAAGGTACCTATACACAAAGAGGGTTATTTATGAAAGGCAAATCCACTTTGCACTGCAAGTGCACTTGGAAGTGCAGTCGCTCTAAATCTAAGGGGAAGATCTGAAATGAGGGGAAGCTCTGCTGATTTTATCATCCAGTCATGTACAAGCTAAAATGCTGTTTTTCATTTTACTTGCATGTCCCCCTTGGATCTACAGCGACTGCACTTCCAAGTGCACTTGCAGTGCAAAGTGGATTTGACTTTAGTAAATACCCCCCCCCCCCCTAGTTTTTTCAGCCCTGCCAATTTCACCTCTGCCAACTACAGAATACCTCCCCCTTTGCTATGAAAATTAGGAAAGGGGAAGATGTTGCCACAGAACAAAAAGTGTATTATTGGCAGGAACACCATGTGTAAATAAAGGGGATAAAGCTATAAAAAAACCAATGCAGCCACCACAGGACTGGCAAGCTACAATATATTACATTTTTGGTTTTGGATTTAAATACACTCTAATTATCACAAGACTGTGAAAAGATGTGACCAGTTGTATTTATACTTGCTGTGTTATATTTTAGTTACATAGTTAGTGAGTGTAAAAAGGCACTTTTTTTTAGGCCTGCATTCAGTGTATGGAAAAGGGAGAAAGCACAAATGAATGTTTTATTTTAACCACTTCAATACTGGGCACTAAAATACCTTCCTGCCCAGACCAATTTTGAGCTTTCAGCGCTGTTGCACTTTGAATGACAATTGCGCGGTCATGCTACGCTGTACCCACATTTTTATCATTTTTTTTCCCCACAAATAGAGCTTTCTTTTGGTGGTATTTGATCACCTCTACGGTTTTTATTTTTTGCTAAACAAATAAAAAAATACCGAAAAATGTAAAAAAAAAATTTTTTTTTTGTTTCAGTTTCAAAACTTTGCAAATAAGTAAGTTTTCTCCTTCACTGGTGGGCACTGATGGGGCTACACTGATGGGCACTGATAAGGCGACACTGATGGGCACCGATGAGGTGGCACCAATGAAGTGGCACTGATGAGGCGGCATTGATGGACACTGATATGTGGCACTGATAGGCGGCACTGATGGGTGGCACCGATGGGCGACACGGATGGGCACTGATAGCTGGCACGGATTGGCATAGATAGGTGGCATAGATGGGCATGGATAGGCAGTTTAGATGGGCATGGATAGGCAGTACAGATGGGCATGGATAGGTGGCACAGATGGGCATGGATGGGCACTGATAGGTGGCACGGATGGGCACTGATAGGCGGCACATATGGGCACTGATAGGCGGCATTGTATTGTATTATACTGTACTAATGGATGCCAATCAGTGCCAAACAATAATGCATGCCAATCAGTGATGCCCATTGTGGGCACTGATTGGCATCCATTGTGGGCACTGACTGGAATCCCTGGTGGTCTAGAGTGGCATACCTTGTGCTGGGCATCCCTGGTGGTCTGGTGGCGTCCCTGGTGGTCCAGTGTGGGCATCCTGGGGGGGGGGGGCTGCGCTGATTATCGATCAGCACAGACCCCCCTGTTAGAAGAGCAGCCGATCGGCTCTCCTCTACTCACGTCTGACAGACGCGAGTGAGGAAAAGCTGATCACCGGCTCTTCCTATTTACACTATGATCAGCTGTGATTGGACACGGCTGATCACGTGGTAAAGAGTCTTCATCGGAGACTCTTTACTGCGATCTTTGTTGCAGGGTGGCAAACTGACACCCCGCAACAAAGATCGCAGCGATGCGCGCCACCGTCACGTCATATGACGTCCAGTCAGGATTTTGAAACCACTTTGCCGCCGTGTTTCTGTTATAGGGTGGGAGGCAAGTGGTTAAAGAGGAAGTAAACTTCCATCTTTGAATGTTACTTATAATAGGGCTTATCTATACGTAGTGTAGATATCTCCTAAACGTGCACCGTTTAGGAGATATTTACTGTACATGCACCCACTGGAGAATGTGCTCTGAAATTACGACCAACCGTCCCGTTCTTTCAGAGCCCGGTCGTGATTGGCGGTCCAGCACGCATGCACAGGAGTGACGTCATTACGACTCCGACCAATCACAGAGCCAGAGTCTGCGAACCTGGAAGCAAGACAGGTGAAGATGAAAGTTGTCTGTGATGACATTGCATTGCTAAAAGGCTTTGTTTTCAGGTAAGTTTCACATTATGCCTTTGCCTTGCAGGTAAGAAAAAGAAAAACAAACCTGCAGCAGTTTACAACCACTTTAATCTGACCATTTGGACTGATCTTTTTATTAGAAATGTGCAATTAGTTTCGTAACGAATCAAAATTCAGCCCAATTTTGCATCTTTCGGACATATGTATGCATCCGAATAAAAAAATAACGAATTTCAACTAATACGAAAGAAATTATAGTGGATATAACGAATGAATTTGACATGATTCGATAATTCCTTAAAGATCTAATGAAACAAAAGGCCAACTCAAAGTAAATCTTACAGTCCAATCAGCTGATTAATTTTGTGCTTGAGGTTGGATTACTGGCAAAGTGTATTCCTGAGAACTGAGTGAGAAGCGTGTTGCATTGCCTTGTAACAGAGGAGAAGAGATATTGTCATTGTGTGTGTTTATAGATTAAATAAACAAATGACTTTCCAAACTACGAATCATTATCACGCATATATATACATGCAGAAATATTGAATTTCAACTAATAGGAAAGAAATTATAGTGGATATAATGAATTAATGCAACATGATTTGAAATTCAATATAACGAATATCGACACTCTACATAACTAACGAAATTATCCGAAAACTAATTAATGTAACATAGCGAATATAACAGAACAAAATTATTTATTTTACGAATGAAAACTAAACTAAACAAAATTTTCCGTTGTGCGCAAGCCTACTTTTTATCTTAAACACAAAATACTGCTATATTTATCTCCAAAATAAATATGTTTTCATATATACAGTACAGTATGTTTTTGCTCACACGTAACTTAAAATACATCACAGAACACCATAAGAAACAGAAAATAGCATATTTTGCCCTGAATGCACTTTTTGTCTTACATATGCTGGTATATATTTATATATAAAACATGACTTACAATTATACTTTCTATTCCTTTCAGTATAGATGCGATGTCCCATGACATCTTCCTTATTGCTGCAGTTGTCCAAAACCCTTTGTTGTACAGACAATCATGCTTTGTCATTTACAGTGGTGTGAAAAAGTGTTTGCCCCCTTCCTCATTTCCTGTTCCTTTGCATGTTTGTCACATTTAAGTGTTTCGGAACATCAAACCAATTTAACCAATAGTCAAGGACAACACAAGTAAACACAAAATGCAATTTGTAAATGAAGGTGTTTATTATTAAAGGTGAAAAAAAATCCAAACCATCATGGCCCTGTGTGAAAAAGTGATTGCCCCCCTTGTTAAAACATACTATAACTGTGGTTGTCCACACCTGAGTTCAATTTCTCTAGCCACACCCAGGCCTGATTATTGCCACACCTGTTCACAATCAAGGCATCACTTAAATAGGAGCTGCCTGACACAGTAAGGTCCACCAGAAGATCCTTAAAAGCTACACAACATGCCGAGACCCAATGAAATTCAGGAACAATTGAGAAAGAAAGTAATTGAGATCTATCAGTCTGGAAAGGGTTATAAAGCCATTTCCAAAGCTTTGGGAATCCAGCGAACCACAGTGAGAGCCATTATCCACAAATGGCGAAGACATGGAACAGTGGTGAACCTTCCCAGGAGTGGCCGGCCGCCCAAAATTACCCCAAGAGCGCAGCGACGACTCATCCAAGAGGTCACAAAAGACCCCACAACAACGTCCAAGGAACTGCAGGCCTCACTTGCCTCAGTTAAGGTCAGCGTTCATGCCTCCACCATCAGGAAAAGACTGGGCAAAAATGGCCTGCATGGCAGAGTTCCAAGGAGAAAACCACTGCTGAGCAAAAAGAACATCAAAGCTCGTCTCAATTTCTCCACAACACATCTTGATGATCCCCAAGACTTTTGGGACAACATTCTGTGGACCGATGAGACAAAAGTGGAACTCTTTGGAAGGTGTGTGTCCAAGTATATCTGGCGTAGAAGGAACACTGCATTTCATAAAAAGAACATTATACCAACAGTAAAATATGGTGGTGGTAGTGTGATGGTCTGGGGCTGTTTTGCTGCTTCAGGACCTGGAAGACTTGCCGTGATAAAAGGAACTATGAATTCTGCTGTCTACCAAGAGATCCTGAAGGAGAATGTCCGACCATCTGTTCGTGTACTCAAGCTGAAACGAACTTGGGTTCTGCAGCAGGACAATGATCCTAAACACACCAGCAAGTCCACCACCGAATGGCTGAAGAAAAAC
Source organism: Lithobates pipiens (assembly GCF_037356315.1). Taxonomy (NCBI): domain Eukaryota; kingdom Metazoa; phylum Chordata; class Amphibia; order Anura; family Ranidae; genus Lithobates; species Lithobates pipiens. The sequence continues at coordinate 23,977,263 of NW_027507696.1, read as the reverse complement.
AAAATGAAGACTTTGGAGTGGCCTAGCCAAAGTCCTGACCTGAATCCTATTGAGATGTTGTGGTATGACCTTAAAAAGGCCGTTCATGCTCGAAAACCCTCTAATGTAACTGAATTAGGACAATTCTGCAAAGATGAGTGGGCCAAAATTCCTCCAGGATGCTGTAAAAGCCTCATTGCACGTTATCGCAAACGCTTGGTTGCAGTTGTTGCTGCTAAGGGTGGCCCAACCAGTTATTAGGTTTAGGGGGCAATCACTTTTTCACACAGGGCCATGATGGTTTGGATTTTTTTTCACCTTTAATAATAAACACCTTCATTTACAAATTGCATTTTGTGTTTACTTGTGTTATCCTTGACTATTGTTTAAGTTGGTTTGATGTTCCAAAACACTTAAGTGTGACAAACATGCAAAGGAATAGGAAATGAGGAAGGGGGCAAACACTTTTTCACACCACTGTATCTGATTTTGAATTGGTTTTCTTGAAATTTTATGCCGATATACCTAAACATTGACCTAGAAGGTGTACAGTAGGTACACACTTTGGGCTTCCTTGTTTATCCTTCTTCTCTTAAGTTTAGCTAATATAGTGGTACCCCACTTATTATAAGGCATGTATTGTTTAATAAATTTTCTTATTTTATTGTGTGTAAAACCTAAAACACGTGTTATTTTTGATTCTACTTTTTAATCGGGTAAATATAATTTTTTTTTTTTTTAAATGAATATTTTGTATTTTCATTTCCACCTGCAAAAGTGTTAGATACGTATACAGTAAAATCCTGAATTGCGCTTAACTTGGTCTGCGATTATTTTACAAGACGAGCACTTTTTTTTTTTATACATTTTAACTTGATAAACAAGCAATGAGCAACTGAGTAGAAGCCTGTGGTCACACTGGGTACAATTTAAAGTACTGTGATTTAGCCCAGGTTCACACTGCATTCATCCTCCCAAAGAAAAAAAAAAACCTCTCTAGCAATACACACCAAACTGAGCATGTGCAGCCTGACTCCATAGACTGTGTTATCAGGAAATTATTAGGAGTTAGTGGAAGGAGGGGAGGATCAGAGAAGCCAGGATCAAACAGCCTTTTTATACAATGCACATGATTAACCCCTCAGGTTCCACAGTGAGTACAACAAGCATGCTTTACTGCATATACAGACTGATTTTTACTGTTATGGGTTTAGTAACACTTTAATCATCAACCATGTGAGTTGCTAAATATTATACCTTCATTAAATGTAACCATATTGCTACACTTAGAGGTGACTCTCTTCTCTTTTATACTCTGTAGCTCCTGCTGTATTCTGCTTTATGCATTGCCTATTGACACTTTTTTTTTGTGGTTGTGGAACAAATCATTTGAGTTTCCGTTATTTCTTATGGGGAAATTTGTTTTGATATACAAGTACTTTGGATTACAAGCATGTTTCTGGAAATAATTATGTTTAAAATTTAAGGTTTTACTGTAATATTGTTTTGGATCCGAACTAGAACCGCTCGGTACCTTTGTTTCTGTCCCCCTGGCCAAATGAATCCTCAATATAAAAGTGTGCACACTTGAAGTCAAACACTGACGCAGGCACAGTTCAGTATTCAGATACTTCTCTATTTTATTTCCTGAACTCCGGCTGATATACAATGAGCCGGATATCTTACTACCAATTTAGAAATTAGATGAAAGACAGCATGTACAATCCACAAATTATACATATTCATTATTGTGACAAAGGATAAGCTTTTTAGCTGGTTTATGTCTTAAAAAGGTAAAAGCAAACTATTGTAGCTAAATAGGGTCTTGTTTTCAGCCCCTTCTTCCTCTTGGGTGTAGTCTCATGGTGCCGAAAACAGGCGCAATCTTCTTTTTGACGTTGCTCTTTTTAACCCTTGCAGTTTCGTTCCACATGAAGGGAGAAGCTGGCAGACATCTTAATTATGATTAAATGAGTATGATTAAGGTTGATAGCTGATAGTGAAAGATAAGCACTTATATCTATAAGAGTACCAGAAATAGGCATTTCACTTATAACACTCATGATCACATCCATTACACTATCAATTGAACTGGTGATTATATGGATGGTATGCATAAATATATATTTAAGCATTAAATCAACTTTTTAATTGGGTTGCACACATATTTTAGTTATGTATATTTTTTTTATATGAAATAAAAGTAAGCTGTATATAAAGAATGTAAGAACGGCTTTTTTGGATTTTATTTTACATGTATGTGCAGTTCACACATTCTTTCCTCTGATTGGCCAGGGCCAACAAGGTGGAAAAACTCTGTGAACAAATAAAGGCACTTTTCAGCACTTGTCTTCCCCTTGAGTAACACTAAATTGTCCATTTCTTGCCTGAAAATCAAACAGTGGATTGGATCAGGAAAGAGGATGCATGCTTGTTTTAAGGAACAAAACGATACAGCTGTCAAAATTGTTTATATACTGCAAATGGGTTTATAGTTTTATACCTCCTGATTATTACAATTTTTTAAATAAATAATGTTTAGAGCATTTAAAACAGGTAATAACGTTTTATGTTCATATTGTGAGCACAGTATGAATGTCAAATTTTATCTATCAAAAACATTAAAGGTTTCTAAATGAAGGACTGTACAAAGAAATCATTCTGCATATGAAAAAAATCAGTTTCCTTACATGTGACCATCTGTCAAACCAGATGTGATAGCAAAGCTGAAGGTCTTCTTTTGTTGGTATGTTATTTGCTGTTAAATTCATGTAATCCTATTAATAATGGTATGTTTTACCATCATGCATGCATTCATGAACCTTCTACCCTCCTGTTTGGCCCAGATACACATGCACATGCAGAAAGGGTAAGGTACTGAAGGTGCTGAAGTCCTACTAGACAAGGGGACCTGGCCTAAATACAGCCAATTATATTATGGTGGATTTTAAGGGATTGGATGCTTAAAGCGCCATGTCTACATTTAAATTCTGCTTTCTGATATTTCTTTATTTTACAAACTGATCTGTCAAATGTATATTTTTAATAGGACATTATTTCTAACTAGAAAATATATATTCTGAATAAATAAAAAACTGAAATATGCTGTTTTCTTAAAGTGATACTAAAGGCAGATTTTTTATTTTTGGTAAAAAAAAAAAGAGGTTATACTTGTCTGTATTGTTCAATGATATTGTGCAATAAGATTCCATACCTCCTCTCTGGCAGTCCCCCGCCAGCACTGTCCACTCCTCTTTCCTCCAGGTACCATGAGCCCCTGAGCTGGGCTCTGTACATCTATAGACACAAACAGCTCTGGTAAGGCAGCAGTAAACTGCTGGGTGGTGAGAAGGAAGCGATGGAGAATGGATAAGCCAGCGGTATGGTGTGCATTGGCATCTGGGTGTCCTTGGCTTGCTTGACACTCTTCTGAAATGCAGGGTTCAGCCAGGAAGCGGCTGGGCAGAAACAGATAGAAACACTGTGGCTGGGAAGCTGAACCGCGTGCAGTGTAGAGTGGCGGCTTCTGAGTATCCTCGGCTCGCTCTGCACTCTCTGCTGAGGTGAGGAGATGATGTCACTTCATAAGGGGGCATGGTAATGCATTTCGGGACTTCGCCCCTTTGTCAAAACATAGGGAAAAGCTTATGGCTTACACTGCTCTAGGTGTCTTCTCCAGTGCTGGAGCAGTGACAGGAGTCAGGTGAGTGTTTAGGGATTAGGGTGGACAAAACAAGAACTGGGGAGTTTTTTTACCGTAATTCAGAGAATGCCTTAAAAAAACGATTGGCTTTAGAAATGTAAATGTTTAATGCATTCATATTCTTGGGAAACACCTATTTTACCTTACTGCTTTAAGTATTTTGGAGCAATTATATACAAGCTTTGCACTTCATTTAAGATTGATTCTGTTTTTTTTATACAAAAAGACAGAATTATTAAGGGTATAAGGACTTGTTCACATGTGTGGTTGAAGGGTGGTAAAGCCCCGCAGTTGAGCTGTGCTTTGCCCCTTAACCGCTACCCCCTTTAGCTGCAGAGGCAGAGGCCGGGATGTATGAATGCTGCAACAGAAATGATACCCCCTGTTACTTTCAGCGGGTGTAGCACCCCCAAGCACAACCAATCCAACCATTCAATGCAAGAAGTTGCAGCATGGTAGTCCAACTAGAGGGTTGAAACAGGCGAGGAGGAGGCAATACAACACCTCTTCACTGTTTGAAATGTACTCAAATATGGATCACTCTTCAAAGAGCAAAGCACATGTGAACAAGCGCTTAATGCATGCTGGGTGCTTCCAAGAAACAAGCATGGCTGCAGTAGCTAACAGCTACTTGGGTGGCACACTGGGCCATGTCATGCAACTAGTACAAATGCACACTCAGCAATCCACTGGATCATGGTATGACACTTCTGGGATAAAGTCAAGTACAGTCTCACAATCTGTTCCAGATGCTACTTATGGCTTTAATTCAGTGTCTTAACATGGCGCTGAAGCAGAAAGTAGCTATGGTGGCTATTGCTAATGCTGTTGACGCCATCACTGCTGTCTTTGCCAACATTGTTAAGGTTATAGGCTAGAAGAAGTGTAGGCTGGAGAGTGGAGAGGGGCCTCATCTTGAGAATTGAGTCACAGACCAATCTATTCAACCTATTGTTAGCTGCCATGTTAACCAAAGTATTGGCATAATGAAGGCAGTATTCTTCTGTAGACTCACTGTATATTCTACTGACATTTTATGAATTTTTTTTTATTAATGTTCAGTGACCCTTGTAAGAGATTGTGTGAGTCAGGTACAATCATCCCAGTATGTAACTCTCCACAGAGTATTTCATACGCCCAACCATCAAACTAGTGAAAATAAGTTTAACAATAAAAGATGATGGATTACAGCTTTAGTAACTGATGGACCGCCTATTAAAAATGACAATCCAGAAGGAACATATCCTTACTGCAGAGCATATCCACTGAAAGGCCCATTGATAAAATAAGACGCATAAAGGCATTAAAATAAGTAGTTTCCATGTGTTGGCAAACATGCTAAGTCTACCATTGATTACTAACAAAACACTGCATGACATAATTTACACAATCCGGTGGCTTCTCCTCCTTTGTTATCCCTGCAGTGTTTGATGGAAAACAAATAGTACATCCACTCTGCTCTGAAACTAATTTGAATTTAATAAGATGACTGCAGTCAGCTCATTTTTTCCTAACTGCCAGTGAAAAAGATAGCAGAAAGACCTGAAAGGTAATCCTAGGCCAGACGCACATTATTTCTCTTTGCTGATGATGAATCCAAGCATAGAAAATGGAATGAGTCACAGACTTTCCTGCCCACAGTATTATCTCTATGGAAACCACTGTTGCCAGGTGGAGAATTTTGTCATAGTTCATCACAATCACTATGCCCAATTTACCCAGCCATTACATTAAACACTGTAATGTTCTGTATATACTGTTTATATATATATATATATATATATATATATATATATATATATTTGAAAGAACTTAACGATCAATGATTTTTTGACATAATTATAATGAGTCAGGTTTAATTTCTGCCACCAAGACAAAGACTTGAATTGACTAACATAGAATTTTACTAATTAGTGCATGACACTAATCATCCTGTACGGCATAATGACATAATATCAAACACTGATTTTTCTTCTAGTAAGATGAAGACATTTAAATAAATCATGTCAATCGGAAAAGCAAAGGATCTGTAAAAATCATTGAACAATACTATTTTACACACTTTTTTCCTTCTTTGCAGAAATGCTAATAAATAATAAATTGTTTAACGCCTAGAAAAATATTGGGGTCCATGATTCATCTGCTTTTCTAGTTTAATCTTCAGTGAAAATATTGCTCAGTAGACCAAATTGGGCCTTTGATGCCCCCCTTTCATCCCACTCTGTGTGCCTGACCCTGGTTCTACTATAGCTGACAGAGGTAGAGTCTACAGTATATCTGAACTTGTATCATGGAGAAGAGAAGGCTTCTGGTGGTGTTTCAGGAGTCTTGTGAGTACAGACACCCTAAGGATCCTTAGACAGTTATACCTTCTTGTGTCAGATGAGGGTCCACACTAAGAACACTAAGAAGACTGCTGGCTAGTGTTCTCAGAGCTTTGTCCAGAACTGTCCACTACTTTACTAAGGCACATTGCTCTGTTCTGAAATCAGTTTGCTGCTGTTGTGAAGAAGTCTGCATCTGCCTTTTGCAAGGACTTCAGTCACGTTTTACTAGGAAAGGAAGTTAGAGACCTTGGTATGAATAGTTCAATTTGGAAATATCCCACTATATCCCTTACCCTATCCAAGTTCTCCAATAAAACAACAAAAAACAGAAATCCCAAGACTGGTCATTGGTGTAACGAGTGGAAGAGAGTGAGAACCTGGCTGTGGGAAATACCTTGAGCCTGGTGAAGACCCATGCATCATACCAGCAGCCTCTGAGGGGATAGTGCTACATGTGGTATTGGGATAGCATTTTAACCACTTCAGCCCCGAAACGTTTTACCCCCTTCCAGACCAGAGCACTTTTTACAATTTGGCACTAGGTTGCTTTAACTGCTAATTAACTGCTAACCACTTCAGCCCCGGAACGTTTTACCCCCCTTCCTGACGAGAGCACTTTTTACACTTGGCACTGGGTTGCTTTAACTGCTAATTGCGCGTTCATGCAATGCTGTACCCAAACAAAATGTGCGTCCTTTTTTTCCCACAAATAAAGCTTTCTTTTGATGGCATTTTATTGCCTCTGCGATTTTTATTTTTTGCGATAGAAACGGATATTTAATCCATAATAATGATATTTTCAACTTTTTGTTATAAAGAGAAATCCAATAAACTCAGTTTTAGTCATACATTTAGGCCAAAATGTATTCAGCCACATGTCTTTGGTAAAAATAATGTCAATAAGCATTAAGCATATATTTATTGGTTTGCGCAAAAGTTATAGCGTCTGCAAACTAGGGTACATTTTCTGGAATTTACACAGCTTTTAGTTTATGACTGCCTATCTCATTTCTTGAGGTGCTAAAATGGCAGGGCAGTACAACCCCCCCCATGACCCCATTTTGGAAAGTAGACACCCCAAGAAAATTGATTGCTGAGAGACATGTTTAGCCCATTGAATATTAAATTTTTTGTCCCAAGTGATTGAATAATGACCAAAATAAATTTACAAAAAGTTTTCGCTAAATGATATATTGCTCAAACATGTCATGGTTAAATGTGGAATTTCGCTCCAAAAGACATTCTGCTGCTTCTCCTGAGAACGGGGATACCACATGTGTGGGACTTTTTGGGAGCATAGCCACGTACGGGCCCTGAAAACCAAGCACCGCCTTCAGGATTTCTAAGGGCGTAAATTTTTTATTTCACTCCTCACTACCTATAACAGTTTTGAAGACCATAAAATGCCTAGATGGCACCCCCCCCCAAAATTACCCCATTTTGGAAAGTAGACACCCCAAGCTATTTTCTGAGATGCATATTGAGTCCATGAAATATTTTATATTTTGCCACAAGTTGCGGGAAAATTTTATTTTTTATTTTTTTTATTTTTTTTGCACAAAGTTGTCATTAAATGATATATTGCTCACACATGCCATGGGCATATGTGGAATTGCACCCAAAAATACATTCTGCTGCTTCTCCTGAGTACGGGGATACCACATGTGTGGGACTTTTTGGGAGCCTAGCCACGTACTTCAGGATTTCTAAAGGCGTAAATTTTTGATTTCACTCCTCACTACCTATCACAGTTTTGAAGGCCATAAAATGCCAAGATGGCACAAACACTCCCCATTTGACCCCATTTTGGAAAGTAGACACCCCAAGCTTGTACCAGCGTCTGGCCTTACAGGCAACTAGGTATGGCGCCAACAACTGGTTGTTGAGGTCCACCCCTCCCATATTTTTGTTATATTCGTGGACACAGAGGGGTTTCTCTACAACACCAGTCGCCATAGTAATTTGGAGCCATCGAGCAGGCTCTCTCCCCCAGCCTAACACAGGAATCTACAAGCCACTGAGGAAACCCCAGGTGATTAGGTCACACTGTTCCACATGCTCCAATCTGATGATCAAACAAGTAAGTAAAAAGTGTAATTGTAATTGTGTAAAGTGTAATTGTCCACGTACAAGTGGTACCCCTTTCTGAATAAGGGTGACACCAAGTCCCACACAATCTTGCCACCGCTTCCTATGTAGTCAGGGCAGTTTGTCGGCTCTACGTGACTATCTTTGCCCTCATAAACCATAAAACTACATGTATAGCCTGTGGCCCTGTCACAGAGCATATACATCTTGACCCCGTATCACGCTTGCTGGGAAGGTACTGTTTGAATGACAAGCGGCCAGAAAACTTAATCAGGGACTCATCAATGCAGACAACTTGATGGAGAGTAAAAAAGTCTGCAAAACGTTGGTTCAAGTGGTTTACGAGGGGCCGAATTTTGTAGAGTCGATCATATCCAAGGTCTCCAGGAGAGCGACAGAGTTCATTGTCATTGAAATGCATGAATCGTAAGATCTACTCGTATCGTGCCCTGGTCATGGATGCAGAGAACAAGGGCATATGGTGAATTGGGTCAGTGGACCAATATGACCGCAACTCACTCTTTTTAGTTATGCCCATGTTGCGGGATAGGCCCAGAAAGAGCTTAAATTCGGAAACCGTAATTGGTTTCAATCTCTGGCAAGGGAGGACTGGGGAATAGTGGCAATGTGTTGACCAGCGTACAAATTGCTTTGGTCCACAATAGATCCATAGAGATCTTCGGTGAAAAACAGCGAATAAAAATTAAGTGACGTAAATTCAACTGTTTCCACCTGAATGCCGGGTTGGCCAGTGAATGGGGGAAGTACGGGTGCTGCAGAAATGGTGGGTTCCAAATTAGGATTGGCAAATGCAGCAGGAAGGGCACTATGGGCACGACGGCCTGTGTTCGTCTTCTTGGTGGCAGCGGGACACTACTTGTGCTTGCCACCTCACAAGCTTGAACTACACTTATGCGACTCGCCACGTCACCACGTGCTGGCTTGACTATGACCAGGGTGTACTAGGCCGCTGGTGCTTGCCAGTTCACCAGAAGGATGAGCGGCACTAGTACTGCTCTGCTCCATATGAGGGACCTGCGGTTCTTGCACCTCAATGACAGAAGAAGAAGATCGAGGTCTGGTACACCTGACCTTGGCAGGGACCACAACTCTGTCGTCAGAGCTTTCTATCATGGAGCCTCTATCGTGTACAGGATCGTATTCTGAGCCTGAATCTGACAGATGAGTGACTTCCTCTTCACTATCTGTCATGCTCAGAAATGTGTAGGCCTTTTCACTAGTGTACCTTCGATTTGCCATTCTGGGCTCTAAATTTAGTGGTACACTAGTGAGATTCACAGGTAAAAAAGCTCCTGACTGTATCAAAACACTACCAAAAAAAAATGTTATGGATCGCAGGGATCAGGCCTGACTCTTCGAACGCTGCAGTTATGTGCGTTTAGTGTTTTGTAAGTGACAGTGATCGATCGATACTGCACTTGGGTGGGCTGGGCTGGGCTGGGCGGAGGGGCAAAACGCAGGTGCTAGCAGGTATCAGGGCTGATCTCGCTGATGCTGCATTTTTTGGAACCCTAAACTGCTGGGGATGCTAGTACAGATCTGATCAGATCAGATATTGATCCGTTCAGATACTATACCACTAAGGGAGGTATATGCTGCGTGCGTGGGTGTTAGCGGTACTGGCACTACTAACCTGACGCTGCCTGGGCAGACGCAGACCCTAAAACCTAACTTATATCACCGCCAGGTGATCAGGGGGTTACACCTTTTTTAGGTAATAAACGGCGGGTGCCCTGACACTATAAAAAACAAACTTACTAACCAGCGTCACCTGTAACAGTTATACAGTGATCACTGGTGAAAGGGTTAACTAGGGGGCAATCAGGGGATTAAAACCTTTATTAGGTAGTATATAGGGGTACCTGACGCTATAAAAAGATGACGGCAAACCTAAATACTTACCTGCCTAACTAGCGTCACCTGTGACACTAATACAGCGATCAGAAAAACGATTGCTTAGTGACACTGGCGACGGGGGGTGATCAAGGAGTTAAACCTTTATTGGGTGGGTTAGAGGGGTACCCTAGACCTAAGGGGGCCTACCACTAAAAATAAAATATAGTATACATTTTTGTACTTAGTCCAGTGAGTTGTCTAGAGATTTTTTTCTTTGGTCTGATATATTTTATATATATATATATATATATATATATATATATATATGGCTGGAGCCCTATGGCCGATATGTATCTGAACAAAACAAGCTTATCATGAGACACCTTATATGAAATGGACCTGAAAGTGTGCCTTGGTCTAATGGACGGTATACCAAAATAAGGGGGCATACCCAGTAATTAGAATAAATGTGATTGAAGAGAAATGTTTTAGATAAATGCCCTAAAAAGGGGATGGGAGGGAGGGTATTGCGCACCGGAAACCGACAACTACCACAGGCGAACGGGCTGGTTAAATACCCCCCCGGGCTCCTCCCATAAATTCAGGCCACCATACTGGCCTTCTTACTTATGGCTGGAGCCCTATGGCCGATATGTATCTGAACAAAACAAGCTTATCATGAGACACCTTATATGAAATGGACCTGAAAGTGTGCCTTGGTCTAATGGACGGTATACCAAAATAAGGGGGCAAAACAGTCAGGTAGGGATAAGAGTTTTATTGTTTCCTGGTTAATCTTTATTGAGCCAGTTGAGTGAATGCTCGTGACATCTCTACCTGTGGGTTAGGGATGTACCGAGTGAAGCAGGCCGACTTCCACCTGCCCAACCTTTTGATGACGTGGTCCGGGACCCCATGCCGGGATGCGGATGAAGCTGCTCCGATGCGGAAGGAGTGGCCGGAATACTCACTGGGATTGAGGAGCAAGTTGCGGAGGAGAATCCTGACATGCTTAATGAATTGGTGGTTAGTTAGTGGTTTGACCGGGAAGGGCAAAAGAGGGCTAGAGTCCGGGAGCTCGGGTAGCCGAGAGAGAAGCTGTGTAAGCACCGCGACCGGGCACCAGGCATTGTTAGTTTTGTAGAGGTGGATGTCTACGCCGGTGCCTGTCTGCTGGGTCTTGGTTATCGGGAGGTGGAGGATGAAATGGTCCTGGTGACGGAGCAGATGACGTCTGCGGAGGACTGGGCTGTGTGGGCTGTTGTGAGTGAACTCACCGGGCCGAAGGAAGCCATAGAAGGCTAGGTAAATGGCTGCCTGTATGACCAGACTGGGGAGAGCACCGAAGGGGTAGCTGGTGAGTATGGTGGACATGTCCCTGAAAATGGAACTGGTGATGGGGAGCCGTTTGACTTTCACTGGCGGCTGTTGTTTTTGGATGCCGCGTAGTATGGCTCGGACAGCGGGGGCTGAAAAAACAGAGGGATTGGTAGGATCCTGGATTGAGAGGAAGTGCTGAACGCCAGCTAAATATAAGCGGATGGTGTTAAAAGACAAGGCCAGTTGGTTGTGGCAGTACGAGATGAAGGCTAGTATGTGTCTAGCATCTGTGGGGGTGCCTACTGTGGAGGCAACCAGAAATGTGTTGAAGGCCTTCCAGGCTACCTGGTAGGCTTTCAGAGTATTGTCCGATAAGGAACGGTTGATGAGCTGCGTGGCTCCTAGTAGATGCGGCTCTAGTCCAGGGTCAACTGCGACCAATGCGGGATAGGAGCTGATGCGGTATCTGCACTGGGAACCTGTAGAAAGAAGGACCGGAAATTAAAACGGGACAGGGCGTCAGCTGCGAGGTTATATTTCCCTGGGATAAACATGCAGACAACGTTAAATTGGTGCTGTAGCGACAGCTGCACCAGCCTGCGTAGGAAGGACATCACGAAGGGAGATTTAGACCTGCCTTTATTGACAATTTCGGCTGTGGCCTGATTGTCAGTGGTGAAGCCTACCGTTTGTCCGGACCAGGTAGGGCCCCAGAGCTGGGCGGCTGCAACCATGGGGTAGAGCTCGAAGAGTGAAGAGGATTGACTAAACCCCGGGATCCTAAGAATTTGAGAAGGCCAGGGTCCGGCGAACCAATGGTGGCCAAAAATTGCTGCAAACCCTGTAGAGGCCGCGGCATCTGTGACTACCTGTGGTGAGAGAGGTGAGATGCACGGGATGAAGAGAGAGATGCCATTCCAGTTGGACAGGAACTCGTCCCACATTGCCAGGTCTGCTAAAGCTGCGGTGTCTAGGCAGAGGATTTGATCCGGGTCTTGAGCCTGAGACAGGTAGACCAACAGACGTGATACAAAGGAACGGCCTTGTGGAATAATGCGCATGGCATAGTTGAGCATGCCCAACAGCGACTGCAGCTGTCTCCTTGTACATCCCCTGGTCCGAGTGAATTCGTGGAGTGCCGCCTTGATGCGGGTTAGTTTGTCAAGGGGCAGGCTGGCTTTCATGGAGCTGGTGTCTAAATTGACTCCAAGGAAGGTGATTGAATGTGCGGGTCCTTCCACCTTATGTTCAGCGATGGGAACATTGAGGTTCCCAAAGACGGTCCTCAACTTGTCGAGATCCCTCGGAGGTGTGCCTGGCCGTTCTATCAACAAGAAGTCGTCTAGGTAGTGGATAATTTGCTGACAGCCGACCTTGTGTAAGAGAATCCACTCGAGGGACTGAGCGAACATGTCGAACAGCCACGGGCTGCTTTTGGAGCGGAACGTCAACTTCGTAGCGAAGTAATATTGATCCTTCCACTTAATCCCGTGCCAGCACCAGAGGGATAGGCAACAGTTTAAAGGCGTCGGATATGTCCGCTTTGGCCAGCCACGCACCTGTGCCTACTTTAAGAATGGCCTGAATTGCCATGTCCACGGAGGAGTACTTTAAGGAGAACTCCTCAGAAGGGATCAAGGAGTTTAAGCTGGGAATGTGAGAAGAACGAGGCGCAGACAGGTCATACACTAAACGGTTTTTATTGGAAAACTTGCCCTTAACAAGCCCAATAGGGCTAACTCTCCACATATTGAAGGGGGGCTGAATGAAGGGGCCTATGACGAAGCCTCGATCCACCTCGTTCTGCAGCAGCAGGTCGATGGCCTGTTCGTCAGAGGCTGCTGAGCGGAGGTTTCTGCACTCGTGGGTTTGGTGGGGTAGGGAGATGAGGCCGGTGTGGAAACCTGAGGTGAAGCCACCGATGAGGAAGGTGGCTAGTGAAGGAGTGGGGTGCGTGTTGAGATAGAAGCCCAGGCAAAGCACATCTATACGGCTTAGTCAAGAGCCTTTGTGCGCTTTGACCTCGCACAAATTTCTGGGGTGTGCCCTATGGCATATAACGCAGATGTGCAGTAGACGGCACTGGCTGTAATTGCAAGAACCATAGTTAAAGTTATTGCAGATGGCCGCACCCCCAACGGTTCGGACCGTGCGTCCAAACTTGTCCACCTGGTTCTTAGGTGCCGTGCCTGATGGGCCTAGGGCTGCGGCAGAGGTGGAGGGGAACTCTACTGGGCGACTAGCCGGTATGTTGGCGCACCAGGGAGCGGTATGGGTGGAGGACTGGCAGATGGCACACAGGGGTGAACGAAGGCCGGCAAAATGCCGGCAGAATAGTTCCGTATCCATAAGGCTCCAGTCTGTGGGTGACTGGAACTGTGCCAGTTTGGCGGCTGCTTTCGCTGAGAAGGAACGATGGTAATCGTAGAAAGCAAAGCCACCATATTTGTATCCCAGGTCCACCACCGTGTGGAGATACAAATCTAGTTCTACCCTCCTGGCAGGAGAGGCTGAGCAAACGACATCTCTCAGCGTTCCAAAGGCTAGGGTAAACTCGGGGATGGATAGTTTACGGTTCAGCCTGGGGTCCTTAGCTTTGAGGACTACGGATACATCCCCCCAGGTGTAAGCCTTATTCTCTGCCAGGTCATGTACTGAAATGAGCAAGGAGGCAAGGTTAACATCCTTGCCGTCCAAGATGTCCTTCCTAATGCTGGCCGGCACCAGATGTGCTGGACAGACCACGGGACATGTGCCTTCGGTACCTGTTGGTAGTGGAGACGGGACTGAGTCCGGAACCGGGGTGGCTGTGGCTGGGAGTGTTTCTAAGAGGGTCACTCTGGTTTGAACATCCGTGACCGAGCTGGATAGAGACGACACCATGGCATGTAGTTGGCCTATGGCCGTTGAGATGGACTGCAGAGTAGCCTGAGGCGGGGTACTAGGCCCGGCGGTAGCTGGGGGGGTAGAGAGGAGCCTAAACAGCTCTGCTTTCCTAGCTGTGGCTGGGAAAGGGATGCCCCTGCGTCTGAGCTCTGCTGTCAGCCTAGGGATAGTCCAGCCCCTGAAAGACTGTATACTGTCGCTCACTGAAGGCGGGCAAGGTGACAGAGGGGCAGTAAGGTCTTCGCTGCCGAGCTGGGACATGGCTCCTGATGGATCGTGTCCTAGGAGTGATGTCCTATCTCTTTGGGGAAGATAGATGGACGACCGGAACCTATAAAGGATGACAAAGTCAAGACTGTTTCTCTATTTTCCAAGTGAACCCACCTGTTGCTGGGTACTAAGGCGGAAGCGAACGCGTATACACATATATATTGACGTGTGCCTTAGCGTACATACATATGTGTATCGGTCCGTCTCGCTGTCGCCTTTTCCACTCCTAGCCCTCTTGTTTTTATTTTATTTTTTTTTACTTGGGAGACAACGTCCAAGCTGGTGCAGGGTGGACCTGCTAAAGTTAGACTGACCTGGAGAGAGAAACAACAGATGATAATTGTTGAAGGAGCCTAACAAGGAAACTGACAAGCGACGTAAGCGGCTGGCTAACACAACTGAAGTGCACCGGTGAGTAGATATTTCTTCGCCACAATTTCTAAGTCATCGCGCCGTTATTTCCCTCATACTTTCTGTTTTCCTTTTGGGGTTTCCTTCTCTTTTTTTTTTTTTTTTTGGCCGAACGCCAGGCAACCTGTGGAAAAAACTAATGAAATGTGGCTGTTCCCTCTGGGGCACGCCGAACCGTATCGATGCATCATAGATGCTACTGGATTCGGGTCAGGGCGCTATAAGTGATCGTGAGATGAAGTATGGTTGCCGTGACAGAGGCACCACTGGTCGTGTCGCTAGTACGACTGACAACAGCACGGACTCTGGAGCACGTACTGAAATGTGGGAAATAACCTGGGGCGAACCGGAACGAATCGGTGCATGCGATCGTGCGACTGGATTCGAACCGGAGCGCGGAATGTGACAGTGAAATGAACTAAAGGACTATTGTCATGATAGAGGCCTGGGATGGCCGGCCACGGACTGAGGCTGGAACCGACCCGGATTTCTGGAGCATGCACTGAAATGAGGCCGAAAAACCTACAAACCTGGGACCGTCCGGACGAGTCGATGCAAGTGAATGCGATCGGACTCGAACCAGGCGTACTAGATGAGGATGAAATGTTTCCCATGGTAGAGCTGCGACTCGGAGAGGACGCGACTCGCGACCGTCAACGAACGGGCTCTAGCGCATGTACCGAAATGAGGCCAACGCAAACTGGGACACGTCGATCGAAACCTGTGCATTTTGACAAAGCGACTGGTATTGATTCGAACGTGATAGGTGACGTGAAATGACTCCAATGACAGGGCCCGGGTTGGAATGGTAACGAACGGGCTCTGGAGCATGTACTGAAATGAGGCCAAGATCCTTGGGATACGTTGGTCGAACCTGTGCGTTTTTATTTGAAAAGACGACTGGTATCGATTCGAACGTAGTAGGTGACGTGAAATGACCCCCCCCATGACAGAGACCCGGACGGTTGGAACGAGCGGGCTCTGGAGCATGTACCGAAATGAGGCCGAGTACCTAGGGGCACACCGGGACGAATCGGCGCATTTAGTTTATGCAACTGGATTCGAATCGGAGCGTAGTAAGTGACAGGTGAAATGAAGAAATGGCCTACGTGAGCCAGCTTGTGGCAGAGGCATGAGTCGTTGTGCCGTAAGATACGACTGGCAACGATATATGACTGCGGCACGCGACAAACAAGATTTAGACAACCAGCTACTAACATAGTATTACAAGCAATATCTACCGAACGACGCCCGTGAAATGAAGGGCGTATGCGGACATGTGCGTTTTGAGTGATAACAACCCGGTATCATCACGAACGATATGACATTTTTTGGGTTTTACGACACTCAAACAAAAATGGAAAGGAAGGTCAATCGAGACCCCTACCTGTGGCAGTCGAGCCAGCGAGATTGTACAAAACCGGACGGGACACGAGCACTGCGAGACTTCCTAGAAGGGAGACGTTTGTCCGAATGGTAATCAATGGTGATCAACACGCGCTGTCGGCCTAGTGACGTGGTATTGCGCACCGGAAACCGACAACTACCACAGGCGAACGGGCTGGTTAAATACCCCCCCGGGCTCCTCCCATAAATTCAGGCCACCATACTGGCCTTCTTACATATATATATTAGAGTTGATAGAGTTAAAAAACAGGTTTTCTAATTTAGTTAAAGTTTTGATATGCCAGTTTTACTGGTGACTCCAATCTTCTCTTGTTACTTAGCCATACATGTATAATATGATAGATTGACTTTTGTGTTTGCCCCTATCATGAGCTGAACTTAAAGATCTATGACTTTTTCTATGTATACATATATGATCTTGGAGGTGAAGATGCTGGATGTGGAGGTCCTGGGCTGGTGTGGTTACACGTGGTCTGCGGTTGTATGTACTGCCAAATTCTCTGAAACGCCTTTGGAAATGGCTTATGGTAGAGAAATGAACATTCAATTCAAGGGCAACACCTCTGGGGGACATTGCTGCAGCCAGCATACCAATTGCACGCTCCCTCAAAACTTGCAACATCGGTGGCATTAAGCTGTGTGATAAAACTGCACATTTTAGAGTGGCCTTTAATTGTGGCCAGCCTAATGCTGCGTACACACGAGCGGATTGTATGGCGTACTTAGTCCGTCGAAACACATTTCAGCGGACAATCCGCTCGTGTGTGGGCTTCAGTGGACTTTCTCAGCGTGCAGTCCGGAGTACTAAGTATTTCGATTTTTTCGAAATTCTGTCCGTCGTACTTTGGTTTCAGCGGACAATACGGTCGTCAGTATGCTAGTCGGACGGACTAAGAATGACGCATGCCCAGAAAGGATTTACAGGGCGGAAGCGCTCGGTCTTGTAAAACTAGTGTTCGTATTGAAGCTAGCATATTCGTCATGCTGCTAATTTTGTGTTTTTTTAATATAGCACATTCTTTTCTTCTTCATAATGCAAGAAAAGTGAAGTAGCTTTGCTGCTTATATTCACACAGAGTTATCACAAATGTTTTTATTCATCCTCATCCTATGATTAATATTCCAATTTGAGAATAATATATATATATATATATATATATATATATATATATATATATATATATATATATATATATATATATATATAAACTTCAAAAAAAAAAAAAAAAAAAAATATATATATATATATATATATATATATATATATATATATATAATTTTATAATTTATCTATTACTATATATTTTTGGAACTACTATTGTTAGTTTAAAATTATTTATTTAGCTTTTTTTTGTGGGGGGGGGTTAAACTAGATGGACTTGCGTTTTTTTTGTCCAAGCAGACTATGTAAGTAGAGATAGATAGATAGATAGATAGATAGATAGATAGATAGATAGATAGATAGATAGATAGATAGATAGATAGATACCTAAACCAACATTTTAGCTTACACATGATTGAATTTTCAAAATCAGCAGAGCTTTCCCTCATTTCAAATGTTAGCCTCAAATTTACAGCGACTGCACTTCCAAGTGCACTTGCAGTGCTTTAAAAATTGCACTTGTAGTTAGCATATTTATATTAACATGAACGTGTGTTTTGTAAATAACCCCCATAGTCTTTTGACATGTACCTGCCTACTCACAAATAAACTCTGTTTTTTTAATCCAAAATAAAAAAAATTACAATATTTTTGGAAATAATAAATCTTTATTTTTAGTCTGTACAAAACAAAATCAAGAGGGAGGCAACACTGGAGACACTTTTGAAGTTTGTGAAGCCTTTTGTCCCCCAGGCACACATCAAGTCAGTGGCCACCAAAATTCAGATCCTGTGTAAACATGAAAATAGGGAGCACAACATGGTCCTAGAATCCCACAGACCAGGAACAGCAGCAGATGACATCTATGTCCCCAGACTGTGGTACTACAACAGCCTGCGTCTTCTGTCAGAGCAGACTGAAGCCAGGCAGTCACTTCCGACTCTTCCGTCTAGCCTTCCCTCCACGCTTCGCTGGAGGCTGTGCCTCTGGTGGTGGACTTGTGGTAGGAGGAGGAGGAGGAGGAGGAGGAGCAGTAGGGTCTGTGTTGTAGAGTCTGGTGGTTGGTGTTAGCTCACCCTTCAGACCCCGCTGAATACTGTCGAAGAAAATAGCCTCGCACAAGTTGCGCTGTCCCTTCTCCATTTCAAGCAACTTGCTGGCCAAATAAGTAGCGTAGGCCTCTTCAGGATTGGGAGGTTTACTAAGCAATTGGCTGGCTTGACGTATAAGCGCCAATGACTCCTCCTCTGTCTGTGTCATCCTCCTGGGCCTTTTGCTGGCTAGGCGGAGGGGAGGGACCTGACTTTCGGTCCGACTCCTGCTGGGCCCAGCTATCTCCTGCGCGTGGCTGGTCCCGGCCTCCTCCTCCATACCACTGGTCCCAGCCTCCTCCTGGGTGAGCTCATCCTGTGTAAAAAATAAAGAAATAAATAAATAAAATATGTCTATATTTTGAAATCATCAATCACTGACAATTTTACAGTTCTCACTTGCAAATACATTTGTCTTGAAATACAAAAGGCTATCATTTTGACACCATCATTTTTCCATCAGTTCACCAAGATTTTAGCCACATTTGTGGAAACTACTGTATCCTTATATCTAATTTAATTTGTGATGAAATCCTAGATTTGGAAGCAATTCAAACATTGAACTTTACATCATTAATATTTGAGCAATCCTAACTTTAGAAACTAAAATATACCTGGCTCCAGCTGGGCGCATCAACTTCGTCCAGCAAGGAAGGGTCTGAAACTTCCTGGGGTGGCTCACCTGAGGTGGAGGGGAGGGTGGAGGGAAGGGTAGACGGAAGAGTGGAAAGTGACTGCCTGGCTTCTGACGGGTCATCCAGAAAACGCAGCCTGTTGTAATACCACAGCCTAGGTACATATATCTCATCTGTTGCTGCTCCTGATGTTTGGGACTCTAGGATCTTGTTGCGCTCCCGCCTATACATGTTACGCAGGCCCTGAATTTTGGAGCTCACAAACGTAATGTCTGCCTGGGGGAGTCGGGTTTTCACAAACTTCAAAATTGTCCCCAGTGTTTTCCTCCGGCCAGGACGGCTTGAATATAGTGGGTGCTTGGTATCCCACAGGTTCCTGTGCATCTCAAACATCTCAATGAATGTTGACAGGAATGCCTCCTCCTTAAAGGGGTCCGGAGTGTACTTTTGCATTTTGAGTTCTGAAAAAAAACAAAAAAAAACATAAATACTAATGTCAGACCAAACGCACACTATTTATATTGTGACAATGTAGGCGAGACACACACTACACCCACACTACACCCACCCACACTACCCCCACACACACACACTACCACACACACTACCCCCCCACACACCCACCCCCACACACACCCACACAAAACACCAACCCCACTCAATCACCAATCAACATTAAAATCAACTAACCATCCACAAGGTAAAATCCCACTATATACATTCCTAACGCAGGCCTAAAACCCTAAAAATAAAAAGATAACCCTCTTACCATCGCGTGTATCACTCGCTGCTTCCGTTCGGACAAACGTACGGCCTCGCTGTAACGCTTTATATACAGCGCATGCGTCAAGCTCCGCCTGCGTCGCCCACGTTGCCCGCCCCTGACGTTCCTTGTGACCGTATTTCCCCGCCCCTTTTACCCTCGTTCCGCTGTGGGAGATTGAATAGATAAAGATGGCGGACGGATTTTCAGTTAGCAGCGCGGAGGAAAGCCCTGAATCCCATGCTTCCGGAGCAAGGAAGAGGTTTAAGGCCACAAACATGGCCTTTGAAGAGATGGTGGAGATGGTGGATATACTTCGAAGGGAGGATTACGATGGGGAAAATGGCCCGTATCCCAAACCCAATATCCGAAAAGATCGCATCATGACGACAGTTGTGAGCACTTTGGAGAGCAAATTTGGGGTCCGAAGAGCCAAAGATCAGCTCCGGAAACGATGGTCCGACATCAAATCCAGGGAGCCGGACCAATACAGGAGAATCAAAAAGGCACTGAAAAAAAGTGAGTACTCTGCGCTTATCGTGACGGTCGTACATAATCATTCGTATAGGTGTATACAATATATTTGTAAATCTGGCGAATTTGATCGTTTGTGTGGTTAATCGTTCATGTAATGAGCGAATATGCTCGTTCGTATATGTGGATGTAAATAGCGTGAATTTGTATATGGTGTAAATTTATCTGGTGTTGGATTAGATTTTAATTAGTTATTAATTTTTTTGTATTGTTCATGATAAACTGAATTGTCACACTCAGTTTAAGATATCCTTGTGTACATGTCTTTATAGCTGCAGCTGTTTCATAAATTTATTCAGTGTAATGTAGTCTAAATAAAAAAAAGAGATAGATAGATAGATAGATAGATAGATAGATAGATAGATAGATAGATAGATAGATAGATAGATAGATAGATAGGTAGATAAAATGCTGGTTCAACATCTGGACTGGGAATCATTTAGTGTAGTTTGGGACATCATAGAACATTTTTTGACATAATCACACACAGGTACTCCAGGGGATGATTGGAGTGTGTCCGTCTGTGAAACTTGGACAAAAGATATAAAGTATCGCAGTTTGGTTAAAGGCTAGGTTCACATTGCTGCAATGTACGAGATCGAATGTGATTTGCACCGCACTGCAGTGCAAATCACATGTGATCTCTGTGTGATGCGATTTCAGCCATACATATAGTATGGCTGAATTCGCATCGCATCCGGCCCAAACTTGTACATGGCCCTTTTTTTAGTCCACAGCAGAATCGGATCACATGGGTGTTCACACCATGTGGTCCGATTCCTGTCCGAGTTTAAAGATTGCACTGTGATATGAGAAATAATTTGGAGGTGTCAATAAAACTTTACACTGACACTCCCAGCAGGTCACATAGGGCAGTGTGAACTGCCTCCGGGAGGCATGCGATGCGTGAAACCACAGTAGATTTGCAGCGTTCGCACATCGCAGCAGTCTGAACACAGCCTAACTAAAAAAATGTCATTTAAATGATGTATTAAACTAGGATCTTGTAACAACCAGCTAATAATTGTACACCACTTCAAACTAATGTTTCATATTCCAATTTCTGAACTCAAATATCACTGTGCTTAAAAGTATACCTTTTTTTTTGTTTTTTCATTCTCATAGGGGAACAAAGACTCAGACAAGAGTCGGAGCAGCCCAGGACCCCCCGACCTCACCAGCCTGATTGGGCAGTTAGCCCCAGCCCAGTGCCAGAGCTGGAGCAGCCCAGTCCATTGCCAGAGCTGGAGCAGCCCAGCCCATTGCCAGAGCTGGAGCAGCCCAGCCCAGGGCTAGATGTGGAGGAGGAAGAGGTGGTGGAGATACGCACCCCACAAAGTGAGTGTCTGACAACCCAGCTTAAGGTAAACAATTAATGGCTGTATATTTTAACAAAATTTTTTATCTACACATGTTTTTAGGTGATGATCTGGTTGTGGAAGGACAAGCCGCGGAGCCATTTTCCTCAGACAGTGCCCAGAGACTGATTGGTCAGATCATGGCCTGGAATGGCCAGATTGATCACATGCGGAACCAGATGCGGAACCATATGCAAAACATGCAACGACAACTGGACACTATGGAGCAGGAAATGAAGAACATGATCGATGTTTTAGGGAGAATCTAAGCCCCTTTTCCCTAAAATGAAAGATCATGTTCTTCATTCCTTGTAAAAAAGTTTTTAATGTTTTTATAACATTGTTTTTAGAGGCCAAATTTTATTTTTTTATTATATATATATATATATATATATATATATATATATATATATATATATATATATATATATATGTGTGTTTACCAAAAAAATTGTTTACCAAAACAAAAAAAAACTAAAGAAAAATACCAAAAAAAGAGGCACTTGTTGGAATGTGCACTATTAAACATTTAAAAAAAAGATGTGTGTGTGTGTGTCTCCTTCTTTCAATACTCAATACCAGTTTGGGAAGTCATTTTGTGTTTTCTGTCACAAAGGGCCTTATTTACTATTGGCAAAAACCACTTTGCAATACAAATGCACTAGGACAGGAATATGCAATTAGTGGAAATCCAGCTGTTGCAGAACTACAAGTCCCATGAAGCATAGCAAGACTGACAGCCACAAGCATGAGACCCAGAGGCATGATTGACTTGTAGTTTTGCACCAGCTGGAGGTCGGCCAATTGCATATCCCTGAATTAGGAGAATGTAGGAGACAACCACCTTGAAAAGCAAACAAGAACCAAACTTAAAAATTTGATCAGACAATACATATTTAAACAAAAGGAAATCTTTATTGCTCAGCTGGCATTGGAATAGCCCCCCTACCATTAAAATAGGTGACATACTGGTCACGCACCTCACGTGCTGTTTGGGGAGCTAAGCAAGGATGGGCATGATCCAGCCCTGTGAGTTCTGGCATTAGTCCGGCCTCAGGACCAATTGGCTGCAGGTAATGGGTTCCAGAATGTTTTCTTAAAAAGTTGTGTAAAATGCAGCAGCAGAGAATGACATAGTTCAGTTTGTACTCTGCCAAGTTTATTGCTGTCAAAAACAGACGGAACCGGCTGGCCATAATACCAAAGGCATTCTCCACAACCCTTCTTGCTCTGGCCAGCCGGTAATTAAAAACCCTCCTCTCCGGGATGAGGGTCCTTTGGGGGAAGGGCTTCATCAAATGGTCACTCAGACCGAACGCTTCATCAGCGATAAAAACAAAAGGTAGACCCTCCACATTATCAGCATCTGGTGGCAAGTCCAGGCCACCAGTGATGAGACGGTGGCAGAACTCGATCTGCCTAAACACTCCTCCGTCTGACATCCGGCCGTTCTTCCCCACATCCACATAGAGAAAGTCATATTGTGCTGACACCACCGCCATTAACACCACACTATGGAACCCCTTATAATTCCAGTAGTAGGACCCCGAATGAGGTGGGGGCACAATCCACACATGTTTCCCGTCGATCGCCCCTCCACAGTTGGGAAAGTCCCAACGGGCAGCGAACTGGGAAGCCACAGTCTGCCATTCCTGTGGCGTGGAAGGAAACTGGGGAGTCAAACACAGGAAAAAATAAATAAAAAATTAGTCATTAAATCAAAACAATTCATAACAAATAAAACTCAAAAACATTTTGGAACAGCAGTTAAACATAAATATTGAAAATGTTTTTCTGCAAAAAAAACAAATAGACGGCCCAATTCACAGATTACTCAGCCCTCTGATGGACCAGGGGACATAAGTTAGGTGGGTGAGTGGGGTGGGGGCCTAATTAATGAGTATACAATCCCTGCAACCAATTTGAGTGGGGTGGGGGCCTAATTAATGAGTATACAATCCCTGCAACCAATTTGAGTGGGGTGGGGGCCTAATTAATGAGTATACAATCCCTGCAACCAATTTGAGTGGGGTGGGGGCCTAATTAATGAGTATACAATCCCTATATATATATATATATATATATATATATATATATATATATATATATATATATATATATATATATATACAAAGGGTGTATACAAAGAGTATACAAAGGGTGGGGGGCAGTAAAACAGTACAATGGAGCTGACAATATGAATTAGAGAAAAATAGTCTCGGCTGTGTGTGTATAGGGGCCCAGGATTGCATGCTGGGGACGTTAGTGAAAGCAAATATGCACGTGGGACACAAAAAGGTAAAAGCTATAAAAAAATGACACCAAAAAAAAAAAAAAAAAAATCTAAAAAACAATTGCATGCATTCATATAAAGGGGACATTCACAGCATATTCCTGTCATGGATATTAAAAGTCATGATGAAATTGGGGCGTGGCCATCGCATGAGCTGAATGGAAGCTCTGTGAGAGAGCTCTGTGACACGAACGGGCATATTAGCGACAATTCACAGCGAATATCGATAAAAAAGATACGAACAGACGACGGAAGAGTTCCTGAATCCGAAGGTGATGTCAAAAAGCGGAAAGACGAACGGAAAATGAAAAAACTAACGACATTCTCCTCTCAGTCAGCGGGAGGGAGAAAAAAAGATGGCACAGATCCTCTCACAGCTGCTGTACCAGCAACAGCCTCCTCAGGGAGAGCGCAATACACTGACAGGCCTGATGCTGCTCTAGAAGAATCACCTCAGAAAACACATCTGGAATCTCCTCATGAGGAAGATTACCTCAGCCCTACATGTCGCAGCCCGGCTAAAACTCGTATCAAACTGGATTTCACAGGCCAGGAGGTAAGCCATAAATTACCTCATATTAGTCAAGATAACACAGTCATAACTCCTATAGCTTCACCTATAGCCGCATTCCCCACTAATAACCAGCCTATTCTGGACACCCAATTAAAAGAAATGAATAAAAATGAAAAGTCCTGCGCAAATCGTGCCACTGAAAAAATAGGATGATATATATAAATGTGAAAAACAAGAGTCAATGGAAAACTCATATAAATAAATACACCAATAAATGTAGGTGTATGGTGAAAAAGCTTGAGAAAGAGCAGGACCAAATGTTCCAAAATATCAGGCTCTCAGAACTCTCACCTCCAAGCAGGTATAATCAGGCAAAATACAGATGTTCCCAGTAAACTTCTCCTTTAATTCCCTGCGCACAATTCCCAAGTGGTATAGACTTCTGCCACTAGAGGGCCAATTCAACCTCTTGTATGTAATGCTGCAGCATTTGTATCCTCGTGGTATAAAACTTAAAGAGAACACAGAGGGAAGGAGGGAAGGGAGAGAGAGAGGGGACTCCAATAGTGTAGTGGTTTCAATAACTAAATAAATTTATTAAGAGAAAGCAATGGACTCTCACATTTAAAAAGAAAGTTCAAACAGATAGAGATCTGGCGTGTACCGCCAGTCTTACGTTAGTTCCGGTTTGTCCTACGGCCACTCCCTACGCGTTACGTCACCACGTGACTTCTTCATGGGGATCCCCATGAAGAAGTCACGTGGTGACATAACGCGTAGGGAGTGGCCGTAGGACAAACCGGAACTAACGTAAGACTGGCGGTACACGCCAGATCTCTATCTGTTTGAACTTTCTTTTTAAATGTGAGAGTCCATTGCTTTCTCTGCTCCTTTCTTTGGATGCAGAGAAGGCGTTTGATAGGGTCCATTGGGGCTATTTACAGTCAGTTCTTTTAAAATTCGGCTTTCATGGAAATATTTTATCGGCAATTTTTGCACTGTATAAGGGCCCCTCAGCGAGAGTATACACAAATGATATGATGTCTAGGCCCTTTGGCATCTCGAATGGAACACGACAAGGTTGCCCCTTATCTCCTTTAATATTTAATTTAGCCATCGAACCTCTAGCAGAACGTATACGATCTGACACAAAACTATCTGGTATAAAAATTGGGCAAATAGATAATAAAATAAGTCTGTTCGCAGATGACATAGTGCTTATAGTGTCTGATCCTATTTCATCTCTCCCAAATCTCCAAAATATACTAACGACATTTGGAGCAGCATCATATTATAAAATCAATGAAACTAAGTCCAATATTTTAGACCTAGGATTAGATAACACAACCAGGCAGTTATTGTCTAATAAATACCCCTACCACTGGAAAGACGAGGGGATTTCTTACTTAGGAATCACTCTCACTAACAAAACAAAACAGTTATTTAAAACAAACTTTTTACCATTAACCACTTCAGCTCCGGACCAATAAACACCTTAACCACTTTCAGACCGGACCATTTTGCTGGTAAATGACCAGAGGTCTTTTTACACTTTGGCACTGCGCTGCTTTAACTGGTAATTGCGCGGTCATGCAATGTTGTACCCAAACAAAATTTGCGTCCTTTTCTTCCCACAAATAGAGCTTTCTTTTGATGGTATTTGATTGCCTCTGCGATTTTTATTTTTTGCGATATAAACGTAAAAAGACCGCAAATTTTGAAAAAAAATGATATTTTCTACTTTTTGTTATTAGAAAAATCCAATAAACTCAATTTTAGTCATACATTTAGGCCAAAATGTATTCAGCCACATGTCTTTGGTAAAAAAAAAGTCAATAATTGTATATTTATTGGTTTGCGCAAAAGTTGTCACATCTACAAACTAAGGTACGTTTTCTGGAATTTACGCAGCTTTTAGTTTACGACTGCCTATCTCATTTCTTGAGGTGCTAAAATGGCAGGGCAGTACAAAACCCCCCCAAATGACCCCATTTTGGAAAGTAGACCCCCTAAGGAAATTGATAAGAGGCATGTTGAGCCCATTGAATATTTTATTTTTTTGCCTCAAGCGATTGAATAATGACAAAAAAAAATTTTTTTTTTTTTTTTTACACAAAGTTGTCACTAAATGATATATTGCTCACACATGCTATGGGCGTATGTGAAATGACACCCCAAAATAAATTCTGCTGCTTCTCCTGAGTATGGGGATACCACATATGTGGGACTTTTTGGGAGCCTAGCCGCGTACGGGGCCCCGAAAACCAAGCACCGCCTTCAGGCTTTCTAAGGGCGTAAATTTTTGAGTTCACTTCTCACTACCTATTACAGTTTTGAAGGCCATAAAATGCCAAGATGGCACAAAACCCCCACAAATGACCCCATTTTAGAAAGTAGACACCCCAAGCTATTTGCTGAGAGGCATGTTGAGTTCATGGAATATTTTATATTTTGCCACAAGTTGCGGGAAAATTACAAACTTTTTTTTTTTTTTTTTTTTTTTAACAAAGTTGTCACTAAATGATATATTGCTCATGCATGCCATGGGCATATGTGAAATGACACCCCAAAATAAATTCTGCTGCTTCTCCTGAGTACGGGGATACCACATATGTGGGACTTTTTGGGAGCCTAGCCGCGTACGGGGCCCCGAAAACCAAGCACCGCCTTCAGGCTTTCTAAGGGCGTAATTTTTTGATTTCACTCCTCACTACCTATTACAGTTTTGAAGGCCATAAAATGCCAAGATGGCACAAAACCCCCACAAATGACCCCATTTTAGAAAGTAGACACCCCAAGCTATTTGCTGAGAGGCATGTTGAGTCCATGGAATATTTTATATTTTGCCACAAGTTGCGGGAAAATTACAAACTTTTTTTTTTTTTTTTTTTTTTTCACAAAGTTGTCACTAAATGATATATTGCTCACGCATGCCATGGGCATATGTGAAATGACACCCCAAAATAAATTCTGCTGCTTCTCCTGAGTATGGGGATACCACATATGTGGGACTTTTTGGGAGCCTAGCCGCGTACGGGGCCCCGAAAACCAAGCACCGCCTTCAGGCTTTCTAAGGGCGTTACAGTTTTGAAGGCCATAAAATGCCAAGATGGCACAAACCCCCCCCCAAATGACCCCATTTTGGAAAGTAGACACCCCTAAATTTAGGGGTACACTAGTGAGACTAGGTAATAAATGGTGGGTGCCCTGAAACTATAAAAAAATAACTAACCAACCAGCGTCACCTGTAACAGTTATATGGTGATCACTGGTGAAAGGGTTAACTAGGGGGCAATTAGGGGGCTTTATGCGGTAGTATATGGGGGTCCCTGGCGCTATAAAAAGCTGCAGCGAACCTAAATACCTACCTGCCTAACTAGCGTCACCTGTGACACTAATACAGCGATCAGAAAAACGATCGCTTATTAGGCTGGGTTCACACTGGAGCGATGCGGGAACGCCACGAATGCGCGGCGGGTTCCCGCATCGCATGCCTCCCGGCGGCAGTTCACACTGCCCTATGCGAACTGCTGGGAGTGTCAGTGAAATGTTACTGACACCCCCAGATCAGTTCGCATATCGCAGTGCGATCTGCAAACTCGGATCGCATGGTGTGAACACCCATGCGATCCGATTCTGCTGCGGGCCAAAAAAAGGGTCCCGTGCGAATTTGCGGCGGGTGCGGCGAATGGCTGAACTTGAATCGCACAGAGATCGGATGTGATTTGCACTGCAGTGCGGTGCGAATCACATCCGTTCTCATAAACCGCTGCAATGTGAACCCAGCCTTAGTGACACTGGCGACGGGGGGTGATCACGGGGTTAAACCTTTATTGGGGGGGTTAGGGGGGTACCTTAGAACTAAAGGGGGCTAACCCTAACTGCCCTAACAGTTATTAGTCACAAATGACACCCGCCGGGTGATCAGGGGGTTAAACCTTTATTAGGTAATAAATGGCGGGTGCCCTGAAACTATAAAAAAATAACTAACCAACCAGCGTCACCTGTAACAGTTATATGGTGATCACTGGTGAAAGGGTTAACTAGGGGGCAATCAGGGGGCTTTATGCGGTAGTATATGGGGGTCCCTGGCGCTATAAAAAGCTGCGGCGAACCTAAATACCTACCTGCCTAACTAGCGTCACCTGTGACACTAATACGGCGATCAGAAAAATGATCGCTTATTAGGCTGGGTTCACACTGGAGCGATGCGGAAATGCCGCGAATCCGCGGCGGGTTCCCGCATCGCATGCCTCCCGGCGGCAGTTCACACTGCCCTATGCGAACTGCTGGGAGTGTCAGTGAAATGTTACTGACACCCCCAGATCAGTTCGCATATCGCAGTGCGATCTGCAAACTCGGATCGCATGGTGTGAACACCCATGCGATCCGATTCTGCTGCGGGCCAAAAAAAGGGTCCCGTGCGAATTTGCGGCGGGTGCGGCGGGTGTGGCGGGTGCGGCGGGTGCGGCGAATGGCTGAACTCGAATCGCACAGAGATCGGATGTGATTTGCACTGCAGTGCGGTGCGAATCACATTCGTTCTCATAAACCGCTGCAATGTGAACCCAGCCTTAGTGACACTGGCGACGGGGGGTGATCACGGGGTTAAACCTTTATTGGGGGGGTTAGGGGGGTACATTAGAACTAAAGGGGGCTAACTCTAACTGCCCTAACAGTTATTACAGTCACAAATGACACCAATGCAAAAAAAAAAAAAAAAAAAAAAAAATGACATTGGTGTCACTGTGACTGGGGGGCAGGGGTAATTGGGGGGGTGATCGGGGGGTAAAGGGGGGGTGTGAGTGTGCCTGGCATGTTCTACTGTGTGTGTGAGTGTTGGTGCAACTTACTGATCCGCTCTCCTCCGTGTCGGAACGAAAAATACCGACACGGAGGAGAGAATACATCACTTCCTCTCCTGTGTTTACATTACAGGAGAGGAAGTGATGTCACCGAGGATTTCTATTCGTCGGGAGCGATCGCGAGGGGGTGGCCATGAATGAATGGCCGTCCCCTCGTCCGGGATCGCTCCCGTACGAATACCGACCGCCGCAGGCACCGGGCGGGGGCCCGATCGGGCCCCCGACCCGCGGGAGGCAAGGGACGTACATGTATGTCCTTATGCCTGCCCGTGCCATTGTACCGACGTACATCGGCGTGCGGCGGTCGGCAACTGGTTAAGGACCAGAGGTCTTTTTGCAATTTCGCACTGCGCTGCTTTAACTGGTAATTGCGCGGTCATGCAATATTGCACCCAAACGAAATTTGCGTCCTTTTCTTCCCACAAATAGAGATTTCTTTTGATGGTATTTGATTGCCTCTGCGATTTTTTTTTTTTTGCGATATAAATGGAAAAAGAGCGAAAATTTTGAAAAAAAAAGATATTTTCTTCTTTTTGTTATAAGAAAAATCGAATAAACTAAATTTTAGTCATACATTGAGGGCAAAATTTATTCAGCCACATGTCTTTAGTAAAAAAAATGTCAATAAGCGTATATTTTTTGGTTTGCGCAAAAGTTATAGCGTCTACAAACTAGAGTACATTTTCTGGAATTTACACAGCTTTTAATTTATGACTGCCGATCTCATTTCTTGAGGTGCTAAAATGGCAGGGCAGTACAAATCCCCCCCAAATTACCCCATTTTGGAAAGTAGACACCCCAAGGAAATTGCTGATGGGTATGTTGAGCCCATTGAATATTTATTTTTTTTGTCCTAAGGGATTGAATAATGACAAAAAAAAAAAATTTTTTTTACAAAAAGTTGTCACTAAATGATATATTGCTCACACATGCCATGGTTATATGTGGAATTGTACCCCAAAATATATTCCGCTACTTCTCCCGAGTATGGGGATACCACATGTGTGGGACTTTTTGGGAGTCTAGTCGCACACGGCACCCCGAAAACCAATCACCACCTTCAGGATTTCTAAGGGTGCAAATTTTTGATTTAACTCCTCACTACCTATCACAGTTTCGAAGGCCATAAAATGCCAAAATAGCACAAAACCCCCCAAAATGACCCCATTTTAGAAAGTAGACACCCCAAGCTATTTACTGAGAGGCATGTTGAGTCCATGGAATATTTTATATTTTGCCACAAGTTGCGGGAATATTACAAACTTTTTTTTTTTTGCACCAAGTTGTCACTAAATGATATATTGCTCACACATGCTATGGGCATATGTGAAATGACACCCCAAAATACATTCTGCTGCTTCTCCTGAGTAC
Source organism: Lithobates pipiens (assembly GCF_037356315.1). Lineage (NCBI taxonomy): Eukaryota > Metazoa > Chordata > Amphibia > Anura > Ranidae > Lithobates > Lithobates pipiens. Next base: position 23,946,489 of record NW_027507696.1, on the reverse strand, counting down.
GGGGATACCACATGTGTGGGACTTTTTGGGAGTCTAGTCGCGCACGGCACCCCGAAAACCAATCACCACCTTCAGGATTTCTAAGGGTGCACATTTTTGATTTAACTCCTCACTACCTATCACAGTTTCGAAGGCCATAAAATGCCAAAATAGCACAAAACCCCCCCAAATGACCCCATTTTGGAAAGTAGACACCCCAAGCTATTTACTGAGAGGCATGTTGAGTCCATGGAATATTTTATATTTTGCCAAAAGTTGCGGGAATATTACAAACTTTTTTTTTTTTTTTGCACAAAGTTGTCACTAAATGATATATTGCTCACACATGCTATGAGCAGAAGTCAAATTACACCCCAAAATAAATTCTGCTGCTTCTCCCGAGTACGGGGATACCACATGTGGGGGACTTTTTGGGAGCCTAGCCACGTACGGGACCCCGAAAACCAAGCACTGCCTTCCGGATTTGAATATAAAATGCTACCAAAAAACCTGTTAGCGATGGCAGGGATCAGGCCTGACTCTGCGATCGCTGCAGTTATGTGTTTAGTGTTTTGTAAGTGACAGTGATCGATCGATACTGCACTTGGGTGGGCTGGGCAGAGGGGCAAAACGCAGGTGCTAGCAGGTATTTGGGCTGATCCCGCTAACAATGCGTTTTTTTTGAACCCTAAACTGCTGGGGACGCTAGTATAGATCTGATCAGATCAGATATTGATCTGTTCAGATTCTATACCACTACGGGAGGTGTATGCTTTGCGTGTGGATGTTAGCGGTACTGGCACTAACCTAGCGCTGCCTGGGGCGACGCAGACCCTGACCCTAAAACCTAATTGATATCACCCGCCGGGTGATCAGGGGGTTAAACCTTTATTGGGTAATAAATGGTGGGTGCCCTGATGCTATAAAAAACAAACTAACCAGAGTCACCCGTAACACTTATACGGTGATCAGTGGTGAAAGGGTTAACTACGGGCAATCAGGGGGTTCAAATTTTTATTAGGTAGTATATGGGGGTCCCTGGCGCTATATAAAAACCTGACGGGGAACCTAAATAACTAACTGGCTAACCAGCGTCACCAGTGACACTTATACTGTGATCGCTGGTGAAAGGGGGTGAAAGGGTTAACTAGCAGCAATCAGGGGGTTAAAGCCATTATTGGGTAGTATATCGGGGTACCTAGCGCTATAAAAACCTGGCGGTGAACCTAAAAAAATAACTAGCTACCTAGCGACACATGCAGCGATCAGAAAAATGATCGCTTAGTGACACTGGCAAAAGGGTGCACACTTACTATTAGTCTTCTCCTCGTAGTCCGGTCAAAAAGACCGCCCCAAGGAGAATGACATCACTTCCTCCTTCCTGTGTAAACAATACACAGTGGGAGGAAGCTTCTCATTGGCCAGGAGCGATCCAGAGGGGGTGGCCGAAAACGAACGGCCATCCCCTCATCACGGAGCGCTCCTGGAGCGAACCGGACCGCCGTAACCAGCGGGAGGGGGTCCGATCGGACCCCCCACCCGCTGGAAGGCAATCACGTACATCTACGTGATTGTGCCTGCCTGTGCCATTGTGTTGACGTACATTGGCAATACGGCGGTCCTGAAGTGGTTAAAGAAACATTTTGAAACAGATCTGACAACACTTAGTAAATTCGAATTTACATGGGCTGGTCGCCTGGCAGCTTTCAAAATGATGACCTTACCAAAATTATTATATCAACTCAGGTCCCTTCCAATATGTATCCCTAAATACTACTTTAAATCCTTAAAAAGCAGTTTGGGAAAATATCTATGGAATGGCAAAAAATCCCGTTGCGCATACCATATACTAATTAAACATAGAAATATAGGTGGTGCGACCGTACCTGATCTACAGGATTATTATGACGCAACTCTTTTGACCCAATTGCAAGAATGGTTCTTGCCTACTCCTAAAACTTTATGGGGACAAATTGAGAAAGACATCACACGACAGCCTAATATGCAATTCTGGTTACTTAGTAAGAAAATTAAGTCCACAATTACAGCTCAATACCCACCAACGGTGAAAGCGATGCTACACTCTTGGCAGAGAATCGTCACATACAAATGGGATAAAACTCCAATCACGGTGTTAAACCCTCCTCTAACAATTATACCAACATTAATTCCTGGCGTACAAATACACGACTGGAATTTGGGTCGGGATATCAAACTTGGTTCCTTCTTCCAACAGGGCTCATTAAAGTATTTTTCTCAGTTAGGTAATGAATTACAGCTTCCGAATTCTGAGCGATCTACATATATTCAAATAGAAAAGTGTCTGCTACACAATCCACAACTCAGAGCTTCAATCTCGGTTAAAATATGGTCTTTCCTCAATAACCATGCCACCTCACAGAAAGGAGTAGCTACAATATACCCAATTCTAGGGGGAAAAAACATACCCAGCAAACTACCTTCCTTCCTTAAATGGGAACAAGATTTGGGGCAAGACTTTTCAATTAAACAATGGATGGCTTCCCTACGAAGCATATATAGGGCCACTGCATGTGTTACACTATGGGAACTGGCACAAAAAATTGTTCAAAGACAATACCTGACTCCACATATCCTAGCAAAATTCAAGGGGAACTCGTCACCTAATTGCTGGAGAAATTGTACCCAATTGGGGACCCTATTTCATATTATGTGGGACTGCCCAAGCTTACATAACTACTGGCAGGCAATCTCCCATTTACTCACTTCCGTAACAGGTATTGTCCTTCAACTTTCACCAGAACTAGCCATTCTGAATATGAATTTACATACGATTCCCAAACAATATCGTAAAGTAGTAACACATATACTTTTAGCTGCGAGACTATCAATAACTAGAAAATGGAAAACTGACTCTCTTCCTACTATGACAGAAGTTATAGAATTAACCCAACTCCACCACTCCTACGAATTGTTATTTCCTAATGACAAATCCCTATATATTAAGGAACAACAACTATGGGAACCTTGGAGTACATGGTACAAAAATTATACTTCCACAATTTAGATAATGCTGATTCTTTAATCATATAGAAGAAAGAACTCCTGTGCGTTTTAATTTTTTTTTTTGGATGGCTTTAAAAATAATTTCATAACAAAGTGACAAATATATCACATGTTTATTTATCTGAATTGAGCTGCGGAGTAAGAATAGATCTTTATTTTCCTTCATAAAAGATAACTACTGTGTTTGAATTTCCTTTAGGATGTTGGACTAGGTACTCCAAGACACAGATAGATCCCTGTAAGGGGTGTCTTGGGGTCCAGAAGTGGCCATTATCCATATCGCTATTTATAAATCTTACAATAATTATATTACGGACTTTATTATACAAATTCTAAGAGACTTACTCTTGTTCGAGTCCCTTTATGACTATGAATATGAGATACTTGGGAATACTACTTTATTCTTTATTGTGGATTATTTGTTTATATGCTATATTGTGCTGAGAAAACCCTGTCACTACATTATACTGTGTTATGTTACTTTTATTACTATATATTATTTTTTTTTGTTTTGTAACCCTTGTTGTAACTAACTCTGCTAAAAATCTCAATAAAAACATTTGAAAAGAAAAGTCATGATGAAATTAATACAAACATACAATGCATATAATGCAATATTAAAAGAACAAACTTACCTTCATATATTCCTTCTGCAGGACCCGAATAATGGCAGAACAGGTCTCTGGAATAATGATCCCCAGAGCCTGGGGGGAGATGCCTGTAGAGAACTTTAGGTCCTGAAGGCTTCTCCCTGTCGCCAAGTAGTGCAACGTGGCGACGAGCCTCTGCTCCGGAGTGATGGCTTGCCGCATGCAGGTATCCTGCCTGCTGATATAAGGGGTCAGCAAAGCCAGCAGACGGTGAAAAACGGGGTCCGTCATCCTGAGATAATTCCTGAAATCATCAGGATTATTCTCACGGATCTCACGGAGTAAAGGCATATGCGAGAATTGGTCGCGCTGGCGCAACCAATTCTTTGTCCATGAACTCCTCCTCGCCCTGTTCACAGACTGGGCTCGGGTCAAAGTATTAACCCCAACACCAAGCCCCCATATAGCACGAACTCGCGAACGAGTACGTCCACTCTCCATGGCTTTGAAACGGTCGGCTGGACAAACAAGCTTAACTGAACGCACTTAAGAACAGCCAGACCTATGAAGAACGACCTGAAACCCAGAAACGAGCGGACCAGAAGCGCCTAACAACAGGTACCAACTGATCCACGCGTACCGAAAGACAGATACAAACCTCACAGGCAGACTGCGCCGCAGAAAACGGACAAATTAATCTGAAGTATGAAAAGCGCGAATCGTCTCTAACCAAACTTCTACTAACGCAAAGTCAGCAGAAGGAGCCCAAAGGGTGCTTTGCTGTGTCTTGGACTTCCTATTTCTAGTCCCGTCATACGTGCTGTACGTCATTGCGCAAGCTTTCGTCGGACTGTTTGGGTATCCGTGTGTGGTCAAGTCCATTCAGTGGAAAGTACGACGGACTGTCCGTCGGATTGTATGATGGACTAAGTACGCCATACAATCCGCTCGTGTGTACGCGGCATAAGGCACACCTGTGCAATAATCATGCTGTCTAATCAGCATCTTGATATGCCATGCCTGTAAGGTGGATAGATTATCTTGGAAAAGGAGAAGTGCTCACTAACACAGATTTAGACGATTTTGTGAACAATATTTGAGAGAAATAGGCCTTTTGTTTACATAGAAAAAGTCATAGATCTTTGAGTTCAGCTCATGATAAATAGGGGCAAACACAAAAGTGTTGTGTTTATAATTTTTCTCGGTGTATATATAATTAGAGATTTAAACTGCAGGGTCAAAATTTGATTTTTGTAGACTACAAATGCTATAAGGTACAATATTCAAAGCTGTGACATCTCTAAAAACATAAAGAAATGTTCTAGGACTCAAGGAGGTTTAGGGAGAAAAGGCCTTGAACTCACAAGGTAACAGCTGTTGAGATGGTATATCAACCACACAATGGGGTTGATTTACTTAACCCCACTAGCGGTAATCCCGAGTCTGGCTGGGGTTAGGAATTTACTGATAGAAGCGGTAACCCAGAGCCAGAATCGGGATCGCTTCGCTGGATGCAGGGGAAGACACAGGTAGACTTACTTACCTTGTCCCCTGGATCCAGCGATGTCCCCCGTGCTGTGTGATCGAGCTGTCCTCCATTCGATTCACAGTGCCGAATGCCGCCGAGCTCTGTTCCCTGCGGCGTTATGGCGCACGGGAGCGGAGAACAGCAGCAAATTTAAAATAGTAAAAAGACACGAAACACACACAGCACGGTAATCTTACAGATTACCGTGCTGTATTACAAAATACACACCCCCTTTGTCCCTAGTGGTCTGTGCAATGCCCTGCATGCACTTTTATATTATAAATACAGTTTTTTTTCTGCCTGGAATTTGGAGATTGTCCATAGCAACCAAAACGTGTCCCTTTTTCAGTGTTTTAGGATTTAATTACATTATTGAATAATTTTTATTATTCTTTATTATATTATAAACTTTATCATACACGGGATGTCTGCTAGACTCTGGTTTGAACAGATTTAAGAGCGTTATTCCTAAGAATTACAGGACTAAAAAATAAAACGCCAGATTTCCATGCAAAATAATTGTACCGCTTTCAGCACCTAATTCCAGACTGAATCATACCGCCAGGGAGGTTAATGCATGGAACATGATAATTTTCAAAATGAATTTTCACTTACCTTAGTGAATGCAAAAAAAACACCCAATCAAGTACAAGGAGGGTTACAAAAACAGAATTTTTGCTACACATGATTGAATAATTGAAGTCAATACAACTTCACCCTATTCACTAAGCTAGATATTTGCAAAGTGAATTTTCTCTTTGCCAAGTCAATTTCATTAGGTTAGTGAATGCAGTTAAATTGTGCTGACTTTAATAATTCAAACATGTGAAAGCAAAAATTCATTTTTTTTTTTTTTCTTTGCACCTAATTGGCTATTTTTTGCAAAGTGAACATTCATTTTATAAAAGCAACATGCTCTGCTCCTTTAGTAAAAACCTGAGAGAGTGCATTATTTTCAGTTAGCTGGTTGTCTCATATACTTGCTCTGAAAGAAGGAACAGTAAAGTACAACCAGTGTGCAGCACTATAAACTATATATAGAAACATGCTTTTAAACATTGATATTCATTGATTTTAACATTAAACTGATTCCTTTTGAATATATATATATATATATATATATATATATATATATATATATACAAAGGATGGCAGCTTATTTTCTGGACAGCTGGTGTGTTTGCCCATTTTTTTGGGTTGTGGTCTCTTTAAGGTGGATGAATTTTAGTACTCAAGGGATCTAACCCATGCAGGGTAAAGGGTTACAGGGTAGTCCGGTTGGAGAGTTACAGTACTCTCTGGATTGATAAGTCCTCATTTGGGACCCAGAATTTGCACATCCCCAGTGACCCCGCACACTGCGGGGGATCTATCAAAACTGGAGCAGGCACAAACTGGAGCAGCTGTGCATGGCAGCCATGTGCTCATTTTGAGGGGCTCCCACCATCCCTGTGCTGTGCTCATTATGTGGGGCTCCCACCATCCCTGTGCTGACTTCCTCCTGGGGCTGTACCCCTGCTGTGCTCAGTATGTCAGCACAGCACAGGGATGGTGGAAGCCCCTCATAATGAGCACAGCAGGGGTACAGCCCCTAAAGGAAATCAGCATAGCACAGGGATGGTGGGAGCCCCTCATAATAAGCATAATGAGTCGACGACTGTCATATTGAGAAAGGTATTTTTTCTCTTTTTAAATTCATCATAACTAATGTTCGTAATTGTTACGAAAAGCTAACGAACCCAACGATCCAAAATATATTATGTACAAAATTCAGAAGCATGGCAATTCGTATTTCGGATCCTCCCAAATGTAAGAATTTACGGAAATTTGTACGAATTTTTGATTCGTATGAAACTAATCGCACATGTCTATTATCCTGCTGGAAGTAGCCATCAGAAGATGGGTACACTGTAGCCATAAAGGGATGGACATGGTCGGTAACAATACTCAGGTAGGGCGCTGTGTTTAAACAATGCTCAACTGGTACTAAAGCCCCGTACACACTATCAGATTGTCTGCTGAGTTTTTCCTTCAGATTTACCAAAACCATATAATATGAGGTCAAACCTTAGGAGTTTCAATGTGTATGCAATCAGGCAGGCCCTTCTACTACATGGTTTTGGTAAATCTGAAGGAAAAACTCAGCAGACAATCTGATAGTGTGTACGGGGCTTAAGGGGCCCAAAGTGTGCCAAGAAAATATCCCCCACACCATTACACGACTACCACCAGCCTGAACCATTGATACAAGGGGGGGATAGATCCATGCTTTCATGTTGTTTACGCCAAATTCTGACTCTACCATCTGAATGTTGCAGCTGAAATCGAGACTCATCAGACCAGGCAATGTTTTTCCAATCTTCTATTGTCCAATTTTGGTGAGCCTGTGTAAATTGTAGCCTCAGTTTCCTGTTCTTAACTGACAGGAGTGACACCCAATGTGGTCTTCTGCTGCTGTAGCCCATCTGCTTCAAAGTTTGATGTGTTGTGCATTCAGAAATGGTATTCTGCATACCTTAGTTGTAACGAGTGGTTATTTGAGTTACTGTTGCCTTTCTATCATCTCAATCAAGTCTGCCCATTCTCTTCTGACCTCTGACATCAACAAGGCATTTTTGTCCACACAACTGCCACTCACCAGATATTTTCTCTTTTTCGGAACATTCTATTGTAAGCCCTAGAGATAATTGTGTATTAAAATCCCAGTAGATCAGCAATTTGAAATACTCAGACCAGCCTGTCTCGGACCGATTACCATACCAAGTTCAAAGTCACTTGCCCCTTTCTTCCCCATTCTGATGCTTGGTTAACTTCAGAAAGTCGTCTTCACCTAGATGCCTAGTTTCTGCCATTGAACAGGTGTACATAATAAAGTGGCCGTGAGTGTATATATATATATATATATATATATATATATATATATATATATAAAATATTAAAAAGAATGTACAGTCCCTTTAAAGAATAGATAAAAGTGTTTGGAGTAAGGTAACAGAAGGCTCTGCTGAGTCAAAGCCAAAAGTCATAAAATATGATGCATCACCAATTATACCATAATCCTCTCTTCTTCTTGCCATTATTTCCAGCTCTCATTGCTCAGGTTTGGAGTTATTTTTTTTAATGTAAATTAGTTCTCGTAATCCATCTAGAACATTAACAATTAAAACACCACTGTTCAAATGGCTCCCATTTAGTCCTTATCTTTAATTGCTCTATACCATTATTCCTTTACGGTTAGCTACAATTATGTGTGGCAAATATAGTTTCACAAACAAATAAACAGCATGTGAGATATTCTGTTTCTGGCTGTGAAACCTAAGCTTCTAGTGTTAATGGCAATATTTAGATACAAATGCAAAGTATACAATGAAATAGCATGACATTTTACAAAGTTATATTGTATATATATATATATATATATATATATATATATATATATATATATACTGTAGATAATTCTGCACACTATAAAGTTGAATTAATAAAGGAATAACTTTCACTCAAACTGTGTTTATTTAAACTGTTCAATCCAAAAAAAAATTAAATGTCTATATTTTTTTTTTCTTATACCTGACTGGGTCCTTCATGTGAAAATAGACAGGAGTAGAAAAACTCTTCTGAGGATGCCAATTGCTGCACACTCTCCTACATTTATGGTGTGAAGCAAGGGCTTCTTGATCACCATATACCAATTAGTGTACACAATACTGGGCAAAGGTATACAAAAATCACCTAGGGATACATTGTTGAACTTGAAACCATCAGAATGCACAAACATTCAATTTCACCATGTGACGTTTCTGTTCACTGCAACAAACCAAACCCTTGCAAAAGCATTGAGGTCATCCATCACTCTGGTGAAGTACAAGATGACATGGTTCTTGATCCAGGAGAGAATAGCCGCAATTCCCATAAATACAGTCTGTAAATTTGAATGTATATAGACCCTATGGGAAGAACATTACCTCCCTAAAGATTTTGATTGGTCCTTATAAGCTCTTTGAAGTAGATTATTTCCACGACTGGCCCCATGGTACTGCAAAGATTCACTCCCTGGCTTCCTCCCCACTCCACACCTTGACACTCTTACCAGTGCCTCCTTCACCTATATATTGTTTTCTTCTTAAGCCGCGTACACACGGGCAGACTGTATGGCCTACTTAGTCCGTCATACAATCCGACGGACAGTCCGTCATACTTTCGAATGAACGGACTTGACCACACACACCAATTTTGAGCGGACTAATACGGCGTACTAAGTCCGCCATACTATCCGCCCTACTTTTGAAATGAACGGACTCGCCCACACACGCGGAGGAAAGTCCGCTCATTTCGAGCACGTCTCCAGGTAGGCGGGGCCCGCGAAGGAGACGTCGCTGACCCCGCTGCCTGGAATGGACTTAAAGGGGAACCCCAACACCGAAAAAAATCGGCGTGGGGGTCCCCCCCAAGTCCACAGCAGACCCTTGTCCGAGCACGCTACCCGGCCGGCCAGGAAAGGGGGGCGAGTGAGCCGTACCAGGCCGCGTGCCCTCAACATGGGGGGGTGCCTTGGGGAAGGGGGGGCCGCGCGGCCCCCCCACCCCAAAGCACCTTGTCCCCATGTTGATGAGGACAAGGGCCTCTTCCCGACAACACTGGCCGTTGGTTGTCGGGGTCTGCGGGCGGGGGGCTTATCGGAATCCGGGAGCCCCCTTTAATAAGGGGGCCCCCGGATACCGGCCCCCCACCCTATGTGAATGAGTATGGGGTACAATGTACCCCTACCCATTCACCTGTAAAATAAAAGTACAAAAAAAAAACACAACACACGAGATAAAATACTTTATTGCACAGCTCCGGGGGTCTTCCGTCTTCAGGGGTCTTCTCGCCGGACTCCTCCGCTATCTTCTTGTAGCTCTTTTACTAGCGGAGGAGTCCGGCTTTCTTCCTCGCCGCCGGCCTCTTCTCCCGACTTCGGGGGTCTTGTCCCCCTCTTCGGTTCTTCTGCCGGGCCACCGCGCCTTCTTATAGCTCTTTTACACCGCGCGGCCCCCCCTTCCCCAAGGCACCCCCCCATGTTGAGGGCACGCGGCCTGGTACGGCTCAGGAGGGGGGGGCGCTCGCTCGCCCCCCTTTCCTGGCCGGCCGGGTAGCGTGCTCGGACAAGGGTCTGTTGTGGACTTGGGGGGGACCCCCACGCCGATTTTTTTCGGCGTTGGGGGTCCCCTTTAAGTCCTTACCAGGCGGCGGGGCCAGCGACGTCTCCTTCGCGGGCCCCGCCTACCTGGATACCCGCTCGAAATGAGCGGACTTTTCTCCGGGCGGGAAAAGTCCGCTCATTTCAAAAGTACGGCGGACTGGCACACACACGGGCGGATTGTCCGCCGAAATGCGAGTACGACGGACAGTATTACGGAAATTCCGAAATACTTAGTCCGCCAGACTGCACGCTGAAAAAGTCCGCTGAAGCCCACACACGAGCGGACTGTCCGCTGAAATGTGTTTCGGCGGACTAAGTAGGCCATACAATCCGCCCGTGTGTACGCGGCTTTACTTTCTACATCTTGACTTTTTACCTGATGCTCATGCCATCCATATTCTCCCTTAATATGGTGCTTGCTCTCTGGTCAAAGTAATCTATTGCCGCACATAGGGATGAGCTTCGTGTTCAAGTCGAACGTACGTTCGACTCGAACATTGGCTGTTCGTCCGTTCGGCGAAGTCCGAACATTTTGGTCCGTTCGCATCAAATTCGTGTGGCGCTCACGGCCCACAATGCACTGCGATGGCGCAATGCATTGCTGGCTCATGATTGGCCAAGCATGCACTGTGACCCCGCATGCTTGGCCAATCGCAGCGCCAGCAGCGAGGAGAGCCATCATCATAGCTCAGGCTGTGTAGTGCACGCCCCACACTATATAAGGCCGCCATCGCGGCGGCCTCGTGTAGTGTGTTGGCGTCTGAAGCAGTGGGTGTTCTGTGTACCTTCAACACAGTACACACCGATCGTTTTCGGACGATTTTCTATCTTGCTGTTGTGTAGTGGTTATTGTCTGCGTGCCCTGACCGCAGTATACACCGCTATATTCACCTCACCTATATAGCTAGTGATCTATCTTTTATAATAGAGCTTGCAGTCAGTAGTGTTAGGAGATAGTGCGTGCTGTCTGCGTGCTCTGTACCCAGTACATACCGCTATATCCACCTACATAGCTGTTCTCTATTTGAGCCCACTTGCCATCTGCAGGAGTTATTGGAAGTTGTGTGTGCCTCCAGCACAGCACAGTATACATCTGTATATACCCCTTTATCTCTGGTGTTCTCTGGTTATTGTCTGCGTGCCCTGACCGCAGTATACACCGCTATATTCACCTCACCTATATAGCTAGTGATCTATCTTTTATAATAGAGCTTGCAGTCAGTAGTGTTAGGAGATAGTGTGTGCTGTCTGCATGCTCTGTACCCAGTACATACCGCTATATCCACCTACATAGCTGTTCTCTATTTGAGCCCACTTGCCATCTGCAGGAGTTATTGGAAGTTGTGTGTGCCTCCAGCACAGCACAGTATACATCTGTATATACCCCTTTATCTCTGGTGTTCTCTGGTTATTGTCTGCGTGCCCTGACCGCAGTATACACCGCTATATTCACCTCACCTATATAGCTAGTGATCTATCTTTTATAATAGAGCTTGCAGTCAGTAGTGTTAGGAGATAGTGTGTGCTGTCTGCATGCTCTGTACCCAGTACATACCGCTATATCCACCTACATAGCTGTTCTCTATTTGAGCCCACTTGCCATCTGCAGGAGTTATTGGAAGTTGTGTGTGCCTCCAGCACAGCACAGTATACATCTGTATATACCCCTTCATCTCTGGTGTTCTCTGGTTATTGTCTGCGTGCCCTGACCGCAGTATACACCGCTATATTCACCTCACCTATATAGCTAGTGATCTATCTTTTATAATAGAGCTTGCAGTCAGTAGTGTTAGGAGATAGTGCGTGCTGTCTGCGTGCTCTGTACCCAGTACATACCGCTATATCCACCTACATAGCTGTTCTCTATTTGAGCCCACTTGCCATCTGCAGGAGTTATTGGAAGTTGTGTGTGCCTCCAGCACAGCACAGTATACATCTGTATATACCCCTTTATCTCTGGTGTTCTCTGGTTATTGTCTGCGTGCCCTGACCCCAGTATACACCGCTATATTCACCTCACCTATATAGCTAGTGATCTATCTTTTATAATAGAGCTTGCAGTCAGTTGTAGGAGCTTGTGCGTGCTGGCTGCGTGCTCTGATCTCTGAGGACTTCCAGAGTGGTGGAGGAGGAAAGGGAGCTGATGACGTCGGTCAGCCCAGGCCAGGGGCCTGTTTCTCAGCCTAATGAAGGACGTGGAGCCCCTAAGCTCCTGGAGCTCGTCAAGGAGGAGAGGTTGTTTTTGGAGAACCAGCTGGATCTTGCAGATTGGTCTCTGAGACAGCCAGGAGAGGATGCGGAGAAATCTGCAGACAGAAGGAAGAAAGCTAAAAGCTTAATTGTGAAGGCTTCCCGCAGCTACTGCGAGAAAATGAAGGTCCTGGCGGAGCTAAGGAACCGGAGAGACAGATCGGGTGTTGTAAAGAGACAGGAGTTCAAGACGGTGATAGACGGGTTGAAGAAGCAGTGCAACTTGATGGGTGAGCTGTTATCCAACCTGATTGACAGTGCTTCTAGTGAGAAAGATTTTCTATCTAATGTGGACAAAGCGATGAGAATTGCGTGTGACGAGGGGACCCAGGCAGGGAGACGCCGCAGACAGCGTTCAGCCCCTGACACAGCGCCTGAAGAGGAAATGGCGGGTCCCTCTGTGGAAGCCAGCCATGAAGAAAAGGAAAGTGCGGTGGAAAGAAAGGTGGCCAGTGACAAACCAGAGGGAAAGACTGTGGTGGAAAGAAAGCCAGCGGTGTGTAAAGAAACAGTTTTGGAGAGAGAGAGTGCTGTGAAGGCTGGAAATGTGAAGAGCATTCCTGGTGAAAAGACTGCTAGCCCTGCTAACTCCGCTAATCCTGCAGAGGGGTCAGGTAAGCCTAAGGGTTGCCAGCCTATGAATGAGGCTGTGTTCCCAGAGGGCAGGTTAGACCCCGGTGAAGTGGGAAGGAGGCAGCAAAAGGACATTAAAGACAGGAGTGTTGTTAAGAAGATACCAGTGGTGCAGCTTGCTAGGATAGTAAGCAAAGGAAAAATGGACTTACCTGTACAGTCCCCAGTGATCCCAGCCGGTGGTTGCAAGCAGGGCACGCCGTCAGTTGCGTTGTCGGCTGCCACTGCTGCAAGCCGGTCTCAGGGTAAGGGGACTAGGGTATATGAGAGTCAAGCCAGCTTGGCTGCCGCTGTGGGCAGCGGTGCAGTGTCGGCCGGCGGCATGGCATCTGACAGTTCGGGAATGGCGGCCGTGAATAAGAAAACGCCGTCTTCCCGCGGGAGGAGGGGTGGTGCTACTGACCGCGAGGCCAATAGTAGCGCGGGAAGGGGTGATGATGCACTTCCGGTGCGCGAGCTGGTTCATGGCGGGAATAGCCCGCGGCCGGAAGTGACGGTGGCGGGTCCGGAAGTTGACCCCGAGGGTCGTTTTCAAAGGACTTCCGGTCTGCTTTCTGGTCAAGAGAGTGTAAACAGTAACAGTAATGTTGAAATGTCTAGTTGTATAGTGCCAGAACAAGCTACGGCCTGGGGTGACTGCCCAATGGGCGAGCTTGATGGTGAGAACCCTGCAATGACGTTCATTCGCGGCTTGGAGAGTTCTCAATCAGGGCCGAGCCAAGTGTCAGTGGATTCCTGCGGGGCCCATATGGAGGTGGAGTGGCAGGAAGCCTGGGAGGCTTTGCTTTATAGCTCTGAGGATGAGACCTATCCTAAAGTTCAGGCTGGGGTAAACGATGTGGGGAGTGTGACTTCCCATGCCGTGAGTGGGGGGGCTGCTTCTCATGTCGTACCCCCAGTGTCTGTGGCAGAGGCTCCTCCTCCGGGACCCGTACTAAGGGGGACACCGGAGGTAAGGTTGCTGACGGCACTTGGTGAAAGGCGTTCCTACGCCAATGTGGCTGGGTCCAGTGTGCCTCTGGACCACCTGTACCACCAGTTTGGGGCCAGTAACTTTCGGGTACCCCCGGCTGGTCAGACCCCTGGGGCCAGTACTTGGTCTAGGGGGACAGGTGGTCCGGAGCGCAAGCGTAGGAATGTGGTCCAGCTGAGATGGGAGGGTGAAGGTCAGTGTCCCACGAGGGGTCAAGTGGTTGACATGGTCCTGGCGTTGGGGTTCAGGGTGGCTGAGCTATTTGCTGTGATCCACCCAGCTGGCACCCCTGACTTTGATGTCAGTTTCACCAACGCTGTGACCATGGAGCGTTTTATAACCGCTTTTGGGTTGGTTAAAGGTACTGATCCCTGGAAAGGGTTCCGCCTGATTCCTTTGAGTAGGCAGGAGGAGATTAAAAACCTGACGGTGTTAGTAAGGAACGAGAGCCTGCCCCCGGAGGACATAGCAACTTGGCTGGGGAGACACGGCCAGTTGCAGTGTCCTCTAAATAAATGCTTAGACGAGCGTGGGGTATGGACTGGAGCATGGAACACCAGGATTCGTTTAAGAAGATCTGGCAACACGGTTGCACATGTCCCAGGAAGTGCTTTCCTGGGACGAGACAGAATCCTGGTGTTCTACCCAGGCCAGCCCCGTAGGTGTTTCAGGTGTGGGTGTCCAACCCACATGAGTGCAGATTGCACAGTTGTGCGCTGCACTAAGTGCAATAAGTTTGGACACTCAGGTGACACGTGTGGGTTGATCTGCTGCAACCTTTGCGGTCAAATGGGGCATCCCTTTAGCAGATGCCCCAGAGCCTACAGGGGTGAAGCTGCAGCAGGTGGTGGGCCAGGAGGGGATAGTGCTCCTCCTCCTGCTGGGCAGAGTTCTGGAGGGGAAAGGCAGGGAAGCACTCCTACGGCGGAGCCACAGGGTGCACCTCGAGCCCAGAAGGCAAGTAGGGTCCCTCAAAGAGAAAAGGGGGTACGGCCTGCAGATGTTGCCCAGGCCCCTGTCACTGAAGTTCAGGTGCCCGGTCCAGATATTGGTCAGGTGGAGGTAGTTGGGCCTCCCCTTTTGGATAAGGGGGGCACAGGGTTCTGTTTCCCAGGTTACTGCTCCCACTCCCCTTCCTCGGAGATGTAGGCCGAGCAGACGTCTGGTCACTGTCTCCTCATCCGATTCTTCGGCTGGGGATGACAGGTCTGGGGAGGAGGAGATGGAAGTCTCGGTTAAGGGGGCTCAGAAACGCCCAAAAGAAGTATCGGATGAGGAGGGTGAAGTGGCTTGGGTCACGATTAGGAAAAAGCAGGGGAAGAAGAAGAAAAAAAGGGCCCCGTTACCTGAGGTGGATCCTGGGCCACCAGAAGGGCCTAGCAGTAGGGGTGATGCTCTACTTGTAAATTTTTCTTCTGGGGAGGAGGAGGGGGAAGATGATATGTAAAAATAGTTTTTTCCCTTTTTGACTGTATAGTTTATCGTTGTTTGTTTTTGTAAAGTGAATGTAAACTGATGTTTGTTTTGTTATGTTAAGCTTGTAATTTGGTAGCAGTATACTGGAATAAAAAAATATCCACCTACATAGCTGTTCTCTATTTGAGCCCACTTGCCATCTGCAGGAGTTATTGGAAGTTGTGTGTGCCTCCAGCACAGCACAGTATACATCTGTATATACCCCTTTATCTCTGGTGTTCTCTGGTTATTGTCTGCGTGCCCTGACCGCAGTATACACCGCTATATTCACCTCACCTATATAGCTAGTGATCTATCTTTTATAATAGAGCTTGCAGTCAGTAGTGTTAGGAGATAGTGCGTGCTGTCTGCGTGCTCTGTACCCAGTACATACCGCTATATCCACCTACATAGCTGTTCTCTATTTGAGCCCACTTGCCATCTGCAGGAGTTATTGGAAGTTGTGTGTGCCTCCAGCACAGCACAGTATACATCTGTATATACCCCTTTATCTCTGGTGTTCTCTGGTTATTGTCTGCGTGCCCTGACCGCAGTATACACCGCTATATTCACCTCACCTATATAGCTAGTGATCTATCTTTTATAATAGAGCTTGCAGTCAGTAGTGTTAGGAGATAGTGTGTGCTGTCTGCATGCTCTGTACCCAGTACATACCGCTATATCCACCTACATAGCTGTTCTCTATTTGAGCCCACTTGCCATCTTCAGGAGTTATTGGAAGTTGTGTGTGCCTCCAGCACAGCACAGTATACATCTGTATATACCCCTTCATCTCTGGTGTTCTCTGGTTATTGTCTGCGTGCCCTGACCGCAGTATACACCGCTATATTCACCTCACCTATATAGCTAGTAGTAGTGATCTATCTTTTATAATAGAGCTTGCAGTCAGTAGTGTTAGGAGATAGTGCGTGCTGTCTGCGTGCTCTGTACCCAGTACATACCGCTATATCCACCTACATAGCTGTTCTCTATTTGAGCCCACTTGCCATCTGCAGGAGTTATTGGAAGTTGTGTGTGCCTCCAGCACAGCACAGTATACATCTGTATATACCCCTTTATCTCTGGTGTTCTATAATAAAGGCATCTGCAGGAGTTAGTGGGTGTTGTGTGCCTCCAGCACAATATACACTACCCAACTGCTGTTTTACCCAACTCCCTTCAGGCCATTACCATGTCTGGAAGGCCAGCAAGGAGAGGCAGACAGGCGCGAGCCGATAAAAGAGGGCAAGCAGGCTCTGTGTCTAGAGACAACAGTGCTGGTCGTGGACGCGGTGCATTGTCATCAGCACGTGGCCATGGGACATGCTTGTCCTTCTTTTCGGCAGCTGGACATGTTGAGCCGCAACATGCCAACGACTTGGTAGAGTGGATGACCAAGCCCTCTTCATCCTCCTCATCCTCTCTCACCCAGTCTCAGGGTAGTAGCAAAGCAGCTGCCAACGCATCGTCTTCCCTCCTCTCAATGTCATCATCAGTGACTCCTTCCCTAGACCCACCACGTCCTCCTGAGGAGTCTCCTGAACTCTTTGAGCACAGTGTTGGGTACATGCTCCAGGAGGATGCCCAGTGTTTTGTGGGCTCTGATGATGACACTCAGCTAGAGGAAGGCAGTAGCGTGAGCGCAGAGAGAGGGGATGCTCAAGAAGGACAGCAATCTGGCAGTCATGTTCCACAAGCTGCAGCATACTGCCAGGTTTGCTACAGCGATGAAGAGGGAGGGGATGATGAGGGCACTGACTCCACGTGGGTGCCTGGAAGGAGGGAGGAGGAGGAGGAGGAGGAGGCACATGTCCAACGAGGCAGGATGCCCTCCGGGGGCCAGCTTAGGGGCAGCACACCGACTGAATCACACCGCAGAGCTCCGCCTGTGCAGAGCGCTGCCTCTGCGTGTTATTCTAAAAGTTCTTTGGTGTGGGCCTTTTTTGAGACTAGTGCATCAGATCACACCGCTGCTATTTGCAACATATGTCTCAAGCGTATCTCACGTGGCCAAAACATCAGCCGCTTGGGCACCACATGCTTGACCAGACATATGTTGACCTGCCATGCAGCTCGTTGGCAAGCGTACCTCAAAGACCCACACCAAAGAACAAAGCGGACCTCTCCTTGCTCCTCATCAGCTGGCATCTCCAACCCCACTAGACCTTCAGTCCCCTCTGAAACCTGCTCTGAGAGGAATGAAGGTGTAGAATTAGGTGTGTCACAGCCAAGTGCTTCCGGGAACTCTGCTAGCGGTACACCCACGTCCGATTATAGCAAGCAAATGTCCCTGCCCCAGCTGCTGGACCGGCGAAAGAAGTTCACTCCCAGCCATCCACATGCCCAGCGGTTGAATGCTAGCTTGGCTAAATTGCTAGCACTTCAACTGCTGCCTTTTCAGTTGGTAGACTCGGCCCCCTTCCGTGAGTTTGTACAATGTGCGGTTCCTTAGTGGCAGGTCCCCAAACGCCACTTTTTCTCACGGAAGGCGATTCCGGCTCTCTACCGGCATGTGGAAGGCAATGTCCTTGCCTCGCTGGACAGGGCGGTCAGCGGTAAGGTGCATATTACCGCTGACTCATGGTCCAGCAGGCATGGACAGGGACGTTACCTGTCTTTCACGGCCCATTGGGTCACTCTTCTGGCAGCTGGGAAGGATGCAGGACAAGGTGCAGTAGTGTTGTAGGTTGTTCCGCCACCACGCCTCCAAAATGCTACTATTGGTTGTGACACACCTCTCTCCTCCACCCCCTCCTCTTCTTCTTCCTCCATGGCCTCTTCCAGTGCTCTGTCCTCAGAACCAGCAGTGCTCCGTAGGCGTTCCAGGGGCTACGCAAGTACGCAGGCAAAACGATGCCATGCCGTGCTTGCGCTGGTTTGTTTGGGGGACAGGAGCCACACTGGGGCGGATGTTTTGTCAGCTCTGCAGGGGCAGGCCGAGAGGTGGTTGACGCCACGCCAGCTTAAGCCAGGAATGGTGGTTTGCGACAATGGCACCAACCTCCGACAGGGACAACTGACCCATGTGCCCTGTGTAGCTCACGTCCTTAACCTGGTGGTGCAGCGGTTCTTGGGCAGGTACCCCGGCTTACAGGATGTCCTGAAGCAGGCCAGGAAATTCTGTGTGCATTTCCGCCGATCATTTAATGCCTGTGCTCGGCTGGCTGAGCTCCAAAAGGAGTTGAACCTGCCCAAGAACCGTCTTATATGTGACATGCCCACCAGATGGAACTCAACATTGGCCATGCTGCAGCGGCTGCACACGCAGCAGAGGGCCATCAATGAGTACCTGTGCGACTACGGCACCAGGACAGGGTCAGGGGAGCTCGGTTTTTTCTCACCACGCCAGTGGGGCATGATCAGGGATGCATGCACTGTCCTGTCACCGTTTGAGGAGGCCACAAGGATGGTGAGCAGTGACAGTGCATGCATCAGTGACACTGTACCTCTTGTCCACCTCTTGGAGCATACGCTGCGTGGAATAATGGACAGGGCACTTGAGGCAGAACAGAGGCAGGAAGAGGAGGACTTCCTTGCCTCTCAAGGCCCCCTTTATCCAGACAGTGTTCCTGCTGTGCCACCCATCACACAGGAAGAGGATGAGGAGGAGGAAGAGGAGGAGGAGGATGATTGTGTCAGCATGGAGGTGGAGGCTGGCACTCAGCATCAGCATCAGCAGCAGCAGCAGCAGTCTTATAGGGATGATTTACAGTCCCAAGAAACACGTGGACTTGTACGTGGCTGGGAGGAGGTAGCTGCGGATCATGTTGTCCTTAGTGACCCAGGGGACTCCGGACCGAATGCCTCAGCTAACCTACGCTGCATGGCCTCCCTGATCCTGCAAAGCCTGCGGAAGGATCCTCGTATTCTTCGGATCAAGGAGAGGGACCATTACTGGCTGGCCACTCTCCTTGATCCACGGTACAAGGGTAAGGTTGCCGACCTTATCTTGCCATCGCAGAGGGAGCAGAGGATGAGACATCTCCGGGAGGTCTTGCAGAAAGGTCTGTGCAATGCGTTCCCAGAGACTGGGAGGTTACAAACTCCTGGTCCTGGACAACGTGTTGCTGAGGCATCGGTCAGAAGGAGCGGTGGAGAAGGTGGCCGTCTGACTGATGCTTTCAGACAATTTTTTAGTCCGCAGCCCCAAGGTATGATCGGTTCCAGCACCCATCGCCAGCGTCTGATTTACATGGTGCAGGAATACCTAGGGGCAAGGTCAGACTTGGACACCTTTCCCACCGAAAATCCTCTGGCTTACTGGGTCTTGAGGATGGATCACTGGCCAGAGCTTGCACAGTATGCAATTGAGCTACTGGCCTGTCCTGCATCCAGCGTTCTTTCGGAACGCACCTTCAGTGCTGCTGGTGGCTTTGTTACCGATCACAGGGTGCGCCTGTCCACCGAATCAGTTGATCGACTGACCTTCATCAAGATGAATCAGTCTTGGATCACCCACAGCTACCAAGCACCTGAAGCTGATGTAACCGAATAATTTTTTTTGAAATACCACATCCCTTCAAGACTGCCTATGCTGATGCTGAGTGACTGTCCTGTTATGTTGATTGTCTATCCTCTTCCTCCTCCGCTGATATGTTGGAAGAACATTTCTGGTTCTGGTTGATGCCATCAGCCCAATTTTTCTGCCCCTGTTTAACAGGGGCGTTTAATTACAATTTTTGATGCAATGCTTTGCAGCAGGGCTAATTCCTGCAATAAAACTAGAGTATATGGCAGAGGTTGCAGTGTGGTGGCACCAGCACCAGTGCCTAAGGCCCAATTTTTCTGCCCCTGTTTAACAGGGGCGTTTAATTACAATTTTTGATGCAATGCTTTGCAGCAGGGCTAATTCCTGCAATAAAACTAGAGTATATGGCAGAGGTTGCAGTGTGGTGGCACCAGCACCAGTGCCTAAGGCCCAATTTTTCTGCCCCTGTTTAACAGGGGCGTTTAATTACAATTTTTGATGCAATGCTTTGTAGCAGGGCTAATTCCTGCAATAAAACTAGAGTATATGGCAGAGGTTGCAGTGTGGTGGCACCAGCACCAGTGCCTAAGGCCCAATTTTTCTGCCCCTGTTTAACAGGGACATGTAATTACAATTCTTGATATAATATTTCACAGGAGGGCCCCTTCCTGTGCCCACCCAGAGTAACGGTGAGGACTTATAGTGTTGTGGCACCAGCACCACAACCACCAAAGGTAAATTTTTCTACCACTGTTCAACAATGGCATGTAATTACAATTCTTGATATAATCGTTCACAGCAGGGCGCTCCAGCGCCCACCAAGAGTCACTTTGAGGGCTTACAATGTTGTGGCAAAACCAACACCTTGTTCCGCCATTTCTGCAGAGCATATAGGGCAGGCCCCTACTTTCAAACATCCAACTTACAAACATCTCCTACTTGCAAACGGAAGGAGACAACAGCAAGTGAGATGAAAAAAGATGGACGACAAAACAAATTATACAGGGGTGATAACCCTTCCCTATGTTTTCCAAAAAGCTTAAAAATAGTTTTTTTGACTGGAGCTACACTTTAAAAATGTACCAGTTGAAAATTACAAACAGATTCAACTTAACACAACAAACCTACACAGTCCCTGTCTTGTTTGCACCGCCTGTATACTGCTGTTCTGAGTATATAGGGCCTGGGGGCCACACGCATTTCCTTTTTTTAATATGGGTACAGGGTTGCCCTTAATATGCGTACAAGACCCAAATAGGCTGGTAATGGGCAGGGAGGGCTACCCATGCCATTTTTCTCAATGATTTTCAACCATATTGCAGGAACCAGATATAACATTAAAACCGCAAGCAGTTTTAAATGGTGTTATTTCCGTTTAATGTCATTTTGTGCAGGGACTGTTCTAAACAGGGGAAACACGTGGCACTTCACAGGCATACTACAGACACCCCCCAGGCACCATATTTAAAGGAATATTTCACTTTTTTTTTCACTTTAATCGTCATTAAAATCAGTGCTCCCGCCAAAACGGCCATTTTTAAAAACATTTTAGGCATTGACCCATGTCCCCTGGGGCAGGAGCCAGGTCCCCAAACCCTTTTTAGGACAGTATCTTGCATATTAGCCGTTAAAATTAGCACTTTTAATTTCGAACGTTCGAGTCCCATAGACTTCAATGGGGTTCTAACGTTCGTTCGAATTTGGGGTCCGTTCGAAAGTTCTGGTGCGAACCGAACCGGGGGGTGTTCGGCTCATCCCTAGCCGCACACAAACGTCCAAAGAAGAAGGGAAGCCAGTCACTGTTTAAAAGTCTTTGTCCCAGTTTATTAAGCTCCCCACCATACAGGCTGTTTTACCTGGTGTATACAGACCCTTGCACTTTTCACTCCATCAGGAGTCACAGTTTTTTTGCATGCATTCATCTTTTGGCAATATACTTTTCAATTTACCGTATTGTTACAAATTCTTATACTGTGCACTATTTACTATACTGACATTACAAATTCTATATGAAAATTTTTGGAAAGAGAAAAAAGGCAGGAGTAAAATTTGCTACTTTGGTAAATAAACCTCATGTGCTACCTTTCTCTACATATATCAGTTTTAATGGGCTGAACTGTCCGGTAGAGATTGTTTGATTGGTTGTTCTAAGGCCAATACCTTACAGCAGTGTTTCTCCACTCCAGTCCTCAAGGTGTCCCAATAGGTCATGTTTTCAGGCTTTACATTTTCATGGCCCACTGACCAGCCTGATGTTCCGGTGGCCACTGTCCAGCCTGATGTTCCAGTGCCCGTTGTCCAGCCTGTTCCACTGCCCTGCCTGCTGTCCTGGTGCCCGATGCCCAGCTTCATGATCCAGTTCCTGAATGATCCAGTTCCTGATGCCCAACCTGCAGATGCTGTGCCTGCTGCCCAGCCTGATGTTCCAGTGCCACTGACCAGCCTTTTGTTTCGGTACCTGCTGCCCTGCCTGCTGTTCCGGTGCCCAATGCCCAGCTTGATAATCCGATGCCCGAAGTCTAGCTTGATGATCTAGTTTTGATACCCAGCCTGATGATCTAGTTCCTGTTGATCCCGTTCCTGATGTTCAACCTGATGTTCCGGTGCCCGCCGTCCAGCCTGATGTCCCAGTGCCCACTGACCAGCCTGATTGTCTAGTTCCTGATGATCCTGTTCCTGATGCCCAACCTGCAGATTCTGTGCCTGTTGCCTAGCCTGATGTTCCAGTGCCTGTTACCCAGCCTTCTGTTCCACTGCCCACTGCCCAGCTTGATGTGCCTCTGCCCACTGCCCAGGTTGATGTGCCTCTGTCCGCCGCCCAACTTGATGTGCCTCAGCCCAGCTTGATGTGCCTCTGCCCATTACCCAGCTTGATGTGCCCCTGCCTGCTGCCCAGCTTGATGTGCCACTGCCCAGCTTTATGTGCCTCTACCTGCTGCCCAGCTTGATGTACCTCTGCCCGCTGCCCAGCCTGAGGTGCCTCTGCCTGCTTCCCAGCCTGATGTGCCTCTGCCCACTGCCCAGCCTGATGTGCCTTTGCCTGCTTCCCAGCCTGATGTGCCTCTGCCCATCACCCAGCCTGATGTGCCTCTGCCCATCACCCAGCCTGATGTGTCTCTGACCACTGCCCAGCCTGATAATCCTGTGCCTGTTGATCCTATGCCTGCTTTCTAACCCGCCTCTGATGATCCTTTGACCAAAGATCTGCTTGATGTTATGGACTCTATGCTTACTGCCCTGCCGGATTATTTTGCGGATGGTAGGATTTCATCTGCCATTGGGTCTGACACATCTGAGTCTTTGGGGACCTGATATGGGTTACCTGTTCTGCCTAAAGTTCCTTTTTCAGTTGCCTCAATTGGGTCCCTCCTACAGTATGTTGCTCTGATGGCGCCAAAGCCTGGTGGTCCAGACATACCCTTCACAATTGGTACCCACATTTACCTTCACAACCTTGGTAGTGGTGAGACTCAGGGGAGTGGTAGAGCACCATCTGTGCCTTGCCACAACTCGGATGTGATCGCCACAATTTCAGGTGCATTAGGGGACCTGTGTTGGGTAACCAGTACCTTGGGGAAACCTAGATGGCTTTTGAAGTGTAGTATAAATCCTGGATATCAGGAAAGCTACATGATTGTAACCAGACATGCCGGTGTCAGAGTTGCGGTATTGTCACTTGACTCCAGGTCTAAGTTTGTGGATGATCCATGGTACCCCAGCATTTGGATGCTTTGAGAGATCAAAGGTCCTATGTTTCTAAGAATCTGGCTGACAGGATAGCGGTGGAGTACCTAACCAGACCCAGGCAGTGGAACACTCAGCTTCATTTTGGATCCAGGCAGCAAGGCTTCTTATTTCAAACCAAGCACTCCTTGGACTTACGAGACATTTTTTTCCCTGGACTTTTTTCAGCTATGACTGGTTAGAGCATCCAGAGGTCGCTCCTTTGAGGGGGGATACTGTCAGGAAAAGGTTTCCCCTGCTGGTGGCACTGTGGCCCCCAGACCTATGGGCTACAGTTCCGGTGTCCACCAGCAGGTGGATCTCGGCAGTAGGGAGCTGACATCATCTCCTGCAATCAGGCGTCACCTGATACTGATTGCAGGAAGCACATTTAAATCTGCTAGCACACCTCGCTTTGGTGTTTTATCCATGAGCCTTGATCTGTGTTCCTGAATCCTGTGTTCCTGTATCCTGTATCCTGCATCCAGTCCTGAATCCATGCCTAGCTGGATGCCTTCCCGCCTGCTCTCTCTGTCTCCTGTTACCCTCTCCCTTTCCTGTCTTGCTCCCAGCCCTATCTGCTTGTTCTCCCATGTATGACCCTGGCTTGTTACGATCAGGATTGTAACCCATAACTATATATATATACATCTGGTTTCGGTAGTCATTTGTTGTGTGTCACTGTGGTTCTGTTTGCTGGTGGTATTTCAAATGGAAATTCTTAGGAAAAGAATGTTCTAATGCCGCGTACACACGACCAGACTTTTCGATAGCAAAGGTCCGAGGGAACGAATCCGTTTTGCCAATTTGATCATGTGTGGGCTCCATCAGACCTTTGCTGTCCAAAAGTCTGACGGACTTTAGAAATAGAACATGTTTCAAATGTTTTCGCCGAAACTCCACCGGACTCAGTTCCTATAAAGAAATCCGCTCATGTGTATGCTAGTCCAACGGACAAAAGCCGACGCTAGGGCAGCTATTGGCTACTGGCTATGAACTTCCTTATTCTAGTCCGGTCGTACGTCATCACGTTTGAATCCATCGGACTTTGATGTCATTGTGTGTGGCCAAGTCCGTTCATTCGGAAAGTCCATCGGACAGCCGGGCCTTGTCTGTCGAAAAGTTCGGTCGTGTGTACGCAGCATAACAAAGTTTGTTCAATTATATACTCATTAATGGGTCAAATCGATGTTCGGTTCCGACTGCAGTAATGAGAAAATTCGAAGGAGCGGAATGGAAAATTGTTCTCGAATGAAAACATTTCTAACAGTTTATATGGTTTTTGTTTGGTAAGGTCCATTCATTCCAAAATCAAACGTTAAAAGCAAACAAAATCTTTTGAACTACATTTTGAATGATCCAAAATTGTTCGTACAAATTTTGCTAAGACTTTATATAAGAATTTTCATTCAAAATACTATCTATCTTTGGCCAACTTTACAGTCAGCCTACAGGTTAACAGTAGGGTCAGAGCATAATAAGGGACAGTGATGTTTTTAAGTTTTTTTTTTAGTCAGTAGACATGTTTAAAATATATAAAAAATGTTTTATCAAAGACAGCAAACAATGTGGGGAAAACAAAATGTTGCTTGTAATTTTAATCATTAAGCTATGCAAGTATGAAACAATCAACCTCCTAGCAAGGGGTTCATCTATCCCAATGCAATTTCCACATGATTATGTGAGCGTCTTCTTGATCTTAAAATATACTGGTCACAAATCTGGAAATGTAAACTGCGCATATAAAAATAAAAATAAAAAAAATGTAGAAGTTGAGGTTGCACACATGGTTAAATGTTTAAATGTTTTACAGATTCAGAGGTATATGCAAATTCCAACCTTTCCTGTAAGGCCCCTTTCACACGGGCATTCTGTTTGTTTCATCAGTTCAGTGATTTTTTTATTTTTATTTATAAAGCAAAATGGATTCAGTTCAAATTTTCATCAGTATATCATCAGTTTTACATCAGTGTTTCAGTATTTTTTTTTTTACATCCACTACCAATGCAAGAATGGATGCAAAAACAAACAGTTTGTCTGTTTACATCGGTTTTTCGTCCATTACATTTTTTAAATGAAAGAAAAATAGGGCTTTCTTCTGTTTAAAAAAAAAATGATGTAACAGAGGTGGATGTCATCTAATGATCATCTGCTAACATTCCCTTGCCCATATAAATACATAGATGTCTGTTTTTCATCCATCAACAAAAATGGACAAATGGAACACCTGTGTGAAAGGGGCTTTTAAGTCAAGGTTTGTCCTATCCTCTGGTAACCTCCCTGTTGGTTACCCTAGAGAGTGCAGTTTAATTGACCAATAGGGAGGCTCAAGGCTCTTCCAAAAGTGTAGCAAAGTAAGGTACTATGAATTCACCTGCTTCATCATTAAAGGGGTTGTAAAGACAATTTTTTTTTCTAAATAACAAACATGTTATACTTAAATCCACTGTGCATCTCGTTTTGCACAGAGTGGCCTGAACCTGGTCTTCTGGGGCCCCCGTGGCTGTCTCAGCGCCTCCCCACAAGAACTAACCACCTTCATGTGAGCTCTCTCGCATGGTGGTTAGTTCTTGCGGGCACGCTTCTGTGATACGGCCGGCGGCTATAGCCACTCACTGTATCATTCGGCACACCACGTCATTGGATGTGATTGACAGCAGCGCGGGCCAATGGCTGCGCTGCTTTCAATCCATCCACTCTAGCCAATCAACGGCCAGGCTGAGCGGCGAAGAAGACATCATGGGCAAGCGCAGCAGGTCAACGGGCTCAGGTAAGTAAAACGGGGGAGCTTGGGGGGGGGGGGGGGGCGGTATTGTCAGATGTTTTTTCACCTTAATGCATAGGATGCATTAAGGTGAAAAAACGTGAACCTTTACAACCCCTTTAAACTGTCAGTAAAGGCAAAACTTTTTTTTCATTTTGAATAGGGTAAGAGCAGGTGATAAACCCCTGTCAGTTGTTTGTGTTATTTGCCATCTATGTCCCTTTGTGGAGATTTCCTGTCACATAACCAATATAGGAAGTGAGAGGAAATCCCCCCCCCCCTCCCCAAAGTGGAGGAATCCACAGATGTCATCAGAGTCACCAGAACTAGTGTCCCCATCGGAAGAATTTCCTTCTGTTCTGATGTTAACCGAAAATGTAGGGTTTTCTTTTACTTTCACTTTTAGTTATAACAGTAAACGGGACAAATAGAGAGGGTAATCTCTCTAATGGGGGCACAGACAGCAATAAAAACATAACAAAAGTTCTATTCTCGCTCCACTCTATCCAAAACTAAAAAAAAATGCCTTTAGTGACACTTTAACTTATGAGCTATAGGTAACATGACAAGGTGCTCCAAAGAGAGTGCAGTGGCATTGCACATGCGCTGAATTACAGGGCTGAAGGTTTCAAATGGCCATCCTTGCTGTAACATCACATGAGATGTGACACACATAGGAAAATTCAGTCTCCACAATTGTAACTGGGACGGGTTTAAGCAACAACATTTGGTAACAATTGCTTTTAAGGATTTGTAATTACATTTCTTGGTGAAAGGTGTGCTTAAAATCCGAAGCATTTAATCCTTTGTAGATTGTCAGCCACAATGAAACACAAAAGCACCTATTTGATCCAGAGAATATAGCAACTACAGGTCACAATCAAGCAGTCTTTTTTTTTTGTTTAATAGATGAAAAGTCTTTTGCAAAGCTGCTAAAATCAAGCTCTTGTATAACACAACTATGACATGTTTCAGTATGGATTTAGAAGGAGACACTACACTAACATATGAGACTGACATGCCTGTATTTCCCCCACTATCCAAGAGGAAATGTTACTTCAAATCCACTCCATTGCTGGGATGAGCCCTCTAGGTAGAAGGAGACTGTAGTTTGAGGGCAGCCACAAATCCCTTTCATAATAAAATGGGAAGCAAAAATGTCATCATTGCCATCAGTTAGAAATTTGTAGCTTGACCTAATCAATCAGAATATGTTATTTACCGGTAACACTTTTAGGTCCTTCCAAAAACAGAGTAATAAAGCGTCAGATTAAAGCGCCAGCTCTCACTATGCCAGAAAATGTGTACGTACACTGCTATCATTATAAACAGTGATCCAAATGAAACTTGCAGTGCCACTATAAACTGAGAAAATTTCCCTGCTGGTTGCATTCAGAGGTGAAAGAACATTATTAAAGAGAAGAAACCCAGTGCATTAATATATAGATAAATGCGGCCTCAACCAGCACCATTCCAGCCACGCGCCACCTGACATGTCTCGCCCCACTCACTGAGGCTTGGTCACCTCACCTCTGTGACCAAGCCTCCACGGGCGTGTGGCGAAACACGCCAGGGGGCGTGGCTGGAGCGGCGCTGGCTGGGGCCACATTTATCTGCATACTCATTAAAAATAACCGAAATAGTGCAAAAACGATGTATGCTGTGTGCAATAGGTATAGATGCACATTACATCCATAAAACAATATACAGTAATAATAAGCAATTATTATATTATCTACATACTAATGCACTGGGATGGTGAGTGGCGCCTTTTCTACTCTTTTAAAAAACAGGGAACAGTTTTACAGGATGGGCAATTTTATCTCTCTCTCTCTATCCTTTTTACTTTCACAATTTAATTGTTAAATCTTCTCATTCCTACACCCAGTGGCAGATATATAATGGGGCAAGTGCCACAGGGCCCCTGCCAGAAGGTATCACCCTCTATACAAAGTTATAATTAAAAACAAGTTTCTTTCATTAAAATGTATCTTGGGGAGCAATATTTTGCCTGCAATCAACTGTAAGGCCTCATGCACACGTTTTTGGACGTTTTCACAGCAGCTGTTTTTGGCTTCGGGCGTTTTTTTTCTACAGTCAATAAACTCCCTATCATGTTATCCTATGTGTCTATGCACACATAGGCTGTTATCAGCATTTTTTGGCTGGGGAGCTTTTTGGCTTTAAAAAGAACCCCAAAACGAGTGGGTTTTGTGAGGAGTTTTCAGCTGTAAAAATGCTCTAACGTCAAAAAAGACTGATAAATGTAGATAAACACTCAAAAATGCGGCTCACCCCGCGTTTTTTAAAGTTTTTAAACCATTGGAAAAAATATTAATTTTTTCCAATGGTTCATGTACATATACTGCAGCACAATGGAACCGCTGCATGAAATCCTGTATATGTACGGGGAGTGCTCTTGCCGGCAGGGCCATATGCGTGACCATCGGATTAGTTCCAGAACCGGTCAATCTTCAGGTCCACGCCAATGATTTATGGCCTAGACCTGCTAATCAGTTCTGACAAATGAAATCCTTCCCCTGCCTGTAAGT
This sequence comes from Lithobates pipiens, assembly GCF_037356315.1. Taxonomy (NCBI): domain Eukaryota; kingdom Metazoa; phylum Chordata; class Amphibia; order Anura; family Ranidae; genus Lithobates; species Lithobates pipiens. The sequence goes on along the minus strand of NW_027507696.1, from coordinate 23,917,347 downwards.
GTAAACACAGGCAGAGGAAGTGATGTCATCTCCCCTCGTGGAACTCTTTTCGTTCCAGAGTGAGGAGAGAGTACATCTCACAGTAAGTTGCACCAACACTGCACTAACACTAGCACACGTAGGTACACCTGTCACCCCCCAATCACCTCCCCGATCACCCCCCCAGTTAACCCCTTCACTCCCTGTCACAGTGTCACCCAGTGCAGTTGTCCGATTTTTTACTGTACTGGTGTCATTTGTGACACTAATCAGCATTAGGGCAGTTAGTGGTAGGCCCAGGTAGCTTTTGGGTACCCCCCTAACCCCCCTAATAAAGGTTTAACCCCTTGATCACCCCCTGTGACCAGTGATTATTGTATTACGGATGACTCTGGTTAGCTAGTTTTCTTTTATAGTGTCAGGGCACCCGCCATATATTACCTAAATAAAGATTTAACCCCCTGATCACCCAGCGGGCGACATCAGTTTTAGCGTCAGTTAGGGTTTGCGTCACCCCAGGCAGCGTCAGATTAGTAGCGCTAACACCCATGCATGCACCATACACCTTCCTTAGTAGTATAGTGTCTGAACAGTTCAATATCTTTGATCTGATCAGATCTATACTAGCATCCCCAGAAGTTTAGGGTTCCCAAAAATGCAGTGTTAGCGGGATCAGCCCAGATACCTGCTAACACCAGCGTTTAGCCCCTCTGCCCAGCACAGCCCACCCAAGCGCAGTATCAATCGATTACTGTCACTTACAAAACACAAAACACATAACTGCAGCATTCGCAGAGTCAGGCCTGATCCCTGCCAACGCTAACAGTTTTTTTTGTAGCGTTTGAAGCAGTCGCTGACAATCAGGTGCTCTTTTTTACTGTGAGGTTCACTAGCTGTACCAAACCAAATTTAGAGGCCACAATGTCCATTTGAAGGTACACTAGTGAAGAGCCCTATACGTTTCTGAGCATGACAGATGAGAGTGAAGAGGGTGAAGAAGAAGTCACCCATCTGTCAGGTTCAAGCTCAGAATACGGTCCTGTAGACAGCAGCGGCACCCTGACAGATAGCTCTGACGAAGGATTAGTGGTCTCTGCCAAGGTCAGGCATACCTGACTCTGTTCTTCTGCTGTTGTTGAGGTGCAAGAACTGCAGGGCTCTCGTATGGAACAGAGAGCCAGTACTAGTGCCGCTCATCCTCCTGGTGAACTGGCAAGCACCAGTGGCCTAGTACATCTTGGTCGTACATCCAGCACTGCAGTAACACTTGGTGACATGGCGAGTCCTATAGGTGCAGTTCAAGCTGGTGAAGGGGCAAGCATAAGTAGTATCCCCAGCCACCAAGAAGACAAAGACAGGCCTGCCGAGCCCATAGTGTCCTTCCTGCTGGATTTGCCAATCCAAATTGGGAGCCCGCCACTTCTGCAGTACCCATACTTCCCCCATTCACTGGCCAACGAGGAATTCAGGTGGACACACTTGATTTTATGTCATTTGATTTTTATTCACTGTTTTTCACGGAAGATCTCTATAGATCTATTGTGGACCAAAGCAATTTGTGTGCTGGTCAATTTATCGCTGCTTATCCCCAGTTGACCCTTGCCAAAGATTGGAGACCCATTACTGTCTCTGAATTTAAGAACTTCCTGGGCCTATCCCTCCTCATGGGGATAACTAAAAAAAGTGAGTTGCGGTCATATTGGTCCACTGACCCAATTCACCATATGCCCGTGTTCTCTGCCTCCATGACCAGGACACAGTACGAGCAGATCTTGTGGTTCATACATTTAAGGACAATGAACTCTATTGTCCCTGTGGTGACCCCGAATACAATCGGCTCTACAAAATTCGGCCCCTCATAAACCACTTTAACCAACAGTTTGCAGCCTTGTTTACTCCAGATCAAGTTGTCTGCGTTGATGAGTCCCTGATTAAGTTTTCTGGCCGTATCTTCCCAGCAAGTGTGCCAGATATGGGGTCACGATGTATAAGCTCTGTGACAGGGCAACAGACTATACATATAGTTTTATGGTTTACGAGGGAAGAGAACTGCCCAAACAACAAGCAGGAGAGAGCTTGCTTGAGATGTAATAATTTGCTCACAGTGAAGTGGAGGGATAATAAGAATGTTTTCGTCCTCCCTTCACGCCGATATGACAGTCCAAATTACAGCGGCGACTGGTGTTGTGGAGAAACCCCTCTGTGTCAACAAATACAACCTTAATACGGGAGGGGTGCACTTCAACGACCAGTTGATGGCGCCATACTAAATTGCCTGTAAGGCCAGACACTGGTACAAAAAAGTGTATACTTCCTTCCTTAAATTCCAGGAAGAGATCATCACAGCCCTTCTGTTTCCAGACAGTGCTGTGGCCCAACTTCCCAATGCAAATGCAGGGAGCCGGCTGCATGGGAGGCATTTTCCGTATATCCTCCCTGGTACCCCCACCAATCGATCACCCCAAAGAAGATGTCATGTCTGTAGCAAACGTGGATTTAGGCGTGACACCCACTATTGTTGTCCCTCCTGTCCTGACCAACCTGGTCTCTGCATCAGTGAAGGTTTCGAATGCTACCATACACTAGTGGAGTATTAGCGTAGGGTACAGCACTGCACAGACTAGGATATACTTTCACAGGGTCTCTTAAAGGGTCAAACATGGAACCGTTAGACCCTTTTCACACTGAGGGCATTTTGCAGGCGCTATAGTGTTAGAAATAGCGCCTGCTATCCGCCCTCAAACTGCTGCACCATTGTCTCTAGTGTGAAAGCCTGAGGGCTTTCACACCAGAGCGGTGCACTGGCAGGACGTCAAGAAAAGCCCTGTCAGCAGCTTCTTTGGAGTGGTGAAGGAGCGGTGTGTTTATCGCTCCTCCACTGCTGCTCCCCTTGAAATCAATGGGGCAACGCTGCAATACCACCGGCAAAACAACGCTATTGCAGCGTATTGTGGGCAGTTTTAGCTCTTTCTCGGCCGCTAGCGGGGGGTGCTGCAAATCCGACGGTAAAATACCACTAAAAATAGCAGTTTTTACCGCTGACGCTATGGGCATGGCAGTGTGAAAGCCCTCTTATAGTTAGACCCCTTTCACACTGGGGCATTTTTCAGGCGTTTTTCAGGAGCTTTAGCGTTAAAAAAAAGCACCTGTAAAGCGCTTGAAAGAAGCCTCATCTGCAATCCCAATGTGAAAGCCCAAGTGCTTTCACACTGAGATCCCTTTCACACTGGGGCGTTTTTTCAGGCACTTTAGCTTTAAAAAAAAGCACCTGTAAAGCGCCTGAAAGAAGCCGCAACTGCAATCCCAATGTGAAAGCCCGAGTGCTTTCACACTGAGGCGCTGTGCTGGCAGTCCTGCAAGCAGCTTCTTTGCAGCGCTTTTGGAGCGTTGAATACACCGCTCCTAAAGCGCCCCCTTTGCCTTGAAATCAATGGGAAGCTCCTGCAAAATGCCTGAAAAGCGACTGAAAAGCGCTTTTGGCTGCAGCTCTTTGTGGGCACTTTTAACCCTTTATTTGGCCACTAGAAGGGGTTAAAAGCGCCCAAATAGCGCTTGAAAAACACTGGTAAAGCGCTGCTAGTTTAAACGGTACTTTATGAGCATTTTTCGGGCGCTGACATTGTGAAAGGGCTCTTAAAGCACTTGGGCTTTCACATTGGGATTGCAGATGAGGCTTCTTTCAAGCGCTTTACATGCGCTTTTTTTAACGCTAAAGCGCCTGAAAAACGCCTGAAAAACGCCTGAAAAAATGTCCCAGTGTGAAAGGGGTCTTACAGTTACAAATAAAAGTGTAAAAGAAAAAAAAATAAAGTACAAAAAAAAATATTAAAGAAAAAAGTATATAGTATAGTTTAGTTTCTATTCTCTTCTCTCTTCTATTTTCTATTCTCTATTCTCTCTCTATTGTTTTGCTCTGTTTTACTGTATTTTTTAACTGCAATGTCTTATTGTTACTATGTTTTATCATGTTTGCTTTTCAGGTATGTAATTCTTTTATACTTTACTGTTTATTGTGTTTTTTTGTTAACTATTATTTTATTTTCAGGTATGCCATTCAGCTGCAGCACTGATTTATTTATCTTGACAGCAACAGTGTTTGCTCTCAAGATACATAAATCAGCGACTCCAGTGTTGTAGGAGGTGATTTCACCACTACAGTTAAAAAAAAAAGAGCATATATGATGAAGCATGGGGGCAGGGGTGGAGGGGCGATTTGCCCCTAACATTAGGGGCGGATTCCCCCCATGCTTCAGCATATACTTTGTACTCTTTATTGAGTTTGTGTTTTATTGTTACCATTGTTTACAGCATGGATTTATTTATCTTGACAGCAGCAGTGTTTGCTCTCATCATACGTAAATCAGTGACTCCAGCACTGTATAAGGTGATTTCACCACCACAGTTTAAAAAAAATGGTGCATGTATGCCCATCATTAGAAGTGGGTGGATGCAGGGCAGTATTCTAATGGTGGGCATACCCACTGATCAATCTCTTGTTTTCTTCAGCCCCCAATCTGCATGAAAAAAAAGAACATTACAATATATGGCCAAAAAGGAACAGCAACCAGCAACGTACTGGTATGTAAAAGCCCTGATAGCACACTCCCCCCCCCCCCCCCCCCAATGACCCCATTTTGGAAAGTAGACACCCCAAGGTATTTGCTAAGAGACAGGGTGAGTATTTTGCAGCTCTCATTTGTTTTTGAAAATAAAGAAATAAAGGGATTTTTTTTTCCTTTTTTCAGCTTTCAAAACTTTGTGACAAAAAGTGAGATCTGCGAAATACTCAACATGCCTCTCAGCAAATAGCTTGAAGTGACTACTTTCCAAAAAGGGGTCATTGGGGGGTTAGTGCTGTCTGGGCACTTAATTGCCTCGGAAACTGTGATAGGTAGTGAGTGAGGAGTGAAATCAAGAATTTACACCCTTAGATAGCCTGAAGGCGATGCTTGGTTTTCAGGGTCCTGTAGGCGGCTAGATTGCCAAAATGTCTCACACATGTGGTATCCCCATACTCAAGAGAAGCAGGAGAATGTCTTTTGGGGTGTAATTTCACATATGCCCATGGCATGTTTAAGCATTATATCATTTAGTGAATTAGTGATAACTTTGTGAAAAAAAACTAAAAATATTGTAATTTTCCTGAAACTTGTGAAAAAATATAAAATATTCCACATTGGTCAGGTGAACAGTACATGTGTCTTGGTTAAGTCTGCAAACCAGATCTAAAAGAGGGACGTTTGAGGAGGAAAGAAGACAGAGTGAATGGTCCATAAACTAAGTAAATTTCTTCAAACACCCAAGCTTTTTTTTAGCTATAACTGCAATTACAATTTAGACATCTACAATTCACTAAGAGTAAGAAGGCTCTCTGGCATTTGCTTGTCCCTGGGAGTAAAAACATAACACCAGATGTTCACTAATAGGATTGACAAGGGATTGGACACATGGCAGGAGATACCAAATCAATGTCAATAGCATCACAGTTCAGCTTGGCTACCAATTTTTGAGTATAAAGGATTTGCCAGAATCCAAGTAGAGGTCAAAATCAGACATAGCCTGCATTCATGCAAAGGAGAAAAAAAGGATTGATGTTCATTTACAATATTTCATGTCAAATACATGAACATCCATATCATGCAAAGTAGACTGGGACTGCTATTATGGAGCGAGGAAATAAATGGCATGCTGCAGCACTGAGGGAGTATTATAAATCCCTGTATAATATAGTATAATAATGTCATACTATACTAGCAAAGTTTATCCCATAAATGAATGGATTGAATTAGGTGGGTTTTTCAGCTTCATAAAATAATGGTATATGTTAGTGCTCAATTAGGCAATATTTTAGCTGGACATGTAATGTTTAGTCAGGAGTGTCATTTCCCTAAAATGGATCATGGGGTAGACAGAATGGAAGATGGTCATGGAACATGTGAAGAGAGATACTGTATGTGAGATGGACAATGAGCTGAACATGTTCAAGGTAATGAGGATCTGCAGCTAATCATGGACACTCTTTTGTATATAGAGTGTTTATGTGGCGAGTTTACACTTTTCATTGAACAGAGTTTGGATAACACAGGGTTAAACGGAAAGGTCATAAATTAACTGCACATTATCTGGACAGAATGCTTGGGGAGATAGTGATGTGTTCCTGCTTAGGAGATGTATGTTAGCTTGGGGGGCTGCAGACTCTGCAGGGCTCCAACACACACTCTGCTATTCCAACCCTTCACATATTTCCACATAAACTTCTCTCCTGGCATTAAACTTTGCCAGGTATTGTGCTCAGCTTACCACCCCAAACTGATGTCCCTCCCTCAGCTCACCTCTCTCCCTGCATGTCCTGTAAGCAGAATAGCTGTGCTCCTCCTCTGGGTTCTCTCATCATATGGCACTGAAGATAGAGGAGGGGGGGATTCAGCAGGACACACAGAGCAAGTATGCAGGAGACTGGCGGGGGGGGTGAGATAAGGAGACAGAAAATCAGGAGGAGCAGGCGTGGAGGAGTGCATTATGAGAGGTCTGACTAAATACAATCTCTTAGTAGCAGGGACCTGACCTACCCATCAGCTAGCTGTGATTGACAGGTAGATCGAAGCAGAAGCTGTCATGGGCCCCCTACTGGCAATGCCTGAATGGTCAGGTGTGCGGCACTTGCTATTTCGAGCTGTGTTGGCAGCTGCCTGTGTAGCACCTGCCACACAGCTTGCATACTTAAAAAGTCTTGCAGGACACGGCTGCTAACGGGAACTAAGTTCCTGTTGTGGAAAAAGTACAGGAACTCCGTTCCCGTGTGTTCCCGCAGGACTTGAGTCCTGCCTACAATATAACTTTCAAGGTTCAGCAGTCAAGAATATGTAATATATTATAGGGACTGATGGATAAGTGCTGCTTTGAAAAACCAGTTAGTCAGTGGCATAAATGCAAGTATAAGCACGTGCAGTAGCGCAATGGCAAGAGGCAACCCAATGATAAATGTGTTCTAGTCATACTGTATGTGGAAGCTAATGTATATGTACCTATGGCATGACATTATAGTGTACGTTTATCAAACAGAGATAATATATCTCATTGCAGTTCTCAGAGAAAAATCTTCTCCTCTGGCACTCGGTTTATGAAGCGGAGAACATTTGTTCTCAGAAGGAGAAGAGAGGAGAAATGTTTTCTCTGAGAACACCTGAGATCTGTGTAGAAGGGAGAGGACTGCCTGTGATCTCCTGAGACACCTGTGTGATTACAGAGCAACTGAGTTTAAGACCACCTTCACACCGAGCTGCCAAGGGCGTCATCAGCTAATAAGCGGCACTATTTTTAGCGGTGCTTTACCGTTGTTTTAGCATCGCTAATTGGCCGCTAGCGGGGCAGTTTTAACTCCCCACAAACGCCGTAGTGCTGCCCCATTGATTTCAATGGGGAGCAGTGGCGGAGGAGAGGTGAGTTCATCGCTCCTTCACCACTCCAAAGAAGCTGCTGGCAGGACTTTTTGTGATGCCCTGCCAGTGCACCGCTCCAGTGTGAAAGCCCTTTATTGCATCTAGCCCTCCCTATACATAGATATATTGCCCACTGTTCTGCAACACACGTGTCTACATCATTGTTGTCTATCACTATTAGCAATGTACAAATACAATATCCTGTTCAGCAGCACATGTTATGATTTTCATTTCAGATTTGCTCGAAAACAGTCACCATACAGTTAAAAACAAAAATAAATTACCAAGCTTACACGAGCCTTGCAACAAGAAGTCATGTAAGCGCTTTCATCCTTTCTCTGAGATGGTAATACTCAACTGGCCAACAAATCAGATGACGCAAGGTATTGATTTTAGAACTGATAGGCAAGTATTTAAGTAATACTGTAGAAGCTCTTCACCATTATCTGCTTTTTCATGGCTGGTGATGAATAAGGAAATATTAATTTAACAAGTATCTGCTCATACTTATCAACACTAGTTGTGGCCCCAACATACAAGAATCTATTCACATCCCACTGTTGCTGCCAGTTGTCCACACTGACAGCTATCAGTCTGAGATACCCCACTGATGTGAAACCCCCACCAACTGATAGCAACCTCCATCTGCTCTTTTCTAGCTGGCAGTGGAATACATGTTTCAGCATGACCAGTGAATTATGTCTATTATACACTTTAGGATTACATCTCCCAACATGACTTCTATAAATATTGCATGCCCAAAGTCGTATTTATGATATGTGCCCTTTTTAACTTCCAGGCCACCAATCAGATTTCAATAAAATTTCTAATCCATAAAAAAACAAAATAATAAAATGTTCTAACACCACCACTAAAACCAATTACATTATATCTATACCAAGTGCAATATACAGTATCTAAAAATAAAACACGTAATATTTAAAAAAATAAAAAATAAAAATCAGTGTTATAAATCAATACAAAACTAAAAAACTAAAAAAATATATATATATTAATGGATAAACAATTATTGTGGACCCAATAAGTGAAACAAAAAAAAAGACATAATGATAATAGTGCAGTCATGAAGTTTCAATGCAAACAGTGCAAAACCAATATGCATAGCCCATCATGTAATATCATGTAATGTGAAAGAATAAATATCTCCTAAATAGGTGTAGAGACAACAGTCCCTTTTGTGCAGCTGTTCAAATCTTCCACAAAGGGCTCTTTAACCTTTTCACAGAATCGCCATGTGCTTTATAGCTGTGCTCCCACCTTCTCAGATGGACTTCTACATTACAGAAGGTCGGACAAGCATCCACAGTATTTGGAGCATTCCACTCCTCTCCCCACAAATAGTTTTTCAGGTTGTCAACAGTAATGCTAAAGTCAATGCAGAGAAAACCAAATATTCCATAGTGCTATCCATGTCGATATTTATTATAAATTAAGGTTAAAAAACACTCATGTTTAAAAAGCAATCAATCAGCTTTTGGAAATTTTGTGTCCCATGCAGGCATCTATCCACAGATCAGCACTGTAATCCCAGTCTGTGTGGTTCCGCCCAGTGCTATGACATCCTAGACACTTCCATCTGACATGTTGCTTTCTGATTGGACTTCCTCAGAGATAGTTATCTCTATTTTATTTTTATTTTGGTTTTATTGTGTGAAGGTAGTGGTCTAGAGGTAATTTTCAGGAATTCTGAAGCCATGCAGTGGCATTTTATATTTATCAAAATTTCTAATCCATGTTGTGCTCGAAGTGTTAGGAAGGATTAACCTCTGGATGTTTTTTACTGTTATCTGTAGATCTGTTAGAGAGATTTTTTTTTCTCACTTCCTATCAAACTGATAATGGTCTTATCATGCTTACCATGATTTCAGTCCCAGTCCCATGGACACAGGCTTCCTAACCTACAGTCGGCCTCATGGATTCCCAGTGGTCCTGGCCAGACCCCACCCATTTACCAGTGTGGCCCACCCAAACCCTACTTTCAGTTATGCTGGGGACACTCACTGCCCCTGATTACCTTAATGACCTTATTCTAATTGCGTTATTATGCTTTTACAGTAACTTAAATAACGGCGATGCCGTGCTCCTAGGACAGTGATGGTGAACCTTGGCACCCCAGATGTTTTGGAACTACATTTCCCATGATGATCATCCACTCTGCAGTGTAGTTGAGCATCATGGGAAATGTAGTTCCAAAACATCTGGGATGCCAAGGTTCGCCATCACTGGCCTAGGGCATCACCTGGGACACAGCATCATCAGGACTATGATCAAGATGTGTGACTATCCCATCAAATCCCGAACAGCGGGCAGCTACGTTTTACCAAATAGGAGGTAAGAGAAAATCTACAACAAGGCACAAGCAGCAGTAAAAATCAGACAGATGCTTTTGGCTTTACTACTCTAGTAAAAAAAAATGCCTTTTCCTTCTGTGTTGCTGTTGGAAAGTTCCCCCACTTCCTGTCTTATAAAATGTTGTTAGTAGGAGAGGAGGTGAGTGGAAATCACTGACAGAGCAGAATAGAGGAGCAACTCTAATCAATGTGTGCAGAACATTGAAACAAAACTCTAACATTATTGATGTCTCTGTATAAATATGTCCCGTAAACCCCCCCCCCCCCCCCCCAAAAAAAAAACAGTTTAAAAACATATTGACCACTTCAGTACTGGGCACTTTCACCTCCTTCCTGCCCAGGCCAATTTTCAGCTCTCAGCACTGTCACACTTTGAATGACAATCATGCAGTCGTGTAACACTGTACCCGAATGAAATTTTTATCATTTTTTTTTCACACAAATAGAGCTTTTTTTGGTGGTATTCAAAGGGTAAGTTAATTTTGTGGAAAAAAATAATAAATGCACATTTTTTTGCAAGCAAAAGAATGTGCACTTATTATTTATTTTTTTGGAGCCTGTAAAGCATGGCACCAGCGATCAACAGATCACTGGTGCCATGCACGTCTCCAGCAGATCTGCCAGTGTATCTGCTTGCCCATACATCCCGTACGGTTAAGCAGATACAATCTGTTTATCTGTTCGCTTCATAGCGCCATGGTTGTTTGTTGAAAACTACAAGCCAACAGCCGCAAAGGCTGCCAGACTTTGTAGTTTGCCATGCAGAGTGCTCTGTCAATCAGTGACATGGCTGGGTGAAGCCCTGGTCGGCCATGTTATTTTAAAATTGTGACAGCTAGCGGGGAGGGAGAAGAACCCCACTAGCTGTCAACACAGGGATCAGGAAGGTGCCGGGGCCGGTCCGTTCCTCACATGTTACATGCAGAATATGGGTGTAACGTGTAACATGTTATCAAAGATTAACTTATCCTTTAATTACCATTGGGTTGTTGTATTTTTTGCTAAATAAACAAAAAAATTAAAATTCTGAAAAAAATGTTTCTTTGTTTCTCTTATAACATTTTGCAAATAAAAAAACCTTCTTAATACATTTAAGCCAAAATGTATTCTGCTACATTTCTTTGGTGAAAATAACCCAAATTAATCTATATTATTTAGTCTGTAGGAAAGTTATAGAGTCCACAAATTGTGGTGTATATATACCTGAAAATCAATCAATCCTGATGTACTGACGGCCTGTCTCATTTACCAGGGCAGTACAAATATCCCCCAAATTACCCCTTTTTGGAAAGTAGACAGACCAAGGTATTTTGTAAGAGGCATAGCAAGTTTTGTTAAATTGTTTTGGAAAATAAAGACATTTTAAATAAATAAATAAAAGTTTTCACAATTTCCACTTTTTTACATACTGTCACCAGTACAGTACATTATCATCATATAACGGATGTGGCAGTGTTCAGGGACAATGACTGGTGACAGTATGTAAAAAAAATAAAAATATTGTGATACTGCGACCAGAGCAACAAAGTGTTACCGTAGTAAAACTGTACTATTCTGGAGAAGTGATCAGGATTTTTTTTTTTACATGCTATGTTCGCTTATAACATATAATCACTGTTATTTAGCAACCATTTTTTCTGAAAGAAATCCCAAACAAATGGGATTAGGTGTTATTGGCCACAACTACTCACATGGCATACATGGTCTGTGATTGGCCCTGTCTGTACAATGTTATCACTGTAGCAACACAATAGTACACAATGAATGGCATGAATGCAAGCCATCCATTGTGTACAATTGTCATGGGATCTGCTGTGATTGATCACAGCGATCACATGGTACCAGCAGTGGGCCAGTACACTGTCCAGTGGACACATCGGTTGACAGATCACGCCACAGCATGGCCTGTAGGCGCAATTGTGGGAGGACGTCATATGATGTCCACCCGGAAGGGGAGTGCCCCCGTCCGGATTTTATTTTACTATAGGCCGGGCAGGAAGCGGTTAAATAAAATTACATCTAGTATTTCATGCAGAAAAACCCCACACAAAGTATAAAAATTACAAACAATTTAAAAACATGCCCACATTACTCCATGCATGCAATACCCCATATATGTCACCATTGGCTACAGAAGATGTACAGTATGTGTCAATTGATTTATCAGCCATGTAAGGTATTTCAAGAGAATCGCACCCGCTATACACTGTACAGAAGCTGAAAATACAGGAGGCCGAGCAACACAGCATAATGCCAATAGCATATTTAGTGGTACACTGTGGTGCATCAGAAAAAGGAGCATCTATGTTAATTGGTCCATTGGGGTGCATTAAGAGTCCATTTATAATAAATATGATATGTCTTAATGGACCCCTAAAGAAAACTTAACTTTAAATAAAAATATATTTAACATATACACTCACCAGCCAGCAACTGAGCAAATTTCAGTGTTTTTGGATTTGATTACATTATTGAATAATTTTTATTATTATTTGTAATAATTATTTATAGTTATTTATTATATTATAAACTTTATCATACCCGGGATGTCTACTAGACTTTGGTTTGAACAGATTTAAGTGAGTTATTCCTAAGAATTACAGGTCTACAATATAAAACGTCAGATTTCAATGCAAAATAATTGTACCGCTTTCAGCACCTGAAATCAGAAATAATCATACCGCCAGGGAGGTTAAACAAAGCATCAGAATGGAGAAGAAAGGGAATTTAAGTGATTTTAAACGTGGCATGGTTGTTGGTGCCAGACAGGCTGGTCTGAGTATTTTAAAAACTGCTGATCTACTGGGATTTTCACACACAACCATCTTTAGGGTTTACAGAGAAAATATCCAGTGAGTGACAGTTATGTGGACAAAAATGACTTATTGATGTCAGAGGTCAGAGGAGAATGGGCAGAATGGCTTGAGACGATAGAAAGGCAACAGTAATTTAAATAACCACTCGTTACAACCAAGGTATGCAGAATACCATCTCTGAACACACAACACATTGAACCTTGAAACAGATGGGCTACAGCAGCAGAAGACCACACTGGGGGCCACTCCTGTCAGCTAAGAACAGAAAACTGAGGCTTCAATTCACACAAGCTCACCAAAACTGGACAAAAGAAGATTGGAAGAATGTTGTCTGGTCTGATGAGTCTCAATTTCAGCTGCAACATTGAGATGATAGAGTCAGAATTTGGCGTAAACAACATGAAAGCATGGATCTATCCCACCCTGTATCAATGGTTCAGGCTTATGGTGGTCGTGTAATGGTGTAGGGGATATTTTCTTCCAACACTTTGGGCCCCTTAGTACCAACTGAGCATAGTTTAAACGCCATGGTCTACCTGAATATTGTTGCTGACCATGTCCATCCCTTTATGACTACAGTGTACCCATCTTCTGATGGATACTTCCAGCAGGATAATGCACCATGTCACAAAGCTGAAATCATCTCACCACTGTTTTTTTTTAACATGAAAATGAGATCACTTTACTCCAATGGCCTCCACAGTCACCAGATCTCAATCTAATAGAGCACCTTTGGCGTGTGGTGTAAAAGGAGATTTGAATCATGGATGTGCAACCGACAAATCTGCAGCAACTGCGTGATGTTATCATGTCAATATGGACCAAAATCTTGGTGAAATGTTTCCAACACCTTCTTGAATCTATGCCACGAAGAATTAAGGCAGTTCTGAAGGTAAAAGAGGGTCCAACCGGTACTGGCAAGATGTAACTAATAAAGTGGCCGGTGAGTGTATTACTACTATATACAGTAAGCCATGTTTTCTATCTGTCTGTTGATGCACAGTAGATAACAGTCCTTTCCTAAGTAAAACATTAAAACAGCACTCCATCCCACCCAAAGATAATAAAATAAAAATGAATAGCCTATTAAAAGATAACACAAAAACTAAACAGCTTTTGCTGCAATGCTCATCTTAACCCCAAGCTTTATTCTGCAGTACGTTTTTCTTCCTTTAGATGTCCTCAGTCTGATTGTCAGCATAATTTAACCAACTTCCTCTGAGCCCAGAACATCCTGGAGCCACCTCAGCCTATGACTGGACTGTGAAAGGAGATCCAGTACAATGATGAGGTTATCTCTATGTTACTGTGTTCGCTCCTTCTATCAGCATGCTTTTTTGCCAGCACATAAACCATTGTCACACTATCCCTGCTTTATATGGGACTGCAGGAGGTGGATTCCAAGTCAAATTCAGGTAATTGCATTTCTTGTATTTAAAAATAAATGTAATAATGTATTAATGATTATTGAGCGGCAATATTTTGTGTTTTTATACATCATTGGATTTCATCTTTAATATTGCTCAGGTGGTTACAATGTAGATAGACCTTCCCACAGTTTTTTGGGTTTTTTTTGTCAACAGAACTGGAGTTACACGTGAAAAACACACCGACAGTATGCAACTTGATTGTTGTACTTTAAAACTTTATTTTTGTATGATTCTTTATATTCATAACAGCACTGGAAACAAATAAACATGTAGGCACAGATTAATCCTGTATCTGTATTTTGAGTAAAATAGATGACTTTTCAACAATAAATACAACTTGAATGATACACGGTATAATGTAATAAATATCATGCTTTGTGTTAAAATTAGCCTTTCATCTTACATGTACAGTATATCCAGTGGTTTATATACATATTAGAACCTGTGTACATTTGCATACATTCTATAAAGAAAAAAGAAAAAGAAAAACATAAAATATATTAAAGCTGTATATTATTTTATATTTTCTACAATTTATCATTTTTACTACTAAAATAAGCATTTTTTTATATCAATGAGAGCATAACACTCATTTAAACCAGCATACTCTATGCAAAATAGTACTCAAAAAAACTACAATAACCATACAAGGGTATAAAATATGGTAGGAATTCATATATAGTATTGCTTACTGGCCTTGCTTATATTCATGCAAGACATTTTTTAACAGATCATGGCTTTAATACATTAAACATGATAAAGTTATATGGAAACCGGCATGTTATGCTTTATTTTACAATGTTTACATTATTTATTTTTTGCTTTTGATATAGATATGTTTTATATGATTATTTATTTATTTTAGCAGTGATCCAAACCACTACAAAAATGTTGAGTTTTCTGCTAATACACAAAGAAAATGCTTCCTTATCTGTATAGAAATAATCCATAACACGTTCCCCTAAACAGAAAATATACTGTAGATAAATAAACATAAAAATCCAATAAATATTTTTTTTTTGTACATTTTTAAAAAAGTTTAATAACATGTTTGACAAGTATTAGTTTTTCCATATCTGAAAACCATGGCTGTTTATTATGATACATGACATCGATTTCACACATATATATACCGGTAGGTAGCTTAAAGGAACTTTCCATGTTTAACCAAAATGTGTCCAATTTCTCCTGATCCTAGCTAATAGTCATCTTTGGCCTTCCTCTTCCGAGACCACCATGTTAGCTTTCTTTAGAGCACTACTTTATAACTGGGGCAATCACTATCTTTTAGGTAACCAATTTGTTTTTATTGTATAAGTAATTGTTAAAAGCTGTTTCAGTGTTTGTTGAGATGAGTAATATCAAACCGAAATTAGTGTAATTAAGGGCTAAACTATTTAAAAAAATAATAATAATGACACCTGTGAGAAATACATTAACTGTTTTTTTTTAGGTAGCATTAGGTTGGACACCTTGCAAAGTCTCTATCAAATGTCCTTTTGCTCCACCAACTGTTTTAGCAGAACCCCTTCCTAGCAATCTAGTCAATTTGTAACTAATCAGATAGGCTCCAATATGACATATGAGCTGTTGATAAATCTCAAATAAAATTATTCAATCAGTTTGCATTGTGTATAGCCATTGAGACATCTTGCTGTCTATTTGGGATAGAAATGAATGGTGACTATTTTTATCACATCCTATTTTCTGTATGTAGAGCAGCAAAGTAAAAATTCCACGTAAAACGTAAAATTACTCTTAAAACTGTCTCCTCCCCTCTCCTTACATCTATTGTGACTAACCGGTATAAGAAAGAGCATGTTAGCCAGTGTCCGCTGCAGCGTTGAGGAGCGATTTCTGAAAACGGATGGGCCATAGGAGTCTATGGGTGATGTCACTGTCCCAGGCTTTATAAGCTGTTGTTGAGTGCTCTGTCCTCTCCCCTGCAGGCTGCAGCCACTTCTGGCTTACAAAGCTAATCATATGACTGGACCAGAGCTGGCGGAAAATAGGTAAGTATCCAGATCTTTCTTACACAGGTTAGTCAGAATAAGTGTTGGGATGGGACATTTTTAAGAGGTATTAGGTTTTGTATGGAATTCTACTTTAAGTTGAAATAAAGCCATGTTGAAGAGTGCTTCCAATCTGCTTGTACCTTAAAATGTGTATAAACTTAAAAAAAAATAGTTTTGGAAACAATGTGGAATGGTTAGAGCACCTTTCTGGTTTTTATTGCTGTCTGAGCCCCTCTTGAGGAGATGTGTCCTTGTGACAATTGTCTCAGCTACAGAAAACTTGGAGTTGTCCTCAGAGTAGGAATATAGAGGAGATCTTCCAAATGGTAAACCTGTTCTGGTAACAACTGTGTAAAAATGGACATCCTCTCACTTCAGAGAGATCTTCTTTTCTTCCCTATGGTGTCTCTGGAACAGGAAATGAAGGTGGACCTCCACAACTGAAGACAAAAAGAAAAAAAACTGACCAGGGTCCTACCTATTCCCTACTCTATCCAAGTGTAGAAAAAAAGTTTTGGTTTTGCATACACTTTATGGCTGCTAATTACAAGTGTTAAGATGCTCTACCTATGATTTTTTCTAATTCAGAACTCTATTAAACATGTTGAGTATTCTGCAAAAGAACATAGCGGATTTAAGTATTACAATTCCACACAGATACAGAAGGCCTGCAGTGCAACGTGAGGTCAAGTGCAGTAAATTGAAGTAATCCTGCATTTACTTCAAGCATCCAATCATGCTGAAATAAAAAGAAAAAAGAACTTGATATTTGGAGGGAATCTAGGTTCACCTCGCTGCACTTCAACTGACTTTACAGAAAAATCAAACCCAATGGACATGTTCAGAGCTGTCAGACATCCTTTTGTGCTTGAATATATAGTTGTTCTTTAGCTTAGCCTGTAAATACTAAACTGTGAAACATGTAGTACAAATAATGGGTCTTACATCTAGGACAGTTGTGGACATGGCAGTCTTTTTGTGCTTTACTAGATGGATCACACTAATATAAAGTACTGAATGCAACCTCAGTTGTAGTTGTGAAACAGTAATAATAGTCAAATATACAACTTCTTGTTGAGAATTGTGAACAATATTTAGCTGACATGTAAATGAATTACTACCATTGTTGCAACCCATAAAAAATATTTTAGAAGTTAAAAACACTGCATTTTACATCTATTTTATTGTGGATGTCTCATATATTTGCATATTTCATTTTAAAACATTCTGCAAGTCTGGCCTAAAAATGATTGAGATACAGTTTGTTTAAAATACAGCTTGTGCTTTGAAACAAACTGATACACAAGTTAACTAATACCCCATAGAAAATCTAGTTTGGCTCAAAAATAGATATTTTAAGACATGTAGTGCTGAGCTGTACTCTCAATGGTTTCCAGAGAGTGTTCACCATTTTACAGGAATAAAGCCTCCAGCATAAAGTTCCGTTGTACAGAACTTACTGGTCTGGCCATGCACGTCCACAACTGCTCCCTCTACTAGCCCTTGTATCTGAAAATGATGCTAATCATGATGTGCTGGAGGCACTGAACCCACAGCTGACATATAAACAAACATATTATTCTTTAAAAAAAGGGTCGGGTCAGGGACTTTTTCCATGTGTTTCCTGCAGATACAGCAGCCCAATAAAAAGAATAGGCTGATGTGCCCGTGCAAACGTGAGCCACAACACTGGCAACAGTGTGAACCTAGCGATACAAACTCTTCCTATATCCTGGGAAAGCTGGCTACACATTATACAATTCTCTTGTACAATTTTCCTTTAGATTTACCAAAACCATAAAATATGAGTTCAAACCTAAACACTTTCAATTTGTATGCAATCAGGCAGGCCCTTGCACTATATAGGTGAAGGTAAATCTAAAGGAACTTGAATTTTTTTTTTTATAATAATGTGTATACTGTGTAGCCAGCTTAAGTCTATAGGGCAGGTGAAGCGGAATTTCCCAAATGAGATACAGATGACATAAAAAAAAACTGACAGGAAGATTAACCCTCTCCACACTATCTGGTCCTGTAATGTATGGCTTCTCTAACAAGTACATAGTAGCTGCATTTGAACATCTCACATAAATCCATTGTAGGCTATATTCTATCACTAGTTACCGGTAGCAATAGTCCACTGCCTAATTAATAAGATAAACGTGTCGACCAGGACAGCGCCAACTATACCCAATGGCATATTAGAGACTTAAATGTATTGTAAAGTGACTGTGGTAATGCAAACCCTTTAACTTCGGCATTCTTATGCATTCAATACTTGAGGTGATTGTAGCTGTATTAGTACAATTGTGACAGAGACAGTACTCAATTGTTTATGCATTCAATAAAACTGAACACTGTGCACAAAACTGGCATTGCGCAGTTTGCTTTCATATGAACTTGGACTAGTCCAAATGCTAAATCACATTAACGATCTGTAAGGATGGAAATATAGAAGCTGCCATAACTGTCACCCTACCCTAACCTGGGACAATGTTATGTGAGAAACATCCAAACTATGTCCTGCACACATGTCCAGGTCAGTGACTCATTAGGTAGCAAAGGCCTCAAACCTGCCCTATTGAAAGCAAGTCAGCAATGGCAGCCATTATCCTTACAGAATATTAATATGCAGATACAATAAAGGAATACTTTTAGCCTGTGTTCATTTCATTGACACCAATCTGTGAACATGATATACCTAAATACGGAGTAAAAAATGGAAACTTCCACTGTACCTGAATGGAAATTCAATGTGAAGATGTAATGTACATCTTTAATAAATTAACCCCTGTATTGGCCACTTTAGTCCTTGGAGCACAGCTATATAGAGATGTTTAAGTATGCTTTAGTCAAGTGAAATGAACAAAATCAGTACATATATATATATATATATATATATATATATATATATATATATATATATATATATATATATATATATATACTGTATGTATATATTATCACTGGGTTTACTAAATAATAAATCTGGTGCAGCTGTGCATGGTAGCCAATCAGCTTCTAAATTCAGTTTGTTCAATTAAGCTTTGACAAACAAAAAACATGGAGTCTGATTGGTTTCTATGCAGAGCTGCACCAGATGTTGCACTCTTCAGTTTAAGTAAATCAACCTCAGTGAGTGAAAAGAGCAGTAGAGTCATCTCCATAAATCTATTAATTAGCAGAACTCACTTTGTTCAGACAAACGTCATGTGATATAATTCTTCAAGGCTATATCAAATCATCACACTTGAATGACAAACAGTCAATGAACACATATGAGCTTATTTAATAAATCATGCAAAGTACAACGAGATGTGCAAATTATGGAAACTCTTAGCAATCAATTCGGAATACATTTTCTTGATATATTTTATGGTGGTAATATGTTTGCTCCTGGTTCCAGCACATCCTCGCTGTACTTTGTACTGCCTTACTAAATAAACATACTTTGTTCCTTCTTTACATTATTTATTACACCTTCATTAGTTTGATCTTCCAGTACAATTTCTGGTTATGAAAAAGAGACATTTATTTAATTATGATTTGACCTCAGTGCCTACCAGCATGTTTAAAGAAGGACTAAGCAATCCAATGTGAGGTTGTAGTGTTACATTTCTTTATCCATTTCCAACTAATCCCAGGGTTAATTCAATGTAAGATAATTCATAAAATGATCTATGTAATATTTTTCTTTTGATTTACAAGTATGAGCAACAGAAACATTGTCAGAGAACATAAACTTCAACTGATATATTTACCTGTTAATGGCCAATTTAGCAGCTATCGCTGAGACATAGATTGATTGCAATGAAGCCAACATTATGCATTTAATAAAAATACTAAGACTGTCCAGACACATTGCACACATAGTACAAGAAGGAAAATTAGATTCGGTATCATATCCAGTAATATATTAGGGGTTCTTCCTTCTGTTTAAAAAAAATCTCAGCCATTTTAAAAGCATTCTATGTGCTTCCATTGAAAAAGTGCACTTTTATACTGTCAAAGACATATTACCCATAAAATAAATTAAATCGCTTATTGAAAGAAATGTGTAGCCTACCATTGCTGATTTTTGCCATTGGAAGTAATAGTTGTCTGGCTTTTGTGAGGATCCAATGGCTTCAATATTTTTCAGACTTTGAGCTGGCACAAGAATCCAGATTGTGTTACCTGACTTTACTTAAACTTCATTTGCACATGATAGCTAAGCATCTAACATTTTCATTTGCACAAAATAGCTAAGCATCTAACATTTTCCTTAGGAACTGGCAAAGGCATGCTTCATACCCCTCTCAGCGTGATTTAACTTTAATTGTGACAGGTGTAGGGTTTGCTTGTTGCACAAACTATATGTGCTTTTCTTAGATTTTAGTTTTTTTATTATGTTTTTTTTATGTTAGCACAAACATAAACTAGGTAATTAGAATAACACAATATTTAAAAAATAGCGCAGTTACAAACCACTGTTAAAGGCCTGTACAGGTTTTGCATCTAATTTGTGTGTCAAAGAGTGTTATAGAGAATTCAATGGAAATCCAGCAAAAGGCTATAAATATATGATGTTGATATTTTTCATAAATTGTAAAGGAAAGAGACTCCACACTGCTGTCAGGCAAATGCTAAAGACAGTCAATAAGGTTCTGTTATAAAAACAGGGTTTTTTATAACAGAAAAAAAAAGGCTATGGTTTATTCTTAAATTAAGTTGCTGCCCATTGCAACCAAGAGGATTTCAAAGTTGGTTTTAGGAAAATATGCATTACACCTGACAATATTAGTTTCAGTAAACAGCCTTTTTGTTCTTGACCTTTTTTTAAATAAATAATTTACTTTGATATTTACCTTATAGGATTGGTTCTTTCTCATCAGAAGACAGTAATGCATTGAACATAACTGATTAAATAAAAGTATTCATCCATCCAATCATTTTCTCTATGTAACTGGTTGCATGCTGCTTTAATAGCAACTTTTGTTTTAAAATGAATAATAAACAAGATATTTGTGAATCAGCATTATACGTATGGTAACCCAAAAATAGTTCCAAAGAATGCACTTTATTGCAGCATGCCCTAAATATATTTATCATGATAGTAAATGCACTTTAAAATGAAATATCGTTGCTTTTGGGTGTGTGCTATCATGCAAAAAAGGTTCAGATATAATCCTCAGTTGGGATTGGGACAGCAGTGCTGAATGTATTACCAGATGCAAAATCTAGATTCCTATGCTCAGACACCACACAGGT
The DNA here is from genome assembly GCF_037356315.1 of Lithobates pipiens. NCBI lineage: Eukaryota > Metazoa > Chordata > Amphibia > Anura > Ranidae > Lithobates > Lithobates pipiens. The sequence continues at coordinate 23,896,046 of NW_027507696.1, read as the reverse complement.
GTATTTTATTGTGTTTATTATGAAATGCATGATTATTGCATGCAAATTAATATTAAGCCTGCGTGTATATAAAAACCATTTTTTTGGAAGCATTTCTAGCAATTAACATGCTAGAAATGAAAGTTCAGTCCTATTAAATTATACTGACCACTGTGAAAATTGAAATTAATTTTACTCTGACGTAAGTACAATTTCAACCCCAGTCCCGTCTGAGGCTATATAACTACAAATCATGTGCCAGTTATTTCCAGATGTTAAAATGATTGCATTGCCAAGTGTTGAACATGCTAGTGTCCCATTTTCGGTGATGCTGAAATGGGTGTAGCTCTATCCCCTTTACAATGATGGGCCTTTACATAACCACACATTTCCCTTTCAATTTTTCTTTTCTTTTTTGCTGTTTGCTCTTTTTGCCATCTATCTGGAGGCTCACAGTCCTGCGTTTCTCAAGGTTTAGCAGCTCTTGAAACAGCTCTTTCACATTGTGATTCATCTTGGCTGATGTCTCCATAAAGGCACATTTCCACTTTTTTGCTATTGCTTCTCCTTCGGAGCTTTCCAGTTCTCTGTTTTGTGTTTCATCACTTTTATTTCCAACCAGCATTATAGGGATGCTTTCAACATCCCCTTTAATCTGACAAATTTGTTCATAGATTGGCTTCAGTTCTTCAAGGGATTGCCTGCTGGTCACAGAATAAACCAAAATGAAGGCATGTCCTTTTGATATAGACAGACGCTGCATAGCTGGAAATTGGTGGCTTCCAGTGGTGTCTGTAATTTGTAAAGTACATATGCTTTTATCACAGCTGATCACTTGTCTGTAGGTGTCTTCGATTGTCGGGATGTAACTTTCTCGAAATGTGCCTTTCACGAACCTTAGGACAAGGGAACTTTTACCGACTCCTCCTGCTCCAAACACCACTACTCTGTAATCATTACTTTGTTCTGGCATTTTCAGAATGAATCAGATGTCTTCCTTGAGAAAAACACCTACAAAAAAACATACCAAAATATTATCAATACTGTGCTTTGTGGATAGTTTTTTTACTGACTATAAATCTGGCACTTTTAAAAAAAAAGCAAAAAAAAATAAAAATAAAGTGATATGTTTGTTTCTCTGTTGTTTAAAGCGTTAGATCAGGCCTAGGCTTTACTGCAGAAATGAGAGATGGAATCTAGATTTGGTGATATCATATTGCCACAGCATTCCTGAGGAAGACAAGCTTGTGCTTCGTCAACATGTCTAAATAGAATTTTATTACTGACTGCTTATCTATCAAGCCTCATGGATGCCTCATTATCTTTTGGAATATACAGTATATTACCACGAGTATTGTGACGCCTGTCTTTACATGCACATGAACTTTAATGGCATCCCAGTCTTAGTCCGTAGGGTTCAATATTGAGTTGGCCCACCCTTTGCAGCTATAACAGTTTCAACTCTTCTGGGAAGGCTGTCCACAAGGTTTAGGAGTGTGTCTATGGAAATGTTTGACCATTCTTCCAGAATTTGTGAGGTCAGGCACTGATGTGGACAAGAAGGCCTGGCTCGCAGTCTTCGCTCTAATTAATTTCCACCCCAAACTCGCTCATCCATGTTTTTATGGAACTTGCTTTGTGCACTGGTCCAAATCATTTGGTGGAGGGGGGTTTATGGTGTGGGGTTGTTTTTCAGGGTTTGGGCTTCGCCCCTTATTTCCAGTGAAGGGAACTTCTAAGGTGTCAGCATGCCAAGACATTTTGGAGAATTTCATGCTCACAACTTTGTGGTAACAGTTTGGGGATGGCCCCTTCCTCCTCCAACATGACTGCCCACCAGTGCACGAAGCAAGGTCCATAAAGATATGGATAAGCGAGGTTGGGTTGGAGGAACTTGATTGGCCTGCAAAGAGTCCTGACCTCAATCCGATAGGCCTTCTCGTCTACATCAGTGCCTGATCTCAGAAATGTGCTTCTGTAAGAATGGTCAAACATTTCCATAGACACTCCTAAAACTTGTGGACAGAGTTGAAGCAGATATAGCTGCAAAGGGTGGACCAGCTCAATACTGAACCCTACAGACTAAGACTGGGGTGCCATTAAATGTGCGTGTAAAGGCAGGTGTCCCAATACTTTTGTTAATATAGTGCATGAACTTCATGCTTAGTGGTGGAGTTATCCAGGATTTTCCTAAAGTTTTGTGATAATCCTGGAAAATCATGGACTCACCTGATATGTGTCCACAGACAGTTAATCATTATTGTACTGACACACCAGATACATGTCCGCAGACAGAGAACCTGTACCATACTGACACAACTGACACATATATGCAGACCCAGAATCTGTACAGTACTGACACACCTGCTACATACCTTCAGATACAGAATAAGTACCATACTGACACACTTGATATATTTTTACAGACATAAATTAATACCATACTGACTAGTGCTTTTTCTCAGAATGTACTCCCTTCCTCCTCCCCCAGGTCACTCATGTCTTCCCACTTACCTACCTCCCAGTACTGCCTCTTGTCTCTATCCTCTACCCACCTCCTTAAATCACCCCCTTTATTAGAATATAGAGCCAAGTATGTTGTAGTGCTCAGCAATTATTTGCATGTAATTTGTTAATAATAAAAGGAAATGCAGTCAAATGTACAAATCAAGAATAATGAACTCTGCCCCCAGGAGAGATAATAGATCTTTCAGCAACAAAATTAAATATGGTAATGGCAGGGTTTTCAGGGAAGATGCTTCATTGAAGCATATCTTTGCTCAAAACGTAGAATCATTTATTCATATCCACATTCTATTTCAGTTATTTCTAGTCCGCACCTATTAATCTGAATGATCTTGAAGTGTGTAAACGTAGTTTGTAAAAATCCCTACATTTTTATTTCCTTGAAATCTGCGACATACAATCACTATGCATTGTGAGTAGGCATTGCTGTGTCGAACATTTCACGGAGCCTGCCTTCTGAACTACAAAGGTGCTGAGAGGAGGAGTTTCAGGCGGGAGAGTCAGTACAGGAACCACTGCTTGCAGGCAGCCAAGTACCATGGGATATGTAGTCCTAAAAATTTAAGGTAAACAGCAGAGGAGAGACTGAAAAGCATGCAGAGAATCCAGGAAGTTGTGGAAAGAAATGGCCAATAGACAGGCTACCTCTTTACAAGTGTTATCCATTTTATTATAAATCATTTTTTTGATTATATGTACTGGTATGTCTCTTTTGATATATGTTCACTGCCAACCTTTTGATATATTAAACATAAAATTAATAAGTTAGTGTTTGATTGTTCCAAAGTGCTCACTGATCCAAAGTTACAGGATAGATCTTCTATTTGTTTGCACTTAGACAAACGTTTTAAACGTTTTAACTACCCTTTTCCGGTAGAAAAATCAGCCTGTGTGTTTGCAAAGCCTGTGTCCTAGCCTGGTATCTTCTGGAGAGCTTTGGGTCTCTCACAAGCCTGTAATATGTAAGTGATGACAGGCCATGTAATATCTCCTGTCCAGATTGAAGGAATCTCATTCTGTTATTGACCATTGACACTGCAATGATTCCAACTGAGGTGTCCTCGTCATCAGTTACCAAATCCTACAGGCATAGCTTTAACACAAAATCTGCAATGATATTCTCACATATAGCAACATGATGTCAGTGCACATAGCAAGAGGACATCTATGTTTTACAACTTCGAGTAGACAGAGTTTCTGATCCATGTGGCATTTGAGGCATTATAGGTCTTTGCTTTTCAGGGTAAGCAATTTCAATACAGGAGAAAAGCCTGTACAACCGCACAAGATTAAGGGGAAGGCTTGAGTTCATCTTTAAATATTTTATTTCTGTAAGCTAAAACATCTGTTAAAAGCACATAAAAAATTATTTGTTACAATTATCTAGTAATGCAAACTAAGTGGTGGTACCTGCAGTGAGATTTTATACTGTAAAAAGATAAACATAGACTTAAAAAATATTTTAAAAAATTTAGTTGTTTCTTTGGAGCAGAATTATACCTAGGATAGCAGATTATTGTAATTAATCGTAGGTGCAAATAAAGAGACAAGTAAGCAAAAGTGTAATAACATACAATGTACCACCCAAGCCTTGAGATATTTACACTTTGTTAGAACAAACATTGTACACATCGTGTTTACTGATAATAACATCTACCAGCACAGTACAGACTGCAGTTAATTATGGTAAACATAACTCCACAGCCCCTCTCTAACATTACATTGAAGGGGAAGGTTGCTTTATTAATCGTGACCAATTATGGCATATGCCTTTGCTGCTCCAGAAGAATAATCCAAATGATTTTTGGAATTATCGCCGGATGACAGACCCCTGCTTTCACCAATTCTTGGCATTGCTGACCCCCTATATTAAGAAGCAGGACACATGCATGAGGCTTTTATTTTATTTTTTTGCTTGAATAATAATGATTTGATTTGGTATATTTTCTATATTTTTGGACTTTTTGGTTAAGTTCTATTGGCAGATAGCATGTCTATTTTTATTTTCTTTCTTTTTTTTAATGCACAATAATAAAAAAAAGTGTAGAATAATACTTGGCTATCTGGGTTATTTGCAAAAGGCAAATCCAATTTGCACTGAAAGTGCACTTGGAAGTGCAGTCGCTGTAAATCTGAGGGGTAGATCTGAAATGAGTGGAAGCTCTGCTGATTTTATCATCCAATCATGTGCAAGCTAAAATGCTGTTTTTTATTTTCCTTGCATGTCCCCCTCGGATCTACAGTGACTGCACTTCCAAGTGCACTTTCAGTGCGAAGTGGATTTTCCTTTAGTAAATAACCCCCTATGTGTTTTACTTCAAACGACAGTTTGGGAGTAGGCAGTTCCAATAAAAAATATTTAAAATTGACAAGGGACACTGACATAGTTGTACCTTTGATCTTAAAAATTACGGGATAATTGTGTTGTGGTAACTTGCCCAAATAAAATAAAAATAAAAAATAAAAAAACACATAATAATATTATTCTTGATATTACTAGAAAAAAAAAGCCTTTGAAAATGTGTTTGCCATAACTCCATCAGTATCACCAGCAAAGCAGCTTCATTATTATCCCATTAAAGAAGAAAAGATTGTGTGCTGCATTTTTGAGATTTTATAATTTGCCACATCTCGAATGTTAATTCTCCATTACGAACGCTAGTTTACAAGACCGACCGCTTCTGGCTCCTTGCTTCCGAGCATGCGCATTTGTACTTTGGTCTTTTGTCCGACGGGCTTGTGTACACACGCTCGGAAAATCCGACAACAGACATTTGTCCGAAGAATATTTTAAAACCTGCTATCCAACATTTTTCTGTGGAAAATCCAACAACAATTGTCTGATGGAGTGTACAAATGGTCGGATTTTCAGCCAAAAGCCTGTCATCATACATTTCCAGTCGGAAAATCCGATTGTGTGTGCAAAGCTTTAGATGTACATCTTAAAGGCCACAATATACAGGGATATTGGAAATCATTATAGACACTGATACACATGCACCTACACAGGTTGAACTGGATGGACTATTGTCTTTTTTCACCTTCCCGACTATGTAACTGTGTAATGGTAATCAGTGCTGTAATCACTTTTCTGTGACCAGCATAACAAAGTTTGAGAATCACTTTTCTGTAGGGTCAGACTCAATGGTCCGTTTGGTCTTTTTCCTGTTGTCACTCTTCTATGTTTCTATGTTCTAGCTATCATACCAAGTTATTAGTTGTGTCTTCTCTCAAATATTTATGTGCCTTTATTACAACATAAGTAGATCACTTTCACACCGTTGGTTTACAAGTAAATCCGCCTACACCCGTAAACACACCACTGCGCTGCTGGATGTGTACAGGGAGAGACCTACAGCTGCCACTTAAAAAAACAACAATTGTGTACCGAATTTAGACCACTAATAGAAAATGTAGGAATAAATAGTGACGCTAGTAATATAAATAGTGGTGTTTAATACAAACGTGATGAATGTATAGATAGTGATCTAGTTGAAAAAAACACCAATGGTGATAATAATAAAGTCACCCTGTAATGAGTGACAACATTCAATGAAAATTATATATCATAATGGATGTCAAAATAAACCATATCAGGAATGAAAAATCAACTGTGAAAATCATAATTGAACAATTCAGAAATGGAAAATCAAATCACATGACATGAATAAACAAATAATAAAACACCCTGTGAAAAGAGTGAACTTAAAATAAGCGTAATATAAAGCGCAGTGAGTGGAGCAATCCACTGGTTATAGTCAAATCACATCAGACACAGCGCTGGTGAAACTGTGACACAACTATTAAAGTGGTTGTAAACCCTTACAACACACTTTGACCTACAGGTAAGCCTAGATTAAGGCTTACCTGTAGGTCCAAGAAATATCTCCTACACGGTTTAGGAGATATTTGCTGAAAGACAGGCACCGCTGTCTACGGCACATGCACGTAGACAGCGGCGTGCAGGCGCACTGAGCGTGGCACTGTCAACGGTGAATATGCCACGCGTGGCGGCTCCCGTGCGCATGCGCGGGAGTGACGTCACAGCGGCGGAGTGGCGAGACCCACCGAGAAGATGGATGTGCCGGACCAGGGGTGTTGTTCATTTAGCGCCACTATTTATTTCTACAGTTTTTATTAGAGGTTTAAATTCCGTACACACATAAGTAGATCACTACCTGTTTTCTTGGTTAGCTATCTTTTTTTTTACTGCATGTTCCACATATGTTTACAATAAAGAGTACTGATTTGAGCTACTACTTGATTAGTAGTATTTGAAATTGATAGAACTGTCGACAGATCACTTTCTAATGTCGTTTTAAAAGAAGCTATTTTTGTGTCTGGAGTAGGGCTTCAGCTACTGTAAATAACTATGCCGTGTTGCCAACATACTGTCCCTGTAGGTGCAGTCACGGGCGCCTTTTTATAGCTATACAGAAGCTTTCAAGCAGGGAAACAAGCTGTATATTTGCTGTCGTCAGAAATCAAGCATAACATATGTTCAGCATTTTATAGCCAAGAGCTCATGTCTACTGTAACTAAGCAAGACTGTAAATGACCATGAGTGTCTTCACATTATATCATGACACAAACCCCATGTGTGGCTACGTGGCATTATTAAACATCTGACTATTGCTCAATAAACAAAACTCCTTAATAATTATCTAGCTAACTGTAGGTATAACAAGGTTAAAAGAGCTTAATTAATGGTGAATTCACACAGGAGACTAAACCCTAGTGACACATACCTTCCTAAAGCATATACACAGCATATCATTATTTAACCCTTCTTTTAGGGCTCTTTTACACCACAATGCATGCATTGGCATGCTCATAATGCATATTGCAGCAAAAGGTGTCCTGGACCAAGGCCTTCACAAAGTACTATAAACCATTTTTTATCAAAAAAGGGCAGCAGCATTGCATTAAGTCTTCAAGTCTACAAAAGTTCTTTATAATATTCATAATGCGCATGCATATACAATTTTATACTGCTTTGCACTGCACGTTTTTTTCCTTTTATTACTTTTTATTACTGGGTTTATGCACTGCAGTGTGATGCAACTTGCTGCACTGTGTAAAAATAAATCTTGTCCCATGCAACAAATGTAAACTGACATCATAGAGCATGAAGCTATTTGCTTTGTTCTTACAATGGAACTGCATTGAGCAAAAGAAGTCAAACGCTAATGATGTGAACAAGCCATAAATGGTAGCAGATTGTTGTACTATTCTAGCCAAGGAATGGTGCAAAACGTTTGGAATTTAGGTCACACCTTTTATTGTCCACCCTGTATAGGCTTTTAAGACCCCTTTCACACAGGGGCGGTTTTCAGGCTCTTTAGCGCTGGAAATAGCCTCTGCTAAGCACCTGAAAACTGCATCCCATTTCAAGTGTGACTTTTCACACTGGGGCAGTGTGCTTGTGGGACGTTCCCAAAAGTCCTGCAAGCAGCATCTTTAGGGTGCTGTAGAAGTGCTGTATTTAGCGCTTCCAAAATGCCCTGCCTGTTAGAATGAATAGGCAGCTCTTCCAAAGCGCCTTAAAAATGTTTTGGAAGCGCCTCAACACTGGAGTTTTTAACCCCCTCTTTGGGGTTAAAAGTGCCCCACTAGCAGCCGATAAACGACACTTAAACAGCGTTAAAGTGCTATTAAAATGAGCGCCGCTTTACCGCAAATGCACCAGTGTGAAAGGGCTCTAAAACATATTAGATTTCATCATCATAAAGTAACCACATTTATTTCAAAAAATTGTGTAGTCCTCTTCTGTGTGTGAGGGGGAGGGGATTATGCCAAATGGCCCTCCCCAAACAGGATATTGGTTTAAACCTGTAGGTAAATAAGAGAACCAGAATCTTCAACAAGTAGGAAAGTGGGTTTGGTAATACAGTTGCACCCAGGACAGGGCCTCTGTGAGGGGATTCCATTCTTGGGAAATTAATTAAGTAATCTAATCAAAATTATTGGGAGCAGAGAACTATTGCAACCAGCATATAACATTAACCATAAGTAAATAGACGCCCTGGGGCAAGAAAACATGATGCCCCCCCCCCTTCCATCTGACCCCAGGGCTTCCAATTTTGGGAAGGTGTCCATGGACATCCTCCCAGAACTCTGGCTCCCACATGCCCCCTGCTATGTGCATCCAGCACAATCTCGGTGGCCCTTTACCATGTGATCAGCTAATCACATGTAAACAGATTTGCTGGGTATCAGCAGCCCTTTCCTCCCACATTGTGTCTGTGTGAGGAAAGGAGAGGCATTAACTGTCAAGAATGTCAGTAAATTGTTTACACTGATAATTAGTGATACCTATCAGTGCTGCCTATGAGTGCTCATCAGTGATGCCTATCAGTGCCGCCTATCAATTCCCATCAGTGCTGTCTATCGGTGCTCATCAATACCGCCTATCAGTGTTGCATTTCAGTGCTGCTTATCAGTGCTCATCAATACTGCCTTTCAGTGCCCATCATTTCCACCTATCTGTGCCACCTATCAGTGCCCATTCATGATGCCTATCAGCATCCATCAGTGCCACCTATCAGTGCCCATCAATTTTATCTATCAGTGCTGCCTATCAGTGATTATAAATGTCTATCAGTGCCGCCTATCAGTGCTCATCAATGATGCCTATCAGTGCCACCTATCAGTGCTCATCAATGCTCATCAGTGCCACCTATCTGTGCCACAGATCATTGCTCATCAGTGCCACCTATCAGTGCTGTGTATCAGTGCCACCTATCAGTGCAGCCTATCCCACCTATTGGTGCCCATCAGTGCCTCCTATCAGCACTGCCTATCAGTGCTCATCAATGACCATCATTGCCACCTATCCATGCCACAGAACATTGCTCATCAGTGCCACCTATCAGTGCAGCCTATACCACCTATTGGTGCCCAACAGTCCCTCCTATCAGCACTGCCTATTAGTGCTCATCAATGCCCATCAGTGCCACCTATCTGTGCCACAGATAATTGCTCATCAGTGCCATCTAGCAGTGCTGCATATCAGTGCAGCCAATCAGTGCTCTTTAATATTGTCTGCCTCCTCAGCAGGGTTTTGAGAGGGGAGTGTCTCTCATATAGCTCAGAGCAGACAGTTCTCTCTGCACCCTCCCTCCTTCCTCACACAGGGTAAGAGAGGAGAGAGCCGGTCTGCTCCTTCTCCCACCTCCCCTATCCTGTGTGTACCGCGGGAAGTGTGAGCTCGTTAACGTCACACTTGACTTCCCACAGAGCACACACAGGAGAGGGGAGCAGGAGGGAGAGAGTATAGAGAATTATCTGCTCTGAGCTGTACGAGATGAACACTCTCCGCTCAGAGCCCTGGGACTAGCTACCCAGCTGGGCCCCCTGACAGTAGCGGAAGGCCAGGGCCTGGTTGCAAGTATGACTGCTGTGACCCTGGTATTTCCGCCACTGTTCAGCCTCTGTGCATGCCAGCCGGTCAGATCATTAGTACAGCGGCTCTGACCGGACCTGACAGTTTTTTTTTGTTCAACCCTCTGGGGTTGAACATATTGTATACCGAGCTTAAGAGTGTGTGTAGTGAGTGTATCTTAATAAAAGTTGCCCTGGAAGGCTAGCTATTATACATTGTAGCAGAGGGTTGGGAACTTTGATCCGTCCTCTAATATTTTATAGCATCATGTGTCTTCCATATGGTTACTGGCATGATTACTATACCTCAAACTTAAGGATAACCATAAAATTACACCACTGCTTTTTTCAAGAGAACCTATGATGCCGTGTACACATGACCAGACTTTCTGGCAGAAAAGGTCAGACGGTCTTCCCGACGGACTTTCGACTGAGTTACGATGGACTTCCGAACGGACGGACTTGCCCACACACGAACAAACTAAAGTCCGTTCGAAAGTCAGTTCATTTTGAACGTGATGAAGTACGACGTTACTAGAAAAGGAAGTTCAATAGCCAGTAGCCAATAGCTGCCCTTGCATCGTATTTGGTCAGTCGGACCAGCACACAGACAAACAGTTTTCCCGATAGGAGTTGAGTCTGTCGGACAGATTTGAAACATGTTCTATTTCAAGGTCCGTCTGAATTTTTTAAAGAAAAACTATCGGATTATCCCACACACGATCGGAATATCCGACGGAATGATTCCGCCGGACCTATTATGCCGGAAAAGTCCAGTCGTGTGTACGTGGCATTAGGCAATAGAATCAAAGATATGACATCAGTGCTAGGAAGTTATGAATATTTTGAGATGCACAGTGAGAATTCCCATAGTGTGGCTGTTCTAAATTGTTCAAGTCCCAAGTACCACTTACCCTTTCACAATATTCTTGTACATTGTCAACGATAACCATTAAAATACATCACATAGAAACAAATGCTGTTTTCAGCTGAAACTGTTAAAAAGTTAGGAATAATCCCACAGCATGTGAAATATGTAGCTATTATCACAAATGTCACATAAAAGTCTGATATCAGTGCTGGGAAATTGTGAGTATTTTGCAAAGCATAGCAAGAATGTTTATAATTGGACTGTTCAATTCTCAAAGGTCCCAACTGCCACTTCCCCTTTCACAATTATCTTGCATTCTGTCAAAATATATTCTGTAATTAACTATAAATATAAGACATCAGTGGCGGCTGGTGCTCAAAATAGTTTTTTTTTTTGGGGGGGAGCGCAAACAAAAAAAAAATCAATTACAGCCACTGTGCCATCAAACGCTGCCACTATGCCATCAAACGCTGCCACTATGCCATCAAACGCTGCCACTGTGCCATCCAACGCTGCCACTGTGCTGCCAAACACTGCCACTGTGCCATCAAATGCTGCCACTGTGCCCTCAATTGCAGTCACTGTGCCATCAATTGAAGCCACTGTGCCAAATGCAGCCACTGTGCCCATTAAACGCTGCCACTGTGCCCATTAAATGCTGCCACTGTGCCATCAAATGCTGCCACTGTGCCCATCAAATGGAGCCACTGTGCCAAAACGCTGTCACTGTGCCATCAAACGCTGCCACTGTGCCATCAAAAGGTGCCACTATGCCCTCAAATTCTGCCACTGTGCCCTCAATTGCAGTCACTGTGCCATCAATTGAAGCCACTGTGCCAAATTCAGCCACTGTGCCCATTAAACGCTGCCACTGTGCCCATTAAATGCTGCCACTGTGCCATCAAATGCTGCCACTGTGCCCATCAAATGCAGCCACTGTGCCAAACTCTGCCACTGTGCCCATTAAACGCTGCCACTGTGCCCATTAAATGCAGCCGCTGTGCCAAACGCTGCCACTGTGCCCATCAAATGCTGCCACTGTGCCATTAAATGCTGCCATTGTGCCATCAAATGTAGCCACTGTGCCAAACACTGCCACTGTGCCCATCAAACGCTGCCACTGTGCCATCAAACGCTGCCACTGTGCCCTCAAATGCTGCCACTGTGCCATCAATTGCAGCCACTTTTCCAAACGCTGCCATTGTGCCCATTAAACGCTGCCACTGTGCCCATCAAACGCAGCCACTGTGCCAAACGCTGGCACTGTGCCCAGCAAACGCTACCACTGTGCCATCAAATGCTGCCACTGTGCCATCAATAGCAGCCACTGTTCCAAATGCTGCCATTGTGCCCATTAAACGCTGCCACTGTGCCAAACACTGCCACTATGCCCATCAAACACAGCCACTGTGCCAAACGCTACCACTGTGCCATCAAATGCTGCCACTGTGCCATCAATTGCAGCCACTGTGCCAAACTCTGCCACTGTGCCCATCAAATGCAGCCACTGTGCCAAACACGGCCACTGTGCCCATTAAACACTGCCACTGTGCAAAACGTTGCCAAGGTGCCCATCTAATGCTGCCAGTGTGCCCATCATATGCTGCCAGTGTACCCATCAAATGCTGCCAGTGTGCCCATTAAATGCTGCCAGTGTGCCCTTAAATGCCTCCAGTGTGACCCTCGCCCACTCGCCATCTGCCCGGCACTTACACTGTCTTGGTGGGGCAGTGGGTGTCGGCAACAAGAGGGGTCCTCCATGCACCTCCTGCCATCCTTATCTCCCCTCCTCTCCTTCTGATAGGTGTCAGATAGCAGCGCCTGTTGTTTCAGCCAGTCAGGTGACAGGTAACAGACCCAAGCACCTGATTGTGAGTGGCAGTTTAGTGTTAGGAAAGCAAATAGTCATTCGCTTTTAAAACACAGTGATCTGTGAGCGCCCAGCATGCCTATATAAGTCATTGCTCACCTCGCACACGGCATTACAGTGGGAGAGAGCATTGTGTCAACATCGGAAGAAGAGAAGAGGGATCAAGACGGGATGGGATCGCGCTGGAAACACATTCTCGCGGACAACTACTGTACCTCACTTTTGATTCTTAGCCCTTGTACACACGGTCGGAGATTCCGAGGGAATGTGTCCGATCGGACCGTATTGTCGGATAATCCGACTGTGTGTGGTCTCCGATCGGACATACTCCGATCATGTGTAGCCTACTCCGATGGGCAAGGTGCCACGCATGATCACAATCAAATTCAGACACGGAAGCGCTCGCTCAGGTAAAACTACCGCTCATAATCGATATAGCACATTCGTCACGCTGCAATGTTAAAAATTCTTTCATCAGGCGCATTCTCTTGTTCTTTACAATGCTGCAAGAATGAACTTGTTTTGATGCTCTTATTCACACACACTTCTCCCGAATGTATTTCTTTAGTCTTTTTACTCATTTCAGCAATACAATATTTTAAATCGTCACATCTACATAATCTTTTTTTTTTTTTTATTTGGTGGTTGTTTTTTTTCATCAACATCTCCTTTTTTGCACAGCAGGACCTCATTCTCTCACTGTGAGTGAGATGGCAGAGGTACAGTGGACAAGTGGAGAGGACATAGGCTCAGTGGTGTCCCTCCTAAATGCTACATTCAGAAGGCAAAGGTGTGTAGTGACATGAAATGGAATGCTCAGACTGTATGGCTCATCTCTTAGCCATGCCACCATAATTTTGACTTTCACCTTAACGCCCCGCCTGGTCCCGGGCATTTGCTAAGTGTGCACACACAGGAAGAGGCACCCCGCCCACAAGTGGTTGTCAACTTTTGTGGTGCAGGGGATCCGAAGTGCAGTCCAAAGAGCCACAAATAATGTTCGGTGAAAATAATTCTACAAAAAAGCTGACAGAAAACTGCTAACATGTAATAGCAAATGGTAAAAGACTATGGCCATGGTACAAGAGATGTTTAGAGACCGTGAACATGCTAGAGGAGTGCTGTGGACCAGAAACATGCTTCAGGAGATAGTCATGGCTGAAGACACCTCACATGACACTTGTAAAGGGCACTGCATAAAGCTGCCGTACAAATACTTCCTCATTTATGCTCCCTACAGTCCCCTTAAAAAAATACTTGTGCCACATATGATATTTCTCCCAGCAAGACCCATTGTAAAAGATTAGACAGAAAACACATAACGAGAGAAAAAGGATAGACCTCACAGAAAAAGATAAATTGGTAAAAAGGTATATTGTATGTTTATTTCACAACCAACGTAAAGGAAAAGAACAAATGCTTTTTTAAATTAAAGTAATTGACACCTGGTTGTGGGAATGACCCAGTTTGGTTGAAAATAGCTTAAGATTTTTCATTACGTAGAAATATTAATGCAATTAATTTTTCCACTAGAAACATTAACACAGAAAAACACAGCGCCAAGATTTATGTAAGTTAATGTGCTTTGGAAAATGAAGATATGAAAAAATAATTATAAACATTTATATCTCATGCTGATGGCAAAAGAAAAAATACCTAAATTTCAAAACCTACATTTTAAAAAGAGTATTTTAGATACCAAAGAAGGAGAGGCTGAATTTATAGATTGCATTACTTTTGTTAATAAGGATTTTGCTGTTACATATTCCATTACAGTTTGGCACAAGCCTAGTTTCATAACAAAGAAGCCTGACCTTTACATTACATTGGCTTATGCAGTTCAACTGTTAATTGAACAATGATAATATGCAAAGTGTATTAGTAATAAGAGTTTTACTGTTCTTTGTAGTATCCTCTTTAACCACTTGACCTCCGGAAGATTTACCCCCCCCTTCATGAGCAGGCCATTTTATGTGATACGGCACTACGTTACTTTAATTGCTCGGTCATGCGACGCTGTACCCAAATAAAATTGATGTCCTTTTTCCCAACAAATAGAGCTTTCTTTTGGTGGTATTTCATTGCCTCTGCAGGTTTTATATTTTGTGCTATAAACAAAAAAAATTAAAAAAATAAAAACAATACTTTCTACTTTCTGCTATAAAACATACCCAATAATTTTTTTTTTTTAAATCGAATTTCTTTAACAATTTAGGCCAATATGTATTCTGTTACATATTTTTGTTAAAACAAATCCCAATAAGCGTATATTGATTGGTTATAGCGTCTACAAACTTTGCGATATATTTATTTATTTTTTACTAGTAATGTCAACCATCAGCAACATATGGCAGGACTGCAATATTGTAGCGGACAAATTGGAGACTGACAGTTTTGACACTTTTTGGGGACCAGCGACACTAATACAGTGATCAGTGCTTAAAAAATATGCACTCTCACTGTACTAATGACGCTGGCTGGGAAGGGGTTAACATCAGGGGAGATCAAAGGGTTAACTGTGTGCCTAGCCTGTGCTTTCTCACCGTGGGAGAGGTGTGTTTACTATAGGAAGGCATAGATCTGTTTTTCTGCTTTGCGAGGGAATTCAAGGAACTGTCACGGAGGAGCCGGCATCAGGCTCCCCTCAAAAGCTGGGACGAGTCGTCCAGCATGAGGATACCTTCTAGGGTGTGTATTTCTCAACAGCTGGAGTGTTAAATAGAGCTGTCAGCCCGTCCGTTGTGGGGACCAATCGGAACGCGTTTCAGAAGCTAGCCAGGCCTCCTTCATCAACTGTGAGGCTCTATGTCTGCCAGCACCCGCCGATGATTGAGCAGAGAGGCAGAACGGCAGTCTGCCTATCTAAACCACGCAGATCGCCATTCTGACAGGAGGGAAGACATGGATCCTGTGTCTCTACAAAGCAGGGGCAAGGGGCCATGTCTTCCCCTAGCAGAAAAACACAGTTAACCCTTTGATCACCCCTGATGTTAACCCCTTCCCAGCCAGTGTCATTAGTACAGTAGCAGTGCATTTTTTTAGCACTGATCACTGTATTAGTGTCATTGGTTCCCAAAAAGTGTCAGTCAGTGTCAGAATGTCTGCTGGAATATTGCAGTCCTGCTATAAGTCGCCGATTGCCACCATTACTAATACAAAAATATATATCCCATAGTTTGTAGACGCTATAACATTTGCGCTAACCAATCAATATACGCTTATTGGGTTAATTTTTAACAAAAACATGTAGCAGAATACACATTGTCCTACATTTTTGAAAAAATAATAAATATTTTTTATTTTTTTCAAAGTTGTCTGTCTTCTTTTGTTTATAGCACAAAAAAATAATACACTCAGAGGTGATCAAATGCCACCACAAAACAAAACGACATACATTTTATTTTGGTATAGTGTTGCAAAAAATGGCCTGGTCATGAAAAGGGGGGGGGTAAATGTTTCAGAGATGAAGTGGTTTGGGCATAAAGTCTTAAGGCTTTAAGTTAGGTGGAGGGAATGCTAGAACCTCTGTCAGCTTTTTATTGTCTTTTTACGTAGCGCAGATTTTCTCCCACTTCCTGTCAGATAAAACATTGTTCCCAGAATAGAAAGTGAAGGGAAATCTCTTTAATGAAGTTGTAAACATGATCGAGGTTCTAACCTTTCAACATTTTATCAAAAACGAAAAAAAAATTTGGGTATATATACACTTTCAAATCTTCTATTTAAAAAAAAATTGTAGAGATTGTTTAATCTTTTTGGAAATGTTCACAAATAGCAACATTCACATAGGAACTAAAAACACAGTTAGAGCTTCCAAATAGCACTCAACACTCCTGGGATCAATTCACTGAGTTGTGAAGCCCCTCTACGTTTCTTGGTTTGACAGAATAAACACCATAAAAATGACCTATCTACCCAAATGGTTGTATTATTTTCGAGTGTCGCCGATTCCTATCCCAAATCATATTTTGAAGATTCTATGATGTATACTACTACATTTCATATGAGCAAATAATACACCTATATTGTTGACTGCAGTCCTATACTGCAGAGGCTCACATGGGTTTAGCAGTGCATTCACCTAAACTTTACTTTACCCGCTACCCATAAGCAACCTATCTGGACCCACCTTACAGTGCAAAATGCCTTTCTTCATACCTCATTTGGACTCCTCCAGTCCAGAGGAGTGCAGAAATCCCTCTGGCACTGGGATCAGTAACCTGATCTTTCCCCATCGACCTTTGCTGGGGTATTGAACATCCCTTTTTTCATCCCACCCTATGACAACCCCCCCACCTTCAGTTGGTGGCACTTAAGGCAGTGGCGGAATTATAGGGGTCGCCATGGCGACCGGGATCCTTGCTGCAGGGGGCCCTTGAGGGCCCCCTGTACTCTTCGATAGGAACGGTGGCTCAGAGGAGCTTTCTGATAATCAGCCCATTCCGAACTGTTATCGGCACTGTGCACGGAGCTCCTCACATTAGCCTAAGTGAAAGCACAGTGTCTGCTCTTTGTCTCCCCCTACAGTGCAGTACCTGGCCGGAAGAGCCAAGGTAAAGGACTGCTGTTTTTTTAATAAGACTATCTACTGTATGTGTGTTTATATGTGTGTGCATGCATGCGTGTGTGTGGGTGTGCATGTATGTGTGTGTGTGTGTGTGTGTGTGTGTGCATGTGTGTGTGTGGGTGTGCACGTGTGTGCGTGTGTGTGTGTGTGTGTGCATGCATGTATGTGTGCATGTATGTGTGTGTGTGTGTGTGTGTGTGTGTGTGTGTAGGTGTGCATGTATGTGTGTGTGTGTGTGTGTGTGTGTGTGTGCATGTATGTGTGTGTGTGTGTGCATGCATTTGTGCGTATGGGTGTGCATGTATGTGTGTGTGTGTGCATGCATGTATGTGTGTGTGTTCATATATGTATGTGTATGTATGCATGTGTGTGTGCATGTATGTGACTGTGCATGTATGCAAATGTGTGTATTTGAATGTGCATGTGTTTATCAGTGGCGGTGTGTCCAAAAGGGAGCACAGGTGCGGCCCCTCTCTCCAGCCACTCCCTCTATGACCAATGGATAGATTCATGCATTGCATAGCATGAATCTATCCATGGCCACCGCTGCCACCCCCATATTTAGGTGTCCAGCCCCTTTTGGGGTGCCGGGCATCTTAATTACAGCGGCGGGGGTGTCTTTGAAGCACCCGATTAGAGCCATCGGCTCTAATAGGCTTCAAAATAGGTGAACTGTGTGCGCCATGCTTAACACTCACAGTCCACCCAGGTATGTTAGAATAGTGAATTAATATTCACTTTCCTAATACTGAGCCGCCTCTCCACCAATCAGGTGTGCGGGTCTATTACCCCTCACCTGATTGGCTGAAACAATAAGCGCAGCTATTGGACGCCTATCAGGAGGAGAGGACGGGAGATAAGTGTAGCGCTGGTATCCTTGTCTTCTGATGTGTATTAGCAATTATAATGAAAGTCTATGGACGGTTCTATAGCTTAGTGTTTGGCACCATCTAGCGACCAAATACTGCAAGTGAACTTAAATGATATTTGGCTTTCAAGCATTGAACTATTTACAGGAAGTGACTGTTATTTACATTGGAGAGTTGACCCTTTTTACCCAGGATACCGAGTGACCTACCCATGGACACCCTCTCTTGCATTGTATGCTGGGTAAGAGATAAAAGGACCCTGAGTGGCCATTTTTGGGTCTGTTGGGAACGCATGGCTTGCCTGTGAGGACTTGTGCAGAGGCCTCCTGGAGGAAGCAGCCTACTGCCTTTGTGGAACACAACCCTGCTTGGTTGTGTGAGTGACCTGAAGTGCCAGAGAGACAGTGATCGGATTGAGAGGATCCAGAGACACTCGTTTGAGCATTGGAAGACCAGGTCCACCTGTCGGAACGGGATGGAGTGACAGAGCTGGCTGACGCAGAAGCAAGCTGCAACCACCGAACCAAAGTCACCATACCAAGTTTCCGATCCAGTTGGTGAGTGGGTTGCTACCCACCATTTTATAAACCATTGCACCTAGTCAGACTTATATACAGGCCTCGCTGAAATACTTAGTCCCACGGAGGAGGAGTATAGCAACTGACATTAGGCAGGCATAAGGCCTACTTACTATCACACTTCAAGCACTGTATTATATTTTCGGAAGCAACACAAGGATCATCCTTATTTAAACTTTAACTGATTTAACCTTGGATTACAAATTTATAAGCAGCTATCATTGCTAGCGAAGATCAGAAGATAAAGACTGAGTACTTTAAGTGAGATCTCACGCATAGCTATAAAAGTAGGGGGAGCTCCCATATATATATATATATATATATATATATATATATATATATATATATATATATATATATATATATTGTTTGTAACTGTTTTATCAAAGTTCATTGTTCTGTCTATCTATGTTGGATGACAGTACAATTGCTGTAATCACCTATCTACAAATATATATAGAAAAAATATACTTTGGTTAAGTA
Organism: Lithobates pipiens; assembly: GCF_037356315.1. Lineage (NCBI taxonomy): Eukaryota > Metazoa > Chordata > Amphibia > Anura > Ranidae > Lithobates > Lithobates pipiens. The sequence goes on along the minus strand of NW_027507696.1, from coordinate 23,876,920 downwards.
CCTCGTCATGTGGAGTATTGTTTTCTGCCAGCAGGTGGAGCTAGTGAATCCTGAGAGGACAATACATGTATATTGTGATATATTATATTGTATTGTATTGTATTGTATTGCACCACAGCTGTGTCAAGGGGACTGAGGCAAGTTAGTGGGGTTTTGTTACTGGAGTGCAGGCCCAAATCAAATCAGCCACTCCTTCGGGGGTCAGTGCTACATGACGATGGCAGGAGACGCATGGAGGACCCCGCTCGTGGCCGTCACCCAGTGCCCCACCAAGACAGGGTAAGTGCCGGGCAGATGGTGAGCAGGCGGTGGGAATTCACAGTGGCAGCATTTGATGGCACACTGCCAGCATTTAATGGGCACACCGGCAGCATTTAATGGGCACAGTGGCAGCATTTGATGAGCACAATGGTGGCATTTGATGGCACAGTGGCAGTATTTGATGGCACAGTGGCAGAGCTTGATGGGCACAGTGGCAGCATTTGATGGCACAGTGGCAGCGTTTGATGCGTACACTGGCAGCGTTTGATGGGTACACTGGCAGCATTTGATGGGCACAGTGGCAGAGTTTGATGGGCACAGTGGCAGCATTTGATGGGCACAGTGGTGACATTTGATGGCACAGTGGTGGCGTTTGATGGGTACAGTGGCTGCAATTGATGTTTTTTTTTCTGAATTTTTCAGTTGGCTTGTGCCCCCTAAAAATGTTGAACACCAGCCGCCACTGGTTTATATGTGCATTTATATATATATATATGTGTGTGTATGTATGTATATGTATATATACAGGGCCGCTGATAAGCCAGTACAATTGGCCCTGTTGTACCGGGCCCAGCCAGCAGGGGGGGGCCCGGGCAATCTGAGCAGAGAATGATAGAAAAAAAATATATATATTTCTCCAGCCAGCACGAGATGAGTCTGACCACCGGAGAGGTGAGGAGGGGCAGGCACCACTCAGAGGCTGGAGAGGAGGAGGAGAACACTTTCCAGACAGTAAGTAAACTGAAAGCAGGGATTGCCTTCAGTTTAACAGCACCGACGGCAGGTAGCCTGCATGTGTGACTTGCTCACATTCCACTCACATCTCTGCTCATGTCCCTTGTGTCAGTGAGGAGAACAGCACCATGGAAGCCTCTCCTACACTGCTATCTACAGATTTCTGCCTCCCAGCAGGATGTCAAACCAATTGGTCTGCTGCTCTGTCATTCAGAGCTGCACCGCCTCTTCCTGACCTCCAGTCTGTGCAGGAAACACAATGTGCAGCCTGGAGATTTAAATGTCTGCTGAAGCAAGAGTGGTAAGAGCCAGTGGTCTCACTTGTTACAGCTGTACACTCAACCCTGTTTACCATCAATGGTGTACTGTGATGGAACATGTGAGCAGAGGGGTGCACTGAGGGAAAACGTGTGTAGCGATGACACATATGTACATAAGGAGAAAGCAATGGAACATGTGTACAGTGATAGAACATGTGTGCAGAGGTGTACAGTGATAGAACATGTGTGCAGAGGTGTACAGTGACAGCACATGTGTGAAGAGGTGTACAGTGATAGAACATGTGTGCAGAGGTGTACAGTGACAGCACATGTGTGCAGAGGTGTACAGTGATAGAACATGTGTGAAGAGATGTACAGTGACAGCACATGTGTGCAGAGGTGTACAGTGATAGAACATGTGTGAAGAGGTGTACAGTGACAGCACATGTGTGAAGAGGTGTACAGTGACAGGACATGTATGAAGAGGTGTACAGTGACAGCACATGTGTGAAGAGGTGTACAGTGATAGAACATGTGTGCAGAGGTGTACAGTGATAGAACATGTGTGAAGAGGTGTACAGTGACAGCACATGTGTGAAGAGGTGTACAGTGACAGCACATGTGTGAAGAGGTGTACAGTGACAGCACATGTATGAAGAGGTGTACAGTGACAGCACATGTGTGAAGAGGTGTACAGTGATAGAACATGTGTGCAGAGGTGTACAGTGACAGCACATGTGTGCAGAGGTGTACAGTGATAAAACATGTGTGAAGAGGTGTACAGTGACAGCACATGTGTGAAGAGGTGTACAGTGACAGCACATGTATGAAGAGGTGTACAGTGATAGCACATGTATGAAGAGGTGTACAGTGACAGCACATGTGTGAAGAGGTGTACAGTGACAGCACATGTGTGAAGAGGTGTACAGTGACAGCACATGTGTGAAGAGGTGTACAGTGACAGCACATGTGTGAAGAGGTGTACAGTGACAGCACATGTATGAAGAGGTGTACAGTGACAGCACATGTGTGAAGAGGTGTACTGTACTTCATATAATGGGGGCCCCCTGTGTGTCCTGAGAACAGTGTACTCATAATGGGCGACCCCCTGTCATGTCATGTGGATGGGGGAGATTTAAAGCGGGAGTCCGCCGGGACTCCGCATTTTTGTTTTTTTTTAAAAGCCAGCAGCTACAAATACTGCAGCTGCTGACTTTTAAAATAGTGACACTTACCTGTCCAGCGCGCCCGCGATGTCGGCAACCGAAGCCGATCTCTCGATCGTCTCTCGGGTGCTGCCGCCGCCATCTTGGGTATGGGAATCAGGAAGTGGAGCCTTTCGGCTTCACTTCCCGGTTCCCTATTGCGCATGCGCGAGTCGCGCTGCGCAATGAAGATGGACCCCGCTGCCTCTGGGGTCTGTGTGTTTCCCAGCAGGCAACGGGGGACTTTCGGAAAGGGGCGTAATCTACGCCCCTTTCCGCAGAGAGCTATCCCGGAAGTGGGTGCAGATACCTGTACTGTACAGGTACCTGCACCCCCCTCCCCCCTGAAAGGTGCCAATTGTGGCGCCGGAGGGGGGGGGGGGTTCCAATGAGCGGAAGGTCCACTTTAGGGTGGACCTCCGCTTTAACTCTTTATATTGAGAGACCCCTGTGTGTCTTAACTCACTGGGAAGCAGCCAGGGTTGGGGCTGAAGGAGGGACCAGGGGTGGGGCTGAAGGAGGGACCAGTGATGGGGCTGAAGGGGGCCCCGTCAGGTGGGCTGTAGGGGGCCCAATGATTTCTATCAGCGGCCCTGTATATATATATATATATATATATATATATATATATATATATATATATATATAGTATATGTGTGCGTATTGTGTGTGTTTATATATATGTGTGTGTGTGTTTACATGTATGTATGCACATTTTATGTAAAATGCTGTTCCTCCGAAAAGCGATCCATGCTCAGATTGCTTTTCAGAGGCATTTGCCAGCCGGTAGAGAGGCAATATGTTGCCTACTGACCACCTGTTTTAACCCCTTAAATGCAGCATCACTATGCTTCAATGCACATGCAGCCCCATTCACCTAGGAGTATACTTCAAGGATGCCCTGACTGGAAAAATATTTTTAGAAAACTACCTTGAAAAATGGGTATTCCCTTTAGACAATATATAATATTAGATGTTATTGTATAACCCTATCTTTGAAGGTGATATGACATGGTTTGTGATTTTTTTTTTTTGCAGAACTTGTCAATTCACTACTTTTTTTTTTAGAATATGTTATACTATTATTTCATATACTGTACTTTGAATTTAGGTAAGGAATGAGGGTCATTGAATAATGAGATCCCTTGTCTTTGTATGAGGGTAAAATATCTCACCTGCGCTGCTATTTAGACATGTGTGGTTCATTTCATTCCAAATCGAAATTCAGGCAAATTGTTTGTTATTTGGAAATTTGGATGTATCCATATTTCCGAATTACAATAGTAACAAATTTAAACAAATCTGAAATAACAAAACTAAATTTGACCGAAATTTGAATCAAATTTGAAAATGCATGAAAACAAGATTAGAATAAAATAGAATAGAAAATAAAGGAATCGTATAGAAGATAAAAGGATAGAATTAATATATATTAGAAAATAAAGAAATAGAATATAAAACAATAGGATAGAATAGAAACTATAATAGAAGAAAATAGGGCAAAACAGAACAGAATATAAATTAAAAGAATAGAATAAAATAGAATAGACTAGAAAATAATAGATTAGAAAATAATAGAATATAAAATAAAAGAATAGAATAGAAAAGCATAGAGTAAGGAAGAGCAGAATAGAATATAAAATAAAAGAATAGAATATAAAATAAAAGAATAACAAAGCACATATAAGAATAGAATAGAAAAAGAATAGAATAGAATCCAATAAAGTAAAACAGAACAAAATAGAATTGAATAGAAAATAAAAGCATATAATAGAATAGAAATAAAAGGAATAGAATATACTGGAGTAGATTAGATTAGAATAGATTAGATTAGATTAGAATAGAAGTGAAACGAATAGAATAGAATAAAACAATAGAATATAATAAAAAATAAAGAAAAGAACCGCCTTCTAATTCTAATTTCGAATAGAATGAATTTGAATTAGAATGGAATAGTTTACAATTTTACAGAAAATGATAGAATAGAAATAATAGAATAGAAAGGAACAGAATAGAATAGAAGAAAATAATAGAATAGAATAGAAAAAAAGACAATATAACCATCTTTCGAAATCCATTTTCAAATTTCAAATAGAATACATTTGAATTTAAATATAATAGATTAGAATGAAATAGAAAAGAATAAAATAGAAAAAAAACAATAGAATCGAGTAAAATAAAAAGAATATAATGTCTTTTTCAATTCGAATAGAAAAAAAATATAAATGGAATAGAATAGTTTAGAATAAAATAGAATTGTTTAGAGCAGAATAGAATAGAAAATAAAAAGAATAGAATTGAATCGAAAAAATAGAATAGAGAGAATATAAATTTGAATTCTGAACAGAATAAATTTGAATTCAAAGAGAATAGGTTGGAATAGAAAAAAAAAACAATGAAATAGAAAATAAAAGAGTAGAAAATAAAAAACACAATATAATAGAATAAAATAGAAAGAATATAACTGTCTTCCGAAATTCAGATTTAGAATAGAATAGATTTGAATTCAAATAGAAGAGATTTAAATAGAATAGAAAAGAACAGCATAGAAAATAAGAGAATTTGAATACAATAGCAAATAATTGATTAAAAAAAAACAATAGAATACAATAGTTATATAGTTACATAGTAGGTGAGGTTGAAAAAAGACCATCAAGTCCAACATATGTGTGTGATTATATGTCAGTATTACATTGTATATCACTGTATGTTGCGATATAGAATATAATGAAATAGAGAGGATACAACCATCTTCCGAAATTCTAATTTTGAAAAGAATAAATTTGAATTTGAATAGAAAAGATTAGAATAGAAAAGAACAGAATGGAAAACAAAAGAATAGAATAGCAAAAAAAACAATAGAATAGATTTCAGTAGAATAGAATAAAATAAAATAGAAAGAATATAACCATCTTCCGAAATTGAAAATTTGAATAGGATACATTTGAATGCCAATTCAAATTCAATTGCCATTTCGAATTCAAATCGATTTTGAATGGAATAAGTTAAATTCCGAAAACAAATTTACTGAATTTACAAAATTATTTAAATAACAAATTAAAACGAAATGAAACAAAATAATTTTTTTCATTCTGCACATGTCTACTGCTATACACCTATACATATTGTTTTGTTTTAGTACCACGTGGCGTCTCATTTAAGTGGAATGGCTTATGAAGCTGTGGATAGATGCACTAAATCTACCACTGACACTGCCATTTGGGACATTTAGGTTTTTACCCACGACCCCCTTTGCTCCTCGGTATTACTGCATTCACTGGCAACGTGAAGCTCTATTTGGATGAGTATAAACACTTTGGATGCTCTCTTCTTTTGTAATTCCTTTTGCATGTACATATGGAAACGTTCATACATTATTGAATACTGGTGTGAAGCTTCTGATAAGAATTTGTCATCTTATGTCAAGTTTATTATTTTTGGAAGATAACTGGTGTGCACTATTGGGCAAAGGCATGTGCATTGATATCACAGTACTTGTATCAGCTTTTATTTTTAACCAGCAGATCTCTTCATGGAAATATGCTGATGCATACATATTTGACATTTTGCAAGCTCAGTGAGAGCTGCATAAAATTGTCATTAGCAATAGGTGTGTGCATGAAACTTTTACCTAGAAAAAATAAACTCAGTAAGAAATACATTGATAGAGGAACATTTGGTGTAGTTGTAGACGCTGATACGAGTGCTTGCACCTATAGTTAAAAGTGCTCCTTTCAACAAGCAGGTCTCTTTATAGACAATTGTCGATGAACACAAGACTTATTTGAAGTTGTCATTAGCAATAGATGCATGAAATTAATTTAGTAAGTTAAACTTCATGATGATGTCACTAGAACCACAGATGCGTTTTGTCACAATTACGTGACTTTTTCAAAGGGTTTGTTTATTCCCTATGTCTTAAGCAGACACTGTACCACTATTTTTACAAGTGCTATAGAGGTGGTGTACTACTCATTTAGTGCACTTTTCCTGTGAGCATGGTTTGTGCTTTTATTAAAGTTCATACTTTTTTTTATGCTGTTACACTGTTAAATCCTCTCTTTTTTTCTTAGCAGAGGAGACCTGGAGGTATCTGTTACAGAAGCTATACCCAAACACCAACAAGGAGGATCAATGAGAATCTATGTGGGAAACCCATCTGGCCTAGGTAAATAGGTGGTGGGACAACTTGACTTTTCTTTTATGAGAATGAAGATCATGTAAAGCACAGCACATAGTTGGAGCACTCTAAGCCCTTGTACACACGGTCGGACATTCCGACAACAAAATCCGACGGATTTTGTCCGAAACTGTTGCATACACACGGTCGGACAAAGTTGTCAGAAAATCCAATCGTTCAGAACGTGATGACGTTATTTCGTTATGACGGGACTAGGTTCAGGCTAGTAGCCAATAGCTTTGGTGTAGGAATTTGATCTGAGCATGCGTGGCACTTTGTCCGATCGGAATTCTCTACACATGATCGGACAAGGTCCGATCGGATCATGTTGTCGGAAAATTTTACCGACAAGTTGGAAAACTTGGTCCGTTGGATACTCCGACAGAAACAGTGCGATGGAAACCACATACAGTCGGATTATCCGACAAAACGGTCTGATCGGACACATTCCATCGGAATCTCCGACCGTGTGTACAAGGGCTTAAAGGGACTCCAACATTGGACTAGAAGTTTATTTTTATTTTTTGTATTTCATTCTATTTTTTATGTGTTATATAATATTTTCTTGGAGTTATACAGCATATACTAACATAAAACTTCATTCAGATATTTGATTAGTCACAGTTTATATGTGTTTTATGCAGATTGATGCATTAACAGGTGTCATGCATTAAAAAAAAAAAGGTCATATAATAATTCTTTGAAGTTAAACAGCATATATTAACACAAGACTTCCATCAAAAATATAATTAGTCATAGTTTATGACTAGGGATGAGCTCGGTGTTCGACTCGAACGTCGGCCGTTCGTCTGTTCGGCGAATTCCGAACTTTGTGGACCGTTCACATCAAATTCGTGTGTGCATCGCAGTGCATTGCTGGCTCATGATTGGCCAAGCATGCACTGTGACCCCACATGCTTGGCCAATCACAGCACCGGCAGCGAGGAGAGCCATAATTGGTCACTTGTTAGTGGTGTGGGAATACACATTAAAGTTTAGACGGCAACTAGCTCTTTTGTTTTATATTATTTGTTTTTTGTTTATTGCACAGCCACATTTCTCTAGAGTAGGGGTGTCAAACTCAAGTTCATTGCGGGCCACATCAGCATTATGGTGGCTGGTTCTATCTGTAGCTCCCTACCATCAACACTCAAGAGTCCCCCCCCCTTACATCAACGTTCATGCCCCTTACCATGTGCTGCTGCCGAGAAGGAGCTGGGAAGCAGAAAGTGCAGGGTCCGGAGGAGGACCAGAGGAGGGCTGGAGTCAGCTGTCCAGAAGTTTGCTGAATGCTGAGACCAGTGGAGGCGAAAATGAGAGGGTGTTGCGGCTGCACATATAGGTGCAGGATCTGTAGGAGCAGTTCTGTCCTCCTCTCTGCTGCTGACTGCTGAGATAACTACCCCCAATAGGCCATGTTTGCAGGTTTTTCCTTTATCTTGCACAGGTGATTTAAGTCAGAGTCAATAGATTGGTATTTTGGACAGCTATATAGATAGCTAGAGAAATTCCCAAAACATGGCCTGTTGGGGGTACTTGAGGACAGGGTTGAGAATCAGTGCTCTAGAGTATTTTGTTAATTGCCACAATGCAGAGGCCAGTTTCCAGAGGTCATATTTTAGGCTAGCCCTGTACGTCTAGTCCAGAGGGGCCTGAGTATGGCCTCCAAAATTTGTGCTAAGGCAACACATTCCAGATAGCTGCTATATAAAGACAAGCTCAAGCCTCAGTGTAGTGAGGAGGCGTGATTAAGGTTCCATTAAAAAAATCCAGGAAGAAAAGGGGCTGGTAAAAATAAAAATAAATAGATTTTTACTTTACTCAGTAGACAAGGTATCCAGCCTTCTAGGACACCAGCAAAAAGCTGAGGCTTGCTGGGTAGAAGAGGGGTTATAAGAAGGCTGGCTGACCTCTTAAAGGTGACTGTATAGCCCATATATATCTCTCAATGAACGATAAGGAATTTTAAATTTTTTGCTCCAATTTGCCTACAATACACTTTAACACTATTATTAATATACAGTAAAACCTTGGATTGAGAGTAACTTGGTTTGAGAGCGTTTTGCAGGACAAGCAACATTTTTAAATACATTTTGACTTGATATACAAGCGATGTCTTGATATAAGAGTAGTGTCATGTCACAACTGAGTATAAAAGAGAAGAGAGGCGCCTCTAAGTGTAGCAATATGGTTACATTTCATGAAGGTACAACATTTAGCAACTCAAATGGTTTCAGATCACTCTACTGCAGGGTAGTCTCCCCGGTCAAGATTGCAGACTGACAGTGGTGAGAATGTTGACAGCTTTACCCCGAATGCCTGCATACTTAGGTGTGCCTCTTTTAATCATCAACCAATGTGAGCTCCTAAATGTTGTACCTTTATTAAATGTAACCATATTGCTACACTTAGAGGCTCCTCTCTTCTCTTTTATAATCTGTAACTCCTGCTAGATTTTTCTTCTAATCCCCTTGTGGAGGCTTTCATTTGTGAATGGGCATTTTATGGTTACACAACGTATCACATTGCTATAATATTTTTATATGGACGATAAACTGAAGGACTTATGAATAATGGATTGTGGAATGAATCATCTGAGTTTCCATTATTTCTTATAGGGAAATTTGCTTTGATATACAAGTGCTTTGGATTGCAAGCATTTTTCTGGAACAAATTATGCTTGCAAGCTAAGGTTTTATTGTATACACAAGTGCCGTGGCTACAGGTCTAATGTTGGTAGGAACAAGATGTAGCCTAGATGCATATTGTACAGGTTTTTGTATCTAGGCTCCTTTGAGTTTTACCCTAAACTATGCAGAATACCTATGTTAATAGATTATGCAGATGGTTGCAATTCCATTTACAGTAGTATGTAATGTGGTTTACTTTTCTTTTACTACAATACTAATTTGAAATGAAATATCATTTATTGTGCAGAGGTAACCTTGATAGGATGTTCCTTTATCTTCTTGATCAGCTTTGTTTATTTGTAAGGAGGATAATGCATATAATTATAATGTGAAATTTTTTTTATTATGTTTATACAGTATAGTGTTGAAGTATAAATCTAGCATTTATCTGAAACAATGGGTTTTAGATATACTGCATTTGAAATGTCTCATATCAGGGGTCGACAATTTTCTTTTCTCTATAAATCCTTGGGCATAATCTCTTTTAGATTTTTAAGCACAAGTACACAGTCTAATTGTGTTAGAGACACCAGCTGCTGTTTTGTCTTGTCTGCAAATCAGATTCATTATCTTATCATTCCCTCTTTTCCTGCATACCTGGCAACATATTGTAACTTGTGGCAAACCTGAGAGCAGATTAACATGCAGATGGGGAAGATTTTGTGTTATCGCTACACAACATACAAGAACATTAGAGGATAACATGCCAGGGGGTTAAAAAATACTCTTATATCTTTGATTTATCTACAATGCCTCAAACAAAAACATAACCTTGATTGACACAAAAGATAATAGAGAACCCTATGGCATTGTTTTTATGAATCTAAAGGTCAGTTTACGAGAAGAAGGGATTCTGAGGGTCAGGTATAAATGAGGACATCTTTAATGGCTCTTTCAGAGCACTGTTTTTATCTTGAATTATCCTTGACTCAATTGTAGTTGTACATAGTGATGGACAATTCTGCCTGGGTTAAATTCGCTGAGAGTGCAGTGAATCTGGTTGAACCCAAACCTTTCCATCAAATCCCATTGAAGCCTATAAGGGGGCAAATCCATGTGTCCATTTTTGGGCTATTAGGCAAACTGTTGTCAGAAAGGGCATTGAGAGCTGGAAATGTCCATGGGTGATGATTAACTAAGCAAAACATAAAAAAAAAAACGATTTAGTGGGAACTGTGGCTTCGATGGTGACATGGAAAAAATACTATTCTTTTAAATTGTACCCTTGGGAGCTGCCTTTAAACTATAGGGGAAGCCTTTTGGCTTCACAGCCAGTTACCTACTGCGCATGTGTGAAGCATGCTGCGCTTTCTAATTCACCCGGTGGCGGGAGAAGGAGGAAAGGGGCTGAACTTCTGAGAGTCGGCACAGTCTCCCAGAAGTGGGGAAGGATAGCTGTTAAAAACAGGTACCCACCCCCCCTGAAAGGTGCCAAATGTGGCATGGGAGGGGAGGAGGAAGCAGATAAGTGGAGGTTCCACTTTTGGGTGGAACTTCGCTTTAAGCTAAAGGCCTCAAATTTCTACAAACTGCCCTGTGGCACAACAGTTTAACAGTAAACTTTGTGAGATTATTTTTTCACAGTACAATACTGCACTGTTTTAAAAATGTTGAAAATATCAATACAGAGTGCATAAAATACCTAAAAAAATACAACTCCAAAACCCCTGTAGCCCCCCCTCCCAATCCCCTTATCACCAAAAATGTAAAAAAAAAAAACAATTATAAATTGTAGGTGTGTTTAGTACAATTTGGCCTGCACTAGGGCAGTAGGTGACCACTTGAATAGGCAGCAAATAGAAAGAGACAAGGCAGGTTTAATCCTGCAAAAAATTATATTATCTGAGAAACAATAGCCACAAATATTGTACAGTGGCTGGACAGTATGTTGACAGCTTGGTTATGCTTCATTAGAGGGAGAAAAGAGGCAGGTTTTATCTTGAAAGAGAAATTAGAGTGTATTATCTGAGAGACAATACTCAAGTGAGAAAGACAAGGCGGATATTATTATGTGTAGGGCTCCTGCCTTATGTAGTTATGTGCCTAAATGTACATCTAAATTTTGCATGTGTTATTGCAATCTGTAACCAGTCTAAGCTGTTAGTTACCTTTTTTTTTCCGTGGGTTGTCCTTAAGCCTGATGAGGTTGATTGGTTCCACTTATTTCTGAGAGGAGGTTACAGGAACACCAGTTCAGAGGAACTCTGTGGGTTATGAATATTTATCTGGCCCAGCCAATCTCTGAAGAGCTGTGCCCAGAGGTATGACTTAGAAATATGATAAACATTTGGAAGCACCTTTCCAGAACTTTCTCTCTCCTGGGGCTTTACACCTGAAGAATTGCTGTCTAGTCCTGGTCTCAGCATAAGCCATGTGCTTAGGGCTCTGGAAACTAGGATAGAGCTGGAGTGAATACCTAAAGGGAACTGGGCTAAAGAGAGGATCTTTTTACTGAACAGTGTTGCAAAGATGGTGGGTAGAAGCTGCCATCTGGGCATTGTAAGAAAGATTCAAATGCTCACATATTTGTGTTTGCTTACAGAGTGACAAAAGCTAGATTAGTGAGTAAATAAACACTGTGAATGTTCTCAAAGGGTCATAAATGTGCCTAGATGATCTCTGATAATCAGCATTTAAAAAAGAATTCCAGGTTTCATTTCACTCAAAATAATTAATTTGGGCCAAAACTATTTCCATTACAGAACAATACGGCCGCTGCAAGTGCTGTAATCGATTAGCATTAGCTGCATATAGCACTGTGTTCTGACAGCAGTACAGATGACTTCCCATCTTCTGCCAGAATTAAACAGAGTCAGGCTGAGTGCATGTCTGCTATTCAAAAGAAGCCTGGTATTTTTATCAATAAATACAAGGATTCTTCCGATTGGCGCAGATGGAGAGGTGGGCAGAGGCTGTTATGATTTTGATCTCAGAAAACTCTTTAAAGTGAAATGAAACCTGAGATTCTACTTTATAGGTCACTCTCATAGAGCCTTCTGTTGTAACAGTATTTCTGTCCTATGATACTGTGCTCTTTGGATATCCTACACCACCAAACCCTCTCTACTATTGTGAGTACAGCAATGAAAGGTAAAAACATTAAAGTGACTGATGCCCAACTTATTTTTTGCCCCACCATACACCTAGGACCAGACCTGAGATCCAAAATGTTAGCCCCCTAAGCCATCTGGGGGTTGACTACCACTGCTCAGGGGATAGGGGATGCTACACTTGAAATAGAAATTAGAGTGTATCTTTTGGGAGACATAGACACAAATATTACATTGAAATTGGCTTCAAACTCTAAAAGCACAAGGCAGGATTTACTCTGCAGCAAACATTAGAAATGATGCAGCTAACGTTGAGCTGTGGAGAAATTGTATTTGCCTTTATGTAACAAAGCCTACTGCTGTGCTGGAGACACTCTCAGACAGCACATGGTCTACCTAGCAAGTCAGAAATTCTAGCGTATACTGTGCAGGCTCAAGCCAGTGGTTCAGCCTGCACACCCAATAGCCCATGGGGTCCTCACTTCTATGAGTGTCTCCAACAGCCCTAGACCCAAAGTAGTTTACAATCCTGTGATTCAGGTGCTGCCTGTGATCGCTACCTGCAGCCTTAGTTCTGAGGCAGCGTCAGCACTGTTGCTTCCTTTTTCACAAATCAGAAAATATGAGATATGTTGGTCATCAAAAGGAGACCCTGCCATCATCAGGAAATGTGGTAAAGAGAGATGTCAGGTCACCTGAGACCAGGTGACAGATGCACTCCATAGGAGTCGGAAGTGCACCGCTAGGTAGTGGACCTTAGGACTGACTGCGGCAGATTGTACCCAGGGAGATTCAGGACACAGGTCTACAGGATCACTAACACAGATCTCAATGGGAGCTGGAGTATAGATTCCCCAGGGCGTGGAGATTAAGAGCCAGCGGGTGTTCGCCAGAGCCTCCAGTGGTGAGGATGGACTTCGCTGCAGTCTGGCTCCAGGTGGCGGCCCCTAGGGTCTCACAGTTCACGCTCACAGTAGACTACAGGAGAAGGAAGCAGCAGGCTGGAACGACAAGGATAGTAAAGGGATACAGCAGAGGCCAGGGAAACTAGAAGACAGGAACAACAGAGTACACGCCAAAGGTTCAGGGTCACAGGCAGACAGGGATGGTCGGAGACATGCAAAAGGTCAAGGTCACAAGCAGACAGGAATTGTAGAGAACACGTCAAGGTCGGTAACAGAGTCAAATGTAGAGCACACGGCAAGCAGGAAACGGGAAGCCAAACACACAATGGATGATCAGCACCGCTGGCTTGCAGTGCACAGGTTAATATAGGGTTCCCTGATAGGACCTGGGGTGGAGCCACACTTAGAGGAGAGGTTATAAAAACCACCAGGTGAAAATGGCTGGCCTCTTAGAACACATGAGGGGAGGTAAGCAAACAGAGGAAGATTACTGCATAACCATGACAATAGATTTATGCAGCAACTCCTCAAAGTGCCACACTACAAACTTGAGCTCCTTCTGGGAATTATTGCAATAAATTGGTCACTTTACCCTTGTATTGGGGATCTAATATAGCGGCCACCCAATAGTGGTCCCTCTCTTTAATGACCTGAATCCTTAACTCCTAGTGCAGATGTTTGAGCATAAAAGGCCCCATTCACCACACTTTGTCTACTACAGAAGACTTTGAGTTTTCAATGTTGCTGTTGACAACATTGTCCTCAACAATCTCACCCACCTATAAGAACCAGGTGTTTGGGAGAGGTGAAAAATTCCCCTTGAAGCTTGCCCTGTTTTCTTCTCATCCTCCTCAATCCTCCTTATATTCCTTCTTGGTTCCTGCTGTCTCTTGGTCACAGGGCTAGTGGCGATAGAGCGCAAGTTCCTGTTGGCCCTGGAACAGCAGCGATTGCACCTGTTCCTCCTGATACTATGCCTCCAGTGCCATGCCTATGGCACCACACAGTGTGTTCTCCAGGATAAAAAAGAGGGATTGTGATTTGGTTGTCTACTCAAAAACTGCCAAATGCTAGAAGAGTCCTGAATGCTGAGCTGTTGCTATGGTGAAAAGAACGATACCTTCCCAAGGCCTATCCTCGTGTTATAATAGCTTAAGCAATCATTGATGTCACATTGTTACTTATGTAATCCAGCTTGTGGGAGTTTTATAGTTTAGCTAGTTGGCAGGCAGCTGATGTTGACTCTACATTTCTGTTAAGCTAGTCATGGCTGAGTATGACCACCTAATGTGCCCACAAACCATTCTGGCCTGACAAATGAGTTCCTGAAAGCCAGGGTATTTCCTGTTTTCGGATGAACTGCTGCACCATAAGATTAAGGACATGTGCCAAACAAGAAAAATGTATGAATTTTCATTGGCAAAGGTCAGCTAGTAGATTGTTTCCATTGTCACACACAACCTTAGCTGGCTGAAGATGACATGGTGTTATTTACCTCTTGGTCCGGTCCTGCAAAACTGCAAGAAATGCTAGTGGAGGGAAGGGATGGCCTTCTGGGAGAATTAATTTTGGCTGGATACTTGCCACTATGGTTTAGCACAGGCCATACATTTGTGGAAGAGGGCTATCCCTATGTGCTGGAATGGGAGCAGCTGCAAAACCAGCAAGTTTGCAAACTGGCATGAGAATACTGGGCATTAGAATGATCTTGACATATTTTTTTCTTCCATTACAGCATCTGCGAAACAGACATTTGCCTTGAGAAGGATGCTACTGGAGATGGCAGGGTGGGTGTAGGAGAATTCTGCAGAGGTTCAAGCCTTTGATTGGCATGCTTCAGTGTGGCCCTATCACCTTCTTCCCCGCTTGACCTGGTGTGTCCTAAGCCTTTGATACCTATTTTGAGACCTTGCTTCCTGTCAATGGAGGCTGAAGATGTTGTGGCAGAAGCAGCAAGAGAATGTGGTTTTGGAGGGGTGGGAAGTACAAGTGCATGGCTTTCTTCTGCCCAGTAGCACAATATTCTCATTAAAATGTTTCTCCGACTGAGCTTAGTGGTGCAGATTAATTGTTTCCTTGTTTGTGTAGCACCAAAATGGCTGGTACTTTTACAAAACTGATATTCTGCAGACCACGAATGTGCTGTCAGCAGCACATACACTAAAACATGCCCACTTTGTTTTATCTACATTCATTTAAAAACTGCTTATAGCGCCACTTTTTTTGTTATTATGGTGGTTGTGCATACTATTTTTAATTGTGCAGCCTAATATTTGGGTTATTTAAAAAAGTGCAGGTTTTGTTTTATAATGAGGACATTATTTAATATGTCCACATGAACAAAATGGGTCTAACTGCAGCATATCATCAACTCCCAATAAACTGTTGAAACTATTTAGAAATTGAAAATCAGACAGCGATGGCAAAATACAATGATGATGAATGTGTAAGCTACATGGTACAGAAGCCACAAAAAACTATTAATATTACTATTGTAACCAGGTGCTTAGCTAAGAATGAGAGTAAGCCCCTGTACACACGGTCGGAGATTTCGACAACCAAATCCGTCGGATTTTGTCCGTCGGATTTTGTCCATCGGATCTTGTCCGAAACTGTTGCATACACATGGTCGGACTAAGTTATCGAAAAATTCGATCATTCAGAACGTGATGACGTAATTTAGTTACGATGGGACTACGTTCAGGCTAGTAGCCAATAGCTTTGATGTAGGAATTTGATCTGAGCATGCGTGGCACTTGGTCCGATCAAAATTCTCTACACATGATCGGAGTATGTCCAATCGAACCAGTTGGTCGGGAAATATTTCCAACATGTTGGAAAATTGGGTCCGTCGGATATTCCGATGGAATCAGTCCGATGCATACCACACACAGTCGGATTATCCAACAACACGGTCCGATAGGACACATTCCAATGGATTCTCCGACCGTGTGTACAAGGGCTTAGAAAAATGCTGACTGCAGCTTTTCTTTGTAGCTGCTGGCCTGTGGTGCTAAACTGGTTAGCAGCTATATCAGCAAGAGGAAGGAGCTGTTGAGCAGGAGTTCAATGGACTGAATCAGGCAGCAGTGCACCTTTGGAACTGTAGTCTGAAGGAGAGACTCTGCTGTGGTGATCAAAAGTTTTTAAACTAAATTCCCCAAAGAGGAGATTTCCAGGAGGAGGTGAAAGACCTGCATTCCCCCCATTCTGTACAGGACCTAATTTCATCTTGCCGTGAGGGAGACCAAAGAGTGCACAACGCTGTCTAGTGTGCAACATCACTGCTACATATCGGCGGTCTGAGCAGGATCTGGAGTGCTGAGCTTGGAGGTGCCAATAGACCTGGGTGCAGAGAATGGACTAATTGCTATTTGCGACTGAATGGTGAGATGCAGTATCACTGGGACTGGTGAGCTGCTGCTGCCGGGATTTAGTGTCTGCTGCTAGAGAGACTGAGACCTTTAGGAACTGACCATACAGCTATATAGTAGACTTATTGCTGCCTGCAGGTTTGACTAGGACTGTTCTCATGTGCACCAATGGTACAACTGAGCCCCAAAGCTAGCCAGCTGAGTATTTAGGACTAAAAACTACCCCTTTGCAGCTGCTACACAGAGACCTTTACCTATTGCTTATGCTAAGAGGTACCTCTCAGGAGACATTATACCATATCCATCACATTTTCTAATCTAGGTATAACGTTATAATTTACATTGCAGTTAATGCTTATATGCACTGTTTATTGCTGACTTTGCTGATTTAGGAGTTGACTTCAATCAAGTGGTACAGAACTCTATTCTAAGTTACTTTGGCATAGTGATTATACTGTATAGCAGACTGTGTCTGAACCTAACTTCTGTATGCTCATTTATGCTCATTATTTTATTATTATTATAATCTGTACTAACATATTGCGTTTATTTACCACTAAACAGTGCTTGCAGCAGTTTTCATTCAACTAGGTATGCCAGAGGGGCTGGGTATATTCACAGTGTTGAGGCAAAGAGCAGCAGATCCAATCAACCAAGTGGCTCCTGCAGGGGTAGTGCTACAGTACAACAGTTTTTGTTAATATACCAGAATCCCCATATGCGCAATGTGATATTGCCTGCCCTGACTGATTACATGTCCTGGTAGTGAAATATGGCTAAAAGGATATGAAATACTAAGGCTTCTGCAACACTGCTTGCAATATGTGTACTGACTGCTAAGTGCTGCACACTGTCTGTACATTAAACGCTATGCATTCTCCAGTTGTTTAACATTAGTTGCCCTTCAAAAAAATCAGCCACAGGGATCAAAGTGCAGCAACATTAGAATGAACTAAACATTTGTTTTATTCACTAGAAAATGTAATTATAAAACAATGAACTTAAGCTTTCCAGACCTGACATCGAATTTGTCTTTCTCAGGTCATACAGTATCTGACATCCAATTTACAAAGCTGTATGTCCATTTAATATAGTTAAACCACCCTAATAAGATAGTATGTTTAGAATTTGATCAGTTAATGTGTCAAAACCTTTTCTGACATAGCACTTTGGGTGAATGAAGAGGGGAAACACTATAATTATTTGCCTGGGTACATCCATGTACCATAAATTTCACATTGGCTTGATCGGAGTTATACTTTAATTTATATAAAATATTAACACAGTGCACTTGTGGTTTTTATGATGTACATCTTAAGCCAATAGATTTGCAATACAATGTTGAGAAAATGCTGCAAGCAGGACTCTCAAACTGTACTCCAAAACACTGTTATTATGTGATCTACACTACTGTAGGCCACATCCTTTTATATATTTTGTGAGGGTGTGAATGTCGCAAAATGCTCCTCATTGCAAAAACATAAACAAGCATGTACAAAATGTCCAGTCAGAACTATCAATACAATAGGCTGTTGCAGGCACAAACACGTGAATGCATGAGACAATTTCACATATGTGCCAAAGCACAGCTCCTATACACCATGGTGTTCTTGGCCAACATAGAAAGCCTATACTAATGACAACAGTGCAATAGACATTGCACAAATGTTCTTGAGTGGCAGTGATGTGATTAGAACCCCACTGGGGTTGATTTACTAAAACTGGAGAATGCAAAATCTGGTGCAGCTGCGCACTGTAGCCAATCAGCTTTTAACTTCAGCTTTTCCAATTAAACTTTTACAAAAAACATAGAAGCTGATTGGTTTCTCTGCAGGGCTGCACCAGATTTTGTACTCTCCAGTTTCAGTAAATCACCCTCATTGTGTCTGGTGGAAAAAGCTTTCTGACTACTGCGCATATAGGGTGCCTAAACCCTTGATCCTTTCCACAGGACAGGGGAATAACATTTCTATAGGTGTTATATTATCCTCACAATGGCAGACCCCGAACTGGCTCTGTTTATCAGCTTTTACTTAACCCCCATACAATATGGCAGTGCCACAAAACACTTTTGCAATCAAGATCAGATTCTACAGTATTGACCAAAATGATGTGGACACCTCTCCATATTATTGACCCAGGTGTTTCCAGTGAGGGGTACTGGTAATGCTACAGCATACAAAGACATTTTGGACATCAGAATGCTTCAAACTATGCGGTAAAAAGAATAGGAAAGCCTCATTACTGTACCCCTGTACACAAATCTGGCTCTATAAAGATACAGTTTGATCAGTTTGTTATGGAGGAACTAAAAGCTACATGCACAGAACTCTGACCTCAACACTACTAAACACTTCGGCTAAAGTTGACCCAGGGTAAAACACGTCATAAGGGAAGCAGTGTCCAGGGAGAAAAAATATACACTATACATCATATCGTGTATACAATTACATTTATTGAAAGAAAAAGGAAAGATTATATTGGATTGTGACCCACTTGTTTTGTTATTGGAGAAGACAGATCCCTGATTGGTCTGGCACGCACAGCTGGTAAAGCAGCCCATATGCTGCCTTGAGTGATACCAATTTGGAAGGACTTTGAACACCTTTGAGATAAATTGGCTTGCAAGCCAACTTTACAAATGCTCTTTTGACTAAATGAAATTTAATTTATATTCATTTGACTGAATTCCTACAGACATATACTTATCTAGCATTTTAACAATCTATACAATTATCACCAATCTGCTTTATTTATTTTTTTATTTATTTTATTTTGTTGTTTTGTTTTTACAAGTAAAAAGTGCTTCTGAGAAAAAAGGCAGCCAGGTACAAGCAATGCAGCACATTGTTGTACAATAAAATAATGAGGGAAAACACAAGTATCGACCATCCAAGTCATCATGCACAATCTTCCTGGAAAGGACTATACCCAAAAAGATGATAAAGTATGAGATTGTAAATTGATATTAAGACATTTAAAACTGCAAGGAGGTTAAAAAAAAAAGGTGTGGATGGAGGGATAATAGATGGGAGAGAAAAGACTCACACTGCATAGAGGGAAGAGGACATGGGGGGAGGAAAGGGGGAAAAGGCAGTCACGATATCCACTGGGTGAAGCATCTTTAGATAGAATAATTTCCCTGAGTCAATTAAAGGTCTAACTTGAACCCTAGGAGTCTATCCAGGCGGACCACATCTTATCAAACTTATTGGCGCAGTTCCTACTAACCTGTTTTATGTTTACGCATATGCCTATACAAGTGTTTTAGAGAGTGTTTCTTTGAAAACACATTATTACTGCAATACAGTCGATTTAGGAAACATACATAGATAATTAAAAAATAAAAATAAAAACCTTTATATGTTTCTTATTTCGTTGTAATTCATTATTGATTTGCGAGAGGGTTCCAAAGATAAAAGTGTTAGACAATACTACTAAAGACTGCAGTGTTTGCACTTGTAGGAAGAGATCAATTACAACTGACCTACAGCAGATTTTAAATAAAAGGGGAATTGGTGTCTTTCAAATGCTACCATGCACCAGCTTTTCTTGTGTGTAAACATTATGAAATATTCAACTCTAATAAATATTAAAATTAAGACACATTCCATTATAACTAAGAACGAGATAATAGAAACCTCTCTACCAATTATTTTTCCAACATAAGAAACATATTTTTTACAGTATTTGTATCTGGTGTAGTTTAGCTATTGTTTTAAGCTTTATTTATAACATTCTAACATTCTCATCAACCTATGTACCAGTGGAACTTACCATCTAACATTCCATAGCCTGTCATTGAGGAATACATAAGAACCTTATGTTTTATTCTCAAACCTGGGTTAATGAATAAGTTCACACAAATACATGATGAACATAAAATACTCCATACGGTGTCCAAGATGGATATGAATTGATGGCCATAGTGATACATCTGTTAACAAACATTGTTGCTAATGCTTAGATACATCATTCTGTTGATAATTGCTCAAAACTGTATTTCATGTGACTGAATTTACCAGCCAGAGAGTGGGAACAGCTGCATGGAAATCTCCCAGAATTTCAAGCTTTAGTTACTACTATGCATTTCTCTACAAAGTGCAATTGTAGGGAAGTTTTCTAGCAGTTTAATGCCAAAAAGAATTTTTAGATCGAATGGTTATCATCTACTGTGTTACCATACTTCAACACCTACTACCATCAGCTATGTGTTGTTTTAAAGCAGGGGTCTCCATACCTCCTAAACAATGGGCCAGTTTACTATCCTCTAGACTTCAGAGGGACTGGACTCTGGTCAGTGGCAGTAATAATTGTCTTGACATTAATGGGAATAAATAGTGTCCTGTCTTTGGTATATGGAGGAAGAAAGGTGCCCCATTGTTGGTGTCAGTGGCAGATTAAGCCCCATTGTTGATGTCAGTGGCAGTAATTATGCTCAATTGTTGATGTCAGTGGCTGAAGTTATGTCTCGTTGTTGATGTCAATGGCAGGATTAATGCCCCATTTTAGGTGTAGTGTCTCATATCAGTGGGAGGAATAGTGTCCCAAGGACCAGATAAAGGCAAGCAAAGGGTTGCATCTGGCCCCCAGGCCACAGTTTGGAGAACACTGTTTTAAAGTATATGTAAACCCCAACAATAAATGTTTCCCTATTGCTCTGTTAAATATACTGTTGTAAGTATTTGATATATCTATTTTATAAGTTAGGTAAAAAATACCTCTTGATCTTGCAGGAACTCTTCTGAGCTTAGAACTTCTTGTGCTCTCCTTGATTATTTCCCGCCTCGACTACTGCAACTCTCTTCTCACTGGCATACCCTTACACATGCTACCCCCCTCCAGTACTCTGTAATGAATGCTGCTGCTAGACTAATACACCTCACTAATCGATCTGTGACTGCTGCTCATCTCTGCCAATCCTTTCACTGGCTTTTGCTACCCCACGGTATAAAATTTAAAATGCTAACCATAACATACAAGGCCATCCACAACATCACTCCTAGCTATATCACCAACCTCATCTGCAGATATTGCCCAAATCGTCCTCTCCGTTCCTCCCAAGACCTTGTGCTTTCTAGCTCCCTTGTTACCTCCTTCCATGCTCGCCTCCAGGACTTCTCCAGAGCCTCTTCCATCCTCTGGAACTCCCTGCCCCAGTATGTCTGGTCATCCCCTACCATGTCTGCCTTTAGACAATCCCTGAAAACTACCCTACCTCCACCTAAGAATTGTACCAGAGCCACCACCATCAGATCACCCCCCGCAGCTATTTACTTTTGTACCAGTACCACCTCCCCTCCCTTAGATTGTAAGGTCAACGAGCAGGGCACTTCTGCCCCTTATGTATTGAACTGTATTGAAATTGTACTGTTTCCCCTCCCCCCCCCCCCCACACACACACACATTGTAAAGCACTGCG
The DNA here is from genome assembly GCF_037356315.1 of Lithobates pipiens. NCBI lineage: Eukaryota > Metazoa > Chordata > Amphibia > Anura > Ranidae > Lithobates > Lithobates pipiens. The sequence continues at coordinate 23,854,838 of NW_027507696.1, read as the reverse complement.
CAAACTGTTGGCACCATATAAATCCTGTATAGTAGTAATAATACTGACTATTAACAAATACATTATTCCTTAAGGAGTTCAGAACCACTCACCTCTATGTAATGGACAGTAGGAGAGGAACAGGGTTCTGTAGCCCTGTCTTGTTTACTTTATCCTGATTTAGAACAACAAAAAGGTGTTGTCATCCTGACACTTGTAGAGGTTACAATAAAGGAAAAAAAAACACACTTGAAACGTGAAAATGAATGCAGTTGTGACATATAAGGATAAATAAGCTGCTACATATTTAATTTTTGGTTTTGGGTTTAGCTGTGCTTTAAGCATTAGGCTCTCCCATGCTGAAAGGCGTATACATCAATATTAATATTGCAAAGGGCATACATATTTTCTTGCTATACTATACTGCATTTCTGGTGTGCTGAGTTGGCATTTTTCAGGAAGGAAGGGTTGCAGCAGGCGTGTAGTAGGTCTGCAAGTGACGGACAGATGAAATAAACTGCTACTTTAATGGATTTTGCTTTTTTTTACATGTTTCAACTATTGGATTATATTGTGCTAACATACAATCTAAGATTGTAAAACTGTATCTTCCTGGGACATAACAAGAGCATTTGGTACATTTAAAACTATGTGCATAAATAGATGTTGACACACAAATAATTTGCCATCTCTTATTTCCCCACTCCTAAAGTGTAAGTGTAATCGTCCAATGCTTACTTGTAGTTGACAATGGTTCTCCAATGAGGCATATAACACAGTGAACAAGCACAGGAAAACATTTGACGCAGTAAGTATGCTCTGTAATAAAAACATTGATTTCAAAGTGCTTCACACAACATCCAGCATCAACTGTAGAAGCTATTTTGCCTTTTTAATATCACTAAAGTGTGCAGACTCGTGTATCTCTCTAGAAAGAATGCAGCAGCCCACTGAGAATAAATATCTGAAAATGTACCACTCATCTTAAAAAAGAAAGCTTATGTTATATAATATACAATATAAAAATGTGATTTAATTTTAACATGGTTTGTGTGTTTACTGGCATCCTAAAATGTAATTTCTGAGGGACTAACAGAGGTGTCATGCTCTGAAAGCCAGGTAAGTAAAGCACTGAGCACTGACATCAATGGCTGCAATATAAAAGGCTTTTTCCCAAAAGTCTATTCTCCTGAATAAGAGCAGCTAATTGTTCTGCCGAGGTTCTTGCGTCACTGTGGCAATTAATTCATTTCATAAGCATAGAAAATTTAAATCAATTCCTGGCAGTATAGGCCACAGATGGGACAACAGGACATACGTATGAAGAATTCTCATAAAATATTTTTTTTTTTGCAGAAAACCAAAATAGCCACATAAGTATGTTTTCTTTACTTGATATTTGATTAATATAAGTGTATTTTTTTAATTATTATTATATTATACAAGATTTATATAGCACCGAAAGTTTACGCATCGCTTTACAACATTAGGGCAGACAGTACAATTGAAATACAATTCAATACAGGGGGAAATCAGAGGGCAGTAATCCAAATAGAGAGTTATAAACAGTTTGATAACAAATCCAGATAATTTATAAGGAAATTAACTTTCCTTAGGGTAATATGGAGGCTGCCATTGCTAATCCCCTTCTGAAATGGCTAGTTGCCTGGCTAATATGGTAAGCAATTGGGTTCAATACTACCAAGTCACTCACCTGGAACAAGTAAAAAAGAGAAGCAAGCAAAAGCAGCACCTGTGTTTCTCTCACTTAAAAGCATTGCTTAGTATAATCTGTTTATGGCATAGGTCATGGGTCTCCAAACTTTTCAGCACAAGGGCCACATTGTGCATTTTACACTTATCAACAAGCTAAGAAAATGGGTTTTACATATGTCCTCCCCTACATCCAGGATTGCTTATAAGAGTCCCCCCTCTAGATAAAGGAATTCCCATCAGAATCCTCCCTTAGATCCATGAGGACCCATCAGAGTTCCCCCTTAGCTCAAAAAGGGCCCATCAGATCCCCACTTAGATCCAGGAGTGCACTTAAGAGCCCCCCCCCCCCCACACACACACACACACGCACACAGATCTAGGAAGACTTTTCAGTGTCCCCTGGTACATTCATTTGTGACCATAAGAGTCCCTCCTTACATCCAGGTGTACCCATCAGCGACCCCCTTACATCCAGGAGTATCCATCGGGGGAATTGGGGGGGGGGGGGGGGCATGGCTGGTAGTGCATTCACTAGTCTCCATATTAGACACAGGCCACTGTCAGCCAGCCAGCTAGGTTTTTTTTTCATGAACAGTTGATAAACTGGTTGGTAAAATCTTGTACCTGGCCAGATACAGCCCACAGACCATAGTCTGGAGACCCATGGAGTAGGTCAACAGCACTAATAAAATATCAAATTATATTAACTTTAGGGCATGATTATGATTGGTGTTTCTTCATGCATATTTTACAGTGTGAAAATTTTTTACATGAAGTTGGTGCTCCCTCTGCTTGCATCAGTACTTTTGGCCTTATGCAATAAAGAGTTCTAATTATTAAATCAGAACTTAACTGTATCTGACCACCACAAACTGAAAATGCTATTTTAGTAATTAAAAGCAAACCCATCCATATTAAAATAGTTAATGTTGATTAAGACAGTTTAGTTCCACCTTAAGTACAGCGACCAATAGCACATTATCAAGATCAACATTCAGAAGTGTGAATTATTCTTGGCTGCTGCGGGTCACTGTATGTAAAGCTGACCTCACCATATTAGGCTTTAAGTGCAGTAACCAATAGCAATATGTCAAAATGGGGGGGGGGAGGTAAGGTTAGTAGATATACTTAACTTATCCTGTGTTCTGGACCAGTGGTTCTCAACCTCAGTCCTCAAGTACCCCCAAAAGGCCATGTTTTGGGAATTTCTCTTAGATTAAATAGCTTTCCAAAATACCCTGTTTCTCCTAAAATAAGACCTAGTGTGATTGTCGGTGATAGCTGCAATAAAAGCCCTACCCCCCAAATAAGCCCTAGTTAAAGTCCTTGTAGGTCTTCTTTTCAGGGTAGGGCTTATTTTTGAGGAAACAGAGTAGGGCTTATTTGGGTGGTAGGGCTTATATTGCAGCCAACACCGACAATCACGCTAGGTCTTATTTTAGGGGAAACAGGGTACCAACTGACTGGCAAACACGGCCTGTTGGGGGTACTTGAGGACTGAGGTTGAGAACCACTGTTCTAGACTATACGGGAGGTAATGTCACCTTATTTTTTGGCAAGATTTTAGGACATGCTGAGTCCATGATATCTTGTAACAAGACATGCTAGCACAGTGTAAGAGCATTACTCTTGCCTAAGCACTGCTGTTACAAGTTGGAGGTAAAGTAAATGTGTTATCTATCTATTTTCTCCAAGGACATTGTTTTTTTTCTTTATTATTTCTATAAAGCTTTTTGGCATGGAGTGCGTGAAAAATATATGCGGATCTTGCTTTTTTGGTTCATTAGTTACATCACATAACATATTTTCCAATGGAACGTATCTAGTATTTTACAGAATGTTTTAGCTTTATCAACTAAAAGCTTCTAAATGTTTATAGGTAGTGCAGGGCTACTGTAACTAAAAGCCTGGCAGACTAATTTTACAGATATGCCTTGTGAATCTATAAATACAGCTGGCCAATGAAAAACTAGCTTAATTAAATAGGGGAGTAAGGTACACAAGGGATTTTGATAGACATGAAGATATTCACTGCAAAAGGTATCTACATTGTGGATGAACACAGCTGTCCCAATTGTTATTATCTACTAAGAAGAACTCTGGTCTAAGTGAAAACTTTGTTAAAATAGTAAGGTTTAAAACTGATGATTGAAGCTAATATGCAGTTTGGGGTTTAGGATGTGGTTATCCATGGAAGTCTAGTGGTTTGGCTTCAAAAGGCTGGTTAAAGACCCACGGGACGACTCAGTGTGTCCACCAGAAAAGAAAAGAGGGAGGTGGGAGAGCCTTTAAAGTTAGTAAGGGACTCAAATATAATCATTACCTCAAACAAGTTTATCTATAGGATAAAAGAGAAAATAACTTAAATCTGCTGAGGTTGTGATAACGCAGTAGGGTACAAACACACAACCTTCCGTAGGGGCAGGTGGAGAATACTCTGCCCCCATGCAGGATTAAATAGCTCACTCATGATGCCACAGGGACCTAGTCCTGCATCCTCTGTAGGGTGCCCAGGCAGGTGCTGAACTAGGTGACTTGGAGGTCTAAAAAAGCCCACAGATAATCTCAGCAGCAGAGGCACCATGACAATATGCGCCTCTACTGCTTGGATCTCCACTAACTTTTTTAGACCTCTTCAAGCTCACCTAATATGTAGTTTTGCTGCTCTCCCAAATTCAGGTTCACAGGGTCGATTACCATCACATAAGAAATGGCACCTATTGTATTTTTGCTCTGAAAGTTACCTGTTGGTGTTGGAATTACAGTGGAAGATGTCCTGTATCAACTTTGGTTTTATAGATGTTTTGGTGCTTTATTGTGAGATAGGTAACATCTGGAACTTTAAATATTATGCAAAATCATTTGAGTGTTATCTCATTGGTGTATATTCATTGATATTCATTTTATGTATGGTAAGATGAAAACACAGCAGAGAATAATTATATATATATAAGTACTTTATCATTTTTACAAAGGTTATTTATTGAGGCTTTATAGTATTCTATACAACAATTTTGGAGGCGGGGGATTTACTAAAACTGGAGCACAAAGAACCCGGTGTATATAATAACCAGTCAGTTTCTGACTTCAATTTCAGCTTCAGCTTCAATTTAGCTTTAACAATAACACTTAGCAGCTGTTTGGTTTCTGTACAGAGCTGCAACAGATTCTTTCTGCTCCAGTTTTAATAAATCTTCCCAATAGGGTTTATGGTAAAGTGATAATAAAAGCAATAAAAAAATAATAATAACAAACATGTCATACTTACCTGCTCTGTGTAGTGGCATTGCACAGAGCAGCCCCGATCCTTCTGTTCTGCTCGGGTCCACTGCTGGCTCTCTTGGCCCCACCTGGCCCCTCCCTCCTGTTGAGTGCCCCCAGAGCAAGCAGCTTGCAATGGGGGCACCCAAGCAGGTGCACTCCCTAGCCGCTGCTCTGTGTGTCCATTTAGATGCAGAGCCACGGTTCAACCGCATTCCCTCTATTTCCTCATTGGCTGTCTGGCCATTGGCTCCCGCTTCTGTCTCAGCCAATGAGGAGAGAGTGCCCCCAAGAGGCCCATGTTCTCTTATGATTATTATTATCATACAATGTGTTGTCAATGCCTGTCCTGCTTAAAAAACTAAAAGTCAGGAGAAGCCATGCTGTGTCTATGGCTGCCTAATCATACCTATGACATGCTTTCAATATTTAAATTCTTAAACACTATTATGACTTTAAGAAACATTAAAACATCTATAGTGGAATGTTTCTTGCTTTAGTGATAGGATCTTTAAATAATGCTTTATTTTTCCAAGACAAAATGGATTTCAAGAAGCATTATCAGCCCTCAAAATTGTGGAGCCGCACTGGAGATGGCGCCACTGGCAGGTGGTGTTAAATGGGAGCTGATTCTCCTACCAGCCACTGCCACTGCCTCCTGCCATTCCCTTAGCAGAGCCTGGCATACACCGAGTGTCGCAAAGAGCTAGATGAGGTGGGGGGGGGGGGAGTTGGGTAGGAGCTGCCAATGTTTACATTTCCTATTAACAAGTTGGTGATTGGTGGTACGGACTGCCTAGCAACCAATTACTAGCTTGTTAATAGGAAAAGTTAACTTTGGCAGCTCCCGCTACCCTGTCCAGTGCTTTGCTCTGCTGTAAGTCTCTCTGCATCCTAAATCAGTGAAAGTATATATAGATATATATATATATTTTTTAATGCTATATTTAATATAGCATTAAAATATTTACTTATGGAGGCAGTAATGATATGTACAGTGCCTATAGTAGCAAATCATATTTATCCTTATTTTATTTATCACAGTCAGGTCAATAAAATATGCTTTATGTTACTATTGTTAAAGTTGTTGTTAATATATATTTTTGTAACTTAAAGCAGATCTTCAGTCATTTTTTTTTCATCTTTCCATCTATTAAATCTTCTGCCCTTGGTAAATACCTTATACAGCCCACTTCCTTCTTTCTCTGGTCATTAGCCTAGGGTTATGACATCATTAAAAGGCTCTCTCGCTCACTCTCGTGACAGTTTGCCAACAAGAGAGGGGGAGGGCAGGAGAGTGGAGGAGGGAGTCACAGTAGAGCCAAGGAGAGCTGCAGAGCTGGAGGGAGCTGGATGAGGGTGGAGATAGGAGGAGACTGCAGAGATTCATGTGTATTCATTGAGAGAGGAGAATTTGCAAGGAAGCAGTGGTGTGAGTGTGTCTGTGTGTCTGTATGTGTGTGTGTGTGTGTGTGTGTGTGTGTGTGTGTGTGTGTGTGTGTGTGTGTCTGTATATATGTGTCTGTGTGCCTCTGTGTGTCTGTGTAAATCCAGGAAGTGAACAGGCCGCAGCTTCAGATGCCCACAGTTAAAAAGGATGCAGCCAGACTTAGTGGAGAGAGATTTCTGCAGTATATTTGGCAAGTATAGAATCACAGTATATGTAAAATAATATGCAAAGTTGTTGGAGGGAAGCTTCAGAATGGCAAACATATTTTTATTACAAATTAGGTGAGCAGACTGTAGTTCCTCTTTTATTCTGCATAAAGCATTCAACCATGTAATTTCATGAGATAATTTAAGAGGGCATGTTTAGGGGCAGATTAGGTGCGGGGCAGAGTAGAGGTTGGGTGGGGCAACTAGTGGTGAGTAACTCTTAAAGGGGTTGTAAAGGTAAATGTTTTTTCACCTTAATGCATTCTATGCATTAAGGTGAAAAAACATCTCACACTGCCGGCGCCCCCAGTCCCCCCGTTTTACTTACCTGACCCCTCGAAAATCCTGCGCTCGCCCCCACCGTCCTCTTCGCCGCTCAGCCTGGCCGCTGATTGGCTGGAGTGGATGGATTGAAAGCAGCGCTGTCAATCACATCCAATGACGCAGCGCACCGGGGCAGGGCTGAGTGATACAGTGAGTGGCTATATCCGCCGGCTGTATCATGGGAGCACGCCCGCAGGTGCTTCTCACCATGCGAGGGAGCTCGCATGAACGTGAGAAGTACCTGAGGGAGGAAGCAGAGACAGCCGCCGAGGGGCCCCAGAAAAGCAGGTTCGGGGACACTCTGTGCAAAACGAGCTGCACAGTGGAGGTAAGTATAACATGTTTGTTATTTTTAAAAAATATTTTTTTTTACTGTACAATCCCTTTAAGTCCTGGCTAGTAGGTGGAAATGAATGCAGTCAACCACATCTAAGGATCGTATCTAAGAGGCACTATATTAAATGTTTGTTCTTTAGTTCTTGGGTGTATATATATATATATATATATATATATATAAGTTTAGCTTTGCACTTATGGCAACTATTCTCCTGGAGTTCAGGTATAATTTGAAGCCAGAGTGATCCTAATCAATTGTGTCAAAAGTTCTTAAAATAACTATCTTTATTTCTTACGATTAGAATGCTCACTATAGCAATTAGATTACGGGCCTGTACGAACTGGGCTTGTTTTGATGGTATCAGTTTGACATCAGTTTGAGATGCTCCTGAGATCATTCAACATACCTCAAGCAATTCTTGCATTCCTATAGACTGATATGGGAATGCAAAACCTGCTTAAAAGGAACAAAAGCCCATCAACTTCGAATTGTTTTATATTTTTTTTATATTAAAGTGTACAAAGTGTTAAAATGTGTATTTTACCTCCAATGTGGCATATGTTGTAAAATATCTTAGATTTAATAAGCTAATAATCTTTTACCAAAATCTTATCAAAAAGATTTTGATTAGTCTAAATATATTCAGTATTTACAATGTTGTATATCAAAGCAACATATGTGAAAATATTATATTTTTTTAATTTTGTTTTTTACATCATGCTATAACCATTGCATATAGTAATGTTATGATCCTCAGTCAGAGGATCTGCTTATCGTATTTGTAGCACTGCACTGGAAATTTGGTAGAGAAGGTCTAAAAAATAAACCTATACACCATGTAGAGCACACACTTTTACCAGAAAAGAAGGTCCTTTGAGTACATGAGAGTGCCTTGTGGCAATATAGATGTGCAATGGTAATATTTTATTAGAATTCATTCTGCTTTTTTTTTCTTTTTTTTTTTTTGAGCAGCAATATAACATATCTACACAATTTACTATATATACAAAGTATGCTATTGACTCTGATAAAAAAACATAAAAACATACTAATGAATCTTTATTGTGTACAAGTGACAATCTTCAGGCAACTTCAAGCACTGTCAAGTTTCAGTTTTTTAATGCAAAAGCAGATCAATTTAGTCTATGGCCAAATGTTTCCATTGAAACTATGAAATGGCCAAAACTCTTGGTAGCAGGATGCCTTGATTCTTTTTTAAGTTATTTTTGCAATCAAAAGCTGATTGCAAGTGATTGAGAGTGCTTGAAAAAGTCAACATATTTATTTAACAATAAAACAGGGTTACATTTTATTGCTGCAATATAGAGAAAAATCTATACAAAAATATATCTAGTCTACTCTATTACAGCTAATATAACTTGTGAAGCTTTTGTTTCATAAGTAAGTTTCTGGTCCAATCCAGTCTAAGCCCCCATACACACGGTCGGACATTCCGATCACAAAATCCGTAGGGTTTTTATGACGGATTTTGTCCTAAACTGGTGTTCCATACACACGGTCGGACAAAGTTTTTGGAAAATCAGATCGTTCAGAACGTGATGACATTCGTTCATTACGACAGGACTACGTTCAGGCTAGTAGCCAACAGCTTTGGTCTCGTAATTTGATCTGAGCATGCGTGGAACTTTGTCTGATCAGAATTCTCTACAAACGATCGGAAAAAGTCTGATCAGATTTTTTTGTCGGAAAATTTAAGATCCTGCTCTCAAATTTTTCCCATCTGAATTTCCGACGGAAAAAGTCCGATAGAGCCCACACATCAGATTTTCCAACAATATAATCCAAGCGGACCTTTTCCATCAGAATCTCCAGTTTAGTATATTGCATAGATAGCACTATCTCCAGTTTAGTATATTGCAGCACAGCAGATTATAAGTAAAAGTATCTGCTTATTCATTGGATTCTGGAACCAAAAACACTGCATGATAGGCCCATCCAACAAGTTGTAAGCATATCCAAAATGTTCCTGGTAATAATCGCTATTTTTTCATAATCAGGAACCATTGTCTGGAAATCTGTTCGGGACTGCACCATCTTTAGTGAGTAAAAGTGTTGCAATGTCTCATAGTTTAGGAACAAGCTTTCCATCCAAAATCTGAACTACAGTACTCAAAGCTCTACTACACCACAAGCATCGTTCCACATGCAGGTTGTCAGATATCAGATGCATATGTGGCCCCATTGTTCTAAGTTCCAGTTTTGGAAATAATGTTCCCCTTTATAAATAATTTGCTAAGGTCAATAATATTTTTTGTTGTTGTTGTGAGTGTTAATAAGAGTAGATACTGAGAACAACTAGATATGAATACCTGAAGTATAAAGCCATGTCAGGTTTAAATTGAATCTCTAGGCAAAACATTTTAGTTTGGGATACTGTGTAGAAGGATTATGTTTTTCTTTCATGTTTTTATTGCAGTCTGCGTCCCCATTGGGGAGAGAAATCCAAAACTTTAGAGTTGTACCCAAACCAAAGGTAAAGGGAAAATCTTTCAATGGGAACACCTGTTGCAGGGACAACTGTCTAACAAGGGAATTCCCCTAATTTCCTTTAACGTTTTTGCAGCAGGTGGGCCCAAAGGCTTCTTTACTAGATTAATCGTATGACTTGGCTAACAAAAACAGAGCCCAAGCGCAAAATACCCACATATATCAGATAAAATGAGCCATACAATTTGTCTGCCCCCTTTACATCGAGGAGTAAGATGGTAATTAATTAACCTTACATTGGATTCATGGTACACAGATACTCAAAACTGCAAAGATACACAATCTATATTTAAAAAGTAAGAGTTGCTATGTTACAGCAAACATATTGCATATGAGAGTTCTCATGTGGGATGTTGATACATGTCCACTAGCAGGAGCGTTTGGTGTAGGTATGGTTAAATGGTAGGAGCTACCCATCATCTGGTATAAAATATATGCAACCTTAAAATTCAATGAAGCATTCAATAGTTCATAGTGAATGTGGGATCATTCTCTTTTCGTTATGGTCAGTACAAAACACACACAAGGCTTAATAAGTAAGGGGAGTAACTTACATCCACTTTGACCCCTCCTGTTCCATAAATCTCTCTACCTACTTTTAATCAGAGAGTGACTATCTGAAAGTAAACGGCTTCTGCTGTGTGGTCTCTTTAGAACACTCTGTAAATCCTGGGTCAGTGGTATAAACTGTATTGAATGTTTATTTGTAAAAAAAATTTTTTTTATATAAATACTCTAAAAAAAGGATACAAACAACCAGTAATTTATAAACATTAAAAAGAATGAAAATTAAAACTGTCAAATCCATTATAGTTGTCATTTAAAAATGACCAGAAACCACTTTGTATCTGACCTAACAGCAAACCTGAAGTCAGGCAGAAGTTATTAAATCTTTCCAGGTATATATTTCCTGTCTCCTGCAATTCAATATTGAACTGTCACTGGGAAGGCACTGCGGTACTGGCATCCTCACTAGTAGTCAATACACAAGTGTGGAAGAAGGCAGGGACAATTTTTTTTACGTCACCCCTGAATTCTGGGGGACCTGGGCACTCTAAAAAAAATCTGACTAAGCAAACAAACACCTGCGTTTTTTTATTGTTTTTAAATATATACAGGTTATGCTGTAATGACTATGTGAAACCTTTTTTTAAGCTTGTTTCATGTTTGCTACTGTCATTTTTTTCTTGATTGTTTCACTGTCCCACTTTACAAGATTTATGGTCAAATATACTGTATATATTTTATTTTCTCCTTTCAGTTCCTATGAAATCTAAAAAAAATAGAAATAAATTAAGAATTTAAAATATAGGAGCTTTTTTTTTGCATGCAGATTCTAAGACTGTCATCAAGATCCTTGCTCTTCTATGTAGTGACTTGCAATAGTGCATGAACACAGGAGTAAAAACAGTTCAGGCTTCACTGGTTAAAAGTGTTTTGACACTCAGTAGGTGGCGGAGCCAGGATCAGGTTGACAGCCTAGAAGCTCTACTCTTTACAAAAGCAAGTCAACAATGGCAGCTCCCATATTCTTATCCTCCCAGCTGTCCTGTTAGGTGATCATTCACAACATACGTACAACTGCTTTTGGTAGCACTACTAATCAAACTATTGCATTTGCTAAAACAAGGAAGGAACAGCACCACTTCTACTACCAACATCAACAAAGTATAATAATTCATATTAACACTACAAACGCTGATGCTAATACTACTAGAAATATTGTTAGAACTAGAAGTACTAGTATATTTATAAAAAAAAAAAAAATAAGACAACAGAGATTGGCAACAGTCAATTTTATTGACTTGGTAGGTTTGTCACATCTAAATTCTGCTGTGTTAACGATACAACATTATGATAAAGCCTTTAAAATATAAGTAGAAAAATGGTAGCTTTCACGTCCCAAAACAGTAATGTTTAATGGATGTTCCCCATTGCCATTTCTTAATCCATGACATCAGCCTTCACCCTTTATGTAAAAGACCTTTGACTCTTAATTTAGAAATCAGTGCTATCAAGCCAACTAATCAAGATATATAAATATGTTGCTTTCTCTTTTATTTGTAGAATTTGATTACTATAGCTTTCGCAAATATATTGCTATCGGTTTCATTTGTATATAGATTGAGGCAGGTATTTTACAATGAAAAACTTTGAAGACAACATACTGATTTCCTTTATGGCTGCATCTTCAATGTATGCATGAACTCAGGAATGGGTGCATTATGGCATAGAAGCATGTTGGAAGATCTAATTATCTAACTTTAGACTGCAGCCAAAGCACCTTCACATGTGGAAGGGAGTTAAATAATTGAAATACTGTATGCTTATAGAAACCTACAATTTACACACACAACCAGTTATATAACAAATTAAACAATTTGTTTCATCAAAGGATTTTAAATCACTGCTTTAAGTGTTTATTATTTTAAGTACTAAAAAGGTAAACTATGCAATGTTATTAGCTTTCCTTCTCATTATATTAAGGGCTCATTCATTATGTTTTGCCAAGTGTTTTAAGTATATCTTAGCACTGTGTCACTAAGGCTTCATTTAGGTTTTTAGATTTTTTTTAAATGTATAAATGTTATGTCATTATAAAATGTTTTATTTTATTTTATTTTTTTTATTTTTTTTAGCAAGCACTTAAGAATACATATTTTTTTCTGTTTCGCCAACAAAAAACATACAGTTGTTGCTTCAAATAGATTTCCTGCCCTATTTTATTGTATGTTACATAATAACTTCACATTTGCATTAGTTGTGAATAAACGATGGGAGAAAACAATCTTATTTTGTCATAATGTTATATAAACTGCAGCTACAAAACCCTGCTGGCTCCCAAGTTTAATCTGTTTTTTTTTTTTTTTTCGTAACCATTCACTGCCTTTTGCTGAGATTGAGGGAGCTAAGCTGATTTAAAGGATGTGGTTGTTCGAGTATCTCTTTTCTGAATCATTCCGGATAGAAAAATCAATGGTAATGTTTAAAAGGGGGTCCCGTAATCAAAGGCCAGTTTTCATTTCCTAAAACATCCCGCATTGTCCATGCTGTTATTTTTTTTTTAAAGTTGAGAAAACAAAGCAGTGATGTTTAATTGCTTACCTTGTGCACAGTATTGATTCTAAATCAGGATTACAGTACATTAACTGAAAATATCCTCCGCACAACTGAGATGGATTTGCCTTTTAATGTTGCTGCCCTGCTGAGCATACATTGTACCAGCAGAGAAAAAGAGAGAGCGAGGCAGAGGGATAGAAAGAGAGTAGAGGGTCCAGATCACAAATCTACAGGAAAGGTCTTAATTATCTCATCCTATGTAAAATTCCATAAGAAGCAGGTGACTGCATAATCAGCACAATACTCAGTACAGCATATCCTTTATAATGGATCCTACTTTTAATGTACTGTATATATAGCTTAGCTGGAATCTAGTATTTTATTATAGAAATCATGCATACTTGATGCCGCCATTAAACTAAAATTACATTAGTGCAATAAAAACAATGACCATGTAATGGGTGTAGAAATCTGTTGCTGCTGCTGACCCCATTTCAACACACTATGATCCATGTAAATAACAACGTTACACGGACTGTATTGTAGAAGCATTGCATAGGAAATACATCTTTGAGGCTGGGAAAAAAATGCATAAGAATTACCTGGTTGGAAACAAGTCAGCAGCGGAGATCTTCAATTTTTTGCTGTCATACTACAAACAGAGCTGCCTTTTTAATCTGGATCTGGGTGGTAAAGGGCTGTCCCTTCTGTGACAGATATTTGCAGCTCAATCTGCTGCACTGTGAGCCTGGCTCACGACTCTTGCCTTGTGCTGCTTGGATTTGCTGTGTGCTGCTGCTTGCTGTAGTCTGTGGCTTCCCTGCCTCTCAATCTCTTCCTCCCTCTCTCCCTCTATCTCTCCCTCCCCCTTTTGTCTATTGCTGCCTGGGCCTTGGCTCTTGCATTTGCCACAGTACCTTGGCTGGAGTGCCTTTTCAGCCTGTGTGTGCGCTCAGGGATGGACAGGCTCCAGCCTCTGCTGCTGCTTCTTCTAATGGCGACTGCAAATACATAGAAGCTTTTTAAGTGCCACCTACTGAATGTTCCTGTGAACACTCCTTTTATTTCCTTCTTTTTATGTCCCGCAAGCACTTGATCTCTTTAGATAGCAGGTTAGGAGTTGGCATAATTCTGCTCAAAAATGTGATGATCAATTTGAATATAACTGTACCTAGCGGGGGAGTGTGAGCTGCATTGGATGCACAAAACCATGACATAAGGTTCCCATTGAGAGTATATGGTGCCCTATTAAAGTTCTGACTACTGAGACTACTGATTCATTTTTTTTTAAAAGGGAGAATCACAAAAGAAACAATTCCTGGACATAGAATTGCTCATTGTTCATAATTAGATAAAGCAGTAAGTATGCTTTCAGTTAGACTGACAGTTCCTGAATGTTATAATCTAATCAATGCATTCTGGGTGTGGCCTTGCTGTATAACCATCTCCAGTGTCTGAGGATAGATTAGTGTCCGGGTCTTGAGACTGCATGCATATGCTGTCTGCTTATGGCCCACTTAATCACACTGGTGATTTTGCAGCAGCGATTTAAATCAGTTACACAATCACTCATCTTAAGCTGGCTATACATTATACAATTTTCTTATTTAATTAACAAATTTAGGGGGATGGTAAGGGTTATGGTTTCCAGTTAGGTTAGGGTTAGGGTTAGGGATTACAGTTAGGGTTTCCCATCAGGGTTAGGGGGTTATGGTTAGGGTTAAGGTTTTTCCCTTGAAGAACAAGTTAGGGTTAGGGTTTTCGGTTAGGGTTAGGATTTCTGGTTAGGGTTAGGGGTTAGGGATTTTTTAGGGGGTTATAGTTAGAGTTTTCCCCGTGAAGAACAAGTTACAAGGGTTAGGGTTTATGGTTAAGGTTAGAGTTTCCCATTAGGGTTAGGGGTTTATAGTTAGGGTTAAGATTTTCCCCTTGAAGAACAAGTTAGGGTTAGGGTTTCCAGTTAGGGTTAGGGGTTAGAGTTAGGGTTTCCCATTAGGGTTAGGGGGTTATAGTTAAGGTTTTCCCCTTGAAGAACAAGTTAGGGTTTCCAATTGGGGTTAGGGTTTCTGCTTAAGGTTAGGGGGTTATGGTTAGGGATTTTCCCTTGAAGAACAAGTTAGGGTTAGGGGTTATGGTTAGGTTTAGGGTTTTCCCCTTGCAGAACAAGTTAGGGTTAGGGTTTCTGGTTAGGCTTAGGGTTAATTAAAAATATTTTAAAAATTGCAATTAAGATTTGTATAAAAAAGGCAAAATAAATAAAAAATGAAATTACACATACAGCTTTAAAAAAAAATTAAACAAAAAATTCTAATAATTGCAATTTAAAAATTTGCAATTCAATTTTGCATAAAAATTACAAAATCAAAAAAATGAAATTACATATACAGCTTATAATAAAAAATAAACAAAAAACATTATACAATTTTCTTATTCAATTAACAAGTTTAGGGTTATGGTAAGGGTTATAGTTTCCCGTTAGGGTTAGGGATTCCAGATAGGGTTAGGGGTTAGAGCTTCCCATTAGGGTTAGGGGGTTATGGTTAGGGTTAAGGTTGTACCTTGAAGAACAAGTTAGGGTTAGGGTTTCCGGTTAGGGTTAGGGTTTCTGGTTAGGGTTAGGGGTTAGGGATTAAGGTTTCCCATTAGTTTTAGAGGGTTATAGTTAGGGGTTTCCCCTTGAAGAACAAGTTAGGGTTAGGGTTTATGGTTAGGGTTAGAGTTTCCCATTAGGGTTAGGGGGTTATAGTTAGGGTTAAGGTTTTTCCCCTGAAGAACAAGTTAGGGTTAGGGTTTCTGGTTAGGGTTAGGGGTTAGGGATTAGGGTTTCCCATTAGTTTTAGGGGGTTATAGTTAGGGTTTTCCCCTTGAAGAACAAGTTAGGGTTTATGGTTAGGGTTAGAGTTTGGGGTACAGGACAGCCAATTGAGACATTACAGCACATGGACACTTGGACATTCCCCCTAACTTATAAATAGACCCGATCCGGCGGCCATTTTACATTCTTTCGTATGTCACTATAGGGAGAGGTTGCTGTGTGGTGCAAGGAGAGACTGCAGTGACCCAAATCGCTAGCTATTAGGTCCACAAAAGTTCTTTTCAGGACTGGTATGGTATAGGTGTTAGGTGTAGTTCAGGATATAGGTTTGAGGCACTGCTATGCTAGTGATTGTTGCAGCAGCCTGTCTTTTGTCAGTGTAGAGAGAGGGACAGGACGCTGTGTGCAGCAGGGACAGTCAGTTTAATCATTAGCTGTTACTATTAGGTCCACAAAAGTCCTTTTCAGGTATGGTACTGGTAAGGTAAAGTAGTACAGGATATAGTTTTGAGTGCTATTCAAGTTATTGTTCCAGCAGCCTGTGTTTTGTCAGTTTAAATAGGGACAGACAGGAAGCTGTGTGTGGCAGTGAGAGACAGTCAGTTTAATCCATAGCTGTTACTATTAGGTCCACAAATGTTCTTTTCAGGACTGGTTTGGTAATAGGCTTGTACACGTATAATATTCTTTCTTCCAAATATAGAAAGAATATTATACTTGACTGCTGCCCTTCTGCTGCAGTAGTCCTTTATGAGTAGAGGGACTGAGGTACAGTCTTCTAATCATTCACAACATACTAGTTCCACAAAGGTCCTTATAAGGACTGGTAAGGTATAGGGTACTACAGTACATAGGGTTGAGTGAGGTACAGTCTGCTATTCCTTAAGGACTGGTATAGGTCCACAATATATAGGGTTGAGGGGCACTACTGCTGACTGCTGCCCTATACTGCAGCAGTCCTTTATCAGTATAGGGACTGAGGTACAGTCTGCTAATCATTCACAACCTACTAGTTCCACAAATGTCCTTTTAAGGACTGGTAAGGTATAGGGTACTACAGTACATAGGGTTGAGTGAGGTACAGTCTGCTATTCCTTAAGGAATGGTATAGGTCCACAATATATAGGGTTGAGGTGCACTACTGCTGACTGCTGCCCTATACTGCAGCAGTCCTTTATCAGTATAGGGACTGAGGTACAGTCTGCTAATCATTCACAACCTACTAGTTCCACAAATGTCCTTTTAAGGACTGGTAAGGTATAGGGTACTACAGTACATAGGGTTGAGTGAGGTACAGTCTGCTATTCCTTAAGGAATGGTATAGGTCCACAATATATAGGGTTGAGGTGCACTACTGCTGACTGCTGCCCTATACTGCAGCAGTCCTTTATCAGTATAGGGACTGAGGTACAGTCTGCTAATCATTCACAACCTACTAGTTCCACAAAGGTCCTTATAAGGACTGGTAATGTATAGGGTACTACAGTACATTTGGTTGAGTGAGGTACAGTCTGCTATTCCTTAAGGACTGGTCTAGGTCCACAATATATAGGGTTGAGTTGCACTACTGCTGACTGCTGCCCTTCTGCTGCAGCAGTCCTTTATCAGTATAGGGACTGAGGTACAGTCTTCTAATCATTCACAACCTATAGTTCCACAAAGGTCCTTATAAGAACTGGTAAGGTATAGGGTACTACAGTACATAGGGTTGAGTAAGGTACAGTCTGCTATTCCTTAAGGACTGGTATAGGTCCACAATATATAGGGTTGAGGTGCACTACTGCTGACTGCTGCCCTTCTGCTGCAACAGTCCTTTATCAGTATAGGGACTGAGGTACAGTCTGCTAATCATTCACAACCTATAGTTCCACAAAGGTCCTTATAAGAACTGGTAAGGTATAGGGTACTACAGTACATAGGGTTGAGTAAGGTACAGTCTGCTATTCCTTAAGGACTGGTATAGGTCCACAATATATAGGGTTGAGGTGCACTACTGCTGGCTGCTGCCCTTCTGCTGCAACAGTCCTTTATCAGTATAGGGACTGAGGTACAGTCTACTAATCATTCACAACCTACTAGTTCCACAAAGGTCCTTATAAGGACTGGTAAGGTATAGGGTACTACAGTACATAGGGTTGAGTGAGGTACAGTCTGCTATTCCTTAAGGACTGGTATAGGTCCACAATATATAGATTTGAGGTGCACTACTGCTGACTGCTGCCCTATACTGCAGCAGTCCATTATCAGTATAGGGACTGAGGTACAGTCTGCTAATCATTCACAGCCTACTAGTTCCACAAAGGTCCTTATACGGACTGGTAAGGTATAGGGTACTACAGTACATAGGGTTGAGTGAGGTACAGTCTGCTATTCCTTAAGGACTGGTATAGGTCCACAATATATAGGGTTGAGGTGCACTACTGCTGACTGCTGCCCTATACTACAGCAGTCCTTTATCAGTATAGGGACTGAGAGTTTTGTCACAGGGTCATTTAAAAAATGACAGGCAGAGGAAGAGGCAGGCCCTTCCACAGGGGTGGTAGGGGTAGGGCAGGACCAACAGGCTTGAGCCAAAGTGGGAAGTTGCAGAAGGTGCGTTCAATTACTTTAAAGGATGCACCAGACTTGGTTGAGTGGCTCACTCAGCCTTACTCTTCTGCACCCTCCTCATCCTCTCGATCTGCACCCTCTTCTTCACTCTCTGCTATGTGCACCCCCAAAGACACTACCACCAACAACAACACCACCACCACCACCACATACCTTCCGTTGAGTCACAGGAATTATTTTCCGATCCATATCAAGACATTTCTGCCACTCTTGGCATTTGATCAGGAAGAGGAGGTAGCAAGAACCGCCACTCAGCAGTCTGACGACAGTACCCAGATCAGCCCAAGGATCAGGTTGGTCCCGGTGTTGCTGCCTACTCCGAGATCTCTACTTATAGCGGTGGGGAAGGTGACGTTGATGATGACGTGTCTAGTGATGTCACGTGGGTGCCCACAAGAGAGGAAGCGGAGGGGAGTTCAGAGGGAGATATGGACCAGCAGATAGGGAGGAGAAGCAGGAATAACTTACATTGCACAGGAGGGACAAAGCAGACTGCTAATGTATCAGGAGCGATGCATCGACCATGTACGGTCACATCTGGAGCTCCCAGGACGCCGTCACATGGCTCCGCAGTGTGGGCTTTTTTAACGTGTCCACTGCTGACAATAGCGTTGCCATCTGCAATCTTTGCAGTCAACGCATTAGTCGCGGTAAGCCCAACACTCACCTAGGGACGACCGCCTTAAGAAGGCACATGAGCAGCCATCACCGAGCCCAGTGGGAGCAACGGAACACACAAAGCCACACTCCAGGCTCTCACCGTCCAGCCTCGTCTTCTACTTCTCCTTCTCCTCTCTCCTCACAATTGTCACAAGCGTAAAAAAATGATGACGCCGGATAACCCTCTTGCCCAACGGTTGACAGCTGGCTTGTCAGAGCTGATAGCCCGCCAACTACTGCCATATAAACTGGTGGACTCGGAGGCCTTTCGCAAATTTGTGGCCATTGGAACACCACAATGGAAGGTCCCAGGAAGGAAGTATTTCTCAGAGAAGGGCATCCCAGAGCTATATGGCCATGTTCAGCGGCAAGTGAATGTATCTCTGGCACACAGTGTCGGTGCCAAGATACATCTGACCACAGACACGTGGTCTAGCAAACACGGGCAGGGAAGGTATATCACTTTTACTGCCCACTGGGTGAACCTTCTGATGGCCGTCAAGCATGTAACCCGTGGCACCCGTGTAGATTTGGTTTTACCGCCACTGATTGCATGCAGGCCTGGCTCTTCTTCTCCTACTCCATCCTCCTCCCTCTCCTCCTCGGCTGACTTCTCCTTTTCCGCTGCTAGCGTCTCTTCCGCTGCGCCGCCCAAGCTCCCCAGAACCTATTCGACATGCCAGGTGAAACGTTGCCATGCCGTGCTGCATCTGTTGTGCCTGGAAGCCAAGAGCCACACTGGCCCGGCACTCCTTTCAGCTTTGCGTTCACAGGCAGATCAGTGACTAACACCGCTCAATTTGACAGTTGGTAAAGTGGTGTGTGACAACGGTGCCAATCTGCTTAGCGCATTGAAACAGGGCAAAATTACGCACGTGCCATGCATAGCACACGTCTTAAACTTGGTCGTGCAGCGATTCGTTGTCAAATACCCTGGGTTCCAGGACATCTTGCGGCAGGCAAGGAAAATATTGGCCCATTTCAGAAGATCTTACATGGCCATGGCTCGCCTTGCTGACATTCAGCGGCGACACAATCTGCCGGTCAGACATCTTATTTGCGATTGCCCCACGCGATGAAACTCAACCTTCTATATGCTTGATAGGCTGCTTCAGCAGAAATGGGCAGTTAACGTCTACCTGTATGAACTCTGCGGCAGAACAGGTTCTGGGGAGCTGGGTTTTTTTTCACCGCGCCAGTGACTGCTCATGCGCGACGCATGCAGACTTCTGCGGCCGTTTGAGGAGATCACCAAACTGGTCAGTCACAGCCATGGCGCCATCAGTGACATGGTACCTTATGCCTTCTTTATGGAGCATGCATTGCGTCGTGTCATTGATCAAGCTGTGGAGGAGCAGGAGCGGGAAGATGAGGAAGTCGCAATGCTGGATGAATTCCCAGGGGGGGCTACTCTATCTGAGACAAGTGAACAACAGCAGTCTGAAGAGGAGTCAGAGGAGGATGGGGCTGGGGCGGATGAGGAGGAGCAAGAAGAGCATGCTTTAAACCTTTCTGGGATCCCTGTTGTTGTGCGTGGTTGGGGAGAGGAGAATGAAGAGGACGACATTATCCTGGATGATGAGCAGGAGCCAGGCCACCACATCGCTTCCAGTTAATGCAAAGCGGGGCCTTCATGCTCCAGTGTTTTAATAGGGACCCCCGTATAAAAAGCATAAGTGTCAAGGACCAGTACTGGGTGGCAACATACGTAGACCCCCGGTACAAACACAAAATGGCGGAAATGTTACCGCTGTCACAGAGGGCTGTCAGAATGGAGCACTTCCAGGCCTTGCTTCGAGAAATGCTGCATTCTGCTTTTGCGTGTGCTGGTAGAGGAGCAATTCCCACTCCCAGAGAAGGAGTTGCGAGTACCAATCCAACAGCAGAAGAAAAAAGGGGGAACTGTGCTTAACCTCAAAATCCCAGAATGAACAGGATGTGTGTGTATGTGAAAACAAAATACAAACCCTAAATATAGTACCTATGAAATCACCTCCAAGTATGGCACATATATATGTATGTGCATCCATGTACAACACTACTACCCTCAAGTGAAATACAGTAACATAGTATTAATGTGACAAAAAAGAAAGAAAAAAACAGTATATAGTGAAAAAAAACAATAAAAAAGGCCAATAAAACAAAAACATAAAAGAAAAATTGAAAATTAAAAAAGAGTCCAAAAACGAAATATGTACCTAATATTGAAAATAATTATAATAAAGCAATACTTTAAACACCAATAATTTAAACAATATTGACACTAAATAACATCCATGTGATCATATATTCTGTTATTAAAGTGAAATGTCCAAATGATTAATCCACCAGTGAGAAATCTTCATAAAGATAACTTGATTAAGACACACTATCCTTTTCTCTCCAGAAACAACGTGTGCTTTCCCGTCACCAGATATATAGATTGGCTCCTTACCAACTTGAGGCGACCACCCGTTACAGAGGGTCACAACAGGCGAAATAAGTTTAGATGGACATCCAGATTACTGCACCCTTCAATCGGTCCCAAATCCTCCACAAGATAGAGTTATGGCGGTCACTATCGTCACTCCATGTTACACTCCCCACTCAGCGTAGTATCATATAGAGGAAACACAGGCTCCATATAGTGTAAAACCGATAACTTTTCATTTAAAATCAAAAAATATATGCACTTACATGTAAAAAGTAACAACAGGCTCGATAAGAAGCATGCGCCGGCCGGACACACGCCAAAAAGCCAACCCGTCCTTCCTGGTGTATGTCAAGCGAGCACGACTGGGGTGACGTTCGTATGTCGCTCGTACGTCGCTCCGCCCAATCCAACAGCGCCTGCAAGAAGAGGCCAGTTTGAAGATGTGTTGGTGACTTCGGATATGAGGTCATTCTTTCAGCCGACCCATCGACAGGTGTCATCCGGATCCAGCATCAAGGAACACCTAGACCGTCAGGTGTCCGACTACATCGGGTTAACGGCCGATGTGGACGCTCTGAGAAGTGATGAACCCCTGGACTACTGGGTGGGCAGGCTTGACCTCTGGCCAGAGCTTGCCCAATTTGCAATCGAACTGTTGGCTTGCCCCTTGTCCAGTGTCCTGTCCGAAAGGACGTTCAGCGCAGCAGGGGGGATCGTGACCGATAATCGTACTCGCCTAGCTCACGACAGTGTTAACTACCTCACATTTCTAAAAATGAATGAGGCATGGATCTCGGAGGAATTCAACACATGTGACCAGTAGACCATGTATATGTCTATAAACAATTTTTTTAATCGAGCACACAGACCTTCTTTCTTCATTTGGCTCACTTCCTTGTCCAAAAAAAGCACACCGTACTATATGCCCGTACCCTCCTGTTTGAAGAGGTTGAGCAGTGTCATATTTCTACTGGGGCTGCTTATTATGAGGGGCTCCCACCATTCCTGTGCTGTGCTGACTTCCTCCTGGGGCTGCTTATTATGAGGGGCTCCCACCATCCCTGTGCTGTGCTGACTTCCTCCTGGGGCTGTACCTCTGCTGTGCATATTATAAGGGGCTCCCACCATCCCTGTGCTGTGCTGACTTCCTCCTGGGGCTGTACCTCTGCTGTGCATATTATGAGGGGCTCCCACCATCCCTGTGCTATGCTCATTATGAGGGGCTCCCACCATCCCTGTGCTGTGCTGACTTCCTCCTGGGGCTGTACCTCTGCTGTGCATATTATGAGGGGCTCCCACCATCCCTGTGCTATGCTCAATATGAGGGGCTCCCACCATCCCTGTGCTGTGCTGACTTCCTCCTGGGGCTGTACCTCTGCTGTGCATATTATGAGGGGCTCCCACCATCCCTGTGCTATGCTCATTATGAGGGGCTCCCACCATCCCTGTGCTGTGCTGACTTCCTCCTGGGGCTGCTTATTATAAGGGGCTCCCACCATCCCTGTGCTATGCTGACATCCTCCTGGGGCTGCTTATTATGAGGGGCTCCCACCATCCCTGTGCTGTGCTGACTTCCTCCTGGGGCTGTACCTCTGCTGTGCATATTATGAGGGGCTCCCACCATACCTGTGCTATGCTCATTATGAGGGGCTCCCACCATCCCTGTGCTATGCTGACTTCCTCCTGGGGCTGCTTACGGTGCAGGTGTCAGTGCTGTATATCACGGTGCTGGTGTCAGTGCTTTATGTCACGCGGCTGATGTCAGTGCTCTCTATCACGGTGCTGGTGTCAGATCACTCTATCACAGTGCAGGTGTCATTGCTGTATGTCACGCTGCTGATGTCAGTGCTCTCTATCACGGTGCTGGTGTCAGTGCTTTATGTCACGCTGCTGATGTCAGTGCTCTCTATCACGGTGCTGGTGTCAGATCACTCTATCACGGTGCAGGTGTCATTGCTGTATGTCACGCTGCTGATGTCAGTGCTCTCTATCACGGTGCTGGTATCAGTGCTGTATATCACGGTGCTGGTGTCATTGCTGTATGTCACGCTGCTGATGTCAGTGCTCTCTATCACGGTGCTGGTGTCAGATCACTCTATCACGGTGCAGGTGTCATTGCTGTATGTCACGCTGCTGGTGTCAGTGCTCTCTATCACGGTGCTGGTGTCAGTGCTGTATATCACGGTGTTGGTGTCAGTGCTTTATGTCACGCTGCTGATGTCAGTGCTCTCTATCATGGTGCTGGTGTCAGATCACTCTATCACGGTACAGGTGTCATTGCTGTATGTCACGCTGCTGATGTCAGTGCTCTCTATCACGGTGCTGGTGTCAGATCACTCTATAACGGTGCAGGTGTCATTGCTGTATGTCACGCTGCTGATGTCAGTGCTCTCTATCACGGTGCTGGTGTCAGTGCTGTATATCACGGTGCTGGTGTCAGTGCGTTATGTCACGCTGCTGATGTCAGTGCTCTCTATCACGGTGCTGGTGTCAGATCACTCTATCATGGTGCAGGTGTCATTGCTGTATGTCACGGTGCTGATGTCAGTGCTCTCTATCACGGTGCTGGTGTCAGATCACTCTATCACGGTGCAGGTGTCATTGCTTTATGTCACGCTGCTGGTGATCATCTCCTGCACCCTCTTCTTTGCCTACCCTGACCTTCCCTCTCCTCCATTGCCTTCATGCGCTCCACAGTCTTGAATTGTCACAATTTCACATATAAAAAAAAGAATGCTTGTAGTTGTTGATCCCAGATTCACCTCAAACATGTGTTATGTCATTGGCCATGTGGTGGGACTATGTTTGCACAGCTAGTAATTATTTTGTGGCTGCAAATTTGACCTGTAGGTTTGCAAAGTTCGCCTCCCATTGAAGTCAATGGGGCCCGCCGCGAACGTTACCCCCAATTGGGGTTAGGGTTTCTGGTTAAGGTTAGGGGGTTATGGTTAGGGATTTTCCCTTGAAGAACAAGTTAGGGTTAGGGGTTATGGTTAGGTTTAGGGTTTTCCCCTTGAAGAACAAGTTAGGGTTAGGGTTAGGGTTTCCGGTTAGGCTTAGGGTTAATTAAAAATATTTTAAAAATTGCAATTAAGATTTGTATAAAAAAGGCAAAATAAATAAAAAATGAAATTACACATACAGCTTTAAAAAAAAAAAAAAATCTAATAATTGCAATTTAAAAATTTGCAATTAAATTTTGCATAACAAAGACAAAATAAAAAAAATGAAATTACATATACAGCTTATAATAAAAAATAAACAAAAAACATTATACAATTTTCTTTAATTAACAAGTTTAGGGTTATGGTAAGGGTTATAGTTAGGGGTTAGAGCTTCCCATTAGGGTTAGGGGGTTAGGGTTAGGGTTAAGGTTGTACCTTGAAGAACAAGTTAGGGTTAGGGTTTCCGGTTAGGGTTAGGGTTTCTGGTTAGGGTTGGGGTTTGCCATTAGGGTGAGGGGGTTATGGTTAGGGTTAAGGTTTTCCCCTTGAAGAACAAGTTAGGGTTAGGGCTTTCCCCTTGAAGAACAAGTTAGGGTTAGGGTTTCCGGTTAGTCTTAGGATTAGGGTTGATTAAAAATATTTAAAAAATTGCAAGTAAGATTTGCATAAAAAAGACAAAATAAATAAATAAAAAAAATGAAATGACATATACAGCTTATAATAAAAAATAAGCAAAAAGCATTATACAATTTTCTTATTCAATTAACAAGTTTAGGGTTATGGTAAGAGTTATGGTTTCCCATTAGGGTTAGGGATTCTAGTTAGGGTTATGGGTTAGGATTTCCCATTAGGGTTGGGGGTTATGGTGAGGGTTAAGGTTTTTCCCTTGAAGAACAAGTTAGGGTTAGTGTTTTTGGTTAGGGTTAGGATTTCTCGTTAGGGTTAGGGGTTAGGCTTAGGATTTTCCATTAGGGTTAGGGGTTTATGGTTAGGGCTTTCCCCTTGAAGAACAAGTTAGGTGCTACTCACTCTGGTCTCATTGAATGGCTGAAATAGTTAAATAATATTGTTTTTTGGGCTTTGGGAGGGTCCTATGATGTTATCTTAAATAAACGCTCCTAGACACAAACGCGGCTAAACGCAGCAAAATTGGCATTTTTAAATGCCGGTTTCAAGCTGTCAAAAAATTTGTTCAGAGGGGGTTGCCTCAGCATCCCGTGTACATTAGAGTTACCTTCAACTATGTAGCGTAAGAGCCTGCCTGATTGCATACGTATTGAAAGTGTTTAGGTTTGACCTCATGTTATTGCTTTAGGTAAATCTAAAGGAAAATTGTACAAGAAAATTGTATAATGTATGGCCAGCCTTAGCTATTTTGTTGCTAAAAAAAGGATTTGCAGCCAGTAAAAGATTTGTGTCACAGAAACCAAATGCGATTTAATGCTCATTTGCTAAGCCATTGGAGTTTTGCAGCATTGGAAGCTATCTACCAATCACCAGCTTCAGTAACTACTGATGTTATCCAATTCAGATGCTGGAGACTAGGGCACAACAGTAAATTGCAGCTGTCTATATAAACAGCAACTCTGTATCTAGGTATAAATTGCCAGTAAAAAACAGAGAGGGTTGTAGCTGTTACAGAACTCCGGATCATGGCCCAAAGTAAAGTGACCCTGTGCCCAGAGGGTGCACTCTAAAGCAGGGTGTCAGGGAAATAGGCGCATCCCTATGCACAACCTCGCAAGGTATGGCCATGTTAACACGCGTCAGCGCACTCGGAGGCACAATGTGTTTCTAAAACGAACGCCCGGTATTACGTTTGAGCAAGCGCGCGTACGCGATGGTGATACAAACGCATAACGTTACAACGTCGTAGGCGTACGAACGCAATGGCGCACATACGACATGACATAGGCGCCTTACCTATTTAAACGTTCTTCTGACAGTGCTGCATTGCTGGATTATCAGCTCGTCAGCTTCTCCTGTATACCCGTGTCTGTGATTTCTGCTATCTGATCTCCTGTGTACCGACCTGGCTTGTTTGACCTGCTCCTGTTGTTCTCCTGGCTCTGACTACTGGCTTGTACCCGACTTCCCTTGTCTGCTTCCCGCATCTGATCCCGGCTTGGCTCTTGGACTCCAATACTCCGGTCTCCGGCTCAGGACCCGTAGCTCCGACCTCAGGACTGATCTACTGTGTTTGACCCCTAGCCTGGCCTTGACCCTGCTACTGGACTTTCGTTCATTCTTCTCTTGGACTTCCCAAGCACGGTTGCCCCCAGAGTCTTGCTCTACTCAGTTCCTGTCATCTGCTGCTACTACCAGGCAACCCGTGCTTCTGTGAGCACTGCATCCCTGTGTCATCTTCAGGGCTGGACTGGCCTACCGGGATACCGGGAAATTTCCCGGTAGGCCGTCTGTACTCAGTGCCCTGGGGCCGCTTTTGTCCCTGAGCTGGCTGGCGTCAGCCCAATAAACTGCAGCGGCGGCCGCCGCACTTTGCTATGCACTGGCACTGCCTGTGTGTGCCTGTGCCGCCTCTTCTGATCTGGCTCCGTCTCTTCTCATCTGGCTCCGCCTCCGCCCATTGATATGCCTGAGAGTGAGGGGAGGAGCATGAGGACGCTGACTCCTAATTGAATTTCAGCCCATGCGGCGCCAGCACCGCTGATTTCTTCTGCTTTGACTCAGCCCGCCCACTAGACGTCTGCACGAGGAGAATAGGAGGACGGCCGCCCCTGGATCAGAACAGAAGAAGGTACCCCTGCCCTGAGCTCTCACTTTGTCTCTGTCTTTCTCTGTCACTCTCTCTCTATCTCTCGCTCTCCCTGTCTCTCTCTCTATCTCTCTCTGTCTCTCTCTCCTTCTCCCTGTCTGTCTGTCTCTCTCTCCCTGTCTCTCTCTCTCCCCTTCTCCCTGTCTGTCTCTCTGTCCCTCTCCCTCTCTCTCTCTCTTTCTCTCCCTCTCTCCCTTTCTCCCTCCCTCCCCCTGGGGGGGGGGGGGTGCAAAGTACTGAAAAAACAAACAAATATCAATTGCCACCACTGTACCCATCAATCTCAGACACTGTGCCAAACGCAGCCACTGTGCCCTCAAACGCAGCCACTGTACCCATCAAACGCAGCCACTGTGCCCTCCAAACTCAGCCACCGTGCCCTCCAAACGCAGCCACCGTGCCCGTCAAACGCAGCCACCGTGCCCGTCAAACGCAGCCACCGTGCCCGTCAAACGCAGCCATCCTGCCCGTCAAACGCAGCCACCGTGCCCGTCAAACGCAGCCACCGTGCCCGTCAAACGCAGCCATCCTGCCCGTCAAACGCAGCCACCGTGCCCGTCAAACGCAGCCACCGTGCCCGTCAAACGCAGCCACCGTGCCCGTCAAAGGCAGCCACCGTGCCCTCAAACGCAGCTACCGTGCCCGTAAAACGCAGCCACCCTGCCCGTCAAACGCAGCCACCGTGCCCGTCAAACGCAGCCACCCTGCCCGTCAAACGCAGCCACCGTGCCCGTCAAACGCAGCCACCGTGCCCTCAAACGCAGCCACCGTGCCCGTCAAACACAGCCACCGTGCCCTCAAACGCAGCCACCGTGCCCGTCAAACGCAGCCACCGTGCCCGTTAAACGCAGCCACCGTGCCCATCAAATGCAGCGACGGTGCCCGTCAAACGCAGCCACCGTGCCCGTCAAACGCAACCACGGTGCCCATCAAACGCAACCACCGTGCCCATCAAACGCAGCCACTCTCTCTCTCTCTCATTTTTTGCAGCTAAAAAAAGTGCTTTTTTAAATATGTTTTTGCAGTTTTTTTGGGGGGGGGGGGGGGCGCAAAGTACTGAAAAAATAAAATAAAACTCAATTGCAGCCTCACTGTGCCCATAAATTGCCACCACCGTACCCATCAAACGCAGCCACAGTGCCCGTCAAACGCAGCCACCGTGCCCATCAAACGCAGCCACCGTGCCCATCAAACGCAGCCACTCTCTCTCTCTCTCTCCGTCTCTCTCCCTGTCTCTATCTCTCTGTCTCTCTCTCTCTCTCTCCCTCTCTCTCTCTCTCATTTTTTGCAGCTAAAAAAAAGTGCTTTTTTTAAATATGTTTTTGCATTTTTTTTGGGGGGGGGGGGCGCAAAGTACTGAAAAAATAAAATAAAACTCAATTGCAGCCTCACTGTGCCCATAAATTGCCACCACTGTACCCATCAAACGCAGCCACTGTGCCCGTCAAACGCAGCCACAGTGCCCGTCAAACGCAGCCACCGTGCCCGTCAAACGCAGCCACCGTGCCCGTCAAACGCAGCCACCGTGTCCTCAAATGCAGCCACCGTGCCCATCAAACGCAGCCACCGTGCCCGCCAAAGGCAGCCACTCTCTCTCTCCCCGTCTCTCTCCCTGTCTCTCTCTCTCTCTCTCTCTCTCTCATTTTTTGCAGCTAAAAAAAGAGTGCTTTTTTAAATATGTTTTTGCAGTTTTTTTTGGGGGGGGGGGCGCAAAGTACTGAAAAAATAAAATAAAACATCAATTGCAGCCTCACTGTGCCCATAAATTGCCACCACTGTACCCATCAAACGCAGCCACTGTGCCCTCAAACACAGCCACTGTGCCCTCAAACGCAGCCCTTGCCCATCAAACGCAGCCA
Organism: Lithobates pipiens; assembly: GCF_037356315.1. Lineage (NCBI taxonomy): Eukaryota > Metazoa > Chordata > Amphibia > Anura > Ranidae > Lithobates > Lithobates pipiens. The sequence continues at coordinate 23,825,919 of NW_027507696.1, read as the reverse complement.
CTGTGCCAAACGCAGCCCTTGCTCCGTCAAACACAGCCACTGTGCCTGTCAAACTCAGCCACTGTGCCCGTCAAACGCAGCCACTGTGCCCGTCAAACGCAGCCACTGTGCCCTCAAACACAGACATTGTGCCCTCAAACGCAGCCACTGTGCCCTCAAACTCAGCCACTGTGCCCTTCAAATTCAGCCACTGTGCCAAACGCAGCCACTGTGCCATCAAACGCAGCCACCGTATCCATAAATTGCCATCACTGTGCCATCAAATGCAGCCACTGTGTCATCATACATAGCCGCTGTACCATCAAACACAGCCATTGTACCCATAAATTGCCACCACTGTGCCATCAAGCGCAGCCACTGTGCCACTGCCATCAAACGCAGCCACTGTAACCATCAAATGCCACCAGTTTGCACCATCAGATGCTGCCAGTGCCCCCCCCCCCCCACCTGGCACTTACCTCGGGTCAGCGCTGTCCTCCACGCTCCCCACCCTCCAAGTCCTCAATGTCTTCTCCCGTCCTCTCTTGCTATGATTGGACGCCTGATAGGCATTCAATCACAGCACCTGTCGCTTCAGCCAATCAGATGACAGGTAACCAGACCCGATGCACCTGATTGGCTGAGAGGCGGGTCAGTGTTAGGGAAGCAATTTATTTGATTCCCTAACACAGTGCTGTGTCATCAAACGTAGCCGCTGTATCATCAAACACAGCCACTGTACCCATAAATTGCCACCACTGTGCCATCAAGCGCAGCCACTGTGCCATCAAACGCAGCCACCGTATCCATAAATTGCCATCACTGGGCCATCAAGCTCAGCCACTGTGCCACTGCCATCAAATGCAGCCACTGTGTCATCAAATGTAGCCGCTGTACCATCAAACACAGCCACCGTACCCATAAATTGCCACCACTGTGCCCATCAAACGCAGCCACTGTGCCATCAAACACAGCCACCGTACCCATAAATTGCCACCACTGTGCCATCAAACGCAGCCACTGTTCCAAACGCAGCCCTTACGCCATCAAACGCAGCCACTGTGCCCCGTCAAACGCAGCCACTGTGCCCCGTCAAACGCAGCCACTGTGCCCGTCAAACACAGCCACTGTGCCCGTCAAACGCAGCCACTGTGTCATCAAACACAGCCACCGTACCCATAAATTGCCACCACTGTGCCATCAAACGCAGCCACTGTTCCAAACGCAGCCCTTGCGCCATCAAACGCAGCCCTTGCGCCCGTCAAACGCAGCCACTGTGCCCGTCAAACGCAGCCACTGTGCCCGTCAAACGCAGCCACTGTGCCCGTCAAACGCAGCCACTGTGCCCAACGCAGTTTTTTGGGGGGGGGGGGGGGCCAAACTGAAAAAAAATAAAAAATAAAACATCAATTGCAGCCTCACTGTGCCCATAAATTGCCACCACTGTACCCATCAAACGCAGCCACTGTGCCCTCAAACACAGCCACTGTGCCCTCAAACGCAGCCACTGTGCCAAACGCAGCCCTTGCTCCGTCAAACACAGCCACTGTGCCCTCAAACGCAGCCTCTGTGCCCTCAAACGCAGCCACTGTGCCCATCAAACGCAGCCCTTGCCCATCAAACGCAGCCACTGTTCCAAACGCAGCCCTTGCGCCATCAAACGCAGCCACTGTGCCCGTCAAACGTAGCCCCTGTGCCCTCAAACGCAGCCACTGTGCCCATCAAATGCAGCCACTGTGCCAAACGCAGTTTTTTGGGGGGGGGCAAACTGAAAAAAATAAATAAATAAAACATCAATTGCAGCCTCACTGTGCCCATAAATTGCCACCACTGTACCCATCAAACGCAGCCACTGTGCCCTCAAACACAACCACTGTGCCCTCAAACGCAGCCCTTGCCCATCAAATGCAGCCACTGTGCCAAACGCAGCCCTTGCTCCGTCAAACACAGCAACTGTGCCCGTCAAACGCAGCCCTTGCCCATCAAACGCAGCCACTGTGCCAAACTCAGCCCTTGCACCATCAAACGCAGCCTCTGTGCCTGTCAAACGCAGCCTCTGTGCCTATCAAACGCAGCCTCTGCGCTCTCAAACTCAACCACTGTGCCCGTCAAACGCAGCCACTGTGCCCATCAAACGCAGCCCTTGCCCATCAAACACAGCCACTGTTCCAAACGCAGCCCTTGCGCCATCAAATGCAGCCACTGTGCCCGTCAAATGCAGCCACTGTGCCCTCAAATGCAGCCACTGTGCCAAACGCAGCCCTTGCACCGTCAAACGCAACCACTGTGCCCGTCAAACGCAGCCACTATGCCCGTCAAACGCAACCACTGTGCCCTATGTATATATATAATGCACTTTTCAAATATGCTTTAAAATGTATGGTTTTCTTTTTTTATGAACAAGAAAATAATGACGTTATGCTGCTGGGCTGGTATAATAATGCTATGGGGCTGGTATGAAATTATTTCCAGGGCTGGTTTTCATTCCCAGTCCGGCCCTAGTCATCTTCAGGGTTGTGCTGCACTCGGCCGCAAGGGGAGCCCTCTCAGCATCTCGGCCTCCCTCCAAACTTGTGACACAGGAATATGCAATTACCAGACCTCCAGCTGTTGCAAAACTACAAGTCACATCATGCCTCTGGCTCTGGGTGTCATGCTTGTGGCTGTCAGAGTCTTGCTATGCCTCATGGGATTTGTAGTTCTGTTACAGCTGAAGGTCAGCTAATTGCATATCCCTGCACGTATTTACTTATCATAAACAAGCAGTAAAAGCACCTTAAAAGAAGCCCTCATTCACCTTTTGTACCTATAAGCATTATGGAGATATTAGTATACAAATTTCACACTGAAGACAAATTTCACACTAATAAGAGCAGCCTGTCAGCCCATTAATGTAAACAAATATCAAGTGTTTCTAAGCCAGTGATGGTGAACTTTGGCACCCCAGATGTTTTGGAACTACATTTCCCATGATGCTCAACTATACTGCAGAGTGCATGAGCATCATGGGAAACAGTTCCAAAACATCTGGGGTGCCAAGGTTCACCTTCACTGTTCTAAGCTGTTAGAACCCGACTGAGGCCCGGTTCACACTGGTACGACATACACTCTGACCTTGGGAGAACATGTCGCAAGATGTGTGTAAATCAATTGTTCCCTATGAAAGCCATTTTAACTGGTCTGACACAAGTCGGTTAGACTTTAGAAAAGGTTCTGCAGTACTTTGGTCTGTTTTGAGCCCATTCACTATCATTGAATTGGGATCAAAGTCAGATTCTTGGCCTAACCATCTGACTTGTGACATCTGACATGGGGATTACAGCAGCAGGAAAAAGAATTTATGTCACACTGGGATTGTTTTGATTGGTCAAAGGACAAGTCAGAGCAAAATCGTATCCTGTTCAATCAAGTCAGACTGGAGTTGGACCGAAGTAGGACTGATGTAGGACCAAAGTAGGATGACAGTCATACAACAGTCGTCTTGTACCAGTGGGAACGTGGCCTAAAACCCAACTTTAGCCTCTTTGTTGTGGCCTTTGCGAATACATTTATTCACCTTACAATCAGCTAGAGAGGACAGTGAGGGTTTGTTTTAAAGCTGTTTACTGCTTGTTAAGCAGCCCATTGCCCACAGGTGCACTTAATAGTAGATATGAATGAATGGGAGTGCAGAGCGCAAAAGACCCCATGCACACCACTAGATTTTCTGCAGATTTTTGTCTTCAGATTTACCAAAACCATGTAGTGCAAGGGCCTGCCTGATTGCATACAAATTGAAACTCTTAAGGTTTGACCTCATATTATATAGTTTTGGTAAATCTGAGGCCAACTATATACACTCACTGGCCACTTTTTTAGGTACACCTTGCTAGTACCAGGTTGGGCCTCCTTTTGCCTTCAGAACTGCCTTAATTCTTCGTGGCATAGATTCAGCAAGGTGTTAGAAACATCCCTCAGAGATTTTGGTCCATATTGATGTAGCGGATGACATTTTGGACAAAGTGTCATTCATATGTAAATTTAGTTTTTGCCTTGGAACAGTAGTGGGGTTCTGAGGGTTAATTATGTAGGTTAACTTTGACATCAGTTTGGCCAGGCTGTGTTAGAAGTTCTGCTTAGTGAGGTGAACATGACAAGCCAGAACCAGGCATGGTTGGATGTTTTGGGTATCAGCCTTCTCGGAACCAAACAGTTGGTGTGCCGAGCCCCGCTGAGAAGTCTGGGAAGGGGTACTTAAGACGTTGAGGTTACGCGTTCAGGAGGAGTTTGTGAGGCCTGTGTGGTCTGTTCTTGTTTCCAGGACCAGGGTAGCCCTGCGAGGGGTCCCGTTCATGAGGTGTTTGCCATCCCGCAACATGCTCCTGTTGGTTACCCCCAATAGACCCGCCTGGTCTGGGGTAGGGATCCGTCTGTTCCCGAGTCTCGGAACTGGCTGGTCCGAGGCGCAGTAACTGAGGGAGGATTCAAGGTGTCCAGGTGTGCTCTCGGCTTGGAGGGGCACCACAGCTCATGAAAGTGACCGGGGGAGGACTCTTTGGAGGAGGGCCGACAAGTGGCATCCTGAGAAGTGCCTGGTTACTGAGTTGGGAAGGACATTGATCAATCCACGCTTTTTTCCAGTACTATCAAGGAGACAGAGAACGTTCCAGGTACTGAGGAAAAAGGTTCCTGTTCACTTTCAGTTACAACTGTCCACATTCAGAGAGTTTTTATAAGTTCTGAATCAACGTGCTGATTGCCATGATCTCTGGCTGGAGATCTGTTCAGCCTTGAAGTGCCCAGCTGCGAGTGGCTACTCTCTGGGTGGAATTAGAGACTTTGTTAGATTTGCAGTTCAAGGTGCCTGAGTTCTTCACCCTTGCCCTCTGTTCCTATACGAGTGTTGTGGATGTTACCCCTGCAAAATAAAACCTTTCAAAAGGGCTTTATTGGTGTCAGCGTCCAAGTTGTTGTATATCAACCCTGGGAACCCCTAGACGTGGAAGAACAAGCCAAACGGAGGTAACCGGTAAGCCCAATAAGTCAAGGTTGACCTACAAAGGGTTATGGCCACTACATTGACATGATAGCATTATGCAGTTGCTGCAGATTTGTCGGCTGCACAACCATGATGCCAATCTCCCATTCCACCATATCCCATGACTGTGGAGGCCATTGGATTACAGTAAATTCATTGTCATGTTCAAGAAACCAGTTTGAGATGATTTGAGTTTTGTGACATGGGGGTTGATTTACTAAAGGCAAAAGACTGTGCACTTTTGCAAAGTGCAGTTGCACTATACAAGTGCAGTTGCTCCAAAGCTTAGTAAATGATCCTCCAATCATGTGCAAGCAAAATATTTTTTTTATTTTACTTGCACGTGATTGGGTACTTTTTGCAAAGTGAAGCTTTACCTCATTTACTAAGCTCTGGAGCAACTGCACTTGCAGAGTGCACAGTATTTTTGTCTTTAGTAAATCAACCCCATGGAGTATTATCCTGCTGGAAGTAGCCATCAGAAGATGGGTACACTGCAGTCATAAAGGGGTGGACATAGTCAGCAACACTTCTCACTACCACTGTAGGCCGTGGAGTTTGAATGATGCTCAATTGGTACTAAGAGGCCCAAAGTGTGCCAGGAAAATATCCCCCACACCATTACACCACCACACCCAGCCTGAACAGTTGATACGAATCAGGATGGATCCATGTTTCATCTTGTTTACCCCAAATTCTGACCCCACCATCTGAATGTTACAGCTAAAATAGGACTGGATATTTGTTCTCTCTCTGTAAACCCTAGGGATGGTTGTGGGATGGTTGTGGGTGAAAATCCCATTAGATCAGCAGTTTTTGACATACTCAAACCAGCCCGTCTGGCACCAACAACCATGTCACATTCAAAGTCACTTAAATCTTCTTTCTTCTGCATTCTGATGCTTGGTTTGAACTTTGTCAACTTCAGCAAGTTTTCTTCACCACTACACCAATTGAATAGGTGTGTATATAATAAAGTGGCTGGTGAGTGTAAGTGCAAATGCACAAAAGGTGCTGTTATATTTTAAGGTCGAAAATTTTTAAAGGATGGTTTGGGTTATATAACATGTAAGCCCAGCTGTCCCCATCACCATCTTCATTCAATGTAGGTCCTTCTGTGCAGACCTAAGAATGGCAGATGGTCAAATATACATATCCTGGGAAGTACTTATTTAAAATAAGTACAATATTTTTGAACTGGTTGAAAGCACAGTACTATCCATGCACGGTTTTTTCCTCTTAGGGCATAATACAGAGTCTGCATAAAAATGAGTTCCCCATTAGGACATATGGGGGAAAAGCCATGCATACAACACTGCAGAGCCCACCCATAAATATTACATGTGGACGGCAAAAGGGCAGCTGGGTTTATATCTTATATAATTATAATTGTTTAATTATGGTTTATAGTACTGTGATCCTGATTCAGTTTAAGATTCTATGAACACTAGAAATTAAACAAAACATCCAGATCACGTTTGTGATGGGAACTGAGCATTCTTACTTCTCATTGGGGCAGAAAGATGAATTGGGCTGGGCTGTTACTGTAGTTTCTATGGATGCTGATTCTGCAACCCCAATGAATTTATATTGTACTGCTATGTAATTCTTTCCCATTCACATGTTACACTAGTGATGATTTTTGTAACATATCAGATGCAAAGTTCATTGATCGGAACTTGGCAGAGATAACTTCAGGTTCTTAGAATTTCTAATTATGAACAACATTTGTTGGTACCTATAGCCATCAAAAGGATACTAATGTAGTCAAAATAATGCTAACCTTCATGTTCAAAGGATGGGTAAGGACAAGACTTGTAGGTGTTACCTACCTGCAGCAGAAGAAGAAAAAAGGTATTCTGCCCTGCCAGACAGAGCTGTGCTGTTTAGCAAAGCTGAGTAAATTTCATGAATGTTGTGGAGAAGTTTAAAGCAGTGTTCCATTATAGAAAAATATCCTAAGCTTTGAACATCTCATGCAGCACTGTTCAATCCATCATCCGAAAATGGAAAGAGTATCGCACAACTGCAAACCTACCTAGACTTGGCCATCCACCTAAACTGACAGGCCGGGCAAGGAGAGCATTAATTAGAGAAGCAGCCAAGAGGCCCATGGTAACTCTGGAGAAGCTGCAGAGATACACAGAAACTGTTTCTGCCTCTGCCCCAGTGGTCTGGTTCCAGACAAGATGGATGAGTGGAGTGGGTTGTTTTCAGCTTCCTCATCCATCTGTCACCTGGGCTTTCCCTTGGTTTCTACAGTGGGTAAGTGGGTCTTCTCACCCGCTGCCTTGAGGGTATGTATGGCTGTCTCCTTCTCACTACATAAGAAGCTCCATCTGTCTATCAGCCCTAGTTCTTCTCCACCTCTTTGGCCAAGAGGCAGCTGTGTGACTTAACTATCCAGTGCTTTCTCACTCAGTTTCATGGCTGGCTGTTTGTTCTCTGAAAGGATACATTGAGATTGTTTGTTTTTCTAAGAATACATTGTTGTGCAATAAACCAATCTACTCCATCTGTCACTGAAATCCTGCAAGCTCAGGTAGAGCTGTACCACAGGTTAGAACCATCCCATGGATGGATTGGCTGCAGACCAGGCCTGATTGATTACCTTCTGATGGGCTGTGTGGGACTCTGATCACAAGTGATTTAGTTTCTCACTGTGTAGCACTGCCTCCTTGAGGACTGCTGAAAATGACTTGCTCATCTGCATGGCCATGACCAAGTGAACCTTCCAACCCACCTGACATTCTTGGTTCAGACATCCTTGTAACACTATGCCGCAAGAATAAAACAACTCAGTAATATTAGGCTCTGAAATGTTAGCCAACTCAGCGCCAACTCAGCAAACAAATTCCTCCCAAGGACACAAACAATGGTTCAGCAATATATTATTTACACATATGTACACTATATTTAGTTCCAAAGTCACCTCCTATGAAATGTTTAAGTTAACTACTTATGTGGCTACTTTGAGAAAGATGTAATCTAGCCAGCCTATGCTATCTTAGCAGGCCTACTGAAGGTAATGTATATATATAAGCTTTCCTATGAGAGATGGCGAAAGAGTTCCACGTTGCAGATCTGTTGTTCTTCGCTAGTTGGTTGGAGCTCGTAAACTGTAATCCGTTTGGTTGTAAATAAAGCAATAGGTGCCTAGTGGTGAAGAGCTAAGGCGTCTGAGCACAATATTCAAGTAATGCAGTAAAATATTCTTGGGGTAAAGATGTCTATGCACAGTGTGCGGTAATAGTGACAATGCATAGATAAAAAGTCAAGCAATTTGCCCTCTCACCAACGGAAAAAGCGATCCGAGGTCTTCTGGACAGGAACACATGTAGCAGCACTCGGACAGAGGATCTGCTGTCTCGGTCTTCCAAAGTGAAACTTGCCCCACGCACCCACTCTGACAGACAGGCGATCTAAGAGATGTTAGCAACAGGATGTCCAACAGCAGATAACAGAGATAGGCCCCTCAGGCCTCGGGGTGGAACTAAAGCTCTACGTGGTAGGCAGCAACCTCTTTCTCCCTGTTACACAAAGAGGTCCGTCTTGCGTCAGACCCAGGAGGAGGAGAATTCTGTGTGGAATTCTCACTCTTTTTATATTCCCACCCAGCAATCATCAAGTCACTGCGAAATCCCTGGGATGTGTAGTCTTAGGGTACATGGTTGCATAGTAGCAGTCTGAAGGAGAACTATACGTCCCATAATTCACTTTGTTGGACGCACAGATATGTGGTCACTGATTGCACTGATTACCAAAGAGACAATCGATGTCTAGAAACACTGAAAGGTATGGTGCTTTCTGCTGACAGTCCACATTTCTACACTAGCATTACTAGTTTATTATTTATTCTAGCTTCTGGCTTCTAGGGTATGTTCTTTCTGCACTGTTTTTTTAAATTAAATTCTGGAACTTGTAGTCCATTCTAACTAGGTGTAGGTGTAGAAGGAGTCTGTTCCCATTCCCCCATGCCTCTTAGTGCGTGGTATAGGAGGTGGGTGGTCTGTCTGCATGGCAGAACATGCCCTGAGGAATATTATCAGTGGTGGCTGGTGCTCCAACGATGGGGGGGCAGCAGACGGACCTGACACGCCCCCCCCCCATCGCTCCAGCCCACACCCATCCCCCCATCGGCAGGTCCCTCACCCTGTACTGATAGGCGACAGCAGAGGTGCTTCCCCCCTCAGTCTCAATCCTATAGTAGATGCTACAAAAAAAATGCCATGCACCGATGAAATGTTTGGGTTTGGCTTGAGAAAAGGTGGCAACCCTAATCCCGCTGCCATTTTGTTTAGCTGGTTAGTGGCCATGGAGGAGGAGGGAGCGAGTGGGCTGTCATTTACTACTGTGTATACATCGACATGTGTGACATGTGTGACTCGATAGTCACATGGGCTGCTCAGATGTGATAGGGAGGAAATGCTCAGCATAGAAACACACTGAAAACTGAACATGTGCAGAGTTGCCACCACCGCTGCAAAATCCCTAGCTGAATTGGGGATATGAACAGAAGGTGAAGATAGATAGCAGCAGGATGAACCAGGTTTTTAGCAGAATGCAGAAAACGAATCTCATAGTGACTGAGTGAGTATGAACAGCATGTACCGTATTTATCGGCGTATAACACGCACTTTTCTCCCCTTAAAATCAGGGGAAAATCGTGGGTGCGTGTTACACGCCAATCCCCCATCGATCCCCCACCGATTGTGAGCCGCCGAGATACATAGCCGAGTGTACTCAGCTCGGCTCACAGTCCTGCCCAGTCCTGCCCTATGATGGACATAACACAGGGATTGGGCGTGACTATGAGCAAAGCTTAGTACACTCGGCTACTCTCTGCTCTGCTCGGGACTGTGAGAGGACCCGAGAGCCTCCGAGATACACAGGACTCTGTATCTCGTGGCACCATTTTTAAACTGCAAGACTGCAATGACAAGGCTGCAAATGACAAGGCTGCAAATGACACTGGGGCAAGACTGCAATGACAAGGCTGCAAATACTACTGGGGCAAGACTGCAATAACAAGGCTGCAAATGACAAGGCTACACTGACAAGGCTGCAAATGACACTGGGGCAAGGCTACAAATGACAAGGCTGCAATGACAAGTCTGCAAATGACACTGACAAGGCTGCAAATGACACTGACAAGGCTGCAGATGGACACTGATAAGGCTGCATTGATGGGCATTTAAATGTAAGTTTTTTCCTTAAACTTCCCTCCTAAATGTTTTTTTCCTTAAAATTGCCTCCTAAACTTGGGGTATGTGTTATACGCCGGCACGTGTTGTACGCTGATAAATACGGTAATACACCATTTATTGAGAGTTTTTGATGATGTGGGTTTAGTGACACTTTATTTTTGTGGTTCACTTATTACATTTAAAAAAGAGAAACTATTTAACAGTAGTCTGTTTTGTGCAAAATACCTAACAAAAGTTGTATTTTCTTTCTGTTGTCTGTGAAAGAAAAACAGAAATTGCAGAGGAGGCCTTTGGACAAATATCTGGAAAATTAATTAAGATAATTGGATCTGAAATTGGATCAGTGATGATTTCTCTGTAAAGTGCCTGCCAATGATTTAGTAATTTGTTTGTTCTTAGATATTTATTCCTTGTAGACTTGAGGCTGATTAGGCTGTCACAGTAAGATAAAGAATAATATGTTTCTTCCTTTTAAATTAAACATAGCATCATGGCAACACAGGTATTGTCTAGCTTTTGTGAGTTCAGGCACTGATGTGTAGGAGAAGGCCTGGCTTGCAGTCTCCACTCCAATTCATCCCAAAGGTGTTCTATTGGGTTGTGCAGGCCAGTCAAGTTCCTCCACCCCAAACTCACTCATCCATGTCTTTATGGAGAGGGGATTATGGTGTGGGGTTATTTTTCAGGGGTTGTGCTTTCCCCCTTAGTTCCAGTGAAGGGAACTCTTAAGGCGTAAGCATACCAAGACATTGTGGACAATTTCATGCTCCCAACTTTGTGGAGACAGTTTGGGGATGGCCCCTACCTGTTCCAACATGGCTGTGTACCAGTGCACAAAGCAAGGCCCATAAATATATGGATGTTTGGGTTGGAGGAACTTGACTGAACTGCACAGAGTCTTGACCTCAACCCTGCTCGTCCACATCAGTGCTTGACCTCACAAATGCTCTTCTGGAAGAATGGTTAAATATTCCCATAAACACACATAGACATAGACCTCATGGACAGCCTTCTCAGAAGAGTTGAAGCTGTTATAGCTGCAAAGTGTAGAGCCACTCAATATTGAACCCTATGGACTAAGATTGGGATGCCATTAATGTTCATGTGCATGTAAAGGCAGGTGTCCCAATACTTTTGTTATATATATAATGCTCACCCCATGACCCATGTCTCTCTTTACCTGTTCAGAAGCTGCCAGGCCCGAACAGCAGTTCCAAGCACACCGACAAACACAGGCTAGGGGAGTTGTGTTTGGGATTGACATGATGTCAGATACATATTCATAACTTAGTGGCTTAATTTATTTGTGGAAGCTTCTTCCAGGGGCAGACAGGAGCAGACAATCATCAACCTTAGGGAAACCTGGCCAGATCTGAAAAATAGATTATTGCTCCACTGAGTATAGCAAAGCCAATAACTAAATTGAGGCTGACTAGGGCAGGGTGCTACATCTACAACATTGTTTCTCAAACCCTTTCCAGTCAGGGTGCCCTCAAAGTATTTTCAGTCTCATGGCACCCCATTCTAAAGCTTGGTTCACATTACCGCATTTCGGAAAACATGTTTGTAGCACTAACCCCCGAAGGAGCTGCTGGTTATTTTTGGGCTTACCGTTACCTTCTGCTCTCCTTGTGGCACGTCTAGGGGATGTCCTGTGGTAAATAGCCCAGTAACTCGAGACTGACAACAGATCCACTTGAATGGAATTTATTTGCAAAACTCAGTCAATTAAACAGTCTTTCAACTTGGGATCAGAGGTTTTGGAAGGAAGTTCAGGAACTCTTAGTGTCAAAGTAAAAAAAACGTTGAAGAACTTGCTTACTTTGACTGCATCCAGAGAGTAGCCATTCGCAGCTGGATGGTCACCCAGGTTGGACAGTCCCTCTCTCACAAGGCCTAGCAGCCAACAAGGTGCTTACTCAGGAACAAGTCTCTGCCACAGATGTTGTTGTAGAACATACAAAATAATATCTCTACCACAGACGTGGTTGTAGAACATGTAGGGAAACTAAAATTGAAACACTTGTAGGATACCTGGATCTTTCAGCCTGCTCGGCAATATCCACAAGACTGGATTCTCTCAATTACTTCAGCCCTTCCAGGCTCTTGTTAAAAAAACCAACCCGTACGTGGTATTCTTCTAAAGAGTCCTCCCCTGGAATGCTCGAAGTACTCTGGGTCTCTCCCGACCGGAGATGGCACCCAACCACCTCAGAATCCTCCTTTAGTTTCCTTGCCTCGGGCTAGCCAGCCCCGAGGCATTAAAGTCGGGTGGATTCGCACCCCAGGCCATAGCCTTCCTGGGGGCTGGTCAGGAGGACCAGAACCATGAAGTCAGCACATCATACTGGACCGGAACCCCAAACCACGTGACGTGCGCATCTTAAATACCCTCTCCCAGAGGGCACAGCGAGAGGGCCACTTCCACTGATAACTTAAGCACCTAACCAGACCATAGTTCCACGCCTGTCACAAGAGGCAGTGCCTGTGCCCAGGCTGAACATCTCATAGTCCAGTCAGACTGATGCAGAGGTCCAATTTAGACAAATAAACCCAAACCAAACTGCAGTTTAGGCAAAGTTTAACTTTGAAAAACGCATAGCGCATGCTCTTCAGGAAAGACAGGAAAAAAGAAACCCAGAGCTAACAACTAGTCCTACCAAAAAAAAAAAACATTAGAGTACCTGAATGTTAGTGTGGGAAAGGGGAAAAGAGAGAGGGAAAACAATAGTAACATTTCCATATAGTATCAAAACACAGATTTATCTCACATTAAAGTTACCACCCAAGCCTGTCTATCTAACCCACCCATTCTCCGGCGGTTTGATAGATGCTCTCCAGTGAATCCTGGAAAAGAAAAGAACATATATACAATACTTTACACCTAAACTATTAGAAGGCAGGATTCCACCAATCTCCATGGATTCCTCTCCTCTAAACTCTAAAACCGTTTTTTTTTCTCTGTAACACAATGCTAATTGTGCCGACTCATGCAACCTAGTGGTATGCACCGCTGAAGTGCAGTCTCTAACTTAAAACAGTTTAAATGTTCTTGATGATCCTTTCTCTGTGTGACTGGCTCTGTCTAACTACCCCGTAGCTTCAAAAGAAAATGCAAAGAGATGAAGACCCGGAGAAGCTCTCCTTGCAAATTTCAAAGTCTTGACTCAGGAACAGTTCACCGGTAGAAACGGGGATCAGGCAAAGATAAGTCTTTCCCTTGTGCATCCACAGTAGTAATAAAGTACATGGCACTGTCTTTATCCAGTCTGCAGATCACAACTTTGTCCTCATAGATGTGCCGACCATAGCTCCAATGCCGTAGACATCCGACAAACCGTTCATAGAGCCCCAGTGAGAAAGCCTTCTTCCGGACCGGCTTTGGTACTTTTAAATAGCTCCAAACATCGTCCTTGTACCAGGCCTCACAGTTCTTTTCAATAACAGTCATAATGTCCCTTGGAACATAGGGGAATTCCAACCCGTACTCATTAGCTACTCTCTTATGAAGGAGTCTCTGTGACCTTGCAAGTCTCGGTAATGCATGGGCACTTCCTTCCCCAGGTGGTATGCAGGAGTTTGGGGACCGTTGTACCAATGTGGCAGAGTCCCTTTTAAGTGTGGGCAGTTTAGGCAAAGTTTAACTTTGAAAAACGCATAGCGCGTGCTCTTCAGGAGCCGCTGCTACATGTACAATATTGAATGCATTCCAGATATGCAGATAAACACGCTGTTCTTTAGCTGACACCCAGGGATACCATTACTTTGTAATGGTACCCTTGCTCATTGGCAAACACAGTGCTTTTCAGTGTGATGCCTTTAAAAAAAAAGGAATTTAAAACCACATAAACCACGTGGTTAAGCTGTTTTTACCACCTTCAACTACTCCCCTTTAGCTGTAGAATTAGCAGCCAGGGTCAGATACATACTGTGCTCATAGCTGGATGGGGCTGTGCTGCAACAGTATTGCACATGGTTGGATCATGTTGATGCTGCATTTAGGGGGTTAAAACAGAAGTGTGTATGTATGTCTTTCTTGACCTCTAATCCCGTATCATCAGAACTGCTTTTTTAGGGCTCTCTCATTATAGCATGACATGCAGTAAAAATAACTGTATAAAAATGAAGGGCTTATTCACATGCACTTTGCTCTCTGAAGAACAATCGGCATCTGGATCATTCTTCGGATAGCATTTGACAGGCAATGAGAAGATGTATTACCTCCTCACCGCCTGCTTTAACCCCTCACTAGCACGCTGCAACCGCATGCATTGCATGCAGTTGTGGGGTGCATGCAGAACAATGCCATTCACTTGAATGAGTTGCATTTGGCGGGGTATATTATTCCTGCACCAGCTGAGAAATAAGACATTGCAACCACTGAATGTGTACACCCCAGCTGCTGGCGCTGCAGCTAAAAGTGGTAGCAGTTGGGGAGCCGTAATAGCACAGGTCATCTGTGGGATTTTACCACCTCCCAACCCCACATGTGACTGGGTCCTAAGTGCTCATTCACATAGGTACTCAGTCTGTATCAATGAGTGGTTTGTTCATGTGGCTGAAGCTGACTGTTATTCTATAGGGGTGCAGCAGCTGTATGAAAACAGGTCCTAATTTGACAGACAGGGGTGAGTGGCATGCACACTGTCTGTGTTTGGAGCCATAACCCTGTACCCACACACCTGTCAAATTACAACGCACAACTGAGCTTTTACAACTTCTGCATACCCATAACATAACACAGGCTGCCTGCACACAGCTCTGGGCAGATCAAACCAAATAAACAAACCTCTGACTTACACTGTACAGTGAGACCTGGAGCGATAGAAATGTAATGAAAGTAGCAGGGGTGTAACTAGAAATCACAGGGCCCCATAGCAAAATGTTGTATGGGCCCCCCCTCACCCAGGGGCAGATCCAGAGTCTGGTCTCGGGAGGGGTACTGGTAGAAAATACTTTTTTGGGGGCAGTTTATTGGGGCAATGGCTGATGTTGGCGCTTCAATTATCATGGCACCATTTGTGTTATGGTGTCAGGATGATTGAAACACATTATTTCTATTATTACATTGTTATAGAAAATTAAATAGTTCAACTCACCATAATGCAGAATCAGTGGGAGCCCCGAGTGTGTCACCTGCCCCCAGATGCAGATTGTCACTTGTCTCAAGTTGCGGATTGTCCACCTGCCACACATTGCGGATTGTCCACTTGTCACGTCACCTGCCACCCATTGCGGATTGTCCACTTGTCACGTCACCTGTCACCCATTGTGGATTGTCCACTTGCCACATCACCTGCCACTCATTGCAGATTGTCCACTTGTCACGTCACCTGCCACCCATTGCGGATTGTCCACTTGTCACGTCACCTGTCACCCATTGTGGATTGTCCACTTGCCACATCACCTGCCACTCATTGCAGATTGTCCACTTGCCACACGTTTCAAATTGTCCACTTTCCACGTCACCTGCCACCCATTGTGGATTGTCCACTTGCCACGTCACCTGCCACGCATTGCGGATTGTCCACTTGCCACGTGACCTGCCACCCATTGTGAATTGTCCACTTGCCACATCACCTGCCACTCATTGGAGATTGTCCACTTGCCACAAGTTGCAGATTATCACTTGCCACACATTGCAAATTGTCCACTTGCCATGTCACCTGCCACCCATTGTGGATTGTTCACTTGTCACGTCACCTGCCACGCATTGCGGATTGTCCATTTGCCACGTCACCTGCCACCCATAGCAGTTTGTCCATTTGCCACGTCACCTGCCACCCATTGCGGATTGTCCATTTGCCACGTCACCCGCCACCGATTGTGGTTTGTCCACTTGCCACGTGACCTGTCATACATTGCGGATTGTCCACTTGCCACGTAACCTGTCACACATTGTGGATTGTCCACTTGCCACGTCACCTGCCACCCATTGTTGATTGTCCATTTGCCACGTCACCTGCCACACATTGTGGAATGTCCACTTGCTACGTTACCTGTCACCCATTGCGGATTGTCCATTTGCCACGTCACCTGCCACCCATTGCGGTTTGGCCATTTGCCACGTCACCTGCCACCCATTGCAGATTGTCCATTTGTCACGTCACCCTCCACAAGTTGCGGATTTCCCCTTGCCACATCACCTGCCACAAGTTTCAAATTGTCCACTTGCCACATCACCTGCTACACATTGCGGATTTCCACTTGCCACGTCACCTGCCACACATTGCAGATTGTCCACTTGCCACGTGACCTGCCACACATTGCGGATTGTCCACTTGCCACGTCACCTGCCACACATTGCAGATTGTCCACTTGCCAAGCCACCTGCCACAAGTTGCGGATTGTCACTTTCCTGCTAAGGTGGGGAATGGGATTGTCACGTCTGTTTGCCAGTCTGAGTCAGGCAGCAGAGAGATGATGTAAGTAAGTAACTGCACAAGATTCGGTTACAATCCCTGTTGGGTAAGTTTAACTTTGCATGTCTCATTATTCCTATGGGTAGAGTGTTTTGCCAACGGCTGTCCGCAGCGACAACAGGGGTTGGGTCATCTACCCATTTTATTCATCTCACTAGGGAACATTGGGAAGATTTGCAGATGTGGCACATGTTTTTGGAAAGCTATAATGGGAGATCAGTTTGGATGTCCGAACCGCTGAGCTATTTTGATTTGGAGCTGTTTACGGATGTGGCAGGGTTGACAGGTTATGGGGCATTCTACTAGGGTCACAGGAATGCGGAACCTTGGCCGAGTTTCTGGTTAGACACGGGATTCCTCCATAACCTGGTGCTCCTGGAGCTTTTTCCGGTAGTGCTGGTTATGGAAATATGGGGTGACTTATTTAAGAATGAGAAACTTCAGTTGAATTGCGACAACCTTGGCGTGGTTCAAGTCATTAACCACATCTTTTTTTTTTTTTTTTTTTAACTTATTTTTTATTGAACTTTTGCATAAAAGATAACAGCAATATAAGACTTACATTGTCGTGTAGCTGTAGCCGTTGCTTCCAGTCGGGAAGCTTAGTCTAGCAAGAGCAAGCATATTGAAAACATAAATGCATAAATGCACATGGTTAACAGTTAACAACAATTCCTGAGAGGATGAGAGTGCCATCAGTCAACTCCGAACACCCCTACTGGGCACTAGCTGTGTCTGGGGGAGAGAGACAGCGCTGCCCATCCCTGGGCTTTAGTGAGTATAACAAGTTGCGAAGGTAGGGGTAGAAAAAAAAAAAAGGGGGGGGGGTTAAAGTTAGCATACACTGCAGTAAAGTTATTATTCTATAAGACTTAGTATCGTAGTCAGTTTATCCTGTTGCTTTCCTACTTCTCCACTCCGGTTCCTCGGTGTAAGAAGTATGAGTGTCAGATGCTGGGGACAAGACGTGAAAAGTCACAGTGGGTCACAAGAGGATGTGAATGTTACTGGAGTGGGGGAACAGACCGACTGTATACATCTGGGGTCTTTAATCCATGGGTCCCAATTCCAGAAGAATTTGCCTGTATTGAGATGAACCTTGGCAAAACTATATTCCATCTTGAAGTTATCATTAAGTATTGTAATGACGTCTTGGACAGTAGGAGGAGGAGTCCTTTTCCAATTTCTAGCTATTGCCAGTCTTGCCGCGATGAGAATGTGGGTGGCCACGGTTTGGGATTTTTTGGGCCACGTAGGGACCATCAGGCCCAGGAGGAGATCCGCCGCAGATAGATTAGTAGTTGAGGGGAAGCTTACTTTGAGCAGGTCGGTCATTTGATCCCAAAAGACTTAAAGCATGGGGAATTCCCACCAGATATGAATGAAAGATCCTGGGAGGCCGCAATTTCTCCAACAGAGATTAGAAGAGGCAGGGTAAATTTTGGCAAGTCTACTGGGGGTGTAGTACCATCAATGAAAAAGTTTTTGCGTGGATTCTCAGTGCGTGGTGCAATGGGAAAGTTTGGAGGGTAATGATAACGCTGTTTGCCATTGCGATTGTGGCGGGGCATGTGGGATATATATACGTTCCATTTTTCTGCTTGAGCATGAATGTGCTTTTCTGCATCATGGGAAAGTAGACTATATAGGTATGAAATACCTTTGGAAGAGGGTTTTCTTAACCGAAAATGTTGTATGACCGGTAACAGTACAGTGTCCCGATTGGACCATGTTATCTTAGCGAGTAGAGATCTGATCCTGAGGTATATGTAAAAAGTTCTCGATGAAAGCCCGAACTTGGAGCTTAGTTGAGCAAATGACATTAAGTTGTAGGAATGGAAGAGATGACCGATAGTATGAACGCCTGCCTCAAGCCAAGATGTCAGTTGAAGGTCCGGTAGTAGCAATGAGACAGCCGACAGCGGTATATATTGTAATATGGCCTGTGGTATTCCTTTCGATAGTTGAGGAAGGGATGTCCAAACCCTGAGAGATGCTGTTATCGAGTCCAATTGGGAGTGCGTGGGTACAGGAGCTAGGAGATCTGCACAGAGGTATAGCTGGAGGTCCTTGGCCAAAACAGATGCTTCTATCTGTGACCAGTTGTAGATTGTGTCAGTGTTCCACCACTGAGTAAGTTGGTCCAATATGACAGCTTTATAATACAGACCAATGTTGGGAGACCCCATACCACCCATTTTCTTGGGGGCCATTAAGTTTTTCTTGTGTAGTCTGGGCCTTTTGTGTTGCCATATGAAGGAGTTGATTATAGCTTGAAGAGATCGTAGTTGCGAGGAGAGAAATGGCATTGGCATCGTACAAAATAAATACAAAATATGTGGGAGGAGGTACATTTTTGCAAGTGCTATTCTTCCAGCCCATGATACAAAAGGAAGATTTAGATCAGCGGACAGTTTTTTGAGCCTTTCTATGAGGTCTGCTAGGTTGATGCGCAGGATATTTTTACTGGGAGAGAGCAAGCGAATCCCTAAATATGTAATGGAGGAGTCTTTTGAACATGCGAATGGGGATTGTGTAGAAATCTGTTGTTTGGGGGCTTGGTCTAATCCAATCGCTAGCATAACTGATTTACTATGGTTCACCTTATATAAGGAGATTGTACTAAATTGGTCGAGAATATTTTGCAGCGCCAATAAAGAATTAGTTGGGTCGGTAATGGAGATGATTACGTCATCTGCATAGAGTCCAATTTTATGTTCCGTCTGCCCTACTATTATTCCTTTAACTTGATTTTCTGTTCGAATTTTCTAAGCTAGGGGTTCCATGACCATGGCAAAGATTAGGGGTGATAGCGGGCACCCTTGTCGAGTACCATTTGAGATACTAAATGGGTCAGATGTTACTCCCGAAGTCCACACTCTCGCACTGGGATTCGTGTATAAGCCAAGTATGGCAGTTAATAGGGTGACTGATAGGCCAAATTTGCGCAATACTGCTTCTAGGTATGTCCATTGCACCCAGTCGAATGCCTTCTCTGCATCCAGGGATAGGAGCAGAGAAGGCATTCGACGATTTTCTGCCCACTGAAGGAGGTCTATGAATCAACGGGTTCCGTTGGACGTTTGCCTTCGGGGTATGAAACCCACTTGGTCGATATGTATTAGGTGATGTAGAACTGAAGAAAGTCGAAGGGCTAGTAGTTTGGCGTACAATTTGATGTCCGTGTTCAGAAGGGAAATGGGCCTGTAGTTTTCTGGAACGTCCTGGGGTTTGCCGGGTTTGGGGAGGGTCACTATAAGGGCTTATAAACATTCTTTAGGTATTACTCCAGTGGAGACAAATTGGTTGAGTGTCTTACATAGATGAGGTGTAAGTGTGTGGTGGAAGTGTTTAAAATATTCATTAGCAAATCCATCGGGGCCTGGGGCTTTATGTAAAGGGAGGGACTGGATGGCTCTATTAATTTCCTCGGTGGTAAATGGGGTAGAAAGAGTTGTTAGTTGTTCCTGAGTCAGGCTAGGGATTTGGATGGAGTCTAGAAAGGCATTTATGTCATTGGGGTGTGGTGGGGCGGAGCTCTCTGAGGCCTGTAGATTATATAATTTGTTATAAAAGGTTGCGAATGTGTTGGCGATGTCTAAAGGATTAGTCATCCTAGCTCCTTGTGAATTTAACAGGAAAGGGATTTTGGCTCTGACTTGTTGTCTTTTAACTCGACGAGCAAGAAAGGCACTAGATTTGTTGTTAAAAGAGTAAGAACGTAATTTAAATCTTTGAATATAAAATTCAAAGTTTTTATGTAGGTGCTCGCTCAGTTTACGTCTGAGGTCAGTTATTGCTGTGAGTGTCGTCTGAGTAGGTGAGGTTTTGTTGATATTTTCTAAATGTTTGAGTTGTTTAAGTAGGGATTCTGTCTCTTCCAATCTCTTTTTTTTCTCTTGCGCTCCAAGTTTGATGAGAAGACCCTGTAGAAAGGCTTTGTGGGCCAACCAGGCCATGGAGTAATCATCAGTAGAACCACAGTTAGTTTCAAAGAAGCCCTCAATCTCGGACCTGATCTTCTCCTCATTTTTTGGATTATTTAAAAGAGAAGTGTTCATTCTCCAAGGGGGGCACATATTTGAGTTGTGCTGTGGGAACACTTTCAAGGTAATCGGGGCATGGTCTGACCAGGTGATAAGACCAATTTGCGTTTCTGAAATCGACAATAAAGCTTTTTTGTTGGTGAGGAAAAGATCAATCCGAGAGTAAGAGCCTCCAGTATGCGAGTAAAAGGTATAGTCGCGTTCAACTTCATGCATACACCTCCATGGATCATAGAGATCTTCATGGTTATAAAGGCTGAGAGATCAGAAGTGGCCCTCCTGCGTGGGTTAGTAGAGTCTAGGGAGGGGTCTGGGGTGTCATTGAAGTCACCACATATAATTAGGGCGTTATCCATATACGGATCTAATTTGGATTTGAGTTTTTTGAAAAACGATTTTTGGCAGGTATTGGGTACATATACATTAACGAGTGTCATGATGTGATTATTAATAGTGGCGGAGAGGATGATAAATCGTCCCTCATCATCTGTTTCCATGTGATGAAGGGTAAAGGGGGTGGTAGCATTTACTGCTATCATGACTCCACATTTCTTTTTATCATGGTTTGAAAAAAAGTAGTGTGCAAATTTTTTATGCTTACAATTTGGTGGATTGGTTTTGTTAACCACTTCCCGACCAGCGCACGACGATGTACGTCGACAGAATGGCACGGGCAGGCATATTGGCGTACAGGTACGTCCAATATTCAATGCCGCCCTGCCATCGGGAGCTCGCCGCCGGCGGCGCGCTCCCGCGCTGGTCGGGACCCCCGTGAGTCCGGTCGCGGGACCCGCGGACTCGATCACTGCGGGCATCCCCGCGATCGTCTCACGGAGCGGCCGAATGGAGGAAATGCAGAGTAAACAGCATTTCTCCATTCTGCCTAGCAACTAGTGATGCTGATCTCTGCTCTATGTGATTGGAGCAGAGATCAGTGTTCACTAAATGAAAGCCCAACCCCCCCACAGTTAGTAACACACCCCTAGGAACACTTAACCCCTACACTGCCACCCACTGGTTAACCCCTTTACTGCCAGTGTCATTTACACAGGAATCACTGCATTTATATAGCAGTGATTACTGTATAAATGACAATGGTCCAAAAAATGTGTCAAAAATGTCCGATGGGTCCCCCACAATGTCGTAGTCACAATAAAAATCGCTGATCGCCGCCATTACTAGTAAAAAAAAATAATAAAAATTATTAATAAAAATGCTATAAAACTATCCCTATTTTGTAAACGCTATAACTTTCGCGCAAACCAATCAATAATCGCTTATTGCGATTTTTTTTACCAAAAATATGTAGAAGAATACGTATCAACCTAAACTGAGGGAAAAAAATGTTTTTTTATATATTTTTGGGGGATATTTATTATAACAAAAAGTAAAAAATAATGCGTTTTTTTCAAAATTGTAGCTCTATTTTTGTTTATAGCGCAAAAAATAAAAACCGCAGGGGTGATCAAATACCACCAAAAGAAAGCTCTATTTGTGGGAAACAAAGGACGGCAATTTTGTTTGGGAGCCACGTCGCACGACCGCGCAATTGTCAGTTAAAGCGACGCAGTGCCGAATCGCAAAAAGTGGTCTGGTCTTTGACCAGCAAATTGGTCCGGTCTGAAAGTGGTTAAAGTGTGTCTCTTGGACACACAAGATATCAGCTTTAGACGCGAGTGCTTCCTTCCATAAGAGATTCCTCTTGAAAGGGGAATTAAGCCCCTTTGCATTAATTGATGTAATGTTGATAGCCATTTCTAAATAGTTGAGTACACATGATAACCTGAAGTTTACAGTAGTCACGGATGAAATATAGAAGTTGAACGGGACTAAAGCTTTTAGGATTAATGTATACAGCCGGTCACGATGACAACATTTGCTAGGAAGGGGAAGGGAAGAGATAAAAAATAATTAAAAAAAAAAAAAACCCTCTTAGAAAAAACACAGAAGAAGATACAGGTCAAGAACAGGTACCTGTGAAGTTAGAGGCGAGAACTGCGTATGTTTCCTACAATGAATGCAGTAGTAAATGAAATACAGTAAGAAAACTTTAAACCAATGTGCTTGGCACACTTTAATCCTGGGGAGTGAGAATCTGACATGTCGCCCGAGCAGGGGAATTCTATGCTGGGGACATGTAAGTAATCGCAACTATCAATTATCAGGCTTTATCCACTTTGCGGTGGCGAGGGTGGGAGGCCGAGGAGGCATTCTGACCATTATGTCCGCGATGGGTCGAGGTAATAGGCAGTAGGCCCCAGTTAGTCAGTTTCTTGTACCCATCTTTAGGAGACATTATAGGGACAATTTTTTGCTGATAGGTCACCAGGAGCTTCGTCGGATAACCCCAACGGTAGGTGATTTTGTTCTCTTGGAGAACTGAAATGACCGGTGCAAACGCCCTGCGTAGCTCCATTGTGGCTGGTGAAAGGTCAGCATACAGGGTGATTTTAGCGTAAGGTGAAGGAAGGGGTTTTAGGTTTCTGGCCGAGTATAGGATCTGTTCCTTTACGTGAAAAAAATTAATTCTGGCCAGGACGTCTCTGGGTGTATCTGCTGGTAGGTGGTCCGGTTTGGCGATTCTGTGCGCACGATCTATGGTTAAGTCGTGAGCAGATAAGTTGGGGATCAAAGACGTCATGAGTTGTTGTATGTATTGTTTGAGCTCAGTGGGTGGGACTGCCTCAGGGATCCCCCTGAATTTTTTGTTATTCCTTTGGGCCCTGTCTTCGAGGTCAGCCATTTTGAGTTGTATTTTATGTATTTCAGCTGCATGATGCTCATGAGCATCCAATAGCTCATTATGTGCTTTGCTCACATCTGACATGTGTTCCTCTGTTATGTCCACTCTGTCCTCCAAGCAATCAAGTCTGTCATGAACTTGTGAGAGAGACATCTGCAGTTCTCTGTGCAGGTCTTTTTGTAAAGTAAGCAGCATTGACTTTAATGTACTTTCAGAGACAGGGTTGTCTGTGGCAGGTATATTAGCTAGGGAGGACATAGGAGCCATGTTGTGAGAAACTAAAGCTGGTGCTGTGCCTTGGTGCTTTTTGGCCTGGTGAGCTTTAGTGGGAGAATTGCAGGGGGATGAGGCAAGTCTCTTACCTCTGTCCTGCCGGAATGCATACGGCCTCCCTGTCAGGGGGTGGAAGATTGTCCATAGCTTCAGGCTCCCTGTCATCCTGGGTCTCCTCAGCGCTGTGCTGCTGTGGGTAGTGATGCTGTGTCCCGCCGTGGTGCGCTCCCGCCGGCGGAGGTCGGCCGGCGTCATCTTGGAGATTCCACTGCTCCATTCGGCCAAAGTATTGTGTCAGGCGGCGCGGATGCGATGGTGGATTCCGCCTGCCTGACATGCCCGAGGGTGTCCTGCGGCTCTCCTCTCCCTTTCTGAAGAGAGGGGAGCTCCCTGTTGCTTATACGCCGCTCATATCCCCCTGCTCTGGAGCGGAGCTGAGATACTACACGTCCATCTTGCTCCGCGGCTGGCCACACCCCTCCCATTAACCGCATCTTAGCATCATCACAGCCCCTGATACAGCTGCTGCACCACATGGTGCTCCTCTGCTTGCAGATTAATATTTTTCTGTATGCTGTACATCTCCCAGAGGTAAACAATACTTTGGCTGACTCCTTGTCTTGATTTCAGTGGGACAAGTTCCGATTGCTGGCACCAGCAGCGGAACAACGAGGGTTACTTGTCCGTGTTGACTGTGGGAGATTGCCTTGGAGGCTTTGCTGGATGGATCAGAAGTTCGGTGAGTGAGACCACATGGGGGGGCGTACACCAAGGTATGGCAGGAATGATTGGAGTTGGTGCGGAAAACAGGAGGGGTTCGGGAGGATTCGGAGGTAAGGCTGATGGTCCTTTACTTCGTTTCTAGGAACCTGGAGCGGGGCATGTCAGTGTATGCCATTGAGTGGAAACTGTCTGGCTTGGCCTTTTTCTTTAAATTGCAGCGTAGGGTTGATTTTACAAAAGATTTTTGGGTTCGGCAGCCTTTAAAAGGGTATCGAAAGTTGCATACGCGCAAGGATGCTAGGTGGCCCGTGTCCTTTGCTATCTTACAGGCCATTTTTGTGCAATTGGGCAACCTCTGTAATTCAAGGTATGAGGTATCATTGTTTAAGGAGGCTTTTTCCTTGGCCTTTTTTGGGCAATCTGGATCAACGAGTTGGTCAGTCCTTTTGGAAGGTTCCAGGGGGGATATTGGTGAGGGATGTGATTTGGGAGAGGGACAAGGTGCAAGTATTTATTCGCAGGTCCAAGACAGACCAGGCGGGCAAGGGTGTGTCGGTGCAGCTGTTTCTACTGCCAGGTTCAACTGTGTGCCTGGTGGAGGTTGTACAAGAATTTTTAGATGTGCGCCTGGGCGTGGCAGGGTCCTTCCTGTTACACGGGGATGGGTCTTCATTGTCCAAGTTTTCGTTCATTGCCATTTTCAGGAAGAGTCTTTGGGCAGCAGGTTTGGAAGAAAAACAGTATGCCTCGCACTCCTTCTGTATCATGGAGGCATATTGGTGTGGGCTGGACGAGGCGGTTGTGAGGAGGATTGGTAGGTGGGACTCCAGGAGATTCTGTACCTACATTTGCCCGCATTGTTAGCTGATTAGACGATCATGGAATGGGTGAGTGACCGATAGAGGATAGGTCACTGAGGTTCTTGCCTGTGGGGAGTATTGGTGGTCTTGGTGTTATCTTGTGGTTTTGCAGATACGCCTTGTCTGGGTTATAGGCCACTCGTACATACTTTTGGGGCCAGGTGAGCTGATGTTAGGATGGATGGCAGGCAGCTAGGTATTTCAAGGAGGGAGGCATGTATTCGCTGGTTAGCGTACCAGGGACATTTTGGGATAGGGTTGTGCCGGAGGTGCATCATTTTGCATGCCTTAACAGGCCGCTCGACATTATAGTACTCCATGTTGGAGGGAACAATCTGGGGATTCATTCCAGTAGGGAGCTCATTATGGATATCAAGTTAGATTTCCTGTGCCTCTGTACAGCCTTCCCCGATATGCTGGTCTTGTGATCCGGCATGGTGGCTCGGACAGGGTCATTTGCCATTTGGAATTAGAGTCGGATACCAGGCTGTACCTAAGGGGGGATGGTGTCCATTTATTGGCGGTGTGGATAGATTTGTGGTCCCTCGGGTTTAAAGGATGTTCCTCAACTATTAGACATCAGAGCCTCACAAACGCAAACAATGTTAAGCTTTCTATAACTGTTGTCCTCTGTTCTGTAAGAAGAGAGTCAGATCTTCCATGTGGCGTGTCTGGTTCACATCAGCCAGCCATAAGGTAATAGTGGGTGGTTGGGTCTCTTACTATAATGCTGGCACACACGCATAGAAGAGGAACCTCTCATAATCAAATTAAAGTGGTAGAAAAGTCTTTTTTTTTTTACTTTGACCTACAGGTAAGCCTTATGCCCCGTACACACGAGCGGACTTTTCAACATCCAAAGTCCGAAGGACCGAGTCCGTCAGACTATCCGATCGTGTGTGGGCTGCAACGGACTTTTGATTCGCCAAAGTCTGACGGACTTTAGAAATGAAGCATGCTTCAAATTTTCCCGACGGAACTCCGCCGGACCCGGTCCCCTTCGAAAACTCCGCTCGTGTGTATGCTACTCCGACGGACTAAAACCGACGCTAGGGCAGCTATTGGCTACTGGCTATGAACTTCCTTATTCGAGTCCAGTCGTACGTCATCACGTTCGAATCCGTCGGAGTTTAGTGTGATTGTGTGTGGCCAAGTCCGTTCGGCCGAAAAGTCTGTCAGAACTCCGTCGGAATTCCAGCAGAACTCCGACGGAACTCCTTTGGAAGTCTGTCGGACTTAAGTCCGCTCGTGTGTACGGGGCATTATAATAAGGCTTACTTGTAGGAAAAAAGAATATCTCCTAAATCTGTACGGTTTAGGAGATATTTCCCTTGCATGCAGCCGCAGACTTCAGCCGATGCTGGACTTTGCCGGAAAGAAGTCTCCCGTGTGCATGCACGGAAGTGACGACATCGCGGCTTCAGCCATTCACAGCTGAGGAAAAATGTTACCCGGAAGACACACAGAGGGAAAATGTCAGCTCCCTCAGCATGGATTATCTGCCGACACCTCATTCTAAGGTAAGTATTTCATAATGAGCTAGTATGCGGTGCATATTAGCTCATTATGCCTTTTGCCTTACAGGTTTAAAAAAAAAACAAATCTGCGGCTTTAAGGCTTGCCGTGGATCCAATGACTCCTCTTTGCTCACTGAACTCCCATCAAGACAAAAATCCCTAGTACAGGTGCAGAGCGGGGAGTACAAGGAGCAAGGATGACATTATTAAATTTTTTGACGTGTAATGTGCGAGGGCTAAATACACCTATAAAAAGATATAATATATTAAGAGAAATTAATCAGCTCTCCGAAGAGGTAGTTTTCCTGCAGGAGACCCTTATCTCCCATGAAATGAATGTGAAATTAAACTCAAAATATTTTCCAAAATGATTTTATGGAGACTTCACAACAAAACGGGCAAAGGGAGTAGCCGTCGGTTCTGCCAGAGGAGTAAGGTTTACCCTGGAGGAGAGGTTAGTGGACCCTAATGGGCGCTACCTGTTCCTGAGGGGAAGACTAAATGATGTAGATTGCACTCTGGCAAATATTTACTGTCCAAATAAGAAGCCAATAAAATACCTAAAATGAGTTATGGAGAAACTAAGAAAGGAGGAGTAATTATGACAGAAGATTTTAATGCATGGATCCTGGGATAGATAGTAGTCCCGGGTACAGGGGACTGGGAATGCTCAATTAAAGATACTAAAAAAGAAGTTATACCAGAAGCAGTTGATGGATGTATGGAGAATGCAGCATGCTAAAATACAAGACTATACAATCCATTCCCTTGTACATGGGACGTACTCAAGAATTGATTATTTTTTGATTGATCATAGGCTACTGGAATCAGTGATTAGTACAAATATAGAAGTCACATCCCTCTCAGATCATGCCCCAGTGACTATGAAAATGAAGATAGCTAGGGCAAATATATGGAGACTAAACAAAGAACTAATCTAGGCAAAAGAAGCAGAATATAGAATAAAAAAAGTGTTATGCCCCGTACACACGAGCGGACTTAAGTCCGACAGACTTCCAAAGGAGTTCCGTCGGAGTTCTGCTGGAATTCCGACGGAGTTCTGACAGACTTTTCGGCCGAACGGACTTGGCCACACACAATCACACTAAACTCCGACGGATTCGAACGTGATGACGTACGACTGGACTCGAATAAGGAAGTTCATAGCCAGTAGCCAATAGCTGCCCTAGCGTCGGTTTTAGTCCGTCGGAGTAGCATACACACGAGCGGAGTTTTCGAAGGGGACCGGGTCCGGCGGAGTTCCGTCGGGAAAATTTGAAGCATGCTTCATTTCTAAAGTCCGTCAGACTTTGGCGAATCAAAAGTCCGTTGCAGCCCACACACGATCGGATAGTCTGACGGACTCGGTCCTTCAGACTTTGGATGTTGAAAAGTCCGCTCGTGTTTACGGGGCATAAGAGTATTACTTCAAAACGAATGATACTGGAGAAATATCAGAGGCAACGCTGTGGGAGGCCCATAAGGCCTACATAAGAGGAATTCCCATAGCTATGGGAGTGAAAAAAAAGGAGAGAATTAGAAAAAGGGAAGTACTAACAAAGGAAATTCACAAGCTAGAACAGCAGCATAAAAAAAAAAAAACATTGTACCCAAACAACGTTGGGTACCCAAATAAAATTGATGTCTTTTTTTTTCCCACAAATAGAGGTTTCTTTTGGTGGTATTTTATCACCAATGTGGTCATTACTTTTTGTGCTATAAACAAAAAAAGAGAGACAATTTTTTTTAAACTTTTTGCTATAATAAATTTTCCCCAAAAATATATATAAAAACATTTTTTTTACTCAGTTTAGGCCGATATGTATTCTTCTATATATTTTTGGTAAGAAAAATCGCAATAAGAGTATATTGATTGGTTTGTGCAAAAGTTATAGCGTCTACAAAATAGGGGATAGATTTATGGCATTTTTATTATTATTTTTTTTTTTTTACTAGGAAAGGTGGCGATCTGGGATTTTTATCAGGACTGCGATGGTTGGCACATCAGACACTTTTGTCACTATTTTGGGACCATTTATATAGCGATCAATGCTATAAATAGCCACTGATTACTGTATAAATGACACTGGCAGGGAAGGGTTTAAACACTAATGCCCCGTACACACGAGAGGACTTATGTCCGACAGACTTCCAAAGGAGTTCCGCCGGAGTTCCGACGGAGTTCTGACAGACTTTTCGGCCGAACGGACTTGGCCACACACGATCACACTAAACTCCGACGGATTCGAACGTGATGACGTACGACCTGACTCGAATAAGGAAGTTCATAGCCAGTAGCCTAAAGCTGCCCTAGCGTCGGTTTTAGTCCGTCGGAGTAGCATACACACGAGCGGAGTTTTCGAAGGGGACCGGGTCCGGCGGAGTTCCTTCGGGAAAATTTGAAGCATGCTTCATTTCTAAAGTCCGTCAGACTTTGGCGAATCAAAAGTCCGTTGCAGCCCACACACGATCGGATAGTCTGACGGACTCGGTCCTTCGGACTTTGGATGTTGAAAAGTCCGCTCGTGTGTACGGGGCATTATAGGTACACTGCGACGGTGGAGGATAATGCTATACTTGGTTCGGTCACCGGTTTATATATGCAGACCAACGTTGTAAGATCATAATTCATCTGATGATTACTTGCCATCACACAGTCCGATGTCCAACAGTCCAGTTTGGTGTATCTGACTTCACCGTGTTTTTGCCATCATTTTTGCCATAGGGCTATCCATCTTTGTCCCTTTGTATGGTTGCAGTTGCCTAGAGTTATATATATTTATGTCACAATTTTGATGCATGCTGATCCGTCTTGAAGAAGCAAGTTGTGAAACGCGTGGGATTCTCTGCATATTTAAAGCATCTTTTTCAAACTCCAGTTGACCTATGTTATTATTGTACTGTAACTTTTTTTTTAACCATACCTCTTTGTAATAAATCTTTATTAAATGTTATATAACTTGTGGTCGTGCTTGCCTTAGCCTGACAGCTTAAACATTTTCACTAAAATCCCATCAATTTCTGAGGGATATATTCTCTCTCATATTTTTTTTATACTCTAACAGGGATGTGTATTTGTTGGTCTGTCCCTAGAAACCATCCAACGTCTTTAACCGCTTTACAACTGGGCACTTAAACCCCCCTCCTGCCCCGAGCAATTTTCAGCTTTCGGTGCTCTCACACTTTGAATGACAATTACTCAGTCATGTAATACTGCACCCAAATGAATTTTTTGTTCTTTTTTTCCCACAAATAGAGCTTTCTTTTGGTGGTATTTGATCACCTCTGGGGTTTTTTATTTTTTTTGCGCTATAAATGAAAAAGACCGAAAACTTTGGAAAAAAACTCACTTTTCTTTGTTTCTGTGATAAAATTTTGCAAATTATTCATTTTTCTTCATACATTTTGGCCACAATTTATACTGCTACATATCTTTGGTAAAAATAACCCAAATTAGTGGATATTATTTGGTCTTTGTGAAAGTTAGAGTCTACAAGCTGTGGTGCAAATCATACAAAATTGATCACATCTGGTGTACTGACAGCCTATCTCATTTCTTGCGACCCGAACAAGCCAAATACCCCCAAATGACCCCTTTTTTGAAAGAAGACATTCCAAGGTATTTAGTAAGAGGCATGGTGAGCTTTCGATGTTGTAATTTTTCCCACAATTCTTTGCAAAATGAAGATTTTTTTCCCCACAAAATTGGCATTGTAATAGGTTATTTCTCTCACTTGGCATGTGTATACCACAAATAATGCCCCAAAATAAATTCTGCTACTCCTCCTTAGTATTACGATACCACATGTGTGGGACTTTTCCACAGCCTGGCCACTTAGAGAGGCCCAACATGCAGGGAGCTCCGTCAGGTGTTCTAGGAGCATAAATTACACATCTAACTTGTTGACTACCTATTACACTTTTGAAGGCCCTGGAGTACCAGGACAATGACATGTCACACTGATGTGGCACTGATGACAGATGGCACTGATACGTGGCACTGATGACATGTGACACTGATGTGGCACTGATGACAGATGGCACTAATACATGGCACTGATGACACGTGACACTTTTGACAGATGGCACTAATATGTGGCACTGATGACAGGTGGCACTTATACGTGGCACTGATGGCACATGGCACTAATCACTAATACATGGCACTGATGACACATGGCACTAATACGTGGCACTGATGACAGATGGCACTAATATGTGGCACTGATGACACGTGACACTGATGACAGATGGCACTGATACCTGGCATTGATGACACGTGACACTGATAACAGATGGCGCGTGACACTGACATGTGGCACTGATGACAGATGGCACTGATACGTGGCACTGATGACAGATGGCACTAATATGTGGCACTGATGACACATGACACTGATATGGCACTGATGACAGATGGCACTTATACGTGGCACTGATGACACATGGCACTGATGTGGCACTTATGAGATGACACTATGTGGCACTGATGACACGTGGCACTGATGTGGCACTGATGACAGGTGGCACTTATACGTGGCACTGATGGCAGATGGCACTTATACGTGGCACTGGGGACAAATGGCACTGACAGGTGGCACTGGGGACAGATGGCACTGACGACAGGTGGCACTGGGGACAGATGGCACTGACGACAGGTGGCACTGGGGACAGATGGCACTGATGACAGGTGGCACTGGGGGCAGAGGACACTGGCAGGTGGCACTGGGG
This sequence comes from Lithobates pipiens, assembly GCF_037356315.1. Taxonomy (NCBI): domain Eukaryota; kingdom Metazoa; phylum Chordata; class Amphibia; order Anura; family Ranidae; genus Lithobates; species Lithobates pipiens. The sequence continues at coordinate 23,794,401 of NW_027507696.1, read as the reverse complement.
GCAGAAGACACTGACAGGTGGCACTGGGGGCAGATGGCACTGACAGGTGGCACTGGGGACAGATGGCAGTGGGGGCAGTGAGGACAGGTGGCAGTGGGGACAGATGGGCACTTTATTTTATTTTTTTATTTTTATTTTTTTTCCCACTAACCGCTGCATCTGTGACTAAGTGGTTCATCTCTCCCTCCTCAAATGCTGTCTCTGTGTGAGGAGGGAGAGCCAGCGAGGAGAGATTATCTCATATGTTTACATATGAGATCATCGCTCATTCGACACACCAATCACGTTGTAAACGGCCGCTGTGATTGTCCATTTACAGCAATCTGTGACTGGCTGTGTCCAAGGGACACGGCTAGCACAGAACTTCCCCGATGTGCGCTCGCCAGAGCGTGCATTGCTCAAGTAAACAGAAGGATGTCCAGGGACGCCCTCCCGGCAGTTAGCATCCGTGCTGTAGCCGTCTTTTGGCTATAGCGCGGGCGCAAAGTGGTTAATATATTCATACATATTTTGTCTCATACTATGGTGTTCTCTGTGTTGGGTTGTTTGGGATGTGGCTGTATTCCATTGTTCTATTGTGTCTGTCTGCCTTGGGTATTATGGGATGTGTATGTAGATTAGCTGTGAGAGGGGAGGGGCGAATTCCCCAGCTCTCCCTGCTGATTGGACAGTCTACTGAGGAGAAGTTTTAATATCTCTGTGTACCTGTGTTTCAATAAAAAGTTCATGTTGAGCAACCAAAACGAATACTGCCTAGTTTGTGGTTGCAGCGGTTTGGAATATCTGATATCTATATTCAGACTGGAGGAAGCGGTATATGGCAAAAGCACTCAAGCGGAGTGTGGGACGTTTCATTACATTGGTGGCAAGCTAAATATGACCAAATAAGATATGGGGATCCAGGTTTTAGTATCCATCATTTCTAATAAGATTTTATTATTCTCTGAATGATTAGAATAAATGCATTATTTGTGTAATACTACAATTAATCAAGTTAGCTAAACCAGTGGAATTTATTTATAATAGACTGAAACAAAAAGAAGGGTCCATGAACAGGGACCCAGCAGTGCATAACCCTGAAGGGATAGTTGTAAAGCCCCTTGCAAAGCAAGTATTGTTTGAAATGTGAAAATTTGAAAACAGGCCACAAGAGTTATCCACTGCAGAATGCTCTTCAGAGGGCAAAATCTGTATAACTGTGGCAAGTGTGGTGGCGATGATCTTATTGGTGGGAATGAAAGGGTCTCAAGGAAACATATGGGTGGCAATGTAACAAAAAGTAAAAGATGATTGAAAAAGTCGTACAGTAAAAATGGAGAGACAAAATATAAACAATGAGGCGGGCGGCCCAATGGACGATACACATTGCCACTGATTACTAGCTAGAAGGTGCAGCTTGAAGCAGCCGTGGGTGGTTCCTGTGAAAACAAAAGGAAAAAGACAAGTGCAAACTTCGGAGTGTAGTAAACAAGAAGAATGATATTTATTAATGATTAAAAGCACACTAACAAAGGGGGAGCTCGTGCAAAGCGGTAAAAGTCAAAGCTGCTGCATCTGGAGCCTGGAGCCACTGTGGAATTCCCCTGCTTCTGAAGTGAGCAGGGGGAGAAGAGCACAGGCAGGAGGGAGCAGCTGCTGCAGGAAGACAACCCGACCAGGGATGGAAGCTGGATGAAGAGGATGCCGGACACGGCTAGGAGTGCGCTGGGAGATAGGAACATGTTACAAAGCATGTTGCTTCTCTTTCAGCCTCCAGCCTTCTTCAGATAGGCTGAAGAAGAAGTGGTATGCTTTGTAACGCGTCCCCATCTCCCAGCGCACTCCTAGCAGTTTCAGGCATCCTCTCCATGCAGGCTCTGGCTTCCATTCCTGGTCAAGTTGTCTTCCTGCAGCAGTGGCTCCCTCCTGCCTGTTCTCTTCTCCCCTTGCTCACGTCCAAAGCAAGGGAATTCCACAGCGGCTCTGGGCTCCAGAGGTAGCAGCTTTGACTTTTTCTGCTTTGCATAAACTCCCCCTTTGTGAGTATGTTTTTAATGATTAATAAATATTGTTCACCTTGTTTACTACACTATGGAGGTTGCACATGTTTTTTCTCATTTATTTAATAAACTAATACAACTGGAAAAAAACTTTATTTGGTTGTATGCATTCACAAAGGTATATTGTGTATCCTATCTTATGAAAAAGTTAATGCATTCAGCGGCGAAAAATTTATAATTCTATACAATGTAGAAAACTAGCGGTGAGAAGTTGCCCCTGGCTGTCCAAGTAGTAGAAGTCATATTAGCGGTGAGTAAGTGTTTGTAGAATTGTAGTGTCACGTAGGGAAAGCTACAGTACATATCTATCTCCAGGCATCCCTTAGGAATGTTCCTCCGCATTTTGGAAATGTCAAGATCCTGGCACTGGTATGCATTAATTAATTTCCCTTTGCTGAATGTGTTTGCAGCGTTGGTGTGATTTGCTGCACTCATCCATGATTTCTGTGTTAACGTTACATAGTATACAAAGCACTTTGAGCTGTTTATTTCTGCAATTATAATTTTAGGATGTATACATTTTATGTGATTTCCTGTATCAATCAGACATATGAATGCATATAGTATATATGAAAAAAAGGAAATAAAATGTGTTATATTAATTTATGCCTTTAGGGTTTAGGGTAAAAATGCAATTCAAGGCAACAAGCGAAAACATTTAATGAGCTATAATGCTTTCTAGTCAACTCTGCAATTGTGTTTAAGTGATAAAGTAAAATTAATTTAATTCAGTCTGAGTTCTGTGTACTATTCATGTACACTCAACTTACTACATGAAGAACACATGTGAAATTAAGATTTTAGCATCTAGGAAACTCTAAGCTTTGAGAGCAGTTTAAAAAGTTAAAGGGGAGTTGGTGAAGTGGGAAGTGAAACTTTTCACCTCTCCTCCATGCAAATCATTTCTTCCATAGTGATTATGTGCAGGTCTGACCAGCACAGACGTTTCCTGGAAAAACTCCTATTAAGGTCCCACACCTACAGTACTGCACATGCTGTGGATTCAGTCATTTTTATGGTGGATCTGCATTCCTCTGCATGGCTAGGGTTGCTATTTATACACACTATAAGTAGGAGTGTGGCACACATGTGCAGTAGGTTCAGGGCCTAGCCAGGAGGTTTTCAGGCAAAGGTTATGCAGCGCTTTACAGGTCCACACAGTAAATATAGGGTAAAAACAGGTATGTATGTGTAGCACCCTCTAGCGTGTGCTAGTAATTAGTGTAGGTTTGTTAAGTGTAGGAAAATATAGTTTAGTTCAGGGCTAAGCCTGAGCTGTGAATCTGGGTCAGGGTTCCGTGAGTCAGGGCTGGATGACTCACCCTGACAGCTCCTCTGGTACCTTCCCCTTGTTTAGAAGGTTGTATAAACTTATAGAGCTAGTGGGTGAAGGTTAGGAGGAGCTGTTTGGAATATGTATGAGGGCCTCAGCCCATTCCCAGTAAAGGGCTGCCAGGGGGTAGGGTCACCTCATAAACAGGCATGAGCCATGCCACCAGGGGCAGTCGGTAGAAGATGGTTGTGTGAAGGCTGCCGGTGGCCCTCTGGGGTACCCCCTACTCTGGAGGAAGTGACCATGGGCTGGGGCTCAGGTGCTGGAAAGATCCTGCCACAAAACACAAAGGAAGCCTTGCCTGGATACAAAGTGCAAGTGGAGGACAGTGTGAGTAGAGCAGCACTTCAGGGGACTTTCAAGGGGGGAGACTGCCAAATGTAGCCAGTTCTCCCTGAAGACAGCATTGTGCCAAGTCTTCATCCCTTCCCTGGGAGAGCTCCTGCAGAGTCAGCCGGGTGAGCTGATGTCGGACAGTATGGGCTGTGGAGGAAATTTAACCCAAAGGGCTAGTGAAAGGGGCAGCTGTAGCCAGGTGGGTTGGCAGTGACTGAAGAGGTGGTCCTGGGACCAGTAGCCACAGAAGGGAGAGTGCAAGCTGATTACTGCGTTCTGCTACACACCAAGGGGCCTCAAGTTCCTGTCTGCAAAAGGCCATTGCTAAATCTAACTGTGCCTGTCAAATTAATTTACAGTGATCCAGCTGGGGACTGCAAGCAAGTAAAGTGTAGGAGTGTCAAGGATGCTGTAGATAGACTGTATATAGACTGTGTATAGGAAGATGTCCCTGGAGATATTGCTAAAGTGTTGTTTCTGAAGCCAAGTGGGCATCCCATAATTTCCCATCCCCATCCACGTTATTAACCCTCAATAAACCACAACAATAAAGTTTGTTCTTTGTCTCTGAAGTGCCTGTGAAAATTTGGTGTGCCTGGCTGTGCAGGGTGGGGGATCCCAATTCAATTGCGGCTCCTTAGGGGGTGTGCTACATATGTTTAAAAAAAAAAGATCCTTGAGAAAGATGTTTCTTTGATTTTAAACAGGCACATTGAAAATTGCCTTGTATACTGGGCCTATAATATTGTGGGATCTCATATATTGGGTACATAGGAAAGAGGTATTTTATGATTATATGTATTCTCCTTTAGCATACATACACAAATGTGGTAGGAATAGTGCCCCATCACTTATATTAGTTGAAGGAACAGGGCCTCATAAGTGACAATGGGAGAAATAGAGTCCCATGGTTTGTGTCATTGAGAGATATTATACCCCACTTTTGGTGTCAGCAGAAGGAATGGTGTCTCATTGTCGGTGTCAGTGGGTGGAACACAAAAGTTCCTCTTATCTATGGGAGGAACAAAGTTCCAAGAGCTGCATAAAGGCAAGCAAAGGACCATCGTTTGGAGACCACTGTTCTATTCACTATTCTGAAAGGTAAAAAATATTTGTTTTAATATTTTATGTATGCAATAATAATGGGCATACGTTACAAATATGTAGTGAGGAATTCTCAAATTTGTCTGAAAAGCACCATGAAGCATATTGTATATAAACCAAACCTGGATGACATTTAGTTTACAAAAGTATAGTGTATCAGAAACAATTACCCTGTTTTTTTTATTTTAGAAAATACCATTTTCATCTTTCTTTAACCTTTTTTGCAATTAAGTTCTGCAATGTCCTCCAGCCTCTTTGCACCCCCTTTCAGTCTACAAGGACAGCAGCATATGCCTATACGAAGGAACATCAGTACATCCACGTACTGTATAATCTCTCTTGAAAGTCACAATGCAGGAGAACATTTGGGAAGTGTCTGAACAAAGACCTTTATGGTGGGATCACCAGGTATTATTTTAATGAAGACTGCACATTTTAAAAGACTGAAAATGACATTTGAAATTACATTAACATATGTTGTATTAAACATTATATGAGATTTTAGTGATTGGTGAGTATTTCCATCTACTTTAATGGTAGGCCTATCCGGTGAAGAAGCTTTTAGCTCATTTTTTAATGTTACAGTTGTTTAAAGCATGTAGCCAGGGCCATCTTATTATAATCATGAGCCCCTGGGCAAGGTAATGCACTAGGGCCCCTACCAGGGAGATGGTGACCTGTGGTGCGCTATGTTCATGGTGGCAAGGAGTATGTGTGGCTAAATGATGCCACATATTGGGCATGGCTTTTGAGTCTGATTAGCAACAAAAAATACACACAACCAGGGAATTATCCCAAATTAAATTTACCCCCTATACACACTGTCCCGTCTTCTCTAAACACTGCACCCCCCACCCCCATATACACTGACCCTCTGTATACAATGACTTTTTCCCTGTACACACTGCTCCCACTCCTTTTTGAAACTATCCTCCTCCCTGTACACACTGCCCCCTACCTCTCCCAGCCTATCAGCGGCCTGTATTTATGTATGATTTTACACAGTACGGGGGGGGGGGGGGCAGGAGGGCTTAGTACAGGGGGCTTGGAAGACACAGTAAAGGGGTGGTCAGGAGGGTACAGTATAGGTGGTATAGTGGCAGGTGTGGGTAGTATAGGTGGTATAGTGGGAGGTTTAAGTAGTATAGGTGGCATAGTGGGAGGTTTGGGTAGTATAGGGTGGTACATTTTACCATTTGCTATGGTCTTACCCCAAAACACCAGGATTATTGGTCCAAGGTAGTCAGGTTTCTCCACGACCGCATGGGCTCTCACCTATCCAGGGCCAGATTAACGTAGGGGCTATTGGAGCTGCAGCTCCAGGCCCCTACCTTAATATAGGCCCAGCAAGGACAGACTGACCATTTGGATACTGCACTGCATGAGATGCTCCATGCACCTCCTGCAGCAGGGGGAATCTGAAAGTCGGGGGTGATCGGTGCGGCGGCCAATCACAAGCACCATCAACAGGACAGCCTCCCTCTATGACTCGGTGCTTGTAATTGCGCCCCCCCCTCCCCCCGTACTGATTGCCCCAGACTATCCATTAGATTCCCCCTGTTCTGGGCCCCCCTGTGTATGCAGTACTGACACCTTCCACTGCTCCATTCTCCCCAAAAAAATATTGTGAAAAAAAATGTAAAAAATAAAAAAACTCCAACAAATAATAATAAATGAAGAAAATAATTCCAAAATTTAATAAATAATTAAAAAAATTAAGGGCTCATTCACATGGGTTCCCTTGCTCATACAGTGTGAATGAGTGGTTTGTTTAAAATATTTCATTTACTTTATGTGGCAGCACGCAGGTAAAGTCACCTGGTTGTATCCAGGATGGGAAATATGTGTGCCCTAGATTCAGGCTTTATGCAGACTTGTACAATTAGAGGGGAAGAGTTAATGAGCCCAGCTGAAGTAAGTGGGCTCATTAAGACCTCTACAAAAAACCCCAGCATGCTTAGGGAGATGCTCCATCCTGGAACCAGTTTTGTGTTTATATAGACTGGGGAGTGTGACACCTGTTCTGTGCGGTGAGTTAACGCCTGTGTGGCAAGCCTCTACAACAGAGACAGGGACTGGTGCAGCACAAGGCTGCACTCAGTTGTTAGAGAGGGAATCCATGTGTGTAATTAGAGGTCAAGCTGACCAGGATTTATTTTCACGTTTTATTTTTGTTTGGCTGTTATATGTTTCACTGCATGTAGCATAAATAAACCGCATCTTTTGTTTTTTTGCACCAACAACGTCTGCTGTGCCTGATTTTGTGTTGTGAATAGTGATGGCCGAACGGTTCGCCCGGCGGTCGTTTCGCGGCGAATTTCCGACTTTCGCCGTCCGCGGGTTCGAACGCCTTTTTCCGTCGTTCGCCCCGGCGGACTTACGTGTTTAATGTATACAAGAACTTTAACCTTTCGTGACACGTTTATCATGTGTTACAGGACAACCAATTGAGACATGACAGCTCATGGACACTTGGACATTCCCCCTAACCTATAAATACACCCGATCCGGTGGCCATTTTACATTCTTTCTTCTGTCACTGTAGGGAAAGGATCCTGTGTGGAGTAGGGACAGAGAAAACGCTAGCTATTTGGTACACAAAAGTTCTTTTCAGGACTGGTATAGGTGTTAGGTCAGCAGCCTGAGTTTCTTTTGTCAGTTTAGATAAAGGGACAGAGCGCTGTATGCTGCTATTTTAGGGACAGCTCAGCCAGATTAGTCTTTCTTCATCATCATCATCATCATCATCATTAGCTGTTACTATCAGGTCCACAAAAGAGCTGTTCCAGCTAATCGTTCCAGCCTACTCTTTTTTGCCAATTTGTATAGGGACAGGCAGGAAGCAGTGTGTCAGGCAGTGAGGATAATTTTAAAGACTTGCTGTTACTATTAGTTCCACAAAGGTTCTTTTCAGGACTGGTATCAGTGGTACGGTAATAGGCTTGTACACGTATAATATTCTTTCTTCCAAATATAGAAAGAATATTATACTTGACTGCTGCCCTTCTGCTGCAGTCTGCTAATCATTCACAACTCACTTGTTCCACAAAAGTTCTTATAAGGACTGGTAACTTGGTCTGTCTAGGGTGCTACGGTACATAGGCTTGGGTGCGGTACAGTCTGCTGTTCTGTAAGGACCGCTATCGGTCCACAATAGATAGGGTTGCCGTGCACTACTGCTGACCGCTGCCCTATACTGCAGCAGTCCTTCAGCGGTATAGGGACTGACGCACAGTCTGCTAAACACTAATACACAACCTGCTTGGTCCACAAAAGTTCTTATAAGGACTGGTAACTTGGTATAGGGTGCTACGGTACATAGGCCTGAGTGCGTTACAGTCTGCTGTTCTGTAAGGACCGCTATCGGTCCACAATACATAGGGTTGCCGTGCACTACTGCTGACCGCTGCCCTATACTGCAGCAGTCCTTCATTGGTATAGGGACTGACGTACAGTCTGCTAATCACTAACACACAACCTGCTTGGTCCACAAAAGTTCTTATAAGGACTGGTAACTTGGTATAGGGTGCTACGGTACATAGGCCTGAGTGCGTTACAGTCTGCTGTTCTGTAAGGACCGCTATCGGTCCACAATACATAGGGTTGCCGTGCACTACTGCTGACCGCTGCCCTATACTGCAGCAGTCCTTCATTGGTATAGGGACTGACGTACAGTCTGCTAATCACTAACACACAACCTGCTTGGTCCACAAAAGTTCTTATAAGGACTGGTAACTTGGTATAGGGTGCTACGGTACATAGGCCTGAGTGCGTTACAGTCTGCTGTTCTGTAAGGACCGCTATCGGTCCACAATACATAGGGTTGCCGTGCACTACTGCTGACCGCTGCCCTATACTGCAGCAGTCCTTCAGCGGTATAGGGACTGACGCACAGTCTGCTAAACACTAACACACAACCTGCTTGGTCCACAAAAGTTCTTATAAGGACTGGTAACTTGGTATAGGGTGCTACGGTACATAGGCCTGAGTGCGTTACAGTCTGCTGTTCTGTAAGGACCGCTATCGGTCCACAATACATAGGGTTGCCGTGCACTACTGCTGACCGCTGCCCTATACTGCAGCAGTCCTTCATTGGTATAGGGACTGACGTACAGTCTGCTAATCACTAACACACAACCTGCTTGGTCCACAAAAGTTCTTATAAGGACTGGTAACTTGGTATAGGGTGCTACGGTACATAGGCCTGAGTGCGTTACAGTCTGCTGTTCTGTAAGGACCGCTATCGGTCCACAATACATAGGGTTGCCGTGCACTACTGCTGACCGCTGCCCTATACTGCAGCAGTCCTTCATTGGTATAGGGACTGACGTACAGTCTGCTAATCACTAACACACAACCTGCTTGGTCCACAAAAGTTTTTATAAGGACTGGTAACTTGGTATAGGGTGCTACGGTACATAGGCCTGAGTGCAGTACAGTCTGCTGTTCTGTAAGGACCGCTATCGGTCCACAATACATAGGGTTGCCGTGCACTACTGCTGACCGCTGCCCTATACTGCAGCAGTCCTTCATTGGTATAGGGACTGACGTACAGTCTGCTAATCACTAACACACAACCTGCTTGGTCCACAAAAGTTCTTATAAGGACTGGTAACTTGGTATAGGGTGCTACGGTACATAGGCCTGAGTGCGTTACAGTCTGCTGTTCTGTAAGGACCGCTATCGGTCCACAATACATAGGGTTGCCGTGCACTACTGCTGACCGCTGCCCTATACTGCAGCAGTCCTTCATTGGTATAGGGACTGACGTACAGTCTGCTAATCACTAACACACAACCTGCTTGGTCCACAAAAGTTCTTATAAGGACTGGTAACTTGGTATAGGGTGCTACGGTACATAGGCCTGAGTGCGTTACAGTCTGCTGTTCTGTAAGGACCGCTATCGGTCCACAATACATAGGGTTGCCGTGCACTACTGCTGACCGCTGCCCTATACTGCAGCAGTCCTTCATTGGTATAGGGACTGACGTACAGTCTGCTAATCACTAACACACAACCTGCTTGGTCCACAAAAGTTCTTATAAGGACTGGTAACTTGGTATAGGGTGCTACGGTACATAGGCCTGAGTGCGTTACAGTCTGCTGTTCTGTAAGGACCGCTATCGGTCCACAATACATAGGGTTGCCGTGCACTACTGCTGACCGCTGCCCTATACTGCAGCAGTCCTTCATTGGTATAGGGACTGACGTACAGTCTGCTAATCACTAACACACAACCTGCTTGTTCCACAAAAGTTCTTATAAGGACTGGTAACTTGGTATAGGGTGCTACGGTACATAGGCTTGAGTGCGGTACAGTCTGCTGTTCTGTAAGGACCGCTATCGGTCCACAATAGATAGGGTTGACGTGCACCACTGCTGACCGCTGCCCTATACTGCAGCAGTCCTTCAGCGGTATAGGGACTGACGTACAGTCTGCTAAACACTAATACACAACCTGCTTGGTCCACAAAAGTTCTTATAAGGACTGGTAACTTGGTATAGGGTGCTACGGTACATAGGCTTGAGTGCGGTACAGTCTGCTGTTCTGTAAGGACCGCTATAGGTCCACAATAGATAGGGTTGACGTGCACCACTGCTGACCGCTCACCTATACTGCAGCAGTCCTTCAGCGGTATAGGGACTAAGAGTTTTGTCACAGGGTCATTTAAAAAATGACATGCAGAGGAAGAGGCAGGCCCTTCCGCAGGGGTGGTAGGGGTAGGGCAGGAGCAACAGGCTTGAGCCAAAGTGGGAAGTTGCAGAAGGTGCGTTCAATTACTTTAAAGGATGCACCAGACTTGGTTGAGTGGCTCGCTCAGCCTTACTCTTCTGCACCCTCCTCATCCTCTCGATCTGCACCCTCTTCTTCACTCTCTGCTATGTGCACCCCCAAAGACACTACCACCAACAACACGACCACCACCACCACCACCACATACCTTCCGCTTGAGTCACTGGAATTATTTTCCGATCCATATCAAGAGGACATTTCTGATGCGCAGCCACTCTTGGTATTGGATCAGGAAGAGGAGGTAGCAACAAGCGCTACTCAGCAGTCTGACGCCAGTACCCAGATCAGCCCAAGGAGGAGGTTGGTCCCCGGTGTTGCTGCCTACTCCGAGATCTCTACTTATAGCGGTGGGGAAGGTGACGTTGATGATGACGTGTCTAGTGATGTCACGTGGGTGCCCACAAGAGAGGAAGAGGAGGGGAGTTCAGAGGGAGATATGGACCAGCAGATAGGGAGGAGAAGCAGCAATGACTTACATTGCACAGCAGGGACAAAGCAGACTGCAAATGTATCAGGAGCGAGTCATCGACCATGTACGGTCACATCTGGCGCTCCCAGGACACCGGCACATGGCTCCGCAGTGTGGGCTTTTTTTAACGTGTCCGCTGCTGACAATAGCGTTGCCATCTGCAATCTTTGCAGTCAACGCGTTAGTCGCGGTAAGCCCAATACTCACCTAGGGACGACCGCCTTAAGAAGGCACATGAGCAGCCATCACCGAGCCCAGTGGGAGCAACGGAACACACAAAGCCACACTGCAGGCTCTCACCGTCCAGCCTCGTCTTCTACTTCTCCTTCTCCTCTCTCCTCACAATTGTCCTCCACTCCACCTTCCATCACGCCAAGCTCACATTTTTCTGCAAAAAGGCAGGCTTCCGTGGGCCTAATGTTTGAGCGTAAAAAAATGATGACGCCGGATAACCCTCTTGCCCAACGGTTGGCGGCTGGCTTGTCAGAACTCATAGCCCGCCAACTACTGCCATATAAACTGGTGGACTCGGAGGCCTTTCGCAAATTTGTGGCCATTGGAACACCACAATGGAAGGTCCCAGGAAGGAAGTATTTCTCAGAGAAGGGCATCCCAGAGCTATATGGCCATGTTCAGCGGCAAGTGAATGTATCTCTGGCACACAGTGTCGGTGCCAAGATACATCTGACCACAGACACGTGGTCTAGCAAACACGGGCAGGGAAGGTATATCAGTTTTACTGCCCACTGGGTGAACCTTCTGACGGCCGTCAAGCATGTAACCCGTGGCACCCGTGTAGATTTGGTTTTACCGCCACGGATTGCATGCAGGCCTGACTCTTCTTCTCCTCCTCCTACTCCATCCTCCTCCCTCTCCTCCTCAGCTGCCTCCTCCTTTTCCGCTGCTAGCGTCTCTTCCACTGCACCGCCCAAGCTCCCCAGAACCTATTCCACATGCCAGGTGAGACGTTGCCATGCCGTGCTGCGTCTGTTGTGCCTGGAAGCAAAGAGCCACACTGGCCCGGCACTCCTTTCAGCTTTGCGTTCACAGGCAGATGAGTGGCTAACACCGCTCAATTTGACAGTTGGTAAAGTGGTGTGTGACAACGGTGCCAATCTGCTTAGCGCATTGAAACAGGGCAAAATCACGCACGTGCCGTGCATGGCACACGTCTTAAACTTGGTCGTGCAGCGATTCCTTGTCAAATACCCTGGGGTCCAGGACATCTTGCGGCAGGCAAGGAAAATCTCGGCCCATTTCAGAAGATCTTACACGGCCATGGCTCGCCTTGCTGACATTCAGCGGCGACACCATCTGCCGGTCAGACGTCTTATTTGCGATTGCCCGACGCGATGGAACTCAACCTTCTATATGCTTGATAGGCTGCTCCAGCAGAAACGTGCAGTTAACGTCTACCTGTATGAACTCTGCGAAAGAAACGGTTCTGGGGAGCTGGGTTTTTTTTCACCGCGCCAGTGGCTGCTCATGCGCGACACATGCAGACTTCTGCGGCCATTTGAGGAGATCACCAAACTGGTCAGTCGCAGCCATGGCGCCATCAGTGACATGGTACCTTATGCCTTCTTTCTGGAGCGTGCATTGCGTCGTGTCATTGATCAGGCTGTGGAGGAGCAGGAGCGGGAAGATGAGGAAGTCGCAATGCTGGATGAATTCCCAGGGGGGGCTACTCTATCTGAGACAAGTCAACAACAGGAGTCTGATGAGGAGTCAGAGGAGGATGGTGCCGGGGCGGATGAGCAGGAGCAAGAAGAGCATGCTTTAAACCTTTCTGGGATCCCTGTTGTGCGAGGATGGGGAGAGGAGAATGAAGAGGACGACATTATCCTGGATGATGAGCAGGAGCCAGGCCACCACACCGCTTCCACTTTAGTGCAAATGGGGGCCTTCATGCTCCAGTGTTTTAATAGGGACCCCCGTATAAAAAGCATGAGGGTCAAGGACCAGTACTGGGTGGCAACGTACTTAGACCCCCGGTACAAACACAAAATGGCGGAAATGTTACCGCCGTCGCAGAGGGCTGTCAGAATGCAGCACTTCCAGGCCTTGCTTCGAGAAATGCTGCATTCTGCTTTTGCGTGCGCTGGCAGAGGAGCAATTCCCACTCCCAGAGAAGGATTTGCGGGTACCAATCCAACAGCGCCTGCAAGAAGAGGCCGGTTTGAAGATGTGTTGGTGACTTCGGATATGAGGTCATTCTTTCAGCCGACCCATCGACAGGTGTCATCCGGATCCAGCATCAGGGAACGCCTAGACCGTCAGGTGTCCGACTACATTGGGTTAACGGCCGATGTGGACGCTCTGAGGAGTGATGAACCCCTAGACTACTGGGTGGGCAGGCTTGACCTCTGGCCAGAGCTTGCCCAATTTGCAATCGAACTGTTGGCTTGCCCCTCATCCAGTGTCCTGTCCGAAAGGACGTTCAGCGCAGCAGGGGGGATTGTGACCGATAAGCGTACTCGCCTAGCTCACCACAGTGTTAACTACCTCACATTTCTAAAAATGAATGAGGCATGGATCTCGGAGGAATTCAACACATGTGATCAGTAGACCATGTATATGTCTATAAACAATTTTTGGAATCAAGCACACAGACCTTCTTAATTCATTTGGCTCACTTCCCTGACCCAAAAAAGCACACCGTACTATATGCCCCTACCCTCCTCTTTGAAGAGGTTGAGCGGTGTCATATTTCTACTGGGGCTGCTTATTATGAGGGGTTCCCACCATCCCTGTGCTGTGCTGACTTCCTCCTGGGTGTTCTTATTATGAGGGGCTCCCACCATCCCTGTGCTGTGCTGACTTCCTCCTGGGGGTTCTTATTATGAGGGGATCACACCATCCCTGTGCTGTGCTGACTTCCTCCTGGGGCTGCTTACGGTGCTGCTGTCAGCGCTGTATGTCACGGAGCTGCTGTCAGCGCTGTATGTCACGGAGCTGCTGTCAGCGCTGTATGTCACGGAGCTGCTGTCAGCGCTGTATGTCACGGAGCTGCTGTCAGCGCTGTATGTCACGGAGCTGCTGTCAGCGCTGTATGTCACGGAGCTGCTGTCAGCGCTGTATGTCACGGAGCTGCTGTCAGCGCTGTATGTCACGGAGCTGCTGTCAGCGCTGTATGTCACGGTGCTGCTGTCAGCGCTGTATGTCACGGAGCTGCTGTCAGCGCTGTATGTCACGGAGCTGCTGTCAGTGCTGTATGTCACGGAGCTGCTGTCAGCGCTGTATGTCACGGAGCTGCTGTCAGCGCTGTATGTCACGGAGCTGCTGTCAGCGCTGTATGTCACGGTGCTGCTGTCAGCGCTGTATGTCACGGAGCTGCTGTCAGCGCTGTATGTCACGGAGCTGCTGTCAGCGCTGTATGTCACGGAGCTGCTGTCAGCGCTGTATGTCACGGAGCTGCTGTCAGCGCTGTATGTCACGGAGCTGCTGTCAGCGCTGTATGTCACGGTGCTGATGTCAGTGCTCTGTATTACGGTGCTGCTGTCAGTGCTCTGTATCTCCTGCACCCTCTTGTTTGCCTACCCTGGTCCCTGACCTTCCCTCTCCTCCATTGCCTTCATTAGCTCCATAGTCCTGAATTGTCAGAACAATTTCCCAAATAAAAAAAAAATGCTTGTAGTTATCGATCCCAAATTCACCTCATACATGTATTATGCTATTGTCCAGGTGGTGGGACTACGTGCTACCCCCTAATAATTACCCCGTGGCCGCAAATTCGACCTAAAGGTTTGCGAAATTCGCCTCCCATTGAAGTCAATGGAGCCCGCGGCGAACGGTCGTTTTCGCGAACGTTTGTGCCCGTTCGCGTTTCGCGTTCGCGAAACGTCCCGTCGGAAGTTCGTCCATCACTAGTTGTGAACCCATCCAGGGGGTCACACACACCCGCTGCCGAGCAAACCCCTCACATTTAACAAAATTTTTTTTTTTCATTTTATTTATTTCCATAAAAAGGCCCATCAAAATCCTCAGCACCAGGCCCATGATACTCTTAATCCGGCCCTGCACTATCCTTGTGCCCCTGTCAGTGCCTATACGGCATTCTCTCTCTCCCTGAAGAGGAGAAATACCTCAACATATTGCTACAGGAAACGCTATTTCTTGCCAGAATGCAAATCGCCCACACCTGGATTAAAACAACTCCTCCCACCATTCAGCAGTGGGTGGGAGCGGTGAACTCCACACTCAGGGGAGGGCTGGCAGCCTTAGGCCTGGGGGGCAAGTCCAGTCAAATGGCCCATTGAACCCCAGAATCAGCTGACCATCCATCTACACCACATTTCCCGTACAGAGAGGGAGGGAGACTGCTCCACATTGCCCCAGAGAGAGAGAGACTGCTTGACACTGCCGGTCACTCTCTGTGCAGGCAGTGTGAAGCGGTCACTCTCTCTGTGCAGGCAGTGTGAAGCGGTCACTCTGTGCAGGCAGTGTGAAGTGGTCACTCTCTCTGTGAAGGCAGTGTGAAGCGGTCACTCTCTCTGTGCAGGCAGTGTGAAGCGGTCACTCTCTGTGCAGGCAATGTGAAGCTGTATCATTCTGTGTGGGCAGTGTGAAGCGGTCACTATCTGTGTGGGCAGTGTGAAGCAGTCACTCTCTGTGTAGGCAGTATGAAGCAGTCACTTTCTGTGTGCAGGCAGTGTGAAGCAGTCACTCTCTATGTGGGCAGTGTAAAGCGGTCACTTTCTGTGTAGGCAGTGTGAAGCAGTCACTCTCTCTGTGCAGGCAGTGTGAAGCGGTCACTCTCTGTGTGCAGGCAGTGTGAAGCAGTCACTCTCTGTGCGGGCAGTGTGAAGCGGTCACTTTCTGTGCGGGCAGTGTGAAGCAGTCACTCTCTCTGTGCAGACAGTGTGAAGCGGTCACTCTTTGTGTGGGCAGTGTAAAGCAGTCACTCTTTGTGTGGGCAGTGTGAAGCAGTCACTCTCTGTGTGGGCAGTGTGAAGCGGTCACTCTCTGTGCGGGCAGTGTGAAGCAGTCACTCTCTGTGTGGGCAGTGTGAAGCGGTCACACTCTCTGTGCAGGCAGTGTGAATCGGTCACTCTCTGTGTGCAGGCAGTGTGAAGCAGTCACTCTCTGTGCGGGCAGTGTGAAGCAGTCACTTTCTGTGCGGGCAGTGTGAAGCAGTCACTCTCTCTGTGCAGGCAGTGTAAAGCGGTCACTCTTTGTGTGGGCAGTGCGAAGCAGTCACTCTTTGTGTGGGCAGTGTGAAGCAGTCACTCTCTGTGTGGGCAGTGTGAAGCGGTCACTCTCTGTGCGGGCAGTGTGAAGCAGTCACTCTCTGTGTGGGCAGTGTGAAGCGGTCACACTCTCTGTGCAGGCAGTGTGAATCGGTCACTCTCTGTGTGCAGGCAGTGTGAAGCAGTCACTCTCTGTGCGGGCAGTGTGAAGCGGTCACTCTCTCTGTGCGGGCAGTGTGAAGCGGTCACTCTCTATGTGCAGGCAGTGTGAAGCGGTCACTCTCTGTGCAGGCAGTGTGAAGCCGTCACTCTCTCTGTGCAGGCAGTGTGAAGCGGTCACTCTCTCTGTGCAGGCAGTGTGGAGCAGTCACTCCCTGTGGGGGCAATCATTTTGAAGCAGTCTCCCAGAGAGAGACTGCATGATTGCCCCAGAGAGACTGAGAAAAAGAGCTTGCCCCTTCCCCACACCCAGTACAAAGACCAATAAGACTGCAGGAAGGTGAAGACTAAAGACTGTTATGTCACTGCCGCCACACTAAGTGCTACCTGTGGAGTCTGGAGCTTCTCTGGTGAGTGAGCACCACACCACTGGGCAAGCCAAGCCAGCAGAGTAGCCGAGAGTCACAGCGAGTTCAGCAGGCTAAACATGCAACTCCTGCTTTCTCCCTGGCATGACCACCATATTCACCAGGGTGCAGGCTCCTCCTGTGTCAATTGCGGGTAGTGAGAAAAGCACATGCAGGTGCACACCCTGGGGCACCAGCCAGATTAAGGACATTGTGGGCCTGGTGCTGCAGTGGAGCAGGTTTAGGAGTGGCAGGAATATGAGGCAAGTAATGTCATTTCCCAGCTCTCCTCTTACTGGCCACCCTTCCCATGTTTCCAGGAGCCTGTGCTAGCTTGTGCCCAGACTTGGTCGCAGTCACACAGGTGTAATGCTAGTGAAGCCTGGCACTTGATTTACTAAGCATCCATAAGAGCCGTGTGTGGGTGTGTGCTCTGAGGTGAAAGTTTTCAAGCCATCAGAATACAGTGATCGCTGCCGGCAGCTTAGCAGCCAGCAGTGATCACAAAAAAAAAGAAATAAAGACAAGCTGGTTGTATTGTCAGTTGATAGATCGAATTCTGTGCAGCCAGTCTGCACATAGATTGATTGAAATTTCTGCTGAACAGGCAGAATTTCAATCTGTCTATGGTGGCCTAAGTCCACCAGTCTCTGTTTAATAATATCCTCAATATCCTCAAATCTTCTGAAAGGAGCGCTCCACTTAGGTGTAGAAATTCACTTTGAACTCCACCTTATTTCCAGAACTCTTTTTAGGGTCCTTTCACACTGAAGGCGCTTAACAGGCGTTTTAGTGCTAAAAATAGCGCCTGTAAACTGCCTCTCATGCCACCCCAGTGTGAAAGCCCCGAGTGCCCTCACAATGGGGCGGTGCGCTTGTAGGACATTCTGAAAAGTCCTGCAAGCAGCATTATTGGGGCGGTTTGGGAGAGGTGCCCTGCCCACTGAAATGAGCAACACAGGCAGTTTTAACTCTTTCTTGAGCTGCTAGTGGGTTTTAAAAGTGCCCCGGTAGCGCTGCTAAAACGAGCAATGCTTTACCACTAGTGCCCACCCAGTGTGAAAGTACCCTTGGATATTAGATGTGCAAACAATAAGGTGAGAGCACATCTAATACCTACAGAGAGTAATGGAAATGAGGTGGAGTTCAAAGTGAACCGTATAATTACCTGCAGGGATTGGCATTTAGAGGGTTAAAACAGGCAGGGATGAAATGTAATATCAACTCCTCACTGCCTGTCAAATGCCTCTGAAAAGTGACCTGAGCATGGATCACTTTTTAGAGGAGTGGCTGCTGCAAGTGAATACAAGCCTTTAGTGTGCTGCAGTGCGAGTGTACTGGCGGCTTTCACAGTCCCCCAGACTTCTTTTAGGTTGCACATTTTTGCTGCATTTTCTGGAATTGCACCAAAGATGCAGCATGCAGGACGTTTTGTGCACTTTCAGAACATGCAGTAAAAATGTGCAACCTCTATGGGACCAGGGACAACATGCAGGAAGACTGCCAGGACACCAGCACTGCAGCCAAACCGCAGCATTCCAGTGTGAGCCCACATCATACCACCTAAAAGGTACTGCTCAGGCTGCTAGAAAAAAAAAAAAAACTCTTTGGCTGCAGAGTGGGGGAGGGAGGAGGAGTTCACTTACTTGGATGGTCTCAGCCTCCCAGGAGCCTCACTGGATTCCAGCCGACTGCTCAGATTGAACTTTCCCGCCCACACATCCTCCTCACAGACAGCACACGGGCTGCCCCGGAGTGTGGGCGGGGAAAGAAGCAGGTCCTGCCTCTGCCAACCAATGGTGTGGAGGAGGGAGGGGCTGTGCTGTGTAACACAGACTGTCAGACCTGAAATGAAGACATCGCTGGATCACAGTACTGGACTCGGCCAGCTCAAGATCTGCGCATGTGTGCTCTTGAGCTGATGGCACAGCAGCCTTTGCCACAGCATATCAGAGCAGCCCAGGGGGCAATTGCATCCCTGCCCCCCAGCCCAGCCTTCCCCTGTCCACACTCCCCTATATAAAGGTGATATATCTACATAGCGGTTGCCCAGCCAAATATAACAAAATATGGGACAGGTGGCTGAAGGATGTGTCCACATGCATAGATTAGGCCCGATCTACAGTTGTGGCATAAAACTCAGGGTGAATCAACTACTTGCTGTTGCCCCTCAACTTTAAGGCTCATATGCTGTTGTGTATAATATTTATTGCCTGCTGTATGCCTATGCCTATGCGGGAAGGTATTGTAAAATCATCCCCTCGGGTGGACCTATTATTTCATGTGCTTGGCCCTTTGAAATGCTCTAATTATTCCACTTATGCAGAATGCCTAATTGCAGTTCATGTCAACTGTGATAACCTTTTGTTTAGTGTCTATTGCACTTGGTACTCAATTATGTATCCTTTTATGTTTTGATGCTCAATAAACGTTTTCTTGATTAAAAAAAATATATATATTGTACCTGTACAGTCTCCTTTTATTTGGTAAAGCGCTGCACAAACTGTTGGTGCTATATAAATCCTGTTTAATAATAGAAATAGACAGGCCCTCTGTAGTGAGAATGCAAATTTGTTGTATGCACTCAGCAGTAATATGTCCCCCTCTTTTTTTTTGTTTTGTTTTTATCATTGGCAGCTATCTCATATATTTTCCTCACCATAGGTTCTTGCCAGTCTTCAGCCCATGTCATAGCCTCACGTACAACAGCTCTTTGCTGATGTATTCCTGTTGTATTCAGGCCTTGTTATAAAAAAAAAGTTTATATGGTTTCTGCAAGTATTGGGACACATAGAAGAAAGGATCTAACAAAGGGTAATACATTTGAAAGTGATAGGCTGAACAGTGTTTAAAGTGTAACTGCACTTTCGTGGGGAAAAAAAATGAGCAAATAATAAAAAAATAATATAGCTTATACAATTACAACTCAAGTCATATTGTAAGGAAATGTTATTAAATATTACCCTTTTTTTTTAATCCGCAGCGCTGTAATTTTCTTTAAAATGCAATGCAATATGGCTGACTAGAGGTTTTCTGTACACAGATGGGGTACAGAAAGCCGACTGAAAATAAATGTAATTTCATGCTTACTGATTTTCCTAGAAGTCTGCATACAAGTCAGATTTTTGGCATCCGTGCAACAAAAATATCATTTTTGGTGAGATACTCCCAAAGGGAAATCATGTCTAAAGGGATGCAGACCCTGCCAATTCCCTCATTAGAGCCCTGCAAGTACAGCAGCCGACTAAAAATTCGAAAACCACTCCCATACAGATTCATTGAGCACATGAACCAGACAAACAAACAGCTATTCCTTCAGAATAACAAAAGGTAGGATTTTAGAACACAATTTGTTAAAATCCTTGCATGTACATAGATCACCCAGAGTGGAATGTTTTGTTTTTTTCTAGACCAAAGTGGATTTACTCTTTAACATCTATTTCTTATTAAATACCTTGCTAACTTCACTTCTATGATCTCTTTGCTTAGAAGACTGAGGCTTTGTGCTCTAGCTTCTTCTTCCTATACAGCAGAAGGACAGCAGAAGGACAACAAAGCCCACAAATCCATGCTTCTGTCCAGCTGTACTTCCTTGAGCCAACTGATGCCGCTAAAGGTCTTGCCTCCTCTCTGTTAACCCCTCCCAATTGCTTTGTTCTCTTTGCTGATACATGCAGCCCTATGCAATGCTGGTACTGGGCACACGATACCTAAATGGCACTGATGCCTGAATTGTAGCACCAAAGGTTAGTTAATGACCAAGTGCTGCCCCTAACTTTCCTGGCTCCCTAGGCTGCAATCTATTTGACCTAGTCTCAAGTCCAGCCCCGACAAACACAAAGTAGGTAAACAGCAATATCCTAAATAGCTGAAGTTTTGTTATTCTTGATAGGTTATTACAATGTTTTGTTATCCCTGATAGGGAAATACAATTAGCAAATTTGTAATGATGACATCCACATACGAAAATTTGAATAGTTATTTTGAAAATTTTATTGATTTATATCGTATTGGTGAAATGTGCTGCATACGTACTGCCAATTCTGATACACACACAAGCACACAAAAAAGTCTATAATAACCATAGAATTGCACAATAGAAAAAAATGCTTTGTGTATGTCCAAAGCATTAAGTGGTTCATTTCATTTCCTAAGGGGATAGTAGAGGGTTTACTCACATATCCTTTAGAGCCATTTATATATAGCTTGTGTTGGCATCAATACACTTCATAGACATTTCATTGTACAACAGATGGTTTATGTTGGGTTTTTTTTTCTCTCTCTCTTAAAGCTCTGAAGAAAAGTGCCCTCTGTTTATGTGTTTATTATTGCAAGTTAAAAGGCTGCTGGCAGCAAGCTGCTCAAGCCTTTTCAATTAGTGCAGCTATCACATGCATTGCTCCTCTGCTATACAGTGGGCTAAATATTTCACATTTGTCATGAAAGGTCATCAATTACGCTTGTCAGTAACTTATGTATAAATATATATCATCATTCCTCTGATTATTAAAAGCAGTTTTGATTGTGGAGCTTTGTGAGCTAATTCATGTCTGTTCATTTACGAGGGCTTTATTGTTAATGATCTTGGACATAGTCAACAAAGTCATAACAGACATTTACTGTGGGGAAATATGAATTGAATCATTCATGTTTCTAGTATCCAATGGACAAGGATGACACTAGAAATTACTGGAACAGTAGGTCATTTTTTAATTTTTAATGATTGCATTTAAAAAAAAAGAACACTAATGAACAAGTACAAGGAATAACATGTGTGAGCAGTATAAAACAGGTCATCATTTTGCAAGAGATTTGGATCAATTCACTATGATGCAGGGGTTTATTTTATTTGGGCTTATTACTTATTAGAAAATAATTTTTACTTTAGGTTCAAGAAACATACCAAAATATTGCATAGGCGTGAACATGTAATTTTTCAATATTACATATTTTTTTAACCAATAAAAATATTTATTTCACTTAAATCTGTAGTTCAATTTTTGAAGTATTATTTAATCCTAGTATGTTATCATTATTCCTACAGTATCTCACACAAGTGAGTACATCCCTCACTTTTTTGTAAATATTTTATTATATATTTTCATGTGATAACACTGTAGAAATGACGCTTTGCTACAATGTAGTAGTAGTAGTGAGTGTACAGCTTGTATAACAGCGTAAAATTTGCTGTCCCTTCAAAATAACTCAACATACAGTCAATAATGTCTAAACCACTGGCAACAAAAGTGAGTACACCCATAAGTGAAAATGTCCAAATTGGGCCCAAAGTGTTAATATTTTTTGTGGCCATCATTATTTTCCAGTACTGCCTTAACCCTCTTGGGCATGGAGTTTACTAGAGCTTCACAGGTTGCCACTGGAGTCCTCTTCCACTCCTCCATGACGACACCACAAAGCTGGTGGATGGAGGGCGGGGCCATCCAGTGACCTCGCCCTCCACTGACACACGGGGACTTCCCTATGGCTTTCCCTGTGATGTCAGAGGCCCTTCACTGACGTAACATTGACTTCTTTATGGCTTTTCCCAT
Source organism: Lithobates pipiens (assembly GCF_037356315.1). NCBI lineage: Eukaryota > Metazoa > Chordata > Amphibia > Anura > Ranidae > Lithobates > Lithobates pipiens. The sequence goes on along the minus strand of NW_027507696.1, from coordinate 23,772,022 downwards.
GATGTCAGAGGGGGGCGGGTCACCCGTTTATGTAAATGAGTGGCCCTGCCCTCCGTTATTAAGGAAGTGTCAGAAAAATTTAAGCGTCACACTGATGAAGACTCCCACTGAGTTGGATTGTACGGACGGAGCAGAGAAGAACCCGGAGCAAGATGCAGGACGAGAAGAGTGGAGGAAGAAGAAGATGGAGAAGAAGAAGTTGTAGGAACAAGAACACCGAAGGAAGACCAGAAGAAAGAAGATGAAAGAAGAAGCAGAAAGAAGAAGAAATTAATAAAGTACTTGTCAAAAACCGTCTCTTGTGTTTTTTAACCTTTTTGTCATTTTTTTTGTGAAATGTTAAGGGGTACATTTGTACCCCATTACCAATTCATACGGGGGCGGGATCTGGGGGTCCCCTTGTTAAAGGGGCTTCCAGATTCCAATAAGCCCCCTGCCCGCAGACCCCAACAACCACCGGGCAAGGGTTGTGGGCATGAGGCCCTTCTCCCCATCAACATAGGGACAAGGTGCTTTGAGGGGCTACCTCAAAGCACCCTCCCAATGCTGAGGGCATGTGTCCTGGTACGGTTCAGGAGGGGGGGTGCTCTCTCATCCCCCCTCTTTTACTGCAGCCTGCCAGGTTGCGTGCTCGGATAGGGGTCTAGTATAGATTTTTGGGGGGACCCCAGCCATTTTTTTAAAACATTTTGGTGCGGGGTTCCCTTAAAATCCATACCAGACCCTTCAGGTCTGGTATGGATTTTAAGGGGGACCCCCACGCCATTTTTCTAAAAACAATTGCACGGTGTTCCCCTTAATATCCATACCAGACCTGAAGGGCTGGTATGGAATTTAGGGGGAACCCCACGCATTTTTTTTACATTTTGGTTCGGGGTTCCCCTGTGGAGAAATCCCCATGCCGTTTTTATCGATGAACTTTTATGTGTATTGCAGACCGACAATTCATTGTAGCCGCGAGTAGTTTTAAATGACTTTTTTCCTTTAGAAATGTCATTTTGCTGTCAGACTGTTCTAAACACGGGAAACATGTGCCCCTTTACAGGTATACTATAGACACCGCCCAGGTATGAAATTTAAAGGAATATTACACTTTTTTTGTTTCACTTTAAGCATTATTAAAATCACTGCTCCCGGGTCCCCAAACTTTTTTTATGACAATACCATGCATATAAGCCTTTAACCACTTGCAGACCGGACCATTTTGCTGGTCAAAGACCAGACCGCTTTTTGCGATTCGGCACTGCGTCGCTTTAACTGACAATTGCGCGGTCGTGCGACGTGGCTCCCAAACAAAATTGACGTCCTTTTTTTCCCACAAATAGAGCTTTCTTTTGGTGTTATTTGATCACCCCTGCGGTTTTTATTTTTTGCGCTATAAACAAAAATAGAGCGACAATTTAAAAAAAAAAGCATTATTTTTTACTTTTTGTTATAATAAATATCCCCCAAAAATATATAAAAAAAATGTTTTTCCCTCAGTTTAGGCCGATACGTATTCTTCTACATATTTTTGGTAAAAAAAATCGCAATAAGCGATTATTGATTGGTTTGCACAAAAGTTATAGCGTTTACAAAATAGGGATAGTTTTATAGCATTTTTATTAATAATTTTTTATTAATTTTTTTTTACTAGTAATGGCGTCGATCAGCGATTGTTATTGTGACTGCGACATTGTGGGGGACCCATCGGACATTTTTGACACATTTTTGGGACCATTGTTATTTATACAGTAATCACTGCTATATAAATGCAGTGATTCCTGTGTAAATGACACTGGCAGTGAAAGGGTTAACCAGTGGGTGGCAGTGTAGGGGTTAAGTGTTCCTAGGGGTGTGTTACTAACTGTGGGGGGGTTGGGCTTTCATTTAGTGAACACTGATCTCTGCTCCAATCACATGGAGCAGAGATCAGCGTCACTAGTTGCTAGGCAGAATGCAGAAATGGAGAAATGTTGTTTACACAGCATTTCCTCCATTCGGCCACTCTGTGAGACGATCGCGGGGATGCCCGCGGCGATCGAGTCCGCGGGTCCCGCGACCAGACTCACAGGGGTCCCGACCAGCGCGGGAGCGCGCCGCCGGCAGGGCGGCATTGAATATTGGACGTACCTGTACGCCAATATGCCTGCCCGTGCCATTCTGACGACGTACATCGTCGTGCGCTGGTCGGGAAGTGGTTAAAATGAGCACTTTTGATTTTTTCCATAGACTTTTAAAGGGTGTTCCATGGCTTTCGAATTTTCCCAAAATTGTTCGCTGTTCGGCGAACTGGCGAACAGCCAATGTTCTAGTCAAACATGAGTTGGGCTCGAACATAACGCTCATTCCTGCTGCTGAACCAGCTGAATTTTTATCCATCTGTGGGCAGATTTACACTCACTTCCTGTACTGGTGACCACACAGAAAGTGGGAATAAGCATACTCTATTTGAACAAATGTGGCCTTTTAGTGTGTTACAAACACCCCAAAAAAATCATCAAATTACATGGGATGGGTCAGTTCGTCTGTCCTTCTGCCCTCCCCATTGCTGGAAACTTCTGGCTTCCCGGCTATCAAAATGACAGCTGGGAGTTGCTGCGTAAATACAGTAGGTAGCTATTACAGCAGCTCATGTAAAAAAAAATGTTCTGATACACTGTTCATAACACTGGGCTCATTTACACTTGCTTCGGCTTCAACAAGGCTTCGGACAGGCTTTGTTAAAGCTCTCTGAACGTTAGTCAAAGCTCCTGGCACTAAATAAAATGGTTAGCTTACAGTCCTGTTTACGGCTGCTTTTCCTTTGCTTTGCTTCGGCTTCACTTAAAAAATTATGCCTCATTTGGCTTCAGTGATGCTTCAAAGCATCTTGAAAGCTTCCATGGAAGTGTATGGCAAAGCTCGCTTGAAGCCCCACTGAAGCCCCACTGAAGCCTCATTAAAGCCCTACTGAAGCCCTACAAAGTCTCACCGAAGCCCCATCGAAGCTTCACCAAAGCCCCACAATGCCCCACCATAGCCTCATCAAAGCCTCATCGAAGCACCAAGCAAAAACAGACTGTAAGCTAACCATTAGTGACAGGAGCTTCGACTAGCGTTCAGAGAGTTTTAAGACAGCGTGTCCAAAGGAAGTTTTAAAGTAAGTGTAAACTAGCCCTAAAGAATTAAGCCAGAGAGATTAAAAAAAAAAAGTAATACAGTTGTATTTACTCTGTTTCATTCATCTGCAGATTAAATGAGCTTTGATCTGCATATGATGTCAGTCAAAGTGGAGTTCTGTCAAAAAAAAACAAACAAATACTGCAACTGCTGACTTTTAATAGAAGGACATTTACCTGTGCAGGGTGCCTGCAATGTCCTCGCCCAAAGCCGACCCATCCCCTTGGCTTCTGGTGGAGGTGCCAGCATTGCTAGTAAGGAAATCAGGAAGTGAAGCCTTGCAGATTCACAGCCTGGTTCCCTACTGCATATGCACGAGTTGTGTTGCTCTTTCTGAGTGGTCCCTGCTGTCTTCTGGGACCTGTGTGTCTACCAGAAGACAGCAGGGGGGACGAAGGAGGGGCCGGACATGTCATAGATACTCCGGCGATCTTTCGCCAGAAGTGGAAGCAAATACTTGTATTAGACAGGTATCTGCTCCGCCCTGAAAGGTGTCAAATGTGTGACACTGGAGGGGGAGGAATCCGGATGGCGGAAGTTCCATTTTTGGGTGGAACTCCGCTTTAAGGAAACCTGACAAGTAAAATAAAGTTTTACTTTTTAATTTAAATACAAGTTATACCCCTTTAACCCCCCTATTAGCCATAGTTTTCCTTAATCAACCCTAACTGAGTCCCTTTGTAAAGAAACACATTTTTTTAAACACTAATGCCCCGTACACACGAGAGGGATTAAGTCTGACAGACCTCCAAAGGAGTTCCGCCGGAGTTCCGCCGGAGTTCCGACGGAGTTCTGGCGGACTTTTCGACCGAACGGACTTGACCACACACCATCACACCAAACTCCGACGGAGTCGAACGTGATGACGTACGACTGGATTCGACGTAGGAAGTTCCTAGACAGTAGCCAATAGCTGCCCTAGCGTCGGTTTTAGTCCGTCGGAGTAGCACACACACGAGCGGATTTTTCAAAGGGGACCGGGTCCGGCGGAGTTCCGTCGGGAAAATTTAAAGCATGCTTCATTTCTAAAGTCCGTCAGACTTTAGCTTCGCTAAAGTCCGTTGCAGCCCACACACGATCGGATAGTCCGCCGGACTCAGTCCGTCGGAGTTTGGATGTCGAAAAGTCCGCTCGTGTGTACGGGGCATTAGAAAAGTAGAAAACTTTGTTTAGCTTTGTGACATTTTAGATCTATGGATTGCATAAAAATAATAAATATAATAACACTAAAAGCATTGCTTGTTCTTAAAATAAACAAATACATAAATAATAATAATAGATATAATGTGTTTTTTTTTAAAGTGTTAAAGAAGAGAAGATCCTCCTCTTCTCGGGTCCCTCTTCAGTGATCCTGACTCCTCCTTTCTGATGAGTGTCCCCATAGCAAGCAGCTTGCTATGGTGGCACCCAAGCCAAACTGCAGCTCCATGTAGCCATTCAGACATGGAGCCATGGTTAAGCCCCACCCCCTCTCCTCATTAACTAACTGACTTTGACTGACAGCAGCGGGAGCCAATGGCGCTGCTGCTGTGTTCCAGCCAAACAGGAGGGAGAGTCCCAGCCAACCGAGACACTCGTGGACATTGCTGGATCAAGAGAGGACTCAGGTAAGTATTAAGGGGCTGAGGGGGCTACTTCACACAGAAAGCTTTTTATATTAATGCATAGAATGCATTAAGATAAAAAACCTTTAATGACATATTTATTGTCAATTAAACAACAAGTCATTTAAAATATGATGGAGTATTGTGGTTGCAATACTTACTTTAGTTTAAATGACATACAGTAACTGTGAAAAGGAAACTCACTGTATAATTCCCATGCAGTCATTCTGTACACTGTCCTGCTCTTGTGGAGTCCTGTAGACCGTAGTTAGTAGACAAATTATTACCTGCACGATGTATATAATAAAGAAATCAGAAATGTGCCTTCAGGAGGAAAGACTGGTGTATAAACTTTAAGTTTTATGCCATCTGTGTCCTTTCGGGGAACTTTCTCTTCCCCTGTCTTGTAGACCAAGCAGAAAGTGAAAGGAAATCACTCCAGTTTTCCAGTGTACGGTAAATTCCCTCATAGACAGTTGCCATCAAAACTCTCCATGAGAAGATTTCCTTTGTATTTCTGTTCTGGTGACAACTCAAATGTTTGAATTTTCTCAAATTTTTAGTCCCAGTGACAATGGTTACCAGGACAAAGAAATGAGAATGAATCTCTCCAGAGTGGACAGATCCTACAGTAAAAACCTGGCATGGGTTCAAACCCCATCACCACTCCTTCAAATATGAAAAATAAAGTAAGTTTCTGTTATTGATACACTTAAAGTGCTATCTGGACCTATTTCTAAAGCAGTGGTGGAACTACGAGCGTCACAAAGGTCACAATTGGGACCGGGCCCTGGTGTTCCGCCATCCTGGGGAGGCCCCAAGACCCGGCATCTCCCCCTGCACCTTCCGGCTAGAAGTTCACTTTGCAGTTCGACAGGGGATGGGGGGGGGGACATCAGCAGCTCTGTGGTGCCCACTATACAGTGGAGTGGGGTGAAAGTGAACTGCTGGCTGGAGGAACAGAGGGAGGTCCCAAGCATTACAGAGCTGCTGATCTCTATGTGCAGAAGAGGTGAGTGGCCATGGGATGACTGAAGCTGCTCTTTAAATAGATTGCTGACATGTGCTGGGGGGAGGAGGAATACAGAGGATACTGTTGGGAGGGGGGACAGGGATGTGCTGGGGGGAGGGTGTTAGGGCTGTGGGTGGTACAAAGATGTGTGGTGGAGTACATAGATGTGCTGTGGGGTACAGAAGCATGCTGGTGCTTTAAAAGGCTTTCCGCATTGTACAAAGGTATGCTGGAGGTTCAGAAATGTGTGTGGAGGCGTAGGGGTGTGGAGATGTTGCGACGGAGTACAAAGATGTGCAGGCAGGGGGTTAAGGTGTGCTGGGGATGTGCAGAGACATACTGGGAGTTATTTTGTTAGGGGATATGGAGATGTTCTAGGGAATACAGAGGATGCTGGGAGGTGCAGAAGTGAGTGGGACCAGGACGGGGTGGAGAGGTTTGCTGGGGACTGCAGAGGTGTATTGGGGGGTACAAGGCTTGCTGGGCATATGGAGGCATGCTGGGAGATAAAGAGGATGCTAGAATGTGCAGAGGTGTGTGAGGGGTGCAGCGATGTGCAAGGAGTACAGAAGTGTGCTAGGGGCTATGGAAGTGTGCTGGGGTACAGGGGTTATTTGGGAGGTACAGAGATGTACGGGGGGTGTATGGAGGCCTGCCTCTGGGTTTGGAGGCATTCTGGGTTTGTAGAAACAGGTATGACATTAGGTGACTCTTGTGGAACCATGCCCATTTTAAATGCTCCACTCCTAATTATGATACATTCTCCACGTACAATGGCTGGCTCAACACAAAAAAAAAGGTGTCCCTGAAATTTTTTGGAAAGGTTGGCAAATATGCAAGAAGAGGGCCCACTGCAGAACATGTGAAAGGGTCCTGCGTTGGGACCATAGTAATGGGCCCCAGAATCAGTAGGAAAGGCCCCAGAACCAGTGGCAAGGGCACTGGGACCAATGGAGAGGGCCAGGACAAGGCACAGAGCAGCTCCAATCCTTCTCTTCTTGGGTCTCCCCGCTGGTACTCCTGGCCCCTCCTCCCTGCTGAGTGCCCCAATAGCAAGCTGCTTGCTCTGGGGGCACTCCTGTGTGCTCATTCCTGAGCCACCTCTGTATGTCTATAAGGCCCCCTTCACACGGGCGGTTGTTCTGCCACTGTTAAAAGAATGTTTTGTTACTTTGAAATTCAGAGAATCCTGGCACAGCGTTCACTTGCAGTTGTACATTGCGATTAGCTGCATTTACGTGAGTTTAAATGCGGCTGTGTTTAGCTACGTTGGAACATTCTTGCCATTTCTGATGTGCTTCCTGCTGTTTTTCTTTCCTCTGCTATCTGCAAGTAAAATAGTACACTGCAATTACCTGCAGTTATGTGCAGATATCTGTAGATAGCTGCAATAAATCGGTCCTGGATACAGTCAAATTTTTTTTTTCTAACCGCACCAAACCCCATGCAACAAAACTGTTGCTAAATGCAGTGTGTGAATGGGGGCATAGGAAAGCATTTTGTGAGTTTAGCTGCAGTAGATAACGTGATCTATCCACAGCTAAAAGCTGAATTCTATCCACCCCTGTGAAAGAGGCCTTAGAATACACAGAGCTTGGCTCGGCCCTGCCCCCCACTACCACCTCACTGGCTGTGATTGGCAGCAGCTCCTGCTGCTGTGTCTCAGCCAATGAGGAGGCAGAGACCCAGGAGAGCTTCTGCTCTTTTGCACATTGCTGGACTGGGCTCAAATGACTGAGGTGTTAAAAAAAAACATCCAGCCTTTAGAACCACTTTAAGTGTTTTATTTTATAACTTTCTTGATTTATTACACCTATAGATGATAAATGCTGTTTTTGACGCGCATCTTAATAAACCACTTGACACCAGGTGAGAACAATTATGAAAAGATAATGATTGTGCTCTCCCTAACATTGGGGTTAGGTAGAGATACAAGATCATTTATGTTCATGCTGATTTAAAGGTATTCATCATGCTTATTGTTTCCTAGCATGAGAGAGACATTGCACCATAATTGGGCGATTTTACAGATAATTTAAAGAAGATGGCGGAGAAGTAGCCAAATGCAAATGCAGGCATGTCTTTAAAGGCCCCCATTAGACTGCCATAACAGAAGCAGTGTTGCCAAGCCGCATGGTACTGATCTAGCCATCCAGACCAAGGAAGGCTGATCTCTTGACTCTGCTAGTCTACAAGACTAGAACAGTGACCCTATCAGTAGCTGTCACAGTAGCTTTGATCTGTTTTTCTAAAATCTATAAGAGCACAGAGTAACTAGGCCGTCATACGTATTTGTCCTTTACCCGTGCTGCTTGCTGTGATTGGCTCCTGGGACAAGGGTACTGATATATCCAATGAGTTGACAGTCTTTGCCCAGCTGTCAGTATAACATCCATAATCATTAAAGCAGTAATCATGTATACTCATGCTGATTTAAAGGTAATGATTACAGAATACTTTATTAATCCCAAAGGGAAATTGGAAAATTGTTACCACACAGACACACTTAACAAAGACAACACAAGATCACAACAAAAAACTGAAAAAGATGCAAAAACACAACAAAATTACCAATAACAGCCATTTATACCAAACAACAAAATTAAAACAAATAAAACATCCATACAAGTAAAATACAACATAGAACAAATTACACAGAATAAAATAACAGGCAAACTACCAAATGCAAATAATACACCACCCCAAATCATAACCAACACAATACCAACATACTATAAAAACAACACAAAATCCTGATCATAAACCAGAATTAAATCTTTACCTCCAGCCCTCACAGAAAATAATTATATATCTTTATCACCACAGGCAAAAATAATTTCCTGTGTCGCTCTGTGTTGCATTGTGGGTGTAACAATCTGTCACTGTTGGTACTCCACAGACTGACCAGTGTATTGTGGAGTGGGTGGGAGGAGTTGTCCAAGATTGAACGTAACTTGAACAACATTCTCCTCTCGCAGAAAAAGAGAAGAAGAAGGGGGCGCCTCTGGGTGTAGATTTTTAAAAGGCAATTTATTCACAGGTAAAACAAACAGATGATGCACTCACATTTTCCAAGGCATAAAAAGGCATGTAGAATACAAGGGGGGCGGTTTTTTCATCTCACATAGGATCCGGTCCGCGGGTGTCATGTTGTCCTCTCCTGGCGTTACCACGAGTTTGTTGTTAAAAAATGCCGGCTTGGTGGACGCAGAGGATGTGTTTCCAAAGCGAGGCTTGGTTAGCGGTGACACGCGGGTCGCGGGGTTGTGACGTCACGGCGGGCGACGCGTTTCCTGAGCGTTCGGGTCGAGGTGGAGAGACGAACGCGCTCTTTCATCAGGCCAAATCTTTTCACACATCCTCTGCGTCCACCAAGCCGGCATTTTTTAACAACAAACTCGTGGTAACGCCAGGAGAGGACAACATGACACCCGCGGACCGGATCCTATGTGACGGACGAATCAGATGAAAAAACCGCCCCCCCTTGTATTCTACATGCCTTTTTATGCCTTGGAAAATGTGAGTGCATCATCTGTTTGTTTTACCTGTGAATAAATTGCCTTTTAAAAATCTACACCCAGAGGCACCCCCTTCTTCTTCGCTTTTTCTGCAACAGTCTGGGAGCCTGGTTTCAGCTCCCTGTGGTGGCAGCCCTGCATTCCAAAGTCCCACTCAAAGACCGAAAGACACTTTCACGGGACTTGAGAACTTCTCATTCATATTATCGTCCAATATAACTTTATACAGACAGCCCTCTGGAGTATATTATTTTCTGATCTTTTGCGCCTCTACTTGTCGTGAACATTCTCCTCTCCAACACTGTTGTAAAAGACTCCAATTCCAATCCAACAACATCACCACTGATTATTGCTACTCCATAGATTTAGGAATACTACAATCTTTCTATTTTTTATTTGTTTTCATTAAAACTGAGGAGCATTAAAGTGGAAGTAAACTCCCATGCATAATTTTTACCTATGGGCAAGCCTTTAATAAGGCTTACCTATAGGTCCTGTAAATATCTTCTAAACCTGAACCATTTAGGAGATATTTACTGTACATGCAACTGGTGACGTCACTGGTGCATGCGCTCTGAAGAAAAGGCCACCCGGGTGCTGCACCGTCAATGGAGTGACATCATTTCGGCATCCACCATTCACTTGTCAGCGGTGACAGTGCACTGATGGAAGGCTTAATTTCAAGGTAAGTTTCACATAATGTGCTAGTATGCAATGCATACTATCACATTACAGCTTTACATTGCAGGTTGCAAAAACAAAAAAAAAACTCAGTGGTTTACTACCGCTTTAATATTAACATGGAATTTCAGTCAAAATTTAACATTGCCCATGATGTTAAACATCTTTAATTGTAATATTATTAATTTCCACACTTGCCGATTGTCTAGCTTAGAAAGACTTATCAGAGATGGACAATCAGCAGTCTTCTGTTTCTTACCTACAACGAATTGCCTGCTCAGCTGAATTTGACAGCTCTCAGGCACTTCCGGGAACTGTGAATTGTCTTCTGTGTGAGAAATCCAGTAAAGGTTCAAGTAAACCCGCCCCTGTCCTTCCCAGACCCGCCCAGCACCACTCTATCCCTCCCAGCCATTGGCAGCATGTGCAGCTTAGCAGGGAAGTTGGTGGTCAGAGGTGAGCCACTACAAAGCTAGCACAACGGCTCACCTCTCACCCCCTGCTTCCCTGCTAAGCTCTGCTTTTCAAGCTGCTTACCTGCTGAACTCTGCAGCCTTCCATGGTCCCAGTGGATCCTTCTCTGGGAAAGGTGACAAGCCTTATCTTCCCTTACACAGAGTGAGTGCAGTTTATTAATCCTTTACTGCTAAATAAATTTCCACACTTGTGCTTTTCTGGGTTGATTTTTATTGTTTGTACATCAGTGGCTAAAGACCTTTTTATGTGGATCTGCAACCACCAATATAGTGACTTTTTATTATCCCCCCACCCATTTATTTAGGATTAAAAGGCATAGTCGTTTTTTATCCTTTTATGTAAAGCACTGCACCTGTACCCCCCCCCCCCCCCCACACACACACACACACACACACACAGCACATACACAAACTACAAAGTGGAATCCAGGGGATTTTACTGCACACGTTGAGTTACTCACACTACAAGGTAGAATCATGTGGTGTTTTCTGCTTACTGTGCATTACACTCACACTACAAGGTGGAATCGAGTGAAGTTTTCTGCTTGTTATGCATTACACTCACACTACAAGTTGGAATCATGTGGAGTTTTCTGCTTGTTGTGTGTTACACTCACACTACAAGTTGGAATCATGTGGAGTTTTCTGCTTGTTGTGTGTTACACTCACACTACAAGTTGGAATCATGTGGAGTTAAGATATAGTGTTCATTGTAGACTGTGAGGTGAGCTGAGCCCCCACAGAACTTCCAGGTACAGGGATAGTTCTCCCTGCATTCAGCTCTTCTCCTGTGGTAGTCTTAATTCAAATTCCTGCACAGCTATACTATACACTGTATGTGCACTGGACCTCCCAGTCCTCCCATGTCCTGTGTGAATGGTTCTATTTTTATTTCTTAATGTTCTCATGAACGAAGATGCACAAGTATCCTAATTGATGAGAGAGCACTGAGCAGGGAACCTAGGATCAGCTCCGCCCATCCTGTATACACCCACTGGCTACACAGGAACTTCTGGAAGCAATGCCTTCAGTAACCACACCCTCTTGCTGCTCTTATGCCCAGTACACACGATAAGATTATCGGACGAATGATCGTCCGTTTTTATTTTGAATGATATTCACAGGTCAAATCTGATGAGTTAACTAATGTCATGAACATTCTCATGCGACAGAATAAAAATTCAGAAGTAATGTCATGTGTTGTAATGCATTTGTATTGCATTTTCGAATAACATGAATTGCGAGATCTGGCATTGTACAGAAATTTTTTTTGTTCATGTCCGATAGAATAATATCGGATTAACTGCCATGATCGGCTCTTGAAAGCTCTGTACTAACGATACGATTTTCGTACGATCGATTTGAATGCGACATTTTTCGCACGATTTTCTGATCGTGTGTACGGGGCATTAGACTCAGAAGGGAGAGGGATTGAAGTCATGTGACAGGCACTTGTTAGCAGTTATTAAAACTGGTGTTTTTTTTCATTTTGAGACATGCTGTAAGGCTGAACTTAGCTTACATTAGTGATTGCAGGAAGAATTTAAGTGTTAGGCTTTCCTTCCACTTTAATGCCTTAATAATTACATGTTTTAAAATAGTTCTTTTAATAATGTGAAGAGAATAAACACATAAGGAAAAGATGGTACTTTACAGCAAAAGGAAGCAAATCAATACTGTCAGCATGTTTCCTAGAGCTAGCCAAAAAAAGATAAATTGTGTAATTATATTTGACTCCGTTAATGAATGCACAGCAAGCAGAACGTGTGCCAAATTGTGATAAAAAAGAATAAAAATGTGTCGTGGCTGAAAAAGCACAGTTTATTGTAAGCCTCTTAAATTATACTGCTCCTGATAATAGCTATTGCATATCAATGAACACGTGAGGGAAGCTGGCTAAAAGACTGCAGGAATACTTAGGAAAATATGCCTTTTGATATGAAAATGCTGTCCGCCAAACAGCAAAAAAGATGCGACGACTTGCATGAAACTGCTTTTTCTTTTGGTAATATTTGGACTGTTTAGGATCACATGTGGTATGTCACTGAGTCTTAAAAGGTCTGGTGCATGGGTAAAAAGTCTGTCATTTTGACCATTGTTGTTTACAGGTTTCTTTTATACACTTATATGACTTCTTAAAATCAAGCTCATGATGACTACAAGGATAACCTGTAAATGCTCTCACTCCATGGTCCATGGTCCCTGGGATCTAAATGAACATTGGTGATCAACTAGAAAACAAAAGTCTACTCATTATAAAGGTATGTTACAGCTTGATAGGTGTCTATTTTAAAAGGTTATAATAATTATAATAATTATTATGTTGCTGGAAAATAATAATAGATGCAAATGGATACAGATTTCAATAGTAGCTGATTGCCCCTTCCTTTAAAAAGCTACTCAATGATGTCAGTGGACTTTTTTTTTTACAATTTTATTAAAATTACTTAATTTAGTAAGCAATAAAACTATCATAATTTTCATTCATGTGATTGCTATTTTCAACTCTCACTGGCTATGATTGTGGAAAATAATGGTAATTTTAAAAAATAATTACCAATAATGCTTACTGAATAGACCTTAAAGCCTGTTATTCATGGCTGACTTACACTGATGTAGATGTGAGTAGGGATGAGCTGAACACCCCTCGGTTCGGTTTGCACCAGAACCTGCAAACGGAATGAAAATTTGCGCAAACTTTAGAACCTCGTTAAAGTCAATGGGACTTGAACGTTCAAAATCAAAAGTGCTAATTTTAAAGGCTAATATACAAGTTATTGTCCTAAAAAGGGTTTGGGGACCCGGCTCCTGCTCCAGGGGACATGTATCAATGCAAAACAAAGTTTTAAAAATGTCATTTTTTTCGGGAGCACTGATTTTAATGACGCTTAAAATGAAAAAAAAAAAGTGAAATATTCATTGAAATATCATGCCTGGGGGGTGTCTATAGTATGCCTGTGAAGTGCCCCATGTTTCCCGCGTTTAGAACAGTCCCTGCACAAAATGACATTTCTAACAGAAAAAAAAGTAATTTAAAACTGCTTGCGGTTTTAATGTAATATCTGGTCCTGGCAATATGGATGAAAATCATTGAGAAAAATGGCATGGGTACACCCCCCCCCCCCCTGCCCATTACCAGCCCCTTTGGGTCTTGTATGGATATTAAGGGAAACCCCATACCCAAATTAAAAATAGGAAAGGCGTGGGGCCTCCAGGCCCTATATACTCAGAACAGCAGTATACAGGCGGTGCAAACAAGACAGGGACTGTGTAGGTTTGTTGTTAAGTAGAATCTGGTTGTAATTTTGAACTGGTACATTTTTAAAGTGTAGCTCCAGTCAAAAAATCTATTTTTAAGCTTTTTGGAAAACATAACATTTTTTTTGCTGTCTGCGTACCTCTTCAGAAGATTTCACCTAACTTTCTGTCCCAATGTTTTTTAAAAATTTGGGTTTTTTAGTAAAACACGGATTAGGATAACGCATCAGTGGAGAGGAGACATGTTTTTTTCCCATATCAACTCTTACAGGAGAGAATTTCACTTCCTAGGGGTAGATTTCATTCATCTCACTTCCTGTTGTCTCCTTCCATTTGCAAGTAGGAGACGTTTGTAAGTTGGATGTTTGAAAGTAGGGGCCTGCCCTATATGCTTTGCAGAAATTTGGGCCTAAGGTGTTGGTGTTGCCACAACACTGTAAGCCCTCAAAGTGACTCTTGGTGGGCACTGGAATGCCCTGCTGTGAACTATTATATCAAGAATTGTAATTACATGCCAGTGTTGAACAGTGGTAGAAAAATTGGGCCTTTGGTGGTGTTGGTGCTGGTGCTATAACACTGTAAGTCCTCACAGCAACACTTGGTGGGTGCTGGAATGGGCCCTGCTTTGAAATATTATATCAAGAATTGTAATTACATGCACCTGTTGAACAGGGGCACAAAAATTGGGCCTTAGGCACTGGTGCCACAACACTGCAACACCTCACAGAAACTCTAGTTGGAGAGCAGGAATGAGCCCTGCTGCAAAGTATTGGATCAAAAATTGTAATTACACTCCCCTGTTAAACATAAGCTGAAAAATTGGGCCTTAGGCACTGGTGCTGGTGCCACAACACTGCAACCCCTCACAGATACTCTAGTTGGAGTGCAGGAATGAGCTCTGCTGCAAAGTATTGCATCAAAAATTGTAATTACACGCCCCTGTTAAACAGAGGCTGAAAAATTGGGCCTTAGGCACTGGTGCTGGTGCCACAACACTGCAACCACTCACAAATATTGTAGCTGAGCACAGCAACGAACCCTTTAGCAAAATATTGCATACATTTTTTTAATTACACACCCCTGTTAAACAGGGGCTGAAAAATTGGGCCTTACCCACTGGTGGCAGCGCCCAGAACCAAAAATGTTCTTCCAAACTATCAGCATGATCATTGAGGGGGAAGAGGATAGTCACTCAGCATAACAGGATAGTCACTCAGCATTAGCATAGGCAGTCTTGAAGGAATCTGACATTTCAAAAAAAATTATCCGGTTACATCAGCATCAGGTGCTTGGTAGCTGGTGGTGATCCAAGACTGATTCATTTTTATGAAGGTCAGTCAATCAATCGAGTCGGTGGACAGGCGCACCGTGTGACCGGTTACAAAGCCTCCAGTGGCACTGAATGTGCGTTCCGAAAGAACGCTGAATGCAGGACAGGCCAGTAGCTCAATTGCATACTGTGCAAGCTCTGGCCAGTGATCCATCCTCAAGACCCAGTAACCCAGAGTATTTTTGGTGGGAAAGGTGTCCAAGTCTGATCTTGCACCTAGGTATTCTTACACCATGTAAATCAGACGCTGGCGATGGTTGCTGGAACCAATCATATGTTGGGGCTGCAGACTAAAAAATTGTCTGATTGCATGGGTCAGACAGACACCTTCTCCACCACTCCTTCTGTGACTGACCGAAGCCTCAGCAACACGTTGTCCAGGACCAGGAGTTTGTAACCTCCCAATCTCTGGGAACGCGTTGCACAGACCATTCTGCAAGGTCTGCTGAAGATGTTTCATCCTCTGCTCCCTCTGCGACGGGCAAGATAAGGTCCGCAACCTTACCCTTGTAACATGGATCGAGGAGGGTTGCCAGCCAGTAATGATCCCTCTCCTTGATCCGACGAATACAAGGATCCTTCCGCAGGCTTTGCAGGATCTGGTAGGCCATGCAGCGTAGGTTAGCTGAGGCATTCGGTCCGCAGTCCTCTGGGACACTAATGACGACATGATCCACAACCACATCCTCCCAGCCACGTACAGGTCCACAGGTTTCTTGGGACTGTAAATTATTCCTAAAAAACTGCTGCTGATGCTGAGTGCCAGGCTCCACCTCCATGCTCACTAAGGACGACATGATCCACAGCCACCTCCTCCCAGCCACGTACAGGTCCACAGGTTTCTTGGGACTGTAAATGATCCCTAAAAGACTGCTGCTGATACTGAGTGCCAGGCTCCACCTCCATTCTGACACAATCCTCCTCCTACTCCCCCTCCTCCTCTTCCTTTGTGATCGGTGGGCCAGCAGGAACACTGTCTGGATAAAGGGGGCCTTGAGAAGTAAGTAAGTCCTCCTCTTCCTGCCTCTGTTCTGTCTCAAGTGCCCTGTCCATTATTCCAGGCAGCGTGTGCTCCAACAGGTGGACAAGAGGGACAGTGTCACTGATGCATGCACTGTCACTGCTTACCATCCTCGTGGCCTGCTCAAATGGGGACAGGACAGTGCATGCATCCCTGATCTTGGCCCACTGGCATAGGGGGAAAAAAACAAGCTCCCCTGACCCTGTCCTGGTGCCGTAATCGCACAGGTACTCATTGATGGCCCTCTGCTGCGTGTGCAGCTGCTGGAGCATGGCCAACATTGAGTGCAGGTTTCCGTTACATCAGAGGGAGGTGGGGTCACCCGCACGTCACTGGGGAAGCCCGGGTTTCCCCTTGCATCAGAAAGGGGTGGGGTCAGGTGATAGGTGGCCCCGTCCTCCTTAGCTAAGACCTGTCAGGCTGCTGGGATTCCCGCAATGTCTCCGGTGGAGACAGGATACACTGCTCTGGACCATCGGGAGAGATCACCTATCGCTGGACCCCGGAGAGATGATCAGCCATCGCAGGATACCAAGAGTGGATTACCACCGCTGGAATCTTTTTAAAAATTTTAACATTTTTAATAAAGGATTAATCCCAACGGTGTCTGTATGTTTTTTAACAATTTTTTTACACTTTCTTTGTGAAATGGTAGGTGTATAATGTACCCGTTACCATTTCAAACAGGGGGGGCCGGGATCTGGGGGTCCCCTTGTTAAAGGGGGCTGCCAGATTCTGATAAGCCCCCCTCCTACAGAACCCCACAACCACCGGCCAGGGTTGAGGGTATGAGGCCCTTGTCCCCATCAACATGGGGATGGTGCTTTGAGGGGTTGCAGACCCCCAAAGCATCCTCCCAATGCTGAGGGCATGTGGCTTGGTACGTTTCAGGAGGGGGGGCGCTCTCTCATCCCCCCTCTTTTCCTGCTGCCTGCCAAGTTGCATGCTTGGATAAAGGGTCTGGTATGGATTTTTGGGGGGAACTCCACACCATTTTTTTTATTTGGCATGGAGTTCCCCTTAAAACCCATACCAGACCTGAAGGTTCTGACATGGATATTTGGGAGGAACCCCATGTGTTTTTTTTTTTATTTGACGTGCAGTTCCCCTTAATATCCATACCAGACCTGAAGGGCCTGGTAATTGAATTTGGGGAGAACTCCACCCTTTTTTTTATCAATGACTTTCAATGACTGTTCTCTGTATTACGGAGAGCCGACAATTCATTATAGCCGCTAGTGCTTTTAAATGACTTTTTTTCCTGCCGAAATGACACTTTGTGGACAGTTCTAAGCACAGGAAACATGCGCTCCTTTACAGGCATAATATACACACCCCCAGGTACTAAATTTAAAGGAATATTATACTTTTATTGTTTCACTTTAAGCATTATTAAAATTACTGCTCCTGATAAAAACTGCCATTTTAAAAAGTTTTTTTGCATTGATACATGTCCCCTGGGGCAGGACCCAGGCCCCCAAACACTTTTTAGGACAATAACTAGCATCTTAGCCTTTAAAATTAGCACTTTTGATTTTGAATGTTCGCGTCCCATAGACTTTAATAGGGTTCTAAAGTTCACGCAAATTTTAGGTCTGTTCGCAGGTTCTGGTGCGAACCGAACTGGGGGATGTTCGGCTCATCCTTAATGGGGAGCAGGTGCGTTAAATTTTGTGTTATCACTCTCACTCTCTCTCATGGTAACTGTAAGTTCAACATGGCACCTCATGGCAAAGAACTCCCTGCGGATCTGAAAAAAGGAATTGTTGCTCTACATAAAGATGGCCTAGGCTATAAGAAGATTGCCAAGACCCTTAAACTGAGCTGCAGCATGGTGGCCAAGACCATACGGTCGTTTAACAGGACAGGTTCCACTTAGAACAGGCCTCGCCATGGTCAACCAAAGAAGTTGAGTGCACGTGCACAGTGTCATAGCCAGAGGTTGTCTTTGGTAAAGAGACGTATGAGCACTGTCAGCGTTGCTGCAGAGGTTGAAGGGGTGGGGGGTCCACCTGTCAGGGCTCAGACCATATGCCACATACATGCATACATACATACATACATGCATCAAATTGGTCTGCATGGCTGTCATCCCAGAAGGAAACTTCTTCTAAAGATGCTTCTCAAGAAAGCCACAGTTTGCTGAAGACAAGCAGCCTAAGGACATGCATGTCCTGTGGTTTGATGAGACCAAGATAAAATTATTTGGTTCAGATGGTGTTAAGCGTGTGTGGTGGCAACCAGGAGAGGAATACAAAGACAAGTGTGTCTTGCCTACAGTCAAGCATGGTGTGGGAATGTCAGGGTCTGGGGCTGAATAAGTGCTGTCGGTACTGGGAAGCTAAAGTTTATTGAGGGAACCATGAATGCCAACATGTACTGTGACATACTGAAGCAGAGCATGATCCCCTCCCTTTGGAGACTGGGCCGTAGGGCAGTATTCCAACATGATAATGACCCCAAACACACCTTCAAGATTACCACTGCTTTGTTAAAGAACCTGAGGGTAAAGGTGATGGACTGGTCAAGCATGTCTCCAGACCTAAACCCTATTGAGCATCTGTGGGACATCCTCAAATGGAAGGTGGAGGAGCACACGGTCTCTAACATCAACCAGCTCCATGATGTCGTCATGGAGGAGTGGAAGAGGACTCCAGTGGTAACATGTAAAGCTCTAGTGAACTCCATGCCCAAGAGGGCTAAGGCAGTGCTGAAAAATATTGGTGGCCACACCAATGTTGACACTTTGGGCCCAATTTGGACATTTTCACTTAGGGGTGTACTCACTCACTTGTTGCCAGCGGTTTAGACATTAATGGTTACGTGTTGACTTTTTTTTGAGTGGACAGCAAATGTACACTGTTATACAAGCTGTACACTCACTACTTTACATTGTAGCAAAGTGTAATTTCTTCAGTGTTTTCAGATGAAAAGATATAATACAATATTTACTAAAATGTGAAGGGTGTGCTCACTTTTGTGAGATACTGTATATACCACTACTTCAGTTGCATGAGAATAGTACAGGCATACCCCGCTTTTAAGTAAACAATGGGGTTTATTTACTAAAGCTGAAAAGTGCAAAATCAGGCTCACTTCTGCATAGAAACTTATTGGTTTCTATGTAGAAATGAGCCTGGTTTTGCACTTTCCAGCTTTAGTAAATACATCCTATTGTGTACTTAAAAGTGGGGTATGCCTGTATCAGGGGTTCCAGTTCAGGTACCATCGATTAGAATCTCCTTATGGAGTATGCAGGTAAACCTGCCTAAAGCAACAATTTTCCACCGGCTCCTTCAATTTTGCAATGGGGGAAGCTTTTTTGTGTTGTTTCCTCAGAAATTGGCCGAAATTCGTACAGTGTTTGGCCAAATATATATAAACCTAATTTATAATTCTTAAACCTATGCCATGCTGTATATAATAGCAGAAATGTAAAAATACAAAAATTGAAAGTTAAAATAGAAAAAATAAAATTTTAAATCATAAACCCCAATCGCACATTGCTGCTGTATAAACATAAATAAATAAAATACCACAAATTAAATATGGTGTAAAAGAAAAAGTTCAGTGCAATACACCATGTGACACAGTGAGATTTATTTACGAAAGGCAAATCCACTTTGCACTGAAAGTGCACTTGGAAAAGCATGCACTCTAAATCTAAGGGGTAGATCTGAAATGAGTGGAAGCTCTGCTGATTTTATCATCCAATCATGTGCAAGCTAAAACGCTGTTTTTTATTTTCCTTGCATGTCCCTGTCTATTCTACAGCGACTTTACTTCCAAGTGCACTTGCAGTGCACTTGTAGTGCAAAGTGGATTTTGATTTAGTAAATAACCCCCAGTGCAACCAAAATGTGGCAGGTTATGTAATCCATGAGTCTATGAGCAATAAAGTAAGAAAGTAAAAGTAAAAAAAGTAAACAAAGTAAAAAAAAGTAAAAAAATCAACACAAAAGATCCAAAGTGATTCCAGTGGTCCAATCCTTAATCCAGTGCTCATCACTATGAAATGCCTCTCTTGATTTCAGTGTTTTTTGTTTTTTTTTTTACTTCTGCAGACTTTACTCCATTAGACAATGAATCTTTTCTCTTTTCCCTCAGTATATCCACCAGATGTTATATTAACCACTTAACGACCGCCTCACGCTGATGTACGTCGGCAGAATGGCGCTCGCGACCCGGTTCTGAGCTCCATGCCCGTGGGACCCGCAGACCCGATCGCCGAAGGTGTCCCGCGATTGGTTCACAGAGCTGAAGAACGGGGAGAGGTAAGTGTAAACAAACCTCTCCCCGTGCGTGCTAGTTGCCTGTCACTGATCGTCTGTTCCCTGTCATAGGGAACGACAATCAGTGATGTCACACGCCAAGACATGCCCCCCTACAGTAAGAAACACATATTAGGTCACACTTAACCCCTTCACTGCCCCCTAGTGTTAACCCCTTCAATGTCAGTGACATTTTTACAATAATCAATGCATTTTTAATCGCACTGATCGCTGTATTAATGCCAATGGTCCCAAAAATGTGTCAAAATTGTCCGACGTGTCCGCCATAATGTCGCAGTCACAATAAAAATCGCTGATCGCCACCATTACTAGTAAAAATTATTAATAAAAACTATCCCCTATTTTGTAGACGCTATAACTTTTGCGCAAACCAATCAATAAATGCTTATTGCGGATTTATTTTACCAAAAATATGTAGAATAATATGTATCGGCTGAAACTGATGAAAAAAAATTTTTATATATATTTTTGGGGGATATTTTTTATAGCAAAAAGTAAAAAATATAGAATTTTTTTCAAAAGTGTCACTCTATTTTTGTTTATTTTTTATTTTTTTGCCACATCAGTGAACACGTTCGGGAAACTCAAATCAACTCTGCCGTTCATCGTAGTCCTAACTCGTTTCAACATCATTGTAGCATTTATCTCTCAAATATATGTGGGTTGTTTTTTTTTATGTTATTTCTTTTTTAAAGTAAGTTATGCCCATTGGGCTCAGAATTAATCTGCTCACAATATACATATCTTTACAAAATATTATCCCACCCTTCCACCAACTCCCCACCCAGCCCCCACCCTAGGTCTTTCCTCTATATCGAATAACCTACCCATTCCACCCGTAATCGTTCTACAATACTTCTGCCATCCTTTCGACATCTTGATGTTTGTTGGTATTTTTCCCAGACTTTCCATCTCTTTACAAATCCCGTTTCTCCTGGTTCTCCACTATGCTTTAAATACTCCAGATTATACATTTTGTTGATTTTACTAAACTAACTTTTCAAAGAGGGAGTCTGTGGGTTTTTCCACTGGCAGGGGATTAAACTCTTTGCAGCGATAAGTAAACATGGTGTCAGTGATAGCCTGTATTGTTTAATAGGAAAAGTGGTCCCATGAAGCAGGCATACCCTAGGGTCTTCTGGGATATTTAGATCCGTGATTTCTTTGATTATTAACAAAACGGTCTTCCAGAAAACTTTCATTTTAGGGCATTACCACCAAATGTGGATCATAGAGCCTGTTTCTGAGCATTCCCTCCAGCATAAGTTGGAGAGCCCTTTTTGAAATTGATGTATTCTATCTGGGGTTATATACCACCGGGCCATACACTTGTAGTTAATTTCCAATAAACTACAATCCGGTGAGATTGCATGTGGCATCTTTAACCTCCCTGGCGGTATGATTCAGTCTGGTTTTAGGTGCTGAAAGCGGTACAATTATTTTGCATGGAAATTTGGCGTTTTATATTGTAGTCCTGTAATTCTTAGGAATAACTCTCTTAAATCTGTTCAAACCAGAGTCTAGCAGACATCCGGGGTATGATAAAGTTTATAATATAATAAATAATAATAAAATTATTCAATAATGTAATCAAATCCTAAAACACTGAAAAAGGGACACTTTCTGGTTGCTATGGACAATCTCCAAATTCCAGCCATAAAAAACAGTATTTATAATATAAAAGTGCATGCAGGGCACTGCACAGACCACTAGGGACAAAGGGGGTGTGTATTTTTTAATACAGTACTGTAATCTGTAAGATTACAGTGCTGTGTGTGTTTTGTGTCTTTTTACTTTTTTGAATTTGGCGCCGATCTCCGCTCCCGTGCACCGTAACGTCGCAGGGAACGGAGCTCGGCGGCATTCGACACTGTGTGAATCGAGCGGAGGACAGCTCAATCACACAGCATGGAGGACATCACTGGATCCAGGGGACAAGGTAAGTAACTCTCCCTGTGTCCTCCCTGCATCCAGCGATGCGATCCCGAGTCTGGCTCGGGTTACCGCTCCTGTTAGTAAAATCCCAACCCGAGCCAGACTCAGAATTACCGCCAGGGAGGTTAATATCTTATTAGTCTCAGCCTTCGTACTTCTAGTCCCAATCTCTTCATCCCATTTTTTAATGTATGCGGGGGATTCCAATATTTTTAAACCACTCAATATGTTATACATTTTCGCAATCCCTCTCCTTCCTTCAGTCGCCACACACAACTGCTCTAATGGGTGCAAGCTGTCTGCTGATCTAATCGGATATGGGAGGGATTCCACAAAATGTTTCAGCTGGGCGTACCTCCACCAATTTAACACCTCTTTTTTCGTCTTTAGTTCCTGAAAAGTGCAAATTTTGCCTTTATTAATAATATCTTTTACTTGTGCCTCCTTATTTCTAATCCACCCTCCAAATGTCCTATCTTTCCCCGGTGCAAAATAATTAGTGTCACATAAGGGGAATTGTGATCCCATTTTTGTTTTTTATGAACCCTATCCCATATTACCATTGCAGTCCGTGTGATTGTGTGTGTGTGAACATCTAAATCTCTTAAATGTGATGGAATCTATATCACTTTACCTAATGAGACATTACTTATCCCCTTTTCTAGCTTAACCCAGCTTTTTTCTTTATTATACTTTACCCATTCCACCACGCGTGCCATTAAAATTGCATAGTAATAGGTTTTAACATCCGGAACCCCCAGGCCCCCTTGAGTCTTATCTCTGGAGAGTATTCCCAAGCTTATTTGTGGTTTTTTATGCCACCAAATAAACCTGCGAAATAGCAGATATAGTTTATTAAAATATGATTCGGGGATCGGAATTGGTAACATTTGTATTTTATATAATATTTTAGGGAGTATTATCATCTTTAAGCAATTTATCCTGTTAATCCAAGATCTCTGTCTAGGGGCCATAGTGTTTAATTCTGTTTTAAAATCGTTCATTAACGGAATAAAATTTTGTTGATATAACATATCATGTGTAGGTGTTATTTTAACTCCGAGATACTTGATTTCCTCATCCCTCCAGGTGAAAGGAAAATTCTGTTTAAGCATTTGAACCTCCTGTGGGGCATTTATATTCAAAATTTCTGATTTTGAGGGGTTCATCTTGAAATTTGAGACTTCACCATACATTTTTAAGATGTTCAATAGGCTCGGAAGGGTTGTCCTGGGACTAGTAACATAGAACAAAACATCGTCGGCATTTGCGGCTATTTTATGAACTTCATTATTGATCTGCAATCCCTTAATATCGGGATTCGATCTTATCCCCATCAACAGTGGTTCCATTGATAAAATAAATAATAAAGGGGATAAGGGACAACCCTGCCGTGTCCCATTGAACATCTCAAAGGGCCCCGATAGAGACCCATTTATTTTAACCCTCGCTGTGGGATGTTTATATAGGGAAATTATCTAGCCTAACATCTTAGGGCCAACTCCAAATACCTCCAGAGAGTTTTGCATGAATCCCCAGTCTACTCTGTCAAACGCTTTCTAGGCGTCTATAGACAGTAGCAGCCCTAGGGATCCACTCTCTTTCAGTTTATGAATAACCAAAAGGGTTCTAATGCCATTATCCCTACTCTACCTGCCAGGGATGAATCCCACTTGGTCTGTATGCACCAAATCGTTCATTATCGTCTTCATTCAGTTGGCTAGAGTCTTTGCATATAGTTTTACATCAGCATTTAAGAAAGAAATCGGCTGGTAACAAGAACACAGAGAGGGATCTTTTCCTTCCTTGGGGATAATAGTAATCTCCGCCTCGAGCGCTTCCCGTCGTATCTCCCAGTCTCCTCCTATCCCATTCATATAGGATACCATTTTAGGCACCAAGATATCACAAACATTTTTGTAATAGGCAATCGTGAACCCATTTGGGCCTGGGCTTTTCCCAGATGGAGAATCTTTTAACATTTTCAATATTTATGGTTCTGTTATCGGGTCCTCCAGGGGGCCAGCTTTATCTGGGTGTATTTTCCTTAGGCCACATCCCTCTAGGAAGACTGTAATGTTCTCTGATCTGTTTTAGCAATGTCTGGGGGTTCCGTTTGGTTTATTGAATATAGGTTCCCATAGTATTCTTGGAAGGCCTGAGCGATCTCTGGGGTAGAGAAAACCTTACCCCCTTTCCCTGTTTGTATACTCTCAATAAAATTGGCATTTTTTTTCTTTTTTAGCATTTTAGCGAGATATTTGCTCGTCATATCCCCCCCACTGGCACCTCTCTTTCTTAAACCAATAATAAATAGCTCTATTTTCTTGTTCTATGACTTCTTTTAAACACTCTTTCTTAATAATTAATTCCTGTTCTACCCTTTTTTCCCCACCGTTTTTATATCTCTGCTCAAGCTCATGGATTTCTTTATATAACCCTTCCCTGTTCTGTGCATTTGCTTTTTTCTTAGCAGGTTCAATTGAGATCAGGATCCCCCTAATGTAGGCCTTATAGAGGTGATCAAATACCACCAAAATAAAGCTCTATTTGTGGGAAAAAAGGGCGCCAATTTTTGTTTGGGAGCCCGTCGCACGACCGTGCAATTGTCAGTTAAAGTGACGCCGAATCGCAAAAAGGGGCCTGGTCCTTTAGCTGCAAAATGGTCCAGGGCTTAAGTGGTTAAACAAAATAATCCCAATAGTGTAATATATTATACTTAATAAAAATAAATACACTTAAGCCAGCCAAGAGATTCAAACTGCCCTGTATGGGCAGGCTGAATGTATCCAAGTTGATTGATTGTTCAACTTGGGTACAGCCAGCCTGCTGGATTTTACATGGGATTATTGCAAGCTGTAACTGTCTTCTCCCAACGTTCCAACGCCTCCCCCCACCAAGAGAACACAATGGACTGACAGGAGGGATTCCCTGTCAACACTCTGTGTTGATGGGGGAATCAAGGGATGTCGTCTATGGCCAGCCTTACATAAGAAAGGTAAATCCAGAGCTTCTCACTGAATATCACTCAGCCGATAGTGTGAGATGACCGCCTTCCAGTTGCACTGTATATAGCCAGCAACTCCGCAAGAGCCCATCTCCTATGAACAGCTTAGATCAGCAAGTAGCCAGCCCCACTAGCTCTACCCCTACACATTTCATCATCACAAATCCTGTCAAGAGAATCCCCTTGATGGTGATGGGAGAAAATCAAAGCCAAACCAACTGTAAAGCATGGTGGTGGAAATGTTATGGGTTGGAGTCACTTTGTTGGTTCAGGACCTGTTCAGCTTACAGGAAAGTTAACTGCTGAACTGGAAATGGTTCCTTCAACATGATTAGTAAATTTACCAAGCAATAACTCAAAAAGAAAAAATAGAGGATTATCAACTGGCCTAGTAAAGTCTTGATTTGAATCTCATTGAAATGCTGTGTGAGGATTTGATGGGTTCATTCAAAAAAACAACAAACATCTTGCATATGCTGATAAAGTCTACAATTGTCATGGGTATTGTTTTTAACAACAGCGTTACTGTATCTATTATCAATAATATATCACTTTTTGATTACATATATTCATATGTTTACAAATACAAGTATGTAATTTAAAATGCAGATCTACCTTTAAAACAGAAGCTGTCTACCATCAAACTCTTCTCTTTCATTAAAATAGTAGATAAAGCTGGGGAGAAGAGATGGGTGAGGGGGAACGAGTTGCTGCTTTTACCTATTCACTTATGTGTGTAAATTGTAGCATGAGCTGTTGAGGCATTTTAGCAGGAGAAAAACAGAAGCTGAAAAACATGTTAAAAGGGTAGATAAAAAGTAAAGGAAAATCCCCCAGTTGGCTGGACATCTAAATATTTAAGCAGGGGCTACAGTTGGGACACTTTACTTGCCAAATAAGAAGTAGAATACAGGCATACCCCGCTTTTAAGTACACAATGGGGTGTATTTACTAAAGCTGGAAAGTGCAAAATCAGGCTCACTTCTGCATAGAAACCAATGAGCTTCTAACTCCAGCTTGTTCAATTAAGCCTTGGTAATAAAACCTGGAATCTCACTTCAGGCTCATTTAATTAATTAATAAAACTATCCCGTAGTTTGTAGACACTATACATTTTTTTGCGCAAATAAATCAATATACGCTTTTTGGGATTTTTTTTTACCAAAAATATGCAACAGAAAACATATTAGCCTAAATTTATGAAGAAATTAGATTTTTACCAATTTTTTATTGGATATGTTTTATAGTAGAAAGTAAAAAATATAGTTTTTTCCAAAATTGTCAGTCTTTTTTGTTTATAGCGCAAAAAAAAAAAACCTCAGAGGTGATCGAATACCACCAAAAGAAATCTGTATTTGTGGGGAAAAAAAGACATACATTTTGTTTAGGTACAGCGTGCAGTTAACGTAACGCAATGCCATATCGCAAAAAATGGCCAGGTAATGAAGGGGTGTAAATCTTCTGGAGGTCAAGCGGATAATTATAAATAAGCTGCGGCACCTGCAGGGCCTTAATGAGGAAAGTGGCAGGGTCTACATCCATGTAGACGTGATTTCCTTTTGGGAGTACCTCACCAAAAATTACATTTTTGTTGCAGGGGATGCCAACAATCTGACTTGTATGTTAGTGCAAACTTAGTGGGAAAGTCATTGAGCCAATCACACAAGCAGCAAATTACAGTTTTCACTGGACGATCTGTACACCATCAGAACACCTCCTGGTAGCCATATTGCATTGCATTTTACAGAAAATTACAGCACTGCAGATTGAAAAGGAAAGGTAACTTTTACTAACATTCAATTACAATATGACTTGAGTTGCAATTATATACGCTATATATTCTGTATATATTTTTTTTATTTGCTATTTTTTTCCCCAGGAAAAGTGGAGCTATCCTTTAAGTAAAGAAAGTATGCTGTGTATACAAAACTACATTTCCTTTAAGAATACATTACCAGTTTTTCTGGATTTTATTAAATTTAGGGTCTAAAAGGCTTATTTGACGAACAGCTAAGTGCAAAGTGCAGTGACCCATAGCAATCATTCAGCTTTCAGCTTTCACTAATTTGACAATGACTGCTTGATATGGGTTGCTGCACTCTGTACACTTTCATTGCTCTTTGCATTGCCTTATTGAGTAAGCAGCCCCTGAAGCTAGGCATACACAGTATGACCTTTTATCTGAATCAGTTAAAAAATCTGATATTTGTTTGTTTTCCAAACAACTACAAATCGCTGTATACATGCAGAGTTCCATTTCAGTCTACCTGGGATTAATTTTTTCTCATCCTTTTCCAAGCAGACAGATTGTAGATGTTATCTAATTTTTCCCGATTATGCTCTTGCAAACTGGGAGTCTTTTTATAGCTGCTGAGATGATTGCCATTTACATGTATTATCTGAGTCATCTAAGGCTTTCCAACAGCAGAAATGTTCTAGTAGGATGAAAAACTTTGTCAACTTCACAAATGCTTAAAAGTTGTAATTGCTGTCATATGCCTGTTATGCCGTGTATAAGCGACAGTTTTTTTCCGTCAGAATAAACTCTGACGGTCTTTCCGACAGAGTTCCGACGAAGTTCCACTGAAATGGACTTACCTACACACTATCACACCAAAGTCTGTTCATTTAGAACGCGATGATGTATAACGGGACTATAAAAAGGAAGTTCAATAGCCAATAGCCAATAGCTGCCCTTGCGTTGTTTTTGGTCTGTCAGAATAGCATACAGACGAATGGTTTTCCCGATAGGAATTGATTCAGTTGGAAAGATTTAAAACATGTTTTATTTCTAGGTCCGTCAGAATTTTTGGAAAAAAAAAGTCAGATGAAGCCCACACACGATCAGGATATCCGATGAAATGATTCTGTCTGACTTTTTCTGCCGGAAAGTCCGACCGTGTGTACGCGGCATTACTGACATAATTTTGTCCCTTATGGTAAATGCTTCATTACAGTGTAATAACGAGCTTGTTTTAGCAAACCTGATATTCCAAAGCATCAATACGATGGCCCTACTTTCTTATTTTATATGACTATGGCATGGCTCAATTAGTCATGCTTGAAGGAGACTTTGGAATGTTATTTTATATGCCAGGTGACTCTATAAGAATGTCATGTAGGGACTCTATATAGTGTGGGCTGACCTTAAACAATAAGGCCGGGTTCACATACGACAGTCGTACGACTGTTGATCCGATTTTCCCTACGACTTTCAAGAGCGGGATCCGACTTTGATACTGACTTTGAGTCTGGTTTGAATCTTGGGAAGAAACCACGTGCCAAAATTACAAACAAAAACTGCGTGGGGTTCCCCCCAAGACGATACCAGACCCTTCGGTTTGGTATAGATTTTAGGGAGAACCCCCACGCCAAAATAAAAAGACGGCCCCCCTCAAAATCCATACCAGACCCTTATGTGAGCATGCAGCCTGGCAGGTCCTGCCTGGACCATACTAGGCCACATGCCCTCAACATGGGGGGGGGGCGCTTTGGGGCAGGGGACCCAAATGATGGGGACAAGTGCCTCTTCCCAGAAGCAAGGGTGATCCTGCCCCCCCCCCACACCCTATGTGAATAAGTATAAGGTACATTGTACCCCTACTCATTCACCCCAAAAGGTGTCAAAAAAGAAATAAAACCAGCACACAGTTTTTGACAAAGTCCTTTATTAAAGCAGATTTCTCCTCTCTGCATTGATGTCTTCTTCCTCTGGTTCTTCCTCCGGTTCTTCTCTCTGCACTGATGTCTTCTTCCTCTGCTGGTTCGTCCACCATTCCTCAGGTCCTTCTTCTCTCAGCTGTCTTCTTCCTCTGCCAGTTCTTCCTCCGGTTCTTTTTCGCTGGCTCCCGCTGTAAATGTTAGCTATTGCATGTGCCTTCACTTATATAGCCATGGGGCATGGCAATTCTGTTACATCATCCGGAGACCCTGCCCCCTTGTGACGTCACTGCCCATGGCTATATAAGTGAGGAACGGTGGAAGAACTGACAAAGGAAGAAGACATCAGCACAGCGAGAAGAACCGGAGGAAGAACAAGAGGGAGAAGAAATCATAGGGAGAAGAGACGCTGGAGCTGTTTTAATAAAGGACTTTGTCAAAAACCTGTGTGTTTTTTTTTCTTTTTGACACTTTTTTGGGGTGAAAGGGTAGGGGTACAATGTACCTCAAACTCCTTCACATAGTTTGGGGGGCCAGGATCTGAGGGCCCCTTGTTAAAGGGGTCTTCCAGATTTTGATAAGCCCCCTGGCGCAGAGCCTGATAACCACAGCCCAGGGTTGCCAGGAAGAGGCCCTTGTCCCCATCAACATGGGGACAAGGTGCTTTGGGGTGAGGGGGTTGAGCCCCCCCACCCCAAAGCACCCACCCCCCATGTTAAGGGCAAGTGGCCTGGTATGGGTCTGGTATGGATTTTGAGTGGTACCACACGCATTTTTTTTTTTTGGCGTGGGTGTTCTCCTAAAAATCCATACCAGTTGGTCTGGTATGGTCTTGGAGGGGAACCCCATACAGTTTTTTTTTTATTTTGGAGGGGTTTCATCTTAAGATCCATACCAGACCCAAAGGACCTGGTATGGAATTGGGAGGGAACCCTACGCAGTTTTTTTGAATTTTGGCATAGGGTTCTCCTTTAAGATCCTCACAGTACAAGTCGCATGCCAAAGTTGGATCAGTTAAGATGATGATCTGACTTTGATCCAACATCAATGATATTTAATGGGCCAAAGTAGGACCAAGAACCCTTTTCAAAGTAGTAATTTTTTCAACTTTCCATCTATTAAATCCTCTGCCCTTGTTGTTTTAACTTTGGATAGTAAAAATGTTTTTTTCTGCCAGTAAATATAAAGCCCACTTCCTCTTTCTTGACTGATCATTAGCCTAAACTTATGACATCATGCATAGCTCTCTCTCTCTCACTCTCGTGAGAGTTTGCCAGGAAGGGAGGGTTGATGAGTCATAAGAGGGCCAATGAGAGCTGCAGGGCTGCAGAGCTGGAGCTGTGTAAATCAAGGAAGTGAACAGGCAGAAGCTTCTACTTTCCACAGTTAAAGTGGTTGCATTTTAGGCTAGACTCAGTGGAGGGAGATTTAGGCAGCATATTTGGCAAGTACAGAATTACAGTATATATAAAATAATATGGAAAGTGATTGGAGGGAAGCTCCAGAATGTAAAATATGTTTTTATTACAAATTATGTGAGCTGTCTGCAGTTCCTCTTTAAGACGGCTCTCATAGGGAACCATTGATTTATTCATGTCATGCGACATGTGCTCCCAAAGTCAGAGCGTATGTCGTACTAGTGTGAACCCGGCCTAATGCAGATTAATACTGAATTGATACAAATTATTGTAAATTATCTTTTAGTAATTTTACTTGCTTGTTGTAGAAATGTTTTCTAAGTGATTCTATGCCCCATTATTATAAAGGCATTAAACATATACTGTATACATTAATTTTATTAACCACTCTGGAAGGTTTTACCCCCAGTCCTGAGCAGGCCATTTTTTGCGATACAGCACTGCTTTACTTTAACTGACATTTGTGCAGTTGTGCAACACTGTACCCAAATAAAAATGTTGTCCTTTATTTCCCACAAATAGAGCTTTCTTTTGGTGGTATTTAATAACCTCTGCAGTTTGTATTTTTTGCGCTATAAACAAAAAAAGGTCGACAATTTTGAAAAAAAAATATATATTTTTTACTTTCTGCTATAAAGCATAAAGCAAATGTAAAAAAAATCTAATTTCTTCATTAATATATATTCTGCTACATATTTTTGGTAAAAATAATCCCAATAAGCATATATTTGCAAAAAAGTTATAGTGTATACAAAGTATGGGATATTTTTTGCATTTTATTTATTTTACTAGTAATGGCAAACAGTGACTTATAGCAGGACTGCAATATTGCAACGGACAAATCGGACATCGAACTGACACTTTTGATACTTTTTGGGGACCAGTGACACTAATACAATGATCAGTGCTAAAAAAATATGCACTGTCACTGTACAAATGGCACTGGTTGGGAAGGGGTTAACATCAGGGGTGATCAAAGGGTCAACTGTGTGCAGAGGTTATGCTTACTTACTGTGGGGGAGGTGCTTTGACTAGGAGAAGGCAAAGATCCATGTTCCTGCTTAGCAGAAACACAGGATTAATGCCTTCCCTTCTGACAGAATGACAATCTGCCTTGTTTACATAGGCAGTTTGTCTTTCTGCCTGTGTAATTAGTGGGTGCCAGCGGACATCGGGCACCGATGTTATCCAGCTGTGTGTAATCACAGGGGGAGCAGGCCGCCGCCAGCGCGTGCGTGCCCCAGACCCGGAAGTGTCAGATCATTTACTAGGTACTATATCTACAGTGGGCGGTCCGCAAGTGTTTAATTTGCAGACTTTTGGTTAAACTACTGTTCTATAATTTCATGTTTAGGAACTGTCCACAGCAGTATAAATGCATAGAGAAATGTGCAATGTACACTGATGGACTCTAACATAACAGTTTTGTGTGTGTTTGCCAAACAATGATAAATACGCCAAATAAACTGAAAATCTAAGCGCTGATTCGGGCTATGCATTGTGTTATCACATCTGCGCTTTGTGGTCTGTTAAAAGGCACGTGCAGTGATGTGCATTTGGGTACCATTCAAAAAAAGTAACTACAATACACAAATGTTTTTTCATTGGATAGAGTAATGAAAATTCCAAATAAAATGATGCTTTAAGTTTTGCATTCGGTAATTTTTCAGCGTACCCAAGCACAACACAGGGGTGTGAACAGACACCACTGGGTACAAAGCAAACTACCTTGCCTTTATGTTGGATAGCGAATGATGTAAATGAGCCCTGAAAATATCAAAATTGGGAACTGAAGATGAAAACCGATAAATTAGATTAAAAAACAGACTTTATGGCCACCAACTTCATTTTTACATTACTATAACTTAGACATGGTTCATATGACAAAAATTATTATACTTGTATATCCTATTGCTAAAGACTGGGAATTCTAGAAAAGATACTGAAATACTACTCTCACACTCTACAAGACTCTGGTTCGGCCGCACCTAGAGTATCCCATCCACTTCTGGGCACCAGTCTTCAGGAAGGATGTACTGGAAATGGAGCGAGTAAAAAGAAGGACAACAAAGCTAATAAAGGGTCTGGAGGATATTAGTTATGAGGAAAGGTTGCGGGCACTGAACTTATTCTCTCTGGAGAAGAGATGCTTGAGAGGGGCTATGATATAAATTTACAAATACCGTACTGGTCACCCCACAAGACAGATAAAAAGTTTTCGCAGGAGAGAGTTTAATAGGACACGTGGCCACTCATTAAAATTAGAAGAAAAGTGGTTTAACCTAAAACTACGTAGAGGGTTCTTTACTGTAAAGGCCCATACACACGATCTGACTTTTTAACAACAAACGTGCAAATTAGCTGTTTTAAGGCAACATCTGACCGTGTGTACAGTCCATCGGACAAACTATTTCGGCTTTCATCAGACTTTTGTTGGCTGTGCGAACGGACAAACTTTTCGACAACATGAGGCTGATGGAGCAAAGTCTGATCGTGTATACAGAAAACCATCAGACTTTACAAACACGCATGCTCAGACAACAATACAGAAGTTGACCAAAGGTGACGGTAAAGAGCAGAAAAATCACGTGATTTGGTGAAAGTTGGCTGAAAAAGTCAGATCGTGTGTATGCAATACAAGTTCAGGGCCAACGCCCTTTGTACAGAAATCCACGGGAAAGTTTGTACAATGTCCGACCGTGTGTATGAGGCTTAAGAGTGGCAAGGATGTGGAATTCCCTTCGATCATTTCAAAAAATGATTAGATAAGCACCTGAACAAAAGCAACATACAGGGATATACAATGCAATGGACTATGTAACTATGTAACTAGACCCAAATGATGGAAGTAATGCACATTGAAGGAAAGCGCAGTCACCAAAACATATCTATAATATGAGCAGAAAAAATAATTCCTTTTGCTGTTTGCCCATTAATGCATTAGAACAAACATACTTTAACACTCAACGACACATGGTACATAGATATCAGTTATAATAACAACCTGCATTAAGCTTTATAGTGAATGCAGACTTTATTGTCCAAACTGAATACAACATCTGGCTTGTTATCTGACTTTGTAAAATGCCTATTATATCAAGTTAACTGGTGTTGACACCCAATTACATTCAGTGATGTATCTGACAGAGTAAATCAATTCCCTGTGTGTTAGGGTCTTTATTCATTATTTGCATTCATATGATTTCTAGGTTACATAATAAAGTGGTATTAGAAGAAAAGTTTGGGCTTCTAAAAGAAAAATTTATGCTCACCTAGATGGATGCACCATCGTCTGATGCTGCACCTGTCCCCTGCTGGCTCTAAGACTGAGAAATTAGCAATTAACCGCTTAAGGACCAGCCGCCATCATTATACTGTGGCAAGTTGGCTCTCCTGGGTGATTTGCCGTAGGTGTACGTCGGGCACTTTAAGATCGATGCACGTGGCCGGCGGCCGCGATGTCCACCGGCCACCCGTGATCGCTCCACAGAAAGCCAGAACAGGGATCTGTCAATGTCAATGTAAACAGACAGATCCCCAGTCTGACAGGGGAGGAGAGACAGATTGTCTGTTTCTAGTGATTAGGAACAGCGATCTCTCTCCTCCTCCAGTCAGTCCCACCCCCCCACATTTAGAAACACCTCCTAGGGAACACATTTAACCCCTTGATCGCCCCCTAGGGTTAACCCCTTCCATGCCAGTGACATTTACACAGTAATAAGTGCATTTTTTACAGCACTGATCCCTGTATAAATGTCAGTGATCCCAAAAATGTGTCAAAAGTGTCCGATCTGTCTGCTGCAATGTCGCAGTCCTGCTAAAAATCTCAGATCGCCGCCATTACTAATAAAAAATAAAAACATGAAAATAAAAATGCCATAGATCTATCTCCTATTTTGTAGACGCTATAACTTTTGTGAAAACCAATCAATATACGCTTATTGTGATTTTTTTTACCAAAAATATGTAGAAAAAAAAAATTGGCCTTAATATGTGTATGTCAATGTTGTATGTGTTTGTAAGCATGTCAGGACCTTACAGGGTAAAAGACCACACAAAACTGCAGATGGACTCTGGTGGCAAGAAAGCGCAATGAGGCGATTCAGTTCGCATAGGTAGCGCTATACAAGTCACTCACTCACTCACTCACTCAGGAGAATACATATTGGCCTGAACTGATAAAGACATTTTTTTGGGGGGGGGGGGGTATTTATTATAGCACAAAGTAAAAAAAATATATATATTTTTTTCAAAATTGTTCCTCTTTTTTTGTTTATAGCGCAAAAAAATAAAAACCGCAGAGGCGATCAAATACTACTAAAAGAAAGCTCTATGTGCTCTATGCGCAATTGTCAGTTAAAGCGACGCAGTGCCATATCACAAAAAATGGCCTGGCCATTAAGGGGGCAAATCCTTCCGGTCCTTAAGTGGTTAAACACTGCTGAACACTTGGTTCTCAGCCTGCCTCGAGAAAAAATCCTGTGATTGCCAGTCACTGACTCTCTGCTCTGTCGTTGAGTGCTCACTGGAGCGCTGGGCTGTGGAGGGGGCAGGAGCGGCTGGCTCAGGTTCTCAATGGCTAGCTCGGGCTCTCAGTGGCTAGCTGAGAGGCTGAGACAACTGCTGGTCCAGGCATCTGGGAGGATACCGACCATATGGTCAGGATCTTTTCAAAGCCTGGACTGGTTCTGTGACATCAGCTGACAGCGGGCTTTAGCCTGCTATCAGCTGAAAATGGGTCACAGGAGTGCAGAACGAACTTCACTCCTGTGATCCCCCGGAGAAGTATAGACAAAGTAGCTTTAGCTGTACTTCTCCTTTAAACTCAAAGCAGTCATTTATTATCTTATAAATTCTTAAATGTGAATTTGTATTAGCTTTCTTTTTATGGCTTTCTTCTTTTATTTTCACATGGTGATCTGGTCAATAAGTCTGTAGTTTTTTCAAAAGAACAAGCTGCCCTGCAAATGTATCAGATAAAGAGATAATTAAGGATATATATATTTTTAAATAACAAACATGTTATACTTACCCACTCTGTGCAATGGTTTTGCCCAAATCCTCCTCGCTTTGTGTCCATTGATACACAGAGCGTGACTCACCCTCACTCCCTCCTCACTGGCTGTGATTGCCTCTCTGCTCAATGAGGAGAGAAAGAGCTAGGAGAGCAGTTGTTCTTATGTACATTGCTGGATCGAGATGGGGCTCAGGTAAGTATAAGGAGGGGCTGGAGCAAAGCTGCACACAGAACTTTTTTTAACCTTCACTCATTGAATGCATAAAAAAAACCTTTAGCGTTTAAAACCACCTTAATTAAGA
The DNA here is from genome assembly GCF_037356315.1 of Lithobates pipiens. NCBI lineage: Eukaryota > Metazoa > Chordata > Amphibia > Anura > Ranidae > Lithobates > Lithobates pipiens. Next base: position 23,736,350 of record NW_027507696.1, on the reverse strand, counting down.
GAGTTGAGACAAACTTGTATTTATTTGCATAAAACCTTTATCCCAAAAGAAGAAAACTGTTTGCGGTAACTGCTTGTGTAATTGCAGTGTTAGCTGGGATTTGGTTTCTAGTCCATCTACCACTACCCTCTCCCCATATTAACAATGCTGCTGTCCAAAGTTAGCCCTCTGCTCCTTCATCTAGAGTGGGGGCATTCTAATACAGGAGGTGTGTTACTAGCCAGCTCACCAGATGAAATCAGAGGGAAAAAAGGCTAAAAAAAAAAAACGAATGCTGCCTCCACATCTAATAATTGGTAAGCTGTAATATATTATGTTATTTGTATTTTATTATTGCTTTAAGTAATGGTTGATTTACTTTATAAATATAGATTCTTCACTTTGCAAAGTTAATGTTCATTTAGCTTAGTAAGTAAGGTGGGCATGTGGTCACCTCAAGCATCCAATACAAAAATCCTGTCTTTTAACTTTACCTCGTATATGATTGGTAAACTGTCCCTTATTTAGTAAACTGCACATGCACTTTGGAACATTCACCTTGTTAACTGAACTGGCTTTACTATTAGTAAATGAACCCCATTATGAAAAACATGCGTATCTCACAAATCCATGCATTGGACATACATTTATTAAAAGAAAATGCACAAGTCGTTCCAACGTTTGTGATCTGCACTTACACACTTACTGTATATACAATGCATATATTGTAGTCTTTGTTTTTTTTTCTGGACAATGAACATATAAAAAGGGTGTGCCACTTAAAAAAATAAAAATAAAAAAAGCATAAAGAAATGGGAGCTTGCATAAAGGCAATATATTGATGAATAAACCATTAAAGTAAGTAAAAAACTAAAAAAAAATTTTTTAAAAATGCTGTGCCGTCGTTTACCAGGCATAGGTTCAGATGTTGGAGCATGCACTTATATAACAATATTTGTTAGTGAATTTTTCTCCATGGAAAACTGAAGTGATGTACGAGTTTCTGTGTGCATAGTAAATACTGTTAGAATACGAGTTGGTTCACTTTGAAGCAACAGCATAAGTGCGTATATTAGATATTCAGCCCCAGTACATCTCCAAAAAACATAGTTATTGTCCACTGTAAAGCATACAGTATAACTTACTAGCCTGTGCAGCTACATACAACAGACTTCTTTTTGCTCGTGTATGCCATCTAGTGTATAAAATGTGGTATGTCGCAGGACATTTGCTTCACTGAGCTGTAAATCCTTCCACTGCTATCAGAGCATGGTGAGTAATTTCTTTTTACCTAGCACGCATATTTGTTATCTTATGCACGCTAGAGCAACCTCACCTTTGGTGCTTGTGAAATGTGAACACATTTATTATAACCATAACACACTGAGCATTTTCCTTAGCACAAGTTGAATTTTAATTTCTATCAAAAATCATTTTGTCACAATAAATTAACATTTTTTTTTTATTTATTTATTTTAGTATTGTACATGTAAGTCACAAAGCTTCTTGCATGGGATATAACGTCTAAGGATAGTGCTTAATGCTAGCAGGTTATAAATGTAAGGTTCATTGGAGCATCTATTAAGAAGAGCAGAGAAAAATAGCAACGCTAACTAATGGTGAATAATATAATGATTTATGAGATAAAATTCCTATTAACAAAAAGATAAATAGTTTCATAGGCAAATACCTATGTTTTTTAATAATTCCACACCTACCTAAACTGAGTGTTATGGTGAAAAAGTGATGGTGAGATTAAACAAAAGCTACTCCAACTAACTCAGCCTAGTGATTTGACTGTATGAAGTGTAAGGCAGGCTACTTTAGTCATTATTTTTTTCATTCAACCAGCGGGTTCAAGGATTATTGTAAGGAAAAATAATGACCTGATTCCACCATTCACATATACCATGTTGACGGGGAAATCCTCCTACTCACTAAAAGTGAAATGAAATGAATGAAAAAAATATAAATCTATCTATCTATCTATCTATCTATCTATCTATCTATCTATCTATCTATCTATCTATCTATCTAACATTCAGATTTCAGAAAACATTTATTATGCCTGCAGTGCCTCAGAAGTCACTCAGCCTTAGGCACATTATGTACGCAATCCTTGATTTCCCAAATGGGATGAGAAAAAGACTCACGCAAGAATGCCTACAATACCTCCTTCAGGAGACTAAAGGCTATGGCAAAAAAGGATGGATGGAATACATTTCCATGACTTTTCTTTTGGGATAGTTTCTGTTTTACAAATTTTTTTCCTGTTTTATTGATCCTAACCTGTCTTAGAACATTTTGATCAATGTGTAAATAAGCTTATATGGCTTGTATTTTTGCTAAAGACAGGGAAATATTAGTGGCACAATACATATACAGGAACAAGCTGCCTTTGGTCGTGTGTTCTACTGGCCCATTCATACCTGTAGCATTCACCCCTGAGGAGCTGCTGGCAAATAATGGGTTCTCCTACATTTCCGGCAACCCTGAGGATTAACCAAACAACACAATGAAAGATCAATGGGGATAATTGGACTTTATCAAAACTGAAGTCCTAAAGTCCAAAAGTCCTAAAGAAAAGAGGTGCCAACTGGATTGACAATATTACCATATACTGTAGTTGTTCAATAACACAGCAATACATTTTTTTTATTATTGTATTATAGTTGTGAATAATACACATGTAGCAACCAAAACAAGGTATGCATACTTCTATTTGGTTATGTAGTCCTTAACTTCTTAAACTGCTTGGTTATATATGCAATAATTTTAAGACTTATATATATATTTGTTTTAGAATCTGCCTTAAATTATCAGGAAACCCTTACTTACATTGTATGAATTGATACATACCTGATAATTTTGTTATTATATGCATTATGACAAAACTGCTTTGTTATATATGCAATCATTTTAACACATATATATTTGTTTTAGAATTGGCCCTAAATTATAAGGAAACCCTTACTTACATTGTATGAATTTATATATACCTGATCATTTTGTTATTATATGCATTATGACATACATCTATCTGTCTTTTATCTTCCCTGCATGTATGCATTTAAAAATAAAGAAAAAGATAACTTAGAAAGAAATATCTTATTTTAATCAAAAGTAAAAAGAAAATAAAATAAAAAGGGAAAACAAGGCAGGAAATCAACTGGCAATATGTATCTGGTCCTGTATCTCTTCTCAATGTTTAAATTTAGAATTCGCATTTGAAAATTATGGTCTGAACAGATGGATGTTCTTCAGCAGATTGGGCTCTTAGACAGAATGGATCTGAATGAAAGAAAATCTCAAGTTTTAATAGACACAGGCAAACAATTTAACCACACATGGAAATTCTTGAAGCATTACAGGAGATGAACCATTCTGCCTCCAAACTGTCACTTACTGAACTAGACTGCTGCTGTCAAATGCTGTATAAAAATAGGCAAGCATTTCAGGATGTTCATAATAAAAAAGTCTTCTCATTCGCAAAGCAGAATTTTCATGCATAGCAAAAACAATGTTCAAGACAAGAATATGGCCATATTCACTGTGGTCTCGATAGTACAAGGGGTACCTCCAGTAACCAACTTGCATGTTGAAGGTTTCCAGAAATGTGAATTCTGTTGTTAAGGTGTGCAACTCCTCATATGTGTGACATGTATGTGAAAGGCCTGCTTGAAGCAGTGACTTATTTGTTACCTTTGTCTGAGTACTTCTTAGATGAGTATACAGATAGATGCCAAAAAGGGACCCATCTAAATATGGGATTGCTTAGGAATGCAACAGTATACTTAATTATGAAAAAGAAAAAGTGGTCTCTCCAGTGTGCAATGGTTTATCAAGAATTTTATATTTTTAATACAATACACCAAAAGTAAATTTTGATGCACAAGAATGCAACATATTACCCATTTTTTGCTAAATTTTAATAGATGGGGTTGCACCGAGTAAATAGATATCCAACATGTCAAGCCTGTTTATCTTTCCTTTTTTGCTGAAGAAAGCAAGCTACAGGGCACCAATATGGTTTCCGTACACCAACTGACCTATGAAAAGCCATTCTCCCTACAATAAATGACCATGGTGGTCAGTGTTGGTGTCTATACGAAGCTGTTTGAGCAGATTGTCTCTAGAGATTGGTTACCTAGAGCTGATTGGGCGGATGTGCTGAATGATACAACGGTGCAGAGGGCTTCTTAGAGGGCCCATCATTAGGTGCACGCCAGCACCAAGGTGTCAGTGGAGGATGATGGTATGTGTACTCAGAGATGTAATACTCCTATCAAAAATACCTGAACATCTAAACCACCCGAGAACTGTCAGGATGATATAGAACACCGCAAGCTTCTTTGCTGGACATGTCACCAACACCAGTGTCCAAAGTAGGACAACTCTATAGAATATGACTTGGGATGACAACAGTCCATGTATGCCTATGCGGCTCATACTGGTAAAATTGTAAATCCACACGAATGTGTGCTGCAGTTAATGGACAGAAGGTTGTTGCACACATTCACTCTGGGAGTCAATCCTTTTGAGAGGACAAGGTGTGGGGAAAACTGATACCTGTAAAATGAGTGTCATCTGTGTACACGTCAATGTGAACCACTGACTCGTGGCTCTGTCCAACTCAGTGGGAACAACCTCACTAAAGGTTAGGATAGTGACAGGGTTGCAAAATGACCTGTTGGGATAAGACTGTCCAATATTCTGGGACTTACATGGGCAAAAATGTCCCAGATACCTCTCATAATATAGGAGCCTTCGCAAACAGACCTATCAGATTTAGAGGTCTCTTAAAAAGATTTTCTTCTCAGATGTGGACCTACACTCTGATTCCCACCAGGGCCAGGCCACAGTGTGAAATGATGAACTCCAATACATGGTTTTTACTATGTATGAATCATGATCAGTTGTACAAAATCAAAAAAGATCACAATGAAGTTGTTATTATATTAAAGAATAATTCTAGGCTGGCTATATTATACATGGTCTCCACTTGCTTCAGGGCCCCATCCTGAGTGGCCGGCCTGATGCCTTGTGAATGCCTTTTGAATACAGGAGGTCAGCCGCCCAGCAGGGGAAACATTCAGAGAATGGTTAACATCTTCTGAAAGAATGTAAAGCATTCTCTGATTGGATGAGACGGAGAGGCAGACAGTGATGCCACGCTTTTGTCTCATCCAATCAGAGCATGCTTTGCATAGGTTATCAAAAAACAATAGAGCATCAGCATCCAAATTTAGTTTGATTAATTTTTAAAATGATGTATGTAGGCCATGCTTACCATTCATGGTGCAACATAAGTATACATGTTGACAGGTGCAATCTATTTTCTCCACTGCAGGTGGCACTCAACTGCAGTGTCATTGCAATGAGAGAGAACGTGAAGAGGAACCTAGTTCCTCTATGGTTTCTTGGGTCACAAGGACAGCTCTCCAATTTGATGCTGGCGTTCTGTGTGACTCTAATGGTCATCTTGGGTCAGACAGAGTATATTTAAGACCCTGGCTCCCAGGCTTGGCACACATTTCGCCTGTGGCTAGAGTAGGGACTGGTCACCCATTCCAGAGGAGTAGGGAGAGTGCAGGTAATGCTCCATCCTACCTGAAAGCCTCCCCACTTGTATACAGACTGGCCATTCCCCTCCTCAAGACAGACGCTGTTGTCACCTGTGACCTTCTGCTACTTACTCCATTCTGTTACATCTGTGAGTGCTCCTGGTCGGGTTGCCTTCCTGTTGGGCTTGTTGTGCATTACCGTACATGAATTACAATATACAGTGCCTTGCAAAAGTATTCACCCCCTTGGCATTTTTGGTGCTTTGTTGCCTCACAACCTGGAATTAACATGGCTTATTTGAGGATTTGTATCATTTAATTTACAGAATATGCCCACAACTTTGAAGAGATTTTTTTTTTATTGTGACGCAAACAACAAATAGGACCAGTGCACAGTCAATGTGCATAACTATTTACCCCCCTAAAGTCAATACTTTGTCGAGCCTCTTGCGGCTATCACAGCTCGCTTTGGATAAGTCTCTATGAGCTTGTCACATTTTACCACTGGGATTTTTGCCCATTCCTCCTTGCAAAACTGCTCCAGCTCCTTCAAGTTGGATGGCTTACACTTGTGAAGAGCAATCTTTAAGTCTGACCACAGATTTTCTATTGGATTGAGGTCTGGGCTTTGACTAGGCCATTCCAGCACGTTTCCCCTTAAACCCCTCAAATGTTGCTTTAGCAGTGTGCTTGGCATCGTTGTCCTGCTGAAAGTTGAACCTCTGTCCTAGCCTCAAATCACACACAGCGTGGTATAGGTTTTGCTCAAGAATATCCCTGTATTTAGCACCATCCATCTTTCCCTCAACTCTGACCAGTTTCCCAGTCCTGCCTGCTGAAACACCTCCCCACAGCATGATGCTGCCACCACCGTGTTTCACTGTGGGGATGGTGTTCTTTGAGTGATGTGATGTGTTGGATTTGCGACAGACATAGCTTTTTTTTGATGGCCAAAAAGTTCGATTTTAGTCTTATCAGACCAGAGCACCTTCCTCCATACATTTTGGGAGTCTCCCACATGACTTTCTGAAAACTCAAAACGTGCCATTTTGTTTTTTGCTGAAAATAATGGCTTTCTTCTGGCCACTCTGCCATAAAGCTCAACTCTGTGGAGCATATGGCTTATTGTCATCTTATGTACAAATACTCCAGTCTCTGTTGTGGAACTCTGCAGTTCCTCCAGGGTTACCATAGGTTTCTGTGCTGCCTCTCTGATTAATGCCCTCCTTGCCCGTTCTGTTAGCCCTTGTACACACCGTCGGACATTCCGATGGAAAATGTCCGATCGGACCGTGTTGTCAGATAATCCGACCGTGTGTGGGCTCCATTGGACTGTTTCCATCGGAATATCCGACCGACAAAGTTTTAGAGCTGGGCTATAAAATTTTCCGACAACATGATCCAATCGGACTTTGTCCGATCGTTTGTAGAGAATTCAGATCGGACAAAGTGCCACGCATGCTCAGATCAAATTACGAGACCAAAGCTATTGGCTACTAGCCTGAACGTAGTCCTGTCGTAATGAAATTACATCATCAAGTTCCGAACGATCGGATTTTCCGACAACTTTGTCCGACCGTGTGTATGCAACACCAGTTTCGGACAAAATCCGTTGGACAAAATCTGACGGATTTTGTTGTCGGAATGTCCGACCGTGTGTACAAGGGCTTAGAGTTGTCCCCAGAAAGAGAAGGTAAATCTTCCCTTATGGCGCCTACACACGACCGGACATTCCGGCAGAAAGGGTCAGACGGAATCATTCCGTCGGATATTACGATCATGTGTGGGCTTCATTGGACTTTTTTCTTCCAAAATTCAGACAGACCTAGAAATGAACATGTTTCAAATCTGTCCAACGGATTCAATTTCTTTCGGGAAAACCGTTAGCCTGTATGCTAGTCCGACGGACTATTGAACTTCATTTTTCTAGTCCCGTCGTATGTCATCACATTCAAAACGAACGGACTTTGGTTCGTTCATGTGTGGGGAGGTCCGATTGGTCAGGAGTCCGTCGGAACGCCGTCAGAACTCTATCGGGAAGACCGTCTGACCTTTTCTGTCAGACAGTCCGGTCGTGTGTATGCGGCATAACTTTTGCATCTCTGGAACAGGAAGTGAAATTTCCCCATTTGTACACAGACAACAATAAATAACCTGGCAGGAGTTTCAAAAAACCCTCTACTCCAGTATTTGTCAACCTATTTTCATTCAAGGCACCTATTAGAATTGCACACAATCGTGGAACACATCAGTCTGTGGGCTCATTCATACAAGGAGGTACATCTGAGCGCAAGCAATTTTTTGCGTGTTCCCAGGTTTTGCGTTTTTTTTTTAATAGACTGCTGTATGTTTGTGAAAAAAACGTGCTGGCATGATTTTTAAATTGTTTTCCACCAAAATACATAGTACTGTGGTACTATGCGTTTTAGTGGGCGCAAACGTACATGCAATTGGTGGATCTGCAAAAGGTAGTGCATTTTTCTGCAGTGCAGGAAAACACATGATTTCATGTGTTGCCATACTGTACTTGGTGAAACCCTAAACTGTAGTTTGTCAAGCAGTGTTATGTGGTCTGTAAGTTGTAAATCCCTGCCCCCAATCCTCCCTGCTAGCACACCCCCCTCCCCTTCCAACATCCCCCTCCTAGCATCAATCCCCCCCCCCCCCTAGCAAAAACCTACCCTCTTAAGTTCCCTATCCTAGCACAAAAGTGAAAGCGACATTAGCAGAGAGGAGGAGAGAGCCTGAAAGAGGTGCGAGTTGTGCTCTCCCCCACCCCTCAGCTCATTTTTCTCCTGTTTGTATGCAGCAGATACCACAGGACTCTCAGATAAGACTGTGCAGGGTTTGAATACTGCCCCACCCACAATTTGTGCTGTCGGGACATGAGCAGCCTGGAGAGGAGATTGGGTGGAGGTAATCAAGCCCTTTACAGTCCGATCATGAAAGGGCTCGTCTGTTAAAGTCTGTGTACAGAGAGGAGGGAGAGAGCACATCCTGTACCACCTCCCAGTTCGCTCCTCCTGTATGCTGTTATCCATACTCTTGCCAGAAAAACTGAAAGCTGTGTGTGGTGCCCGATACATACATAGCAATTGATGATGTTATTGGTTGGAAGAACACAGGCTAGTGGCTTCCAGAGCTTTTAGTTTTGTGGGCAAGAATACAGATAACATCACAGAGGAGGAGAGAACTGGGAGGAGGTAGGGGACATGCTTTCTCCCTCCTCTCTGTACTCAGAAGTTAACAGAGGAACCCCTTTATTATGGGACTATACATGGCTTTATGTAATTTTGCTGCAGCACCCCTGGGGACTATTTGAGGCACCCCAGCTTTTCTTGGTGCCCCAGCTGAAAAACTCTGCTCTACACTATTTTACACAAAAAAAAAATGTTTAGTACACATAAACTTTAACTATAGCTTTTAACTGCTTCCCATCCAGCATAGTACATAAACGGGCAGGTGGAGCATGCAGGAGGACATACCTGTACACCTTCCCGCATCAAAGACTCACCATGCCTCCTAAAAATGGCCTTAGGATGTTTACTCTCCAAATGTGTTCAATATTTCGTGTTTCTACTGTCCTGGTGCTCCAAAGTCTCCAACATGTGATAGGTTGTAAGGAAATTAGATGTGTAATTTATGCCTCTAGAAAGCCTAAAGATGCTCCTTGGATTTTGGGCAACTCTGTATGCCTAGACTGTGAAAGTCTCACGCATTGTAAGATTGGGGTCATTAAATTGGTAGGTGCGTTTACAATGGGTTGCGCCGTTCTCTAAAGCCGTGTACAGACACGATCAAACAATCCGGTGGAAAAAACTCGGGTCCGCCGGACAATCCCCCCGTGTGTGGGCTCGGGCAGACTTTTTTTACCCAAAAGTCCAGCGGACTAAGAAAGTAGTTTTGCACCAAAATATTTCTGCTGGACTCGCAGTCCGGCGGAGAATACGGCCGTGTGTGTGCTAGTCCTCCGTACTTTTGAAATGAACAGACTTTTCCCTCATGGAGGAAAGCCTGTTCATTTTGAGCGTGGCTCCAGGTAGCCGGGGCCAGTGAATAAAGCGTCACTGGCCCCGTCACCTGGTATGGACTTAAAAGGGAAGCCCTATGCCGAAAAAACGGTGTGGGGGTCCCCCCTAGGTCCATATTAGACCCTTATCCGAGCACGCAACCCGGCGGTCAGGAAAGGGGATGGGGACGAGAGAGCACCCCCCCTCCTGAGCCGTACCCGGTGTGAAGAACCACGAAGACGGAAGAAGACCCCCGGAGCTGTGCAATAAACTATTTTTAACCCTTGTGTGTTGTTTTTTTTTACATTTTTTTCACAGGTGAATGGGTAGGGGAACATTGTACCCCATACTCATTCACATAGGGTGGGGGGCCAGGATCCGGGAGCCACAGAGTCACAGATTCCGATAAGCCCCCCACCCACAGACCCCACCAACAAAGGCCAGGGTTGTCGGGAAGAGGCCCTTGTCCTCATCAACATGAGGACAAAGTGCTTTGGGGGGCCCCCCCTTCCCCAAAGCACCCCCCCATGTTGAGGGCACACGGCCTGGTACGGCCCAGAAGGGGGGGGGGCGCTCGCTCCCCCCCCCCACTTTCCTGACCAGCCGGGTTGCGTGCTCGGATAAGGGTCTGATATGGACCTGGGGGGGGACCCCACACCGTTTTTTTTAGTGTAGGGCTTCCCCTTTAAGTCCATACCAGGTGACGGGGCCAGCGATGATTCAGTCGCTGGTCCCGGCTACCTGGAGCCACTCTCAAAATGAAAGGACTTTCCTCCGTGTGTGTGTGGGCAAGTCCGTTCATTTCAAAAGTACGACGGATAGTTCGGCGGACATAGTCTGCCGGAAAAGTCCCGTGCGTGCGCAGGTCCGCTCGTCGGACAGTCTGGCGGACTTTACGGCGGTTTGCCTGCCAAACTAAGTCCGCCGGATAGTCTGATCATGTGTACGCAGCATAACTGTGTTTTAAGGGCATTCATAGTTGCCAATGGTCCCGAATTTCCCAGGACATTTCCGGGATTAGGACATTTGTCCCAAATTAATTTTGTCCCGTGAAATTCGGTTTGTCCCGGGAAATTCAAATTTACCGTTTTTCGGCGCCGGCCACTAGAGGCCCGCGGCCGGCGGAGACAAGATTTTTAAGAAGACCAGAAGCTGGTCTTCAATAGAGGACCTGTGGCGCAGGGGCGTACTAAGTGGGGGGGCGTGCCGCCCCGGGTGCCACACACTGGGGGGGGTGTGAGGCCAGCGCCCCCCCTCCCCTCTCTCCGCAACTGAAGTGTCAGACAGCGCCGTGAGGAGCCCAAGGCACTGGCAGTGGGCGGCATTGCGGGGGGGGGGGGTGCGAGCAGCACCCGAGTGGAGTGACATCTGCTCAGTGATCCGGGACCCGGCTCCCCTTCTCTCTGTGGTCGCGTCGCGCTGCCGTTCTGATCGGTCTCGGCCAGCGGCTGTCCCTCACAGCCGAGCAGAGTGAAGCCGCCTCCCCCTCCTCCATGCACAGCACTGTGTAGACAAGGGGGGGAGGCGGCTTCACTCTGCTCGGCTGTGAGTGACAGCCGCTGCCCGAGACTGATCTGAACGGCGCGATGTGAGTCACGTGACTACAGAGAGAAGGGGATTATTGCGCCGGGCCCCGGATCACTGAGCCGACAGGTGACACTCCACTCGGGTGCTGCTCGCACCCCCCTGCAATGCCGCTGCCTTGGGCTCCAGGTACACTAGGGGTTCTTTACTGTGGTGGGTCGTGCACTGTAGGGGGGTCCTGCACTGTAGGGGGTCTGCACTGTAGGGGGGGTCCTGCACTGTAGGGGGGTCCTGCACTGTAGGGGGGTCCTGCACTGTAGGGGGTCTGCAGGGGGGGTCCTGCACTGTAGGGGGGTCCTGCACTGTAGGGGGGGTCCTGCACTGTAGGGGGGTTCTTTACTGTGGTGGGTCCTGCATTGTAGGGGGGGGTCCTGCACTGTAGGGGGGGGTCCTGCACTGTAGGGGGTCCTGCACTGTAGGGGGTCTGCACTGTAGGGGGGGTTTGCACTGTAGGGGGGGTCCTGCACTCTAGAAGTGGTCCTGCACTGTAGGGGGGTCCTGCACTGTAGAAGGGGTCCTGCACTGTAGAAGGGGTCCTGCACTATAGGGGTCCTGCACTGTAGGAGTCCTGCACTGTAGAAGGGGTCCTGCACTGTAGGGGGGGTCCTGCACTGTAGGGGGGTCCTGCACTGTAGAAGGGGTCCTGCACTGTAGGGGGTCTGCACTGTAGGGGGGTCCTGCACTGTAGAAGGGGTCCTGCACTGTAGGGGGTCCTGCACTGTAGAAGGGGTCCTGCACTGTACAAGGGGTCCTGCACTGTAGGGGGTCCTGCACTGTAGAAGGGGTCCTGCACTGTAGAAGGGGTCCTGCACTGTAGGGGGGTCTGCACTGTAGAAGGGGTCCTGCACTGTAGAAGGGGTCCTGCACTGTAGGGGGTCCTGCACTGTAGGGGGCCCTGCACTGTAGAAGGGTTCCTGCACTGTAGGGGGGTCCTGCACTGTAGAAGGGGTCCTGCACTGTAGGGGGGGTCTGTACTGTAGGGGAAGATTCTGCACTGTAGGGGGGTCTGTACTGTAGGTGAGGATTCTGTACTGTAGGGGAGTCTGTACTGTAGGGGGGTCTGCGCTGTAGGGGGGTGGGTCTGTACTGTAGGAGGGTCTGCACTGTAGGGGGGGGTCTGCGCTATAGGGTGGAGGGGTCTGTACTGTAGGAGGGTCTGCACTGTAGGGGAGGATTCTGTACTGTAGGGGGGTCTACACTGTAGATGGGGGTCTGTATGGTAGGGAGGGGGGTCTGCATTGTAGGGGATCTGTGTAACATGCAGAGGGTTCAGAGCTGTGAGGGGCTGTGTAATGTAAAGGGGTGCAGAGGTGCAGGGTGCTGTGTAATGTAAAGGGGTCCAGAGGTACAAGGGCTGTGTAATGTAAAGGGGTCCAGAGGTTCAGGGTGCTGTGTAATGTAAAGGGATCCATGGGTACAAGGGCTGTGTAATGTAAAGGGGTCAGGAGGTTCAGGGTGCTATGTTATGTAAAGGGGTCCAGAGGTACAAGAGCTGTGTAATGTAAAGGGGTCCAGAGGTGCAGGCTGCTGTGTAATGTAAAGAGGTCCTTAGGCGCAAGGTCCTGTGATATGTAAAGGGGTCCAGAGGTGCAGGGCGCTGTGTAATGTAAAGGGGTCAGGAGGTTCAGGGTGCTATGTTATGTAAAGGGGTCCAGTAGTACAAGAGCTGTGTAATGTAAAGGGGTCCAGAGGTGCAGGCTGCTGTGTAATGTAAAGGGGTCCAGAGGTGCAGGGGGCTGTGTAATTTAAAGGGGTCCAGAGGTGCAGTTGTGGAGAGGGGGGGTACACAGTAGTGACAAAAAGATATTGAAGGATGCAGGGGACACGGTGGGTGTTTTTACATTTTATGGTGGGGGGGGGTGCCAGATATAGGATCCGCCCCGGGTGCCAAATGCTCTAGGTACGCCCCTGCTGTGGCGCCGCCCACCCCCACTGCCAGTGTGTGTGTGTAAAGTGCAGTGGGGGGCGCCACAGTTCAAAGTTAGTCTCCGCGTGGCAACATGAACGACGGGATGTCGGGGGCCAGTCTATGGATGGGATGTTAGAGGGGGCCAGTCTGTAGATGGGATGTCAGAGGGGGCCAGTCTGTGCATGGGATGTCAGAGGGGGCCAGTCTGTGGATGGGATGTCATGTCAGAGGGGGCCAGTCTGTGGATGGGATGTCGTGTCAGAGGGGGCAAGTCTGTGGATGGGATGTCAGAGGGGGCCAGTCTGTGGATGGGGTGTCAGAAGAGGCCATTCTGTGGATGGGATGTCAGAGGGGGCCAGTCTGTGGATGGGATGTCATGTCAGAGGGGGCCAGTCTGTAGATGGGATGTCATGTCAGAGGGGGCCAGTCTGTGGATGGGATGTCATGTCAGAGGGGGCCAGTCTGTAGATGGAATGTCAGAGGGGGCCAGTCTGTGGATGGGATGTCAGAGGGGGCCAGTCTGTGGATGGGATGTCAGAGGGGGCCAGTCTGTGGATGGGATGTCAGAGGGGGCCAGTCTGTGGATGGCATGTCAGAGGGGGCGCCAGTGAGTCTGGATGTCAGAGGGGGCGCCAGTGAGTCTGGATGTCAGGGGGTGCAATCAGAGTCTGGATGTCAGAGGGGTGCAGTCAGAGTCTGGATATCAGAGGGGCGCAGTCAGAGTCTGGATATCAGAGGGGCGCAGTCAGAGTCTGGATGTTAGAGGGGCACCAGATGTTAGGAGGGGCTCCGCTGATGGACACCAGATGTGAGGAAGGCTGTTCTGATGGACACCAGATGTGAGGAACGCTGCTCTGATGGACACCAGATGTGAGGAAGGCTGCTCTGATGGGGCACCTGATGGCATCTGGTGGCAGGCAACGCAGCTAGTGACGTGCTCATGGCTCCCACTGATTCGGCATTATGGTGAGTTGAATGATTTAATTTCATATTACAATGTAATAATAGAAATAATGTGCTTCAATCATCCTGAAACCATAACAATCATGGCGCCGGGATGATTGAAGCGCTAACACCAGGTATTTGGAGTATCTTTGTCTGCTGATTGTCAAACTCTGGAAAACACATTGCTATTGTGGTGTAGGATCGGGGGGCTGCTGTCCCTCCATCCCTCCACCCCCCCCCCTTTTCCCTTTCCATCCCGCATTCATCTCAGAGACTAACCACACCCCTTAAGCCACGCCCCATGTAAGCCACGCCCACTATTTTACGTAAACCACACCCACATTTTGCCGCGCCCGCATTTTATCCTTTTCCTATGCCACACCTATAAGCGCATGTCCCCCCTCCTAATTATAACACAACTCCGCCTACTACCAAAAAAGTGTCCCGCATTTTTTTTTTTTACAATGTTGGCAACTATGGGCATGGAAACCCACTTTTATTTAAAAGCAAGTCGAAGTTCATACAGATAGCTCTTCCCATGCAGGGGGTTCTCACCATCACTGAAAAGACATAACATTCAGCCTCTTGCTTACTGCTCTGAGTACATTTGCAGGGTCTTCCTGGCCTTCAAACACCTTTTGGTCTTTCTGACCATCAAACATCCCAGTGGTATGCGCAGACACTGAACTTTAGCTTTGTGTCTTTTCTTGGAGCTCCCTAGCTGCATTTGTCCCTCCTGAACTCTCTGAACAGCCTCCTGAATGCCCCCATCCCACATGGATTTCCTCACATGCTTAAGCCTTCCTATCTCCCAACCTGACCTTGATGCACAGCAGCATCTCACACGGCTCCCCTCAGGAGGGTCGGACACTGAGCTCTAACTCTGGCTCTATTATGAAGCCAACATAAACCTGAATAATCAGTGTGCTCACTTTTCTCAGAATCTAAAAACCACCATCCTTCCGAGTAGCACGAGGTCCCCCTGCTACAGCATGTGGTATCGCAATACTCGAGAGGAGTAGAAGAATGTATTTTCTAGTGTATTTCTAAGTGTAATGTATATGCTGTTTGTTATATATCTTATTATTTGTATATATGAAATATCTTATTAATTGATAACTTTGTGCAAAAAAAATACATTTTCATTTTCATTCCTACATTTTCCAAACTTGTGCAAAAATTTACATTTACAAAAGAATTACTGTCAGAGAACTCACACAGCAAGTGCTCGTTTCCATGCAGCAGCAGCCATTTCCCGTTCCTCCAATGCCAATGTGCATGCGCAGAACCATAGACAGAGACGAATAAGGTTCGGAGCAGGCATGTGCAATGGTACATCCTTAAACGCGAGTGCGGGTTAGCACGCGCACGCATCCACGAATCCTGGCGCACGGCTCCCTATTTAAACAGAGAGTCTGCTTAGTGTCAGTGCTGGATTGTCTTCACCTTGTTCCTGTGTTCCTGACTACTGCTTCTACCTGCTGACATTGTTCCTGAAAAGCCGGCTTCCTCTGACTACTCTCTTGGATCCTCCCTGCCTGTTTATCTGCCTCTGCTTATAATACTGACCTCGGCTTTGACTTATGACGATGGCTCTGCCTTTTGATTGTGTACCCCGCTGCCAGCCTGTTGCCAATGCCAACCTCTGCCTGTTCCTGACTCTGCAGTTGTTCCTGAATCTGTAATTACCTACCTGGCTCCCGCTGAACAAGTCTGGTGACCTGCTTCCACGTCTTCCCGACAGGAGTTCCTGTGTCTCCAAGCTCCAGCCTACTGCTTGGGCATCTGCACCCTTCCGTTGCCCCAGCAGTCCCTGTCTCCACCACCAGGGGTGCTTGGACAGGAACCATGCAAGAGGCCACCCTCATCATCTCGGGCTCCACTGTTAGGTAAGTGACACTACAATCTGGCCACATGGAGCCGAAAGGGGGGCCTCACCTTTGGAAGCACTGTGCCAGTAGATTACGGCCCTCACCCAGGCGGTCCAGGGCCTACAAGATGAGCGAAAAGTGGAGTCTTTATCTCCAACCACTTCTGTGCATCAGACAGCCACAGCACCCATGCCCTCTGTTCCAGGACCCACTGCATTAGCACCAACAGTAGTGGTTCCACCCCCGGAACCCAGAGCTCCTACTCCTGAGAGGTTCTCAGGGGATCGCAGCAAGTTCCGTGCCTTCAGAAATGCCTGCCAGTTAGGCCTCATACACAAGAACGCCATTCCATTTTATTCAATGGGCTCATACCCACCATGGCGTTTTTGAGCTGTAACAGGCATGGTAGTTTTTAAGCTCCAAAAAACAAAACATGGACCAGCGCGTTCTGAGGCTCCAGTGCTAGAGCTGTAAAAGATGTCGGCAAAAGGTGTTAAAGGCGAATTAATGAGGCTTAACACTGTGTTAAGTCTCGTCTGCCATTTCTGTCTCTATTCAAAATCAATGGCACCAACCATTGGCACCAACCCCCCCATGTTGAAGGCATGTGGCTTGGTATGGTCCTGGAGGGGGGAGCGCTTGCTCACCCCCCCCTTTCCGGACCTACCAGGCTGCATGCTCGGATAAGGATCTGGTATGGATCTTGGGGGGACGCCATTTGTTTTGATGTGGGGGTTCCCCTTAAGATCCATACCAGACCGAATGGTCTGGTATCGTCTTGAAGGGAAACTCACACAATTTTTTTTTTACATTTTCACGGGGTTCCACCCTCAATATCCCCAGCATACAAGTCGCACCGCAAGTCGGATCATCTTGATCTGACTTCTGGTGCAACTTCTATTCAAATCAATGGACTCCCATAGGGAACTATTGATTTTTGAATAGAGACAGAGAAACGCGGCTGAAAGCTAGCGAGGCTTAACATGGAAAAAAATCGTGTTTTTAACGCTGCTTTTTTTCTGGCGTCTGTACTAGCTTTACAGCCCGTTTTTTAAAATGTCCGTGTGTATGAGGCCTTATACTTCTTGCTGCAACCTCACACCTTCTCATTGGAAAGCACTAAAGTGGGGTTCATGATTTCGCTGCTTCAGGGAGAACCCCAAACCTTCTGAACACTATGGACTCTTTCCTGAATGAAATGGCCAAACTATATGATGACCCTAAGTGTACTACAATGGCTGAGGCCAGCCTTCATGCCCTCCAGCAGGGTCGGAGGCCAGTAGAGGACTATATAAAAGACTTTAAGTGTTCCGATACACAATGGAATGATGCCACTCTCTGCTACCAGTTTCGCCTAGGACTTTCAGAAGCATATAAAGATGAGCTGGCTCGAGTTAGGATTCCCAGCTCTTTGGAAAACCTTATTCAACTATCCATCCAGATCGACTGTCGTCTACGGGAGTGAAGATCTGAGAGAACAAGCCAGTTCTGTCCCATGTGGATGTTGCCTAAAGTATCCACAGCCCACCTATCCCTGCTCTTCCACTACCTTCTGCCACTACTGCGGTACCGGAAAGCCAATGCAGATAGGCCTGCTTTGCTCACCATTGTCACCAGAGGAAAAGCAACATCGCTGCCAGAATAACCCTTGTCTGTACTGTGGAGGAGCTGCCACTATGCAAGCATGTGCCCTAACAAGACCCGTAAGTTTGACTCTCCTCTTCACTATCCTTGTGCATTAACTATAACAAGATCTGCTCACATTGCTGTTACCGTCTCACTGCAGCTTCCAGAAGGGGCACTCCGGGTTCAGGCTATAATTGAGTCTGGTGCTTGCAGCTGCTTCATTGACCATGCCTTCACCCAGCAACCCAATATTCCACTGCAACCCAAGCAACAGAGACTTTCCATACAGCTTGCTGATGGGTCAAATATCAAATCTGGATCTATCACTCAATCACTCATGAGACTCAACCTCTGTCTGCTGACATCTTGCCAGACCACCAAGAACTGTTGTGCTTGGATGTAATTTCCTCACTATTATTTCCAATCATCCTGGGGATGCCATGGTTGTAAGACCACAACCCCCAAATTAATTGGATTACCGGCAAGGTGACCTTCCAGTCTTCCTATTGTCTCCAGAATTGTCTCAATGTCTCACACATGTGGCTCCAGTCATTGGTTGCTTAAAACCCGTACCCGAATCCCAAGAACTTGTCCCATCCATATACCATGACTTCCTGGATGTATTTGACAACTAAAAAGCAGATACTCTTCCCTCTCACCTGGCCGATGACTGCCCAATTGAACTGTTACCAGGGGCAGAAATTCCATTTGGAAAGATTTTCCCGCTTTCAGAGCCTGAACTCCTGGTCCTTAAGCAATACGTCAACGAGAATCTCAGCAATTGATTCATCCGGCACTCCTCTTCTCCAGCTGGTGCAGGAACATTTTTTGTTGAGAAAAAAGACCACTCCCTCCGCCCATGCATGGATTACAGGGATTTGAATGAAATTACTGCCAAGAATTGCTATCCTCTCCCTCTGATTCCAGAGTTGTTCTAGAGACTACGTTCTGCAAAAATATTTACAAAATTAGATCTATGAGGTGCCTACAACTTGATCAGGGGATGAGTGGAACACAGCCTTCCAGACATGTTTTGGTCACTTCGAGTATCTCATTATGCCATTTGGACTTTGCAAAACACCAGCCACTTTTCAACATATCGTTAATAACATTGTCAGAGACTTCCTAGACTTGTTCATGATTGGACGACATTCTGATATTCTCAGTTTCCCTGGAATTACATTGTGGCCATGTGAAGCAGGTTCTCCTCAGACTGAGACAGAATGGACTTTATGCAAGGGCCGAGAAATGTGAATTTGAATATCAGACCATTCACTTTCTGGGCCTGGTAATATCAACTGGGGGCATGGCAATGGATCCTCAGAAGGTCTCAGCTATAATGTCTTGGCCACCCCTGACATACAAGAAAGGGGTACAATGTTTTATTGTGTTTTCCAATTTTTACTGAAAATGTATTAAAAATGTCTCCGGTATCATAACACCCATTAAACAACTCACAAAGAAACAAAGCCGTTTCTAATGGACTGAAGCAGCTCAAGTTGCATTTGACAAGCTAAAATGATTATTTACCTCTGCTCCAATACTGAAACACCCTGATCCTGTTCTATCATATGTCCTAGAGGTGAATGCTTCAGAAAATGCTGTATGGGGCCATCCTGTCCCAGCGCCAAGGACCAAGTCTTTAATGCACCCGTGGCTTTCTTTTCAAAGAAACTAGGTCTAACAGAAAAAAATTACGGTGTGGGAGACTGAGAACTTTTGGCAATAAATAACTGCTAAACGCCTCAGACCCAGATGCAAGATGGGCTCTTTTTTTTTCATGCTTTAATTTCCAATATCACTTACTGGCCAGAATACAAGAATGGTAAACCCTTTATCTCGCATGTTCACGGAAACTGAAGTTTTATCCCAACCAGATACTATCCTGCGACCTGGAAATTTTCTGTTAACTCAATCTGATTTAATATCACAGATCCATCAGGCATCCCTGAGAGCTTCCCTGCCTCTGGGCATGAACCTTCAAGAAAAAGATGGACTTTACCGGCAGTGAAATAAAATCTTTGTATCGCCTAACTTTGTATCGCACTACCATCTTACAGGTCTGCCATGACTATCCTTTGGCAGGTCATTTTGGGGGATACAGGACTAGGGACTTAGTTCAGAGACATTTTTGGTGGCCCAACCTAGCAAAGGATTGCAGGAAATACGTTAATACCTGCTCGACCTGCCTCAAAAGCAAGAGCAGTACAAGGCTTGGGGATTGTTAAGACCGCTGCCCATTCCTGAAAGACCATGGGATAGGATCGCAATAGACTTCATTGTCGAGCTTCCTCCTTCTGAAGGATTTTCGTCCATCTTTGTAGTGGTTGATCACCACTACGGGGCGTAGTGGTCACGGGGCCACACTGTGGTGCAATCTGTCACTGGCTGTGTCTACCAGACACAACTGATGATGACTAATCAATGTAACCAATCACAGAAGGTCACATTACAGTTGTAAACAATGAATAGCTTCTTTCAAGCAATCCATTGTGTACAATTGTGTTCCTAGATGTGATTGGTCACAGAGATCAATTTGCACAGACTAGGCCAGCTGTGCCATGTGACCAGCTGTGGCCAATAACAGCTAATCACAACATAACAAACTGAATGAATTGATTTCATTCAGTAAAACGCTTGCTTATAGCAAAGAAATGAATTGCTATAAGCAAGCATAATGTCTAAATAAAAAAAAAAAAATTCTGATCACTTCCCCAGAGTAGTTCAATGTTACAAGGGCAGGGCCGTCTTTAATATTGATTGGGCCCTGGGCAAAAATTTTCTTAGGGCCCCCCTCCCCCCATGCAATTTCGCTCTCCACCTTCTCTGAGACATACAATAAATAGCAACTAGACTTAAAATCAAAATGGAAAAAATTATGCCACGCTAGGAAAAAACGTGAAAACAAATAAACTATATGTGAAACAGGCAGCAGCAATAGATGTGATATAACACCAAACAGATATACAGAAATGGAAAACTGCGCCAACCCTATACTAAAATAAATAACAAAAAATAGTGACAAAATATATAAGTAATTATCATTAAATGATTATAACGATAAAAAAAACACCTTAAGTGCATAAAAAACACAGCAATACATAAAGTAAAAATATCATAAACAAAAGTCCAATCATGGAAAGTTCATAAGTGAGTCCGGATAAACGTTTGTGACACCACAGTGATTCAACACGATCCAAAAAGCGCATAAAGTGCCCGTCACCGTATATTCAATGCGCTTACCAGAAAGTAAACAAATTAGGGCGTTTGTATATATTCGATGGGTCCCATCAAAAGATATCCTCCTTTTTAGTGGGTCAGCTCTCCATCTCCTAATAGTACCTTCCAGATACTAATATACTTCGTGGTCCCAATAAGGAGCTCTCACTCCGTGCACTTATTTGTTCACAAACAGCTCCTCCCAGTAGGCGGCGGTGGGGGACCTGTGGAGCCGCGCAGTTTTTTTTTCGGAGGTGCTCCACAGCGCTGTCAAGCGTTTGAAGACAATATTTTTGTAATGGAGACTCCAAGAAAATGTCGCCTGGAGCGAGGACAGAAATTCTGAGCACTAGGGGACGCGAATTTCTGTCCTCGCTCCAGGCGACATTTTCTTGGAGTCTCCATTACAAAAATATTGTCTTCAAACGCTTGACAGCGCTGTGGAGCACCTCCGAAAAAAAAACTGCGCGGCTCCACAGGTCCCCCACCGCCGCCTACTGGGAGGAGCTGTTTGTGAACAAATAAGTGCACGGAGTGAGAGCTCCTTATTGGGACCACGAAGTATATTAGTATCTGGAAGGTACTATTAGGAGATGGAGAGCTGACCCACTAAAAAGGAGGATATCTTTTGATGGGACCCATCGAATATATACAAACGCCCTAATTTGTTTACTTTCTGGTAAGCGCATTGAATATACGGTGACGGGCACTTTATGCGCTTTTTGGATCGTGTTGAATCACTGTGGTGTCACAAACGTTTATCCGGACTCACTTATGAACTTTCCATGATTGGACTTTTGTTTATGATATTTTTACTTTATGTATTGCTGTGTTTTTTATGCACTTAAGGTGTTTTTTTTATCGTTATAATCATTTAATGATAATTACTTATATATTTTGTCACTATTTTTTGTTATTTATTTTAGTATAGGGTTGGCGCAGTTTTCCATTTCTGTAGACTTAAAATCAGTTTACTGTATCAGATCAGGCAGCGATTGCGATTGGTTGCCAGAGGTTACAGCATATCATTACTGCTTACTGACTGGTTGCTAGAGGTTATAGCACTCCTTAAGGTTCACTGATTAGTTGCTAAAGGTTACAGTACATGATTTCTGCTTGTTGATTGGCTGCTAGAGATTACTGTACAGTAACACTGCTCGCTGGTTGCTGTAGGTTACAGCACATCATCTCCTCACTGCAGGGGGCATGATATACATATGAATGCTGCCTTATTTACATATCAATGACGTTGGCCTCAGCTATTTACATATGCATGTCACTGCTATTTACATATGAATGCTGGTTATTTACATGTAAACACAGGGTCTACAGGTGAGTTGTCTGTACACAACAATAGGTCAGAGCTGGGCAGCGTTAGTAGCAGCACTTTACACTGAGATATCAGGACACAGCACAGGACTAAAACCTCAAGGGACAAGGGAATGTAAACTGGGATAGTTGGCAAGTATGAGGCAGGTGCTTTGGGCCCCACAACAATGACAGGGCCCAGGGCAGCTGCCCTTTTTGCCCTGCCTTAAAGACGGCCCTGTACAATGGTAACATTATATTGCTCTATTTAAAGTGTTTTAAAAAAAATTGTATTCATTTTTTTGTCATGCCGGTCAGTGTCCCTGATCTCGTGCACGTGTGGGAGTGACGCCATCGCAGCTCCAGCCAAACACATGGCCGGAGCGTGCGAACCCGGAAGAAAGATAGGGGGGACATGTCAGCCCTCTCAGCGGTGACATTACAGCACTGCTCCAAGGTGAATACTAGCACATCATGTCATTGGCTTGTAGGTTTTTTTTTTTATGTGCAACATCCGCTTTAAAGTTGGTCTGGATTGTAAGGGAATGAAAGTGTATGGAATTGAGGTGGTTAAATTCCTTGAATCTAGCAACCAGTGGCTATATTGTGGGGGGCGGTAAACCAACGCCACCCCCCCTCTTGCCGGGTTGACAGCCGGGAAGATGCCCATCATCCCTCCCCCCTGCGGGAGACGGAAGGGAAGGTGGTGATCAGAGTTTACCTTACCTGGCAGATGACAAGGATCCAGGTTACGGCTACTGCTCCTTGCTCGAGCTACTCCTCACTCCGGGGCCATTGCTTCTCCTCCTGGCCAAACAGGAAGTGGGTCCTGAGACCCCGATTGGCCAGTGGAGAATTAGTAAGACAATGGCAAATAATAATTTGCTATTATCACGCCCTTTTTTTAAAGTCAATTAGAACCTCAGGCTCTAATCACGTGCTTCAAAAAAAAAACCCCATTGAAATCCATGCATCCGGCAGCCTGCATGTAGATTAGGGGGGTGGCCCCTGCACCCCTTTTGGACGACCACCACTGCTAGCAACTGTCATTTAATGGCACTCTACCTTAAAGGTTATTTGCACTATAAAGATAGTGGGAATGCAGAAAACTCAAAAATGGACAGGAACATGATCAGGAATTATGACAGGGAGATCTTGCTGTTCGTTTCACAGACATATAACCAGTGAGTGGCTGACTCTTCCAAGTAGGCTCAGCCTATAATTAAAGGATCATTTTTAGATGAATTGCCACTTTAAGATTAATATGTTCAGGGCGAACCTTTAACTTCCCTTGAACTATACCGATGCCTTTCCTGGAATCGTGCCATTATCTGATTACCATTTATTAGTTCCTTGCTCATAAAACAAAAATGTGGGAGTGTCTAGAAATATACTCTGGCTTCTATGCTGAATGAACATTCGGTGTAATAGAGAGGCATGAAACGTGTCAGGAAAGCAAACTGCAGATGGGAAGAGGAGCATATCTGTTATGGGGAGACAGAGAAGCATTGCTTGTGAACTGAAAGAAGAAAGGTACTGTACCAGCGCAACAGGAAATACAGTAAAGTCACTATACGCAGCAACAAAATTCCGAGCAAAGCAATAGGATGTGCCTGAAGTTTCTGGTTTCAACATGAAGCAACTTATTTCCTCTGTTTACCAGCATTGTGCCAGTCAACCATGCCCTGAATTCTCTCTCTGGGAGCACATCTGCTGTTTAGGTATGCATGTGAACCACAGCGTAAAACAGTATGACACCTTGTTTCCTTTCCTTACTATCGCTTCCCTTCTATTCTATCTAATCTACCATACAGACATCTTGAAAACACAGCCTTGTGCCATATGTAATGCAAGGAGCAAAGCGTCACCTGAAAAAGTACAGTATCCTAAAGCAACCTATCAGAATTCGCTACCCTAAAGCCAGGCCAATTAAAGAAAGACGCTTAATAGTACTGCAAATTTGACTCTATCCCATGTACTATATTTTTGAACAAGCCCATTTCAAGTTGTGTTATTGACTTTCCCTAATATTATTTTGTTGCTTGCTTTAAGGGTTTGCAACCTGACACCATATATACAAAATCTAACTGAAACAAAGATGAAATTTCCTTTTACACAGTGTGCATGTCATAAACAATACAATACACAAATTAGACTAAGCTATAAAAAAAGATATCAACTAGGAAACAAATACTGTATTTATCAACATATAACACGTGCCGACGTATAAAGCCCCGTACACACTATTAGATTGTCTGCTGAGTTTTTCCTTCAGATTTACCAAAACCATATAATATGAGGTCAAACCTTAGGAGTTTCAATGTGTATGCAATCAGGCAGGCCCTTCTACTACATGGTTTTGGTAAATCTGAAGGAAAAACTCAGCAGACAATCTGATAGTGTGTACGGGGCTTAACACGCACCCCAAGTTTAGAAGGGGATTTTAAGGGAAAAATGTTTTAAGGAAAAAACTTACATTTAAATGCCCATCAATGCAGCCTTATCAGTGTCATTTGCAGCCTTATCAGTGTCATTTGCAGCCTTGTCAGTGTCATTTGCAGCCTTGTTAGTGTCATTTTAGCCTTGTCTAGTGACATTGATGCGTTGACAGGGTCACTTCATGTTTAAATATGGTGCCGACAAGATACACAGAACCGGTCCTGTGTATCTCGGCACCTCTCGGCTCCTCTCGCAGACCCACCCAGTTCCGCCCTATGATGGACATAACACAGGTCCAATGGTGGGACTGTGAGCGGAGCCAAGAGGAGTCGAGCGCCGCCGATATACACAGCCGAGTGCACTCGGCTCCGCTTACAGTCACGCCCAGTCTCTGTGTTATATCCATCATAGGGCGGGACTGGGCGTGACTGCGAAGCCGAGAGGAGCTGAGCCTAGCTGAGTACACATGGCTACGTGTTTATATTGGCGGCGCTCACAATCAGCAGGGGATTGGTGGGGATCGGCATATAACACGTACCCATGATTTTCCCCTGATTTTAAGGGGAAAAAGTGTGTGTTATATGCCGATAAATACGGTATATCAGAATGTTCTTTATTTTATTTTGTTCTTAACTGGATCTGGAAAAATAATAGCTGAAGCAGAAAATACAAGAACCTCCTTTACTTTTTAATGCTGCATAGAAACATAAAAGAGTAATTGTAGAAAAAAAAGAGGGGACTCAATGAGTTGGATCCTTTTTATTTTTTTACTTTTTTTGTCTGCATATGTATGTATGTTTGTATCACAACCTTAATGTCTTTCTTTCCTCAAGACTGTACACATTACAGTGTTGTTTATTACATGTAAGCATTTATTTTCACTAAACAGGTTGTTTAGTGCAAGTTATATATAAAAAATATATCAAAAGTTTATTTAGAAACATCTAAAAATCAACATATTGTTGTCAAAAATAAGCATACAATACATGGAACAGATGCAAGTGATTATAATCTTTACATGTTTCGCCAAAGATGGCTTCCTCAGGAGAACTTTTATCAGGCACTTCATGTATAATCACTTTAAATTGAAAATTTACTATTTGCAACTAATTTCCTGAGAAGAAAAGCTAAACTTTAGGTACATGTAATAGAAATAAATGAATGGAGCTCTTTATTCATTAATACATTGTTAGTAATGTAGGATGTAATGATTATAGTGACTTGGAGCAATTATTTTCCTAAATAATGGTATTTATGTTTATGACACTGTTTTTAGGTAATTTGCTTTACTTGTTTTTTAGTCTAATGTCTTTTTGTAAATGAACATAGAAATTAATGGATCACAAATATGTTGACTCACAAGGGTTGATTTACTAAAACTGGAGAGTGAAAAACCTGGTACAGCTCTGCATCATCAGCTTCCAACTTCATCGTTTTCAATTAAGCTTTGAAAAAAAGCCTGGAAGCTGATCGGTTGCTATGCAGAACTGCACCAGATTTTGCACTCTCCGGTTTTAGCAAATCAACCCTGCAGTGTAAATGGTATACCTTGACATATTTCTGAATAAATGTACATAGGAAAATATGTATTTTTTTGTTTTTGATCAGCCTTCTGGCTTTAAGAGCTGGTTCACATCACTAAAACATCATCCAGATCCGTTCCGGATACGTTTCTGCATGCACGTTTTTAATGCATTTTTGATACATTCAAGTGCATTTTTGTTGTGATTTTTATTTGTTTCCAGATGCATTCTAGATGCTTTTTTTCAGTTTTTTTTTTCTTTTTTTTACGGTACTGGGGTCCGGTGCAATTTGGTGCGTTTTTTATGAGTTGTGGTGCGTTTATGGTTCTTTTTACCACATTCCAATGCAGTTCAGTGCAGGAATAATGCAGCATGTTCTACTTTTTTTTCTGTAACTGGAACATTTTTTTTTTCTGGAACCTTGAAACTGACCGCACTGGTATTAAATATGCCGTTGGAACCATATAACCTACTTTAAATGCGTTTTTGATGCAGAAAAAATAAATGCACTGGACTGCATGGGGTGTGAACACATAAGTTCACCTTTAAAAAAAAAATTAAATAAATGGGGGCGTGGCTTGGCATCCAAGGTTAAGGGGGTGAAAGCTGAAATGTCCTTTCTCCACCAAGACATGCAAAAATTGAGAGACCGAATCTCAGCCATTAAAGGGAGCATCAGTACATTGGAGGATGACTGGGCCCCCATGCAGAGGGAATCGCATGCTCAGCAGCAGTTGCTGGTGGCTAAACATTCTGCATGACTCGCCTTCGACAGTGTCGAATGGCCTTACCTGTGGGAGGTGCTGAGGTGCTTTGGACTGGGAGATAAATGTATTAACTGGGTGAAATTGTTGTGTGCGGCCCCTACAGCTAGGCTACGCATAAACGGTGATCTAACAGACCCTTTCCCCTATTCAGGGATATGAGGCAGGGTTGCCCATTGTCACCCCTGTTATTTGCATTAGCCCTGAAACCACTGGCGGCTTCCCAATGGTCCCCCCCCATCTACTGCAGGTTTTAACAGGGAATCAGGTGTGGAAAAAATCTCTCTTTACACTGATGACACTCTTCTTTATCTGGGGGACTCAGACGCATCCCTCACTAATGCAATGTCAGTGATTCAGTACTTTGGCTCTTTGTTGGGATTCTCCATCAACAAGAACAAATCGGTTCTTTTGCCTTTAGATGATCCAATGGTTTTGTTGCCGGTTGCAGAATCCCTTAAGGTAGTCTCCTCATTCAAATATCTGGTTCAGGTGTCTGCCAACCCGTTGAATTACTTGGTAGGGAATTTACTCCCCCTTACTCCCCCTTTTCAAAAGACTCCAAATGACGTGTAATACTTGGTGTAAATTACCACTATCAATAATTGGTAGTATAAACCTAATTAAAACAGGAGTAAACCCGCTGAATTTTTTTTTTCTGACCTGCAAGGGAAAAGGCATAATGAGCTAGTATGCACCGCATACTAGCTCATTATGAAATTCTTACCTTAGAACAAGGCCCCGATATCTCAGGCGATCCACACTGAGGGAGCTGACATGTTCCCTCGGCGTGTCTTCTGTGTATTATGGCTCCGGCGATGTGAGTGGCCGGAGTCACGATATCATCACTCCCGCGCTTGCGCGCGGGAGATTTCTTTCTGGCAAAGTCCGGTGTCTGCCGGGCTTTCAGCCGAAAATCCCCTGTGCGCATGTGCCGCTGCAGTCAGTGGCACATTGTGAGGGGAATATCTCCTAAACCATAAAGGTTTAGGAGATATTTTTTTACCTACAGGTAAGCCTTATTATAGGCTTACCTATAGGTAAAAGTAAAAAAAAAACAGTATACAACCATTTCAAAATGGTTTGGTGTCCCCAGTTGTTGTACATTATGAACAATTCCCTTCAATGAATACCTTGCAGATGGTTTGCTTGCATTGACACCTTATTCAGATCTTTAATATGGAAAAAACAAGTAGCTAGGATGCATCTTTCCACACTGCAGTGCCTAATTCTAAGATTTATTTTTATGGCTCTCAACTACAACACTGAGTGGCTTTGGGTTACCGAGTGAATCCGACCCGACCAATGGCCTGTTGCAGACTGGAATGCAAAATGCCTCTGTTTTAGCGTGTTTAGAGGCTGGACTACCCAATCTGCCACAATCAGCACCCACTATAATACTCTTAAAACAACTCTGGGCTACTGTTAAAAACAGTTTGAGGTTCTCCGAATTTCTTGAAGATACTCCATTATGGTTTGATCCTAATCTGGCAGAAGTATATAAACTGGAAAATTTCCATGCATGGAAACTGGCTGGCATCTGTAATATTTCCCAATTATATACCCAAAATATACTAAAATCCTTTATGGACCAGCAGGCAGAATTTAACCTACCTAGACAACAATTTTATAAGTACCTCCAATTGAGACATGCTCTCCAGGCCCAGGGTTGTATATCCACACTTTCACTTTTGATTTATCCCTTGCTGAGGGACATCTTTTATGGACAAGAGAAAAAGGGCCTGATATCAAGCCTACTATCATTCATACAAGACCCAACAACTTTATCATACAAGATCTAGCAACTTTATCATGTAGGA
This sequence comes from Lithobates pipiens, assembly GCF_037356315.1. Classification (NCBI taxonomy): domain Eukaryota; kingdom Metazoa; phylum Chordata; class Amphibia; order Anura; family Ranidae; genus Lithobates; species Lithobates pipiens. The sequence goes on along the minus strand of NW_027507696.1, from coordinate 23,707,789 downwards.
GGGGATGGACACAGGACTTAGGGGAGATAAATGATGAAATCTGGGAGATGTGTGTGCAATCTTGGCCGATTACATCGGTCTCACAGTCACAAAGGTTATCTCATTTATTCTTATTACACCGGGCTTACCGAGCACCCATCCAATTGTATCGCTGAGGAAGCAGATATTCCTCTTTGTGCCCCAAATGTAATGGGAAGGAAGGTTCTCTAATTCACTTAATCTGGCGCTGTCCCAAATTGAACCATAATTGGGGTGAAATAACTGAAGCCATCTCTACAGTTTACCAGGTTGGGGTCCCATTGGATCCTTTAATCTGTGTCTTAGGAGCTGTTGACAAAGAAATATATACCCCCCCCCCCCCCATCAATATAGAAGTGCTCAGACTACTATGTATAGCTCGAAAGATAGTGGCCAGGTTCTGGCTTTCGCCACATGTTCCAGTTAACATATCAGCATAGAATCGTAAATTTTATTCCATATGGCAAGCCTGGTTGCAAACTCGGGGGTTTGCACCCCTGCACCTGGTCTCACATCGGTTGCTACAAGCATAAAAGGCATGAATGTCTGTAGAAAAGGATAACATTGACCTCTAGGACAGGAGACAGGACAAGTTTTACGGTTGTTAACATTTAATTATGTAAGTTCAACTTTCATATGCACCCTCTGACCATAGAGGGGAAGTTTCTTTAAAAGCAGGTAGGATGAGGGCGACCACAATCATTCTTTGCCCGTTGACCTTCTATTTTTCTGTGTTGGGTTGGTGGGTTAGACCCTGCCTACTCTACATGGATGGTTGCTATTGTTTTTATAGTTTGTGTGACTGGCACTAACTTACCATTCAGTGCCTTTTGTGAAAGTATAATCCTACAAAAAAACCCTAAGGTTTAGATTATGGGTATATAGTGATATGACATCACGTTATGCTGTGGTTTTATTCCCTGTATTTGTAGTTTGCATACCTACTGATATAAAAATATATATATTGTTTTAATGTAACCTGTAATGTATTACAACTGGCACAATAAAACTTCTTTTGATTGAAAAAATATATTATCTGAAATAAAATAAATAAATACATAAATGCACACCTTTTTGCAGGTAAAATAAATGTGCATCTATTATTTTTTTTACTCCGAGCCTGGAAAGCACCAGATCCCTGGTGCCATGCAGGACTCCTGCAGACTTGTCAGTGTATCTGTCTGCTCATACCTTGTACAGGCAGACAGATACAGACTGACAGGAAGAGACAATGATCTACCACATTACTCAACAGCGTCATGTTAGTTCATTGAGAACTACAAGCCGACAGCCGCAAAGGCTGTCAGTATTTGTAGTTTCCCATTCACAGAACTCTGTGGATGAATGACACGGCCAGGCAGGCGTAACGCCGCACGACCACATTATATTCAAACAGAGAAACCTGCTCGCTGTCACTGGGAATGGGGGAGAGGGGGAGAGGCTGCAGCTGCTGAAACATGTTGTATGTTGCACCTTAAATACAGGTGGAACATGTAACATGTTCCAAAAGGTGAACTTATTGGCACACACATTACAATCTGACTGTTTAACCTCTTTTAGCTCTACCAGCAACTATAACATATATAGTATACAGTAAATGCCTACATATTTGGATACAGATTTAATGGAAAATGTAGGTAGGTTCACTCATTACATAGTTTTAGTAAATCTAAAAAAGAGATTATACACAAACTTCACAGTCAGATTGTAAAATGTATGGTAAGCTTAAGATTCTTTTTATTATTAATTATTAATAATGCATTATTTACGTCTAAGGCCGCGTACACACGGGCGGACTGTCTGTCCAACTTAGTCCGCTGAAACACATTTCAGCGGACAGTGCGCTCGTGTGTGGGCTTCAGCGGACTTTTTCAGCGGACTGTCTGGCGGACTAAGTCTTTCGGAATTTCCGTAATATTGTCCGTCCAACTTTGGTTTCAGCGGACAGTCCGCTCGTGAGTAGGCAAGTTGGACAGACTAAGTATGGCGCATGCTCAGAAAGGATTTACACGGCCGAAGGTTGCATTGCAGTGTATTGGACGTCGTATTTCTAGTCCCGTCGTACGTGCTGTACACGTCATCGCGCAAGCTTTCAACGGACTGTCTGTTCATCGTGTGTGGTCAAGTCCGTTCATTCGAAAGTAGGACGGACTGTCTGTCGGATTGTCTGACGGACTTAGTTGGCCAGACAGTCCGCCCGTGTGTACGCGGCTTAAGAGTTAAATCAGCATAATCACCCCTTCAATCCTTCTCCAATACACATACCAAAACACTGGCATAGCTGCAATTAGAAAGACTTACAAACATGATTTTGTGTTCATCAGTCTGGCTCTTCACCTTTTTTCTTATTACGAAAGACATTGCTGGCACTCCCATTGTTTTGAAATTTCAGATGATGCGCAAGACATGGTAACTCATCAAATAAAAAGCATTACTAGCAGCTGTGTATACGCCTACATTGAACTAGCACCTTTCCAACTAATATATATGTTCATAAAATGAAGATGTCTGCGTTTGCCTGGTGCTTTTATTTCACAAGCAAAACCAAAACCCTGCTACATAGCTCCTACAGTAAATGAGCATTGTTCCATTACTAGCTATTTTAGGAATGAAACATGTGTGCAATGGTCATTTCTCATATTCAACAATATGTATTGGGTTATTTTTTAAATGTTTTATTTTATTTTTTACTATATTGAAGAATGACCACAGCAATCATTTCCTCCCCTTCATAGCAAGCCTGGAAAGCTCTTCAACGAGTGTGTATAATATCCAAACATCTATTGAATCAGAAAGAAAAGTTGGAGTCACACGACCTCAACAAAAGTTGGCATATTCCTTAATGCTTGTCTATCTTGGTAAGAGGCCTCTCTATGTATTTCCAACTTCAAGGGGACCCTGTCATATCACAAAAAATTACAGCCAGCTGCACCTGCAAAAGAATAAGCCAAATATTTACCTCCTTGATAGGCAGCAAGTAAAATTTTTACTGTCTTCTGCTGTCTCTGGGTGCTGCTGCTATTCAATGCTTCTGATTGTATCTGTTATCATGTTGCCCACTGGGTACCCTGGTTCCTCCAGCTAGCCACGGTATTCTGTAGTGAAGCAGTGGCCAGCAGGTGGAATCACCACATCCAGTCTGTCACACCCAGAAATGTTGGATAGCAGCTGTATGTGGAGTCCAAAAAGACAGAGAAGATTTTATTCTCAGCCACCAGGGAACTTAGCTTCTACTATTGCAGAAGGAAGCTAATAGGATTTTTTTTAGAGACGTGACGCAATCTGTTAAAGGGAAATTACAGTGAATTTCTATTCTTTTTCTTCATTTATTAAATCCAGGACTAAAATAAAAAAAATAATGGAGGAGATTTACTAAAACTGGTGCACCCAGAAACCATTGCAGCTGTGCATAGCGACCAATCAGCTTCTAACGTCAGCTTGCTCAATTAAGCTTTGACAATAAAACCTGGAAACTGATCGTTTACTATGCACATCCGCACTAGTATGTGGGCACCAGTTTCAGCAAATCTCCCCCAATGTGCTTTTTTATTCTGGTAAATATAAAATACTGCAAATTAATGTTTTTTTACCTTTTTCCAGTTAGCATGTGAATGTCCTGGCTCCTTTTCAAGTGCTTACCTTTCTATTTTTAACTTTGGTGTTGTAAAAAGCCTTCCATTTACAGAGGTCAGTAGCTTAGGTTGAAATTTAGGATTACAAAAGATTGAACCTGAACTGAATCAACATGCAGTAAAAGATAATGCTGCGCCCCCCCCCCCCCCTTTAGAAAGTTGATAAAGTATGGTGAGCCATGTGTCAAGGGCATACTTTTTAGAAATGTGTTTTTGTAAAACAAGGCAAAGCCCAATATTTTAAAAAACATTTTAAAAAAGTTGATGTAAACTATTCTCTTCTTTTAAAGCAACTGTGTCGCTGTGTGATTTTTTTTAACTAGAAACACTGGGTAAAAATTTAAAACTGAATTCTGATCACACTTTATCCTGGATTATTTTGGTTTAAAATGACAGGTAGCATCACATTTAAAAATTTGCTAACTCTTCTATCTCAAAAATATGATTATGGTCATTTTAAATTTACATTTTTAAAGTTGTCAATTTATAACTTTTTAAATGGATCTTTCACTTTTTTTTTTTACCTTTCTTGCTTTTTATATGTATGCAATTTTTGTTTTGACAAGAAAAAACATTTATTACATCACAAAGGATTCCCAGAGCACTTGTTTTCTTTCAGACCCTTTGGGGCTGATTTACTAAAGGCACATAGACTATTCACTTTGCAAGGGAAGTAAATTAACCCCCATGTCTTAGATTTAGCTATATTACTGGCGATAGAGAGATGTGGGGAGAAGAGTCACTGTTCTGACTTATATAAATGATGTATTCAAATTTAAGCTTACAATGTTGAACTCTGTTTACATGATTTTTAGAGCTGGAAATAAAGAGAAATTAGAAAACACATGAAAAAGGAAAGCTACCTACTGACTGGATTAAATAATACATCTATGATGCTGCATCATCAATGGTAAGCTACAGCACTTTTAAATAAGGTGTCTGTAATGCTGGTATTACCAAGGCCACAGTCAAAGACTATACCTTTTCCCAACTAGGCTGGCCTGCAAGCCAGCAAGTAGACAGTGACCCATTTACAGTACATGGGGCTACATGGGAGTTTGCACTGATAAGATGACTGTTAACCACATTTATTTGCAGCTCATGTTTAATCATTTTATAATTAGTTGAAAAGGAAAAAAACAACTACATGGGTACATTAACTGTGACAGCTGTCATATTGTAGTGGACTAACAGGAAACTACCCTGAGTCAAGAAACTCTAAAAATATATATTATGGTTGTCCTGCATAGTGGCGTAATGGTCACATGATAGCCATTAACCACAAATTGAAGTAGCATTTTTATTCTACTGAAGATGCAGAAATGCTGTTTAAATGGGCTAGTGAGCAAATTACATACTGTAAGTATAATCATTTCCAAATGTCTCATACCTGTTTCCCCATATAAGCTGCAGAAGCAGAAAAACAAGTTATGCAACATAGACACGAAAAAGTAATCCTCTAATTAAACTCTAATTATTGCTTTTCATGTTTAATCCTTCTGAGAGTTCAGTGTAATTTATTAAACAGATACCAACATATAAATCTGTAAATGGAACTACCAAGAGCCACTGGTAAGTGTTTAATAAATGACTATGATTTCATTCAAACTAGTAACAAGGGATAATTTTGTACACAAAGTTTATCATCCTGGGTTTACATTTCAAAGTGGCTAGTTACTCATTGGGATGAGATCCTTTGAATATCATACCTGGTAAAGAAAGCCTTACCAGATGGTACCTCTTCATTCATTGTCCTTCTCTTCAAAGTAAGGCCAAAGTGCGAGAAATGCCATTCCAAATTAGTATTTATGAAAAAGTGGCAAATTACCGTTTATAAAGTGATATAGTATATATCTGTATCATCAGTTGAACATTGCTTCTAGTAAAATAAAGAATATGCTTGTTTAGAGAGTGTAAATTAAATGAAATCATGCATCAATGGTTAGCACATGTTGTCCTTAGAATGTTTCATTCTTAAATTCATAGATAATTACCTGTATTTTCAAAGGCACCTCTCCCCTGAGATAAGGCTAGCATCAGGGGTCACTCTTCATTATTGCATTAAACATGATTTGAGCATGCATGTCAATCAAATATTACAAAAAAAAACAGGTTGGATTGTTCCCCAAGTCCTCTGTAATTCAAAGAACAACCATACTTAAAGGGGTTGTAAAGGTTAGTTTTTTATTTTCTAAATAGGTTCCTTTAAGCTAGTGCATTGTTGGTTCACTTAGATTTTCCTTCAATTTCCCTTCTAAATGTTTTTTTTCTTTGTCTGAATTTCCCACTTCCTGTTTCTCCTCAGTAAACTTCACACCATCATCCGAGTGGTGTTTAGTCAGCCAGAACAGCTTACTGAATAGCTTACTGAGGAGGAACAGGAAGTGAGAAATTCAGACAAAGAAAACAAAGACAAAAAAAACATTTAGAAGGGAAATCGAAGGAAAAGGGAAGTGAACCAACAATGCACTAGCTTAAAGGAACCTATTTAGAAAATAAAAAACAAATCTTTACAACCCCTTTAAAAAAACACTAATATCTTTTTGCCAGGCAACAATTTTGTAAATAAAATGGCTTGTCTTTACTGCACAAAAACTACTGTCTGGCCTTCCTTGGACAGACACAGTGTTTATTGGTTCGGGCATTTTCTATGAGCTGGTTTGTTAGGGACTCGTCCAACCTAACTTAATTGCTGCGCTGTGGTGGCCACCCCAGACTGTATATGTGTATCGGAGGGCACTGGCATCCTGGTTGTTCCGACAGTTCCCAGATCTACAGGGGGCCTCTTGCTTAACAGATTTGCAGAGATGGTGGGCCAAAGCACCACCTTGCCTCAATGGTTTCCAAAACAGTCTCTTGACAGTTTGGCCTAGGCCTGAAGAGGAGCACTGCACACTTTCGCAGCAGAGGCCTTGCATACTACCATGGTCAAGGTGCAATTTTATTCCACAGCTCAGCTCCAGTTCCAGATATTTTAGGAACATGATCAAGGTCTGTTGCACTTTGCAACCCCCGCCAAAAAGTATGGAATTACCACGCTCGGAAAATGTTCATTCAATTGTTTAATTGTGTAGAAACTACTCACAGACATGCCTCAAAACTATTTTCATTTGACATTCCAACCTTCTGGCTTTAAGAAACACTTGAAAAAAAACAAAAAAGAAGAAAACTCTAGTCAATTGCAACTGTTTTTGCAGATCAAGCAGAGGAAAAATATATGGAATCACTAAATTCTGAAAAAATGTTATGGAAAAAAACCCCACTAAAGTACATCACTAGTACTTTGTTGTACCACCTCTGACTTTTATAACAGCTTACGGCATGGATTCGATCTCTCTGAAGCATGGATTTAACTATTGACAAATGGTATTCTCCATCAATCTGGCTTCAACTTGCAATTGCCAGATCAGCTTTGCAGGTTGGAGCCTTGTCATTTTCTTTCATTTCCACCATAGATTTTCAATTGGATTGAGGTCTGGACTATTTACAGGCCATGCCATTGACATTATATGCCTTTCTTGAAGGAAAATTTTCATGGCTTTTGCCATATGGCAAGATGCATTATCATCCTGAAAAATGATGCCATCATCACCAAACATCCTTTCGATTGATGGATTAAGAAAAGTCTTCAAAAATCTCAATATAAACTTGTGCTTTTTTGAAAATGTAATGACTGTCATCTCTTCTGTACCTTTACCTGACATGCAATCCCATATCATCAATGATTGTGGAAATTTGCATGTTTTCTTCAGGCAGTCGTCTTCATGCATTTCATTGGAACGGCACCAAACAAAAGTTCCAGCATTATCACCCTGTCCAATGCAGATTTGTGATTCATTACTGAATATTACTTTCATCCGGTCATCCACAGTCCATGACTGCTTTTCTTTAGCTCACTGTAAACTTGTTTTTTTCTGTTTAGGTGTTAATGATGGTTTTCGTTTGGCTTTTCTATATGTAAATCCCATTTCCTTAAGGGGATGTCTTACAGTTCACCCACAGACATTGACTCCAGTTTCTGACCATTTGTTCCTCATTTCTTTTGTTGTGCATTTTCTGTTTTCAAAGCATATTGTTTTAAGTTTTCCCTCTTGACACTTTGATGTCTTCTTTGGTCTACCAGTACGCTTCCTTTTAACAACCTTCCCATTTGATTTGTACTTGGTCCAGATTTTAGACACAGCTGACTGGGAACAACCAACATCTTTTGCAACATTCCATGATGATTTACCTTCTTGAAAAAGTTTTATAATCCTCTCCTTTCTTTCAGCTGTCATCTCTCGTGTTGGAGCCATGATTCAAGTCAATTAGGTGTGCAAGGTGTGCAAGCACTCTTTTTTTAACTGCAAACTAATTAGCAGATAATTATCTCATGCAGATTATTGTTTTAGACCTGCAAAGTACATGGTGATGCCCTAATATTTTCATCAGAATTGAGTGATTCCATATTTTTTTTCTCTGCTTGATCTGCAAAAACAGTTGCAATTGACTACAGTTTTCTCTCATTTTTTTTTTTAAGTGTTTCTTAAAGCCAGAAGGTTGGAGTGTTAAATGAAAATAGTTTTGATGCATGTTTGTGATTCATTTTTTTTTCTACACAATTAAACAATTGAATGAACATTTTCCAAGAGTGATGAGTACATATTTTTTTCCCAGTGGTTGTGCAATAATGGAGATTTTCTTATTCACTTTAAAGCAGAACTTTACCCATAACCACTTGATAAATAATATTCTTTAGCAAGGAACATACATTCCACATTAATAAATATGCTACCAAAATTTGTGTGTGCTGCAAATTGCCTCCAGCATTTCTCCTGTTTCTTCTTGGAGGCTGAAATTTTGCTGAAGCCCAGAGGCCCTGAACAGCAGTAAATCATAAAGCTGAACTAAACCCATTGATTTAATGGTTTAAAAAAAAAAACGTTTAATTCCTGGAATGCCGGGATTGCTAACTGTCACATTTGCTTGTGTCCTCAAACCAAACTGTCAAACCATCAAATGGCTGGAGTCATAACTCATCACATGTGCAGCACCATGGCAGTCCGCTTTCAGATAAAAGTGGTCTCTGCGGCAGATTCTCCACTTTTATCAGGGTGGGAGAGGGCCCTCCTGCCATGCTCCGGTTGACTCAGCCACTTACCGGAGCAGTCGGTAGCCGCAGAGACAATCGCGTCTGCTCTCCTCTGAACCTGGATGCCGAGTGAGGGTAAGATGGCCTCCACTGGACTGCAAAGCATTGGAGAGGGCGGAAGCAACATCAAACATCACTTCTGCACAATGCATTTAAAGGGGAATTTTTATTTTTTTTTCAAATGGCATTTTTCTTTTTTCTTATTTTATTGCATTTTGGTGTAAATATGAGATCTGAGATATTTTTGACCCCCGATCTCATATTTAAGTGGTCCTGTCATGCTTTTTTTCTATAACAAGGGATGTTTACATTCCTTGTAATGGGAATAAAAGCATGACAGGACCACTTAAATATGAGATCGGGGGTCAAAAATATCTCAGATCTCATATTTACACCAAAATGCAATAAAATAAGAGACAGGATCTCATATTTAAGTGGTCCTGTCATGCTTTTTTTCTATTACAAGGGATGTTTACATTCCTTGTAATGGGAATAAAAGTGACCCACATTTTTTTTTTTAAAAGGATAGTGTAAAAATAAAAAATAAAAAGTAAAACAAATAAGAAAAATTTAAGTGCCCTGTCCCACTGAGCTCCCACGTAGAAGCGAACACATATGTAAGTTGCGCCCGCATATGAAAACGGTGTTCAAACCACAAATGTGAGGTATCACTGCGTCATTAGAGTGAGAGTAATAATTCTAGCCCTAGACCTCCTCTGTAACTTAAAACTGGTAACCTGTACACATTTTTAAACGTCACCTATGGAGATTTTTAAGGGTAAAACTTTGTCGCCATTCCACGATTGAAACGTGACATGTTGGGTATCAATTTTCTCTGCGTAACATTTTATTTCACAATTAAAAAAAAAAAATTGGGCTAACTTTACTTTTGTCTTATTTTTTAATTCAAAAAAGTGTATTTTTTCCAAAAAAGTGCGCTTGTAAGACAGCTGTGCAAATACAGTGTGACAGAAAGTATTGCAACGACCGCCATTTTATTCTCTAGGGTGTCTGAAAACAAATATATAATATTTGGGGGTTCTGAGTCATTTTCTAGCAAAAAACCCTGATTTTAACTTGTAAATGCTGAAAAATAGGCCCGGACCTTAAGTGGCTAAACAGTATAGACACTTATTTTTTATGTTTTATATAGCTATACCTGCAAAGGGGGCCCACCTGAAGTGATCTAGCAGGACTTAATTTTCTGACTAAAGTTCCAATTTATGTTCATGTTTATATTATGTTTGTATCAGTATGGCTCATAAAACAAATGATGCAGAGTATATATTGCTTCACTATGTCAGTGATACATGTAACATGCCTACTCTGCAATGCAATCCTTATATGATAGCAAAGTACACGGAGAATGTAAAAGGAAGTAATGTGGCAAAGAGACGTTAAGGAAGTCTCTGCATGTGAGATGAGAAAATGAGGAAGCAGCCAGTCAGTTCCAGTCGAAAGGTTTCTACTGTGCACTGCTGCGCCTGTTATATGGTCGCTTATAATATTTCTTTTTTTATGAATGCTAAAAAGCCGCTGTTTTTTGAGAGCCTCTAGACATGGATTTATATACAACAATGTTTCTAAACCTGTCCTAGATTTCAGAAGAAAACACACCCCTCAAGACTGAATAAGGATCCAACCAACAGTGAGCTGTAACCACTAAGTAAGGACATTTGTTGTTATATGTGTGTATTTGTGTGCATATTAGGCCAAAGGACGTCGTGTGGCAATTCACAACATTGTATCACAAATTGAAAACATCCAAAAGGTTTTCTATTTTGTGATGCACATACATGTATTTATTTTATATTTGTGTTATTGGAATAATACACTTTGATAATGGATTTGTGAATTTACTATTTACCTGATGTATTTATATAATTAAACTAATTGAATGGATTTGGTATTTAGACAGCTATGTACTTGAAAACAGTTATATAGTTTGTGTCAACCAAGGTTAATCGAAAGTGGCAACATATTTTTAGGTTGCAAGACAAGCTGAGATGACTTAGTGAGGGTTCATTATGAAAAAAATAATAACAATCTAAACAAATAATATCAGCTAGAATAAAAACAAGAGAATCTACTAAAAAATGATAATTGTGGGGTGTGGGCATCAGTAGGTTGAACCCAATCTTTACTCCTTATATCTTTTAAAGTCTCCATTGGTGAGATTTTTTAATAATGGAAAAGGCCATAATGAAGGTGTTTCCCCATTTGTTTTACATTACAAAGAAAAAAGTCGGACACTGGTGTTTGGCTTTGTGGTGGCCCTGTAGGTAGCCAGTATGTGATTAAGCTTTAGGGACCAAGCATAGCAGAAATATCAGTTTAGGTTGGAGCTAGTTTTTAGAAAGGACAGACTTATCATATATTTTGAATACTTTTCTTATTACTGCGGCCATTTTTATTGTCTACAGGCTACTATTTAACCTTTCAGAGGACTTGCCTCATTGCACTTACAAAAATTAACACCTCTCACCTTTTAAAAATTTCTCAGACATATACAAAGTGCACTGCACGTTTTTCACAAGCTTTATTTAAAGACAAACACTTACCAAGGCCTTTATTATGTTATTGCTATACAATTCTACTTTTGATAAATGTATAATATAAAATAATTTTAGATTTCATTTATTTGGCAAATTGCATCCGCTGAATGTCCCACTTAAATAACTGAACTTGGTCTTCAATACCACCCTTCCTTCTGTGTCACACTTCTCTACTGTTTTGCAATTAGAATTGCATATATATTATAATTATATATAAGCAGAAATGGGGACATGTCTAACCAAATTTTTGTAGCAATAGTTTTCAAAAAAGTTTTTCATGATTGTAAAAAAAAATCACTATTTTAAGTGATAATTTTTTTTGATGTTACTTCAAAAGAAAGTGTTGGGTGGTTAACTTTGAGTGAGGAGAGAGAACATTTGAAAATCATTTTGCCTTTATTCTTAAAAGTAATGTATAAAGCACTTCCATTATTGTACTGCTGAAACAGTGTAGAGCAGGGGTCGCAAACTGGTGGCCCTGCAGCTGGTCCCATCATGCCTCTACCCGAGGGAGCCATGCTTGTAACTGTCAGCCTTGCAATGCCTCATGGGTAATGCTCACCAATGAATAGAATATTCTTTTGCTATTCCCATTTGCACAACTGTTCAGAATGAAATTTGCTTAAAAGGTGAGTCATGACAATGGGTGTATTATTTATTTGATACAATGCTATCTATCCATTAGGCCCCGAAGCTGGTGACATCATAATGGTTTGGCACTAATATATCATTATGCTGTAACCATGTTCTGTACTCTCTGTTCTTTTATACAGTAGTAGTATGTAGTCCAGAGAGATTTTAATGTTCTAACATTCATTTAGATAAAATTTGAGCCTGGGCTCCCTTCAGCTTTACAATCCCCTGAATAGTTAGTTGTACAGCATTCATTTTTTCAGCTGTGCATATTACCTTTCAAATATATGATAAGTGTGTCCTTTCTAAAAACCAGCTCCAACCTAAATTGATATTTCTGCTATGCTTGGTCCCTAAAGCTTAATCACATACTGGCTACCTACAGGGCCCCCACAAAGCCAAACACCCGTGCCTGACTTTTTTCTTTGTAATGCAAAACAAATGGGGAAACACCTTCATTATGGCCTTTTCCATTATAAAAAATCTCACCAATGGAGACTTTAAAAGATATAAGGAGTAAAGATTGGGTTCAACCTACTGATGCCCACACCCCACAATTATCATTTTTGAGTAGATTCTCTTGTTTTTATTCTAGCTGATATTATTATTATTATTTTTTTTGTATGCATCTGTGCTGCAGGAACATGTAGTGGTTAGAAGTTTGACCCAGTGGTTATAAGATTATAACTACACTTGTGTTACGAGTTTACATGGTGTAGCTGTAATGCAGGCTAAAGCCCCATACACACTATCAGATTTTTTGCTGATTTTTTCCTTCAGATTTACCAAAACCGTATAATATGAGGTCAAACCTTTGGAGTTTCAATTTGTATGCAAACAGGCAGGCCCTTGCACTACATGGTTTTGGTAAATCTGAAGACAAAATCAGCAGAAAATCTGATAGTGTTTATGGGGCTTTAGTGTATTGTGTAATTGGTGCTCTTTGTATCAGGTACATTTCATTGGATGTGTACCTCCTACCATCACTGCAACTACACATAAAAAAATGATGGAGGAAGCCAGCTGAAGTCAAGAATAAGGTAAAGTTGGGTACACACAGAGTGAAATTCAGCTTAGCAGAGACCAGCCAAATGTTCATCTCTGTATAACCCTCTCTGTTAGACAGAAGTCGATCATTGGGAAAATTGTGTTTGATTAGTGGCTTGTAGCCAATCAGCTGCAGCACTGATCAGTGTATTGTGAAAGCAGAGAATCCTCACTGTCAAAATACAATGTCTTGCAGGGGGGATTTCTGCATCCACCTCACTTGTGTGGATGCAGGAATCTGTTAGCCCAGTGGCTTAATAAAAGAAAAAAAAACTATGCATGTGTGCCAACTTATGCCGCGTACACACGGGCGGACTGTATGGCCTACTTAGTCCGTCGAAACACATTTCAGCGGACAGTCCGCTCGTGTGTGGGCTTCAGCGGACTTTTTCAGCGTGCAGTCTGGCGTACTAAGTATTTCGGATTTTTCGAAATTCTGTCCGTCATACTTTGGTTTCAGCGGACAATCCGCTCGTCAGTAGGCTAGTTCGACTAAGAATGGCGCATGCTCAGAAAGGATTTACACGGCGGAAGGGTGCATTGCTGTGTATTGGACTTCCTATTTCTAGTCCCGTCGTACGTGCTGTACACGTCATCGCGCAAGCTTTTGACGGACTGTTTGTGCATCCGTGTGTGGTCAAGTCCGTTCATTCGAAAGTATGAAGGACTGTCCGTCGGATTGTATGACGGACTAAGTAGGCCATACAATACGCCCGTGTGTACGCGGCTTAACACATTCCTTAACCACCTCAATACAATGCACTTACACCCCTTTCCTGCCCAGACTAATTTTCAGCTTTCCGCGCTCTCACAGTTTGAATGACAATTACTCAGTCATGGAACACTGTACGCATGTCTGTGTAGCGCCTGAAAAAAACGGCCCCTTTCACTCCAGTGTGAAAGCTGGAGGGCTTTCACACTGGAGCGGTGCGCTGGCAGGACAGTGAAAAAAGTCCTGCTAGCCGCATCTTTGGAGCGGTGAAGGAGCGGTGTATTCACCGCTCCTAAACCGCTCCTACCCATTGAAATCAATGGGACAGCGCGGCAATACCGCCGGCAAAGCGCCGCTGCAGCGGCGCTTTGCGGGCGGTTTTAACCCTTTTTCGGCCACTAGCGGGGGTTAAAACCACCCCGCTATCGCCCGCTGACCGCCGCTAAAACGACGCCCGCACCGCCCCAGTGTGAAAGGGGCCTAACAAGTCCGGCAAGTACAAATACCTCCCAAATGACCCCTTTTTAGAAAGTAGACATTCCAAGGTATTAAGTAAGTAGCATGATGAGTTTGTTTAAGTTGTAATTTTTTCCTACAATTCTTTGCAAAATTAGGATTTCTTTTTTTTTTTACAAAATATTCATATTATCAGGTTATTTATCACACACAGCATTAGCATACAAGAAATTACACCCCAAAATACATTCTGCTACTCTTCCCAAGTATGGCGATACCACATGTGTGAGACTTTTATGCAGCCTGGCCATATACAGAGGACCAACATTGAAGTAGCACCTTCAGGCGTTCTACGAGCATAAATTACATATCTCATTTCTCAACCACCTATTACACTTTTGAAGCCCCTGGAGCACCAGGATAATGGAATTGCCCACAAAATGACCCCATTTTGGAAAGCAAACACCCAAATGTATAATCTATGAGGCATAATGAGTCTTTTGAAGGGTTCATTTTTTCACAGAAATTTTTGGAAAATGTGGAAAAAAAATGAAAACACGTTTTTTTTTTTTTACACAAAGGCGTCCATTTATAAGATATTTCTAACACATAGCATATATATAGCAAAAATTACACCCCAAAATACATTCTGCTACTCTTCCCAAGTATGGCGATACCACATATATGAGACTTTTACACAGCCTTCAGGTGTACTAGGAGCATCAATTACACATCTCATTTCATTCCTACCTATCATACTTTTGAAGGTCCTGGAGCACCAGGGCAGTGGAATTACGCACAAAATGACTCCATTTTGGAAAGCAAACCCTGGTCTGTGACAAGTACTTTGATGGGTGGTGGCAGGTACTATGATGGCTGATGAAAGGTCATCTTTATTGGGAGGGGGGGCAATTAGTGTGGTTGGTGTACACTGTAAGCGGTAAAGAGATGTTACCGCAATCTCCCTCTCACACACGATCGGTGTGTGAGGAGAAGAACCCAATAACATCTCGTTAATGTGGTTTGTTGACATTTAGTGATCGGCTGTGAAAAGATCACAGCCGATCACGTGGGTAAACAGGCCAATGGCTGTTTACCAGCGTCGGTGACAAGCAGTGTTCCCGGGAACACACCCCCACCGACGTGCACGCGCAGCATGCTCGCGTTCGTGCACATGCGCCGCGCACAGTGGGGTGGAACCACCTGTGATCGTCCGTGACTTCATCACGGTCAATTATGTGGTAAACAGTCATGCCCAATGGCTGTTCATGTCCTCGGTGGCGAGTGGTGTCTCCGTGACACGCCGCCACCTAAGGAACAGGGATGTGCACGCACAATTGCGCGCATTCCCTGTTCAATGAGAGCCGCACCGCCTGAGCATGTGCAGGTTGGCTACCCTGCCTGTGTTAGCAGGCTTTCCCTAAAGACACAGTGGAGGAGAGTGAGGATCTGTGCATACAAGATAAAACAGCCCTTTTACACAATGCAGAGGATTAACCCCTTAAGTTCAACAGTGAGTATAAGAAGCATTCTGTGCAGACAGCTTTTACTGTTGTGGGTTTAGTAACACTTTAAACCAAAAAGCAAACAATTATTATCATGCAGCTTACAAATTCTTAGATGTGATGGCTGCATTCATTTTCTTGTTTATTCTTTCTTTCCCTTATTTTCACCTGGTGATCTGGCCAAAAAGTATGTTGTTTTTCAAAAGATCAAGCTGTTCTGCATATGTATCAGTTGGTGGGATGAGACACATCATTTATCACTAACAGGGGTGCTTACAATAATCAGATTTTATATATTTTTGTAAAATCTTTATCCCAAAAGGAAAAAAGAACTGTTTACTGTAACTGATTATAAAGTATTATCTGAAGTTTGGCTTCAATGTGTTAGTGTATCTAAATCTGCTAGTATATCTGACATAAAAATAATAAAGAGACACTTAAGAGAAAGTAACAGAAAAAGTGAGGCTCTCTGAAAAGCATCAACTTTTTTGTTTATAATTAACACCTTTATTCAAAAATTATTATTAAAAAATATACGGTACATTAATTACCTAATGTGCGCTTGTGTGCAGGATCACCACCGTATTGGGTGGTGTGTGGGCGCTCCATCTTAATTGCTGTTAGTTTCCCTTACGCGCCCCCCAAACAAATAAATATTAAAGCTTGTATATTAGATATTAATAATATTAGAGCTTGGTGTCAGTCCTTTTTGATCCCTATTTCGGATCCTTTGGAGTATACTACTAACGCCAATCCGGAATGACACCAATTTTATTGGCGTCCCGACGTGTCTTTGTTATATGTTTTTTGTATACATGTTTACATGTGTTATGTCCCCCCCGTCTGTATTTGTTCTGACAGTGATTAAGATCTAGTCAGTTGCACTTTATCCCCATATGATTTTGACAGTGACCTGTTGATCCTGCCCACAAGCGCACATTTGGTAATTAATGTACTGTATATTTTTTAATAATAATTTTTGAATAAAAGTGTTAATTATAGACAAAAAAGTTGAGGCTTTTCAGAGAGCCTCACTTTTTCTGTCACTTTCCCTTAAGTGACTCTTTATTCTTTTTATGTGTATTTAGAGGTTAGAAAGCATTCACAGTCTAAATATAGGTACTCTTTGACGCACTCGTTTAGTAGGCATAATTGTTACTATCATTATATATGTAGTATATCTAACACACCCCTCCCCCCCAAGACTAACAATGCTGCTTTCCAAAGGTGCTCCCTGTGCTCCTTCATCCAGAGTGGGGGTACTCTAATACAAGAGGTTACTGGCTGGATCACCAGGTAAAAACAGAGGGAAAGGCCTAAACAAAAAAAAAAAACGAATGCGGACACCACATCTAATGAATAGTAAGCTGCAATATATTAGTTTTGGGGAATTTATTACCACTCATATCCTCTGTCCCTAGACTAAATGAGCAGCTAATTCATGCAGTATAGGGGCAACTGCAAGGGTGGTCTTTTTTTATTTTCCTGGAGTTGAGATTTAAACCTTTATAATTAAAAAGAAAGTCAGAGAAGACATTTGGGTTAGACAGGTACAGAAATGGGTGATTTTATGTATCTATGTGAGTGTTTGATGTATCTGTGTGTATATATATAGGTGTGAAATGCCTCATAGCGGTACTGCTGTGCACTAGGCTGTATATGCTCCTCATCTCTGCACTCTGCAGTTTGCCCACTCTTGACTCCTGCATATTGTATATTGCATGCAGCTTACTCCCGCACTCTGTAATTTATCTGCTCCTGACTTCTGTACTCTGTACATTATTTTGCGACTTTCCTGGCACTTGCACTGTGTAATTTACCCATTCTTGACCTCTGCACTCTATATGTACATATAATGATCAGGTGTAGTTATCAGGGCAAGAGGATTGGTCATGCTCAACATAGTGTGAAGGGGACACAATTTGGCATGTTCGCCCTGAGCGCTGGATAACCTTGTCCCACTACTGGATGGCACTGCTGGACATCTTCCAACATTGAAGGGAGGTAACCATGATGTGTCTTTCATCTGCTGCATTAAGTTTCCTTGGCCAACTACTCCATCTACTGTCCTCATTATTGCTTATTTATGTGAACTTTTTCAAAAGAGCTTGAACAGCACATCTTGAAACCCCAGTCTGCTTTACAATATTTGCCTGGGAGAGACCCTGCTAATGCAGTATAGTCATTGCCAGGAAAAGGACATCTAGAGCCCAGGGCGAACATTCCCAACTGCAACCCCCCCCCCCCCCCCCCCCCCACCAAGATATATTAGTTTTATGTGTCAGCAGAGACCCTCCCCCCAAAAAAAGAAAAAAGCTGAGCACAAATCTGTGTGCATAAATTCCTAAATTCCCCCTCCTCCCAGTACAAATCGTGGCCCCCTTCCATCCTCTGAATCCCCCAGCACAACCCCCCCATAAAAAAATAACCCCTCAGTACACATGCTCTCCTCCCCACTCCAAATTCCCACTCCCAGCACAAAATTCCCCCCAAACCCCCTCCTAGCACAATCCCCCCCCCCCCAAAAAATCCCTTCTTAGCACAAATTCCCCCCAATCATACCTATTAGCACAAATCCCCGCTTCCAGCACAAACCCACCCCCCCCCCCAATCCCCTCTCCTAACACAAATCTTCTTCCCCCATCCCCCTTCCCAACAAAAATACCCCTAAATCACCACTTAGCAAACTTACCCCAGATTCCCTCTCCTAGAACAATACTTACCCCCTGTCCCAGCCTTGGGTATAGTTACCTTATGTCTTGTTGCTGAGCTCAGTCCTGCCATAGTGTATGATCTGTGCCATGAAACTGTTTTCCCCAACCTTACCTTAGTAGCAGAGTTTGGCTGTTCTTCACCCAGTTTTAAGCCTGATATACAGTTGTTTCTGTTCCAGTTAATGACTGTGTTTTAACCTACATAGGAAATTGATATTCTTTAGCCTCTGCTTGGTATAATTGGGTAATCATACACCTGACACCTGACTCATACACCTGACACAAAAATGTGATATATTGCAGATTACCAATCCTTAGATATGATGGCTGCATTTGTTTTCTTTTTTTAGGCTTTTTTAGTTTGTGCTTTGTTTTTACTCCTCCTCCGTACAAGCCAGTGTAAATGCATGGTAAAAGCACGGCAGATGTATGATAAATACATGGCAATAGCAATGTAAGTACTTCTCAGATAGCCATGTACCCTTGCCTTCACATTATAGTCCCTGCAGCTCTGCCCCCCCACCCACATTCACATCACAGCACCTGCAGCTCTGTCACCCCCCCATTCACATCACAGCCCCTGCAGCTCTGCCCCCCCATTCACAGTACAGCCCCTGTAGCTCCACCACCCCCCCATTTAAACTACAGCCCCTGCAGTTCTGTCCCCCTTCCTCATTCACATTATAGCCCCTGCTGCTAGAGTTAACTTTTCAAGGACCTCCCTGCATTTTAGCAACCAATCACCGGCTGGTTAACTTCAAAAGTTAACTCTGGCAGCCTCCTGCACCCACCCTCCATCCTAAGCAGCTGTGTCTCCTGGTGATCCAGCCTGCCTCTTTGCTCTGCTGTGACATTAGTGACTGCGGCTGAGGCAAAAAAACGGCTCCTAAATGGCGGGACTGCTGTGGGCTGGATGGGACAGTGTCCAGGTCCGGCCTGTGGGCTGCCATTTAGGGATGCCTAGTGTATGGTGTATTTCCTGAACTTGGAAGTTTTGCATTCAGGAAAATATGTCATCCCCATGTGTGGGTAGACGCCTATGCAAAAATGCATGAGCACAATCGCATACAGCAATACACTTCTATGGCTGGCTATAAAACTGTTAAAAAATTCAGAGCTGCCTTTTTCATTTTGCCTTTGGTACTTCAAGCAGTCTAATCAGCTATCCCAGTTCTTAACTTGGACTCGAAAAGCATGTCATCCCTATGTTGTGGAGATAGGGGGGTGGGGTAAGGGAATTCAATCGTTTTACAAAAGTCAACTGGGAACAGAGCTCACACCATATCACCATTTGCACTGTATTGTCAGTCTACAATAGGAAATTAGGAGCTAAATGTATCTCTACCAGGATCAACAGGTATTTTTCCATAGTTGCAGGGTCTTTAGAAAACCTGGGAAACATTCATGATTTGCAGAGATTTGTTGCATATTTTTTAAATTAATAACATTTTACACTTTTTACACTTTTGTTGTAGTTTCAAAGTTGTTCAGGTACAATGATGCTGAAGAGTAGAGCTTAATTTACACAGCACAGTAAGATCTATTAGAAACCATGTAACAATAAAACAAGCAATAAAAGCTTAGTACCACCATAGAAATTGACCAAGAAGTCATTGTTACTCGTAATTGGTATATAAGTAAAGAGGTAAAGAAGATTTTCTTGTTAAAAAAAGTGGTAAAGAAGATACATCACCTTCAAAAATATTTTTGGATCAATAGAGTATTTATAGTGGAAAATAACAGAAAAAAAAGACTATTTAATGTGGACTTTTGTACACCATAGCCTACATCAAAAAGGCTCATAGAGTGTGTAGTCATTCTCCCATATAGACATTGTGTATTACCATTCCTTTTTTACTTCCAGAACACAGGGAGCTACATTCTCTTTTTTGTGTAGTCTAGCAGGTAAAAGAACATTCTTGGAAAGCTTCTGAGTGTGGGAGACGTGTTTAAGTCTTATACTACAAAGGGCTGGTGAGGGCGAATCAGAAAAAAAGTAGTGTCCTATATAAAGTTAAATACCAAGTTCTAGCAACTTCTCAGATACTTGCATGTCCAGAAAGTGTGCAAGAGGTTGCCCACCAGGCCACCACCTCTTCAGCATTGGTTAAAATCGGAACCTGAGAATTTTTCTAATTTCGATGGAGTGAGTACAAATCATTTTTTTTGTGATAACTCCCAGTGTTTAATGAATCAGGAGGTTTTGAGGTTGCATTTTATTGCATTGATCCATTGCGATGAAGGAAACATTTTCTGTTAGTCATCTTCCCATCGTAATAGAGGTCACCATTTAAGAAAAGGTCTTTTTAGACTGTAGTGTGTTAAAAAAGCCAACTAATGCCTTTAGTCTTAGGGTTAATATACGTAGGATATATGGACAATGATATAGCGCTCTATTCAAAACAAACAAAATATATAAAAAAGTTCATAAACAAGAAAATAGTGAATGGCTTCAAAATACGATATCCTCAGATATGATGATCACATCCAAAGGCAGAAGAAGGAATAGTCATAATCCATTTCATACGCAGAGGAGGAGGGGAACCGTCACCAACACCCAAAAACACTGACTCTTACCATAGATGTACAGATAAAAACGCATGTAGTAAATCACCAAGGGGGAGGCAGTTTTCTATGCTGATTTCCCTTCGTCTACAGAAGCGCAATCATCTCAATGGGAATCGTCCAATGGGAAAAGAGGATTCTTATTTCTGTTTAGTAGGCACTTCACTTCCCAGGAACTGCTTAAATCTCCAGATCAACAGTCCTCCCAAAAACCATAGAAAACATAAAACAAAGTGGCCTCATTGCGCAGGTATACTGATAAACCAATAATCTTTTTATTCTCTAAAACCGTAGTTGAACTCACATTTAAGATGAGATATACAGGCATCAAATGACAATCGGCTACAGATGGAAAGAACGAATGAAGACCACTCCTGTGCTCCTTCTGATGTCACCAGGTCCCAAAAAACGCCCGACGTTTCGCCACCAACGTGCGTCCTCAGGGGCATGACCGTGACAGAAGAAGGAGAGCTATAAATACAGATAACTATCAAACAATTAGTGGCCTACCTTGATTCAGGTGTCAGTCTGTGGCTGCAATGTGCAACCCATTAGAAATCACCGCCGCCCCACCATGTTCCCAGCACATTCAATTGCATTCAAACAGGGGGAAGGTAAACAAGGTGACCACTTCCGGTGCGCCGTGCGTGTCAAAACACCGGACTTCCGGTCTAAAGATGCGCTCCAGCGGAAAGAAAAAACCCCAAATAAAAACGAAAAAAGAAATAAGAAAAATGTGTCCTGCACAAGAGAAAACTTAAACAGACCATATCGAACCACCCAACGAGTGCCCAAGGGCATCCAGCCCCTGAAGCAACCTCGTCAGGTCACTCTGTATACCCGGAAGTGAAGTACGTCACACGGCGCACCACTTCCGGTGTATAGATGCGTTCCACCTCACAGAGCCAATGCATGGATGGCAAACTTCCGGTCCTGCGCAGAGCACTCAGCAGCGAGGGAACAATTCTCTCAGTGTCTATGTGCTCAGCAGGAGTAAAACCGCCTGAAAACAAGCAGTCTACAACGAACATGCCCAATGCAACCGGCCACACAGAAGCAAAAGCACAAATATGAATGGAAACACCCACACCCCCCTTATCATGACCAAAAACAGGGCAGAAATGCAGCATCCAATGGCCACACAGAAATGGAGAACTGCTGACCAAAGCAGCGGTGTGAACCAAGCAAAACAAAAAAAAAAAAAAAAAAAAAATTTTTATTTTGTTTATAAAATATGGAACAGCAAAAAAATTTTTATTTTTATTTTTTAAAAATAAATAATTCAATTAAATTAAAACAAAAGAGAAGAGATATAAACTAATATATTATGTCACTAAAAATATACCCATAATATATCCCTTTTGATGGGGATCATAAAAAGGATATAATATCTCCAAAAGGAGAAATCAATTAAAATTAACCCAGCAGAGTCAAAAAGTATGTCGCATAATACACCTATCCACCCAAGGATCTAGTATAGCTATATGGGAAAGGAACCATAAACATCGTACAGGAGCAAAGGAGTGGTATCCATGTACATAAGTCACAAAATTAAAACACATACACAAAAAAATTCAAACAACTTTAGCTGTTACTAATAAATGCATTTACATCCCATTCGACATTCATGCCGAATGGGGCATAGCACTGAACCTGATAGATCCATTTAGTTTCGAGACGTGAAATTTCACGAACCATATTGCTGCCTCTCCAGTGCCCCTGAAATCTGTCGATACCCATAAAGATGGTGCCCTGAGGGTTCTTATTATGCTTTAGGGCAAAATGTTTCGATAGACTATGTTTTGGGAATCGTTTCTTAATATTGGCTATGTGCTCTTCAAGCCTGACGTGTAGTTGCCGCTTGGTCCTCCCAATATACTGTTTCGAACATGGGCACTGTATTAAGTAAACTACATATTTGGAGGAGCAAGAAATAAATGGCTTTATCTGAAATGTTTCCAATGTCGAAGTTGACTGGAACGATTCAGTTCTCCTACCAGTAAGGGAATTCAGTTTACACGTGGGACATCTCCTACATGGAAAAAACCCACCCATATTCTGAAAAAAGGAGGATTTCCTCGGTGGACTAATAACGTTAGGGGCCAGCTGCAGTCGTAAAGGGGGCACTCCCCGATAAACGACTTTGGGGCGTTCCGGCAATAAAGAACCAAGAACCTTGTCACCTTTGAGTACATTCCAATATTTAGACACTATAGTTTTAATGTCATAATATTGATTGGAATAACTCGTGATAAACGAGAACCTAAAGGAAATGTCCTCAACTCTATCTCTCGTCCCTAGCAGCTCTTCCCTATCCTTATAGAGAGCTGCAAGAAAAGCTTTTTCTAAAATTTCTTCCTGATACCCCTTTTCAATAAAACGGGCCCTCAG
Source organism: Lithobates pipiens (assembly GCF_037356315.1). Taxonomy (NCBI): domain Eukaryota; kingdom Metazoa; phylum Chordata; class Amphibia; order Anura; family Ranidae; genus Lithobates; species Lithobates pipiens. Next base: position 23,684,430 of record NW_027507696.1, on the reverse strand, counting down.
AATGCCAGCCTCCTTAAAAAAATCCTCGCTGCTGAGTGCTCTGCGCAGGACCGGAAGTTTGCCATCCATGCATTGGCTCTGTGAGGTGGAACGCATCTATACACCGGAAGTGGTGCGCCGTGTGACGTACTTCACTTCCGGGTATACAGAGTGACCTGACGAGGTTGCTTCAGGGGCTAGATGCCCTTGGGCACTCGTTGGGTGGTTCGATATGGTCTGTTTAAGTTTTCTCTTGTGCAGGACACATTTTTCTTATTTCTTTTTTCGTTTTTATTTGGGGTTTTTTCTTTCCGCTGGAGCGCATCTTTAGACCGGAAGTCCGGTGTTTTGACACGCACGGCGCACCGGAAGTGGTCACCTTGTTTACCTTCCCCCTGTTTGAATGCAATTGAATGTGCTGGGAACATGGTGGGGCGGCGGTGATTTCTAATGGGTTGCACATTGCAGCCACAGACTGACACCTGAATCAAGGTAGGCCACTAATTGTTTGATAGTTATCTGTATTTATAGCTCTCCTTCTTCTGTCACGGTCATGCCCCTGAGGACGCACGTTGGTGGCGAAACGTCGGGCGTTTTTTGGGACCTGGTGACATCAGAAGGAGCACAGGAGTGGTCTTCATTCGTTCTTTCCATCTGTAGCCGATTGTCATTTGATGCCTGTATATCTCATCTTAAATGTGAGTTCAACTACGGTTTTAGAGAATAAAAAGATTATTGGTTTATCAGTATACCTGCGCAATGAGGCCACTTTGTTTTATGTTTTCTATGGTTTTTGGGAGGACTGTTGATCTGGAGATTTAAGCAGTTCCTGGGAAGTGAAGTGCCTACTAAACAGAAATAAGAATCCTCTTTTCCCATTGGACGATTCCCATTGAGATGATTGCGCTTCTGTAGACGAAGGGAAATCAGCATAGAAAACTGCCTCCCCCTTGGTGATTTACTACATGCGTTTTTATCTGTACATCTATGGTAAGAGTCAGTGTTTTTGGGTGTTGGTGACGGTTCCCCTCCTCCTCTGCGTATGAAATGGATTATGACTATTCCTTCTTCTGCCTTTGGATGTGATCATCATATCTGAGGATATCGTATTTTGAAGCCATTCACTATTTTCTTGTTTATGAACTTTTTTATATATTTTGTTTGTTTTGAATAGAGCGCTATATCATTGTCCATATATCTTTATATATTGTTTCCAGCAATATTTGTGTTAGCAGCTATTTTTGTTTTATATAGATTGATTTTGCTTTTTAGCGCAACAAAATTTTTTCACTTTTTCTCTGTTATCTGGATTTTATATTGTGTTGCTTTTGATTGTGGTTTAGATGGATATTTTTGATTTTAGGGCTGCTTATGCAGTGGACACTGAGGGTGTATTTAATGCCATAGATGTTCCTAATGACGATTTGGGGGGAGTGTTTATGAGACTGAAAAATCTTCTTACTACTGAATTGCATACCAAATGGGATATTGCTTTTTTTAAACAATACCTTTTGGATAATATGGTTCCCCGGAGTCTAAGGTGGGACCTGACCCCTTTGAGTGATGTAGAAGATACTAATGAGTGGTTTCAGTTTTTTAACGACGCAGGCCTGAAGCTTCTCCAGTTTTTGGTGGGGAAGAAATTGGAGAAGTTACAGAGGGTTGATGCCGAGGTTAATGTCCTTAGGGAGAATCTGAAACCATTTAAAGATTCCGGAGAATATTTGGAGAAATCTGAATCTCTCAGAAAATATTTAGAAAAGGAGGGGATAGAACAGCGTAACAAAAAGAAGAAAAAATATCTTAGAGATTTAGGTGACTACCAAAAAAAAGAAGTATTTAAATGGCAGTCCAAAAAGATAGGAGGAGCTAATGCAGTGGGAGTGGGGGGTGCTGAATCCTCTATGGAGGTTCAAAACCATCAGAATGTTACTGTTGGTTCATCTAATGTTAGTTTAAGCCAATTACCTACTAACAGCCAATATACGGGCCATCCTCAACAGCATGGACCACCAGCCAAAGGTAGTGGTAGAGGAGGCGGGAAGAAACGGGGTGGTAATCAGAGATCGTTCCAACCTCCACCACTTAATACACAAAATCGTTTTGCCCCACTTGAGTGGAGAGAAGGTCCATATGTGGACGACCGCTATCTCACTGAGTATCCCAGTCAATGGAGTAACAATAACTTTATGGGGAATAACCGATCTCCTAGAACGCCCAATGACTGGTGGCAGGAGCCAAGGTACCCTCCCACTGGTGTACCAGGTGGTGGAGGGGGTAGGCCTCTAGGAGAAAATAGTTTTTTTCAGGGGGCCCAGAATTACAAGAGAAACCTAAACCCAAAAGGGGTACCAGAGGGGGGAGGCGGGTCCGCACAAAAAAGGAAGCGCATTTAAAGGATTTTGGCTTATTTAATTTGAGCGGAACAGTTTTGACTAACGAGGAGAAACATGTCTTGAATCATGGTCTTAAATTTGCCCCCCCCAAACCACTGAATAAATTTCAAACTTTTATAGATGTTCAAAAATTCATCAGAAGAATTAATATCCAGAGGTATATGGTTGGGAATCCCTTTACTAAGAAGAGTGTGGTTTCTAATGAGATTAGACACACTCGTTTAACAAATGCCTCCCTTTTCAACCCTCCAGGCCCTATTCCTCCAGCGGTTGCAGTTTTTAAAGATTTGGTCTTGAAAGACCTACAGGAGTTAAATGTTAAAAAAAGTAAACAAGAATATACGTTTAGGAAGGGTATGGAAACACTTAAAAATAGAGATGACATCATAGTCCGCCCCGCGGATAAAGGGGGGGGAATTGTCATCCTAGACAAAGAGGCCTATAGGACCGAGATGACACGTCTCTTGTCCGATAAAGCCACCTACTCTTTGCTAAGAGGGAATCCTGTAATACAGTATAGAAAGGATTTGGTGGAAATTGTTGATAGGGGTCATCTCGATGGTATTGTTTCCAAAAAAGAGAAAGCCTTCTTGATTCCTATTGTGCCACGCACACCAATCATTTATTATCTACCCAAGATCCATAAGGATCCTATTTGCCCCCCTGGAAGACCGATTGTCAGTGGCATCGACTCGGTGACTTCCAGGGTGGGCAAATACATTGATAATTTTTTGCAGCCCCTGGTGATAAATACACCATCGTACCTTAGGGATTCTAAGCAGGTCATTAATCTGCTGAGAGATATTTGTTGGGATGATACTTTTATTTTCGCAACAGCGGATGTTTCCTCCCTTTATACGATTATCTCTCACCAACATGGAATGGAGGCTGTTGAGTATTTTTTGCAACGCGATACCTTGCATCCGCAACAGATTGATTTTATCATGAGCCTCCTTAAATATGCCATGGAGAAAAACTACTTTTGGTATGATGGGTCCTATTATGTCCAAAAGAGAGGTGTCGCCATGGGCGCAAAATTGCCCCGAGTATGGCTAATCTATTTATGGCCAAATGGGAGGAGGATGTCATATATCGCGAGGCTAAGCCAGAGCTGGTTCTCTGGAAACGGTATATTGATGACATCCTCCTCCTATGGAAAGGTAGTTTGCAGTCACTTAGGGATTTCATTCATGGCCTGAATCAAAACGATAGGGGCATAATTTTGACTTTTGAAGCCAGCAGCAAGGTAATTCACTTTCTAGATTTGGACATTAGGGTGATAGATAAGAAGATTGTCACCAAAACTTTTTTCAAAGAAACTGACCGCAATGGGTTTATTAACATTAATAGTTGCCACCATAAGGTCTGGTTGGATTCTATTCCCAAAAGTCAGTTTTTACGATTAAGGCGGAATTGCACCGAAGTTGAGGATTTTTTTAAGGAGGCTGGCATTCTGAGGGCCCGTTTTATTGAAAAGGGGTATCAGGAAGAAATTTTAGAAAAAGCTTTTCTTGCAGCTCTCTATAAGGATAGGGAAGAGCTGCTAGGGACGAGAGATAGAGTTGAGGACATTTCCTTTAGGTTCTCGTTTATCACGAGTTATTCCAATCAATATTATGACATTAAAACTATAGTGTCTAAATATTGGAATGTACTCAAAGGTGACAAGGTTCTTGGTTCTTTATTGCCGGAACGCCCCAAAGTCGTTTATCGGGGAGTGCCCCCTTTACGACTGCAGCTGGCCCCTAACGTTATTAGTCCACCGAGGAAATCCTCCTTTTTTCAGAATATGGGTGGGTTTTTTCCATGTAGGAGATGTCCCACGTGTAAACTGAATTCCCTTACTGGTAGGAGAACTGAATCGTTCCAGTCAACTTCGACATTGGAAACATTTCAGATAAAGCCATTTATTTCTTGCTCCTCCAAATATGTAGTTTACTTAATACAGTGCCCATGTTCGAAACAGTATATTGGGAGGACCAAGCGGCAACTACACGTCAGGCTTGAAGAGCACATAGCCAATATTAAGAAAGGATTCCCAAAACATAGTCTATCGAAACATTTTGCCCTAAAGCATAATAAGAACCCTCAGGGCACCATCTTTATGGGTATCGACAGATTTCAGGGGCACTGGAGAGGCAGCAATATGGTTCGTGAAATTTCACGTCTCGAAACTAAATGGATCTATCAGGTTCAGTGCTATGCCCCATTCGGCATGAATGTCGAATGGGATGTAAATGCATTTATTAGTAACAGCTAAAGTTGTTTGAATTTTTTTGTGTATGTGTTTTAATTTTGTGACTTATGTACATGGATACCACTCCTTTGCTCCTGTACGATGTTTATGGTTCCTTTCCCATATAGCTATACTAGATCCTTGGGTGGATAGGTGTATTATGCGACATACTTTTTGACTCTGCTGGGTTAATTTTAATTGATTTCTCCTTTTGGAGATATTATATCCTTTTTATGATCCCCATCAAAAGGGATATATTATGGGTATATTTTTAGTGACATAATATATTAGTTTATATCTCTTCTCTTTTGTTTTAATTTAATTGAATTATTTATTTTTAAAAAATAAAAATAAATTTTTTTTTGCTGTTCCATATTTTATAAACAAAATAAAAATATTTTTTTTTTTTTTTGTTTTGTTTGGTTCACACCGCTGCTTTGGTCAGCAGTTCTCCATTTCTGTGTGGCCATTGGATGCTGCATTTCTGCCCTGTTTTTGGTCATGATAAGGGGGGTGTGGGTGTTTCCATTCATATTTGTGCTTTTGCTTCTGTGTGGCCGGTTGCATTGGGCATGTTCGTTGTAGACTGCTTGTTTTCAGGCGGTTTTACTCCTGCTGAGCACATAGACACTGAGAGAATTGTTCCCTCGCTGCTGAGTGCTCTGCGCAGGACCGGAAGTTTGCCATCCATGCATTGGCTCTGTGAGGTGGAACGCATCTATACACCGGAAGTGGTGCGCCGTGTGACGTACTTCACTTCCGGGTATACAGAGTGACCTGACGAGGTTGCTTCAGGGGCTGGATGCCCTTGGGCACTCGTTGGGTGGTTCGATATGGTCTGTTTAAGTTTTCTCTTGTGCAGGACACATTTTTCTTATTTCTTTTTTCGTTTTTATTTGGGGTTTTTTCTTTCCGCTGGAGCGCATCTTTAGACCGGAAGTCCGGTGTTTTGACACGCACGGCGCACCGGAAGTGGTCACCTTGTTTACCTTCCCCCTGTTTGAATGCAATTGAATGTGCTGGGAACATGGTGGGGCGGCGGTGATTTCTAATGGGTTGCACATTGCAGCCACAGACTGACACCTGAATCAAGGTAGGCCACTAATTGTTTGATAGTTATCTGTATTTATAGCTCTCCTTCTTCTGTCACGGTCATGCCCCTGAGGACGCACGTTGGTGGCGAAACGTCGGGCGTTTTTTGGGACCTGGTGACATCAGAAGGAGCACAGGAGTGGTCTTCATTCGTTCTTTCCATCTGTAGCCGATTGTCATTTGATGCCTGTATATCTCATCTTAAATGTGAGTTCAACTACGGTTTTAGAGAATAAAAAGATTATTGGTTTATCAGTATACCTGCGCAATGAGGCCACTTTGTTTTATGTTTTCTATGGTTTTTGGGAGGACTGTTGATCTGGAGATTTAAGCAGTTCCTGGGAAGTGAAGTGCCTACTAAACAGAAATAAGAATCCTCTTTTCCCATTGGACGATTCCCATTGAGATGATTGCGCTTCTGTAGACGAAGGGAAATCAGCATAGAAAACTGCCTCCCCCTTGGTGATTTACTACATGCGTTTTTATCTGTACATCTATGGTAAGAGTCAGTGTTTTTGGGTGTTGGTGACGGTTCCCCTCCTCCTCTGCGTATGAAATGGATTATGACTATTCCTTCTTCTGCCTTTGGATGTGATCATCATATCTGAGGATATCGTATTTTGAAGCCATTCACTATTTTCTTGTTTATGAACTTTTTTATATATTTTGTTTGTTTTGAATAGAGCGCTATATCATTGTCCATATATCTTTATATATTGTTTCCAGCAATATTTGTGTTAGCAGCTATTTTTGTTTTATATAGATTGATTTTGCTTTTTAGCGCAACAAAATTTTTTCACTTTTTCTCTGTTATCTGGATTTTATATTGTGTTGCTTTTGATTGTGGTTTAGATGGATATTTTTGATTTTAGGGCTGCTTATGCAGTGGACACTGAGGGTGTATTTAATGCCATAGATGTTCCTAATGACGATTTGGGGGGAGTGTTTATGAGACTGAAAAATCTTCTTACTACTGAATTGCATACCAAATGGGATATTGCTTTTTTTAAACAATACCTTTTGGATAATATGGTTCCCCGGAGTCTAAGGTGGGACCTGACCCCTTTGAGTGATGTAGAAGATACTAATGAGTGGTTTCAGTTTTTTAACGACGCAGGCCTGAAGCTTCTCCAGTTTTTGGTGGGGAAGAAATTGGAGAAGTTACAGAGGGTTGATGCCGAGGTTAATGTCCTTAGGGAGAATCTGAAACCATTTAAAGATTCCGGAGAATATTTGGAGAAATCTGAATCTCTCAGAAAATATTTAGAAAAGGAGGGGATAGAACAGCGTAACAAAAAGAAGAAAAAATATCTTAGAGATTTAGGTGACTACCAAAAAAAAGAAGTATTTAAATGGCAGTCCAAAAAGATAGGAGGAGCTAATGCAGTGGGAGTGGGGGGTGCTGAATCCTCTATGGAGGTTCAAAACCATCAGAATGTTACTGTTGGTTCATCTAATGTTAGTTTAAGCCAATTACCTACTAACAGCCAATATACGGGCCATCCTCAACAGCATGGACCACCAGCCAAAGGTAGTGGTAGAGGAGGCGGGAAGAAACGGGGTGGTAATCAGAGATCGTTCCAACCTCCACCACTTAATACACAAAATCGTTTTGCCCCACTTGAGTGGAGAGAAGGTCCATATGTGGACGACCGCTATCTCACTGAGTATCCCAGTCAATGGAGTAACAATAACTTTATGGGGAATAACCGATCTCCTAGAACGCCCAATGACTGGTGGCAGGAGCCAAGGTACCCTCCCACTGGTGTACCAGGTGGTGGAGGGGGTAGGCCTCTAGGAGAAAATAGTTTTTTTCAGGGGGCCCAGAATTACAAGAGAAACCTAAACCCAAAAGGGGTACCAGAGGGGGGAGGCGGGTCCGCACAAAAAAGGAAGCGCATTTAAAGGATTTTGGCTTATTTAATTTGAGCGGAACAGTTTTGACTAACGAGGAGAAACATGTCTTGAATCATGGTCTTAAATTTGCCCCCCCCAAACCACTGAATAAATTTCAAACTTTTATAGATGTTCAAAAATTCATCAGAAGAATTAATATCCAGAGGTATATGGTTGGGAATCCCTTTACTAAGAAGAGTGTGGTTTCTAATGAGATTAGACACACTCGTTTAACAAATGCCTCCCTTTTCAACCCTCCAGGCCCTATTCCTCCAGCGGTTGCAGTTTTTAAAGATTTGGTCTTGAAAGACCTACAGGAGTTAAATGTTAAAAAAAGTAAACAAGAATATACGTTTAGGAAGGGTATGGAAACACTTAAAAATAGAGATGACATCATAGTCCGCCCCGCGGATAAAGGGGGGGGAATTGTCATCCTAGACAAAGAGGCCTATAGGACCGAGATGACACGTCTCTTGTCCGATAAAGCCACCTACTCTTTGCTAAGAGGGAATCCTGTAATACAGTATAGAAAGGATTTGGTGGAAATTGTTGATAGGGGTCATCTCGATGGTATTGTTTCCAAAAAAGAGAAAGCCTTCTTGATTCCTATTGTGCCACGCACACCAATCATTTATTATCTACCCAAGATCCATAAGGATCCTATTTGCCCCCCTGGAAGACCGATTGTCAGTGGCATCGACTCGGTGACTTCCAGGGTGGGCAAATACATTGATAATTTTTTGCAGCCCCTGGTGATAAATACACCATCGTACCTTAGGGATTCTAAGCAGGTCATTAATCTGCTGAGAGATATTTGTTGGGATGATACTTTTATTTTCGCAACAGCGGATGTTTCCTCCCTTTATACGATTATCTCTCACCAACATGGAATGGAGGCTGTTGAGTATTTTTTGCAACGCGATACCTTGCATCCGCAACAGATTGATTTTATCATGAGCCTCCTTAAATATGCCATGGAGAAAAACTACTTTTGGTATGATGGGTCCTATTATGTCCAAAAGAGAGGTGTCGCCATGGGCGCAAAATTGCCCCGAGTATGGCTAATCTATTTATGGCCAAATGGGAGGAGGATGTCATATATCGCGAGGCTAAGCCAGAGCTGGTTCTCTGGAAACGGTATATTGATGACATCCTCCTCCTATGGAAAGGTAGTTTGCAGTCACTTAGGGATTTCATTCATGGCCTGAATCAAAACGATAGGGGCATAATTTTGACTTTTGAAGCCAGCAGCAAGGTAATTCACTTTCTAGATTTGGACATTAGGGTGATAGATAAGAAGATTGTCACCAAAACTTTTTTCAAAGAAACTGACCGCAATGGGTTTATTAACATTAATAGTTGCCACCATAAGGTCTGGTTGGATTCTATTCCCAAAAGTCAGTTTTTACGATTAAGGCGGAATTGCACCGAAGTTGAGGATTTTTTTAAGGAGGCTGGCATTCTGAGGGCCCGTTTTATTGAAAAGGGGTATCAGGAAGAAATTTTAGAAAAAGCTTTTCTTGCAGCTCTCTATAAGGATAGGGAAGAGCTGCTAGGGACGAGAGATAGAGTTGAGGACATTTCCTTTAGGTTCTCGTTTATCACGAGTTATTCCAATCAATATTATGACATTAAAACTATAGTGTCTAAATATTGGAATGTACTCAAAGGTGACAAGGTTCTTGGTTCTTTATTGCCGGAACGCCCCAAAGTCGTTTATCGGGGAGTGCCCCCTTTACGACTGCAGCTGGCCCCTAACGTTATTAGTCCACCGAGGAAATCCTCCTTTTTTCAGAATATGGGTGGGTTTTTTCCATGTAGGAGATGTCCCACGTGTAAACTGAATTCCCTTACTGGTAGGAGAACTGAATCGTTCCAGTCAACTTCGACATTGGAAACATTTCAGATAAAGCCATTTATTTCTTGCTCCTCCAAATATGTAGTTTACTTAATACAGTGCCCATGTTCGAAACAGTATATTGGGAGGACCAAGCGGCAACTACACGTCAGGCTTGAAGAGCACATAGCCAATATTAAGAAAGGATTCCCAAAACATAGTCTATCGAAACATTTTGCCCTAAAGCATAATAAGAACCCTCAGGGCACCATCTTTATGGGTATCGACAGATTTCAGGGGCACTGGAGAGGCAGCAATATGGTTCGTGAAATTTCACGTCTCGAAACTAAATGGATCTATCAGGTTCAGTGCTATGCCCCATTCGGCATGAATGTCGAATGGGATGTAAATGCATTTATTAGTAACAGCTAAAGTTGTTTGAATTTTTTTGTGTATGTGTTTTAATTTTGTGACTTATGTACATGGATACCACTCCTTTGCTCCTGTACGATGTTTATGGTTCCTTTCCCATATAGCTATACTAGATCCTTGGGTGGATAGGTGTATTATGCGACATACTTTTTGACTCTGCTGGGTTAATTTTAATTGATTTCTCCTTTTGGAGATATTATATCCTTTTTATGATCCCCATCAAAAGGGATATATTATGGGTATATTTTTAGTGACATAATATATTAGTTTATATCTCTTCTCTTTTGTTTTAATTTAATTGAATTATTTATTTTTAAAAAATAAAAATAAATTTTTTTTTGCTGTTCCATATTTTATAAACAAAATAAAAATATTTTTTTTTTTTTTTGTTTTGTTTGGTTCACACCGCTGCTTTGGTCAGCAGTTCTCCATTTCTGTGTGGCCATTGGATGCTGCATTTCTGCCCTGTTTTTGGTCATGATAAGGGGGGTGTGGGTGTTTCCATTCATATTTGTGCTTTTGCTTCTGTGTGGCCGGTTGCATTGGGCATGTTCGTTGTAGACTGCTTGTTTTCAGGCGGTTTTACTCCTGCTGAGCACATAGACACTGAGAGAATTGTTCCCTCGCTGCTGAGTGCTCTGCGCAGGACCGGAAGTTTGCCATCCATGCATTGGCTCTGTGAGGTGGAACGCATCTATACACCGGAAGTGGTGCGCCGTGTGACGTACTTCACTTCCGGGTATACAGAGTGACCTGACGAGGTTGCTTCAGGGGCTGGATGCCCTTGGGCACTCGTTGGGTGGTTCGATATGGTCTGTTTAAGTTTTCTCTTGTGCAGGACACATTTTTCTTATTTCTTTTTTCGTTTTTATTTGGGGTTTTTTCTTTCCGCTGGAGCGCATCTTTAGACCGGAAGTCCGGTGTTTTGACACGCACGGCGCACCGGAAGTGGTCACCTTGTTTACCTTCCCCCTGTTTGAATGCAATTGAATGTGCTGGGAACATGGTGGGGCGGCGGTGATTTCTAATGGGTTGCACATTGCAGCCACAGACTGACACCTGAATCAAGGTAGGCCACTAATTGTTTGATAGTTATCTGTATTTATAGCTCTCCTTCTTCTGTCACGGTCATGCCCCTGAGGACGCACGTTGGTGGCGAAACGTCGGGCGTTTTTTGGGACCTGGTGACATCAGAAGGAGCACAGGAGTGGTCTTCATTCGTTCTTTCCATCTGTAGCCGATTGTCATTTGATGCCTGTATATCTCATCTTAAATGTGAGTTCAACTACGGTTTTAGAGAATAAAAAGATTATTGGTTTATCAGTATACCTGCGCAATGAGGCCACTTTGTTTTATGTTTTCTATGGTTTTTGGGAGGACTGTTGATCTGGAGATTTAAGCAGTTCCTGGGAAGTGAAGTGCCTACTAAACAGAAATAAGAATCCTCTTTTCCCATTGGACGATTCCCATTGAGATGATTGCGCTTCTGTAGACGAAGGGAAATCAGCATAGAAAACTGCCTCCCCCTTGGTGATTTACTACATGCGTTTTTATCTGTACATCTATGGTAAGAGTCAGTGTTTTTGGGTGTTGGTGACGGTTCCCCTCCTCCTCTGCGTATGAAATGGATTATGACTATTCCTTCTTCTGCCTTTGGATGTGATCATCATATCTGAGGATATCGTATTTTGAAGCCATTCACTATTTTCTTGTTTATGAACTTTTTTATATATTTTGTTTGTTTTGAATAGAGCGCTATATCATTGTCCATATATCTTTATATATTGTTTCCAGCAATATTTGTGTTAGCAGCTATTTTTGTTTTATATAGATTGATTTTGCTTTTTAGCGCAACAAAATTTTTTCACTTTTTCTCTGTTATCTGGATTTTATATTGTGTTGCTTTTGATTGTGGTTTAGATGGATATTTTTGATTTTAGGGCTGCTTATGCAGTGGACACTGAGGGTGTATTTAATGCCATAGATGTTCCTAATGACGATTTGGGGGGAGTGTTTATGAGACTGAAAAATCTTCTTACTACTGAATTGCATACCAAATGGGATATTGCTTTTTTTAAACAATACCTTTTGGATAATATGGTTCCCCGGAGTCTAAGGTGGGACCTGACCCCTTTGAGTGATGTAGAAGATACTAATGAGTGGTTTCAGTTTTTTAACGACGCAGGCCTGAAGCTTCTCCAGTTTTTGGTGGGGAAGAAATTGGAGAAGTTACAGAGGGTTGATGCCGAGGTTAATGTCCTTAGGGAGAATCTGAAACCATTTAAAGATTCCGGAGAATATTTGGAGAAATCTGAATCTCTCAGAAAATATTTAGAAAAGGAGGGGATAGAACAGCGTAACAAAAAGAAGAAAAAATATCTTAGAGATTTAGGTGACTACCAAAAAAAAGAAGTATTTAAATGGCAGTCCAAAAAGATAGGAGGAGCTAATGCAGTGGGAGTGGGGGGTGCTGAATCCTCTATGGAGGTTCAAAACCATCAGAATGTTACTGTTGGTTCATCTAATGTTAGTTTAAGCCAATTACCTACTAACAGCCAATATACGGGCCATCCTCAACAGCATGGACCACCAGCCAAAGGTAGTGGTAGAGGAGGCGGGAAGAAACGGGGTGGTAATCAGAGATCGTTCCAACCTCCACCACTTAATACACAAAATCGTTTTGCCCCACTTGAGTGGAGAGAAGGTCCATATGTGGACGACCGCTATCTCACTGAGTATCCCAGTCAATGGAGTAACAATAACTTTATGGGGAATAACCGATCTCCTAGAACGCCCAATGACTGGTGGCAGGAGCCAAGGTACCCTCCCACTGGTGTACCAGGTGGTGGAGGGGGTAGGCCTCTAGGAGAAAATAGTTTTTTTCAGGGGGCCCAGAATTACAAGAGAAACCTAAACCCAAAAGGGGTACCAGAGGGGGGAGGCGGGTCCGCACAAAAAAGGAAGCGCATTTAAAGGATTTTGGCTTATTTAATTTGAGCGGAACAGTTTTGACTAACGAGGAGAAACATGTCTTGAATCAGGGTCTTAAATTTGCCCCCCCCAAACCACTGAATAAATTTCAAACTTTTATAGATGTTCAAAAATTCATCAGAAGAATTAATATCCAGAGGTATATGGTTGGGAATCCCTTTACTAAGAAGAGTGTGGTTTCTAATGAGATTAGACACACTCGTTTAACAAATGCCTCCCTTTTCAACCCTCCAGGCCCTATTCCTCCAGCGGTTGCAGTTTTTAAAGATTTGGTCTTGAAAGACCTACAGGAGTTAAATGTTAAAAAAAGTAAACAAGAATATACGTTTAGGAAGGGTATGGAAACACTTAAAAATAGAGATGACATCATAGTCCGCCCCGCGGATAAAGGGGGGGGAATTGTCATCCTAGACAAAGAGGCCTATAGGACCGAGATGACACGTCTCTTGTCCGATAAAGCCACCTACTCTTTGCTAAGAGGGAATCCTGTAATACAGTATAGAAAGGATTTGGTGGAAATTGTTGATAGGGGTCATCTCGATGGTATTGTTTCCAAAAAAGAGAAAGCCTTCTTGATTCCTATTGTGCCACGCACACCAATCATTTATTATCTACCCAAGATCCATAAGGATCCTATTTGCCCCCCTGGAAGACCGATTGTCAGTGGCATCGACTCGGTGACTTCCAGGGTGGGCAAATACATTGATAATTTTTTGCAGCCCCTGGTGATAAATACACCATCGTACCTTAGGGATTCTAAGCAGGTCATTAATCTGCTGAGAGATATTTGTTGGGATGATACTTTTATTTTCGCAACAGCGGATGTTTCCTCCCTTTATACGATTATCTCTCACCAACATGGAATGGAGGCTGTTGAGTATTTTTTGCAACGCGATACCTTGCATCCGCAACAGATTGATTTTATCATGAGCCTCCTTAAATATGCCATGGAGAAAAACTACTTTTGGTATGATGGGTCCTATTATGTCCAAAAGAGAGGTGTCGCCATGGGCGCAAAATTTGCCCCGAGTATGGCTAATCTATTTATGGCCAAATGGGAGGAGGATGTCATATATCGCGAGGCTAAGCCAGAGCTGGTTCTCTGGAAACGGTATATTGATGACATCCTCCTCCTATGGAAAGGTAGTTTGCAGTCACTTAGGGATTTCATTCATGGCCTGAATCAAAACGATAGGGGCATAATTTTGACTTTTGAAGCCAGCAGCAAGGTAATTCACTTTCTAGATTTGGACATTAGGGTGATAGATAAGAAGATTGTCACCAAAACTTTTTTCAAAGAAACTGACCGCAATGGGTTTATTAACATTAATAGTTGCCACCATAAGGTCTGGTTGGATTCTATTCCCAAAAGTCAGTTTTTACGATTAAGGCGGAATTGCACCGAAGTTGAGGATTTTTTTAAGGAGGCTGGCATTCTGAGGGCCCGTTTTATTGAAAAGGGGTATCAGGAAGAAATTTTAGAAAAAGCTTTTCTTGCAGCTCTCTATAAGGATAGGGAAGAGCTGCTAGGGACGAGAGATAGAGTTGAGGACATTTCCTTTAGGTTCTCGTTTATCACGAGTTATTCCAATCAATATTATGACATTAAAACTATAGTGTCTAAATATTGGAATGTACTCAAAGGTGACAAGGTTCTTGGTTCTTTATTGCCGGAACGCCCCAAAGTCGTTTATCGGGGAGTGCCCCCTTTACGACTGCAGCTGGCCCCTAACGTTATTAGTCCACCGAGGAAATCCTCCTTTTTTCAGAATATGGGTGGGTTTTTTCCATGTAGGAGATGTCCCACGTGTAAACTGAATTCCCTTACTGGTAGGAGAACTGAATCGTTCCAGTCAACTTCGACATTGGAAACATTTCAGATAAAGCCATTTATTTCTTGCTCCTCCAAATATGTAGTTTACTTAATACAGTGCCCATGTTCGAAACAGTATATTGGGAGGACCAAGCGGCAACTACACGTCAGGCTTGAAGAGCACATAGCCAATATTAAGAAAGGATTCCCAAAACATAGTCTATCGAAACATTTTGCCCTAAAGCATAATAAGAACCCTCAGGGCACCATCTTTATGGGTATCGACAGATTTCAGGGGCACTGGAGAGGCAGCAATATGGTTCGTGAAATTTCACGTCTCGAAACTAAATGGATCTATCAGGTTCAGTGCTATGCCCCATTCGGCATGAATGTCGAATGGGATGTAAATGCATTTATTAGTAACAGCTAAAGTTGTTTGAATTTTTTTGTGTATGTGTTTTAATTTTGTGACTTATGTACATGGATACCACTCCTTTGCTCCTGTACGATGTTTATGGTTCCTTTCCCATATAGCTATACTAGATCCTTGGGTGGATAGGTGTATTATGCGACATACTTTTTGACTCTGCTGGGTTAATTTTAATTGATTTCTCCTTTTGGAGATATTATATCCTTTTTATGATCCCCATCAAAAGGGATATATTATGGGTATATTTTTAGTGACATAATATATTAGTTTATATCTCTTCTCTTTTGTTTTAATTTAATTGAATTATTTATTTTTAAAAAATAAAAATAAAAATTTTTTTGCTGTTCCATATTTTATAAACAAAATAAAAATTTTTTTTTTTTTTTTGTTTTGTTTGGTTCACACCGCTGCTTTGGTCAGCAGTTCTCCATTTCTGTGTGGCCATTGGATGCTGCATTTCTGCCCTGTTTTTGGTCATGATAAGGGGGGTGTGGGTGTTTCCATTCATATTTGTGCTTTTGCTTCTGTGTGGCCGGTTGCATTGGGCATGTTCGTTGTAGACTGCTTGTTTTCAGGCGGTTTTACTCCTGCTGAGCACATAGACACTGAGAGAATTGTTCCCTCGCTGCTGAGTGCTCTGCGCAGGACCGGAAGTTTGCCATCCATGCATTGGCTCTGTGAGGTGGAACGCATCTATACACCGGAAGTGGTGCGCCGTGTGACGTACTTCACTTCCGGGTATACAGAGTGACCTGACGAGGTTGCTTCAGGGGCTGGATGCCCTTGGGCACTCGTTGGGTGGTTCGATATGGTCTGTTTAAGTTTTCTCTTGTGCAGGACACATTTTTCTTATTTCTTTTTTCGTTTTTATTTGGGGTTTTTTCTTTCCGCTGGAGCGCATCTTTAGACCGGAAGTCCGGTGTTTTGACACGCACGGCGCACCGGAAGTGGTCACCTTGTTTACCTTCCCCCTGTTTGAATGCAATTGAATGTGCTGGGAACATGGTGGGGCGGCGGTGATTTCTAATGGGTTGCACATTGCAGCCACAGACTGACACCTGAATCAAGGTAGGCCACTAATTGTTTGATAGTTATCTGTATTTATAGCTCTCCTTCTTCTGTCACGGTCATGCCCCTGAGGACGCACGTTGGTGGCGAAACGTCGGGCGTTTTTTGGGACCTGGTGACATCAGAAGGAGCACAGGAGTGGTCTTCATTCGTTCTTTCCATCTGTAGCCGATTGTCATTTGATGCCTGTATATCTCATCTTAAATGTGAGTTCAACTACGGTTTTAGAGAATAAAAAGATTATTGGTTTATCAGTATACCTGCGCAATGAGGCCACTTTGTTTTATGTTTTCTATGGTTTTTGGGAGGACTGTTGATCTGGAGATTTAAGCAGTTCCTGGGAAGTGAAGTGCCTACTAAACAGAAATAAGAATCCTCTTTTCCCATTGGACGATTCCCATTGAGATGATTTCGCTTCTGTAGACGAAGGGAAATCAGCATAGAAAACTGCCTCCCCCTTGGTGATTTACTACATGCGTTTTTATCTGTACATCTATGGTAAGAGTCAGTGTTTTTGGGTGTTGGTGACGGTTCCCCTCCTCCTCTGCGTATGAAATGGATTATGACTATTCCTTCTTCTGCCTTTGGATGTGATCATCATATCTGAGGATATCGTATTTTGAAGCCATTCACTATTTTCTTGTTTATGAACTTTTTTATATATTTTGTTTGTTTTGAATAGAGCGCTATATCATTGTCCATATATCTTTATATATTGTTTCCAGCAATATTTGTGTTAGCAGCTATTTTTGTTTTATATAGATTGATTTTGCTTTTTAGCGCAACAAAATTTTTTCACTTTTTCTCTGATACGTAGGATAGTGTCAGTCTAAGCCCCTGTACACACGGTCAGAGATTTCCACAACCAAATCCGTCGGATTTTGCCCGTCGGATTTTGTCCGTCGGATCTTGTCCGAAACTGTTGCATACACACGGTCGGACAAAGTTGGCGAAAAATCCGATCTTTCAGAACGTGATGACGTAATTTCGTTACGATGGGACTATATTCAGGCTAGTAGCCAATAGCTTTGATGTAGGAATTTGATCTGAGCATGTGTGGCACTTGGTCCGATCAAAATTCTCTACACATGATCGGAGTATGTCCGACTGGACCAGTTGGTCGGGAAATATTTCCAACATGTTGGAAAATTGGGTCCGACAGATATTCAGACGGAATCAATCCGATGCATACCACACACAGTCGGATTATCCGACGACACGGTCCGATAGGACACATTCCGACGGATTCTCCGACCGTGTGTACAAGGGCTAAGAATGGTACAGAAAGTTGTGAGTAATCTTGAATATGAAAATTATTGGGTCCAGAAATCTCACAGACTTTCACACTCACTATTGTCACTCCTCAAGGTACATGGTGGTCTAGGATTTCTTGGCTCCCTGAAATATCACAGAGCATTCTGCCTAACACAGGTTTTAGACTGGTGCACTCATGACGGGAGTAAACGTTGGGTGTAATTAGAGGAAGGATCTCTACCCATCCCATAATGTGGAATCCCCTGGCTTAGAGAAGCTCTCCCGTCAACTATCAAATCCCATCTTATGGTGGGCTACACAGCCCAGCTCCAACTAACTGAAGTTATTCTCTCAGCTAATGTACAGTCATTCATGACTCTTCTCAGACTTTTGAACGAAATGGCCATTCCCGCCTTGACTCCTTCTTATCTCTTTCTGGATTCAAGTCCTTAGTGGACCTTCAGGGTATGGTTTATCATTCTTTAACCTTCTGGAAAGCCCTACAGCTAAGGTATTTCCTATTTAGCATGGGGACGCTTTCCTATCCACTCTCTCCCTTAACTGAAGCTCTGTACCTCTGGGACTCTGATTAGACGTGGTTTGTCAACATAGTACAAACTGCTTTCATTGTCCCTTCATAAAAGTTTCCCTCAAATATCTCCCTTTTGCTGGCAGTGTCACTCTCAGGAAGGCACATACATTTACATATTTTGATGCCGCTCAGTTCTGTGGCCTTTCATGGTCAAGGTGAGGGATCTGGTGCACAAAATTACTGATATGCAACTAGGAGAGGATTCAATGGCATACCTGCTCCATCTGTCTCCCTTGTCACCCTAGTGGTATGAATGATCTTTTATAAAGCACTTATTTAGTGCAGCAAAAGCATACATTCCTCTGTACTGGCAGCAGACAAGCTAACCAACTGTGCATGTGTGATTACACAACATTTCTGAAACCTCTGAAGAAATAATTACCTCTGCCAATGGTAAGAGGCCCAGTTACTTAGACTGTCTCCTACTCTCTCCTATTATTGCAGATACCTGGAATGTGACAGACATAACCTTCACTTTCATAACAAGCCTCTTCTGACTTTCTGGAATCAAGATAGTTGGTTTTTAATTGTTGTCATATAGATTACATTATCATCGCTTTTTGAATCCCTTTGTAGTCTGTTTGGTATTTAATACTGTAACTTTTTCTTGGTTACTTTATAGTTATACAAGGTATATTTTTGTATATGCTGCAATTGTTTGTCTCTCTTTTCTTTGTATTTGTAAAAACTTAAAATAAAAAAATAAAAAAATAATAAATTAATTCTGTTTAGGTAGAAAAACTTTAGAATTAAAAAAAAAATAAAAACAATAGAATGATGGTAATTTCCGCTTGGTCAGAATTTGTATACCTCGCTGTAAATGTCTAGCTATAGGTGATGAGATTTTATTCACACTTTGTAAAAGTGTTTCCTGTGCCTTTAATGTGGCTTGCTTTGTATAGTAGCAGAGTATAAATTTGTATATATTTGTTATTTATATAGGAAAAGAGAAGTAAGTGAAGATCTCCCTTTGGTATCTTATTTTGTTTTATTAATCATCAGTGTTTGCTATTTAATCTTGCACTGTACTAGTTTCATATCAGGAAATCCCATAGCACCTGTTTGCAAATGTTTGAAAATAATTTTGTGTGAGCATCTGCCGTATCTACAGTACCTTGGCCATGATCTGGGCATGTGGTTGAGGGATGTAAGAAAGAGTGAGGTAAGCGTAAGGCCCTGAAATAAAGTAGGATATTTGCCAAAATAAAATTTTAATGGATACCAGATTGCCTGACCAATAGATGTAAAACATTCTGAGCCTTTTAAGATTCATTTGAGGGTTTTATCATTAGAAAGAGGGGCTGTAAAGGTGATCCCCACGTAAGAAAACACATCAGGATTCCACATATATAGCAAGATAAATTACAAGTGAGTTTTAGTGTCTTGATCTACTTCCATGCCCAGAATTAGGGATGAGCAAACCTGGCAAAGTCTATTAAACCGTAGCATAGCGATGAACCGCATTAATGAATATATGAGCTGAATCTGCCCTTTTTTTTCCAAGGCCAATTTGCAAGCTTTTGTTAGCTGGGCATTGCAACATGAGACATTTACCAATGACACAAAAAAAAAAAAAAAAACATTTAGTGGGGAGAGAGTATTTAACCCCTTTACGACTGCCCAACACATATGTGAGGCAGTAAAATGGGGGATTTAAAGCTTACATGCTGCCTATATGCATTGCTGGGTGGCTGATGTTTATAAATGAGAGAGAACTCACTGCACACTCCCAACAAAAAAGTCTGAGCTTTTGGAGATAGCTCTTGGTCCAGGCTAAAGATCGGTAGCCAGTGGGACTGGCTTCCGATCATGTGACCACTATGACAAGGAAGTACCTTCAAAACACCAAACAGGACATACACTTACTCACATACAGTATACTCATACAGTATACTCATAGCAGCCCTTGCAATTCACAACAGTACTAGGGTGAAGTACAGTCTTTCAAAATATTGCTATACTAGTCCTTAAGAATTTTACTTGTGCATATTAATAAATACATTAAAACCATCCACCCCTGCTTCAAATTCCATAATGTTTTGCCATTACTACCTCACATGGTAAAGGATTGTACATCTTAATCTCTTTTACTGTAACAAACCACTTCCTCAATTGGATTATTTTTCCTAAGTTTCATGGTAAGATCTTCTACCCTTTTTATTAATTTAGCTACCTTTAAACCCATGTCCAAAACACCATTGTTTTTTTCTACAATATGATGTCCAACACCTGACCCAATATTTGGCCTTATCAGTTATTCATACAGAGACAATATGAACCTAGTATTACATGCTTTAACCACTTGAGCTCCAGAAGGTTTTACCTCCTTTATGACCAGAGCATTTTTTGCTATTCAGCACTGCACTACTGCTTGGTCTTGCAACATAGGGCTTTCTTTTGATCGTATTTGATCACCACTGTTTTTTTTTGCAATATAAATGAAAAAAAAAAAGATAATTTCTACATTCTGTTATAAAACACCTCTAATAAAAAATAAATAAATAAATAAATAAATTTAGGCCAAAATGTATTCTGCTGCATGTCTTTGGTAAAAAAAAAAATCCAATAAGTGTATATTTATTGTTTTTTCAAAAGTTATATTGAAAAAACTATGGTATATATACTGGAATTTTAGCAGCTATATTGCTATTCCGGTAATAGCTGTGATCAGCAATTTATAGTGGGACTGTGATAGTGTGAAGGGCAATCTGGCACTAGCTGATGCTCGCTGGGAGGTACGCTTACTAACTAACTGACACTGATAATAGAAGTGACACTAAGACAGTGGTCAGGGCTATTAATGTACACTGTCACTGTACTAATAACACTGTCTGGGAAGGGGTTAACATCTAGGGGCATTTAGAGGGTTAACCTGTGTGCCTAACAATATATAATATGCGTAGTGTATCAGGCTCACTGCTGTCTAACAACAAAATAGTGTCCTATATATAAAAAAAATAATAATAACACTTTGTGCAACTACAAACATAATAATGTGATAATATATCAATTCGTAAAAACAAGTGTCACATTTCATGCATAAAGTTCATATAGAAATAGTATAAACAACATGTTCAGCTTCTAAGTGCAGTTATTGAAAATTATGTCTCCAAAGTGCAATCTGTGCTCCATCATTCTTGTACCAATAATGTGCAGTTGTAGGCAATCAAATGCTGTGCTCCCCTCCTCATGTGCCCTCACTCACCAACTCCTAATAGGTATAGCGCTTATGAGTGTAAGGACAATCCTCAGATTCTTATGATGGGCAATCCTCAATTCTTCCGTATGTTCCAACAGAATAACAGATCTCTCATTTACGGTGTCATGCAAGGAGAATCAGGAGCTATCCGTAGCATAATTCCATTTTTATTAAAAAGCCTATTTTAAAAACAAATGTGACACACAAACTTTTTTTGTAAAATAGCATGTAACACTGCCTTGGAACACAACTTTGCAGCGTGCACTCTGAACACTGGACGTGATTTCACCGGAAAGTCCCACCTTATGCTTTTCGCTCCTCCCCCGGAGTGACATCAGAGGTTGGGAACATCGGTGATGCGTGGATCTTTTACCAAAGTGACTCCTCCTACTACTCCCATATTCCCACCCAGTACATGACTACATTGTAGTAATTAGGGCATATTTGTTGCTTTTACTCATCCCTTGTTAGAGTCCAGCGAAAAATTCTGCTTGTGATCATGTTATTTAACCTTGTCAACCTCACTACTCGTTAACAATCAGGAATTAACTGGAATTTGGGCGTATTTACTTATTTCTGCCTTAATAAAGCAGAGATTCTGCTTATATTCATCCAAAATCACCTTACAAATTTTTCCTACGAAATGCAGTCTCTGTAGATCCGAGGAGGACATGCAAGGAAAATAAAAAACAGCATTTTAGCTTGCCCATGATTGTATTATAAAATCAGCAGAGCTTCCCCTCATTTCAGTTCTACCCCTTAGATTTAGAGCGACTGCACTTTCAAGTGCACTTTCAGTGCAAAGTGGATTTGCCTTTCGTAAATAACCCCCTATGTAACCTTAACCTTACCCACCCAACTACTCATTAACAATAATTTTTCCATAAAAAAATGTCATGATCCAACAAATGATTTAACCCATACCACCTCCCTATTTAATCACTCTTACATTTTACATTAATTTCCACTTTTACAATAAAACATAATGAAACCTGTGGAATTATGTTGAATGATCCTAATGGCATGTATATATAATAACATTTTATTTTTTTATACCTTTTAAAATGTGCTTATTGCCAACCCCCAATAAATGCATGTTATATACATTAACTCTCAGATTTTTTGAAACCCCTATATTCTTGAAATGTATGAAAACATTAGTTGTTGATCTTATGATCTATATGAGTCATGTTTACCCCTATCAATTCTTATTATATCTATTTGTACTGTGTTCATGTGCATGCATGATTTCTGTTTTTCAAGCATGTTCATGTCCTCAGCCCTATAGGGTGTAATTAAAAGTTTTGGATAAAACAATTCATGTCTATTTCAACATTTAGACCTGCGGGCAGCATAGTACTGTAACTATGAATAAAAAAAGTTTCATTCTGTGAGACCGCCTGCTTGTTCTTTGTACCTTGGCAATGATTCTCTGCTTTATCTATTGAACAAACATTCAAATGAGTTGGAACCCTATTATGGTGCTTTCTGAAGTGTTCTGAGAAGCTATGATGATTAAAGCCCTTTCTGATGTTATTAATGTGTTCCCTTGGTCTTAATCTTAATTCACGGGTGATTCTGCCTACGTACTGCAACCCGCATGTACATTCCAACAGGTAATTACCGTGCATTATGTAATATGTGTTCCTAATTTTTTTCTTTATCTATCTGCCTGTTTACTCTACCTGCTTTGCAGGGAGAAGAAACAGCCGTATCATTGTTCATGTTTATATTTTTGTAAACACAGAACTCTGTGTGTGATTGGCCACAGCCGATCAGCTGATTTCAACCAAAGACATTGGCTGAAATCAGCTGCCAAACTCATGATGTGATAAATCAGAAGAAAGGCAACGACATAACATTATGTCGCCTAGCCTGGAGCTGCTGCCCACTCACAATACAACTACTGTGGGTGGGTGAAAAGTGATTAATCTCTTTTTCATATATAACCAACAATATGTTTATTTTGCAGCTGCCAATGCATTTTTACCATCCAGAATGTAAATGTATGTTTTCAAAAGAGCTGATAAAGTTAGATTTAGTTTAGTAACACTTTAACCACTTCAGCCCCAGACCAATTTTCAGCCTAAGGACCAGAGGTCTTTTTACAATTTCGCACTGCACTGCTTTAACTGGTAATTGCGCAGTCATCCAATGTTGTACCCAAACAAAATTTGCGTCCTTTTCTTCCCACAAATAGAGCTTTCTTTTGATGGTATTTGATTGCCTCTGCGATTTTTATTTTTTGCGATATAAATGGAAAAAGACCGAAAATTTTGAGAAAAAAAGATATTTTCTACTTTTTGTTATAAGAAAAATCTAATAAACTCAATTTTAGTCATACATTTAGGGCAAAATGTATTCAGCCACATGTCTTTAGTAAAAAAAAATGTCAATAAGCATATATTTATTGGTTTGCACAAAAGTTATAGCGTCTACAAACTAGAGTACATTTTCTGGAATTTACACAGCTTTTAATTTACGACTGCCTATCTCATTTCTTGAGGTGCTAAAATGGCAGGGCAGTACAAACCCCCCCCCCCCCCAAATGACCCCATTTTGGAAAGTAGACACCCCAGGGAAATTGCCGAGGGGCATGTTGAGCCCAATGAATATTTTTTTTGTCCCAAGCGATTGAATAATGACACAAAAAAATAAAATAAAAAAGTTTACAAAAAGTTGTCACTAAATGATATATTGCTCACACATGCCATAGTTATATGTGGAACTGCACCCCAAAATATATTTTGCTGCTTCTCCTGAGTACGGGGATACCACATATGTGGGACTTTTTGGGAGTCTAGCCACGTACGGCACCCCGAAAACCAATCACTGCCTTCAGGATTTCTAAGGGTGCAAATTTTTGATTCAACTCCTCACTACCTATCACAGTTTCGAAGGCCATAAAATGCCAAAATAACACAAAACCCCTCCAAATGACCCCATTTTGGAAAGTAGACACCCCAAGGAAATTGCTGAGGGGCATGTTGAGCCCATTGAATATTTGTTTTCTTTTGTCCCAAGTGATTGAATAATGACACAAAAAAAAATAAGAAAAAAGTTTACAAAAAGTTGTCACTAAATTATATATTGCTCACACATGCCATAGTTATATGTGGAATTGCACCCCAAAATATATTCTGCTGCTTCTCCTGAGTACGAGGATACCACATATGTGGGACTTTTTGGGAGTCTAGCTGCATACGGCACCCCGAAAACCAATCACTGCCTTCAGGGTTTCTAAGGGTGCACATTTTTGATTTCACTCCTCACTACCTATCACAGTTTCGAAGGCCATAAAATGCCAAAATAACACAAACCCCCCCCAAATGACCCCATTTTGGAAAGTAGACACCCCAAGCTATTTACTGAGAGGCATGTTGAGTCCATGAAATATTTTATATTTTGCCACAAGTTGCAGGAATATTCAATTTTTTTTTTTTTGCACAAAGTTGTCACTAAATGATATATTGCTCACACATGCTATGGGCATAAGTCAAATTACACCACAAAATAAATTCTGCTGCTTCTCCCGAGTACGGAGATACCACATGTGGGGGACTTTTTGGGAGCCTAGCCACGTACGGGACCCCGAAAACCAAGCACTGCCTTCAGGATTTAAATATAAAACGCTACCAAAAAAAAACTGTTAGCAATCGCAGGGATCAGGCCTGACTCTGCAAACGCTGCAGTTATGTGTTTAGTGTTTAGTGTTTTGTAAGTGACAGTGATCGATCGATACTGCACTTGGCTGGGCTGGGCGGAGGGGCAAAACGCAGGTGCTAGCAGGTATCTGGGCTGATCCTGCTAACAATGCGTTTTTTTGGAACCCTAAACTGCTGGGGACGTTAGTATAGATCTGATCAGATCAGATATTGATCTGTTCAGATTCTATACCACTATGGGAGGTTTATGCTTTGTGCGTGGGTGTTAGCGGTACTGGCATTAACCTAGCGCTGCATGGGGTGACGCAGACCCTGACCCTAAAACCTAATTGATATCACCCGCCGGGTGATCAGGGGGTTAAACCTTTATTGGGTAATAAATGGTGGGTGCCCTGATGCTATAAAAAGCAAACTAACCAGAGTCACCCGTAACACTTATACGGTGATCACTGGTGAAAGGGTTAACTAGGGGCAATCAGGGGGTTCAAATTTTTATTAGGTAGTATATGGGGGTCCCTGGCGCTATATAAAAACCTGACGAGGAACCTAAATAACTAACTGGCTAACCAGCGTCACCAGTGACACTTAGGCCGCGTACACACGAGAGGATTGTCCGTCCAACTTAGTCCGCTGAAACGTGTTTCAGCGGACAGTCCGCTCGTGTGTGGGCTTCAGCTGACTTTTTCAGTGGACAGTCTGGCGGACTAAGTCTTTCGGAATTTCCGTAATACAGTCCGTCCAACTTTGGTTTCAGCAGACAGTCCGCTCGTGAGTAGGCTAGTTGGACGGACTAAGTATGGCGCATGCTCAGAAAGGATTTACACGGCCGAAGGTTGCATTGCAGTGTATTGGACGTCATATTTCTAGTCCCGTCATACGTGCTGTACACGTCATCGTGCAAGCTTTCAGCGGACTGTCTGTTCATCATGTGTGGTCAAGTCCGTTCATTCAAAAGTAGGACGGACTGTCTGTCGGATTGTCTGACGGACTTAGTTGGACGGACAATCCTCTCGTGTGTACACGGCCTTATACTGTGATCGCTGGTGAAAGGGTTAACTAGGGGCAATAAGGGGGTTAAAACCATTATGGGGTAGTATATGGGGGTACCTAGCGCTATAGAAACCCGGCGGTCAACCTAAAAAAATAACTAGCTACCTAGTGACACTAGTGACACTAATGCAGCGATCAGAAAAATGATCGCTTAGTGACACTGGCAAAAGGGGGTGAAAGGGTTAACTAGGGGCAATCAGGGGGTTAAAACCATTATTGGGTAGTATATCGGGGTACCTAGCGCTATAAAACCTGGCGGTGAACCTAAAAAAATAACTAGCTACCTAGCGGCAGTAGCGACACTGATGCAGCGATCAGAAAAATTATCGCTTAGTGACGCTGGCAAAAGGGGGTGAAAGGGTTAACTAGGGGCAATCAGGGGGTTAAAACCATTATTGGGTAGTATATTGGGGTACCCAGCGCTATAAAAACCTGGCGGTGAACCTAAAAAAATAACTAGCTACCTAGCGACACTAGCGACACTAATGCAGCGATCAGAAAAATGATCGCTTAGTGACACTGGCAAAAGGGGGTGAAAGGGTTAACTCTAGGGGCAATCAGGGGGTTAAACCTTTATTGGGGGGTGGTAGGGGGCTACCCTGGACTTAACGCTAACTGCCCTGACAGTTTTTACTGTTACAACTGACTGAATGCAGTGATCAGTAAATAAATGATCACTGCAATCAGTGACACTGTGACTGGGGGGGGGGGAACGGGGGGCGATCGGGGGGGTGATCGGGGGGGTTTGT
This sequence comes from Lithobates pipiens, assembly GCF_037356315.1. Classification (NCBI taxonomy): domain Eukaryota; kingdom Metazoa; phylum Chordata; class Amphibia; order Anura; family Ranidae; genus Lithobates; species Lithobates pipiens. The sequence goes on along the minus strand of NW_027507696.1, from coordinate 23,657,751 downwards.
GTACCTATGTGTCCCTATGTGCTAGTGTAGTGTTGGTGCACACTTACTTTCACTTCTCCTCGTAGTCCGGTCAATAAGACCGCCCCGAGGAGAATGACATCACTTCCTCCCTGCCTGTGTTTACTATACACAGAGGGAGGAAGCTTCTCATTCTCCAGGAGAGATCGAGAGGGGATGGCCAGAAACCAACGGCCATCCCCTCATCCCGGATTGCTCCTGCACGGAAACGGACCGCCGCATCCAGCGGGAGGGGGTCCGATCGGACCCCCCACCCGCTGGAAGGCAAGCACGTACATGTACGTGCTTGTGCCTGTACATGCCATTGTGATGACGTACAATGGCATGCGGCAGTCCTTAAGTGGTTAACATTACCCTTACTGTCTCACAGTTGTAAAAAAATACCATTATACAATACCATTTTTTAATTCCTAAATATGTTGTTACAATGAGGAATGTAGTAGCTACAGTATGTTGTTTAAAGTAGGCCTTGAAAAACCTTCCTAAAATCAATAAGCCATTGTAAAATTTAAAAGTACTTCTTATGCCACGTACGCACGATCGTAATTCTCATCAGAAAAAGCTCTGATGGTTTTCCTGATGGAAGCAATTTGTCTCAAGCTGTCTTGCCTACACACGGTCACAACAAATTCCGATAGTTTATAACGCGGTCACGTACAACATGTACGATGTGACTAGAAAAAGGAAGTTCAATAGCCAGTAGCCAATAGCTTCTGTCTCGTAGTTGAATCTGAGCATGCATGATTTTTGGCGTGTCGGAATTGCATACACACGATCGGAATTACCGATAGAAAGTTTTTCCGCCAGGAAAATTGAGAACATGCTATCAATTTTTGGCTGGCGGAAATTTGGACAGCTAAATTCTGATGGAGCATACACGCGGTCGCATTTTCCGATGAAAAGCTCTCATCTGTCTTTTTCTGGCCGGAATTCCGATCGTGTGTACGTGGCATTAGTGTGATAAATTGGGATTAAAGCGGGGTTCCACCCTAAAGTTGAACTTCCGCTCATCGGAACCCTCCCACCCTCCGGTGTCACGTTTGGCACCTTTCAGGGAGGAGGGGGGTACAGATACCTGTCTAAGACAGGTATTTGCACCCACTTCCGGGCATAGACTCCCACGAGAGTCTATGCCTCTTCCTGTCCCGGCGCGCTGTCTGCTGGGACACACACGGGTCCCAGAGACCATTCCTATTGCGTTGCGTGACACAGTAGGGAACCAGGAAGTGAAGCCGCAAAGCTTCACTTCCTGATTCCCTCAACCAGAATGGCAGCGGCAGCAGCAGAGAGCCGAGCGATCGATCAGCCTCGGCTGATGACATCGCTGGACCCTGGGACAGGTGAGTGTCCATTTATTAAAAGTCAGCAGCTGTAGTATTTATAGCTGCTGGCTTTTAATAATTTTTTCCAGTGAAATCCCTCTTTAACAATTCAATTTAAAATGCATATTATGTTAAGTTCTATATCAATCTAAATTTTTTGATTTAGCATGCATGAGATTTAAAAGTATAATGCATGCATGCAGAGTTTTTCAGTGTGTTCTTCTAAATTCTAATTGAATATTCACGCTTTCTCATAAAAGTAAAGTGTATTAAACCCAAAAACAAAAAACAAATGTTATAGTAAAGGTATTTTTTTAAATGAACAAACATGGCATACTTACCTACTCTGTGGGATGGTTTTGCACAGAACAGCCCTGATCCTCCTTTTTGGAGGTCTCCCGCCAGTGTTCTTGGCTCCTCCCCCCTGCTGAGAAGCCAATGGCTCCCAATGCTGCCCCTGAGCCAGTGAGTAGAGAGAGAGCAGTAATGCTGCTCTCGTGCATTGTTGGATCCATATTGAGCTTGGGTAAGTATAAGGGGTGGGCTAGGGCAGGAGCGTCACACAGAAGGTTTTTTACCTTAATGGATAGAATGCATTAGGTTCAAGAATCTTTTGACTTTAGAACCACTTTATTTTATGACAGATTACCAATCCTCAAATGTAGTGGCCCCATTAGTGTCTTTTTCATTTGTTTTGACCTGGTGATCTGGCCAGTAATAACTTCTGTGTTAGAGTGCCTCTACTCTTAATGGAGGAGCAATGGAGACACCTTTGGACTGCAGCATTGTCAGCCTGTGAAGAAGGTAGTTTTACCCAATCTGCACTAGCAGATTTAGATTTACTTGACTAACAAATTAAAACTACACTAAAGGCTCATGCACACAGAACTTTTTTACAACTGCTGTTAGGGTTTTTTATGAACTGTCTCTGAACGCCCCTCCATCTTAGCCTATGTGTCCAGGACTATAACAAGCGTTTAGCCACGTTTGGGCGTTTTTAGACGTTTCTACATTATAGGGAGTGTTTTTACTAAACAAATGCCAAAAAAACCCTAATGCCAAAAAATAAGATAAAATACCCATAAATGCTATTCAAAAACGCTGCTAACAGCACGTTTTTAATGTTGCTTTTTCCTGGCAGCAGCTATGCCATTTTTAAACATCCCATGTGCATGAGGCCTAAACAATATACTTATTGTCCAAAAAAGAAGCCATACACATCCACTACTTAATGGCCCTGTTTTATTTTTCATAAAACCTTTTCTTACTGTTCTTTTCTGTCTCTTGTAACATTATTATTATTATTATTATTATTATTATACAGGTTTTATATAGCGCCAACAGTTTGCTCAGCGCTTTACAACATGAGGGCAGACATTACAGTTACTTTACAATTTGGTACAAGAGGAATCAGAGGGCCCTGCTCCTTAGAGTTTACAATCTAAAAAGGAAGGGGTAATTGATACAAAAGGTAATAGCTGTGGGGGGATGAGCTGATGGAAGTTAAACAGTACATATTTCACATTATACAAAAAAATCGGGTCATCTTTAAATTTTTTTTTGTTTGGGGGTTCTGAGTAATTTTCTAGCAAAAAAAATATTATTACATGTAGGAGAGAAGTGTCAGCATTGGCCTCGGTAGCAAGGGGTAATTTACAAATAATTATATATTGTTTTTAAGGTAATTTACTATTTTTTCAAAAACTGTACTCAAGCAGGTGGCTTAACAGACAAATTACTGAAGTTATAAATTCAAACCAGTAATTTCACAATAAATAAATAATACATTATTATCTTATAACATATATAGCATAATATATGATTTTATCTTGATTATAACAGTATCTTTTCATCCATCTTGAGCTCCAAAACCTTTCCTTTTCATGCTCACTTACTTTTGTTTGGAATGAGCAGTGCACATAAGTTGCAGTCATGAGCAGCGCCCTATGCACATTGCAAATCCCATAATCCATATTCTTTAGTCCATCTCAGAAAGCAAGCAAGAGAGGGTGGCTACATTACTACATGGGAAACGACCATGGAGAATGAACAAGGCCACCCTCTACCAGGAAGTCAGATTACAGCAGCAAAAAAAATGAATTTGGAGATCTGTAAGGAGGCTGAAAGAATTAGAAGGTACTTTTTTGAGTTAAGAATATATACTTGTATAGAATATAGATCATAGCTGCCCCACCTCTCCAGTACCTTCTCAGCCAATAGAAACATGTCTGTGTATACTGTGTACATGTATGTGTATTCTGTGTGATTGTATACTGTGTGTGTGTGTGTGTTTGTGTATACTGTGTGGCCTCATAATCTCGGATTGCCTGGGGGCCCCATAATCTCCTATTGCCCGGGGGCCCCATGAGTTGTCAGTCCGCCCCTGCATCTATGTAGCTGATTGAAAAGTCCCAGTATAATGCAAACCTATTCAATAATTTGACTTTCAGTAAAAGTGCAGAGCAGGTTTACAGCACAGCACTGCACAGTGAGGAAGGCACAGCAGTCGGGGCTCAGTTTGAGAAAGAAGATAAAGTGTGGATGGTAGGTAGAGCAGCCAGGACTAACAGTAGAAGAACACACAGCCTGACATCCATCCTCTAACATGTTTAGTCTGCCCTGGGGAGAGCTCTGTGTCTGCTGAGCAGGAAGAAGTTACTGGGGCTGCACTGTGTTGCCTTGCTTGCTCTGCCCACCCAAGCTGTCACACTTACTATAACAGCTACTATAACAGCTGATTGGACAGACTAACAGGAAACCAACACAGGACGAGAGCAAGTTAGTCCTTCCTATAAGGGGGCATGGATACTGCCATAGAAAGGGGCTGTCAATAGGTATGAAAGCATCCTCAGCTTGGAGCATGGTGGTGGATAGATTCTTCTCCATGGTCCCAACCTAATGCCCCCTCCCACAATCCACCCAGGGCAGCCGCCCCTCTTGCCCCCCTTTCCCCCCCACTTGTACCGACCCTGCTGACACCAATTATCATTTTATCTATTTTTAAGGGGACGTTCTTCCCCCTGACCACCCGCTAATGTACCCATAGTAATTACGATCAGAGTTTCCTAAAGATACAACACAAAAAGGCACCGTTCTAATCAATGAGGCGAAGATGCTACTCAGTAAAGGTCAGCTTTCCCAGGTGCCCAGGCTCAGATGTCCTCCTGTACATCCATATAGCATAGCTCAAACAAAAAAATAAATGGAGAGCCAGCCACTCTGAAATACCTTCAGAAGGTTTCCTAAAGCTAATTATTTCAAGGGTTCCTCATTGTTTAAAAGGTTGAGAAAGGCTTGTCTAGATATTAGCTCAGCTGAAGAGGATGATCAGCTAGTTGGGCCTCTGATCCTTCCCTTCAGCATGGACACTATTCAGCCTTACTGCATTCTATGCATTAAGGTAAAGTAACTTTCAGTAGCTGTTCCTCCCCTCTACTCCCTACATTTGATCCAGCGATGGGCCTGTCTGCGACAGCATTACTCTTTCTCCCTGGTCTCTTAGGGCAGATTGATAGCAATGGGAGCCTGTTGCTATGAGTCAGATCCAGTGAGGAATAAGCAGGAGGCGGGGCTGAGCATTGCTGTGTATGCCTATAGATGCACACTGCACGGCTCAGGAGAAAGCCTGTATGCGTGTCACCATAGGAAGAACGCTGGTAAGGGAACCCAGAAGTAGAGGTTTGGGGCCACTCTGTGCAATACCCTTCCACAGAGCAAGTAAGTATAACATGTTTATAATTTTAGTTAAAAAAAAGTTTATGGTTTCAATTTTACCCATTATTTATGTGCAGCTTTCCATATCAGGTGACCAGGAGTTATGGCTTAATGCATCCCCTGTTTAGTTCACACACATATTTTACCCATGAAAAAAGGCTGACCGTGTGTTCATGTCACATGCTGAGAGTTTCAGTGAGAACATCCTCATTTTCCTCTCTGACAACAATAATTTTCTACGAAACAAAGTTTGTTCTCCAGCACTGTCACACACACTTTTCAAATGAAAAAAGGCCACTTGTTTATGACACACAGCATTTCATCAAACTATATGTAATTCTTTTAAGGTTTACATGTGCCCTTATGAATGTGATTGTCTCAGGGTCAGGCTGTGTAGATGTTTTTTTTTGTTCGCTTTAAAAGAGTATTGGCATTGCCATGCGATTTTAGTCAAATATAGGTCAGAAGTACTTCAGCTACAGGTCAAATGCATTTTTCAATGAATCCATTGCAAATTGAGGTCAAACTGATGGCATAAACACAAGCCCAAAGCTTAATGACACGGGCCCTCAGAAATACTGTTAGTGTTTGGCAATTAATTCAGCTTATTCCTTGCAGATCTGCTACTACTCTTTGTTGAAATATTGTAAAATTGTATTGTAAAGTACTGCAACATCTTTTTCACAAACCTAAGTCTTCCATGTCCAAATATTAAGGCCTTGTATATAAGGGTCTGCGTTTGTATAAGACTAGGTTCACACCTGTGCGGGTCGGGAACCTGTGCAAATTCACACATGTTCCCAACTTGCAGGTAAAATATGTTCCTCTTTAGCAGACTGGGTTCCATTAATTCACATGTTCAGGTGTGTGACACTGCATGGTGCCGCAGCACCATGCGGTTTTGTGCGGCCACCATGCGGTTTTGTGTGACTACTTTTTTTAAAATAGAGTCTGGGGCTTTTTCGCTGAGTTGCCCGCAGGTACCGCAGCACATTTAAATGAACGAACTGCTGTACCCGTACAAATGCGCCACTAGGGATCAGCACAGACCCCTTTAACCACTTCCCACCCGGCCAATGCATATATACGGCCAGGTGGGAGCCGTCTAATCCTGATAGGACGTTCAGGAACGTCATTCAGGAGTAGCGGGATCGCGCGCGCGCGCCCGCGCAGCGGCGCGATCCCGATGTGCTCGTGTCACCCGGACACGGCACATCTCAGATCGGCAGGAGGGCTCTGTGATTGGCCCTCCTGATCACATGACGGCCGTGTCCAATCACGGCCGTCATGTGATGTAAACAAACAGCCAGTTGCTAGGCAATCGGCTCTCCTCTCCTCACACGGAAGTCACCGCTGAGGAGAGGAGAGCAGAACGCTGCAGCCGGCTGATGATCAGTGAGTATGGGCTGCTTTTTACAGCTTTTTACTCACTGATCATCAGTGTAGTGTAAACACACAACACACCACACAGTACAAACACAGTCCCCACATATGTCCCCAAAACACACATGTCCCCAAAACATACATGTCCCCAAATAATAAAAACACATGTCCCTAATAATAAAAACATGTCCCCCACATATGTCCCACTAAAATCACATGTCCCAATGATTATCTGCACACATATGTACGTGATCACCTGCACACATATGTACATGATCATTTGCGTACATATGTCCGTGATCACACAAACCAATTATTATACACTTAACGGAATTTTTTTTACCAAAAACATGTAGCAGAATACATTTTGGCTTAAATTTATGACAAAATTTGATTTTATTGGATTTCTTTTCAAATAGAAAAAAGAAAATATTGTTTTTTTCCCAAATTTCCGCTTTTTTTGCGCTTATATCGCAAAAAAAAAAAAACGGAGTCGTGAATAAATACCACCAAAATAAAGCTCTATTTGTGCGAACAAAATGATAACAATTTCATTTGGGTACAGTGTAGCATGACCGCGCAATTGTCACTGAAAGCGCTAGAGCGATGAAAGCTGAAAATTGGGCTGGGAAGGAAGGGGGTGAAAGTGCCCTGTATTGAAGTGGTTAACTCTTCTCCCCACAACTTTCTGGATTCCTAATCATGCCTAGGGAAGTTTCTCTACTTCCTTCTCTTAGTGGATCAGAAAGGACACACCTAATGATGCAGAGGTGGCCGGACCAGTGATCTGCAGGCAGGTGAGAGGGTTCTTTACTGTCAGAACCAGCATGTGGGCAGCTTGGACAGAGCCTAATAGGATGTAGCATCTCCAAAGGACCAAACTACTGTGGGGAGCACCTCCCTGATTGCGATGAGAGTATTGCTGTTCCACAGGGGTAGATCTTTGTCCTTGGTTTTCTCCAGCTGTTTGCCTGTGTTAGCAGAGCTGCCCAGTACTTCACTGTGAGGAACATTGTTTTTGAGGATAATCACAAGTTGTTTTTTGTTTTTGTTTTGTTTTTTTACTGAATTAGTGATTTTCAGCTTGACTGCCTGTTATTATAATCTGATATAGTCTATGCAATGCAGCCACTTGTTACCCTGAATGAGCAATGGAGACTATTCTGCGAAAAGTCTATGTTTGTGAAGCTTTCATTAATCTGCAGTGTATGCATGATTTTTGCTATCCTGAGTTTTGTTCATGTGACCTTGTTCCTGCATTGGAGCACATGTAATATAACTAGCGAAAGTGAGAATTCCAGATTTTTTTAGCACTTGTTAGTAAATTGTTCACATATACTACTATACCTGTGTCTACATGCATTGTGCGTGCATAGAAAATACTATGAAAATACATTCATTGTTCGGCCTGCTCCACAGACACAATAGTGTCCACAGTTATGGTTTACTTAATTAGGCACACACCAGTTTTCATTATAAAAGAAAAGGTAGTTCTTGTGCTGACCTTGGTAATATATATATATATATATATATATATATATATATATATATATATATATATATAGTCCACAGGGTTCGATATTGAGTTGGCCCACCCTTTGCAGCTATAACAGCTTCAACTCTTCTGGGTTGACTGTCCACAAGGTTCAGGAGTGTCTATGGGAATGTTTGACCATTCTTCCAGAAGAGCATTTGTGGGGTCAGATACTGATGTGAACGAGAAGGCCTGGCTTGCAGTCTCCACTCTAATTCTTCCCAAAGGGGCTGAGGTGCAGGCCAATCAAGTTCCTCCACCCAAAACTCACTTATCCATGTCTTTATGGAACTTGCTTTGTGCACTGGTGTGCAGTGATGTTGGGACGGAAAGAGACCATCCACAAACTGTTCCCATAAAGTTAGGCGCATGAAATTGTACAAAATGTCTTGGTATGCTGACGCCTTAAGAGTTCCCTGGAAATAGGGGTCAAGCCCAACCCCTGAAAAACAATCCCACACCATAACCCCTCCTAAACCAAATGATTTGGACCAGTGCAAGATCTATAAAGACATGGATGAGCAAGTTTGGGGTGGAGGAAATTGACTGGCCTGACCTCAACCTGATAAAACATCTTTGGGATGAATAAGAGCAAAGACTGCGAGCCAGGCCTTCTCATCCAACATCAGTGTCTGGCCTCACAAATGCGCTTCTGGAAGATCGGTCAAACAATCCCATAAACAAACTCTTAAACTTTGTGGACAGCCTTCCCAGAAGAGTTGAAGCTGTTATAGCTGCAAATGATGGGCCAACTTAACCAATTAAGGACCGGGCCTCTTTCTGAGATTTGTTGTTACAATTGAAAACATTTTTTTTTTTGCTATAAAATTACATAGAACTCCAAACATTATACATTTTTTTTCTAACTCAATAGAGAATAAAAAGGCGGTCTTTGCAATACTTTCTGTCACACCGTATTTGGGCAGTGGTCTTACAGGCGTACTTTTTTTGGAAAAAAAAAAAATTTTGAATTAAAAAATAAAACAGTAAAGTTAGCCCAATTTTTTCATATTGTGAAAGATAATGTTACGCTGACTAAATTGATATCCAACATGGCATGCTTAAAAATTGCACCCGCTTGTGGAATGGTGACAAACGTTTACCCTTAAAAGGTGACGTTTAAAAAAATCTTAAGGTTGCATGTTTTGAGTTACAGAGGAGGCCTAGGGCTAGAATTATTGCTCTCGCTCTACTAATCGTGGCGATACCTCACATGTGTGGTTTGAAAATTGTTTTCATATGCTGGCGCTAGTCACGTATGCGTTCACTTCTGCACGTGAGCTCGAAGGGACGGGGTGCGTTTACATTTTTTTTACCTTTTATGTATTACTTACGGTTTTAAAAAAAAAATGTGCCACTTTTATTCCTATTACAAGGAATGCAAACATCCCTTGTAATAGAAAAAAAGCATGACGGGACCTCTTAACTATGAGATCTGGGGTCAAAAAGACCTCAGATCTCATATTTACTCTAAAATGCAATAAAAAATAAATAAAAAAAATTGTCATTTAAAAAAATACAAAAAAAAAAATGTCCCTTTAAGAGCTATGGGCGGAAGTGATGTTGTGACATCGCTTCTGCCCTGCAATAATATGGGGATGGGTGGGGGCCATCTTCCCTTCACTCGTCTCCATATCAGGCTAGGGAAAACATCCGATTGCCTCCGCCGCTGCCGATGGCTCCCGTAAGCGGTGGAGGGCACCGTAGCATGGCAGGAGGGGGGCCCCTCTCCCGCCACCTATAAAAGTGATCTCGCGGCGAATCAACCGCAGAGACCACTTTTATCTGAAGGCGGACCACCCGCTGAAGAAGAGGATACTGGGATTATGGCAGCTAGCTGCTGCCATAACAACGATATTCCTCTTCCTCTTTAAAGTACCGATGTATAGGGACGGTGGGCAGTCCGGAAGTGGTTAATATTGAACCCTATGGACTAAGACAGGGATGCCATTAAAGTTCATGTGCGTGTAAAGGCAAGCGTCCCAATACTTTTGGTAATATAGTGTATATATGATGGACTGCTACAACTCATGCAACCCAGACACTGGGCCAGTACCAAATCGCAAAAACAAAACAAGTACGCTGGCCCTTTAAATAATGTAAACAAATTATTATGCAATATATGGAATTATAAATTCAGTGCAAAAATAAGCAAACAGTGTACAAAATAAGCAAAAGCTTCTTGCCTGGAGATGGAGTTTATGCAATTTTGATCTCTGTAATTGGGATCAATACTGTGTGGTAAGAGGCCTCTGAAGGAGCACTGTTGAGCACCTGAGCACTTTTTAAAAGAACTTTTCCAGCACTGAGCACTTTAATCATCATCAACCGCACAAGGACTTTGCATTATAACAAGGAACTATTTGTGCTGATCTTTTTATTAACTTAACATTTATGTGCATATTATTGACTTTATTTACTGTTTTGTTTTTTTTCTTGCACTTTTGCATTTATTTGCACATTTAGAATTTTGTACACTGTTTATTTTTAAACTGAATTTATGATTCTGTATATATTTGTTCACATTATTTACTGGGATTTTTTATCTGCGAGCAGTATTATCAATTTAGTGCTATTCCAAAAAATAAGGCAACAGAATCATATTAGATTTTTTTTTTTTGACTGGAAATTCCCCTAAACTGTCCTTTAACAAAGAAATTACAGACACCCACAAAAAACAAAACAAAAAAACAAAAAAAATAACATTTATAAGAGCAGTATCTTGCCAGAAGCAATGTTTAAACATTGACATGCAGTAGACAGGAAGTAGCTGCCAATGTCCTTTTTAGCAGCCCACACAACAGTAGAGTGCTGGTCTACATACTTCACAGCAGTTCTGTACAAGAAACCATGGCCACAGGAAATGGACGTATTACAGAATTGCTTCTTGTGGTTTGGTAACCTGTAGACCTAGACAGAAAGATGAAGATTTCCCAATACGCTTCTCATCATGAGTGAGCATGTATACCGTACACTAAAATATAAAGTTGCATTACGTGCCTGTAAAAGAAAATATTTAAAGTATTTTTTTTATAGTTTGGAAAGGTATTAAAGGAGAAGTATAGCCAAAACTCTTTTGGTTATACTTTTCCTATGTATCATATGAGTGCAGAATGAAATGCTCTCCTGCGACCAGTTTTCAGCCAACAGTGGGCTAAAGTGCACTCCCTAAATGCAAGAGAAATGCCCTGCTGTGTAGCAGACTCTCAGGGGTGGCATATTTTTGCATGCGTGGAACTGCATGGTGCCACAGCGGTGCAATTTTCAAAAAGGTTCCTGGACTTCTTTCTCCGTGTTTATTCAGGTAGGGCGGCCCACTGAAATTACAGTGTGAGCGTTTTCGGCACCAAATAGTATGAACATTACCCTAAAACATTCTACCATTTATTTTAAATTACTCCTAACAATGTAAGTGCACTTCCTGGTATGTGAATGTGCCAAGGCACTCCTGTACCCACAGCTTTATGGCTGTATATCTGCAGTGTGTTTTCTACAGCACTACTGCCTCTAACTGCTAGTCTCAAGCAACTTGGAGTTATATTTGGTGATGTAATGGGGAAAAAATCAGCTGCAGACAGATCACAGGCAATATTGGTGACCAGTCCTTTGCCTCTGCCTGCCTTTTTTGGGCAAACATTTTAGAATTCAGTAATATTATACAGCGTAGCTACTGATTTAGCTTTTTTTCAGATATCGCAGCTATCAGTAATGGAGACTGAACTTCAGAATCTGAGAGCATGGTATGTTTCCAAGGATAATCATCCATGGAATCATGTGTGACACATCATCAGCCACCTGCCAAATCCAGGGACGTTTCTACCACGAGACAAACAAGGCGTTTGCCTTGAGTGCCATTTTTCGGGGGGGGGGGGGGGTGGCACCACCCCAGGCAGAAGAGACAAGTAGCTCCAATACAGGGGGTGCAAGGGGGGGCAGTTGGTCTTGGCTGGGTTCCGGCATGCTTGGTTGGGCTCGGAGACAAGAGACGAGTAGCTCCAATACAGGGGGTGCAAGGGGGGGCAGTTGGTCTTGGCTGGGTTCCGGCATGCTTGGTTGGGCTCGGGTAGGGTGGGGCAGTCTCGATCGACTGGGCTCGGGGGGGGGGGGCCTGCAGTGATGTAATGGACTCCTATAGAAAATCATTATATGGAGCAAACTGGGGAAGTAGCAATCTCTGATCTGCCATCACCTATTCCAGAGGAAGGATCATCTTCACCAACAGGACCCTACCGAGCTGGGACCTCCTCCTGGTTACCTGGCGATCTTCTCTCTTCCCCTGTGTGACAGGCGAGGCCTTGCATGTCTCCTCACCTATTTCACCAACCAGTATTAACCCTCCACTGATTTCCAGATACACAGAGAGTGGCTAACCTCTTATTGGCTGATGGCCACGGAGCAGAGTCATAAACAGTGGGTGTCAGTGAGAAGAATGCTCCTTACATGATGATCAATGGTAACTTGTTAATTCCTCAAGGAACCCCATGGTGGAGCATGGCTGTCCTAGAGATGTCCACAGTCTCTGACCATCTCCTGTATCATGTCTACAGTCTCTGACCATCTCCTTTATCCTGTCCGTAGTCTCTGACCATCTGCTGTATCCTGTCCGCCGTCTCTAACCATCTCATGTATCCTGTCAGCAGTCTCTGACCATCTCCTGTATCCTGTCCGTAATCTGTGACCATCTCCTGTATCTTGTCCGCAGTCTCTTACCATGTCTTGTATCCTGTCCGCAGTCTCTAACCATCTCTTGTATTATGTCCACAGTCTCTGAGCAACTCCTGAGGTGGAGCTCTAATAGGAAGAGGTGAAGCCTAAATAAGAAGGGGTGGGGTATACAGATGAAGGGGTGGATCTTAAACAGGAAGGGGTGGGACAACATTAGATGGGGGGGACGCCCGATTTTAGTCTTGCTAGGGCAACAAAAAACTAAAATACACCACTGGCTGTGGCAGATAAGAAGCCATCTGCATCACTAATTAACACATATAGCATAATTAATAATTTGATAGCAGGCATCAGTGATGGAGACTTCACATTTATCATCTGTGGTCATAATAGGTTTTCATGGATCACATTGACACTGCTGCAAATCACATGTTTTTTAGCATGAAATTTCTAGTCAAGTAGTGAGCATGTTTGCCTCCATCTTCTTAGGCCGAGGCACTACATTTCACTTGTATATACAACCAGTAGAGCTCACAGAAAAATATGTAAAAATAAAATTAAAATATGTCCCTATGAGGGGATAAAAAAAATCATAAATAATATACTAGTTTCATAATAAGCAACGATAAATAGATTAATAATCATAGCATAATTAATCATAAATTCGGAAGTAACAAATACAGTGGCATTAAAGTGCAAATAGTAATGATATACTGTAAATCAAAACTGATAAGTACATTGGTGTTAGTGAGAACCGAACAAGGAAAGTCCATAAACGTGTCCATCAGTTGCCATTCAGAAAGCCATAGGGAAAAAAATAAATTCCCACATGCCATGATGAAACACTGCTTCGTGGATAGCCAAGGTGACACCTCTCACTCTCATACAAGGCTTACCAGATTTCATGTGACCCTCACCAAGCACTTTTTATAAAATAGATCTTTCACAGGGAGAAAGGACAATCTTCTCACACAATCTGTTACTTCATAATGCCCAAAGATATCATAATAACCAAGCAAAAAACTCCTCCACAGCTTGTTGAAAACTTCTCAGCACCACTGGAGGCTCTGAGATGAGCAGAGGAGCGCTGATCATTGCCAGCTCTGCCTGGTTCTTCAGGTTCTTCCTGCCAGCTGATGAAGTGCATTTATTATACACATGAGCACAAAGTTTCTAATTTTTTTACTACATTTCACTTGGTTTGCTTCGTTCTTCTATATCTTTCAATCACCTACTGTCTTGCTAGTCAGCATGAAACACAGTTCTTCCTGTCAGTGGTGTGTTAAGTGACAGTAGCTGCTGCACTGCACTGCCTTGTGCTTCAGCAGGAAAAAAACTTTAAAGGAATATACAGTATCAGTATTTTAAACATCATAGAAGTTTAGGAATCAGAAAACAAACAGTAAATAAAAATAGTATTTTTTTTTTTTTTTACTTAAGGCTATTTTAATCTATAATATAATTTAAATAAGGCTTTAATATAATGTAATATTCCACCCTACCCTGGTTTTAAATGTGTTCTTCTTTGATTGTACAGGTTGCTGGACAGACTTGTTGCTATCTGGTCGTGAATATTGCTCGGTACTATGGCTGACGGTACAAATCATTTACCCTACTTCTTTGGGAACATAACACGTGAAGAAGCTGAAGATTACCTAAAGCAAAGTGGACTGAGTGATGGCTTATATTTATTGCGTCAAAGCCGAAGCTATCTTGGAGGCTATGCTCTTTCGGTGGCCCATGGACGAAGGTATTACCACTATACAATTGAAAGAGAATTAAGTGGAACATATGCAATCTCTGGTGGCATTTCTCATAACTCTCCTGTTGAGCTTATCAATTATCATGTTCATGAAAATAGTGGACTTGTCTGCTTGTTGAAGAAACCTTGCAGTCGTCCCCCTGGTGTTCAGCCCAAAATAGGACCCTTTGAAGACCTCAAAGAGAATCTCATCAGAGACTATGTGCGACAAACATGGAATTTACAGGTAAAGATATACTTTCATTTATCATGCAGTATGAGGATTATGTAATATGAAGAGCAATAAACAATCTTGAGCAGTAACCCACAGCAACCAATTACATTTTATCTTCTGTCATAGCTTTAACCAATCAGAACAAGGGAATATGGTTGTTTATATTTTCCTTTTGCTATTATTAGTAGGTATCTGGACATTTTAATTCTAACATCATCTGCGCCTATTTCAAATAGCAACGTTTGTCATCTATTTGTGTTATTTTTTTCTGATAGAGTGGAGAGGGCTAGATCCCCCACCAATTTATGATTGCTCTCTCTTGCTCCATTGGGAAAATTTTACTCCACTTCCTGTCCTGGTGACAGGGGATCAGTAAGACAGGAAGACATGATAAAACTCACAATGGAGTAAAAAGTCCTGATAGTCTCTCAACTTTTAGTACCAAGCTGTGTAAGCCATACACTCCTGTGTAAGCCACACACTCCTATATACTTCCATATAACACAAGCTACATGGTTCCAAGTAGTCTGAACCACTATGGCCATGTTACCTGAAATGTGCTATACTAGCTAAGCCAGATATGCAGTATCACTTAAAGTGTTACTAAACCCACAACAGTAAAATCAGACAGTATTATGCAGTAAAGCATGCTTGTTATACTCACTGTGGAACCTAAGGGGTAAATCTTGTGCATTGTGTTAAAAAGGCTGGTTGATCCTGTCTTTTCTGATCCTCCCCATCTTTCACTATCCCCGATCCATCTCCTGATAAAACAGAGCATGGGGGTACTCTGCACATGCTCAGTTTGGTTTGTATTGCTAGAGAGTTTTATTTTCTTTGGAGAGTTCATGTGATCAGCACAAGGCCAATCAGCACTGTACAGAAAGTGGGTCATGGGCCATGCAGCCTCATAGGACAGTCAGAATAGAATGAAAATACCTCCTACAAGCTTTGAGGCACTGCTATAAGTCACAAGACTGCTATATACTGCTGATGAGAAAATATATTTAGCAGTTTATATTTAATAAAATAACTGAATTTCTGAGATATAGTGAATCCAGGATCCTGGGTTTAGTAACACTTTAAAGGAGAAGTACAGCCAAAGCTTATTTGGCTGTACTTCTCCCATGGATTACAGGAGCGCAGTTTGGTTTGCACTCCTGTGACCCGTTTTCAGCAGAGAGCGGGCTGAAGTCTGCTCTCTGCTGATGTCACAAAAGTATGTCCAAGCTCCACGTTATCATGACCACAGAGTCTGGATCTGCCAGATCCCTGGACCGACACCGGGCTCAGCCTCTCAGCAAGCCGCTAAGAGCCTGAACTGGCCGGTCCTGCTCCCTGCTCTGCCCCCTCCTCGCTTCAATGAGTGAGGAGTGGGCAAAACAGAAAGCTGTGGCCAACAGTCTACAGCTCTCTGCTCATGGAGCCCTGAGAACCAAGAAATTGGCAGTGTTCGATCGCTCAATTTTTAGTGTAGGGGCGCCAGGGGACAGATGCAGCATCGGACCAATGGTAGGTAAGTGTGAATCTTAAAAAAAAACAGAGACCCATTCTTCTCTTTTAAGCTGAACAATGTCATGTTGTATAACCAATGTCATGATTTATCAGCCACACGCTGCCATTTTGCTGAAGCCAAAATAATGTTAAATGGTCTAAAGAAGAGGTTTTAAAGGGGTTATATCAAGCTAACTACATCCCACTCGTAAATGAAATCAAAGCACTACTAGGGAGGATGAATAAAGGAACAATAACATGGATGGGAAGAGTTAATGTGTTGAAGATGGTGGTACTACCAAAAATTACATATAAAATTCAAATGCTTCTGATAAATATTCCAAATAGCTTCTTTAAAATAATAAGAACTTTATTTTTAAAATTTATATGGCAAAATAAAAAACCTAGGATAAAATATAATTTATTAACCAGAAAAAAAAACAGGGGTGGAATGGCACTACCAGACACATATAGATATTATTTTGCAATTATTTGAGCGAGACTGGTCGAATGGACAAATCTAAGCACTAAAAAGAAATGGGTAAAAATGGAGGAGACACTCAATGGTTCACAATTACAAAAAAATATTTGGATTCCACCAAAATTTAGATCAATTAGCAGTAGGACGCACTAAATCACTTTAACGGCACTGAAAAAATGGGATACAATACAGCGGAAAAATAAATGGGTATATAACTCACCACTAATCCCTCTAGAGGGTTCGATTTTTTTTACCCCAGGATACGGCACACAATTAGGGAAACAAATGAAGGATTTACAAATAAAAGATATCACGCGGGATGTGAAATTAATGTTAAAACAAGACTTAATTAAGAAGCATAGTTGGCAAACCTTAAGGGATTTGGAATACCTACAGATTCAAAATTTTATCAATTCTATCCCAAAACCAATAAGAAATGAAAATTAGACATGTGCAAAAGGAAAAAATTCATTTAGTTTACTTTCGTTTTAATTTGTTAATTCATTAATTTCGTTTAGTTATATTCGTTAACTTCCTTAAATTCGTTTTCGGATTTCGTTTAGTTTTCTACCGAATTCGAAAAATCGGCCACATTCAAAAATATTTCTACTGGATTCGAAAATATTTCTACTGGATTCGAAAATATTTCTACTGGATTCGAAAATATTTCTACTGGATTCTAAATGATTTCAACAAAATCGGGTCGCAAAATGTCATTCTCTGCTCTAATAACTAATAACATTTTGCGACCCGATTTTGGGGCCACATATCTCGGGGTAACTTATAGTTAGAAACCCCAAATTTGGTATGCAAACACAATAATACTAGCACTACAATATATCCAAATTTGAAGTGTCTAGCACCAAGTGACCCCGAGATACATGGCCCTAAAGTCGGGTCACAAAATATTTTCGAATGCGGTTGAAATAATGTCGAATCATGTTGAAATCATTTCGAATGCAGTTGAAATAATTTCGAATCATGTTGAAATAATTTCGAATGCGGTTGAAATAATTTCGAATCATGTCGAATTCATTCGAATTCATTCATTATATTGCTTTCGTATTCGTTTTAATTTGTTATTTTTTTATTCGGATGCATCCGAATGCCCGAAAGATGCAAAATTCGGCCGAATTTCGATTCGTTACGTAACGAATTGCACAAGCCTAATGAAAATATGTTAACACCAATAGAAAAACTATGTACGGGGAAAACAGTAGTTAAACATTGTGTCTCACAGCTATATGATCGTCTCTCGGAAATAGAGGGTCAAGGTAATATACCATCCATAGTTAAATGGGAAAAAGACCTGGGCTTTAAAGTCGACGAGACCCAAATTATCAATTCTGTGTATGATTATGTATCCGATACAAGATCAATAGAGGTTAATTATAAATGCCTAATGAGATGGCACTTAACACCAGATAAATTACACAGAATAGATCCCTCCAAATCTAAGCTATGCTGGAGAGAATGTAAATTACCGGGAACAATATTCCAACTTTTGGTGGGAATGTCCAGAAATAAAACAATACTTGGGTAAAATAATAGAATATATAGAAATAATAACGGGGAAAGAATACCTCTAGCCCCAGGGGAGTGTTTGTTCCAAGGAGCAGAAGAAAAAACTAGTAAGCAATTCAAAAAAAGAATAAAAAATACGTTAGTACCTGTCTTACTTAACGCGGCAAAAGCCATAATACCCAAAAACTGGTTACAGGTTAAAAAACCCCCAATTAGAGAATGGATACAAAGAATAGAATACATCAATAATATGGAATATCTAAGTAAAATGGAGGAAAATAAAATGAAAAGATACGGCGTAATGTGGGAAAAGTGGAGAATATTTAAAAAGACAAAACATTATACACAAGCATTAACAGAATAAAAGGTAGTGGATTCAGGGAAGGCCAACAGATTGGAGAGAAGAGGGTAGGGGGAGGGGTAAAATAAATAAATAAAATAGCCTAGTAAATAAGATAAGGTATCTCAAATATAAAGGCAAAAGTAATTAAGGAGATGCTAGTTTTATTCTTTCTTTTTGTAAGGTTTTCTCTTTTTTTGTAGATAAGTAATAAATTGATATAAGTAACATTGGAATAAAAAAAAAAAAAAAGGGGAAAGAAAAAGATAGTTTGCCACAATGATGTTAAGAAAGAGGGATTCTGAGAGTCAAGCTGATTAGAATCCGTCAACATAAATAAACTTACTGAGTTGGCAAAAAAATTTAAAAAAATGGTCTAAAGAAGATACGAGTCTTCCCAGGATTACTAAAGTAAGCTTACTCGGAACCCATTTGCTTCTCTCCCTTCACCCATTGGTCAGATAGCAAATTGTTCTGCTTTTCTCCAAAAGCATCTTTCACTGATTGTTTTCTGAAAATTGGTTTATTGGAAAGTGCGCATGCGCAGGACTTCCAGGAAGACGCTGTGACCAGGAGCTCCAACCCACTATGGCCTTACAGAATCCCCCACATCAGCAAATGAAAGCAGGACCTTGGTCATTGACCTGCCCATTCACTGGACACATTTGAGCACCTGCCCTCATG
This sequence comes from Lithobates pipiens, assembly GCF_037356315.1. Classification (NCBI taxonomy): domain Eukaryota; kingdom Metazoa; phylum Chordata; class Amphibia; order Anura; family Ranidae; genus Lithobates; species Lithobates pipiens. The sequence goes on along the minus strand of NW_027507696.1, from coordinate 23,638,616 downwards.
TCGGGAGATCAAACCAAAAGGTAGGTGAGCTGCCAGCTTGCCCCGGAGCCTTCCAAGATGGCGGCCACAGCTTCTCCACGCGGGGACATGGGAGACACGGGTTCGATTGCGGATCTTCCTCCAACACACCAGGCAAAAAGCAACCTCCTGGCAACACCTGTGAGTACTCAGTACAACCATGCTGTATCCCCAGCCTCCACGGAATCACTCCTGGGCAGAACAATGGAGGGACTTCAATACAATCCCATGATTAACATCCCCCTCAGCCAGACGGGCTCACAACGTTCTTCTCCTATGCCTCAAGGCCACCTCCCTGACATGGCTCAGTAACTGAACACATTCTCTGAAATGGTAGTTGCAGGACTGGCACATAATGCTACGCAAATCACCTCCTCAATTAAAGCAGAGCTGCACAGCCTAGCTACTACTGCATGAGCTAACCAGAACACGGCCTGAATACAAACACTTCAAGACCAACTTAACTTTGCTCTTATCAAAATCGATGATTTCAAAAATAGGAGCAGACTTTACAATTTCTGTAAAAATTCTGCTTTTCCCAGATCTCCCATTTCTTAAATTCAATCTGGATTCATAAACCAAAGCCTCTAACTATCACCCTATATGAGATCTGGTGCTCAAAAGTCATGGCCATGAGAGGGGGAACCTCGTTGATATACTCAGTCCTGGCTGAACCGATAGAGAAAGCATCCTACATGCTAAACTGGGAACAGGATCTTGAGATTGAATAGGACTTGAACGCATGACACTCCTGCTTTACTATATGGTTTAAGGCAGTGTTTCTCAAATCCAGTCCTCAGCCCCCCCAACAGGTCATGTTTTCAGGTTTTCCATTATTTTTCACAGGTGATTTGATCAGTTTCACTGCCTTAGCAATTACCACAGCCGTTTCATCTGAGGGAAATCCTGAAAACATGACCTGTTGGGGGGGCCTGAGGACTGGATTTGAGAAACACTGGTTTAAGGGAATTCATAATATCTCCCCGATTGAAGCTAATCTTAAAGTCATACCTTGTTCCTACCCACCTCGCCAAATTTTACCCGCACTCTTCCACCTTCTTCTTCAGAGGTTTTTGACACCTGGGCACTCTATTTCATACCCTTTGGCAGTGCCCTAGAATAAGTGGCTACTAGAACAAAATCTTTAATCGAATCCGCAAAACCACTGGGGTGGTCCATGAACCAAGATCCCTCTATTGCTCTTCTTAATAAATGCATTCCCAGAATCTACAAATATTCCCAAGCCCTAATTTTCTATATATTCTTGGGAGCCATACTAACAATCACACATTGGTGCAGCTGTGTGCATAGTAACCAATCAGCCTCTAAGGCTTCATGTGCACGGGACGTTTTTACAACCTCTCCTGAATGATTTAATTTGACAGATAGTAACCCACGTTTAAAAGGTTTTTGGCGCGTTTACATGCCGCGTTGAGTGCGTTTTGCTGCGTGTGCATTTAAAATCTTTTTTTTTTTTCAAAATATCCAAAAATGAAAAACATCTGTAAACTAAATGGGGCTAAATGTGAGTTACCACGTTTAGCTGCGTTTAGCCACGTTTAGAAGTGTTTGGCGCTTGAAATGCCTCTAAACTCAGCTTCTGAACCCATTTTTTTGCATTAGAAAAAAAGCCTGTGTACATGTGCTGATAAGATAACATAGAGGAGAGTTAAGGAGCAGTTGAAAAAAAATGCCCAACTGCTCCTAAACGTCCATTTAGCAACAGCAGTGTACATGAGGCCTAACTTCATCTTGTTCAGTTAAGCTTTGACAATAAAATCTGGAAGCTGATTGGTTTCTAGGCAGAACTGTACCAGATTTTGCACTCTCCAGTTTTAGCAAATCTCCTCCAATAATCTATTTGACACAAATGCTCATAAAGCTTATTCAGCAGGGCAGTATTCAGATACAAATCCTAAAAGTATGGAATATTACCACCCAATTGCAGGAAGGATTAAGGTGCACACACAATGGAGTCAATTTCACTTCAAACCCACCTTTTCTTTATTGTCCATGATCGTTCATTCCGACCACAAAATCCATCAGATTTTTTCAGATGGATTTTGGCCGAAACTTGTCTTGCATACACATGGTCAAACAAAGTTGTTGGAAAATCTGATCGTTCAGAACGAGGTGACGTACAAAACATACGACGGGACTACGTAGAGGCCAGTAGCCAATAGCTTTCGTCTCCAAATTTTTTCTGAGCATGCATGGCACTTTGTGTGTCGTAATTCTCTACACACGATGAGAAAAAGTCAGATCGGATTTTGTTGTTGGAAAATTTTAGATCCTGCTCTCAAAATTTTTCCGTCGGAAATTCTGACGAAAAAAGTCTGATAGAGCCCACACATGATCAGATTTTCCGACAACATAATCCGATCTGACTTTTTCTGTCAGAATTTCCGACCGTGTGTACAGGGCATAAGAGGCCTTTCCTTACCATCAGTGCCACACAGGCATTAGACTGACCCCAGAATTTAACTTGAGGGCATAGCCCATAAAGCAACATCAATTGCTGGCAGGGTCAAAACCGCCAATAAAGCTGTGACAAAACATCACAAAGTCAGCGCTAGAGTGAATAATGTTGACAGCTACCAACGCAGGTCAATATACATATACCTTAAACTAATATTTCGGCAGTCAAAACCTAGTTATTTCCAGGCAGCCATTTTAGGCAAAACTGGGTATCAAAATTAAACAGCACAGCCCTCCATATATTTTTTAGACCTCCCAACCTAGATCCACAGAACTGAATAGTTAAGGGACTAATTCTGGATTTTTTTTTTTAACCACTAATCTACCGGGCACTTTCACCCCCTTCCTGCCCAAGCCATTTTTCAGCTTTCAGCACTGTCGCATTTTGAATGACAATTGCGTGGTCATATAACACTGTAACCATGTGCAATTTTTATCAATTTCTTCACACAAATAGAACTTTCTTTTGGTGGTATTTAATCACTGTTGGATTATTTTTTTTTTCTTAAAAAAAAAACCCGAAAATGTTGAAAAAAAAAAGTTTTTCTTAGTTTCTGTCAGTACATTTTGTAAATAAGTAATTTTTCTCCTTCGCTGATTTGCGCTGATGAGGCGCCACTGATAGGCACTAATAGGCTGCACTGATGAGGTGGCACTAATGGGCACTGATGGGCATTAATGGATGGCACTGAAGGGCATTGATGGGCTTTACTGTTGGGCATTGATGGGCATCACTGATAGGCAGCACTGAAAGCCAGCACTGACTGACATCACTAATGGGCAATGATTTTTGGTTGTGGTGGGCACTGATTGTTGGCACTGGTGGGCACTGGTTGCTGGCACTGGTTAGCATGGGTTGCTGGCACTGGTTAGCATGGGTTTCTGGCACTGGTGGTGCTCTAATGTAATCAGGGCAATGATTATCAGTGTCCTGATTACATCTCTCACTGTCTACCTGCGAGGAAATGCCTCTGATCTGCTCTCCTCGCCTCAAACTAACAGAGATTACCAGCATTTACTTGTTTACATGTGACTGACTGTGATTGGACACAGCCGATCAAATGATTAAAGAGCTGCGTCAACCCAGAACGAGAGCAGCACCGTCCCGCCATCATTTCATCATATCTTTCTGTATGTCAGCTGTCTGTGTATCAAAAAGCACCTGCGTCAGCACATCAGTGAACTCATGGTGGCATTTTAAAATGTAATTATTTAATCCCCTGTTCTAAGTGCAAATCGATGGGGAAAATCAATTATAAAGGGCCACCCAGGTGACAACCAGACCCTGGGGATGGGGTGGGAGCCAGAGCTGGGGTGATAGCCATTAATGTGAACATAACATTTGATTGGACTGCTGCACAAAAGCATCAGTGGCCCTAAAACAGCTACACTTGACTTATCTCAGACCACCACATAATCATACTTGGCTAACGAAGGAGAGTAAGTGCCGGTTCACACAGGAGCCACTTGTCAGGTGACTTAGCCGCCTGACAAATCGCGCTTCGTTCTGTACTATGAAAGTGTTCTAATAGGAGCGACTCAAGTCGCTCCGACTTAGAAAAAGGTTCCTGTACTATTTTTGGGGCGACTTCAGGCGACTTGCATTGACTTCTATACAGAAGTCGTTTTGCAAGTCGCTGCTGAAGTCATGTGCAGGTCGTGTCTGTGAGTTGCGCTGCAAGTTGTGTCGCCCCTGTGTGAACCTGCACTTAGAGGATTGACGATTGCTTGTAGAAAGAGCTGGAAGGAGAGTCTGGAGTCCAGGAGTTGACCCTGTGTGTCAGAGGTTGTGCCAGGATATACAGGGTTAATAAGAAGGAGCCTTCTGCCTCAAGTGACACAGAAGCCCTGTCAGAGAATCATGAGGCATGTCACTTGGGGAGGCTGTAACACAGAAATCACATGTCACTAATGAGGAGAGCTGGTTGGATTGCAGGCTGAGGCAGGGATGCAAATGATCAGTGTCTCCTGCAGTATGGAAGCCTGATCTCTCACACAAGCAGTGAGAGGAGCAGAGTGAAAAGCGGGAGGGGATGAGAGCTGACAGGATACACCAGTTCCTGCCCTGTAGGGGACAGGGAATCCAGGAAGTGAAATGCTGCAGGTGTCTTTTCCTAGAGTTCAGGCTCCACCCAGTCACCTCAGGTCTTTGTAGCCAATACTAAGGGAGCTACTTAACTTCCCTTTTAGGTTCCCAAACAGTGATGCCATGCTTCCAACAGTCAAAGCTCCCTTTCCCTAAAAGTGGTACAAGGGGCCTTCATTACATTCAATTTCATATTCACATTGACCTTGCATAAGAAGAGGAGGTTAGGCTGATTATTCTTCACTTGACAACAAGATGTGTGTACATCTAATGTACAGGAACAAACTAGATGCAGTATGAGGCAACACTTGTTTTGTGGCTTAATTCTCTTATTTTAATCCATTTCATCCATGCCTTTCTTTTTTATAGACACATGTGTCACACTGTTCTTCTTCCCCTTTTTCCACCAACAGATCGGCTCTCTCAGCTGATTCTGCTTGTCTGTAATCAAACAGCTACATCACACGGGGAGACTCAATTCACTGAGCTATAATGCATATTTTCTTTGCTATAACAGTTCATGAGCCGGACAAAATTGTTTATTGTCATGAGCCAGACAAAATTGATTAACCCCTTAAGGACTGCCTTCTGCACATATACGTCGGCAGAATGGCACGGCTGGGCACAAGCACGTACCTGTACGTTGCTCTTTAAGTGCCCAGCTGTGGGTCGGGAGCTAGCCGGCGGCACGCTCCCAACCCGGTCCTGAGCTCCGTGACCGTGGCCGTGGGACCAGCGGACCTGATGGCCGCTGGTGTCCTGCGATCGGGTCACAGAGCTGAAGAACGAGGAGAGGTCTGTGTACCCAGACCTCTCCCCGTGCTTCCTACTGAGCCTGTCACTGATCGTCTGTTCCCTGTTATAGGGAAAGACGATCAGTGAAGTTAGACGCCAAGCCACGCCCCCTACAGTTAAAAAAAACACACACACACACGTAACCCCTCCTGCCCCCTAGTGGTTAGCTCCTTCACTGCCAGTGTAATTTACACAGGAATCAGTGCATCTAAATAGCACTGATTGCTGTATAAATGACAATGGTCCCAAAAATGTGTCAAAAATGTCCGATGTGTCCGCCATAATGTCGCAGTCACAATAAAAATCGCTGATCGCTGCCATTACTAGTAAAAATAAAATATATATAAAAATGCTATAAAACTAGCCCCTATTTTGAAGACGCTATAACTTTTGCGCAAACCAATCAATAATCTCAAATTGCGTTTTTTTTTACCAAAAATATGTAGAAGAATACGTATCGGCCTAAACTGAGGAACAACATGTTTTTTTATGTATTTTTTGGGGATATTTATTATAGCAAAAAGTAAAAAATATAGCATTTTTTTCAAATTGTCGCTCTAATTTTGTTTATAGCGCAAAAAATAAAAACCGCAGAGGTGATCAAATACCACCAAAAGAAAGCTCTATTTGTGGGGAAAAAGGACGCCAATTTTTTTTGGAGCCACGTTGCACGACCGCACAATTGTCAGTTAAAGCGAGGCAGTGCCGAATCGGAAAAAAGGGCCTGGTCCTTTGGCTGCAAATTGGTCCAGGGCTTAAGTGGTTAAACTGATCATCATTGCAATTTTGTCTGGCTCGTGACAATACAGAAATCTCTACAGCATCTTTTGGATTCAAGTGTGCGATCGATCATTTCTTCTTTTCTTGATATTGCCTACAGGGATGAGCCGGGATTAGCACCTTGGACCGGGTGTGTCCATTTTTGCCTGAAGCGGTGTGTGCACTCTTGTTCTGTTTCATAAATGTTTTATCTCTGGGGTAAATTCCCTTTTTTATACAAGCTAATCGTCTGCTGGCTTTGCTTGCTGCAGCTTGGCATTGCCTACTATTGCTCAGCCTGTCTTCTATCAGGACCCCTATATCTTTCTCTATCCTTGATTCCCCAGAGGTTCTCCCCCTAGTGAATAGTTTGTGTTTATATTGTTAGCCCCAAGTGCATCACTCAGCCTGATAATCAGTGCCCTGATTATCAGTGTAGATGTCCCTATCACACAAGCCGGTTACAGGCTCTCCTCTTCTCTCCTTACGCTGTCAGCATTAGGAAACTAATGTCGATAACCGTCTTGTGTTTACATCTACATCAGCATCTACATCGGTAGATCAGCTTTGATTGGAAACAGCTGATCAAGTGGTAAAGGGCCACTGCGTTTGGTCCTTTACTCTGATTTGTGATCAGCTGTGTCCCAAGGACAAAGCAATCACAGAGCACATCGCATGCAATCACGGAGGACATCATATGACACCCTCCCAGAACTGGCTGACTACGATGTAACAGTCATTCAGCTAACGTGGTCGGGAAGTTGTTAAAGTAATTTTATTTTCATTTTGGATAGAGCAAGGGAGGGTTATAACCCCTGTTGTTGTTTTTTGTTTTTTTGTTTGCTAGCTGTGTCCTATTTATTGCTATCTGTGTCTCCCCTCACTTTCTGTCTCATAAAAACAGGAATTGAGAGGAAATTGCTCCAAATTGAGAGAATCACCAGGGTCATCAAAAATAGCGTTCCCATTCAAAGATTTTCCCTTTATGACTGTTCTGGTGCCAAGCCAAAATGTGGATTTTCTTTTTTTACTTTCACTTTTGATGATAATGGTAAACAGACCAAACAGAGAGGGTGAATCTCCCTAATGGGAGTACAGACAGTAATAAAAACTGGTAGGGGTTCTACTCCATCTCCACCCTATCTAGAACAAAAAAAAGTTTTGCCTTTAGTTACATTTTAAGTAAAAAATACAAAATAACATTATTAAATAAAACATCAATTGTTGCTTTTTTGTTGTTTTTTGTTGTACATGAGAATGTTACCTCTTCTTCTTCATATCAGAAGTTTATAAGTTATGTTTGTATAATTGTATACAATATATAAGAGCAATACGTTTTGAAAAAATATGTATGTAAAAGGAACACCTTTTATTGTTTCTTTGTATTTACTTATAGGGTGAAGCACTTGAACTAGCCATTATTAGCCAAAAGCCTCAGCTAGAAAAGCTAATTGCCACAACTGCTCATGAACGAATGCCTTGGTTCCACGGAACTATCTCACGCGAGGAATCTGAACAGCTACTGCTAAATGGAGTAAAGACAAATGGATCCTTTTTGTAAGTAAATGATCTGCTCTACATTCATATTGAAAAGCTTTAATAAATCATAACAATTGCTGAAGGATTTCTCATCTTTCTTTAAAGAGGAAGTAAACCCCTGTCATTCGACGGAGCCGCGATGGCGTCACCTGTCATGCGCACGGGAGCCGCTACTCGCAGCATATCGCCGTTAACAGCGGCGCGAATGCGCCGTAGACAGCGGTGCCTGTCTTTTGGCATATATATCCTAAACCGTGTAGGTTTAGGAGATATTTCTTGGACCTACAGGTAAGCCTTAATCTAGGCTTACCTGAAGGTCAAAGTGGTTTGTAAGGGTTTCCATGTCCATCTCAAGAACAAATGGAGGTGTTATCTACTAGTGTGTTTATTAATATTGTAAGAATTACATCTTCTTTATCATAGAGAAGACTTGAACTTGTCACACAATTGGTAGCATTTGCAGACGTTTTCTTTTCCCTCGGATTGGTAATAAAGTTAGAAGTTCCTCCACCCAGAACAGAGCCTCTGTGAATGGAGTAGATTCCTTTCCTGGGACATTACCCAGTAACCTAATCTAAGTAATTGGTCAGAGAACAACTGCTGCAGCCAGCATGTACAATTAACCTTAAGTATATAGATGCACACCAGTATGGGAATAACTTTTATATAATAAAAGAACAATAATTATACATTCATCCAATGTACAGTACAAACAGGTAATATCAGCAAAGGGCCGAACAAAAGTGCTAATAGAATTGTGCACATAACGTATAGTGTATATAGGTATTAATAAAGATACTTCCAGATGAATGTTGCAGCAAAGTCCACATGCAGGGGATCCTGAGGATGATCACAAAGTGGCATCCGTCCTTGTGTTGGAGACCTGAAGACAATTCAGCAGTGATGGGGAGATCTTTCAACCGTTTTCCAACCAACATGGATCACAGCTTCTTACCAGTAGAAACGGTGGTGTGATACTGGAACTCAGAGTCAGCCTATCTACTCCAAGCTGTCATGCAGCTGAACCTCTGACTACCAGAAGTGGCCATCAAATGCCTAACGTGGCTCTAGCATATGATGGTTATTGAGCCCTGAGCTAAAACTAGCTATAAAATGCCAGACTAGAAGGGACAGGGTTAACTAAAATAACCGGAGCTGGAAAATACTCTATTACAATAAAGAGGTTCACCTTTTAACATATAGCAAGATGACCACTACACACACACACACACACACACACACACACACACACACACACACACACACTGTATCACAGATTTAATTATCTGGTGTGGAGTGCATGTGAGATAGTAACAATAGGACAAAAATATGTCTGACACAAGGATTCAGATACACACTCAAGAAACTATGGGAAGCTGCAGTTAAACTATTAGAACACAAGAATACTTGCCTAATAGTCTCTACATATGGTCTGGGTGAAATATAGCAGCAGCCCCTGTGTGAAATGTGTGAAAACTCCCCTTTATAAACATTACAGTCCTCCAGTCGGGGTTTCTGACCTAGCTAGTAGGGACAGGAAGTACTTGTTTATGACCAGCTAACTGTGGTAACTAACAAGCAAAGTGTATTTATATATATATATATATATATATATATATATATATATATATATATATATATATATATATATATGAACAAATATATTCTTGATAATGCCTTATCCAGCATTATGTAATTTTGGGGAATGCTATTTTTCCTTGACAAGTAGTTAAGAATACACATTGCTCAGCAGTCAGTTTATTTATAAAAATGCTGCGTTAGGCAGATGCTGAATAATGCATTGCATATTCTTTAGCTACACTGCTAGAGTACATTTCAAAGTCTATGAAACATTAATTTGATCTTTGCCTATTTACTGTTCAGCGTTTTGCCAGCACAGAATGATTTGTTATTTTAACCTAAGAAAATGTTCATGGCTTCAAGAAAGAAATTATTACTACTTAGGGCTTAGTTGAAAAATCAATACTGACAGTAACACTGGATTGTAAGAGAATAAATACTTTTTACAAATAAAGTTTGTGAAAAGACAAGGTGTTATAGTGGCTTCCTGTTCTGTCATTCTTGCTTCCCTGTTCTGCCAATGTTCTGTAATGAATTCCTCTGCCCTGTAATGTTGCTTCTTCTGCAATGCAGTTATATTTCCCTTGCTGTGAAAGATTTCCTGTAAGTGTCTATAGGCTTATAATTGACTATAAATAATAGAAACCACAAGAAGAATAGAAACAAAGATGTATCTGCTAGGTCGGACCTTAGCACATGGAAACACAGTCCTCATGGCACTAGCAATGCTTCACCCATCCTAATTCTAAAGAGTGTAACTTTTCTTTGCTAGATAGGATCATTTTGAGAAATAGTAGAACAGGGAATAGAGAGCCGTACCAAAGCCAATACAAATTATACACCTATGATTAAGCCTAAAATAGCTGTGCTGATTTTTTTAATATGTTGTAACCCATAATTCATCTGTGTACTGCTCTTGTTCATAATGTTGTTAAGATGAATGGCTGACTGTGCTTTACTTTAATCAAGTACAGCATTAAGACACCAAGCAGAACTAGGCATTGCAGTAAGGTCCAGTAACATTCCACAACCAACTGCACAAGTCATAATCCAGCCTAAAGTCTAGAACACACAATGAGATTATCGGACAAATGATCATCCATTCTTTTGGCATGCTAGACTCCATATCGAAAAATGGAAGTTACTAAAGTACGAAAATTCTTGTATGAAAAAAAAAAAAAATTCAGAAGTGACGTAATGTATTGTATTGTATTGTATTGTATTTGTATTGTGGTTTCGGGTGAAAACTGTACTGAGTAAATGAAAATCGAACGATCTGGCATTGTACCAGCAAAATTTTCATATTTGTCCCTTTGGATTATTTTGGATGAAAGCTGTATAGTAGCGATCAGATTATCGCATGATCGATTTGAAAGCGGTATTTTTTATACGATTTTCAGATCGTGTGTACGGGCCTTTAAAGATACAGAATGTTACAGTCTAGCTTTATTGACCCGCCATACAAATTAGATTTGCTGAAGTTTATTGTTTGTATTGTTGTATCTCTACTGTCTTTGATAGAATTGAGAGAAATAATGTTCATTCTACATTGATCTAAACCTCTGTGAGGCTGGGTTCACACGAGTGCGAATTGGATGTGGGTTTTCTTGCATCCAATTTGCATGACAGGAGATTGTGGCCGGCTCTTAATGGAGTTGGTTCACACATCTCTGGAATGGCTGCAGAGCGAATTGCACAGAGGTCCTGTACGTCTTTGGCTCCGTTTCAGATCTGGATTCATGCAAAAGTTCAGGCCTGATTCATCTCTGAAACGGAGAACAGGGACGTACCGGAGGTCTGCTGTCAGCTGCATTCGTCTGAGGCATGAATCCAGGATTAAGTGCACTTTGAATATTCTTACATTGTTTTGTGGCTGTGTTTTTTAACAGGGAGGGAAACATAGCAGTGGAGGCCTAGCCTTAGTAAATCCTGGATCTATTAATCTGTATTATTCATAAGTGACTGTATATCAAATGATCAAAGGTAATCTTTGCACACTTGATGGTCAATAATTTGTTATGTTTGGGTTGATAATGCAATTTGCTGCATTAGAAGTGCATTTTGATAAGAGACAAGGCAGCATCCAGATGGCAGACGTTGCAAATAAAACTAAAAGGGAAACCATTTTGTTTTTACAAGCCTAAAATGGATAGCCATTTTTCTTTCTGGCTAAGCTCGTGATCTTTACCAACTAGATATTCTTGAAGTAAATTATAAGGGTTACTACACTCTATAGCAACCTTTTTTAACCCGGGTCCCCAGGTACCCTGGGGTGCCTTCAAGTTTATTAAGGGGTGTCTTGGCAAAATGCCTAAAAATTGCCCAAAAACTGTATACAAGCAAGTGGTGGATAAAGCCTGCCTTTTAGGCCACAGGTTTTTGTTGTGTACCATTACAACTTTTCAACCACCAGCATCCTAACATTCAATAATGTCATTAGTTGATAGGGAGGACATCGGGTTCTTGCACATCATCTTGGTCCCCCTCATCCTTCAGCACTGGGGTCACATTAGCTGGGTGAGGAAGAAAAAGGAAGGGAGAAGAGAAACACTGAAATACTAGTCAGTACTAGTGTGCAAAGGTCTGTTTTATTTGAAAGAGTAAATCCTCTCTAATGTTGGGTGGCCTTTGTGTGTTGAAGTTGCTGCATTTTTTTATTTTATTTTAGACTGGGTTGCCTTGAGATTGCACATACTTTTAAAGGGTGCCTTGACTGAAAAAGTTGAAAAACACTTCTCTATACTGTAGCAGTATTTCTCACCCTTTTTTCAGTCAAGGCACCCTCTGAAATGATGGACAATCTCAAGGCATCCTCTAAAATTATGAACAGTCTTAAGGCACTATTTAAAATTATGGAGAGTCTCAAGCCACCCCATTCTAAAATGTAAAAAAATATTCTAATATTAATATTAAGTGTAACATAATGCAGCAACATCCAGACACACACATAGCTTTCCAATATTTCTCTTCTCCCTCACTCAGCTAATGTGACCCCAGCGCTGATGGAGAGGGGCAGGGGAGGGTCAAACATGGATGCTGTGCAGGCAACTGTCATCCTCCTTATTAACTGATGATGTCATTGGTTGTTAGGACGCCAGCGGCTAGAAGGTTGTAATGGTGCACAAGAAAAATATGTGGCTTTGTGTAACTAAAAAGCAGGCTTGTTCCACTTGCTGTCTTGTATACAATTTTTGGTCAATTTCTAGGGATTTTGCAGAGGAACCCCTGAAGATACCTCAAGGTGCCCCAGGGTGCCTGGGCACCCTGATTGAAAAGGGCTGCTCTATAGCAATGTTTCACGTTATAGGTGTTGTATGGAGAGGGAGAACCATCAATTTACTGTATTGGGAATTGAGAATATTCCTGCTTGGGGGGTGCTTGGAAGAACAAGGCTCCAAAGCAAAACTTAACCTGGCCATTTTGGGGGTAAATTTATTAATTCTAGCTCCATCCTTTCTTGCAATACAACTTAGTCATTACTGTTGAGCCAATAGGTCGTTACCATGAAATAGACATAATCATTGTGCCAAAATTATATTAGGGCCCACAAAGGAAGGAAATATGTAATTATTTGAAACGACCCAAATCCTTCTGTATCTCTTTTTTAAAGCGGGAGTGCACCTAAAAAAAAAAAAAAAATATTAAAAGCCAGCAGCTACAAATACTGCAGCTGCTGACTTTTAATAAATGGACACTTACCTTTCCTGGAGTCCAGCGATGTCGGCAGCCAAAGCCGATCAATCGCTAAGCTCTCGGCTGCTGCCGCCGCCGTTCTCGATGAGGGAATCAGGAAGAGAAGCGTTACGGCTTCACTTCCCGGTTCCCTAATGCACACGCGTAAGTCACGCTGCTCGTCCTAAATGGTCCTCGCTATCTCCTGGGACCTGTGTGTTTCCCAGGAGTCAGCAGGGGGGATGCGGGAAGGGGCATGACGCGGGAGTCTATTCTCGGAAGTGGGTGCAGATACCTGCATTATACAGGTATCTGCACCTCCCTCCCCCCTGAAAGGTGCCAATTGTGGCACCGGGAATCAGATGAGCGGAAGTTACACTTTTGGGTGGAACTACTCTTTAACCTTTGTTTTGCAACTTGCTATTTTTAACGCCCTTTTTTTCCCTTTTGTTCATCTAACTAGGCGTTTGTCATGATCTGCATGTCTTGTTTACATAGCACACCCACAATAATATTTCAGCTTGCTTTGATAATGGTGCTGGGTTTGATTTACTAAAACTGAAGAGTGTACTATGCACTTGCGCAGCTGTGCATAGAAATCAATCAGCCTCCAGGTTTTTTGTCAAAGCTTAAATTAACAAGCTGAAGTTAGAAGATGATTGGCTACCATGCCCCGCTGCACTAGATTTTGAACTCTCAAGTTTTAGTAAATGGACCCCAAAATGTGTCACTGAAATAGTCACTGGTTGGAGTCCACAATAGTTGAAACAGTTCTGGTTTTCCACTCAGAATTATTTGAAATAGGATAATTGGATATGATACCTTCATTCAGATGTTGGCATCTTTAAAACTTTGTTTTTCATTATTGTGGCTGTAATGGAATTTCCTCAGTGACAAAATGCATTAATTTCTGTAAAAATATGTTTTGAAACATAGGTACACACCAACCTAAATTGAACTGTATTTGACAACAACACTAAATATTTTTTTTATGGTAGGAATTAGCGTGTTATAGATTGCTTGTCCTCCCTTTCAGCGACAAAGCAGTTAGATATAATTTTTTTTATATTTTGTCTGATTTACAATAATTTTTGTTGTTAGTTGGAGATTCTCTTCTAATTTAGAACAAATAAAACAATAATATATTTTGTTACGCTGTCTAATACATCTGAATACAATTGTTATTTAGAAGAAGTATTATTAAAACAATGAAAAGTAAAAAAAGTATTTCTTGCCCAGTAGCTACACAAAAATAATTTATTATAATTTTTTATTTTACTAGCAGCAGTCAAATATGCATTAGTAATTACTCAGAATGACACTGCATGGTAATATCTTAGTTTTTGTGGACTTTTTACATAGATTTTCTAGAAGAACTTTCAGCAGACAAATATGTGTTCATTTCATATTAGAATGAGAGTTGCCATAGTTACTATAGGTAAATATTAGTGGCATAGACTATTTTACTATTTTTAAGATGAAAATTAGTCAGTATTGGTGATTCAACTAAAAATAATAAAAAAAATAAAAATAAAATGCATGATGTGCATTAAGGCTGACTTTAAAGGGAAAAATGTGTTCAGGGCTGTTAACTAATTAAGGACCGGAAGGATTTTCCCCCTTCCTGACCAGGCCATTTTTTGTGTTACGGCACTGCATCGCTTTAACTGACAATTGCGCGGTCATGCAACGCTGTACTCAAACAAAATATATTTCCTTTTTTTTCCACAAATGGAGCTTTCGTTTGGTGGCATTTGATCACCTCTGCTTTTATTATTTTTTGCGCAATAAACAAAAAAAACCCGACAATTTTTAAAAAAAATACCAATATTTTTTACTCTTTGCTATAATAAATATCCCCCCCCCCCCAAAAAAAATGTGGAAAAAAAATATCTTCATCAGTTTAGGCCAATATGTATTCTTCTACATATTTTTGGTAAAAAAAAAAAAAATGCAATAAGCGTATATTGATTGGTTTGTGCAAAAGTTATAGCATCTACAATATAGGGAATATATTTATGGCATTTTTTTTTTACTAGTAATCGCAGTGATCAGTGATTTTTAGCGGGACTGCGACATTGCGGCAGACAGATCAGATATTTTTGAATTTTTTTTGGGACCACTAACATTTATACAGCAATCAGTGCTAAAAATAGCCACTGATTACTGTATAAGGGCAGGGAAGGGGTTAACACTAGGAGGCGATCAAGGGGTTAACTGTTCCCTAGGGAGGTGTTTCTAACTGTGAGGAGAGTGATCTGCTGTTCCTGATCACTAGGAACAGCAGATCCCTCTCTACTCCCCTGACAGAATGGAGAGCTGTCTGTTTACATTGACAGATCCCTGTTTTGTCTCTCTGTGAAGCGATCGCAGGTGGCTGGTGGACATCGCAGCCGCCGGCCACTCGCTTCGGCTCTGTCTTCACGCCACAGGTGCGCGCACACCCCCATTCCTCTTAAAGCGCCCGACGTTCAATGACGGCGGTTTGTGAAGGAGAGCTAACCTGCCATTTTTCCCCAGTGCCACTTGTCAGTGCCATCTGTCCCCAGTGCCACGTATAAGGGCTATCTGTCATCAGTGCCACCTTTTAGTGCCACGTGTCATCAGTGCCACATATTAGTGCCACGTGTCATTAGTTCCACATATTAGTGCCATCTGTCATCAGTATCACATGTCATCAGTGCCACGTATCAGTGTCATATGTCATCTGTTATCAGTGCCACCTATCAGTGTCATGTGTCGTCAGTGCCACGTATTAGTGCCATCTGTCATCAGTGCCATGTATTAGTGCCACGTGTCATCAGTGCCATGTATTAGTGCCATCTGTCATCAGTACCACATGTCATCAGTGCCACATATTAGTGCCATCTGTCATCAGTCCCACATGTCATCAGTGCCACATCAGTGTCACATGCCATCAGTGCCATCTGTCATCAGTGCCACATCAGTGTCACGTGTCATTGTCCTGGTGCTCCAGGGCCTTCAAAAGTGTAATAGGTAGTCAAGAAGTTAGATGTGTAATTTATGCTCCTAGAACACCCGATGGCGCTCCCTGCATGTTGGGAATCTCTATGTGGTTAGACTGTGAAAAAGTCCCACACATGTGGTATTGTAATACTCAGGAGGAGTAGCAGAATGCATTTTGGGGTGTCATTTGTGGTATACACATGCCATGTGAGAGAAATAACCTATTACAATGACAATTTTGTGGAAAAAAACAAACAAAAAAAAATCTTCATTTTGCAAAGAATTGTGGGAAAAACATGACAGGATAAAAAACCTCACCATGCCTCTTACTAAATACCTTTGAATTTCTACTTTACAAAAAGGGGTCATTTGGGGGGTATTTGTACTTTCCTGACTTGTTCAGGTCACAAGAAATGAGATAGGCCACCAGTACATCAGATGTGATCAATTTTGTATGATTCGCACCATAGCTTGTAGACTTTCACAAAGACCAAATAATATCCATTAATTTGGGTTATTTTTACCAAAGATACATAGCAGTAAAAATTGTGGCCAAAATTTATGATGAAAAATTTATAATTTGTCAAATTTTATCACAGAAACTGAGAAAAATTTGTTTTTTTTCAAAATTTTCGGTCTTTTTTCATTTATAGTGCAAAAAATAAAAAACCCACAGGTGATCAAATACCACCAAAAGAAAGCTCTAAGTGTATGAAAAAAAGACAAAAAATGTATTTGGGTACAGTGTTACATAACTGAGTAATTGTCATTCAAAGTGTGAGAGCACCAAAAGCTGAAAATTGGTCTGGTCACGGGCGGGGTTTAAGTGCCCAGTTGTCAAGTGGTTCATTGGTTTGTGTTAAAGTAGTTCTACAAACGATTGTATATATACTTGAAACTGAATCAATCCTGATGTACTTGACTGATTTCAATTCTTGAGGCCCTTAAAATGCCAGGACAGTACAAATACATCCCAAATTATCAATTTTTAAAATATTTTTTACATATTGTCACCAGCGCAGTACAATGTTATTGTATGTCTGGTGAGGCAGTGATAGAAAATGTATTCAATATCTAAAACATTTTTTTCTTTTTTTTACTTTTTAAAATTACAATTTTTTTTTAAGATACTTTCATCAGAGTAGTTTAGTGTCACCATAGTGATACGGAACTACTCTGGGGATGGGGATGATCAGGGATATTTTTTTTTCTAATTTCTACACTTTGATTGCTGTTATAGTGAAGAGCACTGTAACATCAATGTTTTTAACTGTCATAAATGGATTACAATTATAGCAGCTGTGATTTGCTATTGTGTGCTATGATTGGCCCACAGCTGTCGCATGGTACAAGGTGCTGTGATTGGCCCAGGTACCATGTGATAGCTGTGGGCCAATTACAGCATCACTATAGGAATCACAATTGTGGTGAATGAAATCATTCATCACAGCTTTGTTGACATTGTGATCAAAATGTCAAAGCACCCAGGTAACGGGAGTCATGGGAGCGGCATGATGCATGCCCCTAACCCAGAACAGACTGGATGAGGTACATGTACATGAGCCTGCCTGTGCTGCATGCCTAGCCTGCCTGTGCTGCATGCCCGCCCGCAGTAAATGTAAAAGGTATTAGATGGAGTTTGGCTTCAATTTGTTAGTGTACCTAAATCTGCTAGCGGATCTAACACCACCCTCCCCCCAGATGAAAAATGTTGCTGTCCAAAGGTGTTTCTGTTGCTCCTCTATTTAGAGTGTAAGCACTCTAAAACAGGAAATCACCAGGTGAAAACAACATAGCATACTAGCTCATTATGAATTACTTACCTGAGATCGAAGCCCCCGCATCATCCCTCTTTCACCTCCTCCGATGCCGCCATCAGTGACTTCCGGGTATCGCGGCTCCGCCGCTGTGACTGGCCAGAGCCGCGATGACGTCACTCCCGCGCATGCGCACTGGTGCCGCCACTAACTGTCATGTGCACCTAACTGTACACATGACCAGGCAGAACCCTAACACAGCCCAGCCAAACTGAGGCCAAAGTTAAACCGGCACAATCAACCCTCAGAACCCCTTTACTGTTCTGAGAAAAAACTAAATTTGTACATAGTGGACACCTTGTCAAAAGTGTCGCCGCTACACAAATACTACATACTCTCTGAGCCGCTATGAGATTGAAAATGCCTATTAGCGAATGTGATAAAATAAAGTGTCGAAAAAAGTGACAGATACTGCTGGGAAACAACAGTACAATATGCTACTGGTGCATTGAGGACAAGCAATGTGAGCAGAAGTGAAGGCTCTGAGTAGGGTTGCAGCACTGAGCTTATCTCTATGTATACCTAAGAAACCTCAAATGTGCTCCTCTAGTGATCTGGAAAAGCAGTTTTTCTCAGTAATTCAACCTTACTTCATTGCTATGGCATTGGCTTTAGCAGCAGATGATGCAGGTAGTTGAGACCAATATAATGATCCTTCTTTGCATTATCACAATGTTTATAATGAGGTGCCAAGACCTTCCAAATTTCTGCCTAAAGCGAATCAGCCTAATCTGGGTTATTAAATCTCAAACCAGGCAAATGAATGTATTCATCTTTAATATTAAAGCCTAATTATATTCTCTAAATGTATTACTGTAATGCAGTCAGGCTGCACATATAGTAATTAATAGGCCTCTTTTTAATTTTTATCTGCTATGCACTGTAGCGAGGATCAAAAACTCTTTGCTCATAGCAATAGGAGAGTTGTGATAGCCAAAGTCTCAATCACGCACCCCTCAACACTGCTCTACTCAAGAGCTCTGCTCAGGGATTGAGAGCAATATCGATTAGTGCATTGTTCAGTGGGATATGTCAAACCACAGAAGATCCTGTGTGTGTAATGCCGCATATACACGACCGGATTTTCCGGCAGACTAGGTCCGACTGGATTAGTCCGCCGGACAATCTGATCATGTGTGGGCTAGCCCAACTGCTTTTTATAAAGAAAATCAGACGGGCCTAGAAATAGAACATGTTTCAAATCTATCCGATGGACTAAAAATTGGGAAAAATTTGGGAGAATTGGGGTCTGTGTGCTGGTCCGATGGACAAAATAGGACGCAAGGGCAGCTATTAGCTAAAGGCTATTTAACTTCCTTGTTTAGTCCCGTTTACGTCATCACATTCAACACGAACGGACTTTCGAATGGACTTAAAGTGGTTGTAAACCCTTACAGCCAACTTTGACATACAGGTAAGCCTAGATTAAGGCTTACCTGTAGGTCCAAGAAATATCTCCTAAACCTACACGGTTTAGGAGATATTTGCCGAAAGACAGGCACCGCTGTCTACTGCGCATGCGCCATAGACAGCACTGAGCGCGCCGCCGGTCAATGGCGATATGCCGCGAGTGGCGGCTCCCGTGCGCATGCGCGGGAGTGACGTCATTGCGGCTTCGCCGAATGACAGCGGCGGAGCAGCGAGACCCACTGGGAAGATGGATGCGCCGGACTACAGGGGACAGCGGCGACTTCGCTGGCTCCTGTGTCAGGTAAGTGACACATAATGGACTACTATGCGATGCATAGTAGTCCATTATGCTTTACCTTTGCAGGGAATGAAAAATCCGGTCGTATGTGGCCCGAAAGTCTGTCGGGAAGACCGTCGGACCTAAAAAGTCCAGTCGTGTGTACGTGGCATAGTATGGGCTGCCAGCCCTTAGCTAATGAAAACAATAAAAAAAAAAAAAAGCATATTTATTACAGTATATGCAATCTGAGTGTTTTAACCTCTTGCCGACTGCATCCCATACATTTACTGTGAGGCGGCGGCTCTGCAGAACCACGTACAGATTTTACATTTGTGGGTTTGTCGGTATGACCCGATGCCTGCCGGGACTCGCCAATCATTCCCGACAGAGGCAGAACGGCGGTAAACAAGGGCATTCTGTTAGTAGGGAAGACAGAGATCCTATGTTTCTGCTAAGCAGGAACTCGGATCTCTGTCTTCCTGCAGTTAAAGCACCACCCACACAGTTAGAAAATGCTCCCTAGGAACAAATTTAACCCTTTGATTGCCCCTGATGTTAACCCCTTCCCTGCCAGTGTCATTAGTACAGAGATAGTGCATATCTTTTTGGACTGATCACTGTATCGGTGTCACTGGTCCCCAAAAGTTTCACATAGTGTCTGATTTGTCCGCCGCAATGTCCCAGTCCCACTATGAGTTGCTGATCGCTGCCATTACTAGTAAAAAAATAAATAAATGAAAATTACATTAAAATATCCCAATATAGCTTGAAGACGCTATAACTTTTGCGCAAACCAATCAATATACTCTTATTGGGATTTTTTTTACCAAAAACATGTAGCAGAATACACATTGGCCTAAATTGATGAAGACTTTTTTTTTTTTTTTGGATATGTTTTAAAGAAAGTAAAAATGTTGTGTTTTTTTCTAAATTGTTGGTCATTTTTTTGTTTATAATGCAAAAAATAAAAACTGCAGAGGTGATGAAATACCACCAAAAGAAAGCTCTATTTGTGGCTAAAAAAAGGACGTCAATTTTATTTGGGTGCAGTGCAGCATGACAGCGCAATTGTCAGTTAAAATAACACAGTGCCGTATTGCAAAAAATGGCCTGGTCATGAAGGGGGGTAAACCTTCCAGAGGGCAAGTGGTTAAATTAGGAGTGTTTAAAGATTAATGACATTTTTGTTAAAACAAAAAAACATTCTCCTCTGAACATTTCAAATTTAACAAACCTTGTTGCAGATTCCATCCTTTTGTTATTCTGAAGAAATAGCCGCTGGTGTCCATGTGCAAAGTGAATGTGAATGGAAGTGTTTGTATAATTATCACTTAGCTGCTGCACTTTCAGGGTTCTAATTAGGAACATTGCAGGGTCTGCATCTCTTTAGGCATTATTTCCCTTTGGGAGTATCTTACCAAAAATTACATTTTGTTGCAGAAGATGTCCTTAATCTGACTTGTACTTTAGTGCAGACTTCTGGAAAAATCAGTAAGCCAATTACACAAGCAGGAAATTAAATTTTTTGGGGTCGTTCCATACACCAGAACACCACCAGGTTGCCATATTGCATTGAATTTTTAAAGAATATTACAATGCTGTAGATTGAAAGGGAAAGGAAATGTTTAATTACAATATGACTTGTGTAGCAATTATATACGCTATATTATTTTTTTATTTACAATTCTTTTTTTTTCACAAAAGTGGGGTTGCCCTTAACAACTTGCAGACCGCCCTATAGCACATTTACTGCTAACAGGGTGGCCATGCTGCTGCACTTTCAGGGTTCTAATTAGGAACGTTGCAGGGTCTGCATCCCTTCACTTCCTGCACTTCTGGGTATCAGGCGCGAGTGCGCTCCACCGGCGTCTCGTTCCTACTGTGATTTTACACATCGGGAGTTGATCAGTGGGTCCTGCTGACCCAATGTCTGCCAGCACCCGCTGATTGTTCACTACACAGGCAGAATGACAGTACAAAGGGCATCCTGTAAAGCAGAAAAACTGATCCATACCTTGCACTAGTAAAAACACCCCCCCCCCCCCCACTACACTGAATCACCATCTAGGCACACATTTAACCTTTTGATTTCCTTTGATGTTAACCCCTTCCCAGCCAGTGTCATTAGTACAGTGACAGTGCACATTTGTAGCACTGATCACTGTATTAGTGACACAGGTCCCCAAAAAAGTGTAAGCAGTGTCAATTAGGTGTCAAGTTGTCCCCTGCAATATCACAGTCCTGCTATACATCGTTGATCGCCACCATTACTAGTAAAAGGTAACTAAATAAAATTACATAAATATATCCCATAGTTTGTAGACACTATAACTTTTGTGCAAAAAAATCAACATACGCTTATTGGGATTTTTTTTTACGGAAAGCATGTAGCAGAATACATGCTGGCCTAAATTGATGAAGAAATTACATTTAAAAAACATTTTTTATTGGATATGTTTTAGAGCAGAAAGTAAAAAATATTGTTTTTGTTTTCAAAATTGTCGTCGTTTTTATGTTTTTAGCGCAAACTATGCATACCACAGAGGTGATTAAATACCACCAAAAGAAAGCTATTATTTGTGGGGGAAAAAGTACATCAATTGTATTTGGGTACAGTGTTACACAACCACGCAATTGTCAGTTAAAATAATGCAGTGCTGTATGGCAAAAAATGGCCTGGTCAGGAGAGAGGTGGGGGTTAAACATTCCAGAGTTGAAGTGGTTAAGTGAAACAAATAAATGCATGTCACCCCTTTTTCATGATGCTACACATGTGTAACAAACAGACTATACAATACCATGGTATGTTTGTTCTCTGAACAGTCTGTGGTTTTTAAGCATGAAGGATATTTGCATGTCACTTCCTGCACTGACCAGTGTTTATTAAGACACTGTTTATCTATGAGAAAGAGTGTGAATATGTTCATAGGCCTAAAGTGGAACTGAGCATAAAAAAAAAAACAATGTTGTAAATTTCCTTCCCACTTATGCTACTCAACACAAGAATGCAGTACTGTTCCTGCACAGGAATACTTCACAGAATTCTACTAGCTTCATGTACATGAGCCCTGAGCTGCCATGTTGGCCTGCTAGAGGCTGCAGTTGACAAAGTCTGTGTGCACATCCACGACCATATTTACAAAATTCTTTTTTTTGTCATGGGAATGCAGGCCGCACATTTTCCCCCTCCCTTACCCAACTTATTCCCCAAAAACAACCTAATAACTAAATGCACACCAAAACTTTATGGCAAAACAAGGCTGCAGCACTTCATTTTGGATTTTTAACAGAATAACAACCATACTTTAAATTCAATTCATAATGAAAAGTAAAAATATCTTATTGCTTACTTCTAAAACCTCAAGCAAAAAACAAATTTTAACAGAAACAAGAGCCCCACCCCCTGATCAGAGAGTGACATACCTCAAATAAGTGCTCATAACAGGCGGGAGGGCAGATAGTTCTTATGGTGAAAGAAGCAACAGTAAGTAGCTTTTTATATTGCGAACTTCTTATGCATTTTACCTATCTATACCAATAGGTGGCACTGCAGTGTTGTAATGCGTATTCTATTGTAATGTAATAAGAGGAAGTGTATGCTTTCCTCTCTGTGCACGTTTGTTGTTCTCTTCCTGTTCTATGATGAAAAGACATGTTCTGACATTCCTCCATAAAAGCAAAGCGTATTGCCGTATACAACAAGCTTGCAGTGCATGATTTCAATACTCTGCACAATAGGTTATGTGCCCACCATATCCAGCAGGCATCCAGGTGAGTCAGTGAGTACTGTATACAAGCTATTGAAAGATGGCAAGTTGTTCAGATGTGAAGTTTGCAATTGCAAAGCTGAACAATTCCAATTACCAGCTGTGAAAGTTTAAACTAGAAATGATTGTAAGCAAGGATGACTTTTGACAAGTGCTGAATACAGACAGACCCACAAATGGAGAGACGGAGGATAGACAGGCAAAAGCGACTATAAGCTTACTAGTGGAAGGTGACCAGCTTATCCACATAAGAACAGAGAAAATGGCCAAAGGTATGTGGACTTCATTACAAAAACTACACTAGCATTCAAGTCTAAACAGCAAGCTATTTCTGCTAAGAAAATTATATAAGATGAGACTAGAAGAAGGTCAGCAAATGTGTGACCACATGAAATCTATGCTTGAGATCATAGAGCAGCTTCGTGCCATCAGAGAGGACATCAAAGATAACCATACTGTTGCCCTGCTCCTCATTGTCTATATCTAATTACAGCTTTGACAAAAGAGTGATAAATATGTGGGATTTAGTGCACACTACTGTACGGCATCTCAATTCAGTGATGGGCAGCTTTGCCTGCGTCCACTGAGAGTGTATGCTGCAGGCCCCAAAAAAAGGTTCTAGCAAAATTAAACTGTTTTGTCACAGGTTAATTTGTACAAAGTTGGGGGCTTTAGCTGTATTTTGAGTAAACTTTCCTATAGGTTTTACATGTGTTACATGGTTACATAGTAGGTGAGGTTGAAAAAAGACACAAGTCCATCAAGTCCAACCTTTGTGTGTGATTGTATGTCAGTATTACATTGTATATCCCTGTATGTTGTGGTCGTTCAGGTGCTTATTTAATAGTTTTTTGAAACTATCAATGCTCCAAGCTGAGACCACCGCCTGTGGAAGGGAATTCCACATCCTTGTCGCTCTTACAGTAAAAAACGCTCTATGTGGTTTAAGGCTAAACCTCTTTGTTCTAATTTTAATGAGTGACCACATGTCTAGTTAAACTCCTTCCACAAAAAAGTTTTATCCCTATTGTGGGGTCACCAGTAGGGATGAGCTTCATGTTCGAGTCGAACCCATGTTCGACTCGAACATCGTCTGTTTGGGTGTTTGCCGAATTGCGAACGTTATGGGCTGTTCGCGCCAAATTCGAGTGGTGCGTCACGGCCCATAATTCACTGCAACATCGCAGTTCATTGCTGGCTGCTGATTGGCCAAGAATGCACTATGACCTGCACAGCGCAGAAAAAACGGAAAGCCATGAATGGCAAAAGCCAGGGTGGCTTTGGCTAATTGGCTGCCAGTGCTGATTGAATATCGATCGGCTGCTGGTTTTCCAACACGCTTGCTTGACAGAAGCTGGTCATGGAATTGGGAAACAAGCACCTGTACACACACACCTCAAGTCAACCAGTTTCTACTGTTATGGCTGATTTTGGCCAGTATTCGGCCCATGTGTACAGGACTTTATACATCCCAGAGTTAAAGCAGTGGTAAACCGCAACAAAAAAGAAATAAAATGGGCCTCCAGGTGATTTTAGTCATAATCTGCTAGTATGCACTGCATGCTACCAACTCATGACAGACTTACCTTAAAACAAAGCCCACCAGTGGTGCGCTGTCACGGGTCATGGTCATTCCATTTTCTCTTGGTCTTGTTTTCGGGTTCGTGGGCTTTGGTCATATGAATGGCTGTGCTGCAATGTCGTCATTCCTGTGCATGCATGCAGGAGTCACAACTATAGCACAGAGCTCTGAAGGAACGGCACATGTATGACGTTCCTTCAGAGTGCATGCACTGGTGATGGCACCAGCTGCTGCTAAAGTAAATATCTCCTAAATGGTGCATGTTTAGGAGATCTTTACTGTACCTATAGGTAAGCCATATTATAGGCTTACCTTTAGGTAAAAAATAAACATAGCGGCTTTACTACCACTTTAAAGAGCCTAAGCAATTAATTGTTTAGGCTCCTTATACATTCGTAGAGGGGCAGCTCTCAGATAGACTGATGAAGGGAAAGTTTCATTCTCCAAAACGTGTTCCAGTGACTCCTTGTGATTGATCAGTACTTTTATATGAAATTAATAATATATTTATTTATCTGCCATAAGGCATTTGGTAGATTGGTGTATATTATTTTCCATAGGACCATAAGGGCTGTTGTGGGTTAGGATTTGGTCATTGATCACGTAGGGCATTTGTTACTTTACTCGAGAAACTTCAACTGCACTTAAACTTATATTTAGGCCTCATGCACACGAGACGCAGTTAAACGCGCGTTCAGATGCAGTTGGACAGTTTTTTCAACTGCCCCTGAACTCATTCAATGTTATCCTATGTGTCCATGCACACAGTCTCGTTTTTTTCCGTTTTTATGCAGTTGCGTTTAATCTCGTTTTTCCAGAAGCAAAAAAATGCGTTCAGAAGCAAAAATTTCCACGTTTCAGACGCAAAACGCGTCAAAATGCGGTAAAACGCGGCAAAACGCCGCTACCGCGTTTAGCCGCGTTTGCGTTTATATGCGTTTTTAAAGGTGACCTTTTTTTTTTACATTAAAAATCTCAAAAATGATTGCAAATGATGAAAAACCATTAGAAAAATATTTTAAACAATTGCAATTGCAAGTGGACAATCCACAACTTGTGGCAAGTGACATGGCAGGTGGCAAGTGACGTGGCAAGTGGACAATCCACAACTTGTGGCAAGTGACATGGCAGGTGGCAAGTGATGTGGCAAGTGGACAATCCACAACTTGTGGCAAGTGATGTGGCAGGTGAAGTGGCAAGTGACGTGGAAAGTGGACAATCCACAACTTGTGGCAGGTGACGTGGCAAGTGACCTGGCAGGTGACGCGGCAAGTGACCTGGCAGGTGACGTGGCAAGTGGAAAATCAACAACTTGTGGCAGGTGACTGGCATGTGACGTGGCAAGTGGACAATCCATAACTTGTGGCAGGTGACGTGGCAAGTGATGTGGCAAGTGGACAATCCACTTGTGGCAGGGGATGTGGCAAGTGACGTGGTGAGTGGACAATCCACAACTTGTGTCAGGTGACGTGGCAAGTGGACAATCCACAACTTGTGGCAGGTGATGTGGCAAGTGATGTGGCAAGTGGACAATCCACTTGTGGCAGGTGACGTGGCAGGGGACGTGGCAAGGGACGTGGCAAGTGGACAATCCACAACTTGTGGCAGGTGACGTGGCAGGTGACGTGGAAAGTGATGTGGCAAGTGGACAATCCACAACTTGTGGCAGGTGATGTGGCTGGTGACGTGGCAAGTGGACAATCCACATCTTGTGGCAGGTGACGTGGAAAGTGGTGTGGCAAGTGGACAATCCACAACTTGTGGCAGGTGATGTGGCTGGTGACGTGGCAAGTGGACAATCCACAACTTGTGGCAGGTGGCATGGCAGGTGACGTGGAAAGTGGACAATCCACATCTTGTGGCAAGTGACGTGGCAGGTGATGTGGCAAGTGACGTGGCAAGTGGACAATCCACAACTTGTGGCAGGTGACGTGGCAGGTGATGTGGCAAGTGATGTGGCAGGTGATGTGACAAGTGGACAATCCACATCTTGTGGCAAGTGACGTGGTGAGTGGACAATCCACAACTTGTGTCAGGTGACGTGGCAAGTGGACAATCCACAACTTGTGGCAGGTGATGTGGCAAGTGATGTGGCAAGTGGACAATCCACTTGTGGCAGGTGACGTGGCAGGGGACGTGGCAAGGGACGTGGCAAGTGGACAATCCACAACTTGTGGCAGGTGACGTGGCAGGTGACGTGGAAAGTGATGTGGCAAGTGGACAATCCACAACTTGTGGCAGGTGATGTGGCTGGTGACGTGGCAAGTGGACAATCCACATCTTGTGGCAGGTGACGTGGAAAGTGGTGTGGCAAGTGGACAATCCACAACTTGTGGCAGGTGATGTGGCTGGTGACGTGGCAAGTGGACAATCCACAACTTGTGGCAGGTGGCATGGCAGGTGACGTGGAAAGTGGACAATCCACATCTTGTGGCAAGTGACGTGGCAGGTGATGTGGCAAGTGACGTGGCAAGTGGACAATCCACAACTTGTGGCAGGTGACGTGGCAGGTGATGTGGCAAGTGATGTGGCAGGTGATGTGACAAGTGGACAATCCACATCTTGTGGCAAGTGACGTGGCAGCTGACGTGGCAAGTGACGTGGCAAGTGGACAATCCAAAACTTGTGGCAGGTGACGTGGCAAGTGACGTGGCAGGTGACGTGGCAAGTGACGTGGCAAGTGGACAATCCACATCTCGTGGCAAGTGACGTGGCAGGTGATGTGGCAAGTGACGTGGCAAGTGGACAATCCACAACTTGTGGCAGGTGACGTGGCAGGTGATGTGGCAAGTGATGTGGCAGGTGATGTGACAAGTGGACAATCCACATCTTGTGGCAAGTGACGTGGCAGCTGACGTGGCAAGTGACGTGGCAAGTGGACAATCCAAAACTTGTGGCAGGTGACGTGGCAAGTGACGTGGCAGGTGACGTGGCAAGTGACGTGGCAAGTGACGTGGCAAGTGGACAATCCACATCTCGTGGCAAGTGACGTGGCAGGTGATGTGGCAAGTGACGTGGCAAGTGGACAATCCACAACTTGTGGCAGGTGATGTGGCAAGTGATGTGGCAGGTGATGTGACAAGTGGACAATCCACATCTTGTGGCAAGTGACGTGGCAGCTGACGTGGCACGTGACGTGGCAAGTGGACAATCCACATCTTGTGGCAAGTGACGTGGCAGCTGACGTGGCAAGTGACGTGGCAAGTGGACAATCCAAAACTTGTGGCAGGTGACATGGCAAGTGACGTGGCAGGTGACGTGGCAAGTGACGTGGCAAGTGGACAATCCACATCTCGTGGCAAGTGACGTGGCAGGTGATGTGGCAAGTGACGTGGCAAGTGGACAATCCACAACTTGTGGCAGGTGATGTGGCAAGTGATGTGGCAGGTGATGTGACAAGTGGACAATCCACATCTTGTGGCAAGTGATGTGGCAGCTGACGTGGCAAGTGACGTGGCAAGTGGACAATCCACATCTTGTGGCAAGTGATGTGGCAGGTGATGTGGCAAGTGACGTGGCAAGTGGACAATCCACAACTTGTGGCAGGTGACGTGGCAGGTGATGTGGCAAGTGATGTGGCAGGTGATGTGACAAGTGGACAATCCACATCTTGTGGCAAGTGACGTGGCAGCTGACGTGGCAAGTGAGGTGGCAAGTGGACAATCCAAAACTTGTGGCAGGTGACGTGGCAAGTGACGTGGCAGGTGACGTGGCAAGTGACGTGGCAAGTGGACAATCCACATCTCATGGCAAGTGACGTGGCAGGTGATGTGGCAAGTGACGTGGCAAGTTGACAATCCACAACTTGTGGCAGGTGACGTGGCAGGTGATGTGGCAAGTGATGTGGCAGGTGATGTGACAAGTGGACAATCCACATCTTAAGGCAAGTGACGTGGCAGCTGACGTGGCAAGTGACGTGGCAAGTGGACAATCTAAAACTTGTGGCAGGTGACGTGGCAAGTGAAGTGGCAAGTGGACAATCCACATCTCGTGGCAAGTGACGTGGCAGGTGATGTGGCAAGTGACGTGGCAAGTGGACAATCCACAACTTGTGGCAGGTGATGTGGCAAGTGATGTGGCAGGTGATGTGACAAGTGGACAATCCACATCTTGTGGCAAGTGACGTGGCAGCTGACGTGGCAAGTGACGTGGCAAGTGGACAATCCAAAACGTGTGGCAGGTGACGTGGCAAGTGACGTGGCAGGTGACGTGGCAAGTGGACAATCCACAGCTTGTGGCAAGTGACATGGCAGGTGGCAAGTGATGTGGCAAGTGGACAATCCACAACTTGTGACAGGTGACGGGGCAGGTGATGTGGCAAGTGGACAATCCCCAACTTGTGGCAAGTGACGTGGCAAGTGACGTGGCAAGTGGACAATCCACAACTTGTGGCAGGTGACGTGGCAGTTGGACAATCCACAACTTGTGGCAGATGACATGGCAAGTGACGCGGCAGGTGATGTGGCAAGTCACGTGGCAAGTGGACAATCCACAACTTGTGGCAGGTGCCGTGGCAAGTGACACGCTAAATACAAGTACACTGCAGCTCTCACAGCTGCTGCTACTCACTCTGGTCTCACAAAATTGCTGAAATAGTTAATTTTTGAGCTGGGGAGGGTCTATGATGTTAGCTTAACTAAACGCTTCTAGACGCAAACGCGGTAAATCGCGGTAAAACGCCGCTAAATCGCGGTAAAAATCGCGGCAAAACGCGTGTTTCTAAACGCCGGTTTCAACATGTGTCCAGCAGCGTTTGCATCTGTGTCTCGTGTGCATGAAGCCTTACTGTGAAGGAGGTCAGGTGTAAATGAACTTGATATTCCTAACCAAGCTTCAATTATATTTCTCACTTTATATTTCTTAGCCAACTGCAAAATTAGTTGCACCTATTATCCAAGGTGTTCGAGGTTATTTGAATCCTGCCTACACATTCAACTGTCATCTGAGGTTTATGGACACCTTATACATCTTTCACATTCTCCTTTCACCAGAGTTTGTAATATACTACTGTTGCAGAATTTAGTATATATTGCTGTTTTCTCACAAAAAGATTTAGTGGAGATGGATACCGGAATTAAACTAATGCTTTGAATTTTTTACCTTTTTTTAAATGAATCACATTATAGCAGATAAATAAAGCACTCTGTGTTGTGTTTGTATGTTGTGTAATTATATATTCTATTTTGTGATCAATGCTTAACTGACAAATCTTTGCAATAAGACATTATTCTGATAAATTTTCTATCAAAATATGTTATTTAATTTTGTACATATTTTTCAATTTCTAGTATGACCAGCCTCCTCTGCTTACAACATATTAGCCTAGTGGGGAATGTTTGGGCTCCACTGCTGATATATGCTTTAATATACTGTATAGTAGTTAATTTCTCCATTCTTAGTCTGGTAATACGCAAGCGATTTTTTATATAATTTGACCTAGA
Organism: Lithobates pipiens; assembly: GCF_037356315.1. Taxonomy (NCBI): domain Eukaryota; kingdom Metazoa; phylum Chordata; class Amphibia; order Anura; family Ranidae; genus Lithobates; species Lithobates pipiens. The sequence continues at coordinate 23,608,424 of NW_027507696.1, read as the reverse complement.
TTTAACAAGCATGCATTATGCCAAGTGTGTATCTAAGTGAGGAGCAAACTCTTAACCCTTAAGTGGCCAATGCAAGGTCCCACAGATGTAACAGGCACAGTTCTCAGATAAGAAGAATTTTATAGTCAGCTTAATCTGCTCCCCACACAGTTTACTACAATGGCATCTAAAAGGATGTTAAACAACCCAACTTCTGAAGTGTGATTTTGCCCCGAGAAATCAAAAATTCCTCATAGTCTGAGCAAGGTACACGTTTTTATCACTGCAGCAGGTATGTCCTATACTATCTCTGAACATACAGAGTGTTGTCTCTATAGTAAATAGGATTGAATGAGAAGTATAGAATGGTCCAGAACTGTTGCTCTGCCTAGGATCTTGTCAGGTTTGAATTTATCTCTGCAAGAAATCTGAATTACCGAGCATTTCAATTGAGAGGAAAGAAGGGTAGTGTGGGTATCAAGAGGCTGCCACTGGCTTATGACCGAACAACAGCAGAAATCAGGTTAGTATTTCTAACCTATTCAATTGGCTGATCTCCATAGTAGAAAGTTGTCTAATTTAAAAAAAAGAAATGTTGCCATGTAGCTATCTATGAATGGATTTATTCAGTTGTGCCACTTTGAAACAAAAAAAAAAAAAAAAATTCAAAAAGTCATGCTATAAATGCAAAAAGTTTTACTATAATCAATTTTAGTTGTAACTTATAAAGAGATGGAAACGAATGTGAACTTTACATTCCGGCATCATCAAAAACATCACTGTTCTCTTTAATTAGCATAGAGACTATAAGATCCTAAAACTCAGCTGTAAAAATCAGCTATAGGGTTACATACTGATCATTTATCTCCGATTTTAATGAAAGATGTGGTTGTTTGGATTCCATGTACATATTTGGTTCTTTTGCCCGAAGATATACAAACGGAAGAAATATATTTGTTTTATCAGTATGCTTGCTGGTATAAATAACCCCTTATCCCTAACTGTGTGAGTAAAATTTCTTGTAAATTGGATTTTAATTCTCTTCATATATGTGTATTATATGTTGCAAACCTAAACCAGGAGCAGAAAACCTGAACCAGAGTAGAAAACAGCAATCAAAGATCCCCAGGGTGTATCTCACTTTTAGGAGATAACCTAGCAAGGCCCCATTAAAGAGTAAGGAAGGTTCCAAGAAAACTAAGAAAATGTAATTATATAAATATTATTGTAAAAATAAAAGTGCACCCTTCCTTTTTAGCTTTAGTAAGAAACATGACATTCACTTTGATTCACATTTTTTCATGTCTGGAGAGTAATTCCTCAACCTAACTTCAGTGGAAGTGTTATGTATAGAGTGCAGGGGTCAGGAGCGTGTAATTTACAGAATGCAGGTGTCAGGAGTATGTAATGTATTGAGTGCAGCTGTGAGGATTGTTTTATGTACCCAGTGTAGGAGTCAGGGGTGTGTAACATACAGAGTGTCTGAGTCTGAAGCTTGTATGTACAGAATGCAGGGATCAGGAGTGAGTTATGTACAAAGTGTAGGAATCAGAAATATAAGTACTAAACAACACAGAGCAAAAATCCAAAACAAGATGACTGAATTGACACGGTTGTTAACAGTCATTCTAAGTCCTTATTTAAAGTAGAATGCAAGAATAAACCTAACTAAACTTAAAAATGCTCCCTCCCCCTTCTAACGCCTATGTGTTGGCTGCAGGGGAGAGAGGGGACTGCTGACAAAAGATGGACCATAATAAGCCTATGGGTTACATCACAGCTCTCAGGCGTTGCCAATCATTGTCGAGCAATCTCTCATCTCCCTTTTAGCTAGCGCTGGATGACACAGGGAAGATCGTGTGACCAGAGACATTTGAATCTGCCCTGTGATGTGGAGTTGAACCTTCCTGAAGCTGTTGAATTGTCGGGGAGAATAATGCCTATCCTTTCAGGTCTTTTAGCACTCCACAAGTGCCATTATATCTTAAAGGACAAACTGCAATTCTAGATTTACCTACACAGGTCTCAGCATGTAAAATACAAAGGGAGATAAGAAAAGGGACATTAGATATGGTGTTTATGCAACCATTACTGAAGCGTGCATTACTAAGTGGTGTAACTGTATAGAACATGTAGTCCACTAAGCATTAATTTTGTTTTTACTATTTTAGAATACGAGAACGAGACAATAATGGATCATATGCTCTGTGTTTGCTGAATGATAGAAAGATTTCACATTATCGCATTGACCGGGACAAGACTGGAAAATTGTCGATACCAGAAGGAAAGAAATTTGATACTTTATGGCAGGTAAATCTCTTTACTTATATTATAGTCTATTTCATTTTTTATTATCCTTAAAAATGGGAAAATATATTGGGCAATACAGATATCAAGAAATTATTGAGCTATAAAGTAAATATGAAAGTTGTAATCAATTAGTTACTACAAGAGGTTTAAGAATATCCTAGTACCGAAACTCTGTAAGTATATGAACGGGATTGGGACAGAATACGCCATGAGTAAAGAGGCGCTGTCTGCCTCAATAACGATCATACGGAAAGAAGGAAAAGACGAGACCAAGTGCGCAAGTTACAGACCAATATCACTCCTAAATGAAGATACTAAACTATTTGCTAAGGTGTTAGCAAATAGAATGAAAAAAGTAATGAATATACTAGTACATCCAGATCAGACTGGGTTTATCCCCGGGAGAGAGGGAAAGGACAATGGGGTAAGAACTTTATTGATTCTATCTCAAAGGAAGAAGACGGAACCCCCGGCGCTACTATTATCAACAGATGCCCAAAAGGCCTTTGATAGAGTCGATTGGGGATTTATGTTCCAGACAATGGATAAAATGGGCATAGGCCCTAGGATGGCCAAATGGATTAAAATGATGTATGATCACCCGACAGCGACTGTAAACATCAACGGGTTGCCCTCCTCTTCCTTTGAGATGGAAAATGGGACCAGACAGGGATGCCCACTGTCTCCTCTTCTTTTTGTGCTCTCGTTGGAACCCCTACTCGCGACAATCAGAAACAACCCGGAAATAAGCGGAATTAAGGCAGAGCAAGAGGAACATAAACTTGCAGCATATGCAGACGACGTGTTGTTTTATATAAGTAACCCAGTAGATTCTCTGCCCAAGATAACAAAGGCCCTGGATGAGTACGGGAAATTATCAAACTTCAAAATCAACCAAATAAAATCTGAAATCCTCAATATAAATGTAGGTGCGACGGAAGTACAACTAATCCAAGAACAAAGTAAATTTAAATGGACAAAAGATCTGAAATACCTGGGAGTAAAATTGGCAAACACTCTGGATAAGATATACCGCCTAAATTATATCCCTTTATTGAATGAAATAAAAACTGAACTCAGAAGAGCAAGTAATAGACCGATCTCGTGGATAGGTCGAATAAACGTGTATAAAATGTTTATTCTTCCAAAAATCGTATATAAATTCCAGATGTTGCCAGTTGAAATCCCACCCAGCTATTTCAAAAAATTAAAAGCAATAATGAGCAAATTTATATGGAATAATAAAAAACCTAGGATCTCCCATGGAGTATTAAAACAAGAAAAAGGGAGGGGAGGATTAGCGGTCCCTGACTTACAGTATTACTATCAGGCGGTAGTCTTATCAAGAATTGTGGAATGGGTAAAAGGGAAAAAAAAAGAGGAAAAAAGATGGGTTAATTTAGAATACACATACAGTAAAGCACAATTAAATAAGATAATATGGAATCCCCCAAAATACAGGGCACTAGATATAGACACAAATAAGTTAACACAGATTGCACTGAAGATATGGGATAAGGAGTATAAAAGATTAAATGGACACTATAATTCGCCACTGATAACTTTAAAAGACAACGAATATTTCCCACCGGGTAGAGGGGTGATAGGAGGGAACTGGATAAGACTAGAGGGGACACAAATAAAAGATATATTAAAAAAAGGGAAACTTCTTTCACATGAAGAGTTAGTGCACATGGGATTTATGAGAAGGGATAGGTGGCGATATCTCCAGCTGACCCGTTTCATAGAAAAACTACCCCAGCCGATTAGATCTGAAAAGGATTTGACAGGGGTGGAACAACTTTGCACGGCTGGCAATGCAAAGGGTATAATATCAAAGCTATATGGGCTATTGATGCGGACCAGCTGGAAAGATACGCCGCCATATATAAACAAATGGGAAAGGGAATTGGGATCACAAAAAGGTAAAGAAACAATAAATAAAATATTGAAAATGACACACTGCTCGGCAAGGGATAATAAAACAGCTGAGATGAACTACAAACTTATCTCCCGATGGTATAACACCCCGGATAAGGTATCTAAATTCCAGCTAGGCGGGACCGCCGAGTGCTGGCGGGGCTGTGGAAAAATAGGTACCATGACACACATTTGGTGGGAGTGTGCCAAAATTAAACTTTATTGGGAAAAGATCCTTCAAATGATTAAGGAAATAACTCAAACAGCATTGAAACCAGACCCCTGGGTAGTTCTCTTTCATGGCACGGAGGCTGGGGTTAAACAATACCAGGACACAATCATACTGCATCTATTAAACGCTGCGAAAAAACTGATTCCTAAAAAATGGCGAGAGGTAGAGTGCCCAACAACATGGGAGTGGGTAGATGCGGTAGAAGAAATATATAATATGGAAAGCCTGTGTCTGAGAGAAGAAGAGGATAGGGTAATATTTCTAAAAAAATGGAGAGGTTGGAAACAATTTAAGCGAGATTGGAGTTTCTCCGCACAATTAAGACCATAAAGACCAGGAAATCAGGAGCAGGGACACTACTGACAAGGGGAAAGGGGAGGGGGGGGGGGGGTAGTATAACTTTAACATAATTTTAGTGAAACATTGGGAGTAAGATATAAGAACAGTTTTAAGAAATATGAAATAAAAGTTGGATAAATGTTTTACATTTAATTATACAAGTAAGTAACAAGAAAATAGCCACAATGATGTGAAGATTCAATTCTAAGAGACAACAATGAACGTTAAGTTGATTTATAGTCTCAGGTAAAGATTCGCTGATGTGGCAAAAAAAAAAAAAAAAAGAAAGTTGTAATCAAATCACTTACAGAGAAGAAACACCCAGAGGTTTTGGGGGGAACTTGGATCCTGAATTTGTATGGCTGATTGGGAAGAGTCAGGTCATAAGGTAAATTATGAAGAAAGGAAGGAAGATGAACTTGCAACTTTCAAGTAGTTTATTTAAAACAATTATTAGTGGTAGAGTTAAATATGTAAGAGTAGAAAAGATTGCTCCAAAATATACAATAAAACAGTGAGGATGATTACATTCTGTAGCTAGTCATAAGGGGAGGGAGGAATACATTGGTGGTTATAAAACAGCCTTTCTCAACCAGGGTTCTCTGGAACACTAGGATCCCTCCAAAAGTTGATAGAGGTTGTATTAGCTATGAACTATGGTGGATATTGAACTCACACCTAAACTGAACCTCGATGTAAGAGGGCAATTTTCCACTGACTCTCAGTCTAAGATGTCACTTTTACACTGACCAGCAATGTTGGGAGTCGCTTTTCAATAGACCACAGTGTAAGAGGGCACTTCTCCACAGGCCACTGGTTTAGGAGGACACTACAATTTCATAGTCTGGGGGGATGATTTACTATAGGTCAATAGACTGTCCACTTTGCAAGTGCAGTTGCACTATTTTCCTTCGTAAAGTAATGTGGTAAAGCTTCACTTTGAAAAGAATACCCAATCAGGTGCAAGGAAAAAAACAAACAAAAAAAACATTTACTACACTTTTTATAGAACTATTTTTTTTCCCCCAGTTGGTCGAGCATTATTCCTACAAACCCGATGGACTTATCAGAGCACTAACAAACCCATGTCCACATTCTGCTGCCTTCAACAGTATGAGTGGTGGTCCAGGTAAGTAAAAGCAAGTTTGACTATTTATGACATCTTCTTTTTTTTATAGAACTTCTAGGTGTAGGTTATAGACAACAGCCAGTGAAACACAATTATTCATTCTGTGTTCTGTTCCGTTCCTAATGTCAGAACAGATGTAGTTATACCCAAAAGCCTGGCTGTAGATAACTAATTATTTTTGGTGTCTACCTTACAGGTACAGGAAATGTATTCCTCTTTGTAATTGAGGAAATGGATTAGTGCCATGGAAATCGGAAAAAAATATATTTTCGCTGGTCCTTGGGGAAAGGCTGACAGTGAGTGCTTGTGGCCATTCCCCTAGGTATCAAGATTAATGCACACAGAGCAACTTGAGCCCTTGGTACCAACATCCAGCAGGGATGTTGGTACCAATTCTGTTGAAATGTTGTAAGGATCTGCATTTTTTCCTTTATTAGTCACTACACCTCAAAAGAGACATAATAAAATAAGTAATAAGTAATACAGGCTAATGACAAGTAATACTCAGATAAAGAAAGCAGTTAACATCCCTGGTCAAGTACTGTATAGTATAAACTGTCCATGTAAATGAGAATAATGTCCCACTGGTTGTCACCTATAATCCATGCCTAAAAGTTCTAAAAAAGATCACAAAAGCACTCCAGCATCGGTATGAAAGACATATTAACACAGTTGCCTATCTTGGCTTATTGGCAAGCACCCAATTTAAAACAGCGAGTTCTATGGCAGATATCTGAATAGCCTGGTTTAAAATACAGCAGAAGCAAGGATATAAAATCCAAAGATTGCATTAAAAAAATACTTTTAAGATGCCTATACAATAAGAACCTGTATATATCACCCAACCCAGTGAATAACAGTTATTTGTTTTTTGTATTATAATTATGTACCAGAAATGTAATTTATTGCCCACATACTGTATGTCCTCCAAAGCAAAGAAATTAGCCTTATAATAATTGCAATGCTTTGCGGACTGCTTCACACATAAGGCATTGGCTCTAAGTATTCAGTAAAATGGGTGTAAAAAGAGGCATTTGAAAAATGATGTTTCATACTCATATATAGCACATTAAACAACATTGTACACAAATGTGTTAGTTGTAGCAAACAATTTCCATTCTCTAACTTGTACTATATTAGCAGCTGTCTGTGAGTTACAACCCACATTTTGCTATATTTAATAAATCTCTAACTATCTTGTAAACTTGCAACTATTGATGAATTGCAGCTCCAATTCGGTAAACAATTACATTTTTTTTTGCACTGTGTAAAATACTGAGGCACAGGCGGATTAACTACTTTATACATCTGTTTTATCCAAGGTGTGTTTCCCTATCCTGAACGTCAAGGACTTCCTAGACTTCCTACAGGGGTAAGGTGCCTTAGAAATCCTCTTAAATGTATGTATATAGAACAAGAAAAAAAAAAAAAAAACACTACCGGTAGATAACTAATTATAAAGTGCTTGGCTCTGAATGCCTATATGACAGTTTTTATCTAAAGATATAAAAGAAGTCACATTGCAGGCTTTTTTCTGTCTTCCATAAGCTTCGGAATAAGTAGGTCAACTTTACACACTTGGAAATCAGTCACTAAAATTACATCATTCTATTTAAATTCACATTTATTGTTTCTTAAATAAGGAATTTATTATCCACCATTAATAATGTGTGAATCACTATAAATTTATAAAGGTAAAATAAAATAAAGATCTCTTCTTCCGATGCTAAAATGGATTTTTCACTTAAACTGGCAGTTCACGTCACTGTGCTTATGCATGAATAGTTGGTGGGAAATGGTGTATTCGTGCAAGCAAGCACATGATATGGAGGTTATTTAATAACATAACGAAAAGAACACTGTGTAACAGTCTATGACAACCAAAACAAAATTCTGCTTTCTGTCCAAACTGCTGATTGGTTGTCATAGATTATTGCAAAACTTTGCTATTTAAACTGGTTTATTAAATCAAATTAAATTCTGATACTTATCGAAAATTCCAAATTCAGTAATGATGGTCAGCATGCTTTTAAAAAGCAACATCATTTCAAATCTAGTGTATGGGACTACCATCTATCTGATACATACCCTTTACCACTGATTGAGTTGGTCAGACTACAAATATTTAGCAGAACAAAATGCGACCTGCTATTCACTGATATATACAGAAAATTCAGAAAATTAGCAGACATTTATTGGAGAGCAGTATTTCAAACACACTTTTGTCATTTTTTGGCTTATTTCATAAAGGATCTAAGATTATTTATACTATAAATCCAATCATGTGAAAAGAAAATTTCTGATCATTTTAATGTGCAGATGAAAAAAGTAAACAGGAATTTGCTTTTTACGTGACTGATTGAATAATAAAGTGAATATTCACACAATTTATTGTATGAAGATTCTCAGCCTCATTGCCTAGTAATTGCAAGTTAGAAATCTACTAGCTGTATTTTTTTCTATCATATGCCTATATAACAACTACCATAGGGTAGTAGCCTCAACAGAAAAAAAAAAATATATATCAGGTATCATAATGCATGCATAGTTGCATAGTTGCAGACACTAGCTCATACTATGTGTGTAACTTTGTTATTATATAATTAAGCACTTATTGGTTCAAAATCACAAAGCTTTTTATCTATTAAAAAAGAATGCTGATGTTAATGCTTTTAGAAGCCAATCAGTTATTAACTTTAATTTTCTTTTCTGAGCATTCAGATCATTTAAGTTAAGGCACACCAAAGCACATATTTATCATGCACCACTTCATGCATTTTAATATGTATCTGCCACCAGCCACCAATGCTCATTGTTTCCATACCTGATTAAATATCATAATGTGCGAAACTGAAGATGAGCAAGTCAGGCATGGTTAGTTTAATGACTTGAGTCACTAAACCATCTGGTCGCTATGAAGGTTAATATGAGGCCAAATATTCCAGAGCGCACACAAGCTCTAAATATTTATAAATGTATAACAATGACGTAAAATGACCTACAGGTCTGCATTAATGATTGCTTTCTGTTTACTAAAATAACAAAAAAGGGCATAAGGCAGGCAATAAAAATGAGACCTTTCTATTGCTGTTTTTTTTTTTTTTATCAGTATGTGCAGATGTGATAAGAAGTAGCATCTTTGTATGTAAAGGGGTTGAATTATATTATAGACCTTTTTACATTAGAACATAACTGTGAGAGTGGTGATGTATTATGCATGAAAAAGTTTACTTTACTTAGGGTGTCTATAGATCCGGGGTCTCTAAACTTTCTAAACAAAGGGCCAGTTTACTGTCTTTCAGACTTTAGGGGGGCCAGATTAGTGCCAGTGGGAGAAAAAAATGTCCGGGAGACCAGTGGGAGTGAACAGTGCCCTATCTTTGGTGTCAGGGGGAGGATTAGTTCCTGATCACTGGTGTCAGTGGGAGGAATAGTGCTCCATCGTTGGTATCAATAGAAGAAATTCTGCCCCATCATTGGTGTCAGTGGGAGAAATTCTGCCCCGTTGGTAACAGTGGGAGGAGTTATGCCCTTTCGTTGGTGTCAGTTGGAGGAGTAGTGCTCCATTGTTGGTATCAGTGGGAGGAAAAGTGGCCTATCGTTGGTATCAATGGAAGGAATTATGCCACATCATTGGTGTCAATGGAAGGAATTATGCCCCATCATTGGCATCAATGGAAGGAATTGCACCCCTCCACTGGTGTCAGAGGGAGGATTGTTCCCTTTTGATGCTGTCAGTGGGAGCAATAATACCCTATTATTGTCAGTGACATGAATTATGCCCCATTCTTGTTGTCAGCAGATGGAATAGTACCCCAAGGGCCGGATAAAAGCAAGCAAAGGGCCACATCCAGCACCCTGGGCCACAGTTTGTAGACCTCTGCTATAGATGATCAGTTGTTTCACCAAAATCATCGGCAGTAAAAGATCAGCCTTTCTTAAACGATGTACCACAAAACCATAATCAGCTCCTTGACTCAACACATTTTGGATATGGATCACACATGTTCCAAAGTGTGTCAAATTTTTAAACAGAATGCCTACTCATTTGCAAGCAAAAATCTTGCTTTTCCAAATTGACCATAATTTAGGATTGGGTATTTGAAGTGAACACAGCTTTTTCATATTTACCAAGATCAGTGCTATACTCTTTTTGTAAATCAATCATTATGACCCATACACACTATCAGATTTTATGCTGATTTTTTCCTTCAGGTTTACCAAAACCATGTAGTGCAAGGGCCTGCCTGATTGCATACAAATTGAAACTCCTAATGTTTGACTGTGTACTATATGGTTTTGGTACGGGAATGAAGGAAAAACTGATACATGCATACCCCACTTTTAAGTACACAATGAGGTTTGTTTACTAAAGCTGGAAAGTGCAAAATCAGGCTCACTTCTTCATAAAAACCAATAAACTTCTAACCCCAACTTGTTCAATTAAGCTTCGTTAATAAAACCTGGAAGCTCATTGGTTTCTATGCAGAAGTGAGCCTGATTTTGCACTTTCCAGCTTTAGTAAATAAACCCAGTTGCGTACTTAAAAGTGGGGTATGGGGCTTAATGAGGGTTCAATTTCACCTCATTGCTCCACGTGACGCCTGTAATCTCTTGCATTGTATGCTTTTATCCAGCCACCCTTACTTATTAACAGAACTATACTGATCTGTGTACTTATAAACAGTTGACAGAATTTAAAAGCAATATGGTTAGTATAGCTACGACACAACATCCCCACCTCTCACAAACATATACACAACTACACTACTGCAAGTAGTTAACATATATAGGTAAGGGAAATAATAGTACAGTTAAAGAAAAAGAGATTCTGAAACATACATCTAGCAGATACTTCCAGCAAAAAAAGCCACCCGTATCTGTCTACAATGTTAACCCTAAAAAATCGATTGTTTTATCTCTTGTCTGTACATCACATTTAGATAGCGATAACATTGCATGTTCTGAAAACTTGTTTCTCATAGCCCATTTACTGACATGTGATGACATTGTGGTTTCTAGAATTGGTCAGCAGGTGGAATAATCGCAAGATTCAAATCCTACTCCTTTCCCAAGGCTGGCAGCAAAAAGGTGCACAGAACACGCTCTTCCAAAGCTTTGTTAATTATTGGCAGGCTTTTGGCTGCTTTGGGCGTACAGCTTACATTAAAGTAGCATTGCGGGTTTCACATTCCTAATTTGTGAATGGCATAAAGATTCAATTTAACATATAAAATATGGACCATTTCTAGAAAATGGTATTAAGAAGCACAATAGCTCCACATTAGTGCTTTAAAGTTCTTTGCATTTGATTATCTCCTGGTGTTAATGCTTTCCATGTAACTTTTCCAGCTGCAGTGCTTTCACTATAACAGTCCTGAAGTCACCAGAATTATCCTCATATTCATTACCTTGACCATGACCATGTCATCACCTCAAGCTGCGATTATACCATTCTCTGTGCTGTGCAGTATTGAATGGGTTATTGCCAATACTGCAAGTAATATAGCAACGGGGGATGATAAATTAGCTAGTTCTACTAAAGACTAATTGAAAACTATAGACCATGTAGAATACGAGAAAGCCAAAGTAAAGGTTCCATTTAGAGCAGCACATGGAGAACAAAACCTCTGAATGCAATGTAATTCAGGCTTTTATTTCACGGGCCAGCAATGCTGCTTTAATTGTCCTAATCTTGTGATGAACTTCTAAATCCTGCCAGCTTTGCATTTGTGACTCTCTAACATTTGGCTTAGAAAAGTATAATACAGCAAAATAAAGGTGTGTTTTTGTTTTCAGTATAATTAATGCAATTCTACTAAAACATGACTAATTGTGGATTAGTCAAACCAGAGTAAGTATTAAATGCAAATGTGAAAATGCATGGTTTGTATTTGATATTTGAGTGTAGTCGAATCTGAGGATACTGCTTTACTTAAAGAGAGCCTCGGTTCAGCTTAAAAACTTAAGGATTTACTTGATATTTTTTAAGTTACTTGTATGCTCCCCCCATCAGAGCAGAAGTGTCTGATAAACTGACTGCAAGACAGTCTTTTCTCCTGCCTAAAACTATTGCTGATTGCAGACATTCAAAAAAATCTGCTGTCAGGGTTTTTTTAAAAATAAAAAAAGTAAGTTTATTTTTTTAATTGACAGTTTTTTACTGTGAGCTCTCATCTCAAGCAGGAGACAGATCAATCTCAATGGGAACGTACAGTCTAGCACTGGGCTGACACTTTTTTTTGGCACAAGGATGAGTTTATTAAATTTGTTGTCCTATAAATCATACATTTGCAGTCTTATTGTTAATATAGCTGACACTTTTTACTCTGACAGGCAGAGAATGCAAGTAAAAAACAACACACACTCCTACTCTGTGAAAGAAAGCTCCACATTTATACAAAGTCGTTTAAAAGGCCCAAGGTTTTTTAATTTCATGCATTCTATGCATGCAGGTAAAAAAAACTTTTTGTGTGCAGAGGACTCCCCAGCCCCCCCCTCCAACACTCATCTGAGCCTCCTCTTGATCCAGTTATGTGCACAAGAGCTGAGCTTGTCTCGGGTCTCTTACTCCTCATTTGCTGGGACAGCAGTGGGAGCCATTGGCTCTTGCTACTGTCAATCACAGTCAGTGAGTCAATGAGGAAAGAGCTGGAGGGTGGGGGTGAGCTGCGGCTCTGTGTGTCTTATGGGGGGCAGAGAGAGGGGCCAGGAGTGAGCACAAACCAGTGCCCCCAGAGCAAGCAGGTTGCTATTGGGGGCACTGGCTGTAGAGGAGAAGCAAGGAACGCCGGTAGGGGACCCGAAAACAGGAGGATCGAGGCTGCTCTGTGCAATACCACTGCACAAAGCAGGTAAGTATGACATGTTTGTTATTTATAAAAAATTAACCTTTAATGTCACTTTAAGACTAAATATTCAGATTCATACAAATTCCCACAACCAAAAGGTTCTCTTTATGTTTGAAGAGTCCTTTATTTTTAAGTTGTTACATGTAAAAACATTCTACATATCAGATATCCACTAGTCAGTAAAACATAAATTCAGAAAACTGTAATTTGGTTAAAAATGATGATGTGATCATACATGTACAGGAGAAATACAGTTCCCTGAGTTGATAAATATCTGATTTAACCCCCCTGGCAGTATTCCTGAGTCTGGCTCGGGGTGAAAATTCAGCACCATTAGCGGTAACCCCAAGCCAGACTCGGGACTGCATCGCTGGATCCAGGATGAGTTTACTTACCTTGCCCCCTGGATCCAGCGATGTCCCCCCCCCCCCGCAGTCCGAGCGAGCCGTCCTCCACTCGATGTATCACATCGCCGGGATCCGTTCCCTGCGAGCGTTGCGACGCACGGGGACGGAGAATGGCGCCAAATTCAAAAAGTAAAACACACACATTACATACAGTATAATGTAATCTTACAGATTACATTGCTGTATGTAATTATTTCACATCCCCTTTGTCCCTAGTGTTCTGCCCAGTGCCCTGCATGCAGTTTTATATTATAAAAACTGTTCTTTATGCCTGGAAACTGGAGATTGTCCATAGCAACCAAAACTGTCCTTTTACATCAAAAGAGGTTTTAGACCATCTAGAAAACAGCGATAATAAATTAGAATCACTCGCAGAATTGAGGGATAGCGATTTGTGGGGAGATCCGTCATCAAATACTGAAAAGTAATGACAGTGACAATTCTGCAACTGAGCAAATTTCAGTGTTTTAGACTTGATTACATTATTGAATCATTTTTATTATTATTATATTATTATTTGGTATAATTATTTATAGTTACTTATTATATTATAATTTATGATTTAATTTTTCAAACTTTATCATACCTGGGATGTCTGCTAGACTCTGATTTGGACAGATTTAAGTGAGTTATTCCTAAGAATTACAGGACTACAATATAAAACGCCAAATTTTCATGCAAAATAATGATACCGCTTTCAGCACCTAAAATCTGAAATAATCGTACCACCAGGGAGGTTAAAAGAGGTAATCAGAGTTTGCATCATATGAATCCTAAATATGTATCCATCAAAAAGTTTGACATTCAGATACACAGCCAACGTAATACTTTGCTGCATTTGCTGGATAACATTAGTAGCTAAAGTAAAAAGTAGTACATATTGTACTAGATAAATGACCCGTCTGTAAATATAACCATAGCCATTGCTATGCAAGCTTTGCAACTAAACTGCGAAGGGAGACAGTATTCAGAGATAATGCTCTTATTGATGACTGCATAATGATTTATCCAAGTAACAGAAGCTTCTGACAAGTATATTAGTCATTTTTCCAATATTATCCAGATGAAGAAAAGTATCAAGAGTATTGACTAGTTCTATTAAAATTCCAGCATTCTTATCCAACTACAGAAATGGAATGTTTATTGACATTTCCTTCATGCACAAAAATGAGAGCAGTGAGCTTTATTGGCAGTGGCCCAGTCCAGATTTATTTGTGCCATACTTCTATGAAAGAATAGTTGGAAGCATTTACGTAATGACATATTTAAGTCTAAAATTCCATCAATTTGTCTTTAGAAAGAATAATCTGCAAGCACATAAATGTTCCACATACTGAAATTAGTACATAAGGGGTTGATTTACTAAAGGCAAATAGACTGTGCACTTTGCAAGGTGCAGTTACATTCTGCAAGTAGAGTTGCTCCAGAGTTTAGTAAATGAGTTAAAGCTTCACTTTGCAAAGAATACCCAATCACATGCAAATAATTTTTTTTTTAAATGCATTTTTGCTTGCACATGTTTGGATGGAAGTCAGCAGAGCTTCTGCTCATTTACTATGTTTTGGAGCAACTGGACTTGCAAAGTGCAGAGTGCAACTGTGAAGTACACAGTTGATTTGCCTTTAGTAAATCAACCCCAGTGTTTTATCCTCTATTATCCTCTATTATTATTTAATTACTTCTCATGCAGAGGCAGTGCAGCCATTCATGAAGGGCACAGGGGCGTGCTCTTTATAAATGGCCGCACTGTGAATGGCCGCACTGAATGGCCGCACTTAATGAATGGCCGCACTGTGCCCGGCCCCCAATCTACATGCAGAGCATAGGACACATGGATTCCAATGTTTTTTTTTTTTTTGAAGCACATCATTAAAAGCTGAGGCTCTAATTGGCTTCAAAAAGGATGGGCTCCTAAGACCCTATTAGCCACAAGTCCTAATTGGCTGGGAGGAAAGACGTCCGGCAGGACTCGGGAAGAGACGTGGGGGGGGGAAGCTGCAGAAGCTGCGACCTGGATGGGGTTAGAGCAGGGCTGGCGGGGGGCCATAACTATGGTATATTTTTATGTGCATTGATAGCATTCTGCAATGCATATAAATTGAATCATGACCACTGTTAATTATACAATAAATGTGACAAAATTAAATATATTGCAGTCCATGCTGTTTTTTATTGTAAAAATAAAAGCACATCATGCTCAGTACTTTACACTGACCTGTTATACTACAATTGTTAAGCAGCCAAACATGTTTTCTAGTTTGTGATAGCGTAGGTAAGGGTTAGGAGTCAGGAGCATAAAATACAGTGTAGTGCAGGAGTTCTTTCTCATCAGTTCTTTCATTGCTTCCTCTATTCAGCACTGCTTTAGTGCCAGACCACGGTTAGCTTCTCCCTCTAACGCGGCACTATCCTGCTTCCCACCACACACAAGCACAGATTGAGCAACGTGCTGAATTGCCTTGGAGTGGGAGAAGGCTCTGAACTGCCTCAGGATTTGCTTACGAATGAGCTATCATAGCATTTGTATATAAATTAATTGTGGGTACAATGTAACAGGGTAGGGCTGCTGGGCAGAGGTATGTATTCACACAGTTTCTTGACCTAGCATTTTATCATACATAATAAAATACCATGAACACTTCTAAACACCTCAAAAGTGCTTTTACATCTAGAGGAGAACGTTATTCAGCTTAAGGGAACCCAATATTCAAATGGAAGTGCCTGTGACTTATCTGACAAGGCTCATTGAGATACTTAAAATTCTATTGGTTTGCATAAGTTTTTCATGCACTCTTTAGTGAATGGGTGTGAGTACCTAATGGCTTTAAACTGTTATCACAGTCATAAAGTGGTTCTTACTGGCCTAAAATGTCTAAAGATATATGCAGTTATCCTATTACTGTTCTCAAGTCTAGGTCGTTACTGAGTAAAATTCTCTGTTTTCTGTAATCATTACAGCAAAGTTTGGCCGAAGTTAGTCGTCATGGCAGCGTTTCTTCAATAAATGCATATGTTTCAAGACCAAAACCAGGTGAAAGAGGTAAGCTAGACAAATGTGTTATTTCAAAAAAAAAACTATACATGTAAAAAAAATAATAATCATGCCTATAGTAGTTGAACAGTCGGAAGCAGAGATGAATAAAAAGACACAAGAGTTAATGCAACTAGTAGTGAAAGCATTTGCACTGTCATGTATATTGAATGATTTTCACATAACTCTAAGCCCCTGTACACACGGTCGGAGATTCTGCCAACCAAATCCGTCGGATTTTGCCCGTCGGATTTAGTCCGACGGATTGTGTCCGAAACTGTTGCATACACACGGTTGGGCCAAGTTGGCGAAAAATCCGATCTTTCAGAACGTGATGACGTAATTTCGTTACGATGGGACTACATTCAGGCTAGTAGCCAATAGCTTTGATGTAGGAATTTGATCTGAGCATGCGTGGCACTTGGTCCGATCAAAATGCTATACACATGATCGGATTAGGTCCGACCGCCCCAGTTGGTCGGGAAATATTTCCCACATGTTGGAAAATTGGGTCGGACGGAGATTCAGACGGAATCAGTCCGATGCATACCACACACAGTTGGATTATCTGACGACACGGTCCGATAAGACGCATTCCAACAGATTCTCCGACCGTGTGTACAGGGCTTAATGCTGCATTCACACAACCGGGCTTTCCGTCAATATAAACTCTGACGGTCTTTCCGACTGAGTTTCCGATGGAGTTCTGACCGAACGGACTTGCCTACACATGATCATACCAAAGTCTGTTCATTTCAAACGCGATGACGTACAACGGGACTAGAAAAGGAAGTTCAATAGCCAGTAGCCAATAGCTGCCCTTGCGCTTATTTGGTCTGCCGGACCAGCATACAGGCGAACGATAGGAATTGATTCCGATCGGAATTGAGATTTAAAGCATGTTCTATTTCTAGGTCCGTCAGACTTTTTTTAAAAAAAAGTCAGCTGAAGCCCACACAAGATCGGAATATCCGATGAAATGATTCAGTCTGACCTTTTCTGACGAAAAGTCTGGTCGTGTGTACGCAGCATTAATGGTACTGCCAAAGTCAAAGTTGTAACAAAAGTCATATTCTATCAGTATTATATGTTTTCTTAACGCATATAACATCTCACAAAAGTGAGTACACCCCTCACATTTTTGTAAATATTTTATTATATCTTTTCATGTAACAACACTGAAGAAATGACACTTTGCTACAATGTAAAGTAGTGAGTGTACAGCTTGTATAACAGTGTAAATTTGCTGTCCCCTCAAAATAACTCAACAAACAGCCATTTACGTCTAAACCGCTGGCAACAAAAGTGAGTACACCCCTAAGTGAAAATGTCCAAATTACGCCCAATTAGCCATTTTCCCTCACCAGTGTCATGTGACTCGTTAGTGTTACAAGGTCTCAGGTGTGAATGGGGAGCAGGTGTCTTAAATTTGGTGTTATCGCTCTCACTCTCTCATACTGGTTACTGGAAGTTCAACATGGCACCTCTTGGCAAAGAACTCTCTGAGGATCTAAAAAAAAGAATTGTTGCTCTACATAAAGATGGCCTAAGCTATAAGAAGATTGCCAAGACCCTGAAACTGAGCTACAGCATGGTGGTCAAGACTATACAGCGCGTTCATCAGGACAGGTTCCACTCAGAACAGGCCTCGCCATGGTCGACCAAAGAAGTTGAGTGCATGTGCTCAGCATCATATCCAGAGGTTGTCTTTGTGAAATAGATGTATGAGTGCTGCCAGCATTGCTGCAGAGGTTGAAGGGATCATCAAACTGGTCTGCATGGCTGTCATCCCAAAGGGAAGCCTCTTCTAAAGATGATGCACAAGAAAGCCCACAAACAGTTTTCTGAAGACAAGCAAACTAAGGAAATGGATTACTGGAACCATGTCTTGTGGTCTGATGATTGAGAAGAATGGGTATAGATCGTGTTGTGCATTGGTAGGGTGTGGGCAGAAGGAAAGAATTTGTTTCCAAAAGTCCGTACCCAGATTGGAAAAAGGTGGTGATGAGCCCTTTTATGGGCTTGGGCTGCTACCTTGGTGTGCGTACTTCCAGTCGACTCTGCATTTAATGTGTAATTTTCTGCCTCTGAACACACAGCCAGTGCTGAGGTCTTCTTATTGTCCAGATCCATGTGGCAAAGGCACCCTCCAACAGGATCATTCCACAACTATTTTTACCAGCATCCCTGATGAAGGGGAAGTCTCTAGTCCCCCAAAAAGCGTTGGCATCTTTTTATTGCTGAAACTTCAAATAAAATACAAATTATTTACCTCTTTGATCACCGGCCGCTCCTTTATCCTCATTTCTTCTACATTACCTGTGGTCTGTTGAGACCATGATACACTTATTTAGTTCAGATGGTGTCAAGCGTGTGTGGCGGCAACCAGGTGAGGAGTACAAAGACAAGTGTGTGTTACCTACAGTCAAGCATGGTGGTGGGACTGTCGTGGTCTGGGGCTGCATAAGTGCTGCCAGCACTGGGGAGCTACAGTTCATTGAGGGAACTTTGAATGCCAACATGTACTGTGACATACTGAAGCAGAGCATGATCCCCTCCCTTCAGAGACTGGGCTGTAGGGCAGTATTCCAACATGATAACAACCCCAAACACACCTCCAAGGTGACAACTGCCTTGCTAAAAAGCTGAGAGTAAAGGTGATGGACTGGCCAAGCAAGTCTCCAGACCTAAACCCTATTGAGCATCTGTGGGGCACCCTCAAAGGGAAGGTGGAGGAGCGCAAGGTCTCTAACATCCACAAGCTCTGTGATGTCATCATTCAGCAGTGGAAGAGGACTCCAGTGGCAACCTGTGAAGCTCTGGTGAACTCCATGCCCATGAGGGTTAAGGAAAATGCTGGAAAATGATGGAGGCCACATAAAATATTGACTCTTTGGGCCCAATGTGGACATTTTCACATAGGGGTGTACTCACTTTTGTTGCCAGTGGCTTAGACATTAATGGCTGTGTGTTGAGTTATTTTGAGGGAATAGCACATTTACACTGTTATACAAGCTGTACACTCACTAGTTTGCATTGTAGTAAAGTGAGGGGTATACTCACTTTTGTGAGATACTGTTTTTTTTTTTTTACGAAAGGCAAATCCATTTTGCACTACAAGTGCAAAATACAAGTGCAAAGTGCACTTGAAATTGCACTGAAAGTGCACTTGGAAGTGTAGTCGCTGTAAATCTGAGGGGTATCTGAAATGAGGGGAAGCTCTGCTGATTTTATTATCCAATCATGTGCAAACTAAAATGCTATTTTTTTTTTATCTTCCTTGCATGGGATCTACAGCAACTGCACTTCCAAGTGCACTTTCAGTGCAATTTCAAGTGCACTTTGCGCTTGTAGTGCAAAGTGGATTTGCCTTTAGTAAATAACCCCCAATGCATATGGGTTTTTTTTTTTTTGCTAGTAAGAAAGTGGATACTCATTTTCAGTGATTTCAAAAACTAGGAAAATAATCTCACAGATTACTTGTAGTTTAGTAGTGGGGACAATTGCATTTATGCTGCACTGATATGTTCTAAATAAGCTACCTTTGGTAAGTGTTTCCAAAGTTTCGTTTTAGGTCCAAAGTGAACATAACCATCTAAGAGCACATAAATATCCATTCATGATCTAAACACCATAAGGCATTTCTGTCATATGTCCGCATCATAACATTAAATGTTAGTCTCAGCCAATTGTGTTTGCTTAAGACAATTGAATAAGAATCAGGAGAACAGCTTCTTTTTATTATTAGTTACAGTTCTTCACTAAGCAAAACTGTTTCTGATATTAGATGCTGTTTCTGGGGAACCAAACCCAGAGGAGAAAAAGCAATAAAATCATAATCAGGGAGAAAGCGCACCCTGCCTTCAAATATCACAAGTATCAGCAACTAGAATAATTAGAGATTTGTATGCTTCTCCAAAAATATAAAATTAAATAGAAAAATATATACAGCAAAAAAAAAAAAAAATCCAAAGTAACCATTGAAAATACATCCATATACAGTAGATAGATAGATAGATAGATAGATAGATAGATAGATAGATAGATAGACCTTTCTTGATCGATTATTACTTAAAAAATACAAAACCCCAAATAATATAAACATAAACAAAACTACATTAATCATATTTCACTTTGACCACTACAATTATATACATTCAGCAAAGAGCTGCCACCTCTATCACAAATGGACACAAACAAGGTGAAGTAAATTATGTAATTATTTCTCCAATAGTTTTTCAACAACATCCACATAATAGATATGATTACAGGACAGGATCCATGCTTCAGTATAGCTGATGTAGTGTGTTGTTAAAAGGATAAACACTGCATGCAGATTATAAAGTCAATCCAACAAGGCAATATAATTCACAGTATTAGAGACATGGGTCATCTTAATGGTAAGCCCCAAGGGCTATAACCAAAGCCTAAGCTTGGTATATTTCCTTCATAGACTGAATTCTCTTAGGGCACTCCTCCAATAAAGTAAATTCACGCTAAAGATGCTGAAGGGAAACTAAGGCTTGATTCACACCTATACCATTTCAGTACATTTTCAGTTGTGCAAAAACCCACTACAGTCCATTTAACATGGTTTCCTATGGGTCATGTTAACAATTGTGTGTTTTCCACCAGTGTGTTTTTTGGGTCAGGGACTTTTTTCCCCATAACAGGTTGTGTTTAGGTTCCATAGACTTTAATTAAAATGCCTCTATAGAGATCACAGACAGCAATACGAATCTGACTGATCTATTCAAGGACAAAAACATTTTTTGGATTGAGTTCGGCCATAAATGCCTTATCATAATATGTTACTGTAATCTATACAATATATACTGTATGCATATACACACACCGTCCACTTTAATAGGTACACCCATTCAATTGCTTGGTAGCACAAATTACTAATCAGCCAATCACATGGCAGCAACTTAATGCATTTAGGCAATTGGACGTGGTGAAGACAACTAGCTGAAGTTCAAACCGAGCATCAGAATGGGAAAGAAAGGGGATTTAAGTGACTTTGAATGAAGCATGGTTGTTGGTGCCAGACAGACTGGTCTGAGTATTTAAAATCTGCTGATCTACTGGTATTTTCACGCACAGCCATCTCTAGGGTTTACAGAGAATGGTCCGAAAAAGAAAAATATCCAGTGAGCGGCAGTTGTGTGGACTAAAATGCCTTGTCAGAGAAGAATGGGCAGATTGGTTTGAGATGATAGAAAGGCAACAGTATCTCAAATAACCACTCGTTATAACCAAGGTATGCAGAATACCATCTCTAAATGCATAACACATCGAACCTTGAAGTAGATGGGCTACAGCAGCAGAAGACCACATCGGGGTGCCACTCCTGTCAGCTAAAAACAGGAATCTGAGGCTACAATTTGCACAGGCTCATCAAAATTGAACAAGAGAAGTTTGGAAAAAAAGTTGTCTGGTCTGATGAGTCTCGATTTCAGCTGCAAAATTCAGATGGTAGGGTCCGAATTTTCTGTAAACAACATGAAAGCATGGATCCATCTCAGCTTGTATCAACAGTTCAGGCTGGTGGTGTAATGGTGTGGGGATATTTCCTTGGCACACTTTGGGCCCCATAGTACCAATTGAGCAGCGTTTAAATGCCACGGCCTACTTGAGTATTGTTGCTGACCATGTCCATCCCTTTATGACTACAGTGTACTCATCTTCTGATGGCTCCTTCCAGCAGGATAATGCACCATGTCATAAAGCTCAAATCATCTCACCACTGGTTTCTTGAACATGACAATGAGTTCTCTGTATTCCAATGGCCTTAAAAGTCACCAGATCTCAATCCAATAGAGCACCTTTGGCATGTGGTGGAATGGGCTATATGCATCATGAATGTGCAGCCAAAAAATCTGCAGCTTCTGCATGATACTATTATATCAATACGGACCAAAATCTCTGAGGAATATTTCCAACACCTTGTTGAATCTATGCCACGAAGAATTAAGGCAGTTCTGAAGGCAAAAGGGGATCCAACCCAGTACTAGCAAGGTTTACCTAATAAAGTGGCCAGTAAGTGTATATAATTAATGGGTTCTACATTATATACTTCAGAGTGCAAAATCATTTATATGTATATCTATTTGAAAAATAATTTTCACATTGGGGTTTGTTGCCTATATAAAGTATTAATGTTAGGCCGCGTACACACGCGCGGACTGTTCGCCCAACTTTGTCCGTCCAACAGTTTCGGCAAACAGTCCGCTCAAAATTAGCATGGACGGACATGCCCACACACGACGAACGAACAGTTTGCTGAAACCGTGCGCGATGACGTGAACGGCACGTACGACGGGACGAAAAATACGACGTCCTATACACTGCATTATAGCTTTCGGCGTGAAAATCCTTTCTGAGCATGCGCGCAACTTTGTTTGACGAACAAGCCTACACACGGGCGGACTGTTCGCTCAAACAAGGTTTCAGCGGACAGTTTTTCGGAATTTCTGAAAAACCTTGTCCGTCCAACTGTCCGCTGAAACTGTCCGCTGAAAGCCCACACACGAGCGGACTGTCCGCCCAAACACTGTTCAGCGGACAAAGTTGGGCGAACAGTCCGCCCGTGTGTACGCGGCCTTACATGTTGTCCATTGCACTGTTGTATTACATCATGCCATGTAGTTCTAAATAATATTCAACCTTTCAAGTTGATGTGTTTGAACTTCATTCGGTGCAAATGATTAAAATAATTCAATGTGAAATGACAAAAGATTGTTATATTTAAACATTTACATTTTTCAAAACAGCAACTGAGAAACCCATAGAATATTGAAATAATATGATTACGAAAAGCCATGCAATAAATGTAAACAAGTTATTTCAGCTCTGTCTTTTATGCCA
Source organism: Lithobates pipiens (assembly GCF_037356315.1). NCBI lineage: Eukaryota > Metazoa > Chordata > Amphibia > Anura > Ranidae > Lithobates > Lithobates pipiens. The sequence goes on along the minus strand of NW_027507696.1, from coordinate 23,585,356 downwards.
GTTTCAGAAAGTTCCCTGTATTCCATGCCAATGGACACAGATGTGTATCGAGGAATATATGAAGATCCTGATGAGCTAAGAACTCAAACTCTTAAAATAAAGCGAGAACAACTCGAATTAGTTGATATTGAATTGGGTTCTGGCAATTTTGGGACTGTGAAAAAAGGAATCTTTAAAACATCAAAGTAAGTGCATTAGAGCATGATAGATGTTCATTCTATATCGAAAGGATTTTCTACTTTTCTCCTGCAATGAAATATCTGCTTTCAATCACATAGCTTTAGATCGTATGCACTGTATCTCTCTCTTGAATAGCCTTAAAGTGGTTGTAAAGGCAGATGGTTTTCTACACCTGCAGCCCCCCCCCCCCCCAGTACAAATCTGAGCCCTATCTCAATCCAGCAATATGCATGAGAACCAAAGCTCTCTCGCTTTTCATTGGCTCAGATACAGCCGCAGGAGCTCCTGTCTCCTGCTGCTGTGAATCAGAGCCAGTGATGGGGTAATGGGGGGTAGGGCCAAGCCTTTCATTGTGTCAGATGCCTGATGAAGGGATCCTGCGAGGCTCAGAAATATTGCTATTTGCTGTAATGATGTGATAGTTGAATAAGGCTTTGGACCCATTCTGGAGATCCATGGTGTGCTGGTGATATTTTCTTGCTCTTATGAACACAAAGAGTGTGGCTCTGGAGCAAGCACGCATGAGTGCACCCATAGCAAGCCGCTTGCTATGGGGGAACTCTGTGGGGGGTGGAGTAAGAAGCACTGGCGGGGAACCCCAGAAGAAGAGGATCAGGGCTGCTCTTTAAAATCATTGCACAAAGCAGGTAAGTATGACATGTTTGTTATTTAAAAAAAAAAAAAAAAAAAACCTTTACAATCACTTTGAACAAGATGCCAACCATGTCACTCAAGCATTCCCATTGATGGTTAACACTGGGCCAGAAGACAATAGGGTGGCAGATAGTGGTTATGCTTCCTATGGCTGAAGTAGTTTTACAATGTTTAACATTATAACATTTTGGGTTATAATCGCACTGTTTTTCAGAGCCAACTCCAAAATGTATTTAAGTGGAAATTAAACTTAATTTTTTTTAAAACGCTGACCGGTAGGGTTTTTTTTTTAACAGAAGAGACCCTGGTTTCTTTTGTCATAAATGCTTCTGACTGCCCATCCATGGTAATGTACACTGGGCCACGCATGTGCAGCTCAGAGTACAATCACGGCACCACTCTATGCCGTGATAAAGTAATTCCTGTGCACATCCGCGAGAGTGACATCAATGTGGCCTGGTCATTCAAGTGGCTAAACAGAGCGAACTTGGAAAGAAGAAGGAGAAGATGGAAGCACCCAGGACCAGCGGAACCACTGACACTGCAGCACTGAAACGCTTTGTTTGACAGGTAAGTCGGCCATAACATGCTAATATGCTGTGCATACTAGCACATTATACCATAATTCTCTGGGGGCCCAATTAAAAAAAATATATGTAGCAGAGTTAAATTCAGCTTTACCAGGAGTGGTGTGAAAACATAGCAGCACTTTCTGTTTCAGGCTGACAACACTAAAGCTCCGTACACACTATCAGATTGTCTGCTGAGTTTTTCCTTCAGATTTACCAAAACCATATAATATGAGGTCAAACCCTAGGAGTTTCAATGTGTATGCAATCAGGCAGGCCCTTCTACTACATGGTTTTGGTAAATCTGAAGGAAAAACTCAGCAGACAATCTGATAGTGTGTATGGGGCTCCAGCTTCTGCCTTTCAGTTAGCAGCATTGTTGTTGGCCAGTTATGCGTGTTCCCTTAGTTGGGCTGCCTATCAGGTCTGCAAATGCATCCTGCAGATTTGATAGGCAGTGCAACGGCCAAATGAAGGAGTGCACATAGCATGCTGACAACACTGCTGCTAAATGAAAATTCCTTGGTTATTGACTTCTGCTGACTTACCTGCTCAGACACCAGTGATTTGACTGGGCTACCTCCCAGGGAAGCTGAGTGCTCAAAATCCAACAAGAATGTGATCCAGACAGTTAGGAGCTATAACTATGACAGGGATAGCTATAACACTTTTTACAGGTTCCCTTAAACAAGTTTAATGATATAGCCTAGAATTGGATTGATACATGGAAAGCCAATGCAATATAGGGTACTGGAAAATAAATATACAGTATATCTCTTTTGGTGGGGAGGGAGAGCGAGGTGGAGGAAACCTTGTATTATGTTAAGAAGATAAGATGGGTGACGGGATTAGCCCTGCCTGGCCATACATTTTTGGCCCCCCTTTTCGCCTTCCCCTTTTCTTTGTTTTCTTTCCTTTATTGAACCCACATTAATGTGGAGCAGTGAATATGCACACCGAGATAGAATGGGCCAATGTGTGGATGGGAGGGAATAGGGGCATGAATATGGAAGCACAGAAGGGGATGTATGGAATTGGGGGGATAGCAAAGAGTGGCTCCCCCTGATTCTTCCCCCTAAATCACTATAACTAGTTCATTTAATTTTTTGGTTTGGTTTTTTGTTTTGCTTTTGTTTTTTGGGGTGTGTGTTTTCTTTTTTGTGTGGGGTCAATTAATGGGAGATTTAACAATTTTCAAAAGGATAGGGGGAGGAAGAAAAGTTATAAGGGAAAGGGAAAATAAAACATTTCTAATTTTTCAATTATTTTTTCTTTTCCTTTTTTTTTTCTTTTGTTGCATTACAGTAATTTGGATTAGTGAATATACTATATACTCATCGCTATAGAATGGATGTAGGGCGGGTAGGGGGATGGATATGGGAGCACGGAGTGATAAGGGAAGGTTAGAAACAGGGACATACAGTATCTACAAGTATCTCTCCCGCATTCTAACCTCTAAATGAGTATAAGTCATTTTTTATTTTTGGTTTTGTTGTCTCCTTTCGGGGGCTTTTGGGGGTTTATTTATTTATTTATTTCTCTTTGGCGGCGCTTTACCGTCGTTTTAGCAGCGGTATGCAGCCACTAGCGGGGCAGTTTTAACCCCCGCTAGCAGCCGAAAAAGGGTTAAAACCGCCCTCAAAGTGCCGCTGCTCCATTGATTTCAATGGGTAGGAGCGGTTTAGGATAGGTGAATACACCGTTCCTTCACCGCTACAAAGATGCGGCTAACAGGACTTTTTTCACCACTAGCAGGACTTTTTTAGTGCACCGCTCCAGTGTGAAAGCCCTCCGGCTTTCACACTGGAGTGAAAGGGGCCGTTTTTTTCAGGCGCTACACAGGCGCTATTTTTAGCACTGTAGCGCCTGAAACCTGCCCCAGTGTGAAAGGGGCCTAAGTGAAAGTCGATGGCCACCTCCACCCCAGCACTCCAAGTGGGAGCAAACTGTGCCAGGGTATGGACCAACAACCCTACCAGAGTGATTAATCAAATGCTTCCATACTAACAAACAAAGGGCTATTAATAGCAAAGTAACCAGAGTAATAACAAACAATGAACCTTCAAAACAATGAAGAACATCTTTAAAATACAGTAAGAATGGATATATTAATGCACCATTTGTATTAATAAAAATGATCACATTAAAAGGCCTGTAGAGGCCTTAGGGTGTTTCAACCAAGGCCCCCAGAATTTTAGGAAGGAGGAGGATTTAAACTCTTTTCAGATTGGCATTGCACATTCAATCGTGCTATTATGTCTTATAAGTTGGGGGAAAGGGGGATTTCCAATGACTTGTAATAGCTGCGTACAGAATGTAAGCTATATGGAGCAGTGATTCTGTATGGAGCAGGATCATCTTATGTTTAATAGTGTTGGTTCTGGGTTGAGAGCAGTATTATTCCTTGTAACCTCCCCAATTAGATCAACTACCTTCTTCCAAAATGGTTGAATGTGTACACACTTACACAATATATGATATAGACTCCTTATCTGCGTACATATCCTCCAGCATAGATTAGATTAGAGGTAGCAAGAGAATTTTTTGACAATCTATAAGGGGTCAAGTTCCACTTACGATACATTTTTGGAAAAACATCCCAATGGTCAATGCAAGCAGTGGCTCAGTAACTGATATGGATAGCCTTACTCCATTGTTCTACAGTACAGGTATTGGCTAGTTCACTTTCCCAACTTAGCATACCATGCTCTTTAGTCTTGTCTGTACTAATGGTTAGCAGCGAGTAGAAAAAGGAAATACCACGTGTATTTTTTGATATATTTCCTTTAAGGTAATTCCAAATCGATTTAGGAACTTCTATTTTGTCTTTATAATCACTGAGTGGTTAATTTGATTAATCCTAAAGACATCTTGGGGCAATGAGTTTCTTTTAATATTGTCTAGGAAGATTAAACCTCTTACTAACCAGTCTTTTGCTGAAAAGAATAGGATGAGCCATTCATATTCCTTGTGGGAATATCTATGTAGCAGGTGTCATTATTTGTGTGCTGTAGATAGAGAAGCTCCTGCCAGGCTTCTAGGGATGCAGCCACAGTTGGGTGAGCTAATTTACATACAGTAGGTTACATAGGAGATGCTACCATAAGCGCTATCAGATCATGGTGCTTTAGAAGTGATCTCACTATAGTTACCCACAGTTTATCCTGTGAGACTGTAACCCAATCTTGCATTTGGTCAAGAAGGGAGGCTCTATAGTAAGCTTTCAGATCTGGGAGACCAATTCCACCTTCTCGTCTATGTTTGGTTAGGGAGGTAAATGCTATTCTGGGCTTATGGCCTTGCCAAAGAAAAATTGAAAAAAGAGTATGGAGTTGCATTTAGCAAAGAAGGAAGGTGGAAAATACATTGGGTGTGTTCTAAAAACATACAGAATTTTTAGGAGGGCTTGCATTTTAAAAGCCACTGCTCTTCCTAAACAGGATAATTGATTCCTACCTATACGGTTCAGGTCTTTGGTTATTTTACGTAAGAGAATTGGATAGTTAGTTTCATATAATTTTTTGTGGGAAAATTAAGTTGAATTCCCAAATAAGTGATAGAGGGAGAGTCCCCGTTGAAGTGAAATTTTCTTTTTAGGTGAAGGATTGCTTCAGAGGAGATTCCCATGGAGAGGACATGGCATTTACTAGTGTTAATGTTGTAGTATGATATGTGTCCGAATTCATCTATTAGGTCCTACACACAGGTAAGCGATGACTCAGGACAGAAAGAGATAAACTACTATCATCTGCAAAAAGCCCTATTTTGTTCTCATATTGCCCAATGCATAGGACCTTTATTCATGTACTGATTCTGATCGCTTCTGCAAGGGGTTCTATTGCAAGGGAAAAGATGATATAGGGGACAGGGGGCATCCCTGTCTAGTTCCATTGGTCAAATCAAAGGTCCTGGATAATGTCCTCGAGACGAATACTTTAGCAGATTTTGTAGAGGGACATAATAGTGAAGCAGGTAAACCCAAAGAATCCAAATTTAAGTAGCACTTGGGAGAGCTACCCCCAGTGTACCCTGTCAAATGTCTTCTAGGCATCCAAGGCAAGGAGCAGGGAAGGCATTTTACTTTATTCTGCGTAGTGGATTCAATTAATCATCTTCCTTGTCCCACCTAGAGCCTGTGTGTCTTTTACAAACCCAACTTGTTCTGGTCCTATGAGACAGGCGTTACATCAAGGAGTCTATTAGCCAATATTTTAGAATATTTTTTTAAGTCAGAGTTCAATAGAGAAATCAGCCTAAAGTTTTGTGGTTGATTGGGTTCCTTACCCGGTTTAGGGAGAGCAATTATTACAGCTTCAAGCATTTCCTTGGGAAATTGTTCCAGCTAGGCAGCTTCATTAGAAACATTCACAAGGTGTGGATCTAAGATAGATGATAAGGTTTTCATAATATTCTGAGGAAAGCCCATCTATGCCTGGAGAATTATTTGATGTGAGTGCAGTAATAACCTTAAGCACCCCTTGTCAATAGGTTTATTAATCTGGCATATGGGTCTATTGATTGGAGGTTAATGCTGTTCAGGAAGGATGAAATATCTTCTGGTTTAGGGAGTGGAATGAGTGAGTCGCCCTTTAAATTATAGGGAGAGGCGTAATAGTCACAGAAAATTTGTGCTATGTGGTGTGGGTTTATAGCTACTTTTTGCGTGCTATGGTGTGTTATTTTTTCTATCCTCATTTTGGCTTGTCTGTTTAAGTTGTGCAGCCAGTCTCTTCCCTGTTTTGTTTTTCTGAGAGTAAGGTGTTAGCTGTAATCTTTTAAAACATTTCTCCTGGTCCACTATAAGAATAGATTTAAGCTCCTCTCTGAGACTTCTAAGTTTAAGGTAGAATTCTGAGAGGTCTGTTTATGCAAACCTTCTAAGTGTGCACTTTCTTTTAGCAGTGAGGACATGCTTTCTTCCTTTTCTCCCTGGCAGCTGGTTAGATCAATACCCCTCTTATAAAAGATTTGTGAGTACACCATAAGTTCAAGACACCACTAGATCCATTAGTGTCTTTAGGTCCTTAGCATATACAAGATTAGACAAAATAAACGTATTGTTCCTCCATAAGGATGTATGGGTTCCAGTTCGACCATCCACAGTATCCAGCTAAATTGCCAAGTGGTCTGATGGATGTTGGCTGAGGTTGGCATTTGCAAAAACTGCTTATCTGTAAGGAAAAGGTAAATCCTTGAATATGTGTTTGTGTGCAGTAGAGAAGAAGAAGTAGACCTGCTCTGAAGTATGCAGGCATCTCCAGGGGCCATGTAGATCTTCCTGAAAGAAAAAAGAGTTAAGGCCTGTCTTCTTCCTTTTGTTCTTGGCTGTGGAGTCCATTGCAGGATTCATAGGTGCATTGAAATCCCCACACAACAACAGATAGCCTTTTTGGATGTTGCATGCTTTACTCAGCATTTTCCCCAACAAGCGTTGCGGGTGGACATTAGGAGAATATAAAGCCAGAAGGGTGTAAGTTGTATTGTTAATCTCAGCGACCAAAATTATGAATCTTCCTTTAGGATTAATTAATGAATCCAGTAGGTTAAATGAGACTGTATCATTGTTTGCTACCAATACTCCACTTTTCATCTTCTGGTGGTTTGAGTGGAATACATGAGGAAAATTTGTGTGTGTGTGCAACGTGGGGGGTTGAAGACAGAAAAGTGTGTCTCTTGCACGCACAAGATGTAACAGCATTGGTTGGGTGCCTCCTTCCGGAGAGCCCTGTGTTTGGCCTTTATCAACATCAATTTAATTACCATAGTAAGACAGAAGAGTGTAGTGATATTCTGATAGGACCTCAATCACATTAGCTTGGATGAGTGTAAGCAGAAAGTTAACCCAAACAAAAGAAAGTGGCGAGTTGGAATCCAACTCGAGGGGACAGGTGTGTCCTGTACACAACATGAGGGAGAAAAATAGTGTCCAGCCAGACAGGATCCTATGTTGAAGCCAGGAGGGCTGCATTTTGCCTTAAGGAAGATTCTGAGGCTGCAGATTTAAGACAGAAGAGTAAGTAGAGTAAGCCAGGCTGCCTTCAGGGTAACAGCTCGTAAGAGCGAAATGGTGTCATCTGTTAGGACTTGTACGCCACGGTGTAGATCAACATTTTTGGGAAGGACTGTCAGATATGTCCTCCTCGTCCTCCGGTAGAAGATCCCAACTCCTCAGAAGATCAAGGCCCTCGTCCAGATTAAAACGAGGTGTGACTTGTTGTTCCTTTTGATGGATAACTTGGTGGGGAATTTCCATTTGTATGAAATATTGTTTCAGAGTATTTTAGTGACAGCAATTGCATTTTTAAGAGCTTGGATTGTCGCTTGAGAGAGGTTGGTATACAGGGTGATTCCTGCATATGGCTCAGGGAGGGAGTTTTTTCTTCGGGCAAATTGCATGAGTTGATCTTGTACGTGGTAGTAATGAATCCTTGCTATGACATCCCTGGGGACTTATTCTGGTACGAATGACTGTTTAGGGAGCCTTTGAGCTCTGTCAATAACCAGTTCTTGGGGGCTGACAGAGGGGAGTAGTTCAGCTATAATTTTTTGTATAAGCGGGCGAAGGTTTTTGGCAGGGACTGACTCTGCTATTCTTCGGAATCTGACATTGTCTTGGTGGGAGTGGTCTTCTAAGTCCGCCATTTTAATTTCAATATTTCAGATGTCTCCCGCAGAATCTTCATGAGCATCAACCACTTCACTGTGTGCCCAAACATAGTCCCCCATTCTATTTTCAATATGATCCACCATGTCCCCCCAGGGCTTTTATTTTCACCCTGGTTTCTTTCATGGATGAAGCCATATCCTGTTGCAGAGCTCCCCTCAAAGTCTTTAACCACTTCCCACCCGGCCAATGTACATATACCGCCGGGTGGGAGCTCTCTACTTCTGAGAGGACGTTCAGGAACGTCCTTCAGAAGGAGGGGGATCGCGCGCGTGCGTGCCCGCGCAGCGGCGTGATCCAGATGTGCTCGTGTCACCCGGACACGGCGCATCTCGGATCGGCAGGAGGGCTCTGTGATTGGCCCTCCTGATAACATTACAGCCCTGTCCAATCACGGCCATCATGTGATGTAAACAAACAGCCAGTTGCTAGGCAATCGGCTCTCCTCTCCTCACATGGAAGTCGTCGCTGAGGAGAGGAGAGCAGATCGCTGCAGCCGGCTGGTGATCAGTGAGTATGAGCTGTTTTTACAGCTTTTTACTAACTGATCACCAGTCTAGTATAAACCTGCAGTGTAAACACACATGTCACCACAATACACATGTCACCACACATGTCCACAAATAATAAAAAGACATGTCCCCAAATAAAAAAACACATGTCCCCCACATATATCCCACTAAAATCACATGTTCCAATGATTATCTGCACACATATGTATGTGATCACCTGCACACATATGTACATGATCATTTGCATACATATGTCCGTGATTACACAAACCAATTATTATACACTTAACGGAATTTTTTTTACCAAAAACATGTAGCAGAATACATTTTGGCTTAAATTTATGACAAAATTTGATTTTATTGGATTTCTTTTAAAATAGAAAAAAGAAAATATAATTTTTTTCCAAATTTCCGCTTTTTTTGCGCTTATATCGCAAAAAATAAAAAACAGAGTCGTGAATAAATACCACCAAAATAAAGCACTATTTGTTAAAAAAAAAATGATAAAAATTTAATTTGGGTACAGTGTAGCATGACCGCGCAATTGTCATTGAAAGTGCGAGAGCGATGAAAGCTGAAAATTGGGCTGGGAAGGAAGGGGGTGAAAGTGCCCTGTATTGTAGTGGTTAAGGATTGTGTCTACAATAGGTTGCCCTGCTGTGAGAAATGTGTCAAGTGGTTCATTAAAGCCTGAAGGGTCAGATATAGAATCTGTGTCAGATTGTGTGGCACTGACATTTATCTTGCCGGCGTCCGGTCTTCTTTTCTGTTTCACTGGGCTATTTGAGGTGGATAAACACAGCTCTCCTTCTGCCCAAGGCGCGTATGCAACTGTGATCTGTGCTACTCATGTCCCTGCAGCAGCCTCTGCTCTGCCTCTGTCTGCCCTGCCTGTTGCGCCAGCACCATCTTGGAATCTCTGGACCACCACCAGACCGAAGAAATCAGTTTGCGGGGCCACTCTCCAGGTGTCAGGCTAGCTGTGGAGATGGTAAAGAGCAGTCCCTCCCCGACACTTAGAGACACTGTATGGATCAGCTTCTATGCAGCCATATCATCCGGCTGCAGGCAACCTGGGGCCTGCCAGCTGTTGTGGAAGTAAATTTCCCATGAGGCATTGCAAGGCTGGTGGTTACAATTACTCCCAGAGGCATGATGAGCCTTGTAGTTCTGCAAAAGCTGGAGGGCCCCAGGTTGCCTACCCCTGCCCTAGACTATAGTTGTGAGAAAAATCAGAAAAGGTACCTATGCTTTGAAGAGGGTTTCCCCCATTTCTCGCTTGTCCCTTGCCTCCTTTTTTGTGAAGAAACGTGATATATGTGGATGCAAAGATATGCTTCTAGGCAATACACCTTGTATTTTATATTTATTATAGATTTGAAATTATATATATATATATATTGTGGCACATGTGAAACCGTCCTAGTTTCTTATGGTTGTTTTTTTTCTTTTTTGTTGATTCAGAAATATTATCTGGGTTTTTGATTGTCTTGTTATTATGTCCTCTTTTATTGAATAAAAAGAATTGAAACATAATTTTTGGTGGGCAGCAGCTGGAATAACAACTACATAAAAAACAACTACATAAATGTGGAAACTTAGCATCCCAACTTGACAGTATTCCAATTAACTCTAACAGATCTGAAAAGAAAGTTGCTGTGAAGATTCTTAAAAATGAAAACAACGACCCTTCTAGCCAGGAGGAGCTGCTGACTGAAGCAAGGGTGATGCAACAGTTGGATAACCCATACATTGTCAGAATGATCGGAGTGTGTGAGGCGGAGTCTTGGATGCTGGTTATGGAACTTGCAGAACTAGGACCATTAAATAAGTTTCTACTTAAAAACAGGTACTGAAGGTTTTTTTCTGTAATAGCATCCTTTTAACATAAAGATAGCATACAAATATATTTTCTAAGAGTGTGTTTTATATTTCTAATTCATTATTTGTAGTGTCAATCTGAAAATCTGTATGGCATTTACATTCATGTATGTTGCCAGTATCATATATTTCAATTAACCACTAGAACAAGGTAAAAAAAAGTATATCTTAAACTGAGAACACAAGAACAGGGGATGGGGATGGGCTTGGGTGGAGTTCCTGCTCCTATTCTTATGGCAAAAGCCCTGATCAAAGATTTATAGATGATAAATAGATAGCCGGATGTAGTACAAAATGTCTTCATTAGAAAACATGACTGACCGATATATACTGATGTATAATTGAGGTTTTAATCCTATTCCTCAGGGATGTCTCCGAGAAGAACGTAACAGAACTTGTTCATCAAGTTTCCATGGGAATGAAGTATCTGGAAGAAAAAAATTTTGTCCACAGAGATTTGGCGGCCAGAAATGTGCTGTTGGTGACTCAGCATTATGCCAAAATTAGTGATTTTGGGCTTTCCAAAGCAATTCAGTCTGATGAAAACTATTACAAAGTAAGTGTTCTCCATGTTTGGACATCATCATTTCCATATTAACCAATGAACACAAACTGATATTAGATTACATATTTTTCTTTTGGGGAAAGGATATGTTAACTACCTCCCACCCGGCTATATTATTACTATCCCAGGTGGACATCATATGATAGCTATTCATAGCTATTTTGTAATATTGTGATGATCTCTGTAATTTGTAACAGCGATCACATGGTACAGGGCCAATTCCAGTGGACCTGTACCAGGTCATAACTGTAACCAGTCACAGCTGTCACAATTGTACACAATGGCACATTGATGGATGCTATTCACAGTTTCACAGTGTAAGAATGATTGCTTATACAGTGCTTATACAGTGATCGTAGTGTAAAAAAAATCCTGATCACTGAGTGGTATGATGTCACTATGATACTGTTCTGGTGACAGTATTTAAAAAAAATAGTAAACAAATGTGTAAAAAATAATATATATATATATATATATATATATATATATATATATATATATATATATATATATATATATATATATATATATATATATATATATATACGTATATATATACACGTATATATATATATACACGTATATATATACACGTATATATATACACGTATATATATATATATATATATATATATATATATATATATATATATATATATATATATATATATATATTGTATATTATATACATAATGTCACCACTCAGTGTCCCTGATCACCACCACACCAATCATATGGTGACGCTGTACTGCTCTGTTGACAGTATTTATGGCATTTGGTCACGCATTATTTTTTTACTGTTCATTCTAATGTGTTTATTTTTTTGGTTTGTAAACTGGATTATTAAATGTTAGGGCCAAATCTACTGTTAACAAAGCCAAACCATTTATAGTCCTGATTCACTGAACTGCAAAATCCAAAATCCAATTTGAATGTGAAAATTGTTCTTCCGATATTGTTCGTGCATAAAAGAATAATAGTCAGAAAACAGATTTCAGTAACCAGAATATTTGCTGGTGGCACTGAGCCCTCAGATTTAAAGCAGACCATCAGTAATTTTTCCATCTTTCCATCTATTACCGTATATACTCGAGTATAGGCCGACCCGAATATAAGCCGAGGCCCCCAATTTACCCCCAAAAAAACTGGCAAACTTATTGACTCGTGTATAAGCCGAGGGTGAGACATGCCTGTCCATCCCTGTGTGTGTGTCCGTCCATCCCTGTGTGTCCGTCCATCCCTGTGTGTCCGTCCATCCCTGTGTGTCCGTCCATCCATCCCTGTGTGTGTCCATCCATCCATCCATCCCTGTGTGTGTGTGTCTCCATCCATCCATCCATCCATCCCTGTGTGTGTGTGTCTCCATCCATCCATCCCTGTGTGTGTGTGTCTCCATCCATCCATCCATCCGTGTGTGTGTGTGTGTGTGTGTGTGTGTGTGTGTGTGTGTGTGTGTGTGTCCAGCCTACCTGTGTCCCGAGCCTTTGTCCCGAGCCTCCGTCCCGAGCCTCCGTCCCGTGCCTTGCCTCCTTGCCTCCGTCCCGTGCCTTGCCGCCGTGCCGCCGTGCCTTGCCTCCGTCCCGTGTCGTGCCTTGCCTTGCCTCCGTCCCGTCCCGTCCCGTCCCGTGCCGTGCCTTGCCTTGCCTCCGTCCCGTGCCCTCTTCGTCGGCGCCTCGGCGGCCATTGTAAAATTCAAAAGCCTCCGCCTTCGCCTGTGATAGGCGGAACACTGAATTTCCCAGCAGCCTGTGTTCCGCCTATCACGGACATCGTATCATCCTCGTCCGTAGTACGAGGATGATACGATGTCCGTGATAGGCGGAACACAGGCTGCTGGGAAATTCAGTGTTCCGCCTATCACAGGCGAAGGCGGAGCCGGAGGCGCGGCTTTTGAATGATAGAATGGCCGCTGTCTGTCTGCTCGACACGCTGATCGAGCGGGCAGACAGCGATGACTCGAGTATAAGCCGAGGGGGGCACTTTCAGCCTCAAAAAAGAGGCTGAAAATCTCGGCTTATACTCGAGTATATACGGTAAATCTTCTGCCCTTGTTGTTTTAAGTTTGAATAGTAAAACATTTTTTTTTTGCCAGTAAATACCTTATACAGCCCACCTCCTGTTTCTTGTCTGGTAAAAAGCCTAGGATGACATCATGCACAGCTCTCTCTCTCACTCTCCTGAGATTTTGTTAGGAAAGGAGGGGGTGAGTCATAAGAGGGCCAATGAGAGCTTCAGAGCTGGAGGTGTGCCTCTGTGTGTCTGTGTAAATCCAAGAACTGAACAGGCAGCAGCTTCAGCTGTCCACAGTTACAATGAATTCAGCCACTCAGTGGAGGGATATTTCTGCAGCATATTTGGAAAGTACAGAATGACAGTATATATAAAATAATATGCAAAGTGGTTTGAGGGAAGCTTCAGAATGGCAAAGGTTTTTTTATTACAAATTATATGAGCATACTGCAGTTCCTCTTTAAATAGTGTACTTCCAGTGTTAACCAGCGGGTGGCTCCTAGCAGCCAGCTGGTCCCGGTGATTAGTTACTACTTGATGCTGGCTTATGTTGGGAAGCTGCTTAAAGGATAAGTTCACTTTTTTTAAAACAAATGCAATAATAAATTGAGAACCACAAGCCGACAGCTGCTAAGGATGTCAGGGCTTGTAGTTCATTCAGACACACAAGCTGTATAATGTATAATGTATGGCCAGCCTTAGTAAATCAACCTCAAAGTCCTTGTATATTTTGGATCGGTTACTTTTTGAGCTTGCTACTTTTTCTGGCCCACCATCCCGACCTGCCTTGTTCCCTATATTCCTACCAGACCCTGCTCTACCAGATTCTCCTGATTGCCTCTATTTGTATCGTTAGTTAAGCAGTTAGCTTTTTTTTTTTTCACTTTTCATGCATACTCACTGGGTTGTGTATAGGTTGCTGTATTTAGGTTTTATGTCCGGTATTTTCTTGTGTTTATAATAAACTACACTTCTTCACTTAGGCTTTGATCTGGTTTCCGCTGTGTGGTTTTTACATATCTGGTCTTACTAGCACTGCAAGATACCAGCATGTGGTATAGCATACAGATGTCCATAACATTTTAAAGAGGTTTTAAACATGAAAACGTTTTTGGTTTCAGTTTTGCTCACCAAACAGACATTTGACAAATGTCCATGCTGCAAACCTCGCTTTATGTAGTTTTAAATACATCAAATACAACAAAATTGTATTATTATTATAGTTGCACATATATTTAGGAGAGTTTTTAATGACAAATTGTAAAATTACCAATGATCCAGCATAAACTCTTCCACTATTAGGATCCATTGTCCTTGTCAGAACAGGAGTATCACATTCTTTAAAGTGTTTGTTACCTCAACATTTCATATTCCTGACATGTGCCTGCTGTAATATGTACTTGTATGAGAAAGTATCCTGCTCTCTTTGTATTGCTTCCTGTGCGTGAAATCCCTGTCCCTGATGATCCTGCCAGTCTATCTGCTTTTCTATTAAAAACTGACCACACTAGGCAGGAGAACACACCACAGTCAATTCTCTAGCTATGCTGGGAACTCAGCCTGATCTCCTCCAATGATCAGACTTGTCCTGGCTCGCCTAATTAAACTGAGCTGTCTCAATTTTACACTTTAAAGACATAATATCTAGACATGTGCAGAGTGAAATATTTTGTTTCGGAATTTCGTTTTCATCCAAAAAATACATTTATTTAGTTACTCTCGAAGTTCCTTTTTATTTATTTAGTTTTTTGTTCAAAAATTGCATTCGTCCGAAAATCCACATGAATTACGGTCGAATCTGTCTTTGAAGGCTTATGGTGCCTGTCGAATGTATAAAGAAGATTCGACGGAGCTGCTTAACTCTATATAGCCTATAGGCGGAGCATTTGACTCCGGAAATGTACGATTGCAGCGTCGTACAGTTTTGATGCTCTGTCGAATATTATTATAAACGTGTGTGTTTTTCGTTGCTTTGTCGAATCTCCATCGTTCATGTTGAATGAATGGTCTAAGTCTCACAGTGTCAGGTGTCAGATAGTGAGTGATTGGTAATAACGAATATGGCAGCAGCCCATTGTGAGATCGACATGGAGGCATTGGAGGACGTTCCTGGGCCATCTACAAGTGTTTCTGTATATATATTATATATTCGTTCAAACAGAAACTGGTGGACTGGTGATAGCGATTACTGATCAGACAGGTAACAAGATTCTATAATAATAAATCCCCCCCCCCCCCCACAACACAGGCAGCCTCTGAGGCTATCACAACAACACTAGAAGCAACACTAGTATCACTATAAGGTTCTCACACTAACACAATAGCAGCAGATTATTAGGAAAAAGTTAAGTTGAACTGTAGCTTGCTTCACCATTGTTCTGCTGCTGTGCTTATGCTTAATAATAATTTGAGTTCTCTGACAAGTGACAATTCAAACGAACCAACTAAGGCTGACTGTCTTCTGAAATGATTCAGTGTGTGTGTCTCTCTCTGCTAGCAATCGTAAGTGAAAGTAAGTTTGGCTGTACATGTGTACTTAGTTCTATTTTACTGCTCCTCCTCTTTGGTTACAATCAGCCAATAACATTCATCATCATCATTATTTTTATTTTACTTCCCCCACCCAATTCCAGAATCTTTTCTCTCTGTCGAATCTTTTCTCTCTATGTCGAATATTTTCTCTCTGTCGAATATTTTCTCTATATAATCTTGGACTAATAGAGGTAAGGTTAGGCACATTCGACCACAGGTTCTGTAGACACAGATTGTTATTGTCAGAGTCATGTTGAATCTCCTATATCGAACTGTTGTAACAACAAAAACGAAAATAAAGCATTTATTTATGTTGGATCTTTTGTTTTTCGGATTCTGTGCTTTCGTTATCGTTTGTCAAAATGAAAACAAAAATACCTGAAATTCAGACAAAAATGCATTCGGACGAAAACGAATGCACATGTCTAATAATATCTAGTTAAAATGTTTTGTTTTACTTAGGTATTAGTGTAGTTATATTCCATGTGCTGTTTGTTTGCCTTACCTTGTAATGATGGGCTCACATGTTATGGCTGCAGTTTGTAATATCATGGCTGATCGATTCTAGACATATGCAGCATGGAAAAGTTTGTTTTGTTTCAGATAGATTTCTTATGTTACTAATTTTGTTTCATTGATTCATTTAGTTTAGTTTTGTTTCACTTAATATTGTTTTGTTTATTCATTGTCAAACAAATTCCACATTTTCAGAACGATTCGAATTTGGATTGGTTAAAACATTATCGACTGATTCAAGTTCTCTGTGAAGAATAGCTGGTTGTTAAAGGAGAAGTCCAGCCTGGGTTCATTCAGCTGGGCTTCTCCTATGGGTCACAGGAGTGGTCACAGGAGTGCAATTAGTTTTACACTCCTGTGACCCGTTTTCAGCATAGAGCAGACTGAAGTCTGCTCTGCTGATGTCACCAGGGTCAGTCCAGGCACCGTGTCATGTCGACTTAGAAAGTCTGAATCCGCCAGGTGCCTGGACTGATGGCAGTGGCAGCCTCCCAGCGCACCGCTGAGATGGCCGCTCTCGCCCCTCCACAGCTCATCGCTACAATGAGAGCATGGAGGAGCAGAGCAGGAGAGCTGCTGACTGACAGTCAGCAGCTCTCTGCTTGGGGAGCCGAAAGAACCGAGCCATTGGTGTATGTTCGGTGGCTCGGTTCTTAGTGAAGAGGCGGCGGGGGACAGATGCAGCATCGGTCCAATGCTGAATCCACCTACAGTAGGTAAGTATTAATATGGGATACAAAAAAAATCTCATACTTCTCTTTTAAGTAGGGACGTAAGTTCGACTCGAACATTGGGTGTTTGCCTGTTCGCTGAACAGCAAACAATATGTGTTTTTTGCGGCATATTCGACCGGAACATCATTAAAGTCTATGGGACATTAACATGAAAAATCAAAAATGCTTATTTTAAATGCTTATATGTAAGTTATTGTCATAAAAAGTGTTTGGGGACCCGGGTCCTGTCCCAGAGGACATGTATCAATGCAAAAATGTTTTTAAAAAACGTAAGTATTTTTGGGAGCATTGATTTTTTTAATGCTTATAGTGAAACAATAAAAATGAAATATTCCTATAGTATGCCTGTAAAGTGGTGCATTTTTCCCATGTTTAGAACAGTACTACAGTAAAAATGACATTTCTACAGGAAAAATTGTCATTCAAAACTGATCGCGGCTATAATGATTTGTCGGGTCATTGATAACAAAAAGAAATGCACGGGGTTCCCCCCAAATTCAATTACCAGGCCCTTCAGGTCTGGTATGGATATTAAGGGGAACCCCACGTCAAATTTAAATAAAAAATGATGTGGGATTCCCCCCCAAATATCCATACTAGACCCTTCAGGTCTGGTGTGGATTTTAAGGGGAATTCCACGCCAAATAAAAAAAAAATGGTGTGGAGTTCCCCCCAAAAATCCATACCAGACCCTTTATCCGAGCACGCAACCTGGCAGGTCACAGGAAAAGAGGGAGGGATGAGAGAGCGGGCCTCCCCTCCTGAACCATACCAGGCCACATGCCCTCAACATTGGGAGGATGCTTTGGGAGTCTATGACCCCTCAAAGGACAAGGGCCTCATCCCCACAACCCTGGCCGGTGGTTGTGGGGGTCTGCGGGCGTGGGGCTTATCAGAATCTGGAAGCCCCCTTTAATAAGTGGTCCCCCAGATCCCAGCCCCCCTGTTTGAAATGGTAACGGGTACATTGTACCCCTACCATTTCACAAAGAAAGTGTAAAAAATTGTTAAAAAAGACACAGACACTGTTGGGATAAGTCCTTTATTAAAAATTTAAAAAAATTAAAAAAGATTCCAGTGGTGGTAATCCACTCTTGGTATCCAGTGATGGGTGATCTCTTCTCCGGGGTCCAGCGATGGGTGATCTCTCCCGATGACGTCCAGCGCAGTGCATCCTGTCTCCACCAGAAACACCGCAGGAATCCTGGCAGCCTGACAGATCTTAGCTGAGGAGGACGGGGCCATCCGTCACCTGACCCTGCCCCCCCCTGACGCAAGGGGAAACCCGGGCTTCCCCAGTGATGTGCGGGTGATCCCGCCCCCTCTGACGCAAGGGGAAAACTGTGTTACATCAGAGGGGGCGGGGTCACCCGCGTATCACTGGGGAAGCCCGGGTTTCCCCTTGCGTCAGTGGGGGGCGGGGTCAGGTGGCGGGTGGTCCCGTCCTCCTCAGCTAAGATCTGTCAGACTGCCAGGATTCCCACGGTGCCTCCAGTGGAGACAGGATGTGCGCGCTGGACATCATCGGGAGAGATCACCCATTGCTGGACTCCGGAAAAGAGATTACCCATCGCTGGATCCCAGAGAGATTTATAAACTTACATTTTGCGTATGCAAAGAAATGATGTATGGTGCTGTTGGCATGCTAAACATTAGGGAATCATAATTTTACTGAAAAAATGTATGCAAAAGCAGGCTAAAATAAGATAGATGTTAGCTAAGACTCGAATGAATATAGTGCGTCCTACAATATTAAGTAATAGCTGCATCTATACTAACTTAACATATTGGTTTTGGGAACTGACTTTGCATAATGTAATTAAATATATAATAATGTCTTATATAATGCCTTTAATTGATGAATCAGCCACAAAAAAGGTGCATGTTTTTTTTTTTGTTTTTTTTTTAATAAACGTAAATTTTGCGTATGCAAAGAAATTATGTATGGTGCTGTTGGAATGCTAAACATTAGGGAATCATAATTTCACTTAAAAAATGTATGCAAAAGCAGGCTAAAATAAGATAGATGTTAGCTAAGACTCAAATGAAGTATAGTGTGTCCTGCAATATTAAGTAATAGCTGCATCTATAATAATTTAACATATTGGTTTTGAGAACTCCCTTTGCATAATGTGATTAAATAATGAACCATTGTGTTACCTATTGGTTTAGCCATTGTACCCATATTAAAGGTCAGCTGTCTTGTCTTTCCAGGCAAAAAGTTGTGGAAAATGGCCCATCAAGTGGTATGCACCAGAATGTATATACTTCCTAAAATTTTCAAGCAAAAGTGATGTGTGGAGTTTTGGAGTACTTATGTGGGAGGCATATTCCTATGGCCAAAAGCCATATAAAGTAAGTCATCAAGCTTATTTTATTGTAACTTGGTATAAAAAAAAGTTAACATATTCCAAATCACATAAATCTGTACATTTCAGCACAGCAAGTCCAGCTGAAAACAAGCAAAAACAAAATAGTTTCCTTAACCACTTCCCGACCAGCTGCCGCAGTTTTACTGCGACAAAATAGCACGGGTAGGCTAGTTGTTATGTTACGTCGGCTGTCCGGCCACCTAGGGGGACTGATCGGTTCTGAAACAAATCCTAGGAGGGGATCCGCCTAAAGGGGGATCTGTCCCCAGGCCAATGATTTCCCCTAGGTGGCCATGAAAATCGGAGAGAGAGGAGAGAGGACATCCAAATGTGAGTTGCACCAACACTACACTGACACAGTAAACATAGGCACATATTTCACCCCCCAATCGCCCCCCCCCCCAGTTAACCCCTTCACTCATTGTCACTGTGTCACCCAGTGCAGTGTTCATATTTTTCTATGATCACTGTGCTGGTGTCATTTGTGATACTAATCAGCGTTAGGGTACTTAGTAGTAGCCCCAGATAGGTCAAGGGACCCCCCTAATAAACATTTAACCCCTTAATCACCCCCTGTCACCAGTGATCGCCGTATTAGTGTCACGGGTGGCGCTGGTCAGTTAGTTATTTTTTATAGCGTCAGGGCACCCTCTGTATATTACCTAATAAAAGGTTTAACCCCCTGATCACCAGGCGGGTTTTAGAATCAATTAAGGTCTGCATTGCCCCAGGCAGCATCAGATTAGTAGTATAGTGTCTGAATGGATCAATATCTGATCTGATCAGATCTATACTAGCGCCCCCAGTAGTTTAGGGTTGCCAAGAACGCAGTGTTAGTGGGATCAGACCAGATACCTGCTAGCACTTGTGTTTAGCCCCTCCGCCCAGCCCAGCCCACCCAAGTGCAGTATCAATCGATCACTGTCACTTACAAAACATTAAACACATAACTGCAGCATTTGCAGAGTCAGGCCGGATCCCTGCGAACGCTAACAGTTTTGTTGGTAGCGTTGGAAGCAGTGGCTGACAGTCAGGTGCTTTTTTTTCCTCTGAGTCTCCCTAGTGTACCAGTAAATTTAGAGGCCAAAATGTCCAATCAAAGGTACACTAGTGAAGAGGCCTACGTGTTTCTGTTTTTCACGGAAGATCTCTATAGATCTATTGTGGACCAAAGCAATTTGTATGCTGGTCAATTCATTGCCGTTAATCCCCAGTTGACCCTTGCCAGGGTTTGGAAAACTATTACGGTCTCCAAATTTAAGACCTTCCTGGGCCTATCCCTCCTTATGGGCATAACTAAAAAATGTGAGTTGCGGTCATATTGATCCACTGACCCAATTCACCATATGCCGTGTTCTCTGCCTCCATGATCAGGACACGATACGAGCAGATCTTACGGTTCATGTGTTTCAATGACAATGAACTCTGTCGTCCTCAGGGTAACCCTGAATATGATCGGCTCTACAAAATTCGGCCCCTCGTAACCAATAAAATCAGCAGTTTGTAGCCTTGTTTACTCCCGATCAAGTTGTCTGTGTTGATGAGTCCCTAAATACGTTTTCTGGCCTCTTGTCATTCAAACAGTATCTTCCTAACAAGCATGCCAGATATGGGGTCAAGATGTATA
Source organism: Lithobates pipiens (assembly GCF_037356315.1). Classification (NCBI taxonomy): domain Eukaryota; kingdom Metazoa; phylum Chordata; class Amphibia; order Anura; family Ranidae; genus Lithobates; species Lithobates pipiens. The sequence continues at coordinate 23,564,540 of NW_027507696.1, read as the reverse complement.
AGCTCTATGACAGGGAAACAGGCTATACATATAGTTTTATGGTTTATGAGGGAAGAGATAGTTGCATAGAGGCGGAGAACCGACCAGACTACATAGGGAGCACTGGTAAGATTGCATGGGACTTGGTGTCACTTTTATTCAGAAAGGGGTACCACTTGTATGTGGTCAATTATTACACAAGCGTGCCACTTTTTAGTCACTTTGATCTAATCGCTTACCCCAGCGGCTTGTCGATTCCCATCCTAGGCTGGGGGAGAGAGCCTTCTTAATAATAATTTGCTTGCTGTGAAGTGGAGGGATAATAAGAATGTTTTAGTTCTGTCTTCCCTTCACGCAAACACGACGGTCAATATTCCTACGGCAACTGGTGTTGTGGAGAAACCCTCTGTGTCCACGAATATAACCTTAATATGGGAGGGGTGGACCTCAACGATCAGTTGTTGGCGCCATACCTAATTGCCTGTAGGGCCAGACGCTGGTATAAAAAAAGTGTCTGTATATTTATTCCAATTGGCTCTGCTGAATGCTTATGTGCTATACAAAGATTCAGGACGAACTGGATCCTTCCTTAACTTCCAGGAAGAGATCTTCATAGCCCTTCTGTTTCCAGACGTGCTGTGGCCCAACTTCCCAATCCAAATACAGTGAGCCAGCTGTATGAGAGGCATTTTATGCATGTCCTCCCTTGTACCCCTGCCCAAAGAAATCCCCAAAGAAGATGTCATGTCTGTAGAAATCACGGATATAGGCATGACACCCGATTTTATTGTCCATCCTGTCCTGATCAATCTGGTCTTTGCATTGGTGACTGTTTCGAATGCTACCACACACTAGTGGAGTATTAGCATTGGGTAAAGCATTACACAGTCCTAGGCACACTTACACAGGGTCTCGAAATATGAGATGGCCATCACATTTTGAGAGACCCTAATCTGGAATGTTTACAGTTTATATAAAAGTGCAAAAAAAGTCCCCCTTTTTGGGGCAAAATACTCACCATGCCTCCTAGCAAATACCTTGGGTGTCTACTTTCCAATATTGGGTCATGTGGGAGTGATTTGTGCTATCTGGACAGGGCTTCTGTAACTGTGATAGGTAGTGAGGAGTAAAATCACAATTGTACGCCTTTAGAAAGCCTGAAGGCGGTGATTGGTTTTCGGGGTCCTGTACTCGGTTAGACTGCCAAAAAGTCCCACACATCCTCATACTCAGGAGAAGCAGCAGAATGTATTTTGGGGTGTAATTCCACATATAACCATGCCATGTTTGAACAAAACATAATTTAGTGACAACTTTGTGTAAAAAAAATAAAAAATTTAATTTTCTCAAAACTTGTGGTAAAATATAAAATATTCCATGGACTCAACATGCCTCTCAGCAAATAGCTTGAAGTGTCTCCTTTCCAAAATGGGGTCATTTGGGGGGGTTTGTGCTATCTTGAGATTTCATGGCCTCCGAAACTGTAATAGGAAGTGAAATCACCATTTTATGCCCTTGGAAAGCCTGAAGGCGGCGATTGGTTTTCGGGGTCCTATACACGGCTAGGCTCCCAAAAAGTCTCATACATGTGGTATCCCCATATTCATGAGAAGCAGCAGAATGTATTTTGGGGTGTAATTTCACATATGCCCATGGCATGTTTGAGCAATATATCATTTAGTGACAACTTTGTGCAAAAAAAAAAAGTTTGTAATTTTTCCCGCAATTTGAGGCAAAATATAAAATATTCCATGGACTCAACATGCCTCCCAGCAAATATCTTGGGGTGTCTTCTTTTCAAAATGGGGACATTTGTGGGGGGTTTTGTGCTATCTTGGCATTTTATGGCCTTTGAAACTTTGATAGGTAGTGAGGAGTGAAATCAAAAATGTACGCCCTAATGCACCGTACACACGATCGGACTTTCCAACAACAAAACTGTGAATTTTTGTTCGAAGAATGTTGGCTCCAACTTGTTTTGCATACACACGGTCACACAACTGTTGGCCAACAATTACAAACGTGGGAACATGGTGAAATACAAGACGTACGACGAGCCGACAAAAAGGAAGTTCAATAGCCAATGTGGCTCCTTCTGGTTGATTTCGAGCATGTGTGAACTTTTGTGCGTCGAACTTGTGTACACACGATCGGAAATTCTGACAACAACGTTTTTGACAGAAAATTTGAGAACCTGCTATCAAACATTTGTTGGCAGAAAGTCCAACAGCAAATGTTCGATGGAGCATACACACGGTCGGACTTTCAGCCAACAAGCTCAGATCCGACATTTGTTGTCGGGAAATCTGTTTGTGTGTATGGGGCATTAGAAATCCTGAAGGCGGTGCTTGGTTTCGGCTCCTGTATGCAGCTAGGCTCCCAAAAAGTCTTACACATGTGGTATACTCAGGAGAAGCAGCAGAATGTATTTTGAGGTGTAATTTGACATATAACCATGGCACGTGTGATCAATATATCATTTGGTGACAACTTTGTGTATTTTTTTTTGTCATTTTTTAATCACTTGTGACAAGAAAATAAAATGTTCAATGGGCTCAACATGCCTCTCAGCAATTTCCTTGGGGTGTCTACTTTCCAAAATTGGGTCATTTGGGGGGGAGTTTGCACTGCCCTGCTATTTTAACACCTCTAGAAATGAGATAGGCAGTCATAAGCTAAAAGCTGCGTAAATTCCAGAAAATTTACCCTAGTTTATAGACGCTATAACTTTTACGCAAACCAATAAATATACATGTATTGACATTTTTTTTTACCAAAGACACGTGGCTGAATACATTGTGGCCTAAAAGTATGTCTAAAATTGAGTTTATTGGATTTTTTTTATAACAAAACGTAGAAAGTATAATTTTTTTTTTAAAATGTTGTTATTTTTCCATTTATATTGCAAAAAATAAAAATCATAGAGGCAACAAAGTACCATCAAAAGAAAGCTCTATTTGTGGGGAAAAAAAGGACGCAAATTTTGTTTGGGTACAGCATTGCATGACCCTACAATTACTAGTTAAAGCAGCGCAGTGCCAAATTGTAAAAAGTGAGTCATTGAGCAGCCAAATCCTCCAGAGCTGAAGTGGTTAAAACAACCCTGTCGCTATAGTCAAGAAATTAAATTAAATCATACCCATATGGATGTTAGTAAATACTTACCAATTCAGTTGCCTGTGCTGCTGAACTCTGCTCTGATACAGAAATCTTCTGTCCAAGTCTTCATTTTAACCAACACTTCTGGGAGTGTCAGTCCTCTGGGTCCCCCAGAGCTCCAATCAGTTTCTTCCTCTGACCTCCCCATTACAAGATACAGTAGTGATGTGGAGGTCGTCTGAATGAACCAGCAAGAGCTGTAGGGGACCCAGGAGATCAACACTCTTGAAAGTGTTGTTTTTAATGCAGACTTTTTATCATCAGAACCCTGTTCAGTGGTATAGGCAGCAGAAAAAGAACTTAAAGTGGGGTGCCCCTAAAAAAAATAAAAAAAATGTAAAGTCAGCAGCTACAAATACTGCAGCTGCTGACTTTTAATAATTGGACACTTACCTGTCCCAGGGTCCAGCGATGCGGGGGAACGAAGCCCCCCCTCGTTCCCGCTCCGCTCGCGGTTCCCATCATTCGTACTGTGGGCACCCGGTTGTGGCTTCACAGCCGGGCACCCACTGCGCATGCACGAGCGGCGCAGGGCGCCGTGATACGCTGCACAGTCACCTGGGACACATGACAGGTCCCAGGTGACTGTGCGGCGTGAGGGAAAGTGATGTCACCAGCCCGGGCAAAGAAGAAGGCAGACTACGAAGGACCCCCTAGCAACAGGTGCCTCAACGTCAGTGCCGCACGCATGCGCCCCCTTCCCAGAAGTGCTGGATCGCGTAAAAAACCCCCCAAAAAAAACAGGCCTGTTGCTTTCACATACCGCCCAACTTTTTGAGATGGGAAAGTATGTAGGCATAGAACACACCCCTTGCCATGCCCCCCTAAAAGAGAAATATGTAAAAAAAAGAATTATTAGTTAAATCCACAACAATTTTTTTTTTTTTACCACTACTATTCTTTTATATTGGCTTTTGAAATGTACAAATGCAGCAATTTAGAAATTGGATGAAAGATTTAGCACTGGGAAACACTTTTTGAACGATAAATATTGCATTTTATATACAAATATATAGATCAGACCAAAATGAGGGACAAATGAGGAGGAAAGTTGGACAGAAGGACTTTGTTCCAAATCAGGGACAGTCCCTCGAAAACAGGGACAGTTTGGAGCTATGCTTTCAGGAAGGATTGATGCTTTTCAACCGCATCCAAAGATTTCACTGGTAATGCTCTGTAACTGCATCTTAACAACACCTAGAGCATTTATGGTGTGTTATGGTGCGTACACATGACCAGACTTTCCGGCAGACTAGGTACAGCAGAATCAGTCCGTCGGACAATCTGATCGTGTGTGGGCTAATCCGATAGTTTTTCGTTTAAAAAATCCGACGGACCTAGAAATAGAACATGTTTCAAATCTGTCCGACAGACTCAATTCCTATCGGGAAAACTGTTCATCTGTATGCTGGTCTGATGGACCAAATACGACGTAAGGGAAGCTATTGGCTACTGGCTATTGAACTTCCTTTTTTAGTCCTGTCTTACGTCATCATGTTCAAAATGAAAAAATGGGCAAGTCCGTTTGTTCAGAAAGTCCGTCGGAACTCCGCCGACAGTCTGTCAGGAAGACTGTCGGACCTAGTCTACCGGAAAGTCCAGTCGTGTGTACGCATTAATGAAGCAATCATGAAGTGTTCGTTGGGCATTGGAAGAGAGATGGGGGAGGCTCCTGTATTCCAGAATGCACTGGGAAATAATAGAGAACTTGGACAGAGAAATTCTATATTGAAGCTGCCTATTTAAAGAGAGCTGCTATATTAGACCTCTGTTTAAACACATTATGGTTCTCCCAATGTGGTGAGAGTGCATCTGATAGGCATGAGGGTGTGTGCAGTGGTGAACAGAGTATAGGATTCACTGGAAGTGGTGAAATATGCATGAGCACTGTTGAAATTGAGACTTGTTTTTGATTTCATAGATCAGACAGTGTACACTTAGTTTATAAGGGGGTTGGTCACTACAGATATCAAAGTAATACTAATTACACACTGTTTAATTTACATTATCCTTTCTCTTTATGCATATGGATGATGGCACTGGAAATATTTTAATTTGCAAGGCTCTTGGACAGGATCACCAGATGTGAAAGTAGGTTGCCTGGCTTCCTGCATCCCAAAGGTAGATGGCTCCCAAAGCCATACTACTACTTTATAACTTTCCACCTAACTGGTTTTGATTTCCTGGACAAGGTAGGAGCACCGGCAGTGTAATGACAGTATAGGACCGGGGTATTGAATTAAACTTCACGGGGGTCCAGTCACCAAAATTTCCATCCAGCAAAGGTCTGAATCGCATGCTTAATTCTTAATGGCACCTTGAAGCATTGGCAAATGCCCAGCTTTGTGCAACGCAATTTAAAACGAAAGGGCCAGGGACTGCGTTTCTGCATGTAAGACAACCCTTTCAGATGAACGCAGAACACAGTTCTCAGTTCTCCCCTGTACATCAAAACCCCCCTCTACATCCCAGCCCCCCCTTCACATCACAGTTCTGTCCCCTTTACATCAAGATCACCCCTTTACATCACAGTGCCCGTCCTTTACAGCAGTGTCATCAACCCTCCTTTACATCCCCCCCATTGCTATTACCGCCCTTTTACATTCCTATTCTCTGCCCCTTTATTCCAGCCCCCTCTTCCTTCAAATTACAGCCCCATATCACCCCCCTCACATCCCTGCCCTCCATCCGAAACTGTCCTGCCTCCGATGTCAGTTCTAGACTGATGTGTCTCCCGCCATCCATATGGAGTTGTCCTGCCTTCGATTTTGGCTCATTGAGGATGACAGCAGTGAGGGTGGCTGAGCAAGCTCCTAAATGGCTGAACTGCGACCGGTTGGAGCAGTGATTTTGTCTGGATCTGGATCTGGTATAGGAGGATATTATGTATGGTCATTTTTGGGGGGTCACTCCACCCAAAACTTTCAGTAAAACTTTCAGTAAAAGATGGAGGAGCGGTACATAACTGTTCTTCATACTGTATATTGTGATGAAATGTCTGGAAGTAAGATCCCAGATCTTCATATTTGCTCCAGCCATTACCAGGAAGGTTGACTCTCCTGAATGCGTGATTGAGTTTATTGGATGGTGCATAAAATAGGCGAAGTGGGAGCACACCTCATTGTGGGCAGGAAAAGAGCAAGAAACAATTGTAAGGTGATGGCACTACGGAAGACATAAAAAGCCAGTGTGAGACTAAGCCCAACAGACTCCACTTATAACTAAAATATTACTTTTAGGTGGACCTACCTTTTAACTGTACAGGGGGCACAAAGGACACCCCCCACCCTCCACTGCTGCCAACGTATGGAATTAATCAGCAGGTTAACCAGTTCAGCTCTTTGGATGTACTGCAAACCTTTAATCACAAGCTGGTCACAGAGTCAGCAGGGTGGTGCCTCCCTCCTCTTACTGCTGCCTGGGAACACAGCCGCCTGCTAGGGGAGCAAGATCTCTGTGAAACCAAGGCAAATCCATGCAACATGCAAACAATGAAACCAGAAGTGATGTCACTTCAGGTTTCAGATGCACCATTTCCTGGCCAGTACAGCCAGGGGACACAGCTAACCAAGCCGATCTGTGCTTGGTTAGATGGTGTGAAGGGAAGGGGAGACATTTGGGTCTATTAGACCCTTAATGTCTACATAAAGAGTGAGATAAATAATTCTAGCACAATAATGCCTAGTTCACGCTAAACTGATGAGCTGTAAAGCCTTTTAACCACTTCTGGACCGAGCCTCTTTTTGAGATTTGTTGTTTACAAGTTACATTTTTTTTTTTTAATTACTTAGAACCGCAAATAATTATATATTTGTTGTCAGACACCCTAGAGAATAAAATGGTGGTCATTGCAATACTTTATGTCCCATCATATACTTACCTACATTTTTTTGGAAAAAATACACTTTTTTAACCACTTGAGACCCGTACTATAGCCGAATGACGGCTACAGCGCGGACCTCCTTTGCCGGGACTACGTCTATTGACGTCGTCTCATGCACGAGTGGCCCGCGCGCCCCCTGAGGGGCACGCGCGGCGCACTCTGTGATCGGCGAGTCTATGAGACTCGCCTGATCACTGATCCGAGCAAGGGGTCGATCCCGACCCCTTATCACGTGATCAGCTGTCAGCCAATGACAGCTGATCATGTGATACAGCGGAGCCGGTAATCGGCTATTATTCCTCCTCACGCTGACAGCGCGAGGAGAAAAAAAAAGAGCCGATCACCGGCGGCCGCGATCGGGACATCAGTCGCGATCACGGCCAGCCCTGCCAGTGCCCACCTGCCCCCTGCCAGTGCCACCTCATTAAAAAATAAGTGCCCCCCGTCAGTGCCACCCAGCAGTGCCCACAGTGCCACCCAGCAGTGCCACCCAGCAGTGCCCACAGTGCCACCCAGCAGTGCCCACAATCTGCCTCAACAAAGGTGCTGCACCCCAGTGCCACATATCCGTGCCCATCAGTGTCATCTACCAGTGCCCATCAGTGCCCAGCAGTGCCGCCCATCAGTGCCCAGCAGTGCCACCTATCAGAGCCACCTATCAGTGCCCATCAGTCCCATCTATCAGTGGTACCTATCAGTGCCCCTTAGTGCCACCCATCTGTGCCATCTTATCTGTGCCCATCTTTGCCCATCAGTGCCGCCTTATCTGTGCCCATCGGTGCCGCCTTATCTGTGCCTATTAGTGCCTCCTTAACTATGCCTATCAGTGCCCACCAGTGCAGCCTATCAGTGCCCACCAATGCAGCCTATCAGTGCCCACCAATGCAGCCTATCAGTGCTACCTCATCAGCGCACTTCAATGAAGGAGAAAAATGACCTGTTTGCAAAATTTTATAACAAACTATTAAATATGATTTTTTTTTTTTTTTTGCATCTTTTTTTGTTTGTTTAGCAAAAAATAAAACTCCCAGCTGTAATTAAATACCACCAAAAGAAAGCTCTATTTGTGGGAAAAAAAAAGATAAAAATTTCATTTGGGTATAGTGTTGTATGCCCGCGCAATTGTCATTCAAAGTGCATCAGCGCTGAAAGCTGAAAATTGGTCTGGGCAGGAGGGGTTACGCTGAGTAAATTGATAACCAACATATCATGCTTCAAAATTGCGCTTGCTCATGGAATGGCGACAAACTTTGACACTTAAAAATTGGCAACGTTTAAAAATGTCTACAGGTTACCAGTTTTGGGTTACAGATTAGATCTAGTGCTAGAATTATTTCTCTCGCTCTAACAATCGTGGAGATAACTCACACATGTGGAACACCGTTTTCTTAACGGGTGCAAATTACGTATGTGTTATTTTTACACTGTCCTTTTACCAAAAAAATTTAGGCCACTTTTATTCCTATTACAAGGAAGGTAAACATCCCTTGTAATAAAAAAAAAAAGCATGACCTATTTAATGTGAGATCTTGGGTCAAAAAGACCTCAGATCTCATATTTAGACTTAAAGGAGAAGTCCAGCCTGAGCTTGTTTGACTGGGCTTCTCCTATGGGTCACAGGAGTGCAATTCGTTTGTGATCCATTTTCAGTAGACAGCGGTCTGAAGTCCACTCTCTGCTGACGTTACTGAAATCTGTCCAGGCACTGCATCATCACAACAATTAATCCACCAGGTGCTTAGACTGCTGGCCATCTCACCATCTCAGCAAGCTGTTTAGAGGCTGAGGCGGCTGCTCCCCACCCCTCTACAGCTCAGCGATCCGGTGAGCGTAGAGGAGGAGAGCAGAAGAGCTGCAGATTGACAGGCATCAGCTCTCTGCTTGGGGAGCTGAGAGAACTGAGCCATTAGTGGTGTTTCATTACTTGGTACTTACTTGGTGCAGAGACGGCAGGGGACAGATGCAGCACGGGTCCAAGGCTGCATCCACCTAGGTAAGTATGATTATGGGGGGGGAAAATCCCATACTTCTCTTTTAAATGCAATAAATAAATAAATGTCTTTTGAAAAAAAAAAAAAAAACATTTTACCTTTGAGAGCATTGGGTGGAAGTGACGTTTGACGTCACTTCCGTCATCCAATGTTATGGAGCCCAGTATCACATCAAAGTACCGGCATATAATGATGGCGGCTGTTCGTTAAGTGGTTAAAGTGCCACCTATGGAAATTTTTGGGCACCATAGTTTTTGGCAATATCGTAAGGCACACGCAATTTTAAGACATGCAATGTTTGTTATCTATTTACTTGATGTAACCTCATCTTTTATATTTTAACACAAAAAAATGTATTATATTGTGTGTTTTTGCTCCAAAATTTACTTTATTATATTTTTTCCTGCAACTATGTGTTTAATAAACAGTTGTACAAATATGATGTGACATGAAAAAATGCAACTATAACTTTTTTATTCTACAGGGCCTCTGCTTTCAGAAAATATATAATGTTCTGGAAGTTTAAGTAATTTTATTACCAAAAATGAAGATTCTTACATGTATGCAAAAAATAAAAGAAATCCTCTGGAGCCAAACTGGTTACAGAGTATGTAAACCCTAATAATGAACTTCTCCTTTTTGGTCCAATTAAAAAAAAAACTGCCAGAAGTCCAGTAAGCTTGTAAGCTCATTCGCTCTATGCCTCTGCTGCACTGAAAGCTCAAGCAGCATTATCAGCTCTGAGTTCTCCTCTGTGGACTACAGAACACCTGCTCCATATCTTATGAAGATAAGGAGCGGGTGTCCTATAGTCCTAACACACTTTTTTGACTAAGCGTGACTATGAACCTTTTCCATACATACGGTATGGTGAATAAGCTTTGTCACCCTAGGATGGGGATTATCTTACTTGTGGGGTCATCAGATAAAAACTAAGGAAAGAAAGAAAACGAATGCAGACATCCAATGAAAGAAAGAAAGCGAATGCAGCCATCACATCTAATTACTAGTAAACTGTAATATATACATTTTTTACTGCCGTCCTCTTCAGGTGCACATACTCACCTTCCTTTCACTCTCCTGAAACTCCTTTAAAGCCCTTCAAACCTTTAATTTACATCAGTTAAATACTGTTTGTTACAGGTGCATTATGACAAAAAGATATTCAATGTACTGCAGTTTGAAAAACAGCCACCACTTGCCAGCAGCTGCAGAGTGGGGCCCTTGCTCCCTGTGTAGAAGCAACGATCCCTCTGCAGATATCTGACATGCCCTCTTGCTGAGTCTGACCTAGAGCAGTACAATCAATAAAGCTCATGCTCCCTGTTGACTGGGGAGCTCTAGCTCTGACCATTGAGGGAGCAAGTTGGACCTCTGCAGAGAGACTGCTGCTTCCCCATAGGGAGCAATGAACCTTTCCTACAGCATGCTAGTAGGGCACAGGCTTTGCTTTTCAGGCTACAGCCTATCTGGCTTTTACACACGTACCAATTCTTCTAATTGTATGGCCTTTCATTGATGTGCACTTTGGTGCACTGTAACACATGTATGTTGGAAGTGCATTGGGTCAATGTGAAGGGGTACCATTGATAATAAATGGCACTGCGATACACTAATCAAGGTAACATGTTAACATACATTGCAAAAACGCACAAAAGTGTGATTCGGTGCATGGTAGTTCATAGAGCGATACAACGCACAGAATCCTCAGAAAACTTACCAGCTAGCCAGCAAAATGAAAAAAAACTAAATTGTTTGAACAGCTTGCATTTGGTTACGCTGAATACATTTGCAAATATATGTGAAGCCACACTGCCACGTCAAGGCCCCTCTGTACAGTGCAGTCCCTAACTTTATTTTAACATTGTTTACAAATTGTGACATACATGGCATGAGATATATTGAGAGTCTAAACTAGTTTAAAAAAATCCTTAAAGAACAGAGGTTTTAGTTGCATATATTTTCAATCATATCTAAAATCACCTTCCTTTTAGCTTGTTCAATGCACACCTGCCAAAAGAAATGACCTGCCTCTAACCTCCTCTCACAGCTGATCCAATGCCACTTGCGAAATGAAAGTACCGACATCCAACCATCCCTCACAGCCCATCCAACGCACGCCTCCAAAATAGACTACCGGCCTCCAACCTCCAATCCAATTTATTTTGTTCATAAACGACATGGAGGATGGGGTAAACAGTTCAATCTCTGTATTTGCGGACAATACTAAGCTAAGCAGGGCAATAACTTCTCCACAGGATGTGAAAACCTTACAAAAAGATCTGAACAAACCTGAGCGCTCGGTAAACAACATATTGTTCGGAGTTCACTGTCTTTGTGACAGATTGCCCTCTCTGTCCCTCTAAAAATTGAATCACCTACCACCAGTATTTGCCTATCCTTTCGTGTAATCTTGCTCCCATCTTTACTGGAGGCGATGTTCACATGGTTCCCCTGGTGTTTTGGTGGAGTCTCAATGTCTGGTAGAGTTTCAATGGTAATACTTTGTAGAACCACCTTTCGCTGCTATTACAGCTGCAAGTCTTTTTGGGTATGTCTCTACCAACTTTGCACATCTGGAGAGTGACTAGGCATGTGCAATTCGTTTCATAACAAATCGAAATTCGGACGAATTTTGCATCTTTCGGACATTCGGATGCATCCGAATGTCCGAATAAAAAAATAACGAATTACAACGAATACAAAAGAAATATAACAAATTAATTTGAATGCATTCGGCATGATTCGATAATTCTTTAAAGATCTAATGAAACAAAAGGTCAGCTCAAAGTAAATCTTATAGTCCAATCAGCTAATTAATTTTGTGCTGGAGGTTGGATTACTGGCAAAGTGCATTCCTGAGAACTGAGTTAGAAGGTTAGTCTTGTATTGTATTTGAGATGAGGAGAAGAGACGTTGTCATTGTGTGTGTTAAAAGATTCAATAAACAAACGACTTTCCAAGCTACGAATCATTATCACGAATGTCTATACATACATAAATAGCGAATTTCAATGAATACGAACAAATGAATTAGACACGCTACGAATAATAATAACGAATTATCCAAAAACGTATTAATGTAACATAACAAATATAACAGAACGAAATGACAACGAACCGAAACTAAACAAAATTTTCCGTTGTGCACAAGTCTAAAGGCCCGTACACACGGTCGGACTTTTTGACAACAAACATGCAAATTAGCTGTTTTGGAGCAACATCCGACTGTGTGTACGCTCCATCGGACAAACTTTTTCTGTTTTCATCTGACTTTTGTTGGCTCTGCGAACGGACAAACTTTTTGACAACAGAAGTCCGATGGAGCAAAGTCCGACCGTGTGTATGCAAAAGCATCGGACTTTTGTACAAGGTACAAACACGTATGCTCAGAACCATTGCAAACGATCAGACTACAATACAGAAGTTGACCAAAGGTGGCGCTGGAGTCATTGAACGTCCTCTTTTGAAGTGGCGTCCGTACGTTGTGACGTCACCACGTTCGTGTTTGTTGTCAAAAAGTCCGACCGTGTGTATGCAATACAAACTTGTGGACCACGCCTTTTGTACAAAAGTCCACGGGAAAGTTTGTACAAAGTCCGACCGTGTGTATGGGGCTTAAGAGTGACATTTTTGCTCGTTCTTCTTTGCAAAATAGCTTAAACTCTGTCAGATTCGATGGAGAGCATCAGTGAACAGCAATTTTCAAGTCTTGCCACAACTTCCATAGTTACATAGTAGGTGAGGTTGAAAGAAAAAGTCCATCAAGTCCAACCTATGTGTGTGATTATATGTCAGTATTACATTGTATATCCCTGTATGTTTTGCGGTTGTTCAGGTGCTTATCTAATAGTTTTTTAAACTATCAATGCTCCGCGCTGAGACCACCGCCTATGGAAGGGCATTCTACAGCTTTGCTGCTCTTACAGTAAAGAATCCTCTAAGTAGTTTAAGGTTAAACCTCTTTTCTTCTAACTTTAATGAGTGGCCACGTGTCTTGTTAAACTCCCTTCTGCTAAAAAGCTTTATCCCTATTGTGGGGTCATCATCAGTACAGTATGTATAAATTGAAATCATATCCCCTCTCAAGTGCCTCTATTCTCCAGAGAGAATAAGTTCAGTGCTCACAACCTTTCCTCATAACTAATATCCTCCAGACCCTCTATTATCTTAGTTTCCCTTCTTTGTACTTGCCCCATTTTCAGTACATCCTTCCTGAGGACTGGTGCTCAGAACCGGACAGCGTACTCCGGGTGCAGCCAGACCACAGTCTTTTAGAGTGGGAGAATTATCGTTTTATCTCTGATCCCCTAAAAAAAAATCCCCTAAAAATTAAAGCATGCCAATATTCTGTTTTCTTTGTTTCCTTGGCATTGCATGCCATTGCTGAGCCTATCATCTACTAGATCACCATCCTAGATTCCCCCAGAGGTTCTTCCCCAATGTATAGATTGCATTCATATTTTTACGACCCAAATGCATTATTTTACATTTTTCTACATTAAACCTCATTTGCCATGTAGTTGCCCACTCCATTAATTTGTTCAGATCTTTTTGTAAGGTTTTCACATCCTGCGGAGAAGTTATTGCTCTGCTTAGCTTAGTATCGTCCGCAAATACAGAGATTGAACTGTTTACCCCATCCTCCATGTCGTTTATGAACAAAATAAATTGGATTGGTCCCAGCACAGAACCCTGGGGGACCCCACTACCCACCTCTGACCATTTCAAGTACTCCTCATTTATCAACAAACGAAAGTAGACTCTGGACTGCCACACTCTTGAGAAAAAAAACGCCTTTCTTTATTTAAAAAATCACATCTGGGCCTGCCTGACCTACAGAAATAATTTCATGCGGCTCAGCTGGCCCACCTCTCCAGATACCACTCTCACCAACCATGGAATCTTATTCCTGTCGTCCAGAGCAGATTTCACAGATCATGTGGCTTCCAATGAAAGACAGACCACTTATATTGTGTTCCACCCTCTTCCTGGCGTTGGCAATATGGGACAGGCTGTCGAGACTACATAAATTCAGATCGCCTCACAATCCACTAGCACCATTATTAAACAATAGGGAGTTCGCCCCGGGCCTCTCTCCTCAACAATTTGGTTGGTGGACAAATAAAGGTTTATTACGCATTGCTGATCTGTGTGACCATAGAGGTATGCTTTCTGAACGTGCTTTAATAGAAAAATTAGATATGCCGCCTACAGAGAAGTATAGGTACGCCCAACTGCACCATTATGTGCAGACCGTGGCTCGCAGGGGGGACTTGGTGACCCTGACTCCCTTGGAGCAGTTATGTAGACAACATGATAAAATTAGGGGCCACTTATCTGCTATATATATAATACTAAGGGGTGCCAAGAGGAAACTGAACTATATGATCCAATGGGAACAGGAACTACAGGAAACTTTGGAACTAGACGACTGGCATGCAATCTCTGAGACGGCATATCGATCACTGATTAACACCTCTGTGATAGAGGCGAACTATAAGGTTCTGTTGAGGTGGTACATGGTCCCGACCAGATTGGCCACCTTTGTACGGGGGCTACGTCCCAATGTTTAAGGGGTTGTGGCCAGGTGGGGTCCACCTATCATATTTGGTGGACATGCCCTAAAGTTCGATGGTTCTGGATTAGAGTGTATAACTTTGTCTACACAATCACTAAATCAGCTAAACAAGCCCTTTTGGGCGGCAGGGTGGTGGAGGCATCTAATTCCCAGAGGAAACTCCTTACCTATATATTTATATCTGCTAAAATCACCATAGCAAGAAACTGGAGATCCGCCGCCCTGACGATTGCACAGCTCAAACATAAAATGTCATGGTTGATGATTAATGAGCGGTTGTCAGCATTGTTGCAGGACAAGATGGTGTTGTTCCATAAAATATGGGACCCATGGATTGCTTACCTTACTAACGACCCCAGGACACGTATTGAGTAACTGTACTTCAGCGATATGGGCTTTACACAACGAGGCCACAGCCCCTCCAACCCTTTCCCTCCCCCACCCTTCCCCATTTCTCTCTCTTCTCTGCTCCCTCTTCCTACTTTCCTCTCTCTTTTTGTTTGCTCACTACTCATCTCTTATTGAGCTAAATTGTAGCATGATCAGTTACAATGTTGGTTATTGCTTATTGGCAGGTTAAGTTCTGCATGGAAGATGGCGATCTGTTATCGCCCATGAAGGAACCCAGGGCCACCCTTGACGTGAGGGGGATGGGATCTTACCGGCGGGCGGAGGCGTTAAATGTGTAGACTATTGATGTTTTATTCCATGTTGGAATTATGATTTATAGTTGGAAACACACTGGTGTCCATTACTAACTCAGCAGGGTAACTGTAATAGGCACTGGATAGAATTGTAGAACTTGAAATGTTACCAAAAGAGTATCTTAGGAAATGACCAGCAGACAACTGATTTGTGCACTGAAATAGTTGTACTAATGTACCGAACAGATGAGAACTTTGTTTGTTTTTGTTTTGTATTGTAAACCCACAATAAAAACTATTGAAATATAAAAAAATCACATCAAAAAAACACAACGAGCACAGCAGACAAAAAGGCTGATGTTTCGCATTAGCAGTAGTGCTTACTCATAGCTTACTCCCCATTTATCCCCACCCTCTGAACTCGCCCTCTTAACTAGTTTTCAATCCATGTACATACCCTATGGTCCATGCCAACGATCCTTATTTTGTACAGTAAACGTTTATGGGGAACTGTGTCAAACGCTTTTGCAAAATCCAGATACACCATGTCTACGGGCCTTCCTTTATCTAGATGGCAACTCACCCCCTCATAGAAGGTTAATAGATGGATTTGGCAAAAACGATTCTTCATGAATCCATGCTGATTACTGCTAATGATACTGTTTTTGTTATTAAAATCTTGTATATAGTCCCTTATCATCCCTTCCAAGAGCCTGCATACTATTGATAGTTAGGCTAACTGGTCCCAGGCATGTATTTTGGGCCCTTCTCCAATCACCTGGTACCATTCCAGTTAGTAGACAATCAGTAAAAATTAGGAACAATGGTCTGGCATTACTTGACTGAGTTCCCTAAGTAACCTCGGATGCAAGCCGTCTGGTCCCGGTAATTTATTAATGTTAAGTTTCCCAAGTCTAATTTTAATTCTGTCCTCTGTTAACCATGGAGGTGCTTCCTGTCATAAGGATAGGATTTTGCTTTGCTATGGATCTGGGATCCCTTGATGACTGCCTATGCTGACTATCCTATTCCTCCTCAATCTTGATGATGCTAGCTTCCAACAATATTTTTGGTTTAGGGCACCACCACCACCACGCAAAGCCCAATCTTTCTGCCCCTGTTTAACAGGGTAATGTAATTACAATTTTTAATATAATATTTCACAGCAGGGCCCGTTCCTGTGCCCAACAAGAGTAAATGTGAGGGGTTACAGTGTTGTGGCACCACTACCATCACCACCCAAGGTCCAGTTTTTCTGCCCTTGTTTAACAGGGGCATGTAATTACAATTTTTGAAGTAATAGTTAGGCAAGGCCCGTTCCTGCGCCCAGCAAGAGTACCTGTGAGGGATTACATTTTTGCGGCACCACGACCACCACCCAAGGCCCAATTTTTCTGACCCTGTTTTACAGGGGCATGTAATTACAATTTTTTGAAATATTAGTTAAGCAGGGCCTGTTCCTACGCCCAACAAGAGTATCTGTGAGGGATTACAGTGTTGCAGCACCACCACCACCACCATCCCAACCCAAATTGTTCTTCCCCTGTTTAACAGGGGCACGTAATTACAATTTTTGATATAATATTTCACAGCAGGGCCCACTCCTGCACCCAACAAGAGTAACTGTGAGGGCCTACAGTGTTCTGACACCACCAAAACCAAAGGCCCAATTTTTCTGCCCCTGTTTAACACTGTTTAACAGGGGATGCAATTACAATTTTTGATATAATATTTCACAGCAGGGCCTGTTCCTGTGCCCAACAGTATCTGTGAGAGGTTACAGTGTTGTGGCACCACCACCACCACCCACGGCCCAATTTTTCTGCTCCTGTTTAACATCGGAATGTAATTACAATTTTTGATTTAATATTTCACAGCAGGGCCCGCTCCTGCGCTCAGCAAGAGTAACTGTGAGGCGTTACAGTGTTGTGGCATCGTCACCATCCAAGGCCCAACTTTTCTGCCCCTGTTTAACAGGGGCATGTAATTACAATTTTTGATATAATATTTCCCAGCAGGCACTTCCCGCGCCCAACAAGAGTAACTGTGAGGGGTTACAGTGTTCTGGCACCATCAACACCTAAAGCCCAATTTTTCTGCAGAGTATATAGGGCAGACCGTCTAGTATATATAGTGCTGTTCAGAGTATATAGTGTTTGGGGGCCTAGCGGACCCCCACACCATTTTTTTTAAATTTTGGTGCCGGGGCCCCATTAATATCCATACCAGACCTGAAGGTCCTGGTATGGATTTTGGGGTGACATCCATGACATTTTTTCGGCCCGGGGTTCCCCTTAATATTCATACCAGACCCAAAGGGCCTGGTAATGGACTGGAGGGGGGGGGACCCACGCCGTTCTTTTCAATGATTTTTATCTATATTGCCAGGAACTGACAATACATTACAGCCACAAGCAGTTTTAAATTACATTTTTTCCTTTAGAAATGTCATTTTGCTGTGGAACTGTTAGAAACATAGGAAACATGTGCTACTGTCACGTACCTGGTGATGGAGCCTGATATGCAGAGGACGGCCTCTCTTACAACTCTGACTTGGAGCCCCTGATAGAGCTGACAGGAAGCACCGAGATGCAGAGTCGCACGAGTGCCTGGTGGGATCGCTGAACCTGGAGCTGGATCGGAGCACTCGGCCAGGCTGTAGAGGTGTCTGTAGAAATCCCAGAGCAGTGGTAGGCAGGTAGCTGGAACAAGTAGACAACTGATCCCCACAGGCAGGAGCGCAGATGCAGCAGAAGGGATGGTGGCACCCTCAAGGCTGAAGAGAAGGCAAGTACAGGCAGGCCGGGTCATACACAACGGGCACGTCAGGAACAGGGGCTGAAGCAGAAGCAGAATCAGATTACAGGCCGGGTCATCAACAGGCTGGCAGCGGAGTAGCAGAAGGAGCAGGCAGGTGCGGAGTGGGGGACAAGCCGGGGTCGGATGCAGGCAGGAAACAGGAACGTCAAGAAGCAAGCCGGGTCACAACAGAAACAGAAGTCAGGTAGCTAATTGCAGGTTACACAGGGAACGCTGTAGAGCAGACAGCACTGAGCCTGGAAACTGGCTGAGTTTAAATAGCCTGTTTGGGCGGACAAAGCTGTCACATGGTGCGTACACACCAATGGCATCCTGACAGGGGCAGAGGTAATAGGTAATCTTCTTCTGCAAGCATTATTAAAATCACTGCTCCCAAAAAACTTTTAAAACTTCTTTTTATTTTTTTTCATTGATACATGTCCCCTGGGGCAGGACTCGGTCCCCCAACACTTTTTATGGCAATAACATGCATATAAGCCTTTTTAATTAGCACTTTTGATTTTTCATGTTTGTGTCCCATAGACTTTAACGGTGTTCGCACAAATGTTTTGCCTGTTCGCAAGTTCTGGTGCGAACCGAATGGGGGAGTGTTCAGCTCATCCCTAGTTTTCTGCTAAGATTGCCCTGTATTTGGCTTCATCCATGTTCCCATCAACCCTAACCAGCTTCTCTATCCCTCCTGAAGAATAGCATCTCCACAACATGATGCTGCCACCACCATGTTCCTCTGTGGGGATAATGTGATATGGGTGATGTGCAATGTTCGTTTTCCACCACACATAGCATTTTGCTTTTAGGCCAAAAAGTTAAATTTTGGTCTCTTCTGACCAGGGCACCTTCTTCTACATGTTTGCCCACATGGCTTCTCGCAAAATGCAAAAGGGACTTCTTCTGGATTTTCTCAACAATGGCTTTCTTCTTGCCACTCTTCTTTAACCACTTAAGGACCGCCGTATTGCCATTGTACGTCATCACAATGGCACAGGCAGGCACAAGCACGTACATGTACGTGCCTGCCTTCCAGCGGGTGGGGGGTCCGATCGGACCCCCTCCCACTGGATACGGCGGTCCGGTTCGCTGCAGGAGCGATCCGTGATGAGGGGATAGCCGTTGGTTTCTGGCCACCCCCTCTGGATCGCTCCTGGCCAATGAGAAGCTTCCTCCCACTGTGTATTGTTTACACAGGAAGGAGGAAGTGATGTCATTCTCCTCAGGGCGGTCTTTTTGACCGGACTACGAGGAGAAGACTAAAAGTAAGTGTGCACCAACACTACACTGACATGTAGGTACACACAGGCACACAAACCCCCCCCCCCCCAGTCACAGTGTCACTGATTGCATTGATCATTTCTTTACTGATCACTGCATTCAGTGTCAGTTGTAACAGTAAAAACAGGGTGTGTCAGGGCAGTTAGTGTTAAGTCCAGGGTAGCCCCCTATCACCCCCCAATAATTAGATCCTTTTTATTTTTTTTACTTCATGCGAGGAGAGTAATAGTATAAACTACACAGATTACAAACAAATTATATACAGAACAGTGTCAAGAATGTGTCTTTTGTTAAGGTGTTTTAGCGTTTTCTGTTTCCATTCACCCAGCATTTTATCACTCCCTCCCCCCTTCCCTCCCCCTCCCCCAGCCCATCCCTCCCTCCTTCAAGGTTGAACACCAACTCCTAAATTTTACCCTCTATAGATTTTATATTACCCTATTCTTTATCCATTTATCCATTTTTTTTATCAATCAGGTGGGTACCCCATTTCATTCAACCATGGCCTCCATATTTTCTCAAACCTTCTGAGGTTTCCCCTTCGTATATATACAGTTTTCTCTTTCCAAATTAAATCATTAATAACTTGAGTCCATTCACTCAGAAGAGGCGCTCTATCAGACTGCCATTTCTGCGCGATCAATTTCCGCGCTTGAAATAAACACCGTATAACTGCCAACGTGGTATTTTTTGGTTCCCCCGCTATTTTCCTATACCCCAAGATACAAGTCCTGGGGTCTCGGTCCAGCTTGGTCCCAAAAGTTTTATTTATGATTTTTACTATTCCTTCCCAGTAGCGAAAAAGCTTTGGGCACCTCCACATCATGTGTATAAGATCCCCATGGCCTCGGCATCTAGGGCAGTCGGCATCCGTCCTTCTTCCAAATAGTAACAGCCTCTTAGGAGTGAAATAGGCCCTATATAACAACATTAAATGTGATACCTTCTGTGGCGGGGAGACCGATACCCAAGGTCCTAATTCCAGTATTCTCTTCCACTGTTCCTCTGTTATTTCACCTATATCCTCCTCCCACTTCTTCTTTTGTTTAACTAAGCCTGATTCTGTTTCAGTAGTCTTACATATTAATTCATAAAGGGCAGAAATAGCTCCCTGGGGTTTCTCTATTTTCATTATCTCCTGGGGAAGAGATATCTTATCCCATTCCGGTATCTGTGCACCACACTGCGCTGTCAATGCATGCCGAAGCTGCAAATAACGATAAAATGTTTTTTGCGGTACGTCGAATTCTCTTTTTAAGTCTATAAATGCTTTTACAGTACTGCCATCGTAAATTTGACTTAGCCTAGTTATGCCCTTCTTTTCCCAGGTACTGATTTTCCCAATTGACCGTACTTCTTGCAAATTCATATTGTCCCATAATGGGGTGTATTCTGTCCATCCATTACCCCCCAGCATCTTTTTTACCGTTCTCCATACCTTGCTTACCATATTTGTTATGGGGTTCTTACGGTAAAAAGAGCTTGCCTCCAGTACCTCCACCATGGTTTTATGTGGGGCTCTTATCAACATTAGTCTACCGTTTGGATTGACCTCCCCCTCCTGATCACATCCCACCAAATGTTGCAGCTGAGCTGCTAAGTAATAATTCCTGGGACTGGGTACCGCTAGGCCCCCCCTATCTGTTGGCTGCTGTAATGCCTGGAGTCGAATCCTCGCCTGTCCGCCCTTCCAGATTAACTTTCGGAAGAGGGTCTCAAGTTTTTTAAACCACTTCCTGCCTATCCACACTGGAGCATTATGCAGGACATATAGCAATTGTGGCAGCCATATCATCTTTATCAAGCTACATCTGCCCGCTACTGACAGTGGGAGTCGGCTCCAGGCATCACAGCTTCGCTTAAATTTACCCACTAACGGGACCAAATTTTTATCAGCATACTGCTCTAAATCTGCTGTTAAGTATATACCGAGGTATTTCATTACCTCTACCACCTCCAGCCGCGGTATCCCCATTGCAATTCCCACGCCTGGGTTGTCTAGTTGAAGCAGTTCTGACTTTCCCCAATTTATTATTAGGCCCGAAAAACCTCCGAAATTTTCCACTAACTTAATTGCCCTTACCAGAGATTGACCAGTATCCCCTAAAAATAGGAGGACATCGTCTGCATATAATGCGATCCTTTCTTCCCTACCCTCCTCCATTTGAAACCCTAGTATCCCCGGTTCTGATCTAATGGCAATCGCCAGTGGCTCCATTGCTACGGCAAAGAGCATTGGGGAGAGTGGACACCCCTGCCTTGTCCCTCTACTCATTTCTATGCATTCAGACTGTTCTTTATTTATTCTTACTCTCGCAGTGGGGGAACTATACAACATTTTAATCCATCCGATGAATGTGGGACCAAATCCACATCCCTCCAGAACACGCCACAGATACCCCCATTCTAAGCTGTCAAAAGCCTTTGTCATATCCAAGGATAAGATGGCCCTTGATCCCATCCCCACCTGGGGAGCCTGAATATTTAGAAAAGCCCTTCTTATATTCATACTGGTTGATCGCCCTTCAATGAAGCCTGTCTGGTCTATATGTATAAGCCTCTTAATTACCTTATTTAGCCTATTTGCCAAGGCCTTAGCCAAGATTTTTGCATCCGAGCACAAAAGTGATATCGGCCTGTACGAGGCTACCTCTTGGGGATCTTTCCCTTCCTTAGGTATAACGATAATGGTCGCCTCCCTCATGGATGCGGGTAGTCTCCCCTCTAACTTTGCCCCCATTAAGATCCTGAGTAGCTCTGGAATTAGGATTTCACTATATTTTTTGTATAACTCCACCGGCAGGCCATCTGGCCCTGGAGATTTTTGATTAGCCATGCCTAACACCGCCTGCTGTATCTCACTCAAGGTTAAGGGGGCTTCCAAGTCCTCTCTCTCCTCTTGTGTGAGGTTTGGGAGTTTCACTTTCTCCAAGAAAGCATCCAAATCATCTTTATTTCTCTGACCTCGAGTTTTGTATAGGTCCTCATAGAAAGCTCTAAATGTTTCTACAATCTCCTTCCCATTTGTGAGGACTTTCCCATTCATGGACTTAATCGCTGGGATTATAGATGGGGGGGAGTTAGTTCTTACTAGCTGAGCCAACATCCTACCCACACTCTCTCCTTCTCCAAAGTAACGTTGCTTCTGAAATAGCCGTTTATTTTCTTCCCTTTTAGTAATTAATGATCTGTACCCCTGCTGTTTATTCAGCCATATCCCTTTCTTTTCATAAGTGGGATCTCTAACATAATTTTCCTCTGCCTCTATTACTTCCTTCCTGATCCCTTCCTCCCAACTCCTATTTTTCTGTTTAATTTTAGCTACCTGGTGGATCAGGATACCTCTGATATATGCTTTTAATGTATCCCATGTTATATTAGCTGAGGCCGTATCTATATTAAATACTAAAAACTCTTTTATTCTTATTGGGATTTCTTCTACTTCCGTCAATAATTCCAGCCAGAATGGGCTAATTCTCCAGCCCCCTACCGTTATTCTTTTTTTCTTCCCTATACTCAATGCTACTTTCAGTAATGAGTGGTCCGATATCCCTCTAGGCAGATACTCTATGTCCCTTACATCTTGCAATGCTTCCTCATTGCCCAGGGCCATATCTATTCTGGAGAGTGTCGAGTGCGAACTTGAAAAACAAGAATATTGCTTAATGTTCACATTCCTCACTCTCCACATATCTAACAATCCCACCTCCCTCAGGAAGTCACTCAACTTTGTTGACCCTGGCTGTCCCAGATGTTGTTTAATGGGGAATCTATCGATCCCTCTGTCAAGCACTTCATTAAAGTCCCCCAGCATTATAACTGGAACCTCCTCCTTATTCACCAGGAAGTCCATAAATTTGTACACCACCTCCATCTTAAATGGGGGCGGTATATAGACACCTGCTAAGACATAGGGTTTATCCTCCAAACTACAGTATAAAAAAACATAACGGCCGAGTTCATCAATACTGACCTGTCTGCAGGAGAACCTCACCCCAGTTCCCACCATCACACTCACTCCTCTCGAGTATGATGTATGAGTGGAGTGATACTGATTTTGAAATCTTCTATTTTTAAGTTGAGGTACAGTTAATTTTGTTAAATGTGTCTCCTGCAGGCAGGCCAGACCGATCCCGTGCCTCTCCAGCATCGAGAAAACCGTCGCACGTTTAATCGGGCTCCCCAGGCCTCTTATATTCCAGGAGGCCACATTAAGTATTTTGTCCTGCATTATTCAAAATACGAGAAAAAGTAAAATAACAAAGAAGTGGAAATACACTGTACGTGCTCCAACCCCAACCTCTTAAATTAC
The DNA here is from genome assembly GCF_037356315.1 of Lithobates pipiens. Taxonomy (NCBI): domain Eukaryota; kingdom Metazoa; phylum Chordata; class Amphibia; order Anura; family Ranidae; genus Lithobates; species Lithobates pipiens. Next base: position 23,540,902 of record NW_027507696.1, on the reverse strand, counting down.
AAATTCCCCACATGTGTATCATCTTTATAGTGTTGATTTCTAAATCAGCTATTATTTGTGCAACCACGCTGTAGTGTTCAACCCTCATCTTCTTATATACCCCTAACTCAGAGATTACTTGATCCAATCCTCCCTCTCTCCCCTCCCGCCCATTCCTAACCACCCCCTCCCATCCCACCCCCCCAACCCTCCACCTGTTTAGGCAATCCCCCAAGGGGTTACTCATGACCTTCACACTCTCCTCCCTACCCTCTTTCCCTTCCCCACTCTTATAACCTTCTACCTCCGCCAAGGAAGTTACAAAAACCAAAAGTGGTAATAAACAAGTGACAAATATTATCACAACCTTTAACCCTATCTCCCCTTCTATCAATCTTTCATACTTCATTTAAACCGCTCTCATCTCTCTCCCCGTGCTCCAGAAGAATTACTCAATAGCAAAAAGTGAAACAACAAAACACACAAACAAAACAAAAAAAAAAAAAAAAAAAAACGTTCCCCCCCTCACCCCTCCCCTCCCACCCCCCCCTTGTATATCTACAATGACTCTTTATTGGCCTCCAGCCATAAGGCTACATCCCCCGGGGAGTCAAACAACTGTATTCCCCCCAGCGCCGCTATACGCAGCCGCGCTGGGTATAAGAGAGCGTACGAGACCCCATGGGACCGTAAGGTACGTTTAACCTCTAAAAATTCAGCCCTACGCCTCTGTAATTCTGGGGAGTAATCTGGAAAAAAGGAGATCTTCACACCGTTATGCATAACATTACCCAGATCCCTTGCCCCACGCATCAGTGCCACTTTGTCATTATAATTAAAAAATTTCAGGATAATTGGTCTGGGACGCCCCCCCGTAAGTGTGGGCTTAAAAGGGACTCGGTGAGCCCTTTCTATTGCAAAGAAAGCTGAGAATTTTTCTCTACCGAACTTTTCTATAAACCATGATTCTAGGAATCTTATCGGATCAGGCCCTTCACACCCCTCAGGCAGTCCCAGCATCCTTATGTTTTCTCTGCGTAGTCTATTTTCTATTTCATCCATTCTGGTAGATTGATTAACTAATTGTTTCCTCGTGCTATTAACTTCTTGCTGCACTGGGTACAAATCATCTTCCATTTGGCTTATCCTTATTTCTAGCTGTGTAGTTCTTTCTGCTGCTTTTTGCATGTCCTGTCTGAACATTGACAGCTCCTCCTTCATGCTCTTAAACTGTCCACATAGCTCTCCCAGTGATGTTTTGCATACGTTAACAGCTTGAAGAACCTCTCTTAAGGTTGGGTCCTCCTCAGTGGGGGGGGTTGCTCTCAACAGTGATTCCGTATCTCCATGGGTTACCCCTTGACGTTTACTTGCGCTCTTTGGGCCTGGTGCGCCCGTAACGTTTGATGCTGAGGGTTGACCCTGACTTTTTCTATCCACTGAGCCCCCTTGTTGCGGCTTCACTTGTGCAGGTTGACCCAGTGATATCGATTGCTCTCCCTTTATTGGAGACTGGCCTGATGTACGAGTGTACCGCTCTAGTTTTGCTGCAGCTGCTTGGGCTACCTGTGAGTTCTTTTCTTTTGAGGAGCGAGGGTGTTGTGTCCCCTCACTCTCCACTGGCACATGTTCCTCTCCTCGACGCCTTGACATCTTTTATTCAGGGTCACTACCAAGATCACTGCCAAAATAGAGGCTAAGATGGAGGCTTCAATCAGTGAGGCAGCACAGTTGCAGTGGTAAAATAAAAAAAAAGAAACAGTATTATCGTCCAGAGAGCCTCAGATAGGTAAGACAAACATTTCCTTGACACCTCAGAGGGAGCCGGGGCAAAAAAAAAAAAAAAAAAGGGGGGGGGGGGCTCCAATGGAGGAGGGGAGGCAAGAAAGTCCCGTACGCTGGGTTAGCCGATTAGGTATAAGTCCGGCCAAAATCAGTACTCTTTCCTTCATAAAAATCGTGGCTCAATGCCGGTGTCAATGTAAACAGGATATACCGCACTTATACAATTTTAAGAAGAACAATGGAAAACAGAAAACAGTTCAAACATTCACACCAATCCTGTATTTTGTATTTCTCATATCGGATTGTCCATTATTAACCAACTTGGGGTACTTGGGGATGGTAGGATATCAATCCACCTAATATGCGAATTGGAGACTCCCTTGTTACACAGCTCTCATACATACATACGCAGATCTTCTTACCAGTGAGCAGCTGGGTCTGGGATGGAGGGGACAGGTATCCCTTTTTTGTTGCTATTAATTATCCTGATTCCTCTGCCACTGTCCAGCTCCCCCAGTCCCTCTACACATACCTCAGGGCTTTTGAGATCTCCTCCGCACCAAAGCCTTGCGCAGCTCCTTTCACCTCCCCCAGCGTATCCCCCAAGACAGTGCTCAGCCGTAACGCTACCCGTGCGTGTCACTCATATGGCGTGTCCTTCCGACTAGACCCGGCGGGACTCGGCAGCTTCCGGTAGTGTCACGGCTCCCCTCGGCGAGCTCCAGAGTCTCCGCTATCTCGTCACTTTACATGTGTCCCGCCGGTCACCGCTCATCCGATCAGCCGCTCCGTCTTCCCAGCCAGTATATACTGAGCATCGCAGACACAGGGAGAGAGCTTGTCAGCAACTCACTCACATCTCCGCACACACCCGCCGCACCTTGCACATCCGGCCACCCCCCCCAGATAACCAGTGTCTCCAACATCACCCCCCAATAATGATTTAACCCCCTGATTGCCCCTAGAGTTAACCCTTTCACCCCCTTTTGCCAGTGTCACTAAGCGATAATTTTTCTGATCGCTGCATTAGTGTCGCTACTGTCGCTAGGTAGCTAGTTATTTTTTTAGGTTCACCGCCAGGTTTTTATATCGCTAGGTACTCCGATATACTACCCAATAATGGTTTTAACCCCCTGATTGCCCCTAGTTAACCCTTTCACCCCCTTTTGCCAGTGTCACTAAGCGATCATTTTTCTGATCGCTGCATTAGTGTCGCTACTGTTCACCGCCTGGTTTTTATAGCGCTAGGTACCCCGATATACTACCCAATAATGGTTTTAACCCCCTGATTGCCCCTAGTTAACCCTTTCACCCCCTTTTGCCAGTGTCACTAAGCGATAATTTTTCTGATCGCTGCATTAATGTCACTAGGTAGCTAGTTTTTTTTTTAGGTTCACCGCCAGGTTTTTATAGCGCTAGGTACCCCGATATACTACCCAATAATGGTTTTAACCCCCTGATTGCCCCTAGTTAACCCTTTCACTCCCTTTTGCCAGTGTCACTAAGCGATCATTTTTCTGATCGCTGCATTAGTGTCGCTAGTGTCACTAGGTAGCTAGTTTTTTTTTTAGGTTCACCGCCAGGTTTTTATAGCGCTAGGTACCCCGATATACTACCCAATAATGGTTTTCACCCCCTGATTGCCCCTAGTTAACCCTTTCACCCCCTTTTGCCAGTGTCACTAAGCGATCGTTTTTCTGATCGCTGCATTAGTGTCACTAGTGCCGCTAGGTAGCTAGTTATTTTTTTAGGTTCACCGCCAGGTTTTTATAGCGCTAGGTACCCCGATATACTACCCAATAATGGTTTTAACCCCCTGATTGCCCCTAGTTAACCCTTTCACCCCCTTTTGCCAGTGTCACTAAGCGATCGTTTTTCTGATCGCTGCATTAGTGTCACTAGTGTCGTTAGGTAGCTAGTTATTTTTTTAGGTTCACCGCCAGGTTTTTATAGCGTTAGGTACCCCCATATACTACCCAATAATGGTTTTAACCCCCTGATTGCCCCTAGTTAACCCTTTCACCAGCGATCACAGTATAAGTGTCACTGGTGACGCTGGTTAGCCAGTTAGTTATTTAGGTTCCCCGTCAGGTTTTTATATAGCGCCAGGGACCCCCATATACTACCTAATAAAAATTTGAACCCCCTGATTGCCCTAGTTAACCCTTTCACCACTGATCATCATATAAGTGTTACGGGTGACTCTGGTTAGTGTGCTTTTTATAGCATCAGGGCACCCACCATTTATTACCCAATAAAGGTTTAACCCCCTGATCACCTGGCGGGTGATATCAATTAGGTTTTAGGGTCAGGGTCTGCGTCGCCCCAGGCAGCGCTAGGTTAGTGCCAGTACCGCTAACACCCACACGCAAAGCATAAACCTCCCGTAGTGGTATAGAATCTGAACAGATCAATATCTGATCTGATCAGATCTATACTAGCGTCCCCAGCAGTTTAGGGTTCCAAAAAAACGCATTGTTAGCGGGATCAGCCCAGATACCTGCTAGCACCTGTTTTTTGCCCCTCTGCCCAGCCCACCCAAGTGCAGTATCGATCGATCACTGTCACTTACAAAACACTAAACACATAACTGCAGCGATCGCAGAGTCAGGCCTGATCCCTGCGATCGCTAACAGTTTTTTTGGTAGCATTTTATATTTAAATCCGGAAGGCAGTGCTTGGTTTTCGGGGTCCCGTACGTGGCTAGGCTCCCAAAAAGTCCCCCACATGTGGTATCCCCGTACTCGGGAGAAGCAGCAGAATTTATTTTGGGGTGTAATTTCACTTATGCCCATAGCATGTGTGAGCAATATATCATTTAGTGACAACTTTGTGCAAAAAAAAAAAGTTTGTAATATTCCCGCAACTTGTGTCAAAATATAAAATATTCCATGGACTCAACATGCCTCTCAGTAAATAGCTTGGGGTGTCTACTTTCCAAAATGGGGTCATTTTGGGGGGTTTTGTGCTATTTTGGCATATTATGGCCTTCGAAATTGTGATAGGTAGTGAGGAGTGAAATCAAAAATTTGCACCCTTAGAAATCCTGAAGGTGGTGATTGGTTTTCGGGGTGCCGTGCGCGACTAGACTCCCAAAAAGTCCCACACATGTGGTATGCCCATACTCGGGAGAAGTAGCGGAATATATTTTGGGGTGCAATTCCACATATAACCATGGCATGTGTGAGCAATATATCATTTAGTGACAACTTTTTGTAAAATTTTTATTTTTTTTGTCATTATTCAATCCCTTAGGACAAAAAAAATAAATATTCAATGGGCTCAACATACCCATCAGCAATTTCCTTGGGGTGTCTACTTTCCAAAATGGGGTCATTTGGGGGGGGGGGTTTGTACTGCCCTGCCATTTTAGCACCTCAAGAAATGAGATAGGCAGTCATAAATTAAAAGCTGTGTAAATTTCAGAAAATGTACTCTAGTTTGTAGACGCTATAACTTTTGCGCAAACCAAAAAATATACGCTTATTGACATTTTTTTTACTAAAGACATGTGGCTGAATAAATTTTGCCCTCAATGTATGACTAAAATTTAGTTTATTCGATTTTTCTTATAACAAAAAGAAGAAAATATCTTTTTTTTTCAAAATTTTCGCTCTTTTTCCATTTATATCGCAAAAAATAAAAATCGCAGAGGCAATCAAATACCATCAAAAGAAAGCTCTATTTGTGGGAAAAAAAGGAAGCAAATTTCCTTTGGGTGCAATATTGCATGACCGCGCAATTACCAGTTAAAGCAGCGCAGTGCGAAATTGGAAAAAGACCTCTGGTCCTTAAGGTGTTTATTGGTCCGGGGCTGAAGTGGTTAAAGGCCAGATTTGTGGAGTGCACAAGTTATAGTTACTGTGGACCTCTTGGCTGCTTCATTGATTAATGCTCTCCTTGCGAGTTTAGGTGGACGGCCATGTCTTGGTAGGTTTGCAGTTGTGCCATACTCTTTCCATTTTCGAATGATGGGTTGAACAGAATGAGATGTTCAAAGATTGGGATATTTTTTTATAACCTAACCCTTAAATATCTCTACAACTTTATCCCTTACCTGTCCGGTGTGTTCCTTGGCCTTTATGATGCTGTGTGTTCACTAAGGTTCTTTAACAAACCCCTGAGGGTTTCACAGAACAGCTGTATTTATACTAAGATTAATCTACATACAGGTGGACTCTTTACTAATTAGGTGACATCTGAAGGCAATTGGTTCCACTAGATTTTAGTTAGGGGTATCAGAGTAAAGTGGCTGAATACAAATGAATGTCACACTTTTCAGATACTTATTTGTAGAGAATTTGGAAAACTATTTATAATTAATTTTCCTTCCACTTCACAATTATGTGTCACTTTGTGTTGGTCTGTCACATAAAATCCCAATAAAATACATTTATATTTTTGGTTGTAACCTGACAAAATATAGAAAATTTCAAGGGGTAGGAATATTTGTTCAAGGCACTGTATAACTGGCCTGTATGTTTCACATTTTAAGGTGTCTGTAGACATAGGATAAATAGTCATTTAGGCCGGTTTCACATATGTGCGGCTGGGGTTCCCAGCATGGGGTCCAGTGCGTCCCTGTTCACCGATTCAGGTGCGAATCAGGTCTGAATTTTTGCCTGAATTCACACCTGAACCATATCCAAAGACAGACAGGACCCTTTTGGACTGCACAACGCGACCGCCCCTGAACCTGTGTGAACCAGATCCTTTGCGAGCCGAGCACATTCAAATGTCATGTGAATTGGATGCGGGGAAACCTGCATACAGTTCGCACATATGTGAACCCGGCCTTACAGACTGTTAATCAAATGATAATTTATTCAAAAGCAGACATGGTCTTCCAACATTGCTATATAGTATATCTACTCTGAGGAGTTGCAGATATTAGCTAGTGGTAATAAAAAAGGATACAGTGAAATTTATGTGGAGTGTCTTATGCTCACTTTTAATAAAGGATTGATCACTGCCCTACATCAGGTGAGGGCAGTGGGGGAACTGGAAAGGACAAAATCTGGTGCAACTTTGCATAGAAACCAATCAGCTTCCAGGTTTTATTGTCAAAGTTTGATTGAACAAGCTGAATTTAGAAGCTGATTGGCTACCATACACAGCTGCACCAGAATCTGAGTGCTCTAGTTTTAGTAAATATTCCTCAGTACGGAAAAGTTTTTTTAAAGCAACCAATTAGACCTAAGTGCCATTTTAGAATATGTTTGCTGATGCTGAGTATTTCCATTATATGCAGGTTCAGTTGAAAGGTCATAAATACAATATACTATTTATCGTGTATAACCTTGTAAAAATTTAATTTGTTAGGGAATGAAAGGTGGAGAAGTGACTCAGATGATTGAAACTGGAAAACGTTTGGATAGTCCACCCAGGTGTCCACCTGAATTATATGAAATAATGAAATTATGCTGGACTTACAAGTGAGTATTGAGCTTTTATCTTTCATTCTAAAGAATAAGATGTCACTGGAATTTCAGGTACATTATTTACAAAGACATGTGGGTTGACAAGCAAAAGTCTGTGCAATTTGAATTAATTTATTAGCTCCCTGCCCACAGTCTTTAATGTTCTCCTGCAAGATGTCCTGTGCTGAGGGAATGGTGATCTACATTCAAGCATTGACAGATAGGAACTGACATTATGTGTGACTGCTAGCTGTCAAATCTGACTGTCAATGACATTATAAGCCTTATATTAAGCAATCCAAAACAAGAAAAAAGGGGGACACTAAATAATAATAATAATAATAATACTATTAAGGGTACCACGTCTTAAATTGTATATACTGTATGTAAAGAAGCCCTAACAAATAAAAATTACAAGACTTTAAAGGTACCAAGACATCACTGTATTAGGTAATATCACATGGTTGTATTTATCATTAAAAAAATAAAAATAAAACACTTGTTAATTGCTGTTCCACATACATATATAAACGTAGCATATATCAATACACCCCAGCCCTTAGTACTCATATTTAACTACATTAAATAATTCACTGTACTTCTTTCCATTATTTGATTCAATTATGTATTGTGATATCCAAAATATCCAAACACGTTTCTCAAGTCAATGCCTGCTTCTTCAGGAATAATTGGGGGACAGTAATCTGCAATGTGAATCACAACATATTTGCAACATATAGGCAAGAGAGTGCACAATCTGGTGCAGCTGTGCATAGAAATCAGCTTCCAGATTTGTTTGTCAAAGCTTAATTGAACAGGTTAAAGTTAGAAGCTGATTGGCTACTATGCACAGTTGCACTCTCCAATTTTAGTAAATCAAACCCATAGTGTTAAAGAATAGCATACCATTATGTATAGGGGTCAACAAACCTACCTCCTGAACAGCAATAACCCATTAAGGCATATATTACAAATAAAAAATAAAAAAGACAATGGGCTCTATTAACAAAGCAGTATCTACTGCTTTAAGAAACAAGGTAAAATACCTCATAGTGTTTTTCAAAAAACATTTTAGGCATTCACTAAAAAATGCTTCTAAAATACCGTATGCAGTATTTTTTCCAAAATATGTGGTGTTTATTTTATGAAACCATGCAGTATTTTATCTCCTGCAATATTCAGTGGGATGAATACAATGGAGAAGATTTACAACCGCTGTCAGTTTTTATTGCTAATAAAGAGGTAAAATGGTTTAAATTGTAGAAATATGCCAACTCACTAAATTAGTGCGGTCCCTGCAGCATACAGCATGTATTATTACAAAAGACATAATGGCGACTAGAATACCAGTCACAGGGAAGCTGCTTTAACAGGACACACGTGGTGTATGAAAAACAACAAGTTAAATTAAGTAAATACAAAATCTTTATAAATGTCAAATATTGAATAAAAATACTATCAAAAATCACACACATATATAAGTATCCTTCTTCCACCAATAAAAAAGACAACGTGTTTTTTTATTGGTGGAAGAAGGGTATTTATATATGTGTGTTATTTGTAATACTATTTTCATTCAATATTTGACATTTATAAAGATATTTTGTATTTATTTAAAGTATAAATAAAACATTTTTTTTTTAGTTTTGAATAGAGTGGAGATAGATTAGAACACCTATCAGGTCTGTGTCCCCTTTAGGGAGATTCACCCCTCTGTTCATCCTGTTTACCATTATCATTAAAAGTGGAAATTAATAGAAAACCCCCAAATTTGGGTTGTCCCCAGAAAAGTTAGAGGGAAAATGGGAACACTACTTCTGGGAACCTGGGGGTTCACAAGGAATTCCCTTAATTTGCAGGGATTTGCTCTCATTTCCTGTTTGGCTTCCTGTCTCCGCAATAGGACATAAATATTGAAAAATAATCTGGCAGGGATTATAACCCTCCCTAACTCCCTTAAAAGTTTTCCTATACAGTAGTTCTACTTTACCAATGAATGTATGACTAATCATATTACAATTGATTAGTCTCTCTGTAATACTTTCACTTGACAAAGTTTTATTTATTTTTTTCAGATTTGAAGAACGCCCAAAATTTTCCACTGTTGAACTTAAACTCCGCAACTATTACTACGATATTGCCCAGTAAATGTCTTCTGCAAAGACATTTTTTTTTTAAGTAAATAGATGCAGTTTCAACACCAGATCATTTCTTTTTGATTTATTTTAGTATGTCAATTTCATTTATGCATATTTTCTGTATGTTGTATATATCCCTTGCTGTTTGGTATGTCTTTGCTATCCGGGATTTGTTTACAAAGCCTTCCAGCAAATAACACAGGGTATTTTGTAAAGATTTCTTTTTGTTTTTTATTAGGTCACTTAAAATAAAGATATTGGAAAACTGAATGTGCTTTGTTTGTACTCAACATTTAATGAATTATGTCTATTAAACCTATTATTCAAGTTTGCCACATTAACCACTCATCATATACATTTTCTCAGCCTGCTTAACAAGTGAAGAAGCCGGCAACTCCAAAATACATATCAAAATCTTTATTGCTACATGCGAGTAAGTTAAAAAACTAACATGTTTCGGCACTATAGCTCTGATCACTGCATATAATTATCCTGTGATCAAGGCTATACTGTTGAAATGCATTAGCTTTTTTTAACTTAAAGATATTGATATGGATTTTGGAGTTGCTGGCTCCTTCTCTTGTTAAGTATTATGTATCATGGATGGAGGCCATTTGAGCTCCTTTTGGACTCCTTTTTTGATTCATGAGTGGACTCCCCAGATGGGCTATACCTGCATCTGTTTTCTCAGCCTATAGCTTGTTTCTAAATTGCCTTCAAAATTTTTGGGCTTTTGCCTTGGAGAGGTATCAGTACAAATGTAGGGCTGGGGTACCTGTGGCATGTCAGAGAAAGTTAGGCCAAAGAGTTAGACATGATATGGAAACTCTAATGTTTATAAAGCACTGTAACCTTTATTTTTGATATAACACAAAATATTGACGTTTTTCAATAATGCAAAATGGACACCAGATCTGCAATATAAATAATTTAAAATAATCCTGACATGACTTGTATTTGCCTAATTCTCTCCCTAAAGTAGGCTATAATAGCCTTTGGGTCAATTTTATTTGTTTTAGAAAGGAAGAGCTTAGTTGGATTCTTAAGTCTTGGAGTTTACGGAAAACAACATATAAAAAGATAAGCAACGATTTGTAACTATTCATTTTTTAAGTTAAGCTATATGAATAGTAACATGTAACAAATATAAAGTAGGTAAAGAAATAACAATTGCAACTTTATATGTAACTATATTTCACCCAATACCACAATATATACCGTGAGGTGTAATTTAGCCTAAGGTATTTTTATTGTGCGATCTTTATGGAGTCTTTAGACTTATATCAATACATAAAATGTTCAGCCTTGATTATAAAAAAGTTACACTTAAAAGTCATATTACAGTGTTTATTAACTCTTGTCAATATTGTTTAAATTAAACAATTAAGGGTAATACAATGTTGTAGAACTACAATTGAAACTTTGATCATTTCAATTTAAAGCAACTCTGTCACATAATTAAAAGAAAAGTGCAAGATACAAGAAAAAAACATTTATACCCACATAGATGGCTGCAGCATCAATCCAATGCTGCAGCTGTTCCCGCTGGCTCTACACTGAGAACTGAAGGTTCAAAGACTTCTGATAGCACTGTTCTCTGGTCCACTCTCAGCACAGAGCACTGATTGGCAGTCACCACTATGTGATCTGCCCATCCAGTGCTCATTGGAGTGCTGGACTATGGAGGGGGCAGGAGCGGCTGGCTCAGGGTCTCAGTGGTGCGCTCAGTGGTCCACCATTATTATCAGGATCCCTGCAGAGCCTGGACTGTCTCTGTGACATCAGCTGACAGCAGGCTTTGGCTGAATCTGGGTCACAGGGTGCAATACTATGTGCATGCCTGTGCACTCCTGAACAGTTCGTTTTTATCTACAGGTGCCCTGTACCTGCATAGGAAGTTTTTTTGTAAAGGTGAACTAACGCATTAATAATCTAATAGAATCTAATAGAAAACCTGAGATTCAACATTTTTAAATAGGGTAAGTAAGGGGTCAATCTTCTGCCAACAGTCCAGGACTTTTTAATAGCAACATGTACAGATCCCAAGGAGTACCTTTTCCTTCATACTATATTAATTGAACAAGATTTGAAAATGAACCCATTAGCTTCAGAATCTGGTCTTTTGCAATTTTCACTACTCACCAAGCCTGTAAAATATCAAATATCTGCATATCTTGCATACACTTTAAAACTGGACAAAAATTGGACAAAAATAAACAAAAAACAGAAATGAAATTAGCAAACTATACAATAGCAAGCAAACACTGATGACATAATCTCTTTGTAACATCTTTATTTTGCCACTGACAGCATAGAGAATGTCCTCATTGATGGGTTTCACCCCATAATTGCTCCTTTGCACATAAATCTATGGGAATTAGACATGTGCATTCGTTTTCGTCCGATTGCATTTTCGTACGAATTTCAGCTATTTTCATTTTCGTTTTGACAAACGATAACGAAAGCACAGAATCCGAAAAACGAAAGATCCGACATAAATAAATGCTTTATTTTCGTTTTCATTGTTACAACAGTTCGATATAGAATAGGAGTTTCGACATGATTCTGACAATAACAATCTGTCTATAGAACCTGTGGTCGAATGTGCCTAACCTTACCTCTATTAGTCCAAGATTATATAGAGAAAATATTCGACAGAGAAAAAAAATTTGACAGAGAGAAAAGATTCTGCAAGTTACTGTCCTAAAAAGTGTTTGGAGACCTGGGTCCTGCCCCAATGGACATGTATCAATGCGAAAAAAAGTTTTAAAAACGCCATTTTTTTCGATAGCAGTGATTTTAATAATGATTAAAGTGAAACAATAAAAGTGTAATATTCCTTTAAATTTCGTAGGAGGGGGGGGGGGGGTGTCTATAGTATGCCTGTGAAGGGGCTCATGTTTCTGGTGCTTAGAACTGTCCCTGCACAAAGTGTCATTTATGCAGGAAAAAAAGTCCTTTAAAATCACTCGCAGCTATTATGAATTGTCGGCTCCCGTAATACAGAGAACACTCATTGAAAGTCATTGATAAAAAATAAATAAATAAAAAAAGCATGGGGGTCCCCCAAATTCAATTACCAGGCCCTTCAGGTCTGGTATGGATATTAAGGGGAACCCTGCCTCAAATTTAAGAAAAAATTTGACGTGGGGTTCCCCCTAAATATCCATAACCAGACCCTTCAGGTCTGGTATGGATATTAAGGGGAACCCCGCGTCAAATTAAAAAAAAAATTGACGTGGGGGTCCCCCTAAAAATCCATACCAGACCCTTTATCCGAGCACGCAACCTGGCAGGCCGCAGGAAAAGAGGGGGGACGAGAGAGCGGCCCCCTCCCTCCTGAACCGTACCAGGCCACATGCCCTCAACATTGGGAGGATGCTTTGGGGGTCTGTGACCCCTCAAAGCACCTTGTCCCCATGTTGATGAGGACAAGGGCCTCATCCCCACAACCGTGGCCGGTGGTTGTGGGGGTCTGCGGGCGGGGGGGCTTATCAGAATCTGGAAGCCCCCTTTAACAAGGGGACCCCCAGATCCCACCCCCCCTGTTTAAAATGGTAAGGGGGTACAAAAGTACCCCTACCATTTCACAAAGAAAGTGTAAAAAATAGTTAAATAAGACAAACACACTTTTGAAAAATTCCTTTATTAAAAATAAAAAAAATTAAAAAAAGATTCCAGCGGTGGTAATCCACTCTTGTTATCCAGCGACGGACGGTCATCTCTCCAGTGATGGCTGAACTGAATCAGCGCAGCGAATCCATCCTACTTCTGTCTCCTTGGAGGAGACACTGCAGGGATTCCGGCGGCCTGACGTTTCTTATATACGGAGGGCGGGGCCACCCGTCACCTGACCCCGCCCCCCTCTGACGCAAGGGGAAACCCCGGGCTCCCTGTGACGTATGGGTGACCCCGCACCCTCTGATGTAACACAGGCAGGTTTCCGTTTCCGTCTTATTTAACAATTTTTTACACTTTCTTTGTGAAATGGTAGCCCTTACCATTTCAAACAGGGGGGGGCCGGGATCTGGGGGTCCCCTTGTTAAAGGGGGCTTCCAGATTCTGATAAGCCCCCCGCCCGCAGACCCCCACAACCACTGGCCACGGTTGTGGGGATGAGGCCCTTGTCCTCATCAACATGGGGACAAGGTGCTTTGAGGGGTCACAGACCCCCAAAGCATCCTCCCAATGTTGAGGGCATGTGGCCTGGTACGGTTCAGGAGGGAGGGGGGCCGCTCTCTTGTCCCCCCTCTTTTCCTGCGGCCTGCCAGGTTGCGTGCTCGGATAAAGGGTCTGGTATGGATTTTTAGGGGGACCCCCACGTCAATTTTTTTTTTAATTTGACGCGGGGTTCCCCTTAATATCCATACCAGACCTGAAGGGTCTGGTTATGGATATTTAGGGGGAACCCCACGTCTAATTTTTTCTTAAATTTGAGGCAGGGTTCCCCTTAATATCCATACCAGACCTGAAGGGCCTGGTAATTGAATTTGGGGGACCCCCGCGCTTTTTATTTATTTTATTTTTTTATCAATGACTTTCAATGAGTGTTCTCTGTATTACGGGAGCCAACAATTCATAATAGCTGCGAGTGATTTTAAAGGACTTTTTTTCCTGCATAAATGACACTTTGTGCAGGGACAGTTCTAAGCACCAAAAACATGCGCCCCTTCACAGGCATACTATAGACACCCCCCCCCCCCCCCCCTACGAAATTTAAAGGAATATTACACTTTTATTGTTTCACTTTAATCATTATTAAAATCACTGCTCCCGAAAAAAACGGCCGTTTTTAAAACTTTTTTTTGCATTGATACATGTCCCCTGGGGCAGGACCCGGGTCCCCAAACACTTTTTAGGACAGTAACTTGCAAATTAGTCTTTAAAATTAGCACTTTAGATTTTGAACGTTGGAGTCCCATAGACTTTAATAGGGGTTCTAAAGTATGCTATATACTAGCTCCATCGAATCTTCTTTATACATTCGACAGACACCATAAGCCTTCAAAGACAGATTCGACCGTAATTCATGTGGATTTTCGGTCGAATGCAATTTTTGAACGAAAAACGAAATAAATAAAAACGAATTTCGGGAGTAACTAAATAAATTAAGTTTTCGGACAAAAACGAAATTCCGAAACGAAATATTTTACTCTGCACATGTCTAATGGGAATACAAAGCAAGGTCAAATAAAACTTGGCATATGCAAATAAGAAGACAAACAAGTGTAATGATTAAAAAAAATGCCAGACAAAAGGAGGCCAACTGCAGGTCAAATTCACCTGCAGTACAATCTGGATGTTCTCAGAAGAGTCTAAATTGATGTCGTAAACTGAAAGCCCATTGTCAACAAAGGCCATAAAATGAAAGTTGAACGATAATACCAGCACTCAAACAAAGTAGAAGAAAAGGGTCTTTCACACAGAGTATACTTTTTTTTACCTATCACATGAATAGAGTTGTTCCATTACAATAATTTCTTGTGTACTGTCTATTTAACCACTTTAGCCCCGGATTAATTTACCCCCTTCCTGACCAGAGCACTTTTTGCGATTCGGCACTGCGTCGCTTTAACTGACAATTGCACGGTCGCTCGATGTTGTAACCAAACAAAATTTACGTCCTTTTTTCCCACAAATAGAGCTTTCTTTTGGTGGTATTTGATTACCCCTGCGGTTTTTATTTTTTGTGCTATAAACAAAAAAAGAGCGTAAATTTTGAAAAAAACACTTACTTTTTGCTATAAGAAATATCTTCCAAATATATATATATATAAAAAAAAAAAGTTTCCTCAGTTTAGGCCGATACATATTCTTCTACATATTTTTGGTAAAAAAAAACGCAATAAGCGATGATTGATTGGTTTGTGCAAAAGTTTACAAAAGTTTACAAATTTACAAAAGTTTATAGCGTTTACAAAATAGGGGATAGTTTTATGGCATTTTTTAATATATTTTTTTTTAAATGGATCAGCGATTTTTATCATGACTGTGACATTATGGCAGACACTTCGGACATTTTTGACACATTTTGGGACCATTGTCATTTATACAACAATCAGTGCTATACAAATGCACTGATTCCTTTGTAAATGACACTGGCAGTGAAGGGGTTAACCACTAGGTGGCAGTGTAGGGGTTAAGTGTGTCCTAGGGGCATGTTGCTAACTGTGGGGGGCGTGGCTATGTTTTACAGATCGCTGATCTCTGCTCCAATCACAGGGAGCAGAGATCAGTGTCACTTGTTGCTAGGCAGAACGGGGAGATGCTGTTTACATCGGCATCTCCCCGTTCTTCCTCTCCATGAGGCGATCGCGAGTATCCCTGTGGTGATCGAGTCCATGGGACCCACGACTGGACTTGCGGAGCTTCCCATGGGCACTCCGCCAGTGGCGGGCACGAGAGCCCCGGCCACCTCTTAAAGGGCAACATACAGGTACATGATTTTGCCTGCACGTGCCCTTCTGCCGACGTATATCGGCGTGAGGTGGTCGGGAAGCAGTTAAGCAGTTGGTGAGATTTATCAGTTTGACAGATATTGCAACAAATTTACTACTAGGTTACAACTACATAGTTACATAATTACATAGTTAGGTTGAAAAAAGACACAAGCCCATCTAGTTCAACCATAAAAATAAATAAATAAAAAATGATATCAAACAATCCCATATACCCAATCCTATAACCACAGTTGATCAAGAGGAAGGTGAAAAACCCCAGCAAAGCATGATCCAATTTGCTACAGCAGGGGAAAAAATTCCTTCCTGACCTCCAAAAGGCAATCAGATTTTCCCTGGATCAACTTTACCTATACATGTCAGTGCCCAGTTATTTTGTGTACATTTAGGAAACATGCAGGCCTTTCTTAAAGCAATCTACTGAGCTGGCCAGAACCACCTCTGGAGGGAGTCTATTCCACATATTCACAGCTCTCACTGTGAAGAAACATTTCCGTATTTGGAGATGAAATCTCTTTTCCTCTAGGTGTAAAAAGTGTCCCCTTGTCCTTTGTGTTCACCTTAAGTGAATAACTCAACATCAAGTTCACTATATGGACCCCTTATATATTTGTACATGTTGATCATATCCCCCTTAATCTCCTTTTCTCAAGAGAGAATAAATTCAGTTCCTCTAATCTTTTCTCATAGCTGAGTTCCTCCATGCCTCATATCAGTTTGATTGCCATTCTCTGCACTTTTTCCATATAAGGTCTTACTAATGATTTGTACAGGGGCAAAATGATATTGCTCTCTCTGGAGTCCATACCTCTCTTAATACAAGAAAGGACTTTGCTTGCTTTGGAAACCTCAGCTTGGCATTGCATGTTATTATTGAGTTTATGATCTATTAAAACCCCCAGATCCTTCTCCACTACAGATCCCCCCAGTTGTACTCCCCCTAGTATGTATGATGCATGCATTTTCTTAGCCCTCAAGTGCATAACTTTACATTTATCAACATTAAACCTCATTTTTCACAGTCACCCAATTAGACAGTGAATTGAGGTTGACTTGTAAATTGGAGAAATCCTATAAGGACGTTATTCCACTGCATATCTTAGTGTCATATGCAAAGACTGAAATGTTTTCTTTTAATCTCAGACCCTATATCATTTTTAAAAATATTGAAAAGTAATGGTCCCAAAACTGAACCTTGGGGTATACCACTGATAACCTTAGACCATTCAGAGTACGACTCATTAACCACTACTCTCTGAATTTGGTCCTTTTAGCCTCCAAGCCTGTAGACTTTACCTTACACATTAGCTGGTTGTGGAGAACTGTGTTAAACACTTTTGCAAAATCTAAGTATACCACATCCACAGCCACCCCTCTGTCCAAAGCTTTACTTACCTCCTCATAAAAAGAAATCAGGTTTGTTTGACATCTTCTGTCTTTTGTGAACCCATGCTGTCTGTTGCTTAAATATTTTTTTCCAGCAAGGACTCATCTATGTGGTCTTTAATTAATCTCTCCCGTATCTTCCCGACTATAGAGTGTTAAACTAACAGGTAGTGATGGACGAACTTCCGACGGGACGTTTCGCGAACGCGAAACGCGAACGGACACAAACGTTCGCGAAAACGACCGTTCGCCGCGGGCTCCATTGACTTCAATGGGAGGCGAATTTCGCAAACCTTTAGGTCGAATTTGCGGCCACGGGGTAATTATTAGGGGGTAGCACGTAGTCCCACCACCTGGACAATAGCATAATACATGTATGAGGTGAATTTGGGATCGATAACTACAAGCATTTTTTTTTTATTTGGGAAATTGTTCTGACAATTCAGGACTATGGAGCTAATGAAGGCAATGGAGGAGAGGGAAGGTCAGGGACCAGGGTAGGCAAACAAGAGGGTGCAGGAGATACAGAGCACTGACAGCAGCACCGTAATACAGAGCACTGACATCAGCACCGTGACATACAGCGCTGACAGCAGCTCCGTGACATACAGCGCTGACAGCAGCTCCGTGACATACAGCGCTGACAGCAGCTCCGTGACATACAGCGCTGACAGCAGCTCCGTGACATACAGCGCTGACAGCAGCTCCGTGACATACAGCGCTGACAGCAGCACCGTGACATACAGCGCTGACAGCAGCTCCGTGACATACAGCGCTGACAGCAGCTCCGTGACATACAGCGCTGACAGCAGCTCCGTGACATACAGCACTGACAGCAGCTCCGTGACATACAGCGCTGACAGCAGCTCCGTGACATACAGCGCTGACAGCAGCACCGTGACATACAGCGCTGACAGCAGCTCCGTGACATACAGCGCTGACAGCAGCTCCGTGACATACAGCGCTGACAGCAGCTCCGTGACATACAGCGCTGACAGCAGCTCCGTGACATACAGCGCTGACAGCAGCTCCGTGACATACAGCGCTGACAGCAGCTCCGTGACATACAGCGCTGACAGCAGCTCCGTGACATACAGCGCTGACAGCAGCTCCGTGACATACAGCGCTGACAGCAGCTCCGTGACATACAGCGCTGACAGCAGCTCCGTGACATACAGCGCTGACAGCAGCTCCGTGACATACAGCGCTGACAGCAGCTCCGTGACATACAGCGCTGACAGCAGCACCGTGACATACAGCGCTGACAGCAGCTCCGTGACATACAGCGCTGACAGCAGCTCCGTGACATACAGCGCTGACAGCAGCTCCGTGACATACAGCACTGACAGCAGCTCCGTGACATACAGCGCTGACAGCAGCTCCGTGACATACAGCGCTGACAGCAGCACCGTGACATACAGCGCTGACAGCAGCTCCGTGACATACAGCGCTGACAGCAGCTCCGTGACATACAGCGCTGACAGCAGCTCCGTGACATACAGCGCTGACAGCAGCTCCGTGACATACAGCGCTGACAGCAGCTCCGTGACATACAGCGCTGACAGCAGCTCCGTGACATACAGCGCTGACAGCAGCTCCGTGACATACAGCGCTGACAGCAGCTCCGTGACATACAGCGCTGACAGCAGCTCCGTGACATACAGCGCTGACAGCAGCTCCGTGACATACAGCGCTGACAGCAGCACCGTAAGCAGCCCCAGGAGGAAGTCAGCACAGCACAGGGATGGTGTGATCCCCTCATAATAAGAACCCCCAGGAGGAAGTCAGCACAGCACAGGGATGGTGGGAGCCCCTCATAATAAGAACACCCAGGAGGAAGTCAGCACAGCACAGGGATGGTGGGAACCCCTCATAATAAGCAGCCCCAGTAGAAATATGACACCGCTCAACCTCTTCAAAGAGGAGGGTAGGGGCATATAGTACGGTGTGCTTTTTTGGGTCAGGGAAGTGAGCCAAATGAATTAAGAAGGTCTGTGTGCTTGATTCCAAAAATTGTTTATAGACATATACATGGTCTACTGATCACATGTGTTGAATTCCTCCGAGATCCATGCCTCATTCATTTTTAGAAATGTGAGGTAGTTAACACTGTGGTGAGCTAGGCGAGTACGCTTATCGGTCACAATCCCCCCTGCTGCGCTGAACGTCCTTTCGGACAGGACACTGGATGAGGGGCAAGCCAACAGTTCGATTGCAAATTGGGCAAGCTCTGGCCAGAGGTCAAGCCTGCCCACCCAGTAGTCTAGGGGTTCATCACTCCTCAGAGCGTCCACATCGGCCGTTAACCCAATGTAGTCGGACACCTGACGGTCTAGGCGTTCCCTGATGCTGGATCCGGATGACACCTGTCGATGGGTCGGCTGAAAGAATGACCTCATATCCGAAGTCACCAACACATCTTCAAACCGGCCTCTTCTTGCAGGCGCTGTTGGATTGGTACCCGCAAATCCTTCTCTGGGAGTGGGAATTGCTCCTCTGCCAGCGCACGCAAAAGCAGAATGCAGCATTTCTCGAAGCAAGGCCTGGAAGTGCTGCATTCTGACAGCCCTCTGCGACGGCGGTAACATTTCCGCCATTTTGTGTTTGTACCGGGGGTCTAAGTACGTTGCCACCCAGTACTGGTCCTTGACCCTCATGCTTTTTATACGGGGGTCCCTATTAAAACACTGGAGCATGAAGGCCCCCATTTGCACTAAAGTGGAAGCGGTGTGGTGGCCTGGCTCCTGCTCATCATCCAGGATAATGTCGTCCTCTTCATTCTCCTCTCCCCATCCTCGCACAACAGGGATCCCAGAAAGGTTTAAAGCATGCTCTTCTTGCTCCTGCTCATCCGCCCCGGCACCATCCTCCTCTGACTCCTCATCAGACTCCTGTTGTTGACTTGTCTCAGATAGAGTAGCCCCCCCTGGGAATTCATCCAGCATTGCGACTTCCTCATCTTCCCGCTCCTGCTCCTCCACAGCCTGATCAATGACACGACGCAATGCACGCTCCAGAAAGAAGGCATAAGGTACCATGTCACTGATGGCGCCATGGCTGCGACTGACCAGTTTGGTGATCTCCTCAAATGGCCGCAGAAGTCTGCATGTGTCGCGCATGAGCAGCCACTGGCGCGGTGAAAAAAAACCCAGCTCCCCAGAACCGTTTCTTTCGCAGAGTTCATACAGGTAGACGTTAACTGCACGTTTCTGCTGGAGCAGCCTATCAAGCATATAGAAGGTTGAGTTCCATCGCGTCGGGCAATCGCAAATAAGACGTCTGACCGGCAGATGGTGTCGCCGCTGAATGTCAGCAAGGCGAGCCATGGCCGTGTAAGATCTTCTGAAATGGGCCGAGATTTTCCTTGCCTGCCGCAAGATGTCCTGGACCCCAGGGTATTTGACAAGGAATCGCTGCACGACCAAGTTTAAGACGTGTGCCATGCACGGCACGTGCGTGATTTTGCCCTGTTTCAATGCGCTAAGCAGATTGGCACCGTTGTCACACACCACTTTACCAACTGTCAAATTGAGCGGTGTTAGCCACTCATCTGCCTGTGAACGCAAAGCTGAAAGGAGTGCCGGGCCAGTGTGGCTCTTTGCTTCCAGGCACAACAGACGCAGCACGGCATGGCAACGTCTCACCTGGCATGTGGAATAGGTTCTGGGGAGCTTGGGCGGTGCAGTGGAAGAGACGCTAGCAGCGGAAAAGGAGGAGGCAGCTGAGGAGGAGAGGGAGGAGGATGGAGTAGGAGGAGGAGAAGAAGAGTCAGGCCTGCATGCAATCCGTGGCGGTAAAACCAAATCTACACGGGTGCCACGGGTTACATGCTTGACGGCCGTCAGAAGGTTCACCCAGTGGGCAGTAAAACTGATATACCTTCCCTGCCCGTGTTTGCTAGACCACGTGTCTGTGGTCAGATGTATCTTGGCACCGACACTGTGTGCCAGAGATACATTCACTTGCCGCTGAACATGGCCATATAGCTCTGGGATGCCCTTCTCTGAGAAATACTTCCTTCCTGGGACCTTCCATTGTGGTGTTCCAATGGCCACAAATTTGCGAAAGGCCTCCGAGTCCACCAGTTTATATGGCAGTAGTTGGCGGGCTATGAGTTCTGACAAGCCAGCCGCCAACCGTTGGGCAAGAGGGTTATCCGGCGTCATCATTTTTTTACGCTCAAACATTAGGCCCACGGAAGCCTGCCTTTTTGCAGAAAAATGTGAGCTTGGCGTGATGGAAGGTGGAGTGGAGGACAATTGTGAGGAGAGAGGAGAAGGAGAAGTAGAAGACGAGGCTGGACGGTGAGAGCCTGCAGTGTGGCTTTGTGTGTTCCGTTGCTCCCACTGGGCTCGGTGATGGCTGCTCATGTGCCTTCTTAAGGCGGTCGTCCCTAGGTGAGTATTGGGCTTACCGCGACTAACGCGTTGACTGCAAAGATTGCAGATGGCAACGCTATTGTCAGCAGCGGACACGTTAAAAAAAGCCCACACTGCGGAGCCATGTGCCGGTGTCCTGGGAGCGCCAGATGTGACCGTACATGGTCGATGACTCGCTCCTGATACATTTGCAGTCTGCTTTGTCCCTGCTGTGCAATGTAAGTCATTGCTGCTTCTCCTCCCTATCTGCTGGTCCATATCTCCCTCTGAACTCCCCTCCTCTTCCTCTCTTGTGGGCACCCACGTGACATCACTAGACACGTCATCATCAACGTCACCTTCCCCACCGCTATAAGTAGAGTAGGCAGCAACACCGGGGACCAACCTCCTCCTTGGGCTGATCTGGGTACTGGCGTCAGACTGCTGAGTAGCGCTTGTTGCTACCTCCTCTTCCTGATCCAATACCAAGAGTGGCTGCGCATCAGAAATGTCCTCTTGATATGGATCGGAAAATAATTCCAGTGACTCAAGCGGAAGGTATGTGGTGGTGGTGGTGGTGGTCGTGTTGTTGGTGGTAGTGTCTTTGGGGGTGCACATAGCAGAGAGTGAAGAAGAGGGTGCAGATCGAGAGGATGAGGAGGGTGCAGAAGAGTAAGGCTGAGCGAGCCACTCAACCAAGTCTGGTGCATCCTTTAAAGTAATTGAACGCACCTTCTGCAACTTCCCACTTTGGCTCAAGCCTGTTGCTCCTGCCCTACCCCTACCACCCCTGCGGAAGGGCCTGCCTCTTCCTCTGCATGTCATTTTTTAAATGACCCTGTGACAAAACTCTTAGTCCCTATACCGCTGAAGGACTGCTGCAGTATAGGTGAGCGGTCAGCAGTGGTGCACGTCAACCCTATCTATTGTGGACCTATAGCGGTCCTTACAGAACAGCAGACTGTACCGCACTCAAGCCTATGTACCGTAGCACCCTATACCAAGTTACCAGTCCTTATAAGAACTTTTGTGGACCAAGCAGGTTGTGTATTAGTGTTTAGCAGACTGTACGTCAGTCCCTATACCGCTGAAGGACTGCTGCAGTATAGGGCAGCGGTCAGCAGTGGTGCACGTCAACCCTATCTATTGTGGACCGATAGCGGTCCTTACAGAACAGCAGACTGTACCGCACTCAAGCCTATGTACCGTAGCACCCTATACCAAGTTACCAGTCCTTATAAGAACTTTTGTGGACCAAGCAGGTTGTGTATTAGTGTTTAGCAGACTGTACGTCAGTCCCTATACCGCTGAAGGACTGCTGCAGTATAGGGCAGCGGTCAGCAGTGGTGCACGTCAACCCTATCTATTGTGGACCGATAGCGGTCCTTACAGAACAGCAGACTGTACCGCACTCAAGCCTATGTACCGTAGCACCCTATACCAAGTTACCAGTCCTTATAAGAACTTTTGTGGAACAAGCAGGTTGTGTGTTAGTGATTAGCAGACTGTACGTCAGTCCCTATACCAATGAAGGACTGCTGCAGTATAGGGCAGCGGTCAGCAGTAGTGCACGGCAACCCTATGTATTGTGGACCGATAGCGGTCCTTACAGAACAGCAGACTGTACTGCACTCAGGCCTATGTACCGTAGCACCCTATACCAAGTTACCAGTCCTTATAAGAACTTTTGTGGACCAAGCAGGTTGTGTGTTAGTGTTTAGCAGACTGTGCGTCAGTCCCTATACCGCTGAAGGACTGCTGCAGTATAGGGCAGCGGTCAGCAGTAGTGCACGGCAACCCTATGTATTGTGGACCGATAGCGGTCCTTACAGAACAGCAGACTGTAACGCACTCAGGCCTATGTACCGTAGCACCCTATACCAAGTTACCAGTCCTTATAAGAACTTTTGTGGACCAAGCAGGTTGTGTGTTAGTGATTAGCAGACTGTACGTCAGTCCCTATACCAATGAAGGACTGCTGCAGTATAGGGCAGCGGTCAGCAGTAGTGCACGGCAACCCTATGTATTGTGGACCGATAGCGGTCCTTACAGAACAGCAGACTGTAACGCACTCAGGCCTATGTACCGTAGCACCCTATACCAAGTTACCAGTCCTTATAAAAACTTTTGTGGACCAAGCAGGTTGTGTGTTAGTGTTTAGCAGACTGTGCGTCAGTCCCTATACCGCTGAAGGACTGCTGCAGTATAGGGCAGCGGTCAGCAGTGGTGCACGTCAACCCTATCTATTGTGGACCGATAGCGGTCCTTACAGAACAGCAGACTGTACCGCACTCAAGCCTATGTACCGTAGCACCCTATACCAAGTTACCAGTCCTTATAAGAACTTTTGTGGACCAAGCAGGTTGTGTATTAGTGTTTAGCAGACTGTACGTCAGTCCCTATACCGCTGAAGGACTGCTGCAGTATAGGGCAGCGGTCAGCAGTGGTGCACGTCAACCCTATGTATTGTGGACCGATAGCGGTCCTTACAGAACAGCAGACTGTAACGCACTCAGGCCTATGTACCGTAGCACCCTATACCAAGTTACCAGTCCTTATAAGAACTTTTGTGGACCAAGCAGGTTGTGTGTTAGTGATTAGCAGACTGTACGTCAGTCCCTATACCAATGAAGGACTGCTGCAGTATAGGGCAGCGGTCAGCAGTAGTGCACGGCAACCCTATGTATTGTGGACCGATAGCGGTCCTTACAGAACAGCAGACTGTACTGCACTCAGGCCTATGTACCGTAGCACCCTATACCAAGTTACCAGTCCTTATAAAAACTTTTGTGGACCAAGCAGGTTGTGTGTTAGTGTTTAGCAGACTGTGCGTCAGTCCCTATACCGCTGAAGGACTGCTGCAGTATAGGGCAGCGGTCAGCAGTAGTGCACGGCAACCCTATGTATTGTGGACCGATAGCGGTCCTTACAGAACAGCAGACTGTAACGCACTCAGGCCTATGTACCGTAGCACCCTATACCAAGTTACCAGTCCTTATAAGAACTTTTGTGGACCAAGCAGGTTGTGTGTTAGTGATTAGCAGACTGTACGTCAGTCCCTATACCAATGAAGGACTGCTGCAGTATAGGGCAGCGGTCAGCAGTAGTGCACGGCAACCCTATGTATTGTGGACCGATAGCGGTCCTTACAGAACAGCAGACTGTACCGCACCCAAGCCTATGTACCGTAGCACCCTAGACAGACCAAGTTACCAGTCCTGATAAAGAGCTTTGTGGAACAAGTGAGTTGTGAATGATTAGCAGACTGCAGCAGAAGGGCAGCAGTCAAGTATAATATTCTTTCTATATTTGGAAGAAAGAATATTATACGTGTACAAGCCTATTACCGTACCACTGATACCAGTCCTGAAAAGAACCTTTGTGGAACTAATAGTAACAGCAAGTCTTTAAAATTATCCTCACTGCCTGACACACTGCTTCCTGCCTGTCCCTATACAAATTGGCAAAAAAGAGTAGGCTGGAACGATTAGCTGGAACAGCTCTTTTGTGGACCTGATAGTAACAGCTAATGATGATGATGATGATGATGATGAAGAAAGACTAATCTGGCTGAGCTGTCCCTAAAATAGCAGCATACAGCGCTCTGTCCCTTTATCTAAACTGACAAAAGAAACTCAGGCTGCTGACCTAACACCTATACCAGTCCTGAAAAGAACTTTTGTGTACCAAATAGCTAGCGTTTTCTCTGTCCCTACTCCACACAGGATCCTTTCCCTACAGTGACAGAAGAAAGAATGTAAAATGGCCACCGGATCGGGTGTATTTATAGGTTAGGGGGAATGTCCAAGTGTCCATGAGCTGTCATGTCTCAATTGGTTGTCCTGTAACACATGATAAACGTGTCACGAAAGGTTAAAGTTCTTGTATACATTAAACACGTAAGTCCGCCGGGGCGAACGACGGAAAAAGGCGTTCGAACCCGCGGACGGCGAAAGTCGGAAATTCGCCGCGAAACGACCGCCGGGCGAACCGTTCGGCCATCACTACTAACAGGTCTATAGTTACTTGGTAAAGACTTTTCTCCCTTTTAAATACAGGCACCACATTGGCCCTATTCCAATCCAGTGGTACTATTCCCGTCATTAATGAGTCCCTAAAAATTAGAAACAATGGCTTTTAAATGACAGAGCTCAATTCTTATAGGATCCATGGATGGATTCCATCTGGTCCAGGTGCTTTATCGACCTTTATTCTGTCTAAATATTTCTGGACCATGTCACTTTTGAGCCAGTGTGGATCATTTGGGGCTGTGTAAATACCATCCCCATTATGGACTTGAGCTCCCCTATGCTCCTTTGTATACACAAAACTGAAGAATGTATTTAATACATTTACATTTTCTTTGTCCCTAGTCACCCACTCAAGATTATTTTGTAAATAATATTTGTAAACTATATTCACAAACTCCTCCAACAGTTGCTCTAAAGTGTCCAAAAGAAGAAAGAAAATCAGGTATAGAGGAAAAACACACCTCTAGTGAAAATTGAAATAATAATTGCAGCATTAATAAAAAAACACACAAAATAAACAATAATGTGCAATGCAAAAAAATATTGAAACATCCCTGTAACTAGTTAAAAGTACATATAATATGAATATGGTATAAATGGCCACCACCCAGATGCAAGAAACAGCTCGCATGTAAATCACAATCAAGGTGCTATAGTGCATCTTCTGAAGGAGCCCACTGTTGCTGATGAATGATTGGACTTAATTTCCTCTATAAAATAAAATGTATCATTTTATGTATCATGTTTCTATTGTTTATTTTATAAACTTCACTGCATTATGATGCCTTGTTTCATTTGTATAGTATCATTTGGTGACTGGAGCATCTGAATGTCCAACAACATCTATTAATGAGATCCTGAGTATTGCTGGAGATTGGTGATAATGCTGGGATTGATCTGGACACTTTTTATTGGGCACATTGAATGATCATTTGGCACGTCTATACATGTGGTCTGGTGAGTTTGTACTGCATGTGGGGAAGCTGGAGAGTGGCACGGAAATTAATCAGTTCATCTCTGCAATACATGTACATTTTCCTGTCTTTTATCCCTGAAAGGGGTAGTAAAGTCAGAAGGTTTTTTATTTTAATGTATTCTATTCATTAAGATAAAAAACCTTCTATGTGCAGCAGCCTCCCTCCAGCATCCCCTAATACTTACCTGAGCCCCATCTCTCTCCAGCGATGTCCACAAGTTCCTTGGTCGTCTCTCCTCCTGATTGGCTGAGACACAGCAGCAGTGTCATTGGCGCCTGCTGCTGTCAAAAGTCAAAGCCAGTCAGACAGACAATCACGAGAGAGAGGGGATGGGGCCAAACTGGGGCTCTGTGTTTGAAGGAACACAGGGAGCTGCCACTCAGCTCGGGTGCCCCCTAGCAAGCTGCTTGCTCGGGGGGCACTCAACAGGAAGGAGGGGCCAGAAGAGCCAGAGAGGGACCCAAGAAGAGGAGGATCTGGGAAGAGGAGGATCTGGGCTGCCCTGTACAAAACCACTTCATAGTACAGGTGAGTATAATATGTTTGTTATTGTTAGAGAAAAAAAAACAAGACTTTAAAATCACTTTGATAAGAAACAACACAAAATGCTAGCGCTTAAAAGCTTCTGGTGTATATTTTTCAGTTCGGTCTGTATAGTTCATTAGGTGATTCAAGAAAGTTTTTATCAAAGAAAAATTATTTAAAAGCAGTACTTGGGCTTTGCTGGGGATCCAAAAAGAGATGCTTGCTGTCCTTAGTGGGTAGGGGATGTGTGTGCACAATCACCGGCGGCAGCTGCTTCTTAGCCCTTGTACACACGGTCGGACATTCCGACAACCGAATCCGTCGGATTTTGTCTGACGGATTTTGTCCGAAACTGTTGCATACACACAGTCGGACAAAGTTGTCAGAAAATCCGATCGTACTTAATGTGATGACGTTATTTCGTTAGGACGGGACTACGTTCAGGCTAGTAGCCAATAGCTTTGGTTTAGGAATTTGATCTGAGCATGCGTGGCACTTTGTCCGATCTGAATTCTCTACACATGATTGGACAAAGTCCGATCGAATCATGTTGTCGGGAAATTTTATAGACAAGTTGGAAAACTTGGTCCTTCGGAGTATCCACGTGATCGGATGGAGCCCACACACAGTCGGATTATCCGACAACATGGTCCGATTGGACACCTTCCATTGGAATGTCCGACCGTGTGTACAAGGGCTAAGAGTGAAGTCATCTCATAAGATAGGATACCAATAAAGAATATAGAAGAGCGCCAAGTCAGTAAAAAGTGCATTTATTTCATAAAATAAATAAAGGTCTCACTTACATCCATGATTGCTATTATGCGTTTGGTAGTCAGTTCGCTGTTCCCTTTAGCTGGCACAGTCACAGGATACAGGTGTACATAATCCTCCTCCACAGCGCGCTAGGGAAAGCTCCTCTGTGTTCTGTGATACACAGACACAAAGTGTGGCTCGTAGGCAACGTATGACGTCAGCCGGGGGATACCCGAGAGCACTATTCTTTATTAAAATCACTTTAACCAGGGGTCAGCAATTTTGTCCACATTAATTGGCAATTGTACATTCATTAGACAACTGGTGGGCCACTGAACATTAGCACACCATAGATATATATTAATAATTCATGTACCTTCAGACCTCAGATCAGCCTCAAATACTGCAACTTACAACCTCAGATCAACCCCAAATCGTGCAACTACAGATCTTAGATTGACCCCAAACCCGGCACCTTCAAAGCTTAGATTAACCCCAATTAATGCACCTTCAGACCTCACTTCAACCCCAGGTTATACACCTTCAGACTTCAGATCAGCCCCAGTTCATGCACCTTTAGACTTCAGGTCTACCCCAATTCACACACTTTCAGACCTCAAATCAGCCTGAATTCATGCATCCTTAGACCTCTGGTCTATCCAAATTCATGCACCTCCAGACCTCAGATCAAACCCAAATAATTTACTTTCAGAACTCAGATCGACCCTAATTCATGTTTCTTCAGGTCTCAGATTAGCTTCAAACCCTGCATCATCACAAATGGATGGGATTTACATACATACCTGCTCCAGCTGGTGGTTCAAAAGGAGAAAGTGGGTAGGCAAGCAGGCTTCTTCAATAACCAATGTTTACTGCAGCCAGCAAGATGAGGTAGGTGGGCACCTGAATATCTGTGATATCAGGGAGGTGGGTGGGCTGCAGATGCCAAAGAGTAGGCTAGGATTTGTAATTGACAGCCTATTGAGCTTTCTTTTAGAGTGGTAGCACCAGCTTGGCTCCTTTAAGCCACCCAGCAAGCCCTAAAACCCTGTGCTGCATGGAATTGTGTTACCCCCCCCCATGGTGGGCTGGCAGGAAGAGACAGGAAGAGGACACTGCGCTTTTGAAGCTGAAAAAGAAGAGGTGGAATTAGCTGCTGACTGTTGAGTACCATCCACTGCTTGAAAGGGAGTGTTGCCTATACCCCGACAAGGCATGCCAAGCGACCTGGGAAGAGGGGAATAATTGAGCTTGGGCACATGGACATATCTAGGATGCTTGGCACATGATGCTGCACGTTAAGATTAAATTGTGCATTACTGCCAAATAGACATACTGAGCTGGTAGCTTGTGTACAGTGCTTGGGGCTGATACTGTTGTATGCTAACAGACAGCCAGTGCATAGTAATGTTTAAGGGTAATTGACTAGGAGATAAGACGCCAAGGTGCACTTTGTTAGGGTGAGAATCTTTTTAAAATGTCCATATATCTTTGACCCTAAGAATTGAGGAAAAACAGGCTTTATTGTACCAGGTCAGCATCTCAATTGCATAGGGGCACATAGAATTTCTGCTGTTAATTAGACCACACTCTAGAGAGTTTTGTTTTTTTTTCTATAAATTTACATTCCTATTCCACCCTCTCTTTCTGTGAGTTGAAGTTTTCTATCGGTACCATAATCTTGAGATCATTTATGCTGTTTCATCTATTGTAGAAATAGGCGAATACAAGAACAGCTGTTTTGTTGTCATTAATTGTTAATCTATGAAGGTGTATTCATTGGCAAATGGTTTAACCTGTCCATGGGCAGGACTAACTGTGTGCCAGTAATTTACAAGGACCAGGCGAGACAACGTCTTCTAGGAATTTTTTGGTTTATATAATGAATTTTAAATAGTACAGAAATGTGGAGATAATCCCAAAGAACATGTGTAGGTCATAATACCCTAATACAGTTCCTTAGAAAGCAGTACAAATATGTAGAATTTACATAAGCAGTGTGCTTGTAGATTGCTTCTTAAACAGATTCCCTTAGGCTTGGAGTGGACTTCAGATAGTCTGCTGTACTGGTAATACAGGGTGCAAGGATGCACTAATCCAGCCCAAACCCCAAGAAATATTCAGGAGTACTTTCCTCTCAGGGCACCGGTCCTACGCTGCTCTGTTCCTCAGGAACCACTCCCGGATTCTAGTTCCAACTTTACCTAGCCAACAGGTTATATATCTAACACCCCACATTACTGGTCTATATATAGTCTCCCAGGGTTAACATTGATTTCCAGATCTCAGAAGAGCTCTGTGTCTAATCAGACACAGGCTCCCCAAAAATGTCTGCCACGAGGCCAGAGGACAAGTCTGCAGGGTTCTTTGAGCACCAGAAGTAAACAGTGATCATATGGTCTCTTTGAATAAAATACCTAAAGAAATTTAATGGGTATGTCCTAACTCATTGATGACATTTCAGCATGGGAAACACACACACAGAAAGGTGCATTTCAGGTACCATATTCCGGTGTGAATGGACCATAAAGACAAATTTGTTTAAATTTTGTTTTGGATAGAGTGGAGTTGTGTAAGGCCCTTTGTCAGGTTTTATTATTGTCTTTGTCCCTTATTGGGAGATTCATCCCCCGATATGTCCTGGTGACCACTGTCAATAAGACAGAAAATTAAGGTTAAAATGTCATAATGAAAATTAAAATGACATAAAAAAGTCATTATTAGAGCAAGAGGTGTGACAGTTCTCCAAGATGGGAAATCCATTTACTTTGGAGAGATTTCCTCCCATTTCCTATTACATCTGCAGGTCAGGAAGTGAGGGGAAACCTCACCAGCTGGACATAGCAAAAAAAATGAAAATTGTATCAAATACTGATGGTAATTTTCCTTTCCTAAGCCAACCCCTTTCTTGGTTGTAAGGATCAAAGTTCCGCTCAGCTGCGAAGACTGTGAACCAGTTCCAGACTTTGGAGTAAATAGCTTTTCCTGGCGTCTTTCCTGGAAACGCCAGGATTTTATCACTGCCAGGGGATTTGGGAAATTCCTCCCATCATCCCCTCTCAATTTCCAGGCTATCTTAGTACAGGGGTTGTGGAAACACTGATAGCTGAAGTGGTGGGTCTAGGCTAAGCTCCATGACTAGAGTAAATCAAAGCCTGCAAGCCAATCAGACATGCTTGCTAACCCGGTGGGACTCTCCAACAACAGTCTCATCCAAAGCTTTATGACCACAGGCAGTAGAGGAATCACATCCACTAGGTAACTGTTCCATGGATGAGTGAGAGTTCCATTTCTTCCACAAAAAGGTGTGGGTAGCGAGAGAGGTACCTTGTGAATAGATGGGGACGCAAACACATTTAGCTGAGTGAGTCACTATACTTGAGTGGTATGAGCAAGATCTTCCAATACACTAGCACAAAATGAAGATGCACATACTCACGCACCAAAGCCAACAGGAGAATACATGGTCTAATGTTTATAAGGACTTTAGTTATGTGTTAGGACCATTGTGTGTGTTATTTAGGAAGGGGGGCATCAAAAAACACTCTTTGAACCTTCAACCTAATTTGGAGTAATATATCAATTACTCCCACTAAAGTTGTGGCTCAACATAAAGGAAACTCAATATATTTTTTAGGAAGTAAAAAAGTGGTGTCATCAAACTGGGGTGAATAAAAGTATCCCTCCCAATATCAAAAAATAAATAAAGACACCACAAAAATACCTCTTGGCTATATAATAATATCAATAATATCAATATAACATCTGCTCTATATGAACTAGACTGTATAATATATATGGTGGTGATTATATACCAACCATCCTGCCACTATGTAACAGTTCACTTAAAGCAAATTCAAATACTGCAGAGGAGATGCGAACATAAAAATTAATTGGATTTCAAAGGCACAAACCCCTGCCCATTCTCCAAAGCATAAAGTCCTCTTAAAATATTGTAGCCACTAGCGAGAGGATAATTTGGAGTGATAGGTCACCATCCTAAGAAAAACATGTGTGCCCCCTAGAAAAGAAAGCAAAGTGCATCACATAAAAAACAAAACAAAAAAAAGACCAGAACATTTTGAGTGAAAAAAAGAACTTCATCAGGAGAGTGTAGTACATGAATTAAAATAAAAATCTAAGTGTGCCATAAACAGAAAAATTTAACTGTGTACCAACAAAAACCACATGGCATAATGGCAGCCATGTGCTCTTAAGAAGGAATATAAGAACAAGCCAGCACAAACATTTACAATAGCAGAAACATCCAGGGGCTTTGAGACTTCTAGAATCCTTTCAAAAGGAAAATGAAGGTGGGAGGCAGAGATTGAGGGTCCATTTACCTTGTTAAAATTGAGATCCAAAGACACCCCTTCTTCCCTCAGGAGAGTCAGATACTCGTTTTGGTAAACTAGTTGAATGTGATCTGAACTCCCAATGGAGAACACATTAAGCAATAAAAGAAAGAAGTCTTTTAAATTCACTTATCCTTAATCACATCACAATTAAATCAGAAGAAAATATGCTACCTACTGAGCAAGATAAATCTGAAGCTCATAGCTTTACTTGGACAGTTTGGAATCACTTCCAATACTCTTCCAATTTTGCCCCCTTTATCGCCACTAAGGTTTAAGAGGAATAATACCTCTGGGATCTGGTCATGAGGGATAATACCTACAGGATCTGGTCATGAGGGTTGGAGAGCCCCTGCACCCCCCCCCGTACACAATTTTCACCCCCTTCTTTTCTTTTAAGATGTATTATGATAGGTGACTGCATACTGTGGATGAGGTCCCCACCACAATGTGTTCATGGGAGCATGTGGCTTCTTTTTAGATATATATATGGGTATTATATTATCATCCAGCTGGTTTCTATGCATCTGCTCAACTCATATGATACATAGACCTACATTTAGCTCTGTACATGGTTTATATATGGCAGGGGCGGATCCAGAGTCTAGTCTCGGGAGGGGCACTTCTATAAAATATGTTTTTTTGGGGGCAATTTATATGGGAAATGGCTGGTATTGGCACTTCAATCATTACGGCACCATGGCTGTTATGGTGTCAGGGTGATTGAAGCGCATTATTTCTATTATTACATTGTAATATAAAATTAAATGGTTCAACTCACCATAATTCAGAATCAGTGGGAGCCCTGAGGGTGTCTTTCACCATGTCGCCTGCCACCAAACGTGGATTGTCACTTGCCACGTCACCTGCCACACATTGTGGATTGCCACTTGCCACGTAGTCTGCCACACATTGTGGATTGTCACTTGCCACATAGCCTGCCGCACATTGCGGAATGTCACTTGCCACGTCACCTGCCACACATTGCTGATTGTCACTTGCCACGTCCCCTGCCACACATTGCGGATTGTCACTTGCCACGTTGCCTGCCACACATTGCGGATTGTCACTTGCCACGTCACCTGCCACACATTGCGGATTGTCACTTGCCACGTCGCCTGCCACACATTGCGGATTGTCACTTGCCACGTCACCTGCCACACATTGCGGATTGTCAATTGCCATGTCACCTGCCACCAGATGCGGATTGCCACGTCGCCTGCCACACATTGCGGATTGTCACTTGCCACGTCGCCTGCCACACATTGCGGATTGCCACTTGCCACGTCACCTGCCACACATTGCGGATTGTCACTTGCCACGTAATCTGCCACACATTGCGGATTGTCACTTGCCACGTCGCCTGCCACACATTGCGGATTGTCACTTGCCACGTCACCTGCCACACATTGCTGATTGTCACTTGCCACGTCACCTGCCACACATTGCGGATCGTCACTTGCCACGTCACCTGCCACACATTGCGGATCGCCACTTGCCACGTCACCCACCACCAGATGCGGATTGCCACATAGCCTGCCACACATTGCGGATTGCCACTTGCCACGTCACCTGCCACACATTGCGGATTGTCACTTGCCGCGTAGCCTGCCACACATTGCGGATTGTCACTTGCCACATCGCCTGCCACACATTGCGGATTGTCACTTGCCACGTAGTCTGCCACACATTGCGGATTGTCACATGCCACGTCGCCTGCCATACATTGCGGATTGTCACTTGCCATGTCACCTGCCACACATTGCGGATTGTTACTTGCCACGTAGCCTGCCACACATTGTGGATTGCCACTTGCCACGTAGTATGCCACACATTGCGGATTGTCACTTGCCACGTCGCCTGCCACACATTGCGGATTGTCACTTGCCACGTCACCTGCCACACATTGCGGATTGTCACTTGCCACGTCACCTACCACACATTGCCGATTGCCATGTAGCCTGCCACACATTGCGGATTGTCACCTACTGTGTCACTTTTCTGCTAAGGTGTTCTTTTGTTGAGTCCAGAGTGAAGATAGGCAGCAGAGAGATGATGTAATCTCTCTGCTGCACACAGCTTACCGCACAGTGAGGGCGGAACTGGAGGGATGCAGGGCAGTGAGAGATGATGTCATCTCCCTGCTTCCCTGCCCGCTGGCTTCCTGATTGGCCAGCAGCCGTCCTAAGCCGCCCAGCTGCCCCCCCCCCACCTGTCCACTCAGCGCAGCCAGTCACCAGCGGAACCGGCCGTGCTGGCACCCGCGGAACCGGCCGCGGGTACCCGTGGAACCGACTGCAGAACCGGCCGCGGAACCGGCCGTGCTGGTACCCGCGGAACCGGCTGCGCTGGTACCCGCGGAACCGGCCGCGCTGGCACCCGCTGGCCATATTCTCGGAGGGGGCAATTGCCCCGTTACCCCCCCTGGATCCGCCGCTGATATATGGCCCTTTTTTGTACTTTAATGTGTATACATATAATATACATTGCTTTTCTGTACTTTAATGTGGTAAAATTTAATAAATATAATTAAATCAGAACATGAGGATGGCAACATAGTTTTGATGAACCTTCTACCCTGAAATGTGTTATGATATCCTCAGTAATCAGGATAATTATGAGACTTTAACTATTGATCTGACCCAAGAATATCTGGGTAAATTAAAACATGTTTTGGAAGAAGGAAAAGAGAAAAAGATCCTGTTGAAAGATGAATTTGGGTATATCTCCACATCATCAATTGCAAGTCTGAACCCATGATTGTGACATTTTACACATTGCCTAACGCACATAAACAACAGTGAAGACCACCGGGCAACCCTACTCAACAGGTTTCCTATCCACACCCTTCAACATCTCTAATGGGACAAGACAAGGTTGTCCCCTATCTCCAACCATCTTTAATTTAATGATAGAACCATTAGCCAAAGCTATTAGAATTTACCCCTTGATCACGGATTTCCAGTTTGGCCTCAGCACACACACCATAAACCTGTTTGCAGATGATGTAATATTATTTCTGACTAATCCACTTACATCTCTAAAAGAAGCACACAAAATTCTCACTACCTTTGGAGATATCTCCTATTATAAAGTAAATTCCACTAAATCCTTAGTACTAGACTTGGGGGTCCCACTCCAATCAAGAGCTAATCTGCAAGCACATCTACCCTACACGTGGAGCCCAGGAGGCATCACATACTTGGGAATTACAATTACAAACAGAACATCCGCACTCGCTAAAGCCAACATGTCACTGATGATAGCCAGGCTGGAAACTCAACTCAAGGATTTATCAAAAAGAGAAATATCATGGATGGGTAGGATAAACGCTTACAAAATGTTGATATTACCACAAATTTTATATATGTTCTGCACCCTACCAATTCGAATCCCCCCACCACTACCTCAAGAGCATAACAAAGCTCAACTGGAGGTACATATAGAACGGGAAAAAAGACAGAAACAACTTAATCTCCCACAGGAAAGCAGGAGAGGCGGGACTAGCAGACATTTACGACTACTTCTGGGCAGTACGCTTAGACCAGACCAAACACTGGTTCCAAGAGAACAATACACCATTATGGGTTGAAATTGAAAAACTTACATCACCAACAAAAGACCTAAAACTACTACTTATGGGTGACAGATGGACACAGTGTGATACGACAACACTATCACCCCCTATGCAAACCTCACTAAAAGCATGGAGATTCCTCTAATGCCTTGATTTTTTTGCAGCAGCCATCGTGTTATTTACTACTTAGCCCTTGTACACACGGTCGGACATTCCGACAACAAAATCCGTCAGATTTCTTAAGACGGATTTTGTCCTAAACTGGTGTTGGATACACACGGTCGGACAAAGTTGTCGGAAAATCCGATCGTTCGGAACGCTCGACTACGTTGAGGCTACTAGTCAATAGCTTTAGTCTCGTAATTTGATCTGAGCATGCGAGGCACTTTGTCCGATTGGAATTCTCTCCAAAAACGATCGGAAAAAGTCAGATCGGATTTTGTTGTCGGAAAATTTGAGATCCCGCTCTCAAATTTTTTCAGTCGGAATTTCCAATGGAAAAAGTCTCTGATAGAGCCCCCACGCGATCGGATTTTCCGACAATATAATCCAATTGGACCTTTTCCATCTGTGTGTACAGGGCATTTGAACAAAACCACCAGGACACACAAGACATAAAATATGAACTACCCCTGACCCTGCTGGAAGCCAAAATCCTGATGCTCAATGTTAAAGATCTGAAAGAACAAGGCATTACACACATATCAGACTTATATGAGGGAACACAACACAAATCAGCAGAACAAATTATAGCACAATACCATCTTACGAATGATAAAGTGATAAAGAGAATTATACACTTTATCAAATCAAAAAATCTCCCTAACACATCTATTCCGAGTAAAATGTGGCAATTCGACTCCACAGCCAAACAAGACGCAAAAGGAATATCATGCTTTTACAACATATTCCAAGACAAACTAAAGTTCCCAAAAACTATAGCAATGCAAAAATGGGAGGCAGATCTGGGTACCACCTTCTCAGAAGAACAATGGCAAAACGCCTTCATGGAAACACATAAAGCATCCCATTGTGTCAATCATTGGGAACTACTAATGAAAATGACCAACAGATGGCACTACACCCCATATAGATTAGCCACCTACTTTCCAGGAACATCACCGAAATGCTGGAGAGAATGCGGCCACATAGGGAACCTAACACACATGCTCTGGCACTGTCCAAATGTAACAAGCCTATGGAAACAAGTTTTCCAACTAATCTCCTCTCTAACGGGAATAATTATAGAACCCGACCCAGCCCTAGCACTAGTACACTTAAACATAGACAAATTTCAGAATACCTTCAGACCAGTCATAACCCACATACTCCTAGAGACCCGCTTACTGATATTGCGGAACTGGAAAACCAACAAAGCCATAAATATGCCAGACATCATCACAGCGGTGCATAAAAACTACACTTTTGGACATCTCATAGCTATCAACTCTATGAAATGTAATGATTTGACAGCTATTGGTCTATTTGGCCCAAACGCATTTGACAAGTTAATTAACTGTCTCAATGTTATGACTTCCCCAGTTTATGAAGTCTTATGCAAATGAACAATGAAAGTGTATAAACTTATACCGGACAATGTGTATATCAATGTACCCCCTTTATATCTGTTAACCACTTGCTTACAGGGCACTTAAACACCTTCCTGCCCAGACCAATTTTCAGCTTTCGGTGCTCTCACAATTTGAATGACAATTACTCAGTCATGCAACACTGTACCCAAATTAATTTTTTGTCCTTTTTTTCCCACAAATAGAGCTTTCTTTTGGTGGTATTTGATCACCTCTGGGGTTTTTATTTTTTGCGCTATAAATGAAAAAAGACCGAAAATTTTGAAAAAAAAACGCATATTTCTTTGTTTCTGTGACAGAATTATGCAAATTATTAATTTTTCTTCATAAATTTTGGTCACAATTTATACTGCTACATGTCTTTGGTAAAAATAACCCAAATTAGTGGATATTATTTGGTCTTTGTGAAAGTTAGAGAGTCTACAAGCTGTGGTGCGAATCGCACAAAATTGATCACATCTGATGTACTGGTGGCCTATCTCGCTTCTTGTGACCCGAACAAGTCAGGAAAGTACAAATACCCCCCAAATGACCCCTTTTTGGAAAGTAGACATTCCAAGGTATTTAGTAAGAGGTATAGTGAGCTTTTTGATGTTGTCATTTTTTTCCCACAATTCTTTGCAAAATTAAGATTTTTCATTTTTTTTTTTTCTCCACAAAATTGTCATTGTAATAGGTTATTTCTCTCACGTGGCATGTGTATACCACAAATGACACCCCCCAAAAAATTCTGCTACTCCTCCTGAGTATTACAATACCACATGTGTGGGACTTTTTCACAGCCTGGCCACATAGAGAGGCCCAACATGCAGGTAGCGCCATCATGTGTTCTAGGAACATAAGTTACACATCTAACTTGTTGACTATTTATTACACTTTTGAAGCACCAGGACAATGACACGTGACACTGATGACAGATGGCACTGATACGTGGCAATGATGACAGGTGGCACTGATGACAGATGGCACTAATATGTGGCACTGATGACAGATGGCACTAATATGTGGCACTGATGACGCGTGGCACTTATACGTGGCACTGATGACACGTGGCACTAATACGTGGCACTGATGACACGTGGCACTGAAACGTGGCACCGATGACAGATGGCACTAATACGTGGCACTAATATGTGCCACCGATGACAGATGGCACTAATACATGGCACCGATGACGCGTGACACTGATGACAGATGGCACTGATAAGTGGCATTGATGACACGTGACACTGACAACAGATGGCACGTGACACTGACAGGTGGCACTGATGACAAATGGCACTGATACGTGGCACTGATGACAGATGGCACTATGTGGCACTGACGGCAGGTGGCACTGGGGGCAGGTGGCACTGGGGGCAGGTGGCACTGACGGCAGGTGGCACTGGGGTGGATGGCACTGGGGGCAGGTAGCACTGGGGTGGATGGCACTGGGGGCAGGTAGCACTGGGGTGGATGGCACTGGGGGCAGGTAGCACTGGGGTGGATGGCACTAGGGGCAGGTAGCACTGGGGTGGATGGCACTAGGGGCAGGTAGCACTGGGGTGGATGGCACTGGGGGCAGGTAGCACTGGGGTGGATGGCACTGGGGGCAGGTAGCACTGGGGTGGATGGCACTGGGGCAGATGGCACTGCTGGGGGCGGATGGCACTGCTGGGGGCGGATGGCACTGCTGGGGGCGGATGGCACTTTTTATTTCATTTTTTTAATTTATTTTTTTTCCACAATCAGAACGGCTGCCGCTGCAGCCGTTCATCTCTCCCCTCTCGCACTGTCTGTGCGAGGAAGGAGAGCGGCGCTGCGAGATGATCTCATATGTTTACATATGAGATCATCTCCCATTGGACACGCCGATCACGCTGTAAACGGCCGCTGTGATTGGCCGTTTACAGCGATCTGTGTTTGCCTGTCCCCGGGGGACACGGCGAACACAGAACTTCCGCGATGCGCGCCCGCGGCGGCGCGCATTGCGGAAGTAAACATCAGGCCGTCCAGGGACGACCGCCCGAACGAACGCGCCTGCTCTACGGCCGTCATTCGGCTATAGGGCGGGCGCGAGGAGGTTAAATTTTGAAAATAATCAATAAACATTAGTGAAAAAATAAATTTAAAAAAAGACCAACCAACCAAAATCGAACAGAAAATGCTGAAAATATATAGACTTTACACTAAAGCCAGATATCGAAGACACCATTGATCAACTAATTGGGAGTGGTTCTGACAGATGATGTATGGCTGCCCAATCTAGACGTAGAAGCTCTCTTTAACAATATTGAACACAATCTGCTAACAAAGCATGTGAGTACTTTTTAAAGACTGGAGGTACGGTGTTCCAAGCACACACAGATTTAACTTTAAAGTGCCTGCACTCTGTGTGCCCTATTTGATGGAAAGGTGTACAAACAGAGAAAGGGGACTGCAATGGGAACAGCATATGCTCCCAAAAATGTAAACATTTTTTTTTGGCTGGTGGGAGCAGACTGTGGTGTTTGGAACTGATATAGAGACCTTGCAATGGGCGTGTTTCATAGACAATATCCTCATCTTATGGCAACGCGAGGGAGTATTTTCATGATTTTGTGAAATGACTTAACACCAACAATATTGGGATGATATTTATCAGTGAAATTCATAAATACAGCATAAATTTCTTGGATCTTGCAATCACAAGAGAATTGGATGGTACAATCGAAACAACAATATATCAAAAGCCCACTACTACTAACAGTTTGTTCCACTGGGATAGTCATCACCCCACCCCTCTAAGAAAAGGCATCCCCACGGGACAATTAATGAGGGCAAGGAGAAATTGCTCCTCAGAAGGAGCCTTTAGAGCAGTAAGTGCATGACTTTTTGAGCGTTTTAGAAAGAGGGGCTAAAGGGGGCAGATCTTAAGAGATCCTTCGATAAGGTAAACAGTATTCCCAGGGAATCATAGTTAGTTCTCAAACAGAGGAACAAAGAGGAAGAAGGAGGTACGCAAATCATTGGGACATATTGTAGACAATCAGGCCAAATCATTAACATCGTTAAAAGATATTGTCACACCCTCTTGGATGATAAAGATCTGTCCAATATACAGTATCTCATAAAAGTGAGTACACCCCTCACATTTTTATAAATATTATATTATATCTTTTCATGTGACAACACTGAAGAAATTACACTTTTCTAAAACGTTAAGTACTGAGTGTAAAGCTTGTATAACTGTATAACAAAAGTGTAAATTTGTTGTCCCCTCAAAATAACTCAACACACAACCATTAATGTCTAAACCGCTGGCAACAAAAGTGAGTAC
This sequence comes from Lithobates pipiens, assembly GCF_037356315.1. Lineage (NCBI taxonomy): Eukaryota > Metazoa > Chordata > Amphibia > Anura > Ranidae > Lithobates > Lithobates pipiens. The sequence continues at coordinate 23,500,270 of NW_027507696.1, read as the reverse complement.
ACCCCTAAGTGAAAATGTCCAAATTGGGCCCAATTAGCATTTTTCCCTCCCAGTGTCATGTGCCTCATTAGTGTTACAAGGTCCCAGGTGTGAATGGGGAGCAGGTATGTTAAATTTGGTGTTATCGCTCTCACTCTCACATACTGGTCACTGGAAGTTCAACATGGCATCTCATAGCAAAGAACTCTCTGAGAATCTGAAAAAAAAAAGAATTGTTGCTCTACTTGAAGATAGCCTAGGCTGTAAGAAGATTGCCAAGGCCCTGAAACTGAGCACACGGTGGCCAAGACCACACAGCGGTTAAACAGGACAGGTTCCACTCAGAACAGGTCTCCCCATGATCAACCAAAGAAGTTGAGTGCACGTACTCAGCATCATATCCAGAGGTTGTCTTTGGGAAATAGCCATATGAGTGCTGCCAGCATTGCTTCAGAGGTGGGGGTCCACCTGTCACTGTTTAGACCATACGCAACACACCACATCAAATTGTTCTGCATGGTGTCGTTCCAGAAGGAAGATGATGCACAAGAAGACCTCCAAACAGTTTGCTTAAGACAATCAGACTAAGGATATGAATTACTGGAACCATGCCCTGTGGTCTGATGAGACAAATTTATTGGGAGTAATTGATACATTACTTCAAATTAGGTTGGAGGTTCGAGTGTTGTTTCCTTGCCCCACTCCTATAAGCCCCTGTACACATGGTCGGACATTCCGACAGAAAATGTCCGCTCGGACCGTGTTGTTGAATAATCCGACCGTGTGTGGGCTCCATCGAACTGTTTCCGTTGGAATATCCGACCAACAAAGTTTTAGAGCTGGGCTGTAAAATTTTCCGAAAACATGATCCGATCGGACTTTGTCCGATCGTTTGTAGAGAATTTCCGATCGGACAAAGTGTCACGCATGCTCAGATCAAATTCCTAGACCAAAGCTATTGGCTATTAGCCGGAACATAGTCCCGTCGTAGCTAAATAACGTCATCACGTTACGAACGATCGGATTTTCCGACAACTTTGTCTCACCGTGTGTATGCAACACCAGTTTTGGACAAAATCCGTCTTAAGAAATCTGACGGATTTTGTTGTCGGAATGTCCGACCGTGTGTACAAGGGCTAAGTAGTAAATAACACGATGGCTGCTGCAGCAGACTTCCCCACACAGCGCATGCGTGGCAGCTGCCGCCAATCTACAGTGCAGACTCTTGCCCTCAAGATCCTGAATCAGTGCATGCAACAGTCCCAAGGGAAGCCACGGGAGGAGAAGAAAAAAAAATTAAGGAAAAAATCCCTGAAGCCTAAATATGGAAATAAATACATGACTTAGGCCTCAGAAATAATGGGAAGGTAGAGTGAAGTGAATATCATAAAAGAAAAGCTGGCCAAAGGCAGAGAAACACATGCAGCACAGACACCAGCATCTAAGCACCAGCTCAGGTGCATCACATGCTTTCGGTTTCAAAAGACCACCAGAAGGGGCTCCCCAACTGGTTGATGCATTTGGCAACCGAAGATGTGGGACTGCACCTGGGAGAGGCTGAACCCAGGCGGACACTGATTCAGTAGGCAGGTAGGCATAATTGCAACAGTGCAGTCTTGCAGATGTAGATCTCGAGGTCAAAAAAGAGAATGGGGTGTGTCTCTCATTACTTCATTTTATAAATTTAAACTGGTCCTGTGGGTGGAGATAGGGGCTATAAGCTATATCATATGTATGTTGCCAGGCTGGCGTCAGGAAAATTAATTGACAGAGACCCTTCCCTATTCTAAGTCTGAAAATTGTATTTGCCTGGATGTCTTACTGATCCTTTTTAGCTTCAGTACTGTGAGGTATTGAATACATACTTAGATAGGACCTTCTGGCTTTTAACAGCCCCCATATATCTCATGGTCGCGATAATGGTAACTAAAACACTGATATTCTTGATTAAAAAAACAAAAACAAAGATAATATTACTAGCCCTAATAAAACAGTTGCACTATTTCATTAAGGCAGCACAAACTACAAAATGCAATAGTCTATAATATTCAATCAGATTTAGCCTGATGTTGTCAGAAGAATAAAAGAACATTTCTTACTATGTGCAGTACTCTTTATCTAAATAAATCCTGTATTCAACCTCTTAAGATGAGTGGAAGTCATTTTAGACGTCTGGTAATTGCTGCCCATTGGAGCAGAGTAATAGTATCTTTTGTTTACTTAATAGTGAAAAGAATAGTCTCTTTTTTACTGGTTATACATGGATGGATGGATGTATTGAGCGTGACTGACATCCATCCATGTATGACCAGTAAAAAAAGAACCTATTCCCAGCAGTGATTGTTAGAACAATAATGTGCACATTCATATCTCTATACCAAGAAAAGTGACTTAATTAAAAAAAAGGCATTCACATAACCCAGAATGGAAAAAATTAGTTGCTACAAGCCCCATCACTGCTTCCATGAGAAAAGCACTGTACCTGTTAAAACCACTAGATGGCAGAATAACTCTTTTAAATAAAAACAAAAGTATACGTTTTTGTCGCTAGTGCCAAGTAAAATGACTTTACTACACTGACTGAATTTTATTTATTCTCAGAAAGGTTGCCACTTATTTATTATCAAATAATGCAACACATTTATCATGTGCCATCCTTTGCTGTTGTAAAATAAACGATGTAATAATTCATACTTTATAACCTTGCTTAGTTTATGATACGTTAATGATTAGAAAACCCACAACTGAAACTATTAAGATACTGATGTATGAACGCAAGATCTTCGTGACAGAAAGTTCCTTTCCAAAAAACGTAAAAAGTATAGTCTATATCAGGGATAAGCAACCTTTTGAGCACAGTGTGCCGATTTTATAACTAAAAATGTAAACTTCACACTCTCAATCATAAAAAGGATTTTTTATAAAGTAAATGCTGTAAACTATAGTAGTGAGAAATTAACATCCTGCACCTTCACGCCTCACATCAGCCCCCATTCCTGCAACTCCACACTTAAGATCAGCCCTAATTCATGCACCTTGACACCTCATATCACTATCCCCCCTGCTCATCTACCCCACCACTGTAACTCCCTGCACATCTGCTCCACCACTGTAACCCCCTGCTCATCTTCCCCACCACTGTACTACCCTGTTCATCTGCCCCAACTCTGTACTCCCCTGCTCATCTGTCCCACTGCTGTAACCCCCGTACATCTGCCACACCACTGTCCCACCCTGCTCTACTGTCCCATCACTGTAGCCCCCTACTCACCTGTCCCACCAATGTTCCCCCTTTCTCATCTGCTCCACCGTGGTACCCCCATGCATCACTGAACTCCCTTCTCATCTGGCCCAGCACTGAACCTCTCTGCTCATCTGTTCCACCACTGTAACCCCCTGCTCATCTGCCCCATCACTTTATCCCCCTGCTTTTCTGTCCCACTGCTGAATTCCCCCTATCATCCCTCCCACCACTGTACCTCCTGCACATCTGCACCACCACTGCACCCCCTTGCTCTTCTGTCCCACAACTGTAACCCCCCTGCTCATCTGCCCCATCAATGTACCCCTTTTCTCATGTGCCCCACCATGTACCTCCATGCACATCTGCTCCACCGCTTTATCATCATGCTCTTCTGTCTCTCTACCGAATCAGCTTCTCATCTGTTTTAACACTGAACCCATCTGCTTATCTGCCCCGCCAATGTAACCTGCTTTCTCATCTGCCCCACCAATGTGCTTCCTGCACATCTGTCTCACCTCTGTACCCCCCTGCTCTTCTGCCCCACCTCTGTTCCCCCTGCTCTTCTGCCCCACAACTGTAACCCCCTGCTCATCTGCCCACCAATACACCTCCTTTCACATCTGCCCCACTGCTCTACCCCCCTCTGCTTTTCTGTCCCACCACTGCACCCCCTGCTCATCTGCCCCATCACTGTACCACCCTGCTCTTCTGTCCCACTGCTGAACTCCCCTCTCATATCTTCCAGCACTGTACCTGACTGCACATCTGCCCACCACTGTACCCTCCTACTCTTCTGTGCCACTTCTGAACCCCTTCTAATCATCTGCTCCATCGCAGTTCCCTCTTCTCATCTATGATATGTGTGATATGCAGAGTGGTGAAAGGAAGCAGAGATGAGACACATCTACCTGTCCTGGCACACGTGCGTGTATGTATGTGATGTCCCAAACAAGCATCTGAAATGGATGCGCAATAATGAGCTCAGGTCAGGGGCATTTTCTGAAAGCAGTGGGCTTATGTGCAGGATCATAAGTTGGGCCCCCTCAGATGACAAAAAAGTTTCTGCACCGCAGCAAAAGTTAGGTCTGATTTTCATTGCGCTGAATACTGGCTGTGGCTTAAATGGACACAGAGTGCCGAGGTTCAGTAATAAGTATTGTAAAGGTCCTTGTAATTCCACAAACTGTGACCTAATTGTGGTTTTCTCAAACACAGTAAAATCTCTTCTTTCTGAGATTGGTAGTGGCAACCAAGCCAGTCATCTTCCTCCAGATGGTGGGCGAAGGTAGCGGGACTGTGATTGGTTTTAGCAGTGGTCAATGAAAGTCCTCCTCCTGGAAACAGGTAACGCCCCTCCCCACCAGAACTACACAGAATCTCTTCCCCATCACAAAAGCTGATGATCGCAGCTACAGCAAAGTTAGAGAACGAAACAATGTTTCCCATCTTATTCAATGTGCGGGGCACAATGCCTCCCCCTCAGTGCAGGTGTGGTGTGGGAAATTCTGAAATTGGAATGCATTAGTGTCTCACTGACGCTTCCCTGTGCTGCTCTGCTGATGGGGAGGGAGTCGAGAGCTAGCAAAAGAGGCTTCGCGTGCCGCTTGCGGCACCAGTGCTGGAGGTTGTCTATCCATGGTCTATATATTGTGTAAATATGCACGTATCACACATAAAAGTTCTTCTTGCTCCCAGAATGGCAAATATTCAAATGATGTAGGAGAAATGATGATGTCTGAAAATACATGTGCGCATTCGCTCCTATGCATGTAAGATATTGACCAGTAATGTAGATTTTTGCAATTTTTAAAATGTATTTAAAGTACTAGTTAACTGATATTTACGCGCCTGTGTGTACAGGCCTATTAAATGCAATGGGCTGCATTCGGGTTAAAAGAAAGCCTGATCACCCTGTTTTTGGTGTCTGTGTGCGAGAGCTATAATCTATAGCTATAATCTTATAGCTATAAAGCTATAATCATTGCCATGTCTATATGCTACCTGTAATTAGTGTTCATAATTTGAACCAGATGTGCTTTTATGGTGTTTCAGATGGGCACAAGTCCCATGAACCTCTCCTCACCACACATACTGTATATACATAGAGTGTGTGATCAGCAGCTCCAAGAAAAAACAGAGACACATTCCAGATATTGAAAGTTTTTTTACAGAGGATGAACAAACTTTTTGATATGGGAGTGCTTGTACTGTAGAAGTGGTCTGAGTATTACCTTTACACAAATAAAATATGCTATGCAGGTGCAACTGTGCAAGGCAATAGTCTTTGTGAAGATAAAGCCCAAGTTAACAAAAAGAGAGAGCTGACATTGGTCACATAAGGATTGGTGCACAGACATACTGCACTCAGGGCTGCAGATAAGGGGGTACCACCAGGCCTCCTGTAGGCGGCCTGGGCCCCATCACTTGACAGGGGGGCCCAGCCAGCCAGCAGCTTCCAGCTTCATGTAGGGTGTGTAGTACATTTTGATACAAAGTGTGATTTTGTTCCCCATGGCTCTTGGGTGGTAATCATATTCCCTGGACTGCGGGCATCAGTTCATCCAAAGGGCCCATGAGACTGTGGATCGAGGGGCTCTTTTTTCTTTTTCAGGCACAGGCGGATTTATACACCCACCTGTGCTCTGGCTCTCTTAGTCCCTGTGCTGCTGGAGAAGTGATTCCACATGCACACTGCCTGCCTCCTTCCGCAAGTAAGTGCTGATGAAATCAGCAGCAGCAGAAGGCTGGTGGCAGACTGGCAGGCTCAGGGCAGACTGGCTAAAAGTGATCAGTGCAGGCAGACAGAAGCAACAGCAGACAGTCCATGTCCATCCACCATTCTTTAAAGCAGAGTTCCACCAATTTTAAAGTCAGCAGCTACAAAAAATGTAGTTGCTGACTTTTAATAATCAGACACTCCCCTGTCCCATGGTCCAGCGATGCGGGTGCAGGAAGCCTTGCTCCTCTCCCCCTCCTCTCAGCGGCACCAGCATTCTAACTGTGGGTAACCAGCTGTGGCTTCACACAGGGACAGATGGACATTGTTCTAAATCAGGGACAGTCCCCCAAAATCAGGGACAGTTGGGAGCTATGATTATGTAGCCAGGTGCTGGGCTACAGCAATATGGAGATGGAGACATTGCCTTTTATTCTTCTCTCCCCTATTGAGATACTGATGTTATGCTGCACCATCCTCTTCCAGACAGCAGGGGGAGATCTAAGGCAAGCAAGCATAGACTTTTTTGCAGAGCACTGAGAATCCTGGAAGTGGTCATTTTAAATGGCAGTTTTATAATGGCAACAATACAATGGTTACACCTAATATGCACTGTGCAGTAGGACAGCCCAGGACAGCTCTTCCTCTTGGCACTGGGGGAGTTAAAGAGAGAGCAGCTCTGGCTGGATATTTCCTGCCAGAGACCATACCAGCAGAGATCCAAGCCTGAGAATCAGAGTGAGGGCACCCATCCACATCACAGCACATGCACCACTGCAGCAGGGAGACTGAAGCATCTGTTCACCCCCTGTTTCCCACCGCTGTTCACCAGAGGCTTTCCGGGAGATACGGAGGCCCCCCCCCTTCTACGGCGAGATGTCACTGTAGCATCCTGGGGAGTGGTGATAGGTCTATTTGCCCATTGCTGTTACTGTTAGCAGGGACTGAGCCACTGTGAGCAGGACACAAATTGTACCCAATCCATACTGCACTCTATACCACACGTATTCCAAACCTATACTGCACCTACAGTATACCAACCCTACACTGCATTATACTGAATATTTACTGCATCTGGACCACATCTTCCTGACACCTATGACTATACCATACCCATAATGTGCCAAACTCCATGCATGTTAACTGGGACTGTCATTAAGTGCAATGACACTCTTAAAGGGCCCCAACGATAGCCAGCAGAAGAACATCTCAAAGTACTACCCTTACTGTAAAAATTACTCTCTGCATGCCCCCTTTCTTCCCCTGCTCCCTCTGCTATCATCCTCCTTTTCTTTTAGACAAACCTCATCCTGGTGTGTCAGAGGGGATAAGGTTCTTGAGGAGGTCGAGACAAAGAACAAGAGGACTCATGCAGTCTAGCTGCACCTAGGGGGGTAGCACTACAACTATAATATAGGCTAAAATAATATATAGAGACATCATTTAAATCCTTTTATCTAAATGCTATTCTAAACAAAAGAAGGTCCCAAGGATATAAGTAATGAAGCATGACAAAGACAGTCTTCAGATATGAAGACAGCATGACCACTACAGAGACTTTTTTTATCGCAGTGGCTATCCTTTAAATTACTAAAGTAACAGATCAACATCACTGTCTCATGACCAGGGTAGTAGATCAACACTTTTGATTCATAGACGCTGGTGATGACTATTTTTTTGTGGACACCAATGGAAAATTTCCACAACAATATAACAGACCCTTCAATCAGCAGTTTAAAAAATAAAAAATCTGCACAAGGGACATAACTTGTGCCACGTACACACGACCGGACTTTCCAGAAGACTAGGTCCGACGGTCTTCCCGACGGATTTTCGGTGGTGTTCCGACATACTTTCCAAACAAACGGACTTGGCCACACATGGCCGTACTAAGTCCGTTCGAAAGTCTGTTCATTTTGAACGTGATGACATAAGATGGGACTAAAAAAGGAAGTTCCATAGCCAGTAGCCAATAGCTTCCCTTGCGTCGTATTTGGTCCATCGGACCAGCATATAGACGAACGGTTAGGAATTGAGTCCGTCAGACAGATTTTAAAAATCTTCTATTTCTAGGTCCATTGGATTTTAATGAAAAACAATCATTTTAGCCCACACATGATCGGATTGTCCTTTTGTTAGATGAAAACCTCCTCCTTAATCTCCCCTGAACCCCTATCCCCCCTATTACTGAGGAAGCAGTGGCAGGCACTCATCAAGAGTATGGGACTATGTTTACCCTTTCCACCCAACTCCTCCATTCATAGAAGATGGTACTACCCCTTCTATGAATGAAATGTGATCTATGAAGGGGGGACAACTATCCCCTCCAATCATTACTGTGGGTCCTCTTTCATGATCTCTAACTTCCAGTGTACAAATTATAAGGATCACCTATATTACCTTAGGAAATTTTTATTGATTAAATAAAATTTACCAGACATTGCTTTCAATGTGTTTGCTACAATTATTAGTCCTAATTGCTGGACACAGTTATTTACTTGGATACTGTCTTTTGGCAGCAACTAATATATGGAATGGGATAAAGAAAATGAAAGGGACCCAGTGGCATTGGACATGTAACAGGGTTATGGGTGATGGGTGGCACCTTTCACCACAGTCCATCTTCCCATGGTGAACTGCCAAGTGATGTCCCAAAGGACCTTGTTCTGCAAATTGCTCAGTATATAGAGGACAGAGCGAGCACAGGATTGCTACTGTGCTATGAGCACTAGAGAGAACCCTATGGAGGAATAACTTGTTCTCTGCAGTGGTATCCAGACAGTCATCTTGAGAAGGCTTGTACCTTTTAAAATCAAACTTTTTTTTATTGTAGCTTCCAATTCCTGTAAGTAGTGTATGCATTCGTGTCTTATTTTTAGGCCCTTTATCCTTTATTTTAAGCTGTTGATCTGGCCAGTAAGTCTATTATTTTTCAACATCATTAAACAGACCAAGCTGTCTAGCAAAAGGAGCAGAGGTGCTTACAATGGAAAGCTTTTATTAATTTATGTAAAATCATTATCCCAAAAAGAAGAAAACTGTTGCTGCGACTGCTTATTAGTGATAAATGTGGTTTTAATTTGTTAATCAATTCTAAATCTCATCTAAATATGCTAGTGCATCAAACACTATCCTCTCCTCAGACTGAAAACTACTCTCCAAATGAGAGCTCTTCAGTGATAAAGGCAGCGGAGTACAAAACCTATATGGGGCTAGGCAACTCCATCCTGGTGACTTCCCTTTCAGGAGAAGTGGGAGGACTCCATAGTGGAACAGGACATAGACTGTTATGCAGTGAGTACCCATACTGAATAGAACTTAACCTCTAGTGTTGCAGATGCTTTTGGGGACAGACAGGACAAGTTCTATATTTTAATAGACTAACTGAGCACTTGTGTCACTGTGTCTGTGAGTAGTATGAGTTGTTTATTCTATTGATGCTTTCCTTCAGCCACCATGTTGGAAATGCTTTCAAGATTGTTTGCAGTCAAGTTATGTTGAAATAAATCCATTAAAATGAATCAAAACTCAACTTGACATTGTGTCTGTGTAATGTGCTGGGGTGACAAGTGAGTAAGGCTGCTAATGGGCTATGTGTGGAAAAGGTAGTTGGCCTACACAAGGGATGGCACTGTGATGGAGTAAAGCTCTAGCATCTCCCATTATTTGGAGCAAACCGACTGTTTATGGTGCAGATCCCACTGGCTTGGAGATATGTTGGCCCCTTGTACACTGTTTGGAATGTATATGTGGCCTGGTACCGGCCTTTCTATATCTAAAATTCTGGAAAGCAAGATTATGAGGCTTGAACAAACCTGCTGGAATTGGCTATTGCAACTGGGACACATCCCAGTCACTAGGGCAATAACCAGGTCTCAGAACAATTATATAAACCAAGGATACATTAATATTTTGCTATAATAGCCCTCTATCATTGCTGTTGTATCCTCTACTACCTCTAGTTCATATAGACAAAAAGTACAGTGACTGACCTTCCTAATAGTATTTGAAATTTTAATTTTAAATACAGGCCCTTTCAATCAAAAATTGTGTTGTAAACAGCCTCTGGTAAATTTCAACTACCTACTGTTGATGGTTATTTGCATAATATGATGCCCTTACGTTAACAAAAAAAAGTAAATCAAATGGCAAATATATCTATCTTTTTAGAAATGTGAGGGTTTATCTAGGTACATACATATGGGGCCTAAAGATGCCCTAATGAATTTTTGTCTTTCATGTGTTGCTGTACTGTTAATACATTGGCCATAGACAGACAAAAATCTCCTATTCAAAAGACACAAGACCAAAGTTATTGGCACACTCCAACTGGGGTTGTATACACTGAAAAATCCTAATCAGATGGTGATATGACCACCAATATACAGTCCATTAATCTGTGATGAATAAGTCTTTAGAAAAAACTGACACCTTCAATGGCTGCTAGCTCACTCACAATGTTAAAAGCAATATCCAGCATTAAGGAATATGGGGCTCATCCACTTTGTTTCCAGGATGTTAGCCAGTGGTGTATCTGAGGCCATAGGTTCGGGGGCACTAGTGGCTCCCAGCACTTCCTGGAGAACTCATAGACACTCAAAGACAATGGGGGAAATTATTGACGTCACTTCTAGGTGGGGCGGGCATAGCGCACCTTTGGAGCATGTGTGCTCCCTCATCAGGCTTCTTCTAAAAATATCCTATTGAAAGCAATAAGCAAGGGAACATCTACCCCCACTCTGTAGGTTCAGGACCTGTCACTGTTTCCTCATATTTGCTGGGCTGACATGGTGCATGTATACAGTGGCGACCCGTCTATACAGTGGCGGCCCGTCTATACGGGGCACAGGGGCGCTGCCCCTCTAATCCATGTGCCTGGCCCCTAATCTACATGCAGGGCGCCAGACGCTTAATGGCTTTTTTATTATTTTTGAAGCACATGATTAGAGCCCGAGGCTCTAATTGGCTTCATAAAAGGCACTTTGTAATGTTGTGTGACAATAGCAAATTAATATTTGCTATTGTCTTCCTTATTCTCCTCCCACCCAATCAGATTGGCCAGGAAGTCTTAGGACTCCCGCGTCCGTCTCCCGCGTGGAGGGGGGGTGATCGCCACTGTCCAGTCCGTCTCCCATTCGGGGGAGGGGGGAATCACCGCCTTCCTGTCCATCTCCTGCAGGGGGAGTGTTGGTTTCCCCCCAAAAAAAATATTACGCACCAGCTGCCACTGCATCTATAATTCATTACTTTCTTCCTTATTGTTATTGAAAAAAGGTAAAGATTGGCCATTTTGCAAAGTAAGTTTTTTCTGGCTAAAGGAAAGATAATGCAGTCTTGGTTTTTGCTCCAAATAAGAACTGAATCCTCTAAGAATTGTAATAGAGAATTTACTGTATACCATTGGTTACAGAATAGGAGCCTAGATTATTACAAATCTCTAAAATGAGTACACCAAAAATAATGAAAATTTCTTAGGACCTTAATGCAAAACATCCCCAGGTTCCCACACTATATTATTCCTATTGACAGATATTAAACACAAATATTTTCCACAAAGATGTTTTATGATGTTTTTTCATCAGTACACCATGATGCTTCCATTCTATTCTGCCTTCTTGTTCTTGATTTCTTTTTTCAAAAGGAATCCTTGGAGGCAACCCAATGCTGGAACTGTATCTTATCATGCTTAGCTGGCATGATTTATATCAGCCTTTTTGAACCAGGGTGCCTTCAGGTTTTTTCAGGGGTGCCTTGGCAAAATGCCTAAAAATTGCTCAAAAATTGTATACAAGTAAGAGGGTGGTGAAACCTGCCTTTTGGTTACACAAAGTCACAGGTTTTCATTGTGCACCATTTCAACCTTCTATTGTATTTGCTTTGGAAGAATAAATCGCCTCTAATGTTGGGTGTCCTACATGTGTGGATATTGCTGCATTATGTAAACCTATTGGTTTGGTTTTCTACATTTTAGAATGGGGTGCCTCTAGATCATGGGTCTTCAAACTATGGCCCTCCAGTTGTTCAGGAACTACAATTCCCATCATGCCTAGTCATGTCTGTGAATGTCAGAGTTTTACAATGCCTCATGGGATGTGTAGTTTCACAACAGCTGGAGGGCCGTAGTTTGAGGATCCCTGCTCTAGATTGTACAAGATTTTAAAGGGTGCCTTGACTTAAAAAAGGTTAAGAAACATTGATTTATATTAATTTGTTGGTATATAAGGCATTCAAATTCTGAAAGCATAACTGCACTTTAAAATTAAATTAAATTAAAATTGTATCTTGTTTGTTTACTTATCCCAGCAATCTCTAATGTACTACCTTTACGAAATAAACCAAGCCTTTGCTGAGCGAAAGTCCAATTTCTAGCAATACAGCCTGCAGCTTGCTGGTCCTGAGTACATCTGCACTCTGAAAAATCCACGCTCAGGAGACAAGTTGCTCATTCAGCCTTATAAGTGATAAGCAGCACTTTCTTACGGTGGCTAGAATCATCTTGTTCACAGCAAAGATGAAAGCAAACACAAGGTTAGGCAATGTTGCTGGAAGCAGGTTTTTTCCCTACAAAAGATAACCAATCCTATTGAAAATGTTTCATAGGCTACTGAGAGAAGTAGAAATACAGAATGTTTAAAGTAAGCACAGTTGCACTTAAAGCAGAACGTAAGACTATTTCACGTGGTATGCTGTTCAGTAATCACCATAATGTTAGGAAGTCTTCAAATACTTGTTTTACATATTCATTTCTTCATTGAATTGCTTCAGTAAGAAGCATTTGTTCACATGCGCTTCAGAATTTATAAGCTCAACATCTGCTTAACAAAGTAATCAACATTCTATATGGCTCCTTTGGTATTTTGGCACATTAAAAAATTAACCGTAAGACTTTGATGCAGCTGCTGATCGTTTAATTACCCTTTTCAGTGTTCTGATAAGACAAATTGTTGCAATTAATGCATATTACATAAAAAAACAAGCATTTGATTAAACATTGTAAACCAATCAGAATAAATGGGAATGAGCCACTCTCTTTCCATGCTGTGTCTTGATCCTGCTTCTGTAAAGTCTGCATTAATGAAGAAAATATTTCTTGAATCATTCTGAGAAGAAAACCTAATCAAGCGCTATTAATAAACTCAGCCAATTTGAAAGTCGATGACTTCATCAAATGAATGAGCAAAATAGCATCTGTTCATCACTGAAATTATTATGAAAAATAAATATATAAAACAAAATCACTCGATGCCGAAAACACAAGGTATGCACAGTCATTTAATATGAAAAAGGCAAGTAATCATTCCTGTAAAAATAAATAAATAAATTGATGGGGCTATATGCCCTTAACTCTCCATTGACCCTTTCCAGATTGTGCGAAAGCAACTGCTGTAAACTAACGGGGTAAATCAAGCTAGTGTGGATCTTCTGAATATCCTACGAGTGGATCTGGTAGGTATTAAATGGCATTTTTATAGCTTATAATTGTAGCAGGAGTTAAGAGTAAATTAGGCAAGCATATTAACTTCTGACCTAGACCCTGTACTTTATTCGTATTGTTGTTTTATTCAAATATACAATGAAAAACATGGATGGAGATAAGCAATTGTAGCTGTATAAAGGATTCAAATTGGATCACCCCTGTGTGAAACCATGCAATTCAGTGGTAGAGAGCGATTTGCTCATCCCTAAATAGGAAGTATGATATTGCTTCCAGGCTTTTGCCAGAAATGTATTGCTTAAAGATACAATCTAGATCAGCCTTTCTCAACCTTTTCAACGCAGAGGAACCCTTGAAATAGTTCTCTGGTCTCGTAGAACCCCTGCTAAAAATTAGAAGTCTACAACTCATAATACATTAGTGTGATGATCAGTGGGAAGAATGGTCCTTACACTTGTGGTCATTGGGAAGAATTAGCTCCTTACAGATAGCTAAAAAGATCAATGGTGTCAGTGGGAACTTATCTGAGAGGCAGGAATTGCCCAATGCTGAAGGAACCCCTAGCAACCTTTGGAGGAACCTTAGGGTTCCCCAGAACCCTGGTTAAGAATCACTGATCTAGATGGATAAAAGGCAGAAATTAACACAGCTCTGTAACCATTATTACATCATTAAATGTGTGTTTTAAATGCAAGCAGTTCAAGTACCTGAATTTGACTTAGTACCAGCCTTGGGCAATCCCTGTATAGCAGAGATGGTGTGGAAGAACAAGAAACAGAGCAAAGAGCCAACCAGTTTATGTGCTGACAACAGGCAAACTGATAGGCAAAAAAGCAGAATGACAGAAAGATGACTTCCCAACTGTGCTGCTTTTCCTTTCACTGTCCAGTTACAGGCTGGGTTAGATCCAGGATGACTTGGACTCAGAAAAAGTTGGTTGAATGATACTGGTCATCAGACTGAAGACATTTAGTGGCAGAAAAATACTTAGGAGAAAATCTCTGGGTTGAAGGTGAATATTGCAGCATAAAATTGTTTTTTTTTTATTTGTTAATGGGTAAATTGTTTTCATCTTGGTATTTTTGGCAAGAGCTTCACTTTAGAAGACATTTAAAATGTATACTTTTTCTAATCGTAGGCCCCACAGTATGAATTGCTTTAAAACATATGCTAATGCAGCATGCAATTGTGTATTAAGGCAGCACATTCATTGAATTAATTGACAGCAGATTTTCATGCAATTAAAAAAAGGACATAAACCTTTTTTTAAACACAGACCTGTGTTTTGTGGTGCATTCCAGTTGTATTGCCTATTAGTGATGGCCGAACGGTTCGCCCGGCGGTCGTTTCGCGGCGAATTTCCGACATTCGCGGTCCGCACGTTCGAACGCCTTTTTCCGTCGTTCGCCGCGGCGGACTTACGTGTTTAATGTATACAAGAACTTTAACCTTTGGTGACACGTTTATCATGTGATACAGGACAGCCAATTGAGACATGACAGCACATGGACACTTGTACATTCCCCCTAACCTATAAATACACCCGATCCGGTGGCCATTTTACATTCTTTCTTCTGTTAAGATAGGGACAGGTTCCTGTGTGGAGTAGGGAGAGATAAACCACTAGCTATTTGGTACACAAAAGTTCTTTTCAGGACTGGTATAGGTGTTAGGTGTTGATAGGTTTGCTGTGCTGCTGATTCTTGCAGCAGCCTGAGTGTCTTTTGTTAGTTTAGAGAAAGGGAAAGGACGGTGTATGCTACAGGGACAGCCAGATTAGTCTTTCATCATCATCATCATCATCATCATCATTAGCTGTTACTATCAAGGTCCACAAAAGAGCTGTTCCAGTAACCACTAATCGTTCTCTTTTTTTGCCAATTTGTATAGGGACAGGAAGGAAGCAGTGTTGTCAGGCAGTGAGGGTAATTTTAAAGACTTGCTGTTATTATTAGTTCCACAAAGGTTCTTTTCAGGACTGGTATCAGTGGTACAGTAATAGGCTTGTACATGTATAATATTCTTTCTTCCAAATATAGAAAGGATATTATACTTGACTGCTGCCCTTCTGCTGCAGTCTGCTAAACATTCACAACTCACTTGTTCCACAAAAGTTCTTATAAGGACTGGTAACTTGGTATAGGGTGCTACGGTACATAGGCTTGAGTGCGGTACAGTCTGCTGTTCTGTAAGGACCGCTATCGGTCCACAATAGATAGGGTTGACGTGCACCACTGCTGACCGCTGCCCTATACTGCAGCAGTCCTTCAGCGGTATAGGGACTGACGTACAGTCTGCTAATCACTAACACACAACCTGCTTGTTCCACAAAAGTTCTTATAAGGACTGGTAACTTGGTATAGGGTGCTACGGTACATAGGCTTGAGTGCGGTACAGTCTGCTGTTCTGTAAGGACCGCTATCGGTCCACAATAGATAGGGTTGACGTGCACCACTGCTGACCGCTGCCCTATACTGCAGCAGTCCTTCAGCGGTATAGGGACTGACGTACAGTCTGCTAAACACTAATACACAACCTGCTTGGTCCACAAAAGTTCTTATAAGGACTGGTAACTTGGTATAGGGTGCTACGGTACATAGGCTTGAGTGCGGTACAGTCTGCTGTTCTGTAAGGACCGCTATCGGTCCACAATAGATAGGGTTGACGTGCACCACTGCTGACCGCTGCCCTATACTGCAGCAGTCCTTCAGCGGTATAGGGACTGACGTACAGTCTGCTAAACACTAATACACAACCTGCTTGGTCCACAAAAGTTCTTATAAGGACTGGTAACTTGGTATAGGGTGCTACGGTACATAGGCTTGAGTGCGGTACAGTCTGCTGTTCTGTAAGGACCGCTATCGGTCCACAATAGATAGGGTTGACGTGCACCACTGCTGACCGCTCACCTATACTGCAGCAGTCCTTCAGCGGTATAGGGACTGACGTACAGTCTGCTAATCACTAACACACAACCTGCTTGTTCCACAAAAGTTCTTATAAGGACTGGTAACTTGGTATAGGGTGCTACGGTACATAGGCTTGAGTGCGGTACAGTCTGCTGTTCTGTAAGGACCGCTATCGGTCCACAATAGATAGGGTTGACGTGCACCACTGCTGACCGCTGCCCTATACTGCAGCAGTCCTTCAGCGGTATAGGGACTGACGTACAGTCTGCTAAACACTAACACACAACCTGCTTGGTCCACAAAAGTTCTTATAAGGACTGGTAACTTGGTATAGGGTGCTACGGTACATAGGCTTGAGTGCGGTACAGTCTGCTGTTCTGTAAGGACCGCTATCGGTCCACAATAGATAGGGTTGACGTGCACCACTGCTGACCGCTGCCCTATACTGCAGCAGTCCTTCAGCGGTATAGGGACTGACGTACAGTCTGCTAAACACTAATACACAACCTGCTTGGTCCACAAAAGTTCTTATAAGGACTGGTAACTTGGTATAGGGTGCTACGGTACATAGGCTTGAGTGCGGTACAGTCTGCTGTTCTGTAAGGACCGCTATCGGTCCACAATAGATAGGGTTGACGTGCACCACTGCTGACCGCTCACCTATACTGCAGCAGTCCTTCAGCGGTATAGGGACTGACGTACAGTCTGCTAATCACTAACACACAACCTGCTTGTTCCACAAAAGTTCTTATAAGGACTGGTAACTTGGTATAGGGTGCTACGGTACATAGGCTTGAGTGCGGTACAGTCTGCTGTTCTGTAAGGACCGCTATCGGTCCACAATAGATAGGGTTGACGTGCACCACTGCTGACCGCTGCCCTATACTGCAGCAGTCCTTCAGCGGTATAGGGACTGACGTACAGTCTGCTAAACACTAATACACAACCTGCTTGGTCCACAAAAGTTCTTATAAGGACTGGTAACTTGGTATAGGGTGCTACGGTACATAGGCTTGAGTGCGGTACAGTCTGCTGTTCTGTAAGGACCGCTATCGGTCCACAATAGATAGGGTTGACGTGCACCACTGCTGACCGCTGCCCTATACTGCAGCAGTCCTTCAGCGGTATAGGGACTGACGTACAGTCTGCTAAACACTAATACACAACCTGCTTGGTCCACAAAAGTTCTTATAAGGACTGGTAACTTGGTATAGGGTGCTACGGTACATAGGCTTGAGTGCGGTACAGTCTGCTGTTCTGTAAGGACCGCTATCGGTCCACAATAGATAGGGTTGACGTGCACCACTGCTGACCGCTGCCCTATACTGCAGCAGTCCTTCAGCGGTATAGGGACTGACGTACAGTCTGCTAAACACTAATACACAACCTGCTTGGTCCACAAAAGTTCTTATAAGGACTGGTAACTTGGTATAGGGTGCTACGGTACATAGGCTTGAGTGCGGTACAGTCTGCTGTTCTGTAAGGACCGCTATCGGTCCACAATAGATAGGGTTGACGTGCACCACTGCTGACCGCTCACCTATACTGCAGCAGTCCTTCAGCGGTATAGGGACTGACGTACAGTCTGCTAATCACTAACACACAACCTGCTTGTTCCACAAAAGTTCTTATAAGGACTGGTAACTTGGTATAGGGTGCTACGGTACATAGGCTTGAGTGCGGTACAGTCTGCTGTTCTGTAAGGACCGCTATCGGTCCACAATAGATAGGGTTGACGTGCACCACTGCTGACCGCTGCCCTATACTGCAGCAGTCCTTCAGCGGTATAGGGACTGACGTACAGTCTGCTAATCACTAACACACAACCTGCTTGTTCCACAAAAGTTCTTATAAGGACTGGTAACTTGGTATAGGGTGCTACGGTACATAGGCTTGAGTGCGGTACAGTCTGCTGTTCTGTAAGGACCGCTATCGGTCCACAATAGATAGGGTTGACGTGCACCACTGCTGACCGCTCACCTATACTGCAGCAGTCCTTCAGCGGTATAGGGACTGACGTACAGTCTGCTAATCACTAACACACAACCTGCTTGTTCCACAAAAGTTCTTATAAGGACTGGTAACTTGGTATAGGGTGCTACGGTACATAGGCTTGAGTGCGGTACAGTCTGCTGTTCTGTAAGGACCGCTATCGGTCCACAATAGATAGGGTTGACGTGCACCACTGCTGACCGCTGCCCTATACTGCAGCAGTCCTTCAGCGGTATAGGGACTGACGTACAGTCTGCTAAACACTAATACACAACCTGCTTGGTCCACAAAAGTTCTTATAAGGACTGGTAACTTGGTATAGGGTGCTACGGTACATAGGCTTGAGTGCGGTACAGTCTGCTGTTCTGTAAGGACCGCTATAGGTCCACAATAGATAGGGTTGACGTGCACCACTGCTGACCGCTCACCTATACTGCAGCAGTCCTTCAGCGGTATAGGGACTAAGAGTTTTGTCACAGGGTCATTTAAAAAATGACATGCAGAGGAAGAGGCAGGCCCTTCCGCAGGGGTGGTAGGGGTAGGGCAGGAGCAACAGGCTTGAGCCAAAGTGGGAAGTTGCAGAAGGTGCGTTCAATTACTTTAAAGGATGCACCAGACTTGGTTGAGTGGCTCGCTCAGCCTTACTCTTCTGCACCCTCCTCATCCTCTCGATCTGCACCCTCTTCTTCACTCTCTGCTATGTGCACCCCCAAAGACACTACCACCAACAACACGACCACCACCACCACCACCACATACCTTCCGCTTGAGTCACTGGAATTATTTTCCGATCCATATCAAGAGGACATTTCTGATGCGCAGCCACTCTTGGTATTGGATCAGGAAGAGGAGGTAGCAACAAGCGCTACTCAGCAGTCTGACGCCAGTACCCAGATCAGCCCAAGGAGGAGGTTGGTCCCCGGTGTTGCTGCCTACTCTACTTATAGCGGTGGGGAAGGTGACGTTGATGATGACGTGTCTAGTGATGTCACGTGGGTGCCCACAAGAGAGGAAGAGGAGGGGAGTTCAGAGGGAGATATGGACCAGCAGATAGGGAGGAGAAGCAGCAATGACTTACATTGCACAGCAGGGACAAAGCAGACTGCAAATGTATCAGGAGCGAGTCATCGACCATGTACGGTCACATCTGGCGCTCCCAGGACACCGGCACATGGCTCCGCAGTGTGGGCTTTTTTTAACGTGTCCGCTGCTGACAATAGCGTTGCCATCTGCAATCTTTGCAGTCAACGCGTTAGTCGCGGTAAGCCCAATACTCACCTAGGGACGACCGCCTTAAGAAGGCACATGAGCAGCCATCACCGAGCCCAGTGGGAGCAACGGAACACACAAAGCCACACTGCAGGCTCTCACCGTCCAGCCTCGTCTTCTACTTCTCCTTCTCCTCTCTCCTCACAATTGTCCTCCACTCCACCTTCCATCACGCCAAGCTCACATTTTTCTGCAAAAAGGCAGGCTTCCGTGGGCCTAATGTTTGAGCGTAAAAAAATGATGACGCCGGATAACCCTCTTGCCCAACGGTTGGCGGCTGGCTTGTCAGAACTCATAGCCCGCCAACTACTGCCATATAAACTGGTGGACTCGGAGGCCTTTCGCAAATTTGTGGCCATTGGAACACCACAATGGAAGGTCCCAGGAAGGAAGTATTTCTCAGAGAAGGGCATCCCAGAGCTATATGGCCATGTTCAGCGGCAAGTGAATGTATCTCTGGCACACAGTGTCGGTGCCAAGATACATCTGACCACAGACACGTGGTCTAGCAAACACGGGCAGGGAAGGTATATCAGTTTTACTGCCCACTGGGTGAACCTTCTGACGGCCGTCAAGCATGTAACCCGTGGCACCCGTGTAGATTTGGTTTTACCGCCACGGATTGCATGCAGGCCTGACTCTTCTTCTCCTCCTCCTACTCCATCCTCCTCCCTCTCCTCCTCAGCTGCCTCCTCCTTTTCCGCTGCTAGCGTCTCTTCCACTGCACCGCCCAAGCTCCCCAGAACCTATTCCACATGCCAGGTGAGACGTTGCCATGCCGTGCTGCGTCTGTTGTGCCTGGAAGCAAAGAGCCACACTGGCCCGGCACTCCTTTCAGCTTTGCGTTCACAGGCAGATGAGTGGCTAACACCGCTCAATTTGACAGTTGGTAAAGTGGTGTGTGACAACGGTGCCAATCTGCTTAGCGCATTGAAACAGGGCAAAATCACGCACGTGCCGTGCATGGCACACGTCTTAAACTTGGTCGTGCAGCGATTCCTTGTCAAATACCCTGGGGTCCAGGACATCTTGCGGCAGGCAAGGAAAATCTCGGCCCATTTCAGAAGATCTTACACGGCCATGGCTCGCCTTGCTGACATTCAGCGGCGACACCATCTGCCGGTCAGACGTCTTATTTGCGATTGCCCGACGCGATGGAACTCAACCTTCTATATGCTTGATAGGCTGCTCCAGCAGAAACGTGCAGTTAACGTCTACCTGTATGAACTCTGCGAAAGAAACGGTTCTGGGGAGCTGGGTTTTTTTTCACCGCGCCAGTGGCTGCTCATGCGCGACACATGCAGACTTCTGCGGCCATTTGAGGAGATCACCAAACTGGTCAGTCGCAGCCATGGCGCCATCAGTGACATGGTACCTTATGCCTTCTTTCTGGAGCGTGCATTGCGTCGTGTCATTGATCAGGCTGTGGAGGAGCAGGAGCGGGAAGATGAGGAAGTCGCAATGCTGGATGAATTCCCAGGGGGGGCTACTCTATCTGAGACAAGTCAACAACAGGAGTCTGATGAGGAGTCAGAGGAGGATGGTGCCGGGGCGGATGAGCAGGAGCAAGAAGAGCATGCTTTAAACCTTTCTGGGATCCCTGTTGTGCGAGGATGGGGAGAGGAGAATGAAGAGGACGACATTATCCTGGATGATGAGCAGGAGCCAGGCCACCACACCGCTTCCACTTTAGTGCAAATGGGGGCCTTCATGCTCCAGTGTTTTAATAGGGACCCCCGTATAAAAAGCATGAGGGTCAAGGACCAGTACTGGGTGGCAACGTACTTAGACCCCCGGTACAAACACAAAATGGCGGAAATGTTACCGCCGTCGCAGAGGGCTGTCAGAATGCAGCACTTCCAGGCCTTGCTTCGAGAAATGCTGCATTCTGCTTTTGCGTGCGCTGGCAGAGGAGCAATTCCCACTCCCAGAGAAGGATTTGCGGGTACCAATCCAACAGCGCCTGCAAGAAGAGGCCGGTTTGAAGATGTGTTGGTGACTTCGGATATGAGGTCATTCTTTCAGCCGACCCATCGACAGGTGTCATCCGGATCCAGCATCAGGGAACGCCTAGACCGTCAGGTGTCCGACTACATTGGGTTAACGGCCGATGTGGACGCTCTGAGGAGTGATGAACCCCTAGACTACTGGGTGGGCAGGCTTGACCTCTGGCCAGAGCTTGCCCAATTTGCAATCGAACTGTTGGCTTGCCCCTCATCCAGTGTCCTGTCCGAAAGGACGTTCAGCGCAGCAGGGGGGATTGTGACCGATAAGCGTACTCGCCTAGCTCACCACAGTGTTAACTACCTCACATTTCTAAAAATGAATGAGGCATGGATCTCGGAGGAATTCAACACATGTGATCAGTAGACCATGTATATGTCTATAAACAATTTTTGGAATCAAGCACACAGACCTTCTTAATTCATTTGGCTCACTTCCCTGACCCAAAAAAGCACACCGTACTATATGCCCCTACCCTCCTCTTTGAAGAGGTTGAGCGGTGTCATATTTCTACTGGGGCTGCTTATTATGAGGGGTTCCCACCATCCCTGTGCTGTGCTGACTTCCTCCTGGGTGTTCTTATTATGAGGGGCTCCCACCATCCCTGTGCTGTGCTGACTTCCTCCTGGGGGTTCTTATTATGAGGGGATCACACCATCCCTGTGCTGTGCTGACTTCCTCCTGGGGCTGCTTACGGTGCTGCTGTCAGCGCTGTATGTCACGGAGCTGCTGTCAGCGCTGTATGTCACGGAGCTGCTGTCAGCGCTGTATGTCACGGAGCTGCTGTCAGCGCTGTATGTCACGGAGCTGCTGTCAGCGCTGTATGTCACGGAGCTGCTGTCAGCGCTGTATGTCACGGAGCTGCTGTCAGCGCTGTATGTCACGGAGCTGCTGTCAGCGCTGTATGTCACGGAGCTGCTGTCAGCGCTGTATGTCACGGAGCTGCTGTCAGCGCTGTATGTCACGGAGCTGCTGTCAGCGCTGTATGTCACGGTGCTGCTGTCAGCGCTGTATGTCACGGAGCTGCTGTCAGCGCTGTATGTCACGGAGCTGCTGTCAGTGCTGTATGTCACGGAGCTGCTGTCAGCGCTGTATGTCACGGAGCTGCTGTCAGCGCTGTATGTCACGGAGCTGCTGTCAGCGCTGTATGTCACGGTGCTGCTGTCAGCGCTGTATGTCACGGAGCTGCTGTCAGCGCTGTATGTCACGGAGCTGCTGTCAGCGCTGTATGTCACGGAGCTGCTGTCAGCGCTGTATGTCACGGAGCTGCTGTCAGCGCTGTATGTCACGGAGCTGCTGTCAGCGCTGTATGTCACGGTGCTGATGTCAGTGCTCTGTATTACGGTGCTGCTGTCAGTGCTCTGTATCTCCTGCACCCTCTTGTTTGCCTACCCTGGTCCCTGACCTTCCCTCTCCTCCATTGCCTTCATTAGCTCCATAGTCCTGAATTGTCAGAACAATTTCCCAAATAAAAAAAAAATGCTTGTAGTTATCGATCCCAAATTCACCTCATACATGTATTATGCTATTGTCCAGGTGGTGGGACTACGTGCTACCCCCTAATAATTACCCCGTGGCCGCAAATTCGACCTAAAGGTTTGCGAAATTCGCCTCCCATTGAAGTCAATGGAGCCCGCGGCGAACGGTCGTTTTCGCGAACGTTTGTGTCCGTTCGCGTTTCGCGTTCGCGAAACGTCCCGTCGGAAGTTCGTCCATCACTATTGCCTATTACTGCAATAGTGGGTTGCAGTTCTGGCATTAACATGTGTTGCAGTAATGTGCAGTAAAATTAAAGTTTTACCACACATTACCACAACAAAAAAGATTGAGCCTTCAAGAAGGCAACTAAGTGTCCATGTGTCCACTATCGGTCAAAGCATCAGCCTTTTTATTTGTTGTTTTATTTACCATCATAGTTCTGGTGGCACTTAGCTACAAAATGTCTTCAAGTAACATAATGTATATAAATAGCATGGACATCCCATCTAGTGTGCAGCACAATAGTGTAACACAATAGTGTAACCATATGACTGTTTTCTAAGCCAAAGACGGCAGTACACCAAATGTAGATCTGAGTGAAAATCAGCATTTGGCACTTTAGTGAATTACTCATTAGGATGTTGGCATTCTGGTTTTCTTCTTGCTGTTGGACTTACAATAAAAGGGGGGTTATTTTCGAAAGGCAAATCCCCTTTCCACTACAAGTGCAAACTACAAGTGGAAAGTGCATTTGAAAGTGCACTTGGAAGTACAGTCGTTGTAAATCTGAGGGGTAGATCTGAAATGAGGGGAAGCTCTGCTGATTTTATTATCCAATCATGTGCAAGCTAAAATGCTGTTTTTTATTTTTCTTGCATGCCCCCCTCGGATCTACAGCGACTGCACTTCCAAGTCCACTTTCAGTGCAATTTCAAATGCACTTTGCACTTCTAGTTTTCACTTGTAGTGCAAAGTGGATTTGCCTTTAGTAAATAACCCTCAAAGTACCTTAATTTAGCCATGCACCCATGCCGATACTGGGATTTCATAGATGTCTGTGCAGTGTGGTTTGATGAACTATTGTTTTCTCCACCACACTTCAAAAAATAACTTTTTTTCTGATATAAAAGAGTAGAAAAGGGGTTTTATTGCTGTCTGCACCCCCACTAGAAAGATTCCCTTTCTCACTTGTGGCTTTTGATGGATCACTGGAAGGGATAGAGAAACTGAGAGAGACAAACTGTCAAAGGTCTTTTCTAGACTGTCTAAAAACACGTGTATTCTTGCACACTCATTTGCAGAAATCCTATTATGACCTAGCGTATTCCCTAATAACAAATATTATATAATGATTTTTTGCAGTAAAGAAAGAAAAAAGAAGACTAGTTCAGAAGAAACTGACTGATTGGCTTTTTGTAAATATCTAGTTGCAGCCTAATCTGCCTAATTAGGTTCAAGTCATAGTTGCTTTCTAATGTTACCACATGACTAGCCATAACTTCAACCATTTCTTGTTGAGGACCAGGACTTCGATTATAGAAATGCCACGCCCTTTATGTAAAACAAGGAGTATTTTGAAAGATTTTATATTTATCAAGACATAAGCGTGAACGTAAAAAAAATTTGTCGGATGTAATGAAGTAAAATAAGCTTTGATATAATGGCATTTTACCTTCATGCTAAACTTCCCAGTGTGTTGCAAATATATCATAAAATTATACGCATCCAGGCTCATTCAGTAATCCTGTAATTACTTTCAGTTTTTTGAAGTCAGGACAACCTGCACTGACTCGAATTGAATTAGCCAATATGCATAGTGCATTGCATTTAAAAATGATTTTGGGCATAGCATTTTCAAAACAGTAAAGGAGAACTGTACTTTTAGAGTAAAACTTAACACTGGCCCCTTCAGGTTCAACATCAATAAGTGAAATGCAATAGATTATCCTTAGATGATGGTAAAATGCAGCCTGTGCAACCTATGTTAGTCAATAAGACAGATTGTCTGCAGTTGGCTGCTTACATAGAACTGCTATAGAAAATACTAACAGTCCTTGAATCCAATTGGTATATGCGCCAGCAGACTACTATACTTTTTTTTGGCAGTTCTCTGTCTGCACTCCAGTGGATGTGCTATACAGTCACATAGACATTCAGTGCTGGTGAAGGGAAGTCTCCACTGAACCAGGCAGTATACACAGGGGGAAGCTGCATTTGAACTTCTATTAGAAAGTACTCTGTTATGTTACACAAAATGATCTTGAAGCTGAAAGGAGGTCAATGCTAGCTTTTACTATAAATGTATGCTTATGCATTAAAGTACACTTCTAGGCTTCCTGGTTTCACAAATACAGGTTATGTTACAAAGACAGTCTTTTAACAATTTCAAAGGTAGTGTTTTGTTTTACATCTTTATTAAATAGGCCCAATCATAGGCAATGCATTTGTTAAATGGTTCTTCCATTGTACATGGATGGGTATTATGTTACAGTTGTTGAAAATATAAAAGTAGACCCTGAAATGCTGGCCTGTTTCCCAGTGGCAAACTGTAAATATGATTCTGTATTTGGCATATTTAGAATACATATCCAAAAAAAGATTTGTTTTATCAAATTAGGAAAATGACTCCTTTAGATGTTTATAGATTCTAAGGCTAATCATCGGCATTACATTTCATGAAAAATTGTAAAAAAAATGAATGCATGTTATAAAAAAAAAAAAAAAAAAAGTAAGAGTTCCTTAATGGACACAAGAGACATTTCTCCAAGTCATGCAGACCTTGTCTTGTCAGAAAAAAATGTACATATATTTTACGCAACTCTTTTTTTTCTTGTGGTAGGATCTTTAGGCCTTGTATCTGGAACATCTGCCGGAAACAGTGCCTTCTTTGTGGGAGTCAACTCTCATTTCTGCTGTCCGCACTCTGCCGGTTGTTGAAGCCACAACCAAGGATGGTACTACAGGTCTGGTTAAGAAAGCATTGCTGTTTCAGCTGATATCATCCCTTGTGTTTCCATATTAGGTGGATATTGTACAAAACAGAGAACCTGAGGCCAGCTCTCTACTTTCTGTAAGAAAACAGAAGAGGGGTTGTGCGGTTAACATTCACTCTTGTGGTACACAGAGCTTTGGACCTCAACACCTGCTACTCCTAAATATAGGATCTTTGGGGGCCTTCAGTATAACTAATTAAATGGCTCAACTGTCACCTGTCAACTCTGGTTCCCCAAACAGCTATGGGATAGAAATAAATATATAAAAATAAAAAGTGCCTATATATTTTTTATAATATAAGTTAATTGTTATAATAAAAAGATTATATTAACCAGGCTGCATTATAACATCAGTAAAACAAATAGATGGATTTGACTGGGATAAACATGTTTCTGATGTGTATATATTACAAAAAATGGTTTATTACCATATTAACAATGTTAAAGTATCTTTGTCATATAATTGCTTTTTATATAATATCTGTAAAAAAAATTAACAAATAGCAATGTTATCCGAATTATATAATCCACAATATAGTGATCGAATAGTGAATATGTTTACAGAGTTAAAGTTACACCAAGGGTGTTAATGTAAAAAATATTGCCAAGATAATTATTTGTTCCCCTTAAACTCACATCAGTAAACACACAAATAAGAATTACAGCCCAAAAGGTTATAGGTTAATATTGCATTTTATCACTTTAAATCCTCTGTCAGTTATTTACTTAAATACATTCAATTTGTTTCTACTGTTCACTTAGTTGTTGAACAGAAATATACAGTATCTCAACATTTAATAAATGCATTGGTTATTGTAACACTATAACATTGTTACCAATATAAACATCCAATGTAGCAGTTCAGGGATTACTAACAAATGTCCGATTGCATTTTTTCAAGTGCAACTTTTTTAAAGTCATTAGCTGTGGAAATATTTGTAAATCTCACAGCTGGAATTCAGAAAATATATCCGTGTTTGATATCAGTCCAAATCAAGCATTTGTTTTATTAGAAAACCACATTCTTTTATCAACCTACCCCTTTAAAACCTCCACACAGCTCATCTGCTTGCACTTACTTTTTTACAATGAGAATGGGGAACTGTTAAGGTTCAACGGCTATAAAGGAGAAGAACTTAAACTTATTGAGGCAACCTACCTGCTTACAGCAGTTTTCATGCACATCATCTCCTCAGGTGTGGTGTCACATCGCAAACATATGGAGGACATGGGGAAGAATAGAATTACTCCAGACAGATATATAGATAATACATGCATCCACAAAGAAAATCCCATTCTATTCCAAAAGCCAATTCACGTTCATGCTTAAAGTAAAATAGAAGCTCCTTCTGTTTGTATCAGGGCTTTAATTTAACTAACGGCTATAAATCATGTTCCCTTCTTCTACAAGTAAAGTACAACCCTTTTCCGTTAAAGCACCCAATCACTGAAGACAACAACAACAGAATAACTGCCTCTTGAAGTGCAACCAAACACCATGTAAAACTGATATCACTATAATTCTTTGCAGAAGTTATATCCAGACAAATCAAAAGCAGGCATAATTATTAAGGCTACAAATATGGCTTTCTTTTAAAGCAAACAACCTTTAAAATTAGGATATACTGTAACATAAGACATATAAACTGTATAATACGATCATATTTACTTAACTATATAACATTGGATAGCCTAACTATACCCCTAGAGTATTTCTAGTAAGAGTACCTCTAATACAAAATCAATTAGAATTATTTTAAAAAGGCGTAATGCATATTACCCTTTACTGTAAATCCCAACTCTAGCCAAGCCTTTGTGCATGTGACACCGGGACTGAACGCATAGCAGTTGACAGCATTGGAGGCGATACCAGTATAAGAGGACGAACGGCTTTCGTTGAGTACTTACATGCCTGAATGACTCACCCCTACAGTGTGTGGGTCCACACCTTGTGATAAGAGTCCCCATTACTTCTTTTCCTGTTGATGCTCTGTTATTTCAGTGGAGGAAAAGTTATATGCATTTCTAACATCTTTCCATATTTTGGAGCTTCCTTGTATGAAACTAATACAAGCCTTTTGTGGACGAATCCTCACTGCTCAAATGAACATTCTATAAGTTTATTGTTTAGTGGACATTTCTTACCTTCACATGTGTTTTTGTTAGTTCACTTTTCTTTTTTTTGAGTCAGTCATATCTTGGGACATTTGATATGGAAATCTTTTTTCACTTTCACTATTGTCATTGGTCAGGTGTTTTTTTTATATACCTGTCTATTTAAAAAAAAATTCACAGGTTACTAGATATATGTTGTATATCTGTCCTATTTGTGATACATCACTTGTGCTTTCTCTACTTACTGCATTTTATTATTTTTTAACAACAACAGAATAACTGCCTCTTGAAGTGCAACCAAACACCATGTAAAACTGATATCACTATAATTCTTTACAGAAGTTATATCCAGACAAATCAACAGCATGCATAATTATTAAGGCTACAAATATGGCTTTCTTTTAAAGCAAACAACCTTTACAATTAGGATATACTGTAACATAAAACATATAAACTGTATAATATGATCATATTTACTTCACTAATATAACATTGGATAGCCTAACTATACCCCTAGAGTATCTCTAGTAAGAGTACCTCTAATACAAAATCAATTAGAATTATTTTAAAAAGGCGTAAATTACCATTTAAATCCCAACTCTAGCTAAGCCTTTTTGATTTATTTTGGTTAGAGCCTCTGCAAGGATTTTTTGCTATTTCCATTCTTATTAGGATAGAACGTGATAGGCGGTCTCTCCAATAAGGACACAAACAATACAGATAAATTCAAGGGTTGCCATTGCTGACCTCCTTCAATACCAGGTGTGCAATTGTTTGTGGCTTCAATACCTCACTGACCTGGAACAAGTAAACAGATTTACAGAATATACAGTCAACATAAAGTCAGGACACCTGATCTGGATACTTAGGGCTGATTGCCACATGTTCCCATGCGGGGCATTTTGACATCACATTCATTTGGTGCAAAACACACTGGACCATGGAAAAAGTAGTGATTTTGCTTCTTTTAAAACACACTGCACCAAACTATATGGTACTGCAGAACACATTTATAATACATTATATTACATTTATAATATATTATAATACATTGCATTCACATGCAAGTCACAAAGGCAGCATTTTACCTGTGGTGTGAATTGACACTTATTCTAGATCAAAGCCTTGCAAATTACTGAAGACCTTGCATCACCATGATAACCAAACAACTAATATTTTCAGAAGGAGGAGCAAGCACTACTGGTTAATGCTAAGAGTTAATGTACCCACAAATGAAATTCAAATTACAAATTTCCCCTTCAACCTGCTACACTCTCTGTAATGTTAAATAAATAAAAATGAAAAAAAAAAATCAAGAGACACCGCAAATGTAACTAAATAAGCAGGCTCACCTGGTGTTTCTGATAATCAGTTCATAGCCACAGATCTGATAACTCTGATAATGAATTCATAACCACAGTTCCCTAAAATGTAAAAAGAAACAACATGTTAACTTAAAATGTATGAGAGGGAGTGATAGGGTCACTACCTAGGAGAAGCCTAGAGAAGCTTGGAGAGTTGCGAAAGCTGTGGTTGCTTGAAAGGTGTCCTTGATCACCAAAAAAAGACACCTTTTATTGACATGTAAAAGTTATTCTATGGAGGCAATCAAAGAAGTAACATCATTTTGATGTTTGCAAGAGATGACTTGAGCTTGATATGTAAACCCAGGATATGTTTCTACATGGACTTCCAGAGATTGTCAAAGCATTTGGGAGACATCAGTGGGCAGGATTGTTAAACAGCAAGGAAGTGCACCAACCAGTTATGGCTATTGCTCTTGAAGTGAATGCTAGTGAAATGGAATAAATGGAATTCTGAACAACAAGTATAATGTAAAAAAGGCTTAGCCATGCCAGAAGAGGAATAGGAATCCCACAGGTTATGGGCCCTTTAAAGGAGACAGAGAGAATTGGATTCCTGGAAGAAAATGTATAAGCCCCTGTACACACGGTCGGAGATTTTGCCAACCAAATCCGTCGGATTTTGCCCGTCGGATTTAGTCCGACGGATTGTGTCCGAAACTGTTGCATACACACGGTCGGGCCAAGTTGGCGAAAAATCCGATCTTTCAGAACGTGATGATGTAATTTCGTTACGATGGGACTACATTCAGGCTAGTAGCCAATAGCTTTGATGTAGGAATTTGATCTGAGCATGCGTGGCACTTGGTCCGATGAAAATGCTCTACACATGATTGGATTAGGTCCGTCCGGCCCAGTTGGTCGGGAAATATTTCCAACATGTTGGAAAACTGAGTCGGACGGAGATTCGGACGGAATCAGTCTGATGCATACCACACACAGTTGGATTATCTGACGACACGGTCCGATAAGACTCATTCCGACAGATTCTCCGACCGTGTGTACAAGGGCTAAGACTTTCTTGAAAACATGTGAAACATTGTCAGGCAAAGGGTCATTACCAGAAAATCAAATAACCAGAATTAGGCAGCAGGACAGAAGTGGAGGAAAGGTGAGTCAGAAGCCAGCACGGCCAACAATCAGTCCAGGAACAAGGTCAGGGTGGAAAGCTAGGTAAGCATCAGAGGTCATTTAGCTTCACACAGAGGTCACAGACACAGGCCACAGAGCACACAGAGACTTACAAACTCTCTAAACTCTCTAACAAGCTGTAAGTTTCAAAATCTGTGTCCTTTCCAGGCCACATTGACCAACTAGCATACTCTGCCTGTCTCACAAACAACAACATGCCAAATGAGCTTAGCCTACCTAAAGTGTGAGTATGCATGTGCACTAACAGTATCTCAGATGTGGGACCAAATACAGGCGGTCCCCGAGTTACAAATATCCGACTTAAAAACGACTCCTACTTACAAACAGAGGGAGACAACAGGAAGTGAGAGGAAATCTACCCCTAGGAAAGGAAATTCACTCCTGTAAGAGTTATCATGGGAAAAATGTGTCTCCACTGATGCTTTATCACCAAGGCTTGTTTCCACAACAAGCCAACATTTTCAAAATCCAATTCTCATTGGGACAGAAAGGGAGGTGAAATCTTCTGAACAGGGGCACAGACAGCAAAACAAACATTACAGGGGCATTAACACTTCCCTATGCTGTCAAAAAAGTTTAAAAATATTTTTTTTGGTCGTTTGAGGATTTGAGTAACTGGGATCAGGGGAGAATTTATTGACTACAGACATGATTGTTCAATCTGGTTTACACTTGATGTAGTTACCTTTAACTTTACCTTCTTTCTTTTTTTATTTTTTATTTTATTTGTCTTTTATATGGTTGCTCCATCCTGTTCTCATTCCGCAATGTTAGTTGTGACGCAAAGAATATATGCTGTATCCTCATGATCCTGCATCTCCTTGTCTTAAGTGTAATGCAAAATACTGAATAAAAAGTTTGATAAAAAATATATTTTTTTGGGCTGGAGAAGTGTTTAGCTGATAGCAATAATATAATGGTATCTTATTCACCCTGACCAGGTGAATGACCACCCTGAGGTGGAAGTGTTTGCGGCATTATAAGAATGCATGAGATGTTTTGGTGTAGAAAGTACACTAGCGTGAAATGAAGTACTTAATTTGCCTGGGTGATTTGCTTGCACAACCTAGTCCTATTTTCAAAATGTTAACTTGGATTTTCCAGTAAGGTAAACTAAAACTAATATGGGCAGCACAGTGGTGTAGAGGTTAGCCCTTTCACCTAGCAGTAAAAAAGGTCGCTGGTTCGAATTCTGACCATGACACCATCTGTCTGGAGTTTGCATGTTCTCCCTGTGCCTGCATGGGTTTCCTCCAGGTACTCTGGTTTCCTCCCGTACTCTAAAGACATGCTGGCAGGTAAATCGGATCCTGTCTAAATTGGCCCTAGTATGTATGAATGTGTGTTAGGGACCTTAGGTTGTAAGCTCCTTGAGGGTAGGGACTGATGTGAATGTACAATGTAAATGTAAAAGCGCTGCATAAATTGATGACGATATATAAGTAACTGAATAATAAATAAATAATATCAATAGCAATAACAAAGGACAAAGTGATGTTACAGTTTACTATAGTAAGATTGTTTACAAGATGAATGCTGGTTGATTGCTATAGATTCCAATAATTAGCATATCATAATCGTTTTTTGCACAGCCTCAATGAGCTTGCAGATTGATGACCAGAATGCTCTGTGTACCGTGTTGGCCATATTCTGATAATCTTCATCCTAACTGGATGCATTTTTCTCACTGAGGTCTTTGTAAAACACAGAACTACTTGTTCAACTTTAAGGGAATTCAAGCAACACCTATCCTCTCTGAAAATAAAACAAGGAGAAGGAAAACTCCCCAAGCATTATAGCACCTCTGCAGTTTGTCATCTCCTTGCTACCCACCAGAAGTTGGCGGCACTGCTCAATGCAGCATACTAAACCCCCACAAATAATATAGCATGTGCACGGTGCTATAACACTACATGTAGTAATGTGGGTGTTAGGGGTTTTGTTAGCTTAGAAAAATAAATGTTGAAGTTACATATATTCATGTTACAATTTAGAAAAGATCAGTAACCCCGGCTGTCCTAGATGTACTGTAAAATAAATAGATGAATAGAAAGTATATAATAGAAGGTATTTGAGATTTTTGCAAATTGCTATGTCTTTATTTGAGCTTATATGCTTGAGAATATTGAACACATTTGTAAAAATGGTTTTGAGATCCAGTCATACCTTGTTATGCCCAAGTTACAATGAAAACTTTCCTGACACAAGCATGACAGCATACACGTATGGGTTAGGTTCCACCCCTCGCCCAATCAGGAATGGTTATACTATATATAAATGAGTCGCCTCCCCCCCAGGCAGAATTCTCTTTTTGTTCCTCAAATGCTCAACTGGTTATAGTTGTGAATCAAAGAAGATTTCTTATTTTTGCCCTCACCTTGTTAGATTCATCTGGCCAGCCGTACAGGTTCAGCCTCTGTCCTGTGATGAAGCCCCTCCATTCAGTTGTAAAACTTCCATACATGGGAGACCCCCCCCCAGGCCCGGATACTGGGGGGGCTGGGATACCAGTCTCTGGATGCAGATAAAACACAGCGGAGATAAGTGTATGCAAATTCAGCCACATTATATCTAGTAACTGGGAGACCAAGTTAAGAAGGCTCATCTAAGGGTCTCACCTTCAGTATTTGAAACCCTGTAGAAGCACCTGCGTAAAACTCCAGGTATACTAACGTGGGAAATCTTGCAGAATTTAAGGCTGGAATACTCTGCTCCAGGCTGTAAAGATGTCTGCAAGTAAGCCAAGATAAGGGATTGAGTGGTAGTCAAGTGTTGGTCAGGTCCTCACTTCTTGAGATCCAGTGACCCCCGCACATCTTGTGAAACCAATTCCGAAAAGCTGGTGCAGATTTTTCTTTCCCCTTAGAACCTGCAGTGCAACTAGTGTTGGGAAGGTTGTTCCACGCTTCCATTCTTCTGAACAAGACTTCCTCAATGGGTTCAGTGACACTAAAGCAGTATTTCTTAAAGTGATCGCATCTGGGAGAAGGCACTCAGATATCCAAGCGTCAAGCTGTAAACTACCTTATTGCTACCATAATCAAACAAAATAGCTTTCTTCTTCTCCAGCACCAGACAAAGGTCTGCAGGCTTGCTTCTGGGTCAAGACATCACCCTTTCAGCATGTCCAAACTGAAATGTCTGCATTACCACAAGCTGGGGTAATGGACTCTATGTGGAAGAAATACGTGGAAGTGGCCCTTCTCTAGAAGGTCAGACAGTGGTCTCTTCAGGCCTGGCAGTATCAGAAGAAGACTTTTCACTGTCCATTAGAACAATTTAGAATAGATTCACCCAGAAAGGCCTGATTGCTGCCAACATTCCAAACTAAGTAGCCATAGAAAAATAGGAAGTGTCCCCCCAAAAGAGTACACAGTGGACTTTAAGGGCAACTATACAGAATACTAGATATGTACTGTATTTATTGGGCATTGATCAGGCTGCACTGATGGCAATGGTGAGGCTGCTGCATTGAAGGCAATGGTGAGGCTTCTGCATTGAGGCAATGGTGAGGCTGCTGCATTGATGGCAATGGTGAGGCTGCAGATGGACACTGACCCTTATTTTGCTTCAAAGTTCCTTATTTAATTTTTGTTTTCTTGAAACTTCCGTCTTAAAATGAATGTGCGTGTTATACGCCCGTGCGTGTTATGCACCAATAAAAACGGTATATCGACTGACTCGTTTCGGGATCTCATAGGAATCCTTTCTTCAGGGGCATTTTCATAGGAGATATTTACAACAAATACCAATCTATAATAAATCATAGCATAGGTTTAGAGTCTGAGAAACTAAAAAACAAGGAATGAGCATCGTGGGAGATGAGCAGTGTTAATTTCGTCAATTAAAACTTTTCCATCATCATTTTCGTCAGAGGCTTTATTACAGTGACCAAAACGAAACTAAAAGTAAAGCAAATTTTGGTCAACTGATGAAAACTATGATGAAAATAGAATCCGTTTTCGTTAAGGAACAAAAACGGGACGTTAATGGCAAGGAGGGATGTTTACCCTCATAAATTTACTGTATTTATCGGCATATGACACAGTAGGGTGCGGGAATCGGGCGGTCCTCCCCGGATGCCACACATTGGGGGGTGGTAAAGCCAGCCACCCCACCTCTCCTGGCCCTTGGACAGCACTGCCAGCAAAGTCTATCATTAGGAAAAAATAATTGCCATCCCCTTCTCCTATACT
Source organism: Lithobates pipiens (assembly GCF_037356315.1). Lineage (NCBI taxonomy): Eukaryota > Metazoa > Chordata > Amphibia > Anura > Ranidae > Lithobates > Lithobates pipiens. Next base: position 23,465,423 of record NW_027507696.1, on the reverse strand, counting down.
TCTCCTCCTTATGTGTCACTCATTGTAAGCTGAAGCTTCTAACCTCAATAGCTTAATTCTTGTTGGCTGCTCTCCTCCGAATGTTGCTTTAGATCGGAGGAGGAGAGTGGTCACATGACCATCCATGAATCTTCAGAGGAGAGCAGCCATGTGATCGCCGGGTCCATGCAAGAACGAAGCTATGAGGTGAATTTAGAGACTTTGATTTACAATTAGAGTGACACAGGAGGAGCTGTGTATGAGAAAGGGCTAACAGTGATTTATTCTTAACTTTAGAGTACTCTGGCAGTGCTGTCCCAGGAGACTGGGGGTCTCCTTGGAATGGAGGGGGGCTGTGTATTGTGGGGGGCTTTGTATTGTGCAGAGGATTGGGGCTGTGCTGTGTACTTGGGGGGCTTTGTATTGTGCAGAGGGTGGGGGCTGTTCTGTGTACTGTGGGGGGCTTTGTATTGTGCAGAGGGTGGGGCTGTGCTGTGTACTATGAGGGGCTTTGTATTGTGCACAGGGTGGGGGCTGTGCTGTGTACTGTGGGGGGCTATGTATTGTGCAGAGGGTGGGGGCTGTTTTGTGTACTGTGGGGGGCTTTGTATTGTGCAGAGGGTGGGGGCTGTGCTGTGTACTGTGGGGGGCCTGTGTTTTGTGTACTGTGGGGGATTTTGTATTGTGCGTGGTGGGGGGCTGTGTACTGTGGGGGTCTGTGTGCTGTGGGGGGCTATGTATTGTGCAGAGGGTAGGGGGCTGTGTATTGTGCAGAGGGTGGAGGGGGCTGTGTACTGTGCAATATAGACTTATATTAGACTAAAATGTACTGGAGATTTTAGTCGACTAAAATACGATGACTAAAATGGGACTAAAACTAAAATGGCATTTTAGTCAAAGACTAAAGCTAAAACTAAAACACTTTCAGAAGACTAAAATGGGTCTAAAACTAAAATGCCATTTTAGTCCTAAGACTAAAACTAAATCGAAATTTGCTGCCAAAATGAACACTGGAGATGAGCCCAGGAAACAACTCACCAATCAACTGAGATCTGCACTTGAGCACTGCCAATGATTAAGTATAGATACAAATATGTGTATGCATAGATGCATGTATAAGCAGGACTCGTGCATGGGGGCCGAGAGCAGAATGACTCAGATTTGGTATCAGGGAGAGCCGGGTCTGGAGCTCTTGATGTAGTGTCTTGGATCTATATGTCTTCCCCAAGAGTGTGTACAAGCCTTAAGGGTTTGAGGATGGAGATAAGCTCATCGGTGATGCTGGTTATTTGAAGGCAACTGAATACAGCGCAATAAAATCACAGAGTAATTAATTAATTTAATTAAATTTTAAATGATATATATGCAGAGCTAAAAGGATTTGTTTATTTAGCCTCTATCTATTTGAATCATAGAGAGAGAGAGAGAGTATATTGATTCCCCGGCCCATTATCAAAGGGTACATACTAGTGACAGTTCTGGTAATATGTGGGGGCATGCTATCAGATGGAAGATATACTCTTATCCCCTAAACACACTGTGTTGCATGAGAGGAACATTGGGTATTTAAGTGTGACATACATGGTAGTAGTAAGAGTAACAAAGTGACCCAAGTATTCATGTACACAGTACAGTTCAAAACTAGAGAATGTAATTGGTATTTGCCAACCAGAGATTAAACAAAGTGTCCCAAAAAGATTGCACAGCTGAGATGGTAGACTCATACAGCATGAATACTGACCTTAAGAGTGTCTGTGATGTGAGTAAATCCCCAACTGAGTCCTGCCTGGCCGTGTTATTGAGACATGGCGAGGGCTTCATTTTATTCTCATAGGATGCCAGCGCCTGCACACTGGATCGAGCGCTGACATCAGAAGTCCGGAATGCAGTGCCATCGACAAAGACATTTGGGAGTTCATCCGCACTAAACACCCAAGAATCCCAACTCTTGCTCTTACCAAAAATACATAAGGATACTCATATTTCACCTGGAAGGTCCATCATATCGGGAAGGGGTAGTGTAACGGAAAATTTAAGCAGATATATAGACGCCCATCTGAGACCACATGTGTCACATACCTAGTGGAAGAGCCCGACCTGCAGGGAGAGACCTCTCTTGCGGCTCCGACTCGGGGCCCTGGTAGAGTATACAGGAAGAACAAGAGTCAGGAGTGGCACGAATGTCTGGCAGGATCAACCGCAGTGGATGAATCTGGAACTCAGGAAGCACTGATGTAGCGGAACCTCCAACAGGATCAGGAGACAGTCTTGGACCATGAAGGAGCTGGATCAGCTGACGGGTGCAGCAGGCTGGAACAGAGCAGCAGGTAGGCGGCAGGAACCAGGACTCTGGAGCAGGAACTCAGGCTGAAGCTGGACTGCAGGCAGGAGCTGGACCAACATCCGGAAGCTGGACAGCAGACAGGCACCAGGATGCTGAGAGCAGGGTAGTCAGACAAGTCGGGTCGGAGATCAGGCAGTCAGCAGAGGTACCAAAGGAACAAGCAGGAGGGTAGTCGGACAAGCCAGGTCGGTAATCAGGCAGACAGCAGAGGTACCAGATGATCAAGCAGAAGGGTAGTCAGACAGGCCGAGATCAGGTGCAGGCAGATAGCAGGGATGGTAGGTAGACAAGCCGGGTCAGAGATCACAGGAGACAGGTTCTCAGGGTCAGGATACTTGCACGCTGTAGATTAGACAGCAAGATCTCAAAGTGACAGACAGAAATAAATAGCCCGTCTGGCGCCAACAGGCGCACGCACGCGCGCGCACTCTCGCGCAGGTACAGGCACACAGGCACACGCACACACGAACGTGCAGCGGAAGGCCCAGACTGTCCGTCGCTGGCAGGATCTTCCTGACAACATGGGATGAACCTTCCTTCATCTGTTTATTTAAACCCTGAAAGTTTACTAGTGGCAATAGATGTGGAAGCACTCTACAGCTCCATCCCCCACTATCTGGAAACTGCTGCAGTCAAACACATCCTCTCCTGGTCACACAAAGATGACTGGAAGATTCACCAATTCATCGGAACAGCACTTGAATTCATCTTATCACATAACACTTTTACTTTTGATGGATCCCACTACCTCAAGGTACAGGGGGTAGTAATGGGAACTTGTTGTGCCCCTTCTTATGACAACCTGTGCCTGGGGGAGTGGGAACGATCTCTCCTTGATGACAAGGAAGTTTCATCACTAATGAGCTGCATTACCACTTGGTATTGGTATATCAACGATATATTTATCATATGGGAAGGCTTGGTTGAAACGCTAAATGCGTTTATGTCAGCTATCAACAAAAACAACTTCAATTTAAACTTCACAATGTCCCACAGTGACACTGTAATTACATTTCTAGATGTTAAGATTTATAAAAATGCAGATGGTAGTCTCTCCAGTGGACTTTTTCTGAAAGCCCACTGTGGGGAACACCATCTTGCATGCATCCAGTGCACATCCCCACCCTTTAATGCAGTCTATTCCCTACAGCCATTAGATCAGGCTGAGAAGGAACTGCTCCACGAATGAGGGTTTCTGCTTTAAGGTCAATCTCCTTAGGCAGAGACTTCTCTGCCACGGGTATTCCCTCACTTTCCTCAAAAGGTCTTCAGGAGAGCCTACAACCAATCCAGACATGAACTGGGCAGTGATGTGCACTTTCTGGTCTCCCTCACAGCAAGAGAGAGGTGCCCTGTACAGCCTGAGAAAATGCAGATCTTTCTCCTCCTCCTGGCAAGCTCTCTCTGGGAAATGCAATTTAAAAGCTCTTGACTACTATAGAGTATCTGTCCCCTGGACTACAGTTCCCACAGTGTAGTGCCGCCTGACTCAGTCTATTGAACTCTTCTTTCTCAGCAGCTCCCTCCTCTTACTGATATACAGTAGCTGTTAACCAGTTCATCACCACAGGGCAGCATATACAGAGAGAAGCTGCAGCCAGTGTTTCTCTCACTTTCCATTCTTAGCCAAGCACCTGGCTACATTAGAGTTTATTAACAATTTAATAAGATCATAGCTGAAAATGTTTTTAAAAAATTGTAGATCTTAGTGCATCATTCCCTAAAAAACATGCACATTAGGACCATATGATAAAAAAGATAAAAGAGAAAAATAGATACTAGAATATACCTGTATTTTTTCTCTTTTATGTATGTATTTATTATTTTCTGATTTATGTTAAGGTTCTGTGTTAAGAAAAATAGCTTTCTGTACTTCCCTCTTTTTTGAGTAAAGATGTTTCTGATGTTCTTTATAGCATCAACAGCTTTATCCTACAGCTCATTAAAAAAAAAAAAAGCCTTAGACTTTCACCTAGCTATCGCCTCAGTGCCTGCATTGCGGCTTCCATGTGGTCTGCTACCTTGCAAATGTCTTGTTGCTATTTTAAATGCTGTCATTGCTACTGTTCATAAAGTCTTCAGCTTTTGGCTCAGTTTGTCCCCTTCCGCATTTAAAAGTAGTTAGCTATTTCCATTGTCATTGCCGTGGTATTCCTAACTGCATGACTTTAACACTTCAGAGCACAGGAGACTCATTAGGACTGCCCATAGAACATTACAGGCCAGACTGATAGATTGGCTAAAACCTAATGTCTTGTTTTGCTGCAAATGAAGTGGTTTTACCAAAGATTATTGTATTACTAAGCAAATTAAACAATGTTCATTATAGTTGTTCAACAAATCATAGCAATCTAATAATACTCTGCTCATTACACTTAGTATGTAACAGTTTTCCATACTTATAACATTTCTCAAACAATCATGCTTGTTACAGTAATTAGTCTGTTATTTTGTTAACTCTTTAAAATGTATTTTAATGTATAGCTCTCGGGATAGCTGTATATTTTGCCAGTTTTATATATAGGCCGTTTCTAGCTGTTCACTAAATATTCTGTATGCTTCTCCGCCCTGTCCTATCGATAATATGTCCTATCCACAACATCCCGGTGAAAATTCGGGAAGCAAAATTCCGATGGAGCTCATACACAGTCGCATGTTCCAACGAAAAGCTCTCATGGGTCTTTTGCTGGCCAAATTTCCGATCGTGTGTACGTGACATAACACAACTCTACTTCAGCTAATTGCAGTACAGGGGATGTTTTTACAGTTTTTTGAAGTATAAGAAGACAATGATTTTCCAAGTCTCTGTGGCTTAATTGGGGTGACATGGCTGCATAGCATACAGGGCTACACTACCACTAGGCAAACTAGGCAGTCACCCAGGCGCCTGGCCGCTAATGTTCCTACTCTTCTCTGGCTCTACAGCATGTAACTAACACTCAGCAGGCAACCGCTCCCTCTGTACGTAGTGTCATTTAGCCACTGTCACCCACCTCACTCAATGTCCCGAAATCCCCCCTCTTTGCTACAATATAGGGATGGAGACGTGTTCCCGCATGTTTCACTCAAAGACACACATTTTTCCTCTTACATAAACCAAATTAGGGATGGAGGTGCGTGGAGTATCTATTAGGCAGTTGGTGACCATGTATAATTGTATACTATATATACAGGGCAAGGCTTGTCCTTGTATGTTTGCCTCTGAATGTAGACTTCTTTGAAACATTTTGTTCAAAGTCTATGCATGACAATCCCCGATCAGAGATGGAGCCTGTTCAGTCTGCTGTAATCCAGATTTGTGGGGCTGTGTTTTGTTGTCATTACCTGGGAGTTGTTATGCCAGTGAGAGCGCCACCCCTTTTTTCCCTCCTCATCAGCATCTGCTGTTGCGGGAGGCTGGGTAGGCTGGTCTCTCCTGGCATCGGCACCACACCTCCACACCATGCGCATTTGGCGTCCCAGCCCTGGTGTTTGTGTTTTCCCATCAACGTCAACATATGGATGGGAATATGCCTAGCTTGATGGGTGGCGGTCACCCCTCTGGCAGGTATGCTCCCTTTCCCTAATTGTGTGACACTAGGAGCCACTCTGTGCACTTATAATGTTCCCATTCACTGTCTACCTTTCCAACAAGCAGCATGTCCTGTCTTTCACTGCATTTCCATGGACCACATACAAATATATTTATTACCACTACATCAGGTAATTATTTGCTCATCTTTCCAACACCTATGTTCCTTTAGTATTTAGTTGTTATTTTTCACACTTTTTTCTTTTTTCCCCCATTTCCTTTTATGATGGCTTTTTAACCCA